>NC_060140.1:947465418-948731043 GCF_021461385.2 Schistocerca piceifrons
ACCGGCAGACTTTACCAGAAATAGTTGATGTTAATGGGGAGCACGAGCAAGATTCGTCGTGTTTCGTCCCGCAGGAGTTGAATGTTGAACTAGTAACGGAAAGTTCTGGCCCTAACCGGCAGACTTTACCGAAAGTTGTAATGGTAGAAGTAGCCGACCCATCCGACGCGAACATCCAGTTTAAACATTGCGAGAGTATTAAGGAGAAAGATTACGAAAATTTTAGTGATAGCCGGACACGATTGGTAGAAAACCACGTAGATTACAGTGTGTATGAGGTTAGAGCTGACGTTATACGGTCAGACGATAGCAGTGTGGGTTGCGCAGATCCAGAGGAAGTAATTGCAGATACTACTGGGCACATGTCTCCAGGTAGATTGGCAGACGAGATCAATCTGATTAAAGAGGAATCAACGAAGGTGACAATTAGTGAATTGATAGCAAAGCTACACTCACTAGTTGACGAGTTACAGGAAAAGGTTTCGGTATTGGAGGCGACGCTACAGACTAAGCCTCAGGACAAACGTGTTGAAATAAAAACTGTATGTGAACAGAGGCTGAAAAAGCCGCCAGATAAGCCGGATTTAGGATCAAAGCCGGATGGTTTTTTCTGGAATGACCTGGATATAGACGAGGATTTACTGTGGGAAAATAAAGAAGCAGTCGAGGACAAGTGTAGACAGATAGTAGTGTCTGTTAATATGCACGACCTACAACTAAACGTGTTGATTGACACCGGTGCGGAATTGAGTGCTGTATCTGGGAAAATATTTGAGTTACTGAAAGACAGACCTGGCATCGTAGTTATGCCAGTAACAGGAGTGAAAATTATCGGTGCCACTGGGAAGGCCAGTAAACCGGTCACAAAACAGATTTTTGTCAACTTCGAGATATGTGGGGCACGATTTGAACAAGAGTTTGTCGTCGTGCCAGACTTAACTACGGAAGTAATTATCGGGTTAGATTGGCTATTAAAGTACCGTGCAGTGATTAACTGCGAGAGCAAAACTTTGACATGTATGTCACTAGATAAAACAATGGTAGTTAGTTTTGACGAGGCAGGAGACGGTGTGCATAGGCAATACCAGCCTATACACATTGTTAACTGGCCCAATGGTATTGACGTAGGTATGAATTTGAACTACTGTAATGTGAGGAATCTCGGCGTTGACGATAATGTAGAAAGTGAATTGGAAAGTATTGTAGACGGTGTGTCAAACGTAACACACGAACAAAGACGAGGCCGACTTTCCCGTACCTATTGCTATCACAACCATAGGGCATGGGGCAAATATGTAGCAGTATTTGAGAGAATTATGAACACCTTGAGACATGAATCGACGGGATTTTCTCCAGAGGAAATCCTGTTGGATGACAGAAGTAAAAGTTTAGTGGAAGAGATAATCAAATTCCTTCCACGGATTGACGTTAGTATTGGTGTGAAAAAAGATGGTTTGCGAGAAGTAATGAAGCTAAAAGCCGATGCTCGCATACGTCGTCATGACGCTAAAGCGCGTTTTGCTAAGTTTTCAATCGGAGACTTAGTACTTGTAAAAGCTCATGAGAAATCGAGCGAGATAGACAATGAAATCTCTAAATTTAAGTTTGTTTATAATGGACCATATAAAGTCATTGGTATACCTCACACAAATGCTTATTGCTTAGAGTATCCAAGCTCTGGAAAGCTATTAGGTATACGAAATATAATAGATTTGAAATTGTACCAACCTAGGATCGATTAATACCACACAATGGGTAATTTGTACAATATGTAAATATAGAGTGTAAGATTTAAGGTTTGCTAGATTGCCATGCTTTTGACTGACCAAGAGGACATTAAAGAAGTTGTAATTAATAAGTAATTAATTTTGACTAAATGATTTAAGAGAGAGTGATTATTTATCAATTGAAAAATCCAAGCTGCTAATTTAAGTTTTCAGCTGAGTCACAGTAGATTAAGCAACGTAAATATGATTTTGTAACTAGCTGTAAGATTTCATGAATATGTGTTTTACTAGTCATTGCCGATGTACTTAGACGCTGTTTTAAGTTTCAGGCTAGTACATGCGTGTGATGATGGACAGTGTTGAGTTATCCACTGTGATAGTATTAAGGGACTCCTTGAGATTACTCGGGAGTGAGTTTTTCCTAAAGAATTCAGTGAAACGGACGTTCTGGAAACGCCGTCACAAGGGCGAGTGAGATCAAGCGTGCCGCACACGCGGGCGCAACAATACTGGCGAGGCGAACCGCTGTCGGCTCTTGTGCCGCTGTTGGCTCTTGTGCCGCTGTCGGCATTCTTTGTACTTGCGAGTACGAAAGGCGGAATTGTTTTTCTTCCTGGACAGCTGAAAGAATTCTACTGTCAATATTTATGTTTTTTTCGATCTGATGTGTATTATTTTCTTGTTTAACGTTAAGTGGAATCTCATGACGAGATATTAATTATGAAAAGGTTATGTAAAAATGTGTATTCTATGTAATTAATTATTAATTTGCGTATTTTGATCTACCTGTTTTTATGACCATGTACTCTGATTAATTTTGCAAATAGTATTCCATTTCTCATAGTGTTACGAATTTTAATGATTTTGGAATAGCTAAACCATTTTCTATATCTTCTATGAATTTTAATATGTTGTCAACCTGTTTTATTTTGTGCAAGATGACAGAGTGGAATAAGATTAGGAGTGTCCCCACTCAATTATTATGGTCTAAAAATTGATTTATGATTAATTAGACGAATGCTAAATTTTGTTGATGTTTTGAGCATGTGCATTTCCGCTGTTTCTTTTTTGGGACATTTTCTGAGTCTGTTTACGTTACACGAACATCCTCAGACAATGTGGGGCACGTGTAACGCCGGAAATGCATATACTCCTATTTCCATCTATTGTACTATTATTTTTTTTCCTTGTTTTGTTACCTCAAGATATGACATTTCTGTCTCTTTATATATTGTAATTGTTTTACTGTTTGTATATATATATTTATGCACTCATGTCGATGTATAATTGGTTTGTTTCGTAAATATTATTTGTATTTTTACGCTGGGTCTTGCCTAGGGAAAACTGCTATCGAACGATTACGTCGATAGGTCGTGTGACGAATCAAAGTGTGTAGGATCTTTGGTAGTGTTAACTCTGCCGCGTGGAGCGCGGGCAGAACAGGGGGAGTCTGGCTGGAGTAGCGAGTGGAGCAGGTGTGTTGTGTGACGCTCCCGCGAGTTGCCGCGCTTTCGGGGTTTGGCAGCATGTAATTGCGCTCGACTCGCGATGATAGTTTCTGACATGGTGTCGCGGACGGGAAGCATTAGCTGGCGCACATCAAGAGCCCGTTTCGCCTGGTGACCGTGTCGAGAAGAAGGCGCGCCAACATCCAGCTTCTGCAACAGCGACGGCCGACAATGAGTGACTGTCGCCACCTCCTCGATCGACGGCTTCAAACCTTCAATCAACCAACAAGGAAGACTAAAAGCACGTAAAGTTTCAGAACTGTATGGCAGACCTCAGCTTTTCAAATTGTTCCATTTGCCTCGCAAAATTACAGCAACTTAGCATGAACCTTTGTTGCTCATTGTCCCAATTGCATTGCCAAGCAGGGTCCCTTCCTTTTCCAAAATGAACCCGAGTGTCGTTGAAATTCAAACGCCAGCATTAAAATAATATGATTAGATTTCACTGCTTTAATTTCAAAGTTCAGTAGCTGGCTACAATATTTAGGTTACACGAGCACAAATTTAGAGTGCGAGTTTTGTTAGCATATTTTAGCTTACCTGTGACTGCAGCTCAGCTTGGTACGTACTAAATTTTACTATTGTTAATAGTTCAGAATCATTTAATTCAAGTTCAAAGTTAAATATCTTGTTTCTAAATTGCGTAGAGTCAAGTTGCTTTTGAAATGATTGTTGAGGTAGTCCAAGACTAACCGTATTTTACTGGATTTCGATGTGCTTCAGAAAGAAAGCTCACTATTAACTTCAGTCACTAAATTAATTTTCGATTTTCCGGTTTTATTAATTCTTTTGCTAAATTAAGTCAGAGTGTAGCGAAATTTATTACTTCTGACAAACTTTCAGTTTTCACTCTACACGTGTCAACCTTCAGTTGCCACGCTTCTAGTGCTAATTATATGTGTAATAACCTTTCTTTTTCAGTTACTATAGTAATTGTCCTTAGGACTGGCGACCGTGATTTCCCCCAAATCTCAAATATCTAATTACCGCTAGTTAATTGTTAACGTAACGGCCGCACATTTACTTTCTTTATTAACTTTACCCCTTTTCAAAATTAATTTCCACCAGTTTCATTTGCATTTTTCCTTTCATTTAGATGTAACCCTTTCCTCCCTCTTTACCGATAGATTAACTTCGGTGACGATTGCTTTTCCCAAATTTCCATTAGGTACACGCGGTTTAATTTCTCACTGTCATTAAGGTCGATAAGTGAGGGGGAGGTTACAGTGTGCGTGATTTTTCAGGACCACTTGTGTATTATTTATTACAGGTTGCTTGTCATCTGCAACCAAACGATGTTGATGAGAAATTTTGTTTGGTTGCAGATGACGAGCTACCTGTAATAAATAATACACAAGTGGTCAGTATTGGGACACGGCCGGCGCCATTCCAAAATACCGTCACCAAACCCCACCCCCCTCCCTCCACCTACGTATACGCGCTAGACATTTCAGTATTGGGCCACAGCCGGCGCCATTCCAAAATACCGTCACCAACCCCCACCCCCCTCCCCCCACCTACGTATACGCGCTAGACATGAAATGTTTTCATAACATGTTTTTCCAAAACATCGTTAGTCGACAAGGTCGCACGCAGTGTATCCGGCAAGTGTTGACTCTCTAGTCGTTATTACTGGCGCGGGGTTGTGACATAGAGAGAGATGGCGGTGGTGGAAATGGCTGTATCCAATACGATCCCTTAATTGAGTCACATGTTCGACTTCTACCAATAGGATTCAACTATCCTATGACCTCATTGTAGGACATATATAGGTTAAGTTCCGGGACCTCAGTCTTGGTCACTCAGTCAGCGAGAGACTAAGAAGAACAATCATGAAGCACCAGTCGACCTCCAGTGCAGTCACTCAGAACAGGATCAAACGGAAAAGTAAGTATCATATTTCACGTTATTCTATCTCGTTCATTATCCTTATTATTCAATGTTTTCACTTATTCGCTAATATCTACTCATTCATCTTCTTTTTTCAACAGAGTCAAACGCAACCATGCTTAGCTCCGCAGACGCGTCCGAACCTGCATCATCATTAGCTTCGTTAACCATCTCATCCGGACCTACACCAGCGACAGCCGACTCATTTGATCCAGTAGCGACCGCGTGGGATCCTGTAGCTCACATGTTGGAGCAGGACAAGGAGTTGCTGCTCTCCGTCCCACTCAGCAACTTGTGTAATGAAGAAGCTCGATCTGCTCACCACACAACGAATTCAACCACTGGTGGTGTTAAAGATCAACTAAATGGTGGTCAGTACTCGATGCCTACATATAACTCATCACAATCTAACACTCCCGTGATAGTGCAACCACCGAGTTTAGATACTGTAAATAAAAAGAATACGTCTAGTGCGGCTACGCTATTCACCACGACATATAATTTAACCTCCAGTGGTTCCAAACTTGTGAACATTGCTATAGACGTCCATCATGTCTGGGGGATCCAAGCTATAATGGAGATTGAAAATATTTCCAAAAGTGTTAAAGTCCCGATTTCCGAGTTCGACTGGGCAGGGATCTGTAATGCAGAGCGCTACATCAATCAACAAATGACCACCGAATATGACCCAACTCATCCCCACCAGAAATTCGTCTTGCCGATGTCACACTTTCCATTACTACTGTATATGATGACTGCGCCTTATGCATTAAATCAGGTGTCGACAGCGTCTATCTAAGGCATCCATCCATCTTTTATTTCAGACCACCACTCCTATTATAATCTAATTGATCCAATAATTTTTTAATTCTACTCAAATTATGACCATCTTACTCTTCATACATGTGTTCCTCGTGTAGGCAGTATAGCTCAATCGGTTAATTGATCGAACTATACTGGCTACACACAAATATTATTATTATCCTCTCAGTTATATTTTCTATATATGTCAAGTACTTGTTTGTACATGGCTCATTTACTATCATGGCTGGCTGGGTGAAGCACCCTCACCACAAGGACTTTGTTGTCGGTGACTGGTCATGTGAAGATTCAAGTGAGGAGCAGAAGAAGAACAAGAAAAACGGAATTCTCCTTCCCGATAATATAAGAGCAATTATTGTAGGCCCATCCAACTGCGGCAAGACTAATGTCCTCATGACTCTGCTAACTCATGTGCAAGGTGTCCGATTTGAACATGTCTGTCTATTCTCAAAAACACTCTTTCAACCCAAGTATCAGCTATTGCATGAGATATTTCGATGTGTAGATGGCGTTACATACACAACATTCAGTGAAAGCTCTGATATCCCCCCACCTGAAGAAACAAAACCAAACACAGTATTCATATTTGACGATGTTGCAGTAGAAAACCAAGACCAAATTCGCAAATATTTCTCTTTCGGTCGCCATATGGGTGCTGATGTATTTTATCTAAGTCAAACATATTCCAGAATCCCCAAACAACTTGTTAGGGATAACGCAAATCTCATTATAGCCTTCAAGCAAGACAATCTTAATTTAAGACACATTTACCAAGCACATGTGGGGACGGATATGTCGTTCAATGATTTCTTAAAGATATATGCAGACTGTTAGAACCATTCACAGTATGGGTTTCTCGTTATTGATAAAACAAGAAAACTGTATGAGGGTAGATACAGACGAAACTTTCTAGAATTTTTGCATATATAACAAGGTAATAGACGTTAACACATCAGTCTACGTCATACCATGGACAAATTCGCGCGTATGTCCACCTCTCAACCTGAGATGATTGGTGTACACAGACAGAACATTCGCTTGTACATGGATGCGAAAATTCAAGCTATGGCTCTTAAAGTTGCAAGTATGCGCAGGGAACTAGAGACCTATTACCAAACCCTTCTGAGAATGGTGAATCAGTTAAATGAGCTAGTTAATCAAGTCAGTAAGAAAGTAACCGACTTAACTGAAAAGGTCGATCATATTCAGAGAAAAATAGATGTAGACCTCATTGTTGTCGATAAGGGTGATCGTGATCATACTAAGAAGCTGAAGAAAATGAATGCATATATAAAGCCTCATGTCGCAGAGACGTCTGATTAGTATACGTTGAGATGTCGACGACCAAACAGAAAGTCATTCAAGCCCGTAAAGCAGTCCGAGAGAAATTACGGTTGCTTAGGTTAGGGTATATTGATCGTCAGCAAACACTAAGAGAGACCTTTAAGCCCGTTACTGAGTCTCTCTGACAGCTCTCACCAAAAACAAAAACGACCCAAAACGACAGTCAAGCCATTGATGAATTCATTATTAGTCACGCACCAGGCCAGATAGATAGAACATTCGGCGTTAGCCCAGGAAGACCATACATGTTGGGCACGCATCCCATAACTGTAACAGAAGACAAAATACAAATAGCTGATAGACAGTTTGACCGAACACCAGGCTTAATGAATCTTATTTTCCTAAGACCAACTAAAAAACCTATAAATTATTCAGTTAGTGATAAGGACACGTACCGTCAAATACTACACATGACTGGTGTACACAAGATCACCAAAAGCCTAACCAACAGGAAGTATAAAACCATTATAAAACCAATACTTGAAGACCAAAACAACAACAACGGTGCCAGCAGCGGAGATGGTATTGACATTGGTCTTAAGGCAGTGAACAATCGAGTCCCTCAGTATATATATTATGACGACCCCAACGAACTAATAGATCGACTACGTCTGCTCATGGCATCAGCTGCTGCAGGTAATACAGCTCATTCGAATGAAGTTATCTCCATAATCTCTGAGCTTCGAGAGAGAGGTATCATCAAATAAGTATGGAGACCGTAGTTCGAGAACTACACAAACCAGCACGCAAAACATACCCGCGCAGGCATGTCATAATTAAAGGGATAGATGACTTGTGGCAAGCTGATCTTGTAGATATGCGACAATATTCACATGAGAATAATGGCTTCAAATACATTTTAATTGTTATTGATACATACTCCAAATTTGCATGGGCAGTACCAGTCAAGACAAAAACCGGACCAAATGTCGCTGATGCTTTTGAACGCTTGCTACAGATAGGAACCAATCGATGCCCTGACAATCTCCAAACCGATCATGGTGGTGAGTTCTACAATAGGTACTTCAAGACAGTGATGCAGCGGTATGGAATACATCACTACTCGACATTCACTCACCTGAAGGCAAGTACCGTAGAGCGCTTGAACAGAACAATAAAAGGTAGAATGTGGATGCGGTTTAACCTTCGTGGCTCATACAAATGGACAGATATCCTCCCAGAAATAATTGTTCAATATAATAGAACCAAACATAGCACAATAAAAATGCGGCCAATTGATGTTCGTGATAACACACTCATGGATACGGTATACTTTCACATTAAGATACTGGATCCACGCAAACAGAAATTTAATGTAGGTGATTTGGTGCGTATCTCAAAACACAAGACCGCATTTGAGAAATCATACCTACCGAACTGGTCAACTGAGATATTTACAGTTTCAAATGTGAAGCGAACGAATCCTAGAACTTATTTATTGAAAGACAGTAAAGGTGAAGAAATTGCAGGCTCCTTCTACACTGAGGAGATGCAGAAGAGCTCACAACCAGATCTTTTTCTCGTGGAGAGAGTCATAAGACGACTTGGAAATAAAGCCTTAGTCAAATGGCTTGGTTTTCCTGCTACACAAAACAGTTGGACTGATGCCAGGGATTTGCTATATAATGAACATTCATCGTCCACAACCACCACAGTAGCCTGACATGCGCGATCGAGGGCACATTAGAGGAGGCGGTGGTGTTCTGGACAAACTACCTTTGGAATTACACATCCCGGGGTATAACTACTGCGGACCTGGGACAAAGCTTCAGAAACGCTTGGCGCGAGGTGATAAGGGAGTGAATCTGCTTGACGAAGCGTGCATGGAACACGACATTGCATACGAAGCAAATAAAGATCTACCAAGTCGTCACATTGCAGATAGGATTTTAGCTGATAAAGCTAAGGCGATACGGAAAAGAAAAGATATTGGTATAGGTCAACGCATCGCAGCATACGCAGTTGATAAAACCATGCGCGGAAAAATCAAGTTAGGATTAGGAGTGATGAATTTCAAGCGCGTTATGAACGCTGCACGTCGCGCACTAAACATGAAGAACAAGAAGGGTTCTTTGAAGAAATGTATCCTGACAGCCATGTATGCAGCTAAAAACGCAATGAAGGACAAAGAATCACCAACGAGAAGATCCGTTAAAGCACCTCGCATTCTACCGATACCCAAGACATCCGGAGGTTTTATTCCTTTTCTCATCCCAGCCCTCTCCGCGCTCTCAGCGGTAGGTTCGCTCGCCGGTGGGGCTGCAGCTATCGCTCGAACAGTCAAGAATGCGCAAAACTCGCAAACCCAGTTAGAAGAGGTGAGAAGACATAACCGCATGATGGAAGCTGCAGTCATTGGAAAAGGTCTATACTTGAAACCGTACAAAAAGGGTCTTGGTCTATTCATAAATAAAAAAAAAAAGCCCAATAGCGGTCCTACCAGATCGACCACTCACAAATACAGACCTTCTTAAGTTTGTTAGACATAAATTCAAGATACCAAGATTCCGTGGTGTGTTTATGAGGGATACATTACCTAAGACTATGTGGAAAACTGGTGAATGCGGTATTGTGAATTTAGATGTTGTCGGAGGTCCTGGCACCCACTGGGTGGCGTACGTTATGAAAGACGCTGGGGTAGTCTACTATTTCGACTCCTTTGGTGACCTGCAACCACCCGAAGAATTACAGCAATACTTCACTCACAGAAGACATGTGCTATACAATTATCAACGGTATCAGGACTTTAATACATACCTCTGCGGACATCTTTGCATCATCTTTCTTTTGACGTTCACAAAGAAGAAGAATAAGAACAAGAACTAACGTATATAAGCAGGATGTTTAAACCTTCATTCATCAGTTGACGTTCAGATGCAATGTCGTACACTTTGACGTTGAAAGGACGGTCATCTGTATTGCGTGCAAATTACTTCCCACCAATTGATTTGAGTGCAGGTCAATGGAGTGTTGCATTGATTGGACTGGAGACGTACAACAGCATCCCGAATATCACCAACACTAACAATAAATTGCATCTCGATATTAATGGTGAAAAAGATATTCTTGAAATAGAATCTGGTGCATACGATATTGACGATTTAAACGAACTCTTAAAACAGTCTGGAAAAGGCATTGAACTACGTGCAAACATCAATACACTTAAATCTGAAGTAAGGACTCTAAATGCAACGATTGACTTTAGCCAGAAACATTCAATAGGACCCCTGCTTGGATTCACAAAAGGGCAGATTTTGAAGAAAGATCCAACTAAATTTTACAAGTCCAATCAGTCTGTGGATATACTCCCAGTCAGCACAATACGTGTCGAGTGTAACATTGCTACGAATTCCTATCTCAACGATACTCTCATTCACACTATTTACGGATTCTTCCCCTCAGTTGCAGCGGGGTATAAGATTGTTGAGACACCTGCCAATGCAATATACCTTCCAGTGACTGCTCAGACATTGGGCTATTTGGAGCTGCGTATTGTGGATCAGAATAATAAACTTGTCGACTTTCGCGGTGAGGAAATCATTATACGATTACATCTAAAACAAGATGGGCTTGCGGTATAAAACAAGTGCACGCAATACACAGCGCGCCACTTCGCTACTGAATAGCAAACTGATAACACCTGTGAACTACGAATTTCTTAAATCAGTTGGTCTCAAACCCTGCAATGACGTCATCACTCAATATAACCAATCCAGTAGAGTATGATGACAGAATTATACGTCAAGAATACTTCTCTCATAAATCTTACGCTTCAACCACGTTTAACAAGAATGATGAAATCAGGATTGTCATACAACACCAGGACACACTCACTCTTCCGTGCAAGAGTTTCATATATCTCGAAGGGTCATTCAAGAAAACTGATGGCACCGATACAGTGGGGTCCAAGCTGACACGCAACGCATTGGCATTCCTCTTCCAAGAGATTCGCTATGAACTGAATGGTTCTGAGATTGATCGTACACGCAATGTTGGCCTAACATCGACCCTTAAAACATACGTCTCGGCATCACCAGCAGATCTGCACAGTTTAGAAAATGCTGGATGGTTCATAGACGATGCGGAGGGTAGAACACCCCAGGAGTACAAGCGATTTACTGCATGCATACCTCTAAAAATACTTATGGGATATTTTGAGGATATGAGACAGATTATTATGAACGCTAAACAGGAACTTATTCTCGTGCGGAGTGCGACAGACAATAACTCGTACATTCAAGGAGCTCAAGAAGAGAATAGGATCACAATCAACAAATTAATATGGAAAATGCCTCACATCAGTGTATCCGACGAGGAACGATTGAAGCTTTTGAAAGTGTTGAATTCAGGTACATTTCTGTCACTGACCTTCCGCTCATGGGAGATCTTTGAGTATCCAGTGTTACCGACCGCGAGCAGACAAACATGGGCTATTAAGACCTCCAGTCATATCGAGACACCCAGATTCATTATACTTGCGTTTCAGACTGATAGAAGAGCAAATACATCAAACGATTCCACCGTGTTCGATAACTGCAAGTTAACTAACGCCAAAGTCTACCTCAATTCAGAATTCTACCCATATGACAATCTACATCTGCAATGGAATGAAAATGTATACAGCCTCGCGTATGACATGTATGCAAGGTTTCGTCCTTCTTACTATGAAATTGCTGAAGGAGACGCTGACGCTTGGTAGGGGGTTGCACCAGTTGCCGACCTCGTGGCCGCTGTGGAAAGCGATGCGTCAGATTACGCTCTCTAAAGTATCTGTTGACGTAGGACTGCTAAACAGGAACTTATTCTCGTGCGGAGTGCGACAGACAATAACTCGTACATTCAAGGAGCTCAAGAAGAGAATAGGATCACAATCAACAAATTAATATGGAAAATGCCTCACATCAGTGTATCCGACGAGGAACGATTGAAGCTTTTGAAAGTGTTGAATTCAGGTACATTTCTGTCACTGACCTTCCGCTCATGGGAGATCTTTGAGTATCCAGTGTTACCGACCGCGAGCAGACAAACATGGGCTATTAAGACCTCCAGTCATATCGAGACACCCAGATTCATTATACTTGCGTTTCAGACTGATAGAAGAGCAAATACATCAAACGATTCCACCGTGTTCGATAACTGCAAGTTAACTAACGCCAAAGTCTACCTCAATTCAGAATTCTACCCATATGACAATCTACATCTGCAATGGAATGAAAATGTATACAGCCTCGCGTATGACATGTATGCAAGGTTTCGTCCTTCTTACTATGAAATTGCTGAAGGAGAGGGAGGGGGGTGTCTACTGAGTCCTCGTAAGTTCAAAGAGCTTTCACCGATCATTGTAATAGACTGCTCTAAACAGAATGAGATAATTAAGTCTGGACCTATAGACGTTCGAATTGAATTTGAATCATCGACAAATTTCCCAGAACACACCGCTGCATATGCATTAGTCCTACACGACAGAATAATCAATTACTCACCGCTCACAGGTGTTGTGCAACGAGCTGTATAAATGAAAATATGCTGTCCTATGCATTGATCATTTGACGATGGCAACTCAGCCTGTGAAGATCATTGCAGATGTTCAAGGATTCCATGATGGAGAGCGAAGACAGTTCGTATTTAAACAAGTTGCTTTTGTGGCCTACACACAAGACGCAGGAATAATTGAAACCTTCTCCGCAAATATTCGATCACCAAGACCGTTCACGCAAGTGAAATCTTGTAAAACACGGACCAGTGCATTGTGGTTAACTAATTTTTATCATGGAATTCACTGGGATGATCCCGGCATACCCTATAAAGATGTGGTGATCGCACTTAAATTATTCGATCACAAGGACACCATCGTTTACGTGAAGGGAAAGGACAAAACCTCCTGGATGCGTCAAATATTTAAATTTGCATCTATTCAAGACCTTGAATGGTACGGTTGTCCATCCATCCATCGACTGAAGAACGATTACCAAAAAAATGCATTTGTATCTGCATATGAGAATGTAAAATTACTTTTCACTTTTATTAGAAATAAATAATAATTTATAAGATTGAGTGTTTTTTTCTTTCTATGACATCCAACGTCCCTAGTATTGTAAGTTTATCCTTTTTATATTGTATATGAAGGGAACTGTCCGAGAGAGACACATACCCCGGCCTTTGACGTGGAATGAGCCTACTGTCATAGTTAGGTGCGGATGCCGATCTCGCGGTCTCCGTCGAAATCGACAGACACGCGCAGCCGCTGACGCTTGGTAGGGGGTTGCACCAGTTGCCGACCTCGCGGCCGCTGTGGAAAGCGATGCGTCAGATTACGCTCTCTAAAGTATCTGTTGACGTAGGACTGTAAGAGATAGCGATGCATTGGGCTGTGTGTGTTCGTGACAACTAGCAGAAGTCCTGCACTTGTGATCAAAAGCAGGAAACCTTATAACTTTATGCATTGCGATGTGGCTGTATGTACGTATTCTGCATACACACATAAATAAATTTATAATATTTTTAATAAAAAGAATAATCATTATTAGGGTATCAAATAATAACAACATTTTTTAGAAGGAAATAACTGAGTTTATTATTGAAATCAGAATTTAACATTTTTCACATTATATATAAATATGAGTTTACAGATATAAGATTGGTTTTTAACCAAAAATCTGAAATTCCACATCTTTTTAGACAATTTTTTAACAATTTTAGATAATTAAGAAATATATAAGCATTCTCTTCAGATAAATTATATATAATTTTAAAGCTAATGCAGAGGTACTACCCTATCTTACAAAGTATGTAATATCGCTAATGAAGTTCCACCAGAAAAACAAAGCACTTTTAATTAATACCAAACCTATTTGTTTCAAGTCAATGACTCTAAACATTTTCGAAAAGAACAACAACAAATTGAATATATATTTTTTTCCAAGTAGTCGATTTAAAGATTTTCAACTACAAGAACAAGGTGAACATATATATTTTTCTTTAAAGTGGACGTCTAGAAACATTTTCCGCTAGAACAAGCAATTGAACACATAGAAAGAATTTAATTAGTGGAACTCATACACTTAAAAACTAGTTCTGACTGGATGGCTAGCGGTAGGTGAAACTTACAAACTAAAATCTAAGCTCTATAATGACTAGAAGTGATGGATATATTAAGTGAGAAATTTTTTTTTTTTGTTCATACAGAAGTTAATTGGCTAAATTTATAGCCTTTTCATATATATATTAATAATGGTCAGCAATATGTAGCTATAAAGACTACTTTATTTATTATGATTTTCTTTGAAAAAATAATGATTATATTTACATACACACACACACTTAACACAAGTTCGCGCTCATTCGCACACTCAGACATGCATGGAAGCACGCAAACTGATACACGCAACAAAACACTCTCATCAACTATTTACACTATGATAAAAGAGCCATACTATTTCCACGCATAGCTCACATTCATAACATTCACACGCTCATTCCCTCTCTATCACTCAACCAGAGTCCCCCACCCCTACTTTCGTTTCAAGTAAATAGTGTGAGTATGGGAGGGTTCCCACCCCATCCTCACAAATGACTCTTTTATCGTCATGAGGAGACAGTCCGACTTTAGACTGCAGCACAGTGTACACCTCGTGAGCTCGTGATCGAATACTAGTTTGTTGAACCATGTGTGGATGAGCGCCTTCAACGCTACGACCGTACAGGCACTGCAAGTAGTCCTCGACCGTAAGCGCACGAGACGCGATCCGTCTAACACCCTTTGCCCGCCTCAGAGTGCTCCCGTCTACTGTGCGATATGCATACATTTTCGATCTCAGTCCCACAAACTCTACAATTGGTAAACCATTCGACTCGTCTTTCATGAGACCGATAACCTTCTTGTTCTGTGGAACAATACCATAAGGATTATTGATCTCATAAGAAGAGGTGTCAAATTCTTTACCATTGCACCTAATTACTTCATATGGATCGCAGTTCTTGATCCAGTAGATAAAGCTGTCTGTATCCATATAAAGTAATTTTGGATCTACGAAATGAGGTTTCGCAAACTCATAGTGGAATCGGTACATGTAGAATTTGGAGATATCGAGTATACACATCCCCAAATAGATGGGTTTCATAAACTCTACTGCAGTCTTCGACATCTCCACAGCAACAAAGTTTTCACTGAAGATGGTGGCACGCTTAAAATTTGGCCTGGCTATACATTTTCTCACGCCGTAACGCCCTTCCCGAAAATGGAATTATTCATTAATTTATAAAAGTCTTTTTCAAAATCATTACTCGCGACCGCCCTCTTTTCGGTGTTTAGTTCAATATACTCCTTCAACCAGGGGGATTGCTTGAAGGAGATTGCCCGGGTGATTTTAATGAGCTCCATTCCTAATCTGAGACACTGCTGGAGGTTACGATAATGAATAATATACCTCTGCTTATCCCCAACAGTGGCCATCAGTTTAGGGATGGTGCTTCCTCGTGGAATTTGTTGCTCTGGACATAACGGCAAGTCGCTTGTCTCTCCATGCAAATTATTAGGGTACGCGATGTCTGCCTCAAGCACATACCCTACATCAGAATCGGCCGCAAGACCCATTATCTGTCCACCTAATCCCTTCAATTCGTCCTCAGGCACCCATTGGAACCCGGCAACCGGCAGCGGTTGCTTCATAGCATGCCCATATAAATTGTTAACATCTAAGTACAAAATGTAACTAGAATCAAGGGATGCGTTGTACTCGACACCCATCCGCGGATTATTTGCCTTGGCGTGTCTGTGAACACATTGACAAAGTCCGCCGCGGATCCCTCGCTCAAAAAATAGAAGCATTGAAGCATCAGTCAAAAGTTCAATGTTGCAATCCGTTTTTTTTGAGCATAGCGTCCCAGGACAACCCAGGTGCCGTGTAATAAAAGGCAGGGTCCAGAGAGTACGTGGTCATACATACACTCCGGAACTTTTCGAAAACATCTGCAAGCAAACGAACGTCCGTGTCCATGTATAACCTTGCATATTCTCCCAAATTGGGGATGTTGAATTCCTGCCATACATTAACGGCATGCTCATAATCTGTGTTAGTTATGGTATCGCCAGTGAGAGTACTGGTAAAAGAAGTTATGTCGGGAAGCCTGGTTTCATTTAGTTTTGCCATACTATCAAGATACTCGTACGGGAAAACTCCTTTCCTCGTCGCAAGTTGAAACTTTTCCTCATCGGTAAATGCAGATCGAGTGATATGCATATCATTCCGAGGTGAAGTCTCAACAAGTTTCTGGAGCGAAGTTTGCATAAATCGTAGAGAGTCAAGGAAGCGGAGCGTAATTTTCGGCGTGATTCGTTTTGAAAAAGAAATGTACTTTTCAACACTTTCAGGCAGAATATTGACCTGATCCTTCTTCATACCGAACTTTGCCAAGTGCTCAACGAGAAAATGAGCGTCATACCCGCTCAGATTATGAAAAAAGACGGGTATGTGTGTAGGTAACTGATACTTCAAGTTGCATGCTTTGTGGGCTGCACCGCGGAACTTACCCGTAAGATGACAATGGTCTCTACGAGGAGTCTCCGCTTTTCTATCTAAGGCCAGCCCGCAAATATGACAATTAACAGCCTTTTCATACAAGTCATCATTTTCCTTTATTTGGTCATGGGAATATTGATGCTGTAGAGCTTGTGAATTTGCCATGAAAGTTTTTCAAGCTCAGTGAGAAGCCAAACCGCCGGATCGTCCCCTACATAAGACTGATAGCTATTAAGTTTACAATCATATGCGCATACAACTTGGAACGCAGCCGCATAAGGTACGTGTTTTTGTGTGAAGGTTGTGTGTGAGGCTAAGGGGTTCCCTTCACAACGAGTAATAGGAGCCAGCAAGCATTCAAAATCGGCGTACACAACAAAAGGACAACGCTGCTGGTGGTGAGCATTTTTAAATTTAATGATTTTATTTTCCTCAGTGGGCATAACAACACGTACCGGGTCCTTGCATGCACAATCTACACTCCTGGAAATGGAAAAAAGAACACATTGACACCGGTGTGTCAGACCCACCATACTTGCTCCGGACACTGCGAGAGGGCTGTACAAGCAATGATCACACGCACGGCACAGCGGACACACCAGGAAGCGCGGTGTTGGCCGTCGAATGGCGCTAGCTGCGCAGCATTTGTGCACCGCCGCCGTCAGTGTCAGCCAGTTTGCCGTGGCATACGGAGCTCCATCGCAGTCTATAACACTGGTAGCATGCCGCGACAGCGTGGACGTGAACCGTATGTGCAGTTGACGGACTTTGAGCGAGGGCGTATAGTGGGCATGCGGGAGGCCGGGTGGACGTACCGCCGAATTGCTCAACACGTGGGGCGTGAGGTCTCCACAGTACATCGATGTTGTCGCCAGTGGTCGGCGGAAGGTGCACGTGCCCGTCGACCTGGGACCGGACCGCAGCGACGCACGGATGCACGCCAAGACCGTAGGATCCTACGCAGTGCCGTAGGGGACCGCACCGCCACTTCCCAGCAAATTAGGGACACTGTTGCTCCTGGGGTATCGGCGAGGACCATTCGCAACCGTCTCCATGAAGCTGGGCTACGGTCCCGCACACCGTTAGGCCGTCTTCCGCTCACGCCCCAACATCGTGCAGCCCACCTCCAGTGGTGTCGCGACAGGCGTGAATGGAGGGACGAATGGAGACGTGTCGTTTTCAGCGATGAGAGTCGCTTCTGCCTTGGTGCCAATGATGGTCGTATGCGTGTTTGGCGCCGTGCAGGTGAGCGCCACAATCAGGACTGCATACGACCAAGGCACACAGGGCCAACACCCGGCATCATGGTGTGGGGAGCGATCTCCTACACTGGCCGTACACCACTGGTGATCGTCGAGGGGACACTGAATAGTGCACGGTACATCCAAACCGCCATCGAACCCATCGTTCTACCATTCCTAGACGGGCAAGGGAACTTGCTGTTCCAACAGGACAATGCACGTCCGCATGTATCCCGTGCCACCCAACGTGCTCTAGAAGGTGTAAGTCAACTACCCTGGCCAGCAAGATCTCCGGATCTGTCCCCCATTGAGCATGTTTGGGACTGGATGAAGCGTCGTCTCACGCGGTCTGCACGTCCAGCACGAACGCTGGTCCAACTGAGGCGCCAGGTGGAAATGGCATGGCAAGCCGTTCCACAGGACTACATCCAGCATCTCTACGATCGTCTCCATGGGAGAATAGCAGCCTGCATTGCTGCGAAAGGTGGATATACACTGTACTAGTGCCGACATTGTGCATGCTCTGTTGCCTGTGTCTATGTGCCTGTGGTTCTGTCAGTGTGATCATGTGATGTATCTGACCCCAGGAATGTGTCAATAAAGTTTCCCCTTCCTGGGACAATGAATTCACGGTGTTCTTATTTCAATTTCCAGGAGTGTAATAGATGTGTCGCTAATAACTCTTGAGATGAAAAATAATTCAAACACCTTATACAAATATGTCGTTTATGATCATTTTTACTTAACTGGGAGGAAATGAGTCGGGACATGTCTTTGATCCAGACGTAGTGATAATTATCACGTTCGGAGAAGAGCAGCATGTTGACATGCAACTCTCGTTCACCTGCAAATTTTGAGAAATGGAGGGGGCCTACTACTGTATGCTTGTTCTGCTCATCTGACTTGCTTTTCTTCTCCAGGCCATAAACGTGGACCGATATTGCGGTATTCTGAGCCTCAAACTTAGGTATGTCCTGGATTCTTAAAGGGAACTCTATTCCGTCAAAGTTATACAGTCTCTTAATATCTTTGACTTTGTAACTGCTGGGACGCTCGGGATGATGTTTGTAATTGTAATTTCTCTCGCAAGCCAGGACTGACCATGCAAAACACGCATTATCATAGTTATTTTGAACATTAATGCACGCCTGCTTCTTCTCAATATCTATAGGGAGTTTAATATAACTAGACCCTCCATTCATTGGATCATAGACATGTATATGGATGTCGAGGTGTGGTATACTGCTGAGCGCTTTAGCGGATCCACGTACTTCCATCTCGGAAAATCGGGCCATAATAGCGCTCAAGGTGGATTCTCTATACCACTCAGCAATCGATGTGCTCCGAGAAATAACGCCATTGTCACCCCATATATAGTGCAGAGTCGTTGTCTCTGCGTCACCCTGATGTTTAGGGGGGTGACTCAGTTCACAGCATAACACAGCACTGCATTTAAAGGCTTTAAATTCCGGATCTTCTAAGAGTTTGAGGAGCTCGGTCTCCAAGACGGGGAGGCACGCCTCCAAAAACCTTACAGGATCGCGATACCTCCCGCCTGGATTCTCAATTCTGGTGAAAGAGATTCGCCCCTCAAACGCTCTAGCAACTGCTGAGTATTCTAAGGGAGTCATTACGCCGTTATTCTGATCGACTTCGTTATCGATAGGACGGGTGAGAGAACTACCGCTAGCCATAAGGAAATTACTATTATTACTGTTGCTACAACTAGGAGTCCACCCGATAGATGAATGGGTTGGTGATGGGTGATCGTAATCATCATCATCATTTGCGGGGAGAGGTATACGTCTCGTAACGCGTACCTTGCGTGGGCGGCGGCGGTGAGCTGCTGCTTCTAGAGGAGGAGGGGGTGACAGCCGCTGTGAAGGGCCAGGCTGTGGTGATGGCGGACGGGCTGCGCAGCCAAACGGTTGCGACAGCGCTGGGGGAGGAGCTGGCGCGTGTTCTGCATCCTCTTCCCGCGAAGCCCTTATAGGGGGGTACGCAAGGCGCGGCGTGTCTTTGCGGTTCGGTGCGCCCGAGTCCCGCCCCCGCAACCACCGCTCTAGGAACACGGCCTACGCCGTGTGATATACCTGTAAGATAAATAAGGAAAAAAATTAATTTAGTGATTTATATTTAAAAGAGCGATACATAATAACAATAAGAGTAGATAATGGTGGTTATGTGAAGGGATGTTAATGTTCAAAATTATTCACCTTCTCCGCTCTGACTCCATGGTTTGAGCAACTCATTGCCAAAATCAAGTAGATCCTCAAACCACTCAGGTAGGTTGATCTCCTCCTCAAACGGGTCAGGCAGGTTGGTCTCCTCCTCCTCTAAAGACTGAGTGTCCTGTGTGGCGGGCGCCGTTTGAACGCTACCGCCGCCTCCTTGAACGTTTTGGGTGGTTGAACCGAATTCTGAATTAGGCGCATCTACAAAGAAAAGACCGGCTTATGAGGACTAAATGTATACAATCAGGAAACGGGTATATATTAGATGAAATTATTTAAGTTTAAGAAGTGTGATTGTATTATAAATGTACTTACATTCGAGCTGCGCTTGAGCTCTTTCCATCTCGATCTGGTTGTCTAGATTAACCAAGATTTGCTGGAAGAAATCTAGAAAGATGGAGAAGACTGAATATAATATCGCATATGGAAAGGGAAGTGTGCTTTCAGTTAAGTGATAGAGAAATAAGCGGACCAGCAAATTTAAAAAAAGGAAAGAAATGAAATATTTACAAAGAGCACTGCACAACGAATATAACAGATACACAACACGTGGAAGCTCTATCTTTATAGCGGATACGGTAAATTAATTATAACACATACAACATGTGGAAAGTCATTCTTTACATTGAGATGTCCAAAACGGTTATAAGACTTAACACATGCACAAACATAGAATCCGTTAAAAGACTTAGTAAACTTTACAGAGAGAGATCGAAAACGGGTATAACATACACTCCTGGAAATGGAAAAAAGAACACATTGACACCGGTGTGTCAGACCCACCATACTTGCTCCGGACACTGCGAGAGGGCTGTACAAGCAATGATCACACGCACGGCACAGCGGACACACCAGGAACCGCGGTGTTGGCCGTCGAATGGCGCTAGCTGCGCAGCATTTGTGCACCGCCGCCGTCAGTGTCAGCCAGTTTGCCGTGGCATACGGAGCTCCATCGCAGTCTTTAACACTGGTAGCATGCCGCGACAGCGTGGACGTGAACCGTATGTGCAGTTGACGGACTTTGAGCGAGGGCGTATAGTGGGCATGCGGGAGGCCGGTTGGACGTACCGCCGATTTGCTCAACAAGTGGGGCGTGAGGTCTCCACAGTACATCGATGTTGTCGCCAGTGGTCGGCGGAAGGTGCACGTGCCCGTCGACCTGGGACCGGACCGCAGCGACGCACGGATGCACGCCAAGACCGTAGGATCCTACGCAGTGCCGTAGGGGACCGCACCGCCACTTCCCAGCAAATTAGGGACACTGTTGCTCCTGGGGTATCGGCGAGGACCATTCGCAACCGTCTCCATGAAGCTGGGCTACGGTCCCGCACACCGTTAGGCCGTCTTCCGCTCACGCCCCAACATCGTGCAGCCCGCCTCCAGTGGTGTCGCGACAGGCGTGAATGGAGGGACGAATGGAGACGTGTCGTCTTCAGCGATGAGAGTCGCTTCTACCTTGGTGCCAATGATGGTCGTATGCGTGTTTGGCGCCGTGCAGGTGAGCGCCACAATCAGGACTGCATACGACCGAGGCACACAGGGCCAACACCCGGCATCATGGTGTGGGGAGCGATCTCCTACACTGGCCGTACACCACTGGTGATCGTCGAGGGGACACTGAATAGTGCACGGTACATCCAAACCGTCATCGAACCCATCGTTGTACCATTCCTAGACCGGCAAGGGAACTTTCTGTTCCAACAGGACAATGCACGTCCGCATGTATCCCGTGCCACCCAACGTGCTCTAGAAGGTGTAAGTCAACTACCCTGGCCAGCAAGATCTCCGGATCTGTCCCCCATTGAGCATGTTTGGGACTGGATGAAGCGTCGTCTCACGCGGTCTGCACGTCCAGCACGAACGCTGGTCCAACTGAGGCGCCAGGTGGAAATGGCATGGCAAGCCGTTCCACAGGACTACATCCAGCATCTCTACGATCGTCTCCATGGGAGAATAGCAGCCTGCATTGCTGCGAAAGGTGGATATACACTGTACTAGTGCCGACATTGTGCATGCTCTGTTGCCTGTGTCTATGTGCCTGTGGTTCTGTCAGTGTGATCATGTGATGTATCTGACCCCAGGAATGTGTCAATAAAGTTTCCCCTTCCTGGGACAATGAATTCACGGTGTTCTTATTTCAATTTCCAGGAGTGTATGTTACATACAACACATGGATGAACAATATTTATAAAGAGCAGTACAAAACAAATGTAACAGTTAAAATAAAAGATTCATACACCTAAGTTAGAGGTAAAAAAGGCGTGGATAAACAATTTTTATAGAGAGAGAGATTCAAAAGGTAAAAAACGTAAGCAGGAACACACACAGAGCAAGTGGAGGAGCGATCTTTATAGAGAGCATTATAAAGATATGTAGCACTCATACACAGAGTTAAAGGGTGTAGATATCGGAATTCTGAAAATGTACTTACCAGGGAATGGAACTTCGTCCACACGAGCACGTTTGCTGCTGCTGCTGCTGTCACTGACGGTTCGTGATCGTTTCATTTTTACACGTTTAATTACGAAGACGTGACAAGTATTGGATGAATGAAGTATACGAGCAGTGAGAGAGTGAGGTAGGTCGGGCATTGATTTATATAGGTCCTGCCTAGCGCGTGTATGTAAGCGCGGGGTTGCGACAGAGAGAGAGATGGCGCTAACTCTCTCTCTCTCTATGTCACAACCCCGCGCCGGTAATAACGACTAGAGAGTCAACACTTGCCGGATACACTGCGTGCGACCTTGTTGCTGTCTGCTAACGATGCTTTGGAATGGACTCTCTCTATGTCACAAACCGCTACGGTAATAACGACTAGAGAGGCAACACGTACCGGATACATTCGGTATTTTGGAATGGCGCCGGCCGTGTCCCAATACTGAAATGTCTAGCGCGTATACGTAGGTGGGGGGAGGGGGGTGGGGGTTGGTGACGGTATTTTGGAATGGCGCCGGCCGTGTCCCAATACTGAAATGTCTAGCGCGTATACGTAGGTGGGGGGAGGGGGGTGGGGGTTGGTGACGGTATTTTGGAATGGCGCCGGCCGTGTCCCAATACTGTGGTCCTAAAAAATCACGCACATCAAGTGTAAAGGTGATTAGATTAGGAAATGAGACACTTAAAGTAGTAAAGGAGTTTTGCTATTTGGGGAGCAAAATAACTGATGATGGTCGAAGTAGAGAGGATATGAAATGTATATTGGCGATGGCAAGGAAAGCCTTTTTGAAGAAGAGAAATTTGTTAACATCGAGTATAGATTTAAGTATCAGTAAGTCGTTTCTGAAAGTATTCCTATGGAGTGTAGCTGTGTATGGAATTGAAACATGGACTATCACTAGTTTAGACAAGAAGAGAATTGAAGCTTTCAAAATAATGTGCTGCACAAGGATGCTGAAGATTAGGTGGGTAGATCGTGTAACTAATGAGGAGGTATCGAATAGAATTGGGGAGAAGAGCAATTTGTGGTACAACTTGACTAGAATAAGAGATCGGTTAATAGGACATGTTCTGATGCATCAAGGGATCACCAATTTAGTATTGGAAGGCAGCGTGGAGGGTAAAAATTGTAGAGGGAGACCAAGAGATGAATACACTAAGCAGATTCAGAAGGACGTAGCTTGAAGAAGTTACTTGGAGTTTAAGAAGCTTGCGCAGGATAGAGTAGCGTGGAGTGCTGCATCAAACCAGTCTCTGGACTGATGACAACATCAACAACAACACCATTCGTACTACAATGGAGTAGAAAAAGTGGCTTGGTTTAGCAAACACTGCTCGTTTACAGTTTTAGGCTTGCATTAAAAGTTATTTATTGTGGAACCATACATAGTGCTGTCCTGCAAGTGCACTATAGAATCTTCTCCGAAACATTTTTGAAGTGAAGTCTGTGTTACTTGATACGTAATACTGAAAGCATTTGAGGATGATTTCTCGTGTTTCAGGTTTGGAGCTAACTGATATCAAGCACCGCACTGCAGTCAACCGTTATGGGTGCTGCAGCACGGCCGTTGGAATGATGCTTGCTGGTCTGGTGTCTTGGGGGCTGCCCAATTGGAACTATTCCCTCTCGTTTGCTGCCCTCAGTTGTTTTATACTATTCTTCTTCTTCAGGTAATATACACAAAATAAACGATACATGGGGATGTGTAAAGATGCAATGAATATTAAAATTTTATGATTTTGAGATGAATGAACAAAGGACGACGAAAATGTACAGCTTGTGTTTAGGCAGCGTGTCTTGTGCAAGAACAGAAGTTCACCACAGATTATTTTTGAGCGAGAAGCATGTACAGTAGAAAGGCGTGATGCGAAGCACATAGCGAGCTACGTAGAGCTTTCGAGTGTCTCATCTCACTGACCAGTCGAGTGGTCCATTGTTGTGTGTGTGTGTTGTGGGACATTGCTCGCAATTAATCAAGTGCAGGGGCTGAAGACCTCTTAGTGTTCGGTATTCCCAGACTGCTCCTACATACGTCATCAGCCTTATAATGAGAGTTACATACACGTACTAGCCATGCTGCCATTCAGTGTACTTTGGCAGCTGAGCATTGAGTAGGAGGAATTAGAAAAGTCTGACTTAAACTCTGGTTTCAATTTCCTCCAGTTCAACTTAACGCCAATGTAGCTAATTCTCACAGAAAAATGTTTGTGTACTGTGATTTATCTACACTGTTTGTGCTTGTGCATATATATATATATATATATATATATATATATATATATATATGTGTGTGTGTGTGTGTGTGTGTGTGTGTGTGTGTGTGTGTGTGTGTGTGTGCATGCATGTGGGAGGGGAGGGGGTGCGGTCTGCTTGTAAACAGAAGTAACTTCCACTTAATAAACTCACCATTTCTCCAACCAATGCCTGAGACTTTTCAATCCTGTCTGTAAGCTGAGATGATGTTTGGTAATTTCCAGTACTGTGCCAGGGTGGGTTTTTCGTTGGTGTGGGTGGCTGCCAACACATTGTCGTGGAGGCTTAACGCGTGGACCTCCAGTATATTGCCATGAGGTGCTCCCTCCTGTTTACCATGTAGTGTTGATTGTTTACCCCGAATCTCTTGAAGCCCCTGTGAGTGAGTGACACACATGACCCTTTGCGGAATTCTAGCGAGTTTGCAAATGAAGCTGTTATGGCTAATACGTTCGGCGGTCAAGGAAAACAGTGCCTCTGGTTCTTTATTATTATTGTCGTGTGTTGTGCGGAGAAATAGTGTTGTGGCGAGGTGATTCAGGAATTGGAGTTTGTCTGGGCTCAGGTTACTGATGCAGTGCCAGTGAGAAGTTTCTGAATTATTTACTCAACAACACTACTGAAAGAGCTCAGCAGGATGATGAGCCTGTAATTTTGTGGGATGGAGTCGTCTTTCCCTGACTTAACTGAATATCAGGACCTTGCCCAGTTTCCAACGTGCAAGGAAATACCAATGTTTGAGGATAGCATTGTTGATGTTTGTAAAATTTTATAATGATGTACTTACGAGCTGGGTTTGAATTCCATCTAGACCAGTTTCTTTCGTAGGATGGTTTACTTGATAGTTACCATGATACGCCTTGTTTTACGATACCATATGTTGGCGAACCTCGAACATCACATTTCTTGCATATATATTTGGCTACAGTATGTATAATCTTTCTTTGTTAGCAGATACTTACCGTGAATAATTTTTATTATAATTACGATAGTTTTACAGTTTGTACGACGACGTAATAAAAAAGGCATTAGAGCAGTGTTTTCTTTTCGGTACTACAGCGTTGTGTTTTATAATTAATCCCAGAGATGTTATTCAACTTCAAAAAATGTATGAAATTGATAATTTGTAGTCTTTGATTTAGTCTGCTCTGATGAACAACCGTTTCCGTTCTTTAAATAAAATTTGTACTGTTTGAACCTTTTTCAATATTTTATGCTTCAGGTACTTCCACAATATGCAGACAATTAGCCCTAGCTTATGCTCTTGGCGTTATGTATCTCTTAACTTATAAAAACACTCTTATTTCAGTTTTTCCGTTTTACTTCTCTGAAAGACAAAAACTGGATGTTTGGTGAAATACGTTGTTCATATAATTTAACTTCTTCACGTTTGCAAGATAAAATATTTATTTTTAGATTTTGCAGTATCATAAACTCAGTAACAACGTTCTGCTTTCGTGATGCACGTTAAGCTTTTGGGACAAAATATAAACGGTAACTGAATACTGTAAAAGTTTATTGGATGAGGAATTCCGTTTTATGAAGACACCTTTGGCGTTTTGTTTTACCGAGACATATTTCAACATTTTTTGTGCTATCTTCAGTGGATTACTTTATCTTCTTTCTTACATGAAGCTATTGAATGTTAATGCTGGTACACAATATACAACTTAGTACGGCGGCGAAAATACTGAGCAAGTTCGAAAAATCGCAGAAAATTCCTGTGAAATGACAAAAGTGGTAGAAATCAGCATGTTACCATACCACAAACAAAGGGGACAGAAACATCAAAGCCATGACAAGTTGCAGATTGTGTAGCCGACTCACTGCTACCAACATTAACATTCAATAGCTTCATGCGAGAAAGGAAATAAAGCAATCCACTGAAGATAGCACAAAAAGTGCTGAAACATGTCTGGGTAAAACAAAACTCAAAAGGTATCTTGCATTAGGAGGAATTCGTCATCCAACTTTCTTAGCAAGCACGGGAATAAGAAGAACTGCAACACCAAAAGGTGATCGTACAAGTTCAAGTCATACAACTTTTTCTTACCTTTCTTTTTACATTTACATTAATAGTGGTCGAAAATTGTGTTTTCTAGCTGTCGCTGGTCTTCGGTAAAGGTGGTGGCTCTGGTCCCTGTCCTTTCCATATAAAACATAAAAATTTAACATTTTGTAATTATTTCACAAATTGTAATGGGTAAAAACCCTTTAATTGTAATTTGAAAGAAATATTTATCTTACAGACAGCAGCGTGACCGGAATGCAGTCGCACTATCTAGTCCATATGATTTCAAGTATCGTATGTCTGATGTAGGCGTGAGGCGCCTAGGCAAAAAGTGTGAAAGTTGTGTTTGAAGGGCTAAAACTGCCCTGGAAGAATGTTCCGCCTGGTCCTGGAGGGTTGGGAATCTAGCGTCTCTTACTGGTTCACCGTCCCATCAGATTAAACGCAGTTTGGTGGGCGGTGTCCAACCCAGTGAGTGTCTGATTCGATTATGGGCCTCAAAGAGTATGTGTTTGTTCCACACGTCAATTCCGACTGGGGCGTTTACCGATAAGGTTTCCAGTAGCAAAGGCATGCTGCGCTATGTTGAGTACTCTGCTTTTTATTGGCCCTGAGAGGTGCAGACTCCGATTTCTCGATTTCTCAAGTTTCGTTAGCTCTATTCCACTGTCTTGGTGGCCGTTTGTCGTTCGGTTCTGTCAATCTGTCTATCGGTACAACAGACAAAACATCTGATTATCTTAAACTGTCTGCGACGTTCTGATAGCATATCAATCACTACCGCGATGTGTGTGTTCTTCTGATTGCTGAACATGATAGCTTCGAACCTATTATTATGCACACTGAGGAAAATTGTAGTAATTATTACACCAACAATCTGTCTATCATCACAGGACAAGAGTCACAGTTAACTTTAACAATTTTCGTATGACATTTATAGATCATTCGTTAAATAATTCCTATTATACCTTAATGGGTTATTTAGCCAACGTGGAACAATCGTTTGTAAAAATGTAACACATATTTATAATGCAATACCCACTTCATTCTACAATATACTTTCTATAATACACATTCTTACTGGAAAATCTTACATGTAGATCTTCTTCGTCATAGTGAGGGGACAACCAACTGGTTTTAACAACCGATTGTCCAGTCTACAATTTTTTTGTTCAGTCGTTTTTTTTCAGTCAAGTGAAACAACCAATAATTGAATGTAGTCTCTGCAACCATGTAAGCTGTATCAGTGTTCTCACTCAGTCTCAATGTTTGAATTGTTTCACTTAATGTGAGACAGCTGACTGACAAGTCTCTGATGGTTACATCAGCCATATTAATGTTTTCACTCAGTCTCTGGGTTTGAGAGATTTCATGTGCATACTCTTTCAGTCTTTTCGGTTATACATGAATCACAACTAATTTTGCCAACTTCTTTAGAGAAAAGTAATGTAATTTATCTCAAGGAAAGCTGAAAAAAGTATATTTCTTAAAATGAAGCATTTTTAAAATTTGAGTATTCATTTGCTTAAATATGCATTTTTCGTCCTTCTGGTATTAAATGTGGATGTTTGGTGGGTTTTAATTGGTTAATGATTGGTGCTACAAGATAAATTTATGTTGAACTAAATGAACAATCACTTTTTTATTTAAATTTACTGAAACTCTATTTCCTCTGGTTTGCACCAATCAGCAATCATCCTATTTTGGTACATGCTGAGGTGACGTGAACATAAAACATATAATGTCAATTGTTGGAAGCTTTTTTTGCGAGAAATATTTGTTAATCTTCTTTGTATTTCTTTAATTAATATAGATTCAGACTATGAATCATCTTTGCAGAGACTTTAAATCTCACTGAGTTTGCCTTGAGGATCATTTTCTAATCAGTCATAAGGTTTATTCCATCCTCACACCACTGAGCATTTCGGAGTTCTGAAACCAAACACAGAGTTCACTATTAAGAAAATGCCTCTTCATAAACATGGATGAAGAGCCAAACTAATAGTTAGTGAATGCACTCAATAAAAATAAGATGTCAGGACAACAACAACGGTGACGACAAGTGATAACAGAGTTGAGTGAACAATAAGGGTTAAATAGTGGCATAACAATGGAATGTTCACACTCAAAATGGAATGCATTGTTTTCCAACAACCAACAGAATCGATTCCTTTGATTCAGTTGTTCCTATCAGTACTTCCTCATCTGAATATACATTTTATTGCTCAGGAATATCTACTCAGTTTTTCAGAGTTACAAAGATTCAAAGATTGAAGTGCATAGGAATAACGAAAATTCTAATGTGAATATATATGTATCATATGTGTTTGTGGCTCATAATGGAACATTCGTTTCCCTATTAAGCTTAATTTGTTTCGAGTATGAACATACTAAAATACTAAAGAATATTGTGCACTACCGATAAATTATTGTTAAGCTCGAAATGCAACCATTTAAATGTCCAAATGTATAAGTAAAGTTTTCATTGTGTCTTTTCTTTGTATTAAGCTGACAGCTCTAATATTGTTGTAAAGCTGATAAGTGGACCAATATTCTACTACAACTACTACTGTGATTAGTACTTACAGGAGACTTGTATTTTTTTGGTGACAGTTGGTTCCCCGAGTCTCCACGCTGGCTGGCGTGCAGGGGTCGCGAGCAGGAGGCGCTGGCTGTTCTGCGGCGCATAGCAGCCACTAATGGTTCCACGGTGCCTCCGTTCGCCTTGCAGGTGATCCAGACCGTGGGCAAGAGCAAGACAGACAGGAAGGGCTTCCTTGGCATATTCTCCAGCTGGAACGTCTTCAGGAACACAGTAATCCTCATTGTTGCCAGGTGACTTACCAAACAACTTTCCAACTCGTCTTTGTTCTACTAGAACCTAGCAGTTTATGGGTGGTACATATTATCTGCAGCCTCTTCAAATTTCTAGTTCAATGGGAAGGCGAAGGTGGCACAAAACTTGTGAAACCTTCCTAATTTCCTTCCAGTCTATTCGGGACCAAAAATGACCAAAATTATGTTTTGTCACCAGGTGACAACTTCTGACTACAATGCTGCATGTCTGATGTTTCCTCCAGTATTGTGGCGGTCGTGGAGTTACCAATGCACAAGCAATCTGCACTTTATTTATTGACTGATGCCTCCATACAGCAATACAGTTACCAATGCCATGGTGCAGCCACTGTCACATAGGCAGTGTGTGGAGGTGGAACGCAGAAGCAGCACAACAGCAGCTGACAGCGCTGTATGTGATGTGTCAGCTTATAACGTATCTATACTTTACTGTGCATTTTAAGATTTCTATCGTGTCCACCCATTCGTCTAATACAGGGTGCCTAGGAAGCTGTTTTCTCGGATACCTAGACATCAACTCAAGCAAATCTTATTAATGGAGTTTACTACAGTAAATTAAATTGACAGTACTTAACTTTGCCTTTGTCACAAAGAGGTGCCGCAAGCAATTGGCGACACGTATATATATCGAAGGACATTGATTATTTTCAATTCGCATGCAAGCAATTTGTGTAGATCACAAGTCACAGCTAATCGTTTGGATCACGGCCCGTCTTCTAGCGAGGCTGTGGCTATGCAGAGTGGCGCTTATACTCTCTTCATGTAGGGGCTGCTACTGTCATTGTGTCACCCTAGTGAGCGTGCTAATGGCTGATGTCGTCTCACAGTCCTCTCTGCTGTATCATTCTAGACTGATGTGCTGGTGCTTGATGTTAACACTCGATCAGTTTTAATTCTGACATACGCATATAAGATTCCACTGTTGGTGGAAACGAGGTATGAAATTCGATGATTAATGCTTAGCGATTGAGTACAGACAGGTACAATCTGGTTGCTATTGCAAGAGTATTTATTACTATGTAAACAATGATCGAAATGTAAAAAAAATGGTAATAAATAAAAATATCTTTGTACTTAGCCATAATTTTAAATCCTATAATATCGTTTGAATGAATTTAAATTGCAGAATAAAACGGTCGTCAGCTCCAAAAATGAGCAAAATTTTAGTAAATGACTGTAACGTCATTGAAATCACCTGAATATTGTGTGTTGAAGACAAAACATCAACTTGACAAAATCCACCCATGCTAGCTGACATGTGAAAAACAAGTGTGACATGAACACAAAAGATGTCAATTTGGAATGCAATGTTGTTAGTTACCATAGTGGTCACCAATAACAATCAATGACTAGTAAAATTTTACGAAAACTGTGCTATGTTTGTAAACATTCCCTTTTTGAAGTCACTGTTATTGACTTGTGGATAACAGCCTAACAGTTTAGAATAATCTGACTGTGTGTAACTGATAAAGGCTGATCAGTTAATATTTGAATGGGAGTTGTTTTGTATCAACTCTAACAAAGTAAATTAGGATGTCAGGCAGCAATAATTGGTACAAACTTTGTTCTTAAGGTTCCATTATTTTGTCTAAACAGCACGAATGACGCAGTTACGCCCTTCATCTGACAAAATAATAATAGTTTACTCATCACAGGCCGCCTATTAATATCGTCACATGCCAATATGCTTTTTGTAGCACTGACTGTGCAATCCTCACTGCAATCCAAATCGTAGGTGCCCGGTGCGGTTATTTGCGTAATCACGGTACACAAATGAACACATAAACATACCAACACGTCACTCAGTTCATGCCATTTCCGTATTTGCTGGAGGTCACGCTCACGGTGTTGGGTGACACACACACTCGTTAAACAATGGTAAATGCGGTCGGCCATCCTGCGGAAATCCGCCCTGCTCGTTTAGCAGTCAACAATTTACTTTTTCAGAGTCTCAACACTGATTACTTTTTGGTGCATTCGGCTCTCGACTATGGATAGTACCTACTGCGACCTTTGTGAGGAAAAGATATACTGTTCTTCATACGTAAGGGGTAGTTGACCCCTTTCATCCCCACCTCCCTCCCAAATGCCAAATGGACTTCTTTGAAACTGGAGATGGAAAAGAATATAGACAGAGTTAACAGTGATAGAAAGTGAATAAATATATAAATTCAAGAACAACAAAATTTGCAAACTGAATCCTCTGACTCCGGTAGTAAACTGCCCCTACAAAACAGATTACAGCTCTGTTACAAACTATACAAATGACACAACTGAAATTGTAATTTGTTGAAACAATACTATCACATATAGATTATAACAAAACGCCTCACTACCGTAATTTATTAATTATACAACGCTGGATGTCTATTGAATCATATTGTAACAAAACTATTTTCATTTTGGTTCATCTCTGTGAGGTCTGCTGTGCAGAATACAACGAAAATCCTACTATATTAGCACCACACACCACAGGAAACAACTATCTCTAATTAGACTAATACGTACTTAATACAAATGCAGATAAATGACAATAATTTCATCTCTACTCACAAATATATATATATAAATCTATCGTTAGTGTGGTCATCACAAGATAAATCTCTAAAGAAAGGTCTTTCTCATTTGTTACAAATTGTGTTTCCTGCTTTTGAGTGTCTGTTATTCCCACAGTTCATAGAATGCTCCATATCTAGGTCATATTAATACACTCTACAATATTCTAAACACTAATATTTCTCACACTATAAAGGATAACTATGTCTCAGTTCTTACATGCAATTCATCCCTTAAATATGGCTAAGTCTTTTATCATCATGAAAACCCATAATCCAGAATAGAAACAAATATAGTAAATAAAAGACAACAACTGACACTTGAACACCAGTTCTCAAGATCTTTATTCTCCAAACACACATAATAACCAAAATCATCCATATACACTTATGTTTGTGGCTGTCTAGGCCCTACTTCATCGTCCTGAATACTTCTCTCCTTCAGATTGCCCCAATCTTCACATGGATAGTAGCTCTTTATATTTTCAATTTGTTCCTTGCCATGCACTCCATCGGTTTGAGCATATTCCAACTCCAAAGTATTGTGGTGTTCAATCTTGATAATTTTATATGGTACCTCATATACATGGTTAAATTTATGTATTTCAGAATCTGTCTTCTTGGATTTAGCATGAACTTTCACCAACACTAGGTCTCCTACCCTGTAGCTTACAGGTTTCGCCGATTTATCATGTCTTTCCTGCTTCCTTTTAACATTCTCTCTCATGGTTCATTTCTACTAGTTCAAGTTTCCTTTCCAAAATTTGGTTATCTTCTTGTGGATATTCTACCAACTCACAAAAAACACTCAGGTAAGATTTCGCATGGTGCAAATCCTTTCGGATCATGTGTTAGGTGGTTCCAAATACACTCGAATTCTTCTAGGTATTCCTTCCAAGTACCGTGTTTCTTGTCACAATAGGTCAGAGACAAACGATTTAACTCCATCATCCGTTCGGCCTGGTTCGAAACCAGTTTGTATCTACAGATGGCGGTCTGTTTTATTTGATGCCTATTCAACATTTCCCTCCACTTCTTGGATCGGAATTGGGATCCATTATCACTTCGGATTCATTTCAGTGTACATGCATTGCTAAAGCGATCTTTTTCAAACTTATAAATGATGACCTTGCTGGTTGCTTTCTTTAATGGATAAGACTTCAGAAATTTAGATACTAATTTTTCTGCAACTACAATTTGGGCGTAATTTTTTTTGCCACAGGCAAGGGACTGAACAGGTCCACTGCCACGATGTCTCTAATTGATTCTGGTATGACTGGATGCATGTAACCTTTATGTTGAACAGTGGCAGTTTTAGTTTTCTGACAGGTGTCACAAGTGCTCAGCAACTTGTGTTTATGCATATATCTTGAAGATGCTGTCCAATTTCCGTTTCTCAAGGCGTTTCTTAGGTCCATAATGGGCATTGCTTTAATGTGTGTACCAGATTAACTTGTCTATTATATTCTCTGGTATACATAGTCTCCAGCTCTCTTCCTCCTCTATTTTTCTCTTGTACAGTATTTCCTGGTGGATATAACAGTATATCCTAATCTTTTCTTTACCAGCACATCTATACTTATTCTTGATTAATTTCAGTTTTTCGTCCTGGTTTTGCTCCCTACGTGTGTTCCTCAAGAACCTCTTCACAAGATCTTCATGCTGTACACCCTTCATTAAATTTACCTGAACTTCTCCGTCTTCTGGTCCTCTCACACCTGTTCCCCAAGAATCGAGTGGCTGCCTTGATAATGCATCAGGTACAGTACATGACTTACCTTGCTGGCTTGTATATCACTTTGCATTCATGATCTTGCAATGCAATTTTATCAACCAGCTGTGTTTCAGTTTACTTGTGGTTAAGAATGTTAGGGCTTTGTAGACCATGACCACCTTTACATGTCATCCTGTTAGATAATAACGAAATCGCTTAAAAGCCCACACAATAGACGGTGCCCCTTCCTCCATAATGCTGCATCTTCTTTGCCATGCATTCAAGCTTCTTCTTTATAACCTTGCTCTCTCCTTCTTTCTGTATCTGGTTTAAATGTGTGCTTAGTCCATAATCTGAGCTACCCACTCTCAAATAAAAGTCTCTAGAGGAATCAGGATGCCATAATGTATCTGCATTACACAATGCTTCTTTAATCCTTTCAAATTCTTCTTGACATTCATCATTCCAATGCCAGGTCATTTTGGCTTTAGTAAGTGTTCTCAAATGGTTCAAATGGCTCTGAGCACTATGGAACTCAACTTCTGAGGTCATTAGTCCCCTAGAACTTAGAACTAGTTAAACCTAACTAACCTAAGGACATCACACACATCCATGCCCGAGGCAGGATTCGAACCTGCGACCGTAGCGGTCGCTCGGTTCCAGACTGTAGCCCCTAGAACCGCTCGGCCACACCGGCCGGCCAGTGTTCTCAGTTTTGGGGCAGTGAGTACAGGTTCTTTCAGGAATTTTCGATAGAGCTCACATACGCCGAAGAATGCTCTCAGTTGCCTTTTTTTAAGGTCTGGAAATTGCCTAATTGTCTCGAGTTTACTTGGATCAGGATAAATACCCTCTTCCGTAATTATGAAGCCAAGAATTTTATCTGGCATTTACCAAATTCTGTCTTACCCACGTTTGCTGTTACCCTAGCTTTCTCAAACGCCTGCAAGACTCCCTCAAGTGTCTCTAAATGTTCTTCCCATGTCTCAGTTACAATTAATATATCATCTACGTTAACAGTAAGCTTCTTAAGTAATTCTTCAACCAAAATATTGTCCAATGCTCTAACAAATTCCAAGACCGATACATTAAGCCCAAATGGCTTGGAATGTATACCTCAGAGAAAGACTGGATAGTGAAGGGGGAGGCGTGTTTATAGCGATAAGAAGTGCAATAGTATTAAAGGAAATTGACGGAGGTCTGAAACGTGAAATACTTTGGGGAAAGGTAACGGTTAAAGCAGGCTCAAACATGGCAATTCGATGTCTCTATAGGCCCTCTGGCTCAGCAGCTGTTGTGGCAGAACACCTGAAGGAAAATTTGGAAAATATTTCTAGTAGATTTTCCGACCATGTTATAATTTTGTGTGGAGATTTTAATTTACCAGATATATACTAGGAGACTTAAACGTTTATAACAGGTGGCAGGGACAAAGAATCCAGTGAAATTTTTTTAAGTGCATTATCTGAATACTACCTTGAGCAGTTAAACAGAGAACCGACTCGTGGCGATAACATATTAGACCTTCTGGTGACAAATAGATCCAAACTATTAGTAACAGTTAATGCAGAACAGGGAAACAGCGATCACAAAGCGGTTTCAGCATCGGTGATTTCAGCCATAAATAGAACCATTAATAAAGGTAGGAAGATTTTTCTATTTAGCAAAAGTGACAAAAAGCAGATTTCAGAGTACTTGACGGCTCAACACAGAAGTTCTATCTCAAGTACAGATGTACAGATAGTGCTGAGGATCAGTGGACAAAGTTCAAAACCATCGTACAATATGCTTTCGATGAGTATGTGCCAAGCAAGATCGTAACAGATGGAAAAGACTCACCATGGTACAACAACCGAGTCAGAAAACTGCTGCGGAAGCAAAGGGAACTTCACAGCAAACGTAAACATAGCCAAAGCCTTACACACAAACGAGAATTACACGAAGCGAAATGTAGCGTGAGGAGGGTTATGCGAGTGGCGTTCAACGAATTCAAAAGTAAAGTTCTATGTACTGACTTGACAGAAAATCCTAAGAAATCTTGGTCTTACGTCAAAGCGATAGGTGGATCAAAACAAAATGTCCAGACACTCTGTGAACAAAATGGTATTGAAACAGAGGATGACTGACTAAAGGCCGAAATACGAAATGTCTTTTTCCAAAGCCGTTTCACAGAGGAAGACAGCACTGTAGTTCCTACTCTAGATTGTCACACAGATGACAGAATGGTAGATACCGAAATAGATGAAAGATGGATAGAAAAACAATTAAAATCGCTTAAAAGAGCAAAGGACGCTGGACCTGATGGGATACCTGTTTGATTTTACTCAGAGTACGCGAAGGAACTTGCCCCCCTTCTTGCAGTGGTGTACCGTAGGTCTCTGGAAGAGCATAGCGTTCCAAAAGATTGGAAAAGGGCATAGGCCATCCCCGTTTTCAAGAAGGGACGTCGAACAGATGTGCAGAACTATAGACCTATACCTCTAACGTCGATTAGTTGTAGAATTTTGGAACACTTATTATGTTAGAGTATAATGACTTTTCTGGAGACTAGAAATCTACTCTGTAGGAATCAGCATGGGTTTCGCAAAAGACGATCGTGTGAAACTCAGCTCGCGCTATTCGTCCACGAGACTCACACGGCCATAGACATGGGTTCCCAGGTAGATGCCGTGTTTCTTGACTTCTGCAAGGCGTTTGATACAATTCACCACAGTCATTTAATGAACAAAGTGAGAGCATATGGACTATCAGACCAATTATGCGATTGGATTGAAGAGTTCCTAGATAACAGGATGCAGCATGTCTTTCTCAATGGAGAGAAGTCTTCTGAAATAAGAATGATTTCAAGTGTGCCAAAGGGGAATGTCGTAGGACTGTTGCTATTTACAACATATATAAATTACCTTGTGAATAACATCAGAAGTTCACCAAGGCTTTTGCGGATGATGCTGTAGTATATTAAGAGGTCGTAACAATGAAAAATTGTGTTGAAATTCTGGAAGATCTGCAACAAACTGACGCATGGTGCAGGTAATGGCAATTTAATCTAAATGTAGACAAGTGTAATGTCCTGCAAATACATAGAAAGAAATATCCTTTATCATTTAGCTACAATATAGCAGATCAGCAACAGGAAGCAGTTCATTATATAAATTATCTGGGAGTAGGCATTAGGAGTGATTTAAAATGGAATGACCATTTAAAATTAATCGTCAGTAAAGTAGATGCCAGACTGAGATTCATTGGAAGAATCCTAAGGAAATGCAATCCGAAAACAAAGGAAGTAGGTTACAGTACACTTGTTCGCCCACTGGTTGGATACTGCTCACCGGTGTGGGATCCGTACCAGGTAGGATTGATAGAAGAGATAGAGAAGATCCAAAGGAGAGCAGCACGCTTCGTTACAGGATGATTTAGTAATCGTGATAGCATTACAGAGATAATAGATAAATTCCAGTGGAAGACTCTGCAAGAGAGACGCTCAGTAGCTTGGTACAGGCTTTTGTTGAAGTTTCGAGAACATACCTTCACCGAGGAGTCAAGCAGTATATTGCTCCCTCCTGCGTATATCTCGCAAAGAGACCATGAGGATAAAATCAGAGGGATTAGAGCCCACACAGAGGCATACTGACAATCTTTCTATCCATGAACATTACGAGACGGGAATAGAAGGGAGAACCGATAGAGGTACTCAAGGTACCCTCCGCCACACACCGTCAGGTGGCTTGCGGAGTATGGATGTGGATGTAGATGGCAATACTCTAAAATGATAACTTCTGCCAGCTTACATGAAGGCAGTATACTGACATGACTCAGAGGTCAGAGGTATTTGCCAGTATCCTGTGGGCAAGTCAATGCTACTAAGTATCTTTGCACCCCGAAACCTTTGAATTAATTCTTCTATCGTTTTTGGCTTGTCTTGATCTGGTTGAATGATTTTATTTACTGTACATGCATCCAAAACTATTCTCACTTTCCCATGTTTCTTGTCTACCACAAATAATGGACTGTTGTATTGGTCTTGGTTCTCTCAACAACCCCAAGGTCAACGATTCTTTGTATTTCCTCTTCTACTGCTTTCCTTTTAGCGTGAGGGATGGAGTATTGTTTTGAAAGGCTTGTGTTCCTTAATTTTCAATTTACATTCTACCTCTTGCATGATTCCTGGCTGCTGAGAGAAAACTTTGCTGTGCTTATGTGAGATCTCTGGTAACCTCTTCCGAATCTCTTCATCCAAATGTGTCATATATTCTAGTTTCTTGCCTATAGCATCTTCACTAGGTTGATCTGCTTGTGATAATCCCTCGTAGAATATCAATACTTGCTCATCAACCGATTGTTCTTCTGTAGGCGCACCGCATAACACAAATTCACCTGTCAGAACTCTTCTGACTTCTAACTTTCTACCAAGGTCAGTTCTCTCATTTCTCCTGTCCTGTCCTTTTACACTCACTGTGCATTCATCGAAATTTATGATTGCTTCTACTTCATTTGGCCAGTCAATTCCCAAAATAACTGTATGGTATCTTAAAAAATGTCGCTTTATATGCTTCTCCCTCTACTTCAAACCCAGTCATTGCTTATTCCTTAATAGGCTTACTTTTGGCACCTACAGCATTTGCAACTCGGACATCATTTATGTGAAAACTACGTAAGGTGGCGTTAGTATTCAGTATCTGGTCATATAGCTTTCGAGACATAGCACGCACTTCACTCCCAGTGTCAACTAAGGCATCAACATCTAGTCCACACATCTTTATCCTGACTACAAGTGGACCTCATCATGAGTGGGTTCTAGTTTACTTTTTCCTTTCTTCCTGATCTTAGGCCTCACTATTTCTTTGCCTGCCACCTTCTCTCTCATATTCCCTTGTATTTTCATCTCTTCTGGAAAGGCCTTGGAACTGATGTCCATTTCCATGGGCCCTACTTCCATGATAGTCTCCTCTTCCTCGGTTGAACGATTGATTATTAAACTGATTCCATTGGTAATTGTCTTCTTTTTGGCCCTGCTCACCTGCTTGATTATTCTCTTACCCACATGTGTGCTCCAGTATCTCCATCAGGGCTCCTCTATCTTTAAACTTCTGAACACTTTGACCAGTACTTCTTTAGAAATTGTCCTTTAAACTGCTTATAACTACTAACTTTATCTTTTTTCTTCACTCCATTCTAGCTATTGCAAACTGAATTTTGTCTTTGTCTCGAAAATGTGTTGGAAAAATGTCTCTCAACCATTTCATAAAAATCTTCAGGTGCAGCACTCCCTTTGGCTTATATTTTTGTCCCACATGAACTTGTGGATGACGATTATCACCAAACATGAATGTTATCACTTTACCTTCTCCTATAGCTAGTGTTGCATAACCAATTTTTCTGTCAGTCTCCTCAGTTTTCGTTTCTAATTGTTGGATTTCGCTTTGTAAATGTTGTATGTCCTGTGCAATCCTCCTGTTATCTTCACCCCTCTGCAATGTTATTGCGCTTTGTATATTTTGAGCTAATTCAGTCTGTTTGTTGCCTACTCCCTAAATAGCTACTTAACATTGCTGTTGCTTCTGCATTATCTCTTCGATCTTTCCCCCTAATTCTTCTTTAACTTCTTGAACCTCTTCATGGGCTTTCTCGGTTATCTCTTCTCCCATCTTCTTTGCATCTTTTTAGAGCAGGTTTATGCCCTGCTGGAATCTGCCTTCTCCCTCCTTGCAGTCTTTCCTCACCTATTCCTTATAATTCTGTAATTGTCTGTTAAAATTTTCATGCTCTTGTAGTGTCATCTCAATTTCCTCATTGACAATGTCAATCTTTTCTTGGGTTTTTCTGTTGCTTCCCTCGATTTTCTGATTGGTGGCTCTGATTTCCTTATTAGTGGCTTCAGTCTTTTCTTGGGTCATTTTACTGTGTTCTTTGGTTTCCTGCTTGGTGTCCCCCATTTTCCAATTGGTGGCTTCAATCTTGGCATCAATCTTTTCTAATATCGCCAGTAGCACATATTTCTGTCTGCCCACTACAATGTTTACTACAGGTTTAATTGGTATCTTGAGGTAATTGGTGGAATGAGATAATGGGCTTTCTATTATAGTCCACAGCCACTGATTCCTGAATCAACTCTATCCTCCTGTCCTATCTCCTTCTTCCCAGATTCTACCTCCAGAATCTCCTGCTTGATTTCAGTAGACATGTTTGGTTACATATATTACATGCAGGCAACACTATAAATTAACCATTGGGTAATGTAAGACTCTTGATCACCTGACAATTAAAACAAAATAATGACAGCAGTACTTCAACTAGCTCAAAACAGAAACAGTACCTGTTTGCGCTGGATATATAAAAAACTTCACCAACTTATCTGAATTAAACACCAGTGGTAATATTCATCACCTCACACCAAAGCATCAAAAATCAAATAACACCACCAATTAACTTATGAAACCTGTAATCAACAATTAATGCTACAGCGTAAGTCTTAAAATCTATTCGCAGCTGTCTTGCTGGTAAAGCATAAAAATATATGCATACATAGACAAACTACTGCCGAGCCAGAAAATACCGAAATGGAAGGAAAAATTACTATACAATTCTTGTAGCGTTACAAAATGTGATTATATGTTCTGCAGATAGCCTAATTAAATTATTATTGCGCCAGCAGGTTGTCTCGACTCGTTGCATGACGCTAATACTTGTTGCGGAATTCAATATTCGTTGTGTGCTGTGTTAACTGGTAGCTGGAGTAACCATTATCACAGTTCCAGTTATATTTTTAAAACAGTTATTTTAACAGTTATAAATAAGTTTCATGTTATTTTTTACTACTGAATACTCCAATGGAGTTACAGTTAAATATCGACACAAGTGGAATCCATCAGTTTAGTTATCAGTATCACTGTGAGTAGAGCGAAATGGCAGGAATGTCATACGAATCATGCCACAACCTTAGCTAATTAACTGCGGGCAGATTTCACTTGATGTTCGAACGATTATTAGTGTTTCATATCATATGTATGTATGTTATCACAGTAGCTATTATAAATATTATCCTCACAGCTTCAGCACAAAATGCAGAACTTCGCCATAGCACTGTTTAAGTTAAATGTTAACAATGTGCATTTTTAAGTATGAAGTAATATGTAAGCTGAATAATGCAGGTTGAATTCAAAGCTTGTGCTGTTTACTTAATAGAATAAGTGTATGGCCTTGTAATAAAATACAAAAATATACATAATGTGATAGATTCGTTTACTCCTCTACGCTATCCAAGTTTTAGTTGAGATTTGGAAAACTGCTCGATTTCTTCAGCTACAACATGTGTATGAAAAGTTTGACAGTGTTAAATTTCTGGGATTACAACTCAATAATTAATTCAGTTGGGAAGGGCATACCACAGAATTGCTGAAACGCCTAAACAAGTCTGTATTGGTAGTGAGAATGATGTCAGATGTAGGAGACATAAATATAAAAATAAAGAAAGCTATATACTTTCATTCTATTATGTCATAAGGGATCATATTCTGGGGTAACTCAACAAACCGAGCAAACGTTTTTAGCATGTAAAAGTGTGTAATAAAAATCATTTGTGGTATAAATTCAAGAACAACATGTACAAACTTGTTTAAGGAACTTCGTATTCTAACAACTGCTTCCTAGTATATTTATTCCTTAATGAAATTTGTTGCACATATTTCGAACCAACAGCTGAATACATAATATCAGTACTAGGAATACAAACAATGATCTACATAAAGACCTAAAATCACTTACCTTGGTCCAAAAAGGGGTCCAATATTTAGGAACACACACTTTCAATAAATTGCTAGCAAGTCAGCAACCAATAAAAACTTGGTTTGAGATAAAGCACGGTTTACAGAGAGTTTGAAAGACTTTTTGATAGGCAACTCATTCTACTCTATAGATGGATATCTTAACAGGGACTGTTAGACCAGCTTAAGTAAAAATTCTGCTATGTTTCAGTTTTGCCAGCACTTGGTCACAGCAGTCAAGATCAGGTACCTGTATCTGATAAATTTATTAAACATGCATAACTATGTTTTATTCTGGCAGTGTATTAATCCTGTAAACATTAGCAACTCCAGTTTACTGTAATACATTCATGTATTTTGACAATCTCCTGACAAATGATGAGGATAATAAGTATTATATTCAAATGTTTTATGTGATACTTTGTCCTCTCTGATAGCCACTGGCTATTTCCATACCAGTATGAAAGTATTTGTTCATTCCAGTAACCATCCTCTCTGCAAATATCACCGGGCTCTATGACCTCCAACTAGAGTCAGGAACACAGTTACTAGCTTCCAGGTTACCTGTACTGGTAGCCGTTAACTTACAGAGAAGTAGAACTGTGAACAAATGACAATTACTACCGGAGATAAATACTGACCTCATAGTTATTTCCATAGTCGCTCTAATTCCTTATGGTAACTGTATTTGTACTACCTGCCCAAACTAAATTGACAAACAAGGCGGTGGCTCAAGGGAACGACCATACATGTCAATGCATGTACTGCAGCCCCTGTTAGCCACCACTCTTACATTAACTTCATTTAACTGTTTGTGCTGAAAGTAGTGATGCGCACGAACTAGTACACAGTTCTATTAACAGATGGCGCGCAGTCTCATAGTTATTTCCATGACCTAGAGAACACCCTCAAAATGGTCTATCCCTCTCCATCGATGAGTTGACACGCAAGCGTAGTAAGATCTTCGGGTCAACAGATGGCGCGAGGCACCATTGGCAGTTATTGAAATACCTGCCAGTATCAGGTGAGCGGTTATCGCAGTAACCGTTACTTCTCAGTAATCGGTTATTTCTATCAGTTAAGTTATTTTTTGCCACCTCTAGTCGCTGCCGCTGGTGTCAATGCCATTGGCTCGTTATAAGTGGCGACTTGGCTGACGCGTCGCTGGCTGCCCGCCGCCCGGTGTCATCTGTATAGACGTTGTCGTCGAAGTTCGCTGATCGGTGGCCAGGTGGCACTGCGGTCAGGATACTTAGTAGCTTCTCCACGAGATGTCAGCTTCGGCGGCGTGTTGGTGGCTGCTCGGTGTAGCATGTCTACGCCGTCGAAACTCTCACGTGGCTGTAACTGGTGCTGTGTCGAATTACTTCCTGACTGACGTTCTTTGACGCGGCTGCTGGGCTCCGTGCATTATTGCCTACGTATAAGATTATGGGTCCACATTAATTTTCGAGATTTTACAACGGTTTACAGCCGGTTTCGTGGGTAAAGACTGAGCACAATACTTCTTTGACACGTTTGTAATGAATACGCGATCAGTTACGTCGCGATAATTTCTACCCATGTCTCTCGTTAATATTAACCTCGCACTGTTTTACACACGAATTTCCGTGCTTGTACTCCACAGTAGAGTTTATTAACACTGTCCCTGTCGTCTGATACTGCCAATTGCTTTTAATTATTAGGTGTTAGAACGTTCTATTATCCTGCAATTACATCGTAATACAGTGTCCGAAGTTTTTTATGCATTTTCACAATGAAAACCATTACAAAGTACCGTTTATCGAAGATGGTTTTTCACGAAATTTCTCAATTGTTCATACATACGTAAATTAATGAGAAGTTTTCGTTACCATTTAAACTTTTGGTGATTTTCTTAATACTGCCAATGTTCTTTCGTGATAAGCACACTTGAACCATTTGTTGTTATTCTCCTCCTCTTATTGCACTGCACACTGTCCTTTCATAGAATGCCACAATGAAACACTCCCTTTTAGAACTCATCGTTATTGACTTGTGGATAACAGCCTAACAGTTTAGAATAGTTCGACCGTGTGCAACTGATAAAAGCTGATCCGTTAATATTTGAACACGAGTTGTTTCGTATCAAATCCAACAAAGTCAATTTGAATGTCAGGTAGCAATAATCGGTACATACTTTGTTGTTAGGGTTCTATATATATTGCGTAAACAGCACAAATGAGGAAGTTACTCTCTTCATCTGACAAAATAATAACGGTTAACTCATCAAAGGTCGCCTATTAATATCGTCACACACCAATATCCTCCATGTAGCACCAACTGCACAATCCTCACTGCAATTCAAATCGTTGGTGTCCGGCGCGGTTATGGCGTAATCACGGTATGCAAATGAACACTTAAACATACCGACAAGTCACTTAGTTAATGCCATTTCCGTATTTGCTGGAGGTCACGCCTACGGCGCTGGGTGACACACACAGCCGTTAAACAATGGTAAATGCGGTCACCTCTCCTGCCGAAATCCGCCCTGCTCGTTTACTAGCCAACAACTTACTTTTTCGGAGTCTCAACACTGGCTACTTTCTGGCGCACTCGGCTCTCGACTATCGATAGTACCTACCGCGAGCTGCGTGAGGCAAAGATATATTGTTCTCCACATGTAAGGGGCGGTTGACTCTTTAAATGTTGCGCAATTCACGAGAATGCTGTGTGCCTGAAAATATCCTTCGTGTTAAAAACTGTTTATTATTCTTTACTTTTTACTCTACAGCTGATGGTTTATCAAATAGATGCAGTAAAAACTTTCATTCATCGCAACACCATACCTGTTTTTCACTAGCAGTGTTATTTTGATGTGTGCATAAAATATCACTTACAAAATACAACATAAAATTCTAAAACTACTTTCACTACATAAAATCCACCATATTATTATCATAGAAAATCACCTTTAATTTCAACTGATTATCTGCATTAGTAGTGCAATACTATACGAGCAATTGTCGGTACTACTATATTTTGATGCAATAATGACTCGGTTGAGAATAAACAGTAAATTTAATTACATCTGGCTTCTTTTGACTATTTTTTGCATTTATAACTTTCTTGGAATCGTGGTGAAGTGATGACTAGTGTCAATTAAGTTTCTCTCGACAAGTTCATTCTTTGACTAAATGAAGTATAATGTTCCAAGAAGTTCCTAAGATGCTAGTACGCGAATTACACATCTACAAAACACTGCAGGATCTCACTTCGCTATGCGTTGCCTGTGGTGCAAAGTAGTGCTTATTAGGAGTTCCATGATCGACAACAGGCTCTTTTTGGTTAGTGTGCAGCTTGAATAAATCTGGCCGACACAATATTATTCATTGCTTCGAAAATCTTCTTGTGACCATGTATTGTGCCCACATACTTGCTCGACCACTTATAATTTGCCTGGCCACATATCACAACATTTTCGACGCAAAACACTCTGGCGTTTGCACTTCAACGAATACGTCCATTCCTCCAGACATGCTTCGCAACTACTTCTCTGCCTTCACCACTGCGCACTCTTGCCAACGACGATATTGTTACTGTGCTTTACACAATAGAAGCTTCCCTGACATGCTCAGCGTATTTACTACAATGATTTGACACTAATAATTTTTACTTATCCTGTCAACAAAAAATAAAATTTTCATAAACACTAATAAACGAGAAAATTCATTAATACATGTATTTACAAAAATGGTTATGCAATCGAGAAATCAAGGTAGCTGAAATGTACGTGAGGTAGTGGGTTGTAGTGTTGCAAGCTCTCGTAAGAGAGCGCGTCAGATGAGCTGGCATGCATCACCAGCAGGTCACGGTGACTGACAAAGTGTGCAGGCGCTCAACGTCTGTTTTAATGTCCACTAGTGATCTGTCATGACGTCATTTTCCTGCCATGATTACGTCGTCGTGTGGTCGCACCCTCAGGACGTCCATTCATCTGTGCCTGCAGAGATGCAGCATCACCTGTATCGCCACCTTTGGCGCTATTGTTACCTAAAGAAGCGAAACACCTATCACTCTCCTATCTCATTTACACCAGTCTATTTCTCGATCTTAGTGCATACACTGAAGTACGTGTAGAAGGCGTGGGAGCAGCTTGCTTACCTTGTCACGTGACTTTTCCCTTCTTACTCTGCCCCACCAGTTAGAGACCGACACCTGTACAGATGCTTTACAACAGCATCATTTTCGAATCTACTTGAAAATGGTCTGGATGCGAAGGCTACATTCGGTCATGAACTTAAGTAGTGTATATATTAGGAAATGGAGTGGCTTTAAATTAATAGAACTGACAATCCACGTTACTGTAGCTACTAAGAACATCAGATCACAAGGGCTTGTTTGGAAAGAAGCTTCAGACTGGCCATCTATGTGTCATACACTTTACATGGATCTGATATCAAGGGTACCTAAAACCAATGTACAAGTTTTGTAAGTCTTTATGTATGATGATGGTAAAATCGTATTTTTAAGTTCACTTTTTGTACAGATATAGCTTGACGACAATTTTTAATCATACTTTACAATAAAGACTGTGTTGTGAGCCCATTTAAAGGAGTCTGTGCATGTTGATACTTGTTAGTGGATATGGAATAATGTGCGCATTTCTGGTCGTTACCAGGTCGGTATACCTGCTGACAATGTACTCACCGGTGATAGCAGTGAGCCGATTGAGCGCGAACCCTTTCCTGGGGATAGTGGCGCAGGGGGCGGCAAAGTTCACTGCATACTACCTGGTGAACTACTTTGGAGCGAGGTTCGGTCGCCGTTGGCCCGGCGTGGCCAGTGCACTCTTGGCTGCAATGGCCTGTGTCCTCATCTTCTGCCTGCTGACTGGTGAGCTGCGAACATGTCTCTCTGCTGATTTAGCCTCTATCTCATCTAAAAATTGGATAAAAATCGTAAGATAGATCAGTTAGATGTCAATAGTCAGAGAAGACTGCTGTGATAACCAAGTGGGTCAACTATGAGATCAGTACAGATGGAGCAGATCCAGGAATGTTCGCTTCTCTGTTGCTCATAGACTGTGGCAATTAAGAACCACAGGTTAGATATTGACGAAATTCAATAATAAATGGCCACGTACAGTAATGCGCGATGATGGTCAATATGCGCTGTTACACATTCTAAGGTTTAGGATGCCATTGTACTGCCGTTGATTCTTCTTGGCTTAATGGAATAGTAGACATTTTGCTTTCAGCAAGGGGTAAATTACTTAGTTACCTATTTACAGGAATAAGTCACTGCAGGTAATCGAATTGATCAGGAATGGGATAGAAGGTGGGATACAATACAACAAACGAGAAAATAATATACTGCCATAACTCGACTCAACAAATACTCAAATATACTGATTAAAACACTGTACAGCTATCAGCTACTACATAGCTAGTCCATAAATTTAATCAGCATGAGAACGGCAAAAATGCCAACGATATGATTCACGGTTATATAAACACAAATCTACTGAAATTTAATCTAAATCATGAAGCAAGTAATCGCTAAGTGAATATTCAGCTGCTTCGTCGATGGGGGAGAACAAAAATAGGGCAAAAAAAATAGAAGTAAAGACATGCCAGTTATGGGTAAAAGACGTTTTGGTGGAGCTAGACGGTTGTCTTAGTGGTTTACAACTTCTACTTGATGTCTGTTGTTGGGCAACAGGTATTTTAGTACATGGAACGAGATCTATTCGAACTGATAGGGACGGGTTAACAGCTTCATTTATCATAATCTACCCTATAATTTCCTAGTCCAGTATCATGGGAACATGGAATTTGTGAGAGTAACTGTTGATGCAAGTACAATATATAGCTCCAAAATCTAACCTGTTTTGAAAGTGGAGGCCATCGGCAGTTCATAATTAAATACAAGCCCAGAAACATGGGTTCAACCCAAAAATCCTTGCGGAGAAAATGTACAAAAACAAATAATTATAAGTTATTTTTGTTGTAAGCAGGTGATGATGTTTACTATGATTACACATGAAGTGGTTGTTTAAGAAACAGTAAGAAATTCAGTTACAAGAGATAAACAAACTAACTTTACAAATTAAGCACTATTTTGGTAGTAACAAAGAGTAAATGACGACATATAATAAAATGAAGTTTTCTTGTATTATGCATCTGTTTGAAAATCTGGACTACCCCACTCAATTTGCTATGACAGTCATCTTAGTTGAATACTCAAAATTAATCAATTTTATCAGATAACATCTGAAAATTGGAACCCATTTTATTTGAGGGTTCACTTTAATTAACAGAAATACAAAGACTATTTACTGCCAGAAGATGCAAAACATATGTTATATGCTATATCACAGTAAGTAATTAGCTTTATAGACACACATTATTACTGTGTGTGCTGAAACGAAAAATTGTGATAACATATGATAGAACCACACAAAAAGATTACAAGGAATAAATGTTACTATTGATGCCTTTGTATCTTTTTTTTAATATTGAAAATTCTTTAGAATATGTGCAGAATTTATAGTATTGATACATGATTCGATCATAGGTTTATTTATTCGCAATGTACCAAATACTTGTCAGATATGCATTTAAGGATAGTATCTTCCAGTCATTATTGTTAAATTGCATGATGTGTTGCGATACAAGTATAAGAAATTTATCGGTTGTATACTTATCAATTAATTGCCTAGTCCAATGAACACACTATTTATTTTAAGGTAATTATGGTACCTTTAAGTCCTTGTTACTCAGCATTTGGAGCTTTTAAAAACATGAAGTAACTGTAGTTTCACTTAGCAAGAGCGAAAATGGTTGAAGTAAAAAAAGGACAAGTAAAATGGAGCACTAGCTTTGATTTTAGGTTTTAGCGTAAACTGTTCACACAGAAATATAATACTATGACTGTCAATAACCCAGACAGAATATAATGTAAATGTAAACAAAAATATTGAGCAATTTCGAACAAACTGGTTTAAGAAGAGGTGTATTATATCAACAAAGGAATCCAACCATTTAAGAGAAAATGGAATCCTGGATTTGAAATTTGATTAACAAAACCATACTGATCAAATTTCAACTGTTACCATTAAATTATGAACGTATGTCTGAAAGCTGTATAAAAATGAAGTAAAGGGTCAAAAGGAGTTGCATATATCATGAATTACAGGATGGGTTTATTTATCAGCTGATTCTTCACACCTATGTATGTGCATGTCAGGCTGGATTTACATGTCTACTACAGAAGTACAGTAACACAAAAAGCTAAAACCGAAACTGCACCAACAAAGTTTGCAAAATTCAGAGACAGATGGAGCACATAATTTATCTTCCACTCTGTTAGAGTAGGGTAGTGGTGTTCTTGTTTAATCACGTGTCCAGGGAAGGATCAAAGTGTTAATACGGTAGCTCAATCTATTGCTGGCAGGTAAATGTATGTCTCCTCCTCAGAACTGAACATACAAAAATTCCCGTTTTGTGCAGCGCACGTCGCGGGTGCAGCCATCGTGATGGCGACCATGCTGATGCAGTTCAGCACCGTTGCCAACGTGGGCATGGTGAACCTGCAGAGCATCGAGGTGCACCCCACGTGTCTCCGCCAGATCGCAACGAGTGTCGAGTGGGCAGTTGCCGGGGTTGCCATGTCTTCCCTGCCCTACCTGGCTTTGATGGTACGTGAAATGTAAGATGTTGCACACCAGTAGGTGGAAAAATAAGCCTTACTGCTCGATTACAAGGTTGTTCATCCAAATTCCGTCGCAGACGCTGCAGGATAGGGGTTTTGGACCATACAGAGGTATGTTAAAATTCTGAGAGCACATGATCGAAGAAGCGCCAAGTACAACATTAGTTCCTCCGACGCACACTATCTGAACTATCGGGACACCCGTCTGTAAAGCGAAATTGACCACTAGATGTCACGAGATGCAGACGCGCCAATATAAAACGAGGTGAGGAGTCTTGTGTTGTAGAGAAACAGTAACAGCTGAATTTGACTTTCAGAAGAGTTCAGTGCTTCGATTGTGGACAGTCATTGGCTATTACCTGAGTAGCGTATCATCAGGGACATTTCAACTCCTCTAAAGCTGCCTATGTTGACTGTTGGTGATGTGATTGTGAAGTGGAAACGCGAAGGAACGATCACAGATAAACCAAAATCAGACAGATCAGACATCATATACTGATGGACAGGGACCGTCGAGCATTATGGAGTGTGGTCGAAAGAAATCGGTGGACATACTGACTTGGGAGTTAAAAAGTGATTTCAGCAATTCGGCTAGTACATTGACGGTACATATGGAGTCAAAAGAATGGAATACAGTTATCGACCAGGTGTTCGTAATCCATCCATTTATGTAATCAGTTCTAAGCGACACTTGACGTGGTGTAAAGAATGACGCCACTGGACACTGGGTGACTGGAGACGTGTAATTTGGAGTGATGAATCACGCTATACCCTGTGACTATCCGATGGCAGGGTTCGGGTTTGGCAAATGCCTCGAGAACATTATCTGCCGTCAATGTCTAATGCCAACACTGAAGTATGGAGGAGGTGGTGCTACCACATGGGGGGGGGGGGGGGGGGTTCTGTGGTTATGGTGTGGTCCCCCTACTGCGTTTAAGGAAACGGTAAAGGCAAAAGGATATGAACACACTTTACACCATTATATACGGTGTACGGTAGCGCAACAGTTCAGAAACAATGACTGGATCAACATGACAATTCACCTTGTCATAAACCAACGTCTTTGAAGCAATGGTTTGTAGACAGATTCATTCCTGAAATCGACTGGCCTGCCCAAAGTCCAGACCTGAATTCAACAGAACACTTTTGGAGTCTGATAGTACTTCGACTTCGCTCCAGATCTTCTCTGGTTTCGGCTATTGAGGAAGGATGGATTGCCATTCCTCCACATACGTTCAAACTACTCATTGAAAGTGTCCTCATTGGAAAGGGTGAAGGGAGGACACATCCATTATTAACTTCCACTTATAGGTGATGGAACACTTTTGGTAAGATAGTGTAAATCTCGTGAAAAAAAAGAACATTGCGGTAAAATCAGATATACTGTATTCGAGTTCATACCGAGATGTATCGGCAGTAATTCTGCCGGAGCTAATAAAGTGCTTACCTTATTCGAACACTGTTTTCCCCAAAAACTTACCAAGGTTAGAGCAAAGTCTATAAAGAAGCCACAGATTACTCAAGGAATAGAGGTATCTTGTGAAACAAAAAGAAAACTGTATCTGTCAATCCGAAACAGTTCCGATGTTGATGCTATAGCACATTCCAAGAAATACTGCAAAATATTAAAGACTGTAATATGGACATCAAAGCAAATATGTTACAAGGAAAAGATAGTCATATCAGATAACAAAATAAAGACAATATGGGATATAGTGAAGGAGGAGACCGATAGAACCAGACATGAAGAGGGACAAATAGCATTAAGAGTAAACGATACATTGATGACAGATGTGTATAGTGTCGCAGAACATTTTAACAAACATTTCATATCTGTTACTGAAAAGATGGAGTTGCCAGGTTCTGTAGATGCTGCTGTGGAATACCTCAGACGAGACGTTTCAAGTAACTTCCATAATATGAATTTGACCTTCACTACCATAGCAGAAATAATATCCATCATAAAATCTTTAAAATCAAAAATATCTAGTGGGTATGTTGAAATATCAGCAAAGCTAATTAAAGAATATGATTCTGAGTTAAGTAACATATTAAGCTATCTGTGTAACTAGTCGTTTATCAGTGGAATAATTCCTGAATGGTTAAAATATGCTGAAGTTAAGCCACTGTTTAAGAAGGGAGATAAAGAAATAGCATCAAATTTCCGTCGAATTTCACTTTTGCCAGCATTCTCAAAAATTTTAGAAAAAGTAATGTACAATCGGCTTTATGACCATCTTATCTCAAATAACATACTGTCAAAGTCACAGTTCGAATTTCTAAAGGGTTCTGATACTGAGAAGGCTATCTACACTTACAGTGAAAATGTGCTTAATTCATTAGATAAAAAATTGCAGGCAACTGGTATATTTTGTGATTTGTCAAAGGCATTTCCTTTTAAGTAAATTATAATATTACAGTGTAACAGGAAATGCTGCAAAATGGTTCAAATCTTATGTCTCTGGCAGGAAACAAAGCGTGTTATTAGGAAAGAGACATGTATCAACCTATCAGGCACCATCCAACTGGGAACTAATTATATGTGGGGTCCCACAAGGTTCCATATTAGGGCCCTTACTTTTTCTTGTGTATATCAACAACCTTTCATCAGTAACATTACCAGATGCCAAGTTCGTTTCGTTTGGCGATGATACAAACATTGCAATAAATAGCAAATCAAGTGTAGTCTTAGAAAGATCGGCTAATAAAATATTTGTGGACGTTAATCACTGGTTCCTAGCCAATTCTTTGACACTAAACTTTGAAAAAACTCACTACACGCAGTTCAGAACTCGTAAAGGGTGTCCCACGAGTATATGCCTAACATTTGATGACAAGCAGATAGAAGAAGTGGACAGTGTTAAATTCTTGGGATTACAGCTTGATAATAAATTCAACTGGGAAAAGCACACCACAGCACTGCTGAAGCGTCTTAACAAATCTCTATTTGCAATGCGAATTGTGTCAGACATAGGTGATATAAAAATGAAAAAGCTGGCATACTATGCTTACTTTCATTCCATAATGTCATATGGGATTATTTTGGGGGGTAATTCATCAAGCCAAGCTAAAGTTTTCCAGGCACAAAAACGTGCAGTACGAATTATATGTGGTGTGAACTCAAGAACATCCTGCAGAAGCCTGTTTAGGGATACTAACTACTGCTTCCCAATATATTTATCACTTTTTCAAAGCAACAGGTCAATTCATAGAATCAATACTAGAAATAAAAATAATCTTCACAACGATTTAAAGTCACTTAGTCTTGTACAAAAAGGTGTGCATTATTCAGGAACACACATTTTCAATAACTTGCCAGTAGCCTTCAAAAGCTTAACAACCAATGAAATTCAATTTAAGAGAAGCCTAAAGGATTTATTGGTGGCCAACTCCTACTACTCCATTGATGAATTTCTCAGCAGAACCAACTGATTTGTGTGCGTGTATATATTATATATAAGTACAATATAACTTGTGCACAATTTCAGTGCAGTAATGTGTTCATTGTAAATAAGTGTGTGTGTGTGTGTGTGTGTGTGTGTGTGTGTGTGTGTGTGTGTGTGTGTGTAAGTACAATTTAACTTCTGCACCATTTCAGTGCAGTAATGTGTTCATTGTAAATAAGTATTATAGTAGTTGTATTATACGTTTATTACCTTATAAATAAATAAATAAACTTTTTTAGATTACATTCAGTGTATTAGTATTTGTAAAATGATTCTTTCATATATTGCTCATTAAAAAATGACGATCATTCCACTTGGGGCCTGTGGAATGGTACATTAGTTTATTTGTCTGAGTTGTTAATATTTGTGATGTATTTTTGTTTTTATGACATGTTCTACATCCGGCAGGACCTCCTCACTGAGGATGAAAGTAAATCTAATCTAATCGAATGTGGGGGATAGTGCAGGAGTGCAATCACTTTTTTGCTCAGTTAATAGGTTTTGTAATTACAGTCTGGTGCGGGCTTTCTGTTGGATGGTTAGCAAGGAGGCTTTAGACTCGTAATAATTCACGTGGAAACATATCTGTGATTGGTGTCTTTCATTCTCACTACTTACAAATATCTTTTCCTTTCACAGGACGACAAGCGACTTCCCTTCGCCATCCTCGCAGCCCTGAACTTGGTGGTGGCGTTTTCCGTGTCGTTCCTGCCAGAATCTGCGCTGCAGCGATTGCCGGAGACGTTAAGGGACGGTGCCGTCTTTGGCAGAGGACAGCGCTACTGGAGCTGGAAACCCAAACCGACACCAGAGTACGCCAAGGGATAAAGGAGTTCCAGAAGTTCCTTTTAGTTTAGAAGGAGTGATAATGCATGCTGGCAACCTTCGACTTCTGTTTACTGACGGTGCACATGACTTGCTCGGCTTGCTATGAACGAATAACAGTGCACTTCGAGCCCTATTTCTAATCTGTAAACAGTAACACGAAAATTAAGCCTGACCTGGATTAGAATATAATTTATGGACGTTATATTTAGTAAATGCTACATGCCAAAATAAACTGACATGGAAACCGCACCTACTGCGCTATCCAAAAAAAAAAAACCCTCATAACGGACAAAAACTACATATTGCACTCCTAACAAAGCCTTAGTATGACGAGTAATCCTCTTACGCTAACGTCGTCTGCATTCATACCAGTTTCCCCTCGCATTTTTAATTTTAACACTAACTCCAAAAATACTCTAATGCTATGCAACCCGCCTCGCCCTCTGTACCCGTCCACTACCCCTCCCCCCCCCCCTGCGCCCCCCCTCCCCGCCTGTTACACTTACATGCTCTCCACAACCTATTCCAACAAAACTTAATCACCTCCCATAACGTGCTCAGGAAATCTCGCCCAGAGATCTACCCATCCTTCCAGCTTTTAACAGAATCCTCTTCAAATGGTCCAAATGGCTCTGAGCACTATGGGACTTAACTTCTGAGGTCATCAGTCCCCTAGAACTTAGAACTAGTTAAACCTAACTACCCTAAGGAGATCACACACATCCCTGCCCGAGGCAGGATTCGAATCTGCGACCATAGCGGTCGCGCGGCTCCAGACTGTAGCGCCTATAACAGCTCGGCCACACAGAATCCTCTTCTTGCTCTCGATGTCAGCGCTGGAGTTCGTAGCTCCTCGCCACTTCTATGGGCCCTCTCCCCCCCCTCTTCACTCCCGCATTGTTTCGGGAACAGTCTTCCTCTCACCTACTGTTTCTGTACCTGTAGTGAAATGAAGTCTTACGTTCAAAACATTTTTTTTAAATTAAAAAAAACCAATATTTTATTTACAATTTGAAATGTAAAATAGCTTGTTTTGATAATTTAAAAAAGACGCACATATTTCGTATTTTTAAATTTTTGTAAACTGTTTATATGTTTTATGACTGCTGTTCCTGAAGAACAGGGATGTAACGCGTAGAGTTCTGACGGACGATGGCTGCAAATAATAATAAAAAGGACAAAAAATTGTCCAATACTGTAATAAAATTCCGCGAGTATTGAAGTTATGTGCATGTCATTACCATTATTTGCTCATTGTTAGTGTATATCAGCGCCTTTTACTTCCTTTATTTTGAAGCAGGCTGAACCGTGATTTATTTTCAAAGAATATTCTTAAAAACTTATTTTATTTACTAACGATTCATCAAGAACATTAACATATTTAATCACACTATGTAAGCATGGAAGTAATTGACAGGGAGCAACTGATGAAATCATAACCAAATTCCTTTTAACAAATGGGAATTTTATTCACTTTAATAGTGCCTAAAAGCATTTTTTTAAAGAAACAGATTTAAAATTATAATCAGAAAGCACCCTCTAAATATCAAAGTTACAATTTATTCAGGGGCAGAAAGAAACAAGTTTTGACTGTATGAGCTTTCGGTCACAGAACCTTGCCGCTCCCTTTTGTCACGGCCATACTTACGATCGCTCACAACAGCCTCTGAAAGACTACACTGGTGTAAATCTGCAACACACCAGATAACTTTAAACCAAGAGTTTTAACAATTTACACAAGCACACAAACTATGCACCCCCTGTAGGAGGGATGGAAATGGTACAGAACACTAACAATTAAAATATTAACCTTGCCACATGAAAGTGCAACTTGATTTTAACTTCTAAGAAAATACTTACGGTGAAAGGGTGGCAACTTTATGTACTAAAATGATCATTTAAATAAAAGCCCATGAAATGCAATCTTATATAAAATTCTACAATGTTGGCCAAACAATAGTTAAGATGCTCTACAGTACACAGATACCACCTCTCAAGATCATAGGCAATAATATCAAAGTTTCCAAGGATCAAAACATATTTCAGGTATTAGGCCATTACACTCCAAGCGATAAATTCGTTAACATACCAAATCCGACAAACATGGCAGAGGCAGCTATTAACGTACGGCAGATTCAGAGGGAGATTACCGAACAACCCGAACCGCAGGTTGCTCTAACCCACCCCTACTCAGCAAAGGACATAGGGACGACCCAATTTATAAACAACCACCTTCCCGCGGGTGGGCAACCGGAGAAGAATGGTGGGACGACCCCAAAGCAAAACGGCTGGTGACCTCACACAGAAAACAAGTGTAATTTAACAAGTAAATGAAACAACATATCACCAATCACTTCTTAACTTCTGATAAACTGCCATTTCTCGAGAAGACCTGGCGCAGCACCCTCAAATCGCTCTCCCGAACCGTCCGCTGCCAGCCGCTTCAATGGATGCAGGAAAGCGCGCCGATCTCCCGTCTCACGGCGTCGCAGCTCGCACCGGTCAGAATGATGTCGTGGGTTGACTCCTGTTGCTCACGTGTCGACCGCGAAGTCACTACCCCTCGCTATACGCCGCGGCCCACTGGACTCACGTGGCGACCTCACATGCGCCGACGCTCAAGACGGACAAGTCATCTTGTGTCTTAGTGCGCGACTGACCAACCGATCGATCCAACCGCCAATGACCATTGCCCGAGCAAACTCGAGCAGACTGGCGGCCTAAAGCGCAGACTCAGATCCAGGAACTAAGCCCCGACCGGGCGACCACACGCTGAGTTCTCTTACTGCCTAACAAATGCGGACGAGAGACAGACTAGCAAGCTGGGGACGAGAGACTGACCCACTGGCGAGCTCATAGCGCCCCTTAAATGCACGTGAACAGGCAACCTTTCCCCTTTCCCACCAGAGGGAGACACCAAAGCTGCGATTGCCACAGCGGCGCCACAGCCAGAAACGGAGGGCGATTGCTTCACACTAGGCGCTGCGGTGCGCTCTTCAAAATAGCAAATTTTACCACGGCTCACAGGTGTCCATTCCCTTCGTTATGTACAGTTGCATTCAACTGCAGCGCTCCTCTGCGACATGCTGGTTTATACTTTCTTCTGAAGTTAAGACGACGCTACGAAACACTGGGATCAGTGAGCATGCCTCCATGCATGAATCAAGCTTTCATTGTCAGTGTTGTGCCATGTGTTTCAGACCTATCGATTCACTGATTGAGGGACTGAGAACCATAAGGGCCCAAAGCACGGGAACAAAGTTTTGAGAAAAACAGTTGTTTGCTGAAACGAAATTTTTAGACAAACCTCCAGTTTCACAGGTCTGAAGTGCATTTTAACCATGTCCTAACTTCCTAAGCTTCCTATGAAAGCATAACGTACCCACTATGTTATGGAATGTTAATTAATATTTAGGATTATATTTCTTATTAACGATAATTCACAAAATATCCATGTGTAGGCTAGTGACAATAGTGTCTTTTCACAGTTGTAAAGTTTGTAACTTATGTGAAACTGGAATCAGAACGTAAGAGATACCAAACACATAATTTAGTCATATTAGGACACTTCATAGTACTCATTAGCATTATTTTCATTAAACAGTTTCTGTGGCTTAAGGTTCAGCTGAAACTACCGGTACATTGTTACTACGTACATGACGTAGTCACTGAATTATGTTGTCAACCCCAGGAGACACTTGAACAACGCATAGCAACAAAATAATGCTTTGTTGTATGGTCTCACCTGGAAATGAATATCCGAGAAATCAGTGAGACAGCTTTTTGTGAATGTTCGTGTATACGGTGTAGGGCTGCTTTATTTATTTATTTATTTTTTTGAGTCATCAGTCCGACTGCTTTGATGCGGCCCACCACTAATTCCTCTCTTGTGCCAACCTCTTCACCTCAGAGTAGCACTTGCAACCTACATTCTCAATTATTTGCTGGATGTTTTCCAATCTCTGCTTTCCTCTACACTTTTTACCCTCTACAACTCTCTCTGATCCAATGGAAGTTATTTTCTTGATGTTCCACCATCCGGTCCCATCTTCTTGTCGGTGTTTTCCATATATTCCTTACCTCGTATATTCTGCGGAGGAACTCCTCATTCCTTACCTTATCAGTCCACCTAATTTCCAACTTACTCATTTAGCACCACACCTCAAATACTTCGTATCTTTTCTGTTCCACGTTTCCCGTAGTCCATATTTCACTACTATACAACGCTGTGCTCGAAACGTACATTCTCAGAAATTTATTCCTCAAATTAAGGCCTATGTTTGATAGTCGTAGATTTCTGTTGGCCAAGAACGTCCTTTCTCCCAGTGCTAGTCTGCTGTTTACGTCCTCTTCGTTCCATCTGTCATTGGTTATTTTTTTTGCCTAGGAAGCAGAATTCCTTACCTTCATCTACTTCGTGATGCCCAATTCTTATGTTAAGTTTATCGCTGTTCTGATTTCTGCTACTTCTCATTACTTTCGTCTTTCTTCGACTCTTGAAGTTTTCGTTTACTTCCATCATTGCTTCTTCGATGTATAAATTCAACAGAAAGAGCAATATAGGCCTACTACATTCCTGTCTTACACCCTTTTCTTCAAAGCACTTCTTTCTTGTCTCCTATTGTTCCCTCTTGGCTCTTGTACATATTGTATATTACGCGTCTTGCCCTATACCTAAATCCTATTTTACTCATTATTTCGAACATCTTGCGCCATTTGACACTGTCGACCGCTTATTCCAGGTCAACATTGCAAGTGGGTCCCTTTTCTCCTTTGCCGATCTAAGACACTCTTTGCTCGTCCCTGTCGGTTTGAAAATCGTCTTTACGCCATGTTTGCGCAATATACGGCCGATTCTGTCCGTCACTCTGGGAATGTGTGGCAGAAAGGCCGTACCTGACATTTGTTTTTCTGATTCCTTACTTCGCCGAGTGTTTGGCTCTGTTACACTTCTAATATAATTTGTGGAGTACTCATTGCTCCTCAGAACACTTTCCAGGCGTTGCAATTCTCGTCTGAGGTGCTGCGGCCCACGAGCATATTAATCGTGCCTCTTTTCTGGCTCGGGTGGTGGTTTGATAGTTTGTACAGATATCGGTCCTTGTGTGTCGGTTTTCTATACACGCTGTGTCTCAGGTTTTCGCCATTCCTTGTCACCAGCACATCTAGAAGTTTTCTTGTCCCTTTCTACTTCCATGGTAGATTTTATGTTGGCATGGAGGCTGTTCAAGTGTCTTAGGAAGTCACTGAGCTGTTCATCACCATGGCTCCACACCACGAATGTCAATTGGAGAGGATACAAATGTTATGTACAGCTATATAGCTGAAGTACAGAATGGGATACTATTAGCATCGAAAGTGGAAAAAAAACTGTACCCCATAGTGAAGTACGGGATACAAATTGTACATATGTCGTCTTATTGCCTCTTCACGTAGTTCAACTGTGGTACAGGTCGCAAATGCAACGTACGTCCATTTCCACGTTTTCGTTAGCAGTGTACAAATATAGCAGTCAACGGAAGTGTGGGGTACAAATATTATGTACGTAGCTCGTAGCTCGTAGCTCCACGTAACAACAGACTGTTAGTGATGGCGGAGGCGAAATAAATAACACATGTAAAATTTGTGTCCCGCGCTTCAAAATGGTTCAAATGGCTCTGAGCACTATGGGACTTAACTGCTGTGGTCATCAGTCCCCTAGAACTTAGAACTACTTAAACCTAACTAACCTAAGGACATCACACACATCCATGCCCAAGGCAGGATTCGAACCTGAGACCGTAGCAGTCACGCGGTTCCGGACTGAGCATCCCGTGCTTCATTTAGGGTTTAGTGAAGCAGGGGATACATAGTTAAACTGAACAACAGGACACTAATGCTAGTGAAAACGAAGAAATCAACTTGTATCCCTTACTGTACTTAAGCAATACACTTCTAATGAGGTTCGAGTTACAACTCATATATATGTGACGTCATGTATTCTACGCTGCCAATATTTTCCATCCATTTTTTCCCTTTCATTTTCCAGAGAAATAATACGATACAAACACGCGATATCCTTAACGTGAAAATACTACTGGCCTTTCTATATGTCAACCATATTGTTCGTCTGTCGTATTCCTTTGTTTCTGAACATTCTTGTCAGCTCTTTCAACTGTGTAACAAATGCTCGCTGGCCAATTCTGACGTCACTGGTCAAAGCCGACAGGTTGTATCCCCTGCTTCACTAGACCCGAAAGAACAATAAAATCTGAGTCAAAAGATAGATCTTACGCGTCGCCTAACTCATTAAACGGACAATACAATGTGTATTAATGCAAGTTGATTGACTCTTTAAACATTTTAAGTGTCTAAGTGAGCACATGAATAATGGACAGTGAAAAGTGACTAGTTTAAACCAGTATTACGGCGTATTAATAAAACATTTACTCCAACATAAGTTATCTCTGAAGTTACGCTGGACCGTTGCTAATATCTGGTAGCAACGGCACAGTAGGCAGAAAAGTTTCATCCTCACTATGTACAAGGTGCATTCAAGTTCTAAGGCCTCCGACTTTTTTTCTAATTAACTACTAACACGAAATCGATGAAACTGGCGTTACTTCTCGACGTAATCGCCCTGCAGACGTACACATTTTTCACAACGCTGATGCCATGGTTCTATGGCAGCGGCGAAGGCTTCTTTAGGAGTCTGTTTTGACCATTGGAAAATCGCTGAGGCAATAGCAGCACGGCTGGTGAATGTGCGGCCACGGAGAGTGTCTTTCATTGTTGGAAAAAGCCAAAAGTGACTAGGAGCCAGCTCAGGTGAGTAGGGAGCATGAGGAATCACTTCAAAGCTGTTATCACGAAGAAACTGTTGCGTAACGTTAGCACGATGTGCGGGTGCGTTGTCTTGGTGAAACAGCACATACGCAGCCCTTCCCGGACGTTTTTGTTGCAGTGCAGGAAGGAATTTGTTCTTCAAAACATTTTCGTAGTTTTTGGAACGCAATGGGTGAGGATTACACCCTCGCTGTCCCAGAACATGGACACCATCATTTTTTCAGCACTGGCGGTTACCCGAAATTTTTTTGGTGGCGGTGAATCTGTGTGCTTCCATTGAGCTGACTGGCGCTTTGTTTCTGGATTGAAAAATGGCACCCACGTCTCATCCATTGTCACAACCGACGAAAAGAAAGTCCCATTCGTGCTGTCGTTGCGTGTCAACATCGCTTGGCAACATGCCACACGGGCAGCCGTGTGGTCGTCCGTCAGCATTCGTGGCACCCACCTGGATGACACTTTTCGCATTTTCAGGTCGTCATGCAGGATTGTGTGCACAGAACCCACAGAAATGCCAACTCTGGAGGCGACTGTTCAACAGTCATTCAGCGATCTGCCAAAACAATTCTCTCCACTTTGTCGATCATGTCATCAGACCGGATTGTGCGAACCCGAGGTTGTTTCGGTTTGTTGTCACACGACATTCTGCCTTCATTAAACCGTCGCACCCACGAACGCAGTTTTGACACATCCATAACTCCATCACCACATGCCTCCTTCAACTGTCGATGAATTTCAATTGGTTTCACACCACGCAAATTCAGAAAACGAATGATTGCACACTGTTTAAGTAAGGAAAACGTCGCCATTTTAAGTTTTTAAAACAGTTCTCATTCTCGCCGCTGGCGGTAAAATTCCGTCTGCCGTACAGTGCTGCCATCTCTGGGACGTATTGACAATGAACGCGGCCTCATTTTAAAACAATGCGCATGTTTCTATCGCTTTCCAGTCTGGAGAAAAAAAATCGGAGGCCTTAGAACTTGAATGCACCTCGTATGATGCGAAAAACGACCGTAATGATGAAATCAAGAATCAAGATTTTATTTCATCACGGAACTAACCGAGCATAAAAATAAAAATAAACGATTGCAGTTTACCAGTTCGCACAAGCTGAGAAGACTGCTGCGGACAGATAACAGAATATTTCTAAGCCACGTGAGGAGATGTGTTCGTACGTGAGTTACAGGTGCTGTTCCACGTCGTACCGACGGGGACGAACATTGTTACTAGCCGCGTCTCCTAGCGGCGAGTGAAGGAGGAGGGAAGGGACGTCACAGACTGTAATTGCCTGTCGTCCTACACGACAGGAGTGAACTGTCGTTTGCAGTCCCCACTCTCTTCCGGTGTGTGTATGACAGCGCGCCATTATTGCCATCGGCCAGTCGGGGTCCAAAACCAGTGGTCGTCCCATGAATGAGCGCAGACTAGCCTTTTCGAATTCCCGATCTCTAGTGAAAATTTGACGTAGCCGACCAGGCCAACGAAAATACAAAAAGAGTCCGCTTTGAGTAGCTGAAATGTGCAACGGCTATGTTTTGTGCCAAATTGCCGCCGTGGCGTCACGTGGGAGCACACCTCGGATGCGTATCGTAAAGGTAAGACGCTGTACAGTCGCGAATAAATGCGTCGGAGGAAGACACCACTTCCCACAGTCGCTTTTGTCCGGAAAATTTCACGCCTCGCTGACAAAGACGAAGCAACGCACCGCCGCCGTCCCTTGGCGCTCCAAACCCCCGGTTCTGGGACACTTCGAAATTAACTGACAAAGAAATAATGTGCAAACACTACTTTCGCTACATTGCGTAACTTTTATTGTTGTGATGTCCACCTCCGTAGCACAGAGGCAGCATTACCGCCTACGACGCAGGGGGCTCGGGTTCGATTCCCGGCAGCGGACTGGGCGTTGTGTGTACTTGTTCATCATTTTCATCATCATTGACTCCCAAGTCGCCGATGTGGCGTCACCTAAAAAGGACTTGCAATACAGCGGCCGAACTCCCCCGAATGGGGCCTCCCGGCCAACAATGCCATACGATTATTTCCATTGTTGTGATTTTCAGTCCGAAGACTGTTTTGATGCAACTCTCTATCCAACTTCATCCCGTGTAGAGATGGGCAAACTGAAACACGTAGCTATTTCGAAACAAATAAAGCAGTACAATGTAATGTTTCGATACGCTGTTTCGAAACAGTGAAACAGTTACTGTTTTGTAATCTAATAAACCTACACATTTTATAATCTTGAATGTCTACTGTATTAGTATGTCCACATAAACAGAAATGAGGTGCGAGAGCGCTAATCATGTCGCAGAAAGTATGAAACTATCACTTAGACGTATTGGCAGTTTCGTATTTCCTGCAGCTAATGCGCTGCTTTCTTGTCGTGTGACTTTCGTACTTTTAAATTGGCTGAGGACAGCCGTAACTGAAGACAGAAGAACCCCCACGAACGGAACTGGAGATGGGAGCAAACTGCAGAAACAACGGATATGCTACTGGGATTCCCACATTCCGTTAGTATGGGTAATATACCCATCCTGCTAATTTCCACGCACACAAAGGGAATCATTGTGGATAATAGGCACAGTGACTTTAGACTCACAAATAACGCCAAATAATTCGAAAAAATAACAAAATATAACAGAAAAAATTTTGTCTTGCCAGGTGTTTCGACCCGTTACTATACATTCACCATACTTCCCAGCCCTTCCCGTTCACCATTACACTATCAGTGATATGTCAAACAGATTGCTTGCAATTATACTGACATCAAATTTATGTGTATGTCTAATAACTGTCACTCTACGCCTTTTTTTATTCAAAATGTTGTAGGCTTACTTGCGTTTCTTAATGTGATTACTGTACATGAACAGAGAAGCGTATGTTACAAAAAAAAGTGTAATTTAACTGAATGATTTTCACATATTTATTATTTTGAATGTGAATAGTATGCGTTGTTTTCTAGTTTTGTTAGTGTTTATAAAGCAGATGTTACGCCATTTCGGAATAGGACAGTCAGCTAGAAACGAAGATTTATTTTCGGATATCTTAAGCTTCATGCTATTGCTTGTCAAAAAGATTTCGACACTCTTAAAAGTGTTTCATGAAGTGGTATGTTGTGTTTCAGTGCCTGTGCCGAGCCCGAATCTCGTCCGACACAGAGCGGAATGAAACATCACTGTATCGATACAATTAGTCCGTTCCAAGCACTGGTGGGGTGAACAGCATTATTTTGAAACAACGATACAGTTTCTGTGTCTGCCTCGAGATCGAATCTGGTCCGGTTATCCGAGACAGGGGCGGAATGAAACACCACTGTTTCGAAACGGTGAACCACAGCCGTTCCGGAAGTTTCCCGAAACACTGAAACAGTTCCACGTATCGATACACTGTATCGAAACATAGAAACAGTGGCCAAGTCTAACCCCGTGCAAACCTCTTCACCTCCGAATAACTACTGCAACTGACATCATTTTGTATCTGCTCACTGTATTCATTTCTTGGTCTCCCTCTACAATTTTTAACCCCCCATCCCCCACCCACCCACACTTCTTTCCAGTACTAAACTGGTGATCCTTTGATGTCTCAGAATGTGTCCTGTCAATCAATCCCTTTTTCTAGGCAGGGTGTGCCACGAATTTCTTTTCTCCCCAGTTCTATTCGGTAATTCGTCATTAGTTACGAATCTCCTGATTTCTTCTGCAATACCATATTTCAGAAGCTTCGATTCGCTTCTTGTTTAAACTATTTATCGTCCATGTTTCACTTCCATACATGGTTAAATTCCATAAAAATATCCAGATGAGACTGCCTAACACTTCAATCTATGTTCGATATTAACGGATATGTTTTCTTCAGAAACGCTTTTCTTGCCGTTGCGCCAACTGTTTATATCCCCTCTACTTGGAGCGTCATCAGTTATTCTGCTGCCATTCCCTCAGCATCACCCGATTTAATTCTACTACATTTCATCATCCTCGTTTTGATTTTGTTGATGTTCATCTTATAATCCCTTTTCAAGACAATGGCCATTCCGGTCAACTGCTCTTCCAAGTCCCTAGCTGTCTCAGACAGTATTACAATGTCATCTGCAAACCTCAAAGTTTTTATTTTATTTATTTTTTTACACGAGGGTGCTGTGTACTTGTTAGATAGCAATTACTTCTGTACCAGCTGATATCTGCTTGTTCCCACATTAAAATGACTGGCGGAAATTGATGGTGGAGACTTATTTCCATCAAACGAGTCAGCCAGAAATTGGTGGACACGTTTCATCACGGGATACAAAAAGGGCAAGCATTTTGATATGTCCACCTTATTAATTTCTCTGTTTTATTACCTGTTGCCCATATTAACTGGCTTGGCATAGGGGTATTGATCACGAAAATGTAGAGAATAATATTATTCACATCCTTTCAAGAGGCTTACTACCTTCACAAACAGTCCTTTTTGTGGCAAAACAAATAAACAGTCAAGAAAAGAAGAAAGATATGTAAGAGGGATTCATCACAACTCATACGCATTTTACGGCGGTTAATGTTTCCAGTGATACGTCGCCAATAGAGTAATTGGACAGTAGTGGATTTCTTTGCATTTTATGCACAATATATCTGTTTTAGGTTCATGGTCAACTGCTGGACCCTGCACCAATCTTTCATTCTCTTCAGTCTTCAGTCTTCCCAGTAATTCGCAAATTTTCAGGTGTTTGGTACCTTTAAACGGTCGTGTCAGACTTTCTTGGGGTACTCCTGAAATTACCTTCATGGCTATTTGTTTCGTTCCGCTAAGAAGGGCGTGTTGACTTCTATCTGAAAGAAAAGTCCTGAGTCGAGCACAAATCTGATCCGATGCTGGGTAAGCTCGTATTTTGCTCTCTAACCGACAGAGAGTAACTCTATCGAAAACCTTCCTGAAGTCACGGGACGCGGTATCAAGCTGGGCGCCTATGTCTGCGCGCTCTGGATCTTACGGACCTAGAAAATGAGCTGGGATCGCAAAATATTTGTTTCCGCCCATAATGATTTTTATAGATTTTGTCCCTTCAAAAACAGCATAATATGTCAGTTTTAAACATATTCCATAATTCCACAACAAACTGACATCAGCCGTATAGGCCTGTTTATTATGTGCATCTGTCCTACGATCCTTCTTGAAAATGGGAATGGTCTTCGCTTTTTTCCAGTCTCTAGGTTCTCTTCGTTGCCCCAGCGAAATACGACAAACTACTGCTACAAGAAAAGCAAGTTCTTTCTCATAGTCTCTGTGGAACCTGACAGGTATTTCGTCTAGTACAGATGTTTTTCCACTATAAAGGGACTGTAGTTGCTTTCTTATTTAAATATCCGCCACTTCGGCGCCAAAAAGCAGTTGCGAAAGAACGAAATTAGTATTGCGGCCTTTCCTCTGTCATCTTCCGTTTCAGTGCCAGCGACGCAAATACATAGGTACTTTGGACGCATAAGACCAAAGATTCTTACAGGTTTTAGTCAGGCTGATCGGAAAATTTTCTCTTTAAATTTCATTGAAGTTTCTCTCACTGCTCTCCTTACGCTCATTTTCCCTTCGCTCTGCTTTTGTTTGTCTGCCAGGCTTCGACTTTTCTTAAACATATAATGAAGCTTCCTTTGATTTCTAGCAGCTTACACGGCAAATTCAACCACGGTGTCTTTCTTATCCCGCAAAACCTTGCTCGGAACGTAATTGTCTAAGGCGTATTGACGAAGTCTTTTAATTTTATCCATTTGTGTCCACATCTGCGTCCTCAGGACTGAATATCTGACTCTGACGCCTCAGATACTCTACTGCTTCTATCCTGTCATTCTTGTTGTTGTTGTTGTTGTTGTTGTGGTCTTCAGTCCTGAGACTCGTTTGATTCAGCTCTCCATGCTACCCTATCCTGTGCAAGTTTCTTCATCTCCCAGTACTTACTGCAACCTACATCCTTCTGAATCTGCTTAGTGTATTCATCTCTTGGTCTCCTTCTACGATTTTTACCCTCCATGCTGCGCTCCAATGCTAAATTTGTGATCTCTTGTTCCCTAGAACATGTACTACCAACCGGTCCCTTCTTCTTGTCAAGTTGTACCACAAACTCCTCATCTCCCTAATTCTATTCAATGCCTCCTCGTTAGTTATGTGATCTACCCATCTAATCTTCAGTATTCTTCTGTAGCACCACATATCGAAAGCTTCTATTCTCTTCTTGTCCAAACTATTTATCGTACATGTTTCACTTCCATACATGGCTACACTCCATACAAATACTTTCAGAAACGATTTCCTGACACTTACATCTTTACTCGATGTTAACAAATTTATCTTCTTCATAAACACTTTCCTTGCCCTTCCCAGTCTATATTTTATATCTTCTCTTCTCTACTTCGACCATCATCAGTTATTTTGCTCCCCAAATAGCAAAACTCCTTTACTGCTTTAAGTATCTCATTTCCTAATCTAATTCCCTCAGCATCACCCGACTTAATTCGACTACATTCCATTATCCTCGTTTTGCTTTTGCTGATGTTCATCTTATACGCTTCTTTCAAGACACTGTCCATTGCGTTCAACTGCTCTTCAAAGTCCTTTGCTGTCTCGGACTGAATTACAATGTCATCGGCGAACATCAAGGTTTTTATTTCTTCTCCATGGATTTTAATACCTTCTCCAAATTTTTCTTTTGTTTCCTTTACTGCTTGCTCAATATACAGATTGAATAACATCGGGGAGAGGCTACAACCCTGTCTCATTCCCTTCCCAACCACTGCTTTCCTTTCATGTCCCTCGACTCTCATAACTGCCAACTGGTTTGTGTACAAATAGTAAATAGCCTTTCGCTCTCTCTATTTTACCCATGCCACCTTCCGAATTTGAAATATAGTATTTCAGTCAACATTGTCAAAAGCTTTCCCTAAGTCTACAAAAGCTAGAAAGGTAGGTTTTCCTTTCCTTAATCTAGCTTCTAAAATAAGTCGTAGGGTCAGTATTGCCTCACGTGTTCCAACATTTCTACGGAAACCAAACTGATCTTCCACGAGGTCGGCTTCTACCAGTTTTTCCATTCGTCTCTAAAGAATTGTCGTTAGTATTTTGCAGCTGTAACTTATTAAACTGATAGTTCGGTAATTTTCACATCTGTCAACACCTGCTTTCTTTGGGATTGGAATTATTATATTCTTCTTGAAGTCTGAGGGTATTTCGCCTGTCTCATACATCTTGCTCACCAGATGGTAGAGTTTTGTCAGGACTGGCTGTCCCAAGGCCGTCAGTAGTTCCAATGGAATGTTGTCTACTCCCGGGGCCTTGTTTCGACTCAAGTCTTTCAGTGCTCTGTCAAACTCTTCACACAGTATCATATCTCCCTATTCATCTTCATGTACATCCTCTTCCATTTCCATAATAGTGTCCTCAAGTACATTGTCCTTGTATAGATCTTCTATATACTCCTTCCACCTTTGTGGATTCCCTTCTTTGCTTAGAACTGGGTTTCCATCTGGTCTCTTGATATTCATAGAAGTGGTTCTCTTTTCTCCGAAGGTCTGTTTAATTTTCCTGTAGGCAGTAACTATCTTACCCATCGTCAGATAACCCTCTACATCCTTACATTTGTCCTCTAGCCATCCCTGCTTAGCCACTTTGAACTTCCTGTCGATCTCATTTTTGAGACGTTTGTATTCCTTTTTGCCTGCTTCATTTACTGCGTTTTTATATTTTCTCCTTTCATCAATTAAATTCCATATTTCTTCTGTTACCCAAGGATTTCTACTAGCCCTCGCCTTTTTACCTACTTGATCCTCTGCTGCCTTCACTAATCCATCCCTCAGAGCTAACCATTCTTCCTCTACTGTATTTCTTTCCTCTGTTCCTGTCAATCGTTCTCTAATACTCTCTCTGAAACTGTCTACAACCTCTGGTTTAGTCAGTTTATCCAGGTCACATCTCCTTAAATTCACACATTTTTGCAGTTTCATCAGTTTTAATTTACAGTTCATAACCAATAGATTGTGGTCAGAGTCCACATCTGCCCCTGGAAATGTCCTACAATTTAAAACCTGGTTCCTAAATCTCTGTCTTACCATTATATAATCTATCTGATACCTTCTAGTATCTCCAGGATTCTTCGATGTATACAACCTTCTTTTATGATTCCTTAACCAAGTGTTAACTATGATTAATTTATGCTCTCTGCAAAATTCTACCAGACGGCTTCCTCCTTCATTTCTTACCCCCAATCCATATTCACCTACTATGTTTCCTTCTCTCCCTTTTCCTACTCTCGAATTCCAGTCACCCATGACTATTAAATTTTCGTCTCCCTTCACTACCTGAATAATTTCTTTTATCTCATCATACATTTCATCAATTTCTTCATCATCTGCAGAGCTAGTTGGCATATAAACTTGTACTACTGTATTAGGCGTGGGATTCGTGTCTATCTTGGCCACAATAATGTCATTCTTACTAAGCAAAAATATTTTCCTCCTATTCTTAACATTCCTTGTAACACCCATGGTCATTGATGAGTTAACTGATAAAAAAAGTTTCAAGGCTCTTTTTTGCTATCGTTGCTAGGAGATTAGGACGTTATCCTCACGATTTGGTTCTCTACCTACACTGCTCAAAAATTTAGAGGCACTTTTTAACACTTGCATTATTTCTTCAGGAACGTTTGGAGTGAAACAGATTTTTGTTCTGGAAAAAGAAACCTTATTTAAGGGAAATGTACTGGGTCATGTTATGCCCACTGCAGTTTTAATGGGTCCCCGCATCATGCTGCAACAAGACACTGGGAGAGCGCACTTAGCAGCAGGCACCATGGGAACCGTACAGCACCACACACGTTGGTGCTACGACCAGGAATTTAACACAGTATCGTAAATCAAAGTGGAGACACCTTCACGTAAGTCCCATAAGGCAAACAAAGAAACATTTTCTCATCTAGTGGGCCCTCCACATGCCCGTATTACTACCTCACATGTTCGAGGCATGCTCCTGACAAATGTGGGAAAATTTTCTTGTGGAATTTTTTCCCTTGATCAGCAACAAATTATGCTGGACAAGTAGTGAGTGTTGTGACGAATACAGGGATCAGCGACCACAAGGCAGTTGCTGCTACGCTGAATACCGTAACACGTACAACCATCAAAAAGAAACGCAAAGTATATCTATTTCAAAAAGCTGATAAAAATGCTCTCAACGCCTTTTTAAGAAACAGTCTTCACACCTTCCGATCTGATCATGAAAGTGTAGAAAAGTTGTGGAATGTTTTCAAAGAGCAACAGCAATTGAGAGATATATACCACATAAATTAATAAGTGATGGCACTGATCCCACATGGTACACAAAACGGGTCAGATCGTTGTTGCAGAAGCAACGAAAAAAGCATGTCAAATTCAAAAGAACCCTAAATCCCCAAGATTGGCAAAGTTTTATAGAAGTTCGAAATATAGCGCGTACTTCAGTGCCAGATGCTTTTAATAATTTCGACAACGAAATTCTGTCTCGAAATCTGGCAGAAAACCCAAAGAGATTATGGTCATACAAAAAGCACAACAGTGGCAAGAGGCAATCAATACCTTCACTGCGCGATAACAGCGGTGAAGTCACTGATGACAGTGCCACTAAAGCAGAGTTATTAAACACGGTTTTCCGAAACTCCTTCACCAAAGAAGACGAAGTAAATATTCCTGAATTCGAATCAAGAACAACTGCTAAGATGAGAAACATTGAAGTAGATATCCTCGGTGTAACAAAGCAGCTTGAATCACTTAATAAAGGCAAAACCTCCGGTGCAGATTGAATACCAGTCAGGTTCCTCTCAGAGTATGCTGATAAAATAGCTCCATACTTAGCAATTATATACAACCACTCGCTCACATAAAGATACATACCTAAAGACTGGAAAATTGCTCAAGTCACACCAATACCCAAAAAGGGAAGTAGGAGTAATCCGCTGAATTACAGGCCTATATCACTAACGTCGATTTGCAGTAGGGTTTTAGAACATATACATTATGAAGTAGCTCCAAAAAAAACGATTTATTGACATTAGTCAGCACGGATTCAGAAAATATCGTTGTTGTGAAACACAACTAGCTCTTTATACTAATGAAGTAATATGTGCTATCGACAGGGGATGTCAAATTGATTCCATATTTTTAGATTTCCAGAAGGCTTATGACACCGTTCCTCACAAGTGTCTTCTAACCAAACTGCGTGCCTACGGAGTATCGCGTCAGTTGTGCGACTGGATTCGTGATTTCCTGTCAGAAAGTTCACAATTAGTAGTAATAGACGGAAAGTCACACAGTAAAACAGAAGTAATATCCGGCGTTCGCCAAGGAAGTGTTATAGGCCCTCTATTGTTCCTGATCTATATTAGCGACATTGGAGACAATCTGAGTAGCCGTCTTAGATTGTTTGCAGATGATGCTGTCATTTACCGGCTTGTAAAGTCATTAGATGATCAAAACGACTTCCAAAATGATTTAGATAAGATATCTGTACGGTGCGAAAAGTGGTAATTGACCCTGAATAAAGAAAAGTGTGAAGTTATTCACATGAGTACTAAAAGAAATCAGCTAAATTTCGATTACGCCATAAGTCACACAAATTTGAGGGCTGTAAATTCAACTAAATACTTAGGGATTACAATTACAAATATCCTAAACTGAAACGATCACATAGATAATATTGTGGGTGGAGCAATCCAAAGACTGCGATTCATTGGCAGGACACTTAGAAGGTGCAACAGGTCTACCAAAGAGACTGCTTACACCACGCTTGTCCGCCCTATTCTGGAGTATTGCTGTGCAGTGTGGGATCCGCATCAGGTGGGACTGACGGATGACATCGAAAAAGTACAAAGAAGGGCAGCTCGTTTTGTATTATCGCGAAGTAGGGGAGACAGTGTCACAGACATAATACGTGAATTGGAGTGACAATCATTAAAACAAAGGCGTTTTTCGTTGCGACGGGATATTCTCATGAAATTTCAATCACCAGTTTTCTCCTCTGATTCCGAAAATATTCTGTTGGCACCCACCTACATAGGGAGAAATGATCATCACGATAAAATAAGAAAAATCAGGGCTCGCACGGAAAAATTTAAGTGCTCGTTTTCTGCGCGTGCCGTTCGAGAGTGGAGCGGTAGAGAGACAGCATGAAGGTGGTTCGTTGAACCCTCTGCCAGGCACTTTATTGTGAATAGCAGAGTAATCACGTAGATGTAGATGTAGATGTAGACGGACGTCTGTAAGTTGTTCAAGAGTCTGAGGTACTACAGGACGGGTCAGAAGTTGTCTGTCCAGTGTAGCGCATACACGCTCAAGGGGCTGAAGTCAGGACTCAGGATGTTTCAATCGCGAGGTCCTGTAAAGTTCCCGTGCTGGCCGCTGCTCAAAGCGCTGTCGCATTGTCTCGTTACAGAATAAAATGGGGGCCCATTAAAATGCAATGGGCATAACAAGATCCAGTACAATGTCGTCGATGTACCTCTGAGCACCAAGTCGACTTCTGAGTGTCCAAAGGTCTGACTGGTCATCAAGTGTGATGCCACCCCACGCCATGACAGCCGTAGCCAAATCTGTACGTTGCCTGGACCGCTGCTTCATTACAACATTCACCACGGAGACGACATACTCTTTGCACCTTGTCAGACGAAAGTGGGACTCGTCTACAAACAAAACACTGCGGCAGTGCTGCAGCTGCCAGCACCTATGTTCCTCGGCAAATTGAAGTCGATCTCTCATGTGTCGAGCAGTTAGTCGAGGGACGTGATGAGGTCTTCCTTGTGTTCCACCGGCGTCTCGGAGTCTGTTCCGTATTGTTTGGTCGCTGGCACTGTAACCAGTTGATGCTCTTAGCCCATATTGTAGGTCCCAGGCAGACGAAGAGCGCTGACGGATAGAACAACACACATCGGTCGCCTCCGGCCGATGTTGGGCCTTGCGCTAGCTTTCTTGCGTATGCAATTGTTTCAAGTGATAGTTTCTAAACCCTCCGAGCAACATTAAGCTCTGTAGACACTACATGAATGATCGAAGCTTCCTGTAGTCATGCCAGTGGCCGGACACGTTCTGCATCAGGCAGACGCCTCATCTTGATTCATGAGACGTACACAAAGAGTAAAGAGACGCACACGTTGCTTACACTCGCTATGCTCGTCCAGTTCACTCTTAGACACAGCACGATGCACTTGAATACCACCACTAAGCCATTGCTTTCAAACGTGTCGTGGGGAACTGTCCTCATTATTAAAGCATGTTGAAAGAATGGGAACAATAGTGTACACACTGACGGAAAAAATGGCAACACCAAAAAATAATTAGTACAGAATAATGGATGAGATGTGTGCAGCTCGCTTTGGTGCCGTTTGTAGGTTGGCATCGTGTAATAGGGATAGGGGCGTCTCGTTTTCTTCTTGTGTTACTGGCGCCACTACGTTTCCTAGCGTTGTCCGTCCGCGAGTGGCAGCAGCAGCGTTATCGATATCTAGTACCGTGGTAGTATCTTTGGAAGGACGTGAAGTGTTTTCTGGGACGGGTTGTAAGTAGGCTGTTTAGGTTTTTATGTTGGTAACGCCATGTAGCGCTCTCTAAGAAAATCACTGGCTGTGCTGTGTGCAGTCTGTGGCTGGTTTGCATCGTTGTTTGCTATTGTAGTGTTGGGCAGCCGGATGTGAACAGCGCGTAGCGTTGCACAGTTGGAGGTGAGCCGCCAGCAGTGGTGGATGTGGGGAAGTGAGACGGCGGATTTTTGAGAGCGGATGATCTGGACATGTCTCCATCAGAGACAGTAAATTTGTAATACTGGTTGTCATGAACTCATGTATATATATATATATATATATAATCACTTTTGAACACTATTGAGGTAAATACATTGTTTGTTCTCTTCAAAATCTTTCATTTGCTAAGTACGCCTATCAGCAGTTAGTGCCTTCCGTAGTTTGAATCTTTTATTTAGCTGGCAGTATTGACGCTCGCTGTATTGCAATAGTTCGAGTAACGAAGATTTTTGTGAGGTAAGTGATTCATGAAAGGTATAGGTTATTGTTAGTCAGGGCCATTCTTTTGTAGGGATTATTGAAAGTCAGATTGCGTTGCTCTAAAAATATTGTTTGCCAGTTTAGTGATGATAAGAATAAGTAAAGTGAGAAATGTCAGAGTACGTTCAGTTCTGCTCAGCGGTTTGAAAATCAGATAACGTAAGAGGTTTATCAGCACAGTCATTCATAAATTTTTCTAAGGGGGCGTTTCAGGATGTGTTGGCAGTTCGGTTGGGACGGAGCTGCAGTGGGGTCCGGCAGCGCGAGGACATGCCTGGACCGCTGGCGACACCCAGGCACTGCCGGATCGAGGGGCTGCAGTTGCGAGGGCCACAACCTCGTTCTCCACTGGACCCAGGACGTTTGAGTTGAGTGAACATTAACCCAGTAGTGAAACCTCCACTATTTTGAGACCACACCGTTTGTTCGCGCTTTGCTCCTGGCAGGGTCGCTGAGATGAAGAGCACCGAGTGGAGTGTTTGGAGTTGGCGAAATTAATTACCCGCCCTCCACCTTTCATTATTAATCACTGAATTCCTTATGTTTATTGATGAAGTTCAACCAGCGGTATTTTTCTGCCTAGTGGCCGCTAACGCCCCAGTTACCTCCCCTGGAGGTTAGCGTATTTTCGCGGCAGTGTACCTTTCCTTGCCTAGCTGCTGTCCGTTAAGGGGTGTAGTTCGACAGCCTCCTCGATTGTGGTTCGGATATCTCTTTCTTTTGGACTGCTTTGGTCGTAGTGGATCCTTCTGCTTCTGGTTGTTCTAAACAGCGGATTGAGAAGACACAGTGTTGTCCGTCGGTTCCGCCTTGCCTGGGTTATTCCATCGTTGTGTTGGTTATCAGATGTTAGGTACATGTTGCAAGAGTGTTGGCCGGCGTTTAAACTGTCACTAACTTGAGTTGCCACCCAGTTAAGTGAATACAACTCTTGGCTGCCTGTTTACGAAGTTGAGCGACTTTCCCATGTTGATCCTTGGAGCACTGTCTGAGGCCCACTTCCCTCTTGATTTGGTCAGATTGAGAATACAATTTGTCCTAAGAATTTTTAATTAGATATTGTCTCTTAACATGATTGTTCTTTCTTATAACATTTTAATAAAAATTTTGCTACTACGCCTTCAGCTGTCAAATTGTTTTTAAGTAATTACGACAGGGCCTTCAGCCGCCAAATGATTTGAATTTCTTGTCAATAAGACCTTCAGCCATGAATGCAGTTTCTCTTAAGTATTTTTAATTAGATATTATCTCTTAATATGATTGTACTTTTCCTTTTAATAATATTTTAGTAAGAATTTGCTATCTAGGCCTTCAGCCATCATATTGTTTTTTGAATTTCGAGTATAGATTAAAGTGTCAGGAAGTCATTTCTGAAAGTATTTGTATGGAGTGTAGCCATATATGGAAGTGAAACATGGATGATAAATAGTTTGAACATGAAGAGAATAGAAGCTTTCGAAATGTGGTGCTACAGAAGAATGCTGAAGATTAGATGGGTAGATCACATAACTAATGAGGATGTACTGAATAGGATTGGGGAGAAGAGAAGTTTGTGGCCCAACTTGACCAGAAGAAGGGATCGGTTGGTAGGACATGTTCTCAGGCGTCAAGGGATCACCAATTTAGTATTGGAGGGCAGCGTGGAGGGTAAAAATTGTAGAGGGAGACCAAGAGATAAATACACTAAACAGATTCAGAAGGATGTAGGTTGCAGTGGGTAGTGGTAGATGAAGAAGCTTGCACAGGATAGAGTAGCATGGAGAGCTGCATCAAATCAGTCTCAGGACTGAAGACCACATCAACAACAACAATACTATTGGGGCCTTCAGCCGACAAATACTTTGAATTTCTGGTCAATAAGGCCTTCAGCCGTGAATGCAATTTGTCTAAAGAATTTTTAATTAGATATTGTCTTAACAGTCAAATTTGATAATTGTTCCTTATTGTCAACTTTACAAGCCATTGGTTCCAAATATATTGTACGTGATTTAAAAAAAAATTCCTGAGCAATCAACGGTAACTGAGTAAGGCCCCATATACGCCTTTCCCTGCCATCCCTATGTCCCATGTTTCAATGGAATTTCTGGAATACGTTTCTTTAGGTATCATATTTATGTGGTTACATTACAAGATCACAGGTTAATGTAAGCGCGAGATACGCCATTGCGAATTTGACATGCTTGTACATTAATAACCGGTGTAACCGCCACAATGTTGAGTGAAAGCAAGGAAACGTGCGTGCATTGTGTTGTACAGATGCCCGATGTCAGTTTGTGGGATGGAGTTTCATCCCTGTTGCACGTGAACCGTCAATACATGGACTGTTAGAACTGTTTGTGGATGACGCTGCAGTTTTCGTTCGATGCTGTCCCATATGTGCTCGATTGGAGACAAATCTGGTGATCGAGCAGGCCAAGGCAATATGTCGGCACTCTGTAGAGCATGTTGGATTACAACAGAGGTATGTGGGTGAGCGTTATCCTGTTGGAAAATATACCCAAGAGTGCTGCTCATGAATGACAGCACAACAGGTCGACTCATCAGATTGACGAACAAATTTGCAGTTCGCGTGTATCGGATGACGACGAGATTTCTCCTGTTGCCGTATGATATAGCATCCAGACGATAACTCCAGTTGTAGGTCCTTTGTGACCGTATATTCTCGTGACCGCCTCTGCCAGCAATCATATGGAGTGGCTCCATTCCTGCCAAGCCTAACTGCAGTATCCCAAAAGGAACATCAAGCTTCTCATAGCCCTACCATACGACCTCATTAAAACTCAGTGAGGTGTTGATAAAGGCGTCTTTGTCGCCTTAAAGGCATTCTTGACTAACATCAACTCACCACGTCTGATCTCAAAGGTATCTAACGCTCACGACTGTAATAGCGTGCCGGCTCATGTGACCGAGCGGTTCTAGGCGCTTCAGTTTGGAACCGCGTGACCGCTACGGTCGCAGGTTCGAATCCTGCCTCGGGCATGGATGTGTGTGATGGCCTTAGGTTAGTTAGGTTTAAGTGGTTCTAAGTCTAGGGGACCGATGACCTCAGATGTTAAGTCCCATAGTGCTCAGAGCCCTTTGAACCATCTTTTTTGTTATAGCGTGTGATTAAAACGAACCTGATTGGCATCGTCATTGTGGCACTACTAGCGTCACTCTTGTGCGACTGGCGTGATATTCTCAACAGGCATCGTCTTTCAGATGTAGAAACACGCCTACCAACTTTCTTTTATTTCGCACAACTCTTTCTTTGTTCTTGCCATTTTTTTCTGTCCGAGTATCTTAATCGCGGACTACATACGTCTCACGCTCGATCAAATTCATGTCCTAATTGTTTTGCGCACGGTATCTTCTCGAAATAATTTACAAAAAAAAGGCGTTCAGAATAGCTTCACAGGAAATCATGTCTCCAACACCAGTTTACACCACTGTCAACCAATTGCTGTCCGGTTTCTGCGTTCTTTGACGAACTGAAGACGTGTCGTTTTACGCTACTGGCCATTAAAATTGCTACACCAAGAAGAAATGCAGGTGATAAATAGGTACTCATTGGACAGATATATTATACTAGAACTGATATGTGGTTACATTTTCACGCAATTTGGGTGCATAGATCCTGAGAAATCAGTCCCCAGGACAACCACCTCTGGCCGTAATGACGGCCTCGATACGCCTGGGCATTGAGTCATACAGAGCTTAAATGGCGTGTACAGGTACAGCTGCCCATGCAGCTTGAACACGATACCACAGTTCATCAAGAGTAGTGACTGACGTATTGTGACGAGCCAGTTGCTCGGCCACTATTGACCAGACGTATTCAGCTGGTGAGAGATCTGGAGAATGTGCTGGCCAGGGCAGCAGTCGAACATTTTCTGTATCCAGAAAGGCCCGTACAGGACCTGCAACATGCGGTCGTGCATTATCCTGCTGAAATGTAGGGTTTCGCAAGGATCGAATGAAGGGTAGAACCACGGGTCGTAACACATCTGAAATGTAACGTCCACTGTTCAAAGTGCCGTCAATGCGAACAGGAGGTGACAGAGACGTGTAACCAATGGCACCCCATACCATCACGCCGGGTGGTACGCCAGTACGACGATGACGAATACACGCTTCCAATGTGCGTTCACCTCGATGTCGCCAAACACGGATGCGACCATCATGATGCTGTAAGTGTAAGCAGAACCTGGATTCATCCGAAAAAAAGACGTTTTGCCATTCGTGCACCCAGGTTCGTCGTTGACTACACCATCGCAGGCGCTCCTGTCTGTGATGCAGCGTCAAGGGTAACCGCAGCCACGGTCTCCGAGCTGATAGTCCATGCTGCTGCAAACGTCGTCGAACTGTTCGTGCAGATGGTTGCTGTCTTGCAAACTTCCCCATCTGTTGACCTAGGGATGGAGACGTGGCTGCACGATCCGCTACAGCCATGCGGATAAGATGCCTGTCATCTCGACTGCTAGTGATACGAGGCCATTGGGATCCAGCACGGCGTTCCGTATTACCCTCCTGAACCCAGCGATTGCATATTCTGCTAACAGTCATTGGATCTCGACCAACGCGAGCAGCAATGTCACGATACGATAAACCGCAATCGCGATAGGCTACAATCCGACCTTTATCGAAGTCGGAAACGTGATGGTACGCATTTCTCCTCCTTACACGAGGCATCACAACAACGTTTCACCAGGCAACGCCGGTCAACTACTGTTTGTGTATGAGAAATCGGTTGTAAACTTTCCTCATGTCAGCACGATGTTGGTGTCACCACCGGCGCCAACCTTGTGTGAATGCTCTGAAAAGCTAATCATTTGCATATCACAGCATCTTCTTCCTGTCGGTTAAATTTCGCGTCTGTGGGACGTCATCCTCGTGGTGTAGCAATTTTAATGGCCGGTAGTGTACAACGGATCCTTACGTAGGAGGACACGGGGTCCCTGATATCTCTGCAGTTTTCTTTCGCCAGCCAACGATACGGAGAAGTGCTGTTCGATAATAAACGTCTGTTTGATAGTGTACAGCACATCACAGGTGACCTCCACCTCAAACAAGAGAAATCACCAACTTTTGTCAGACATTGGACAAACGCAGCGCTGCATCTCGAAAAGGTGCGAGGAACACACCAGGCATTTCCGACTTGGACAGATAGAGAAATCTGCTATAGCTGAACATAGCATCAAAGAAAACAACACCCTTGATTTCGAGAACACCAGGGTGCTGTGCCGAGCCGGGAGCAATTGGGACAGCGTCATTAAAGAATCAATAGTAATACGGGTCCACGAGAATCTTGTGAACAGGGACAAAGGTTATCAACTGAGCTCGGCCTGGAATCCAGCATTAGCCGCAATACGCCAGGAACGCACCAAGAACCGTCCAGCTCTCGAGACGCGACCAGAATGCTCTGACGGAGACAGGAACGGCGCACCCGCTTCCTCCTCCACCCCCCCCCCCCCCCCCGGCGTCTACTCTGGACCCAGCCCCCCGCGACCAGGTGGTGGGGGGCACGCCGCAGGTATAAAAGGACCGGCATCCGCAAAGTCTCGGCAAGACAGGAGTTTCAACATTGACGTGCAGGGAAAACAATCAACACGACACGGTATACAAGCGGGAGTACCCCAGGGAAGCATCCTAGGGGCCCTACTGTTTAACCTCTACATAAACGATCTCCCAACCACACACAACACAATGATGGCAATCTACGCGGATGACACAGCCATCCTTGCGCAAGATTGGAAACCATCAAACATTACGTCACGCCTACAGACTGCACTCAGAGTGGCCGAGCCTTGGTGGGAGAAATGGCGTGTTAGAGTAAACGTCGACAAGTGCGAAGCCGTTCTGTTCACTAGAAGACCGAAGCAACTGCGCAAACACCGCTACTGCAGACCAATAACTCTACATGCACGTCCAATACGTTTCCGCGAGAAAGTCAAATACCTCTGTGTCTGGCTGGACCGGAAATTACTCTGGGGGGACCACATACAACACATGACCAACCGAGCAACCGCGAGGCTCAAACAGCTCTACCCTATGCTCAACAGGCGCAGCACACTGAACAGAAGGGTGTCGAGGTCCATGTACATGACACTTATCCGACCCCTGATGACGTACGCAGCTCCTGCCTGGGGATACGCTGCGCCTACACGCCTGCACCGTCTGCAGCTCATACAAAACAAAGTACTCAAAATCATAAGCAATGCTCCATGATACACACGCATCGCGGACCTTCACCGGGAATACCGACTTGAGACTCTCACGGAGGTAATCCACAAACTCAGCACAAGACTATACAGCAACTCCAGACATTCGTAGAACCCGTTTATTCTGAATATGGGGAACTACGACCACAACCGTAGATGGAAACATAAAAGATCGAAAGACATACTTGTAAGGACCTAGCATCTATGGCCAAGCACACGCAAACACAACGGTACTGGCGAGCCCCTGTTAATTAGACGCCATTACTGGATATCCAGCTGGAATACACTGTCGAATAACTGGCACAACGCAGGGAAGCCGTACCGTACACTGCATGCAGACAAGCTCCACACATCCCCCACACAGTGAGATGATCTATGGCCGATCTCCCGCTACTGTATAACGATCTTGATTGTTCCAGGAAGGTAGCGGTTGCAGCAACTGGGATACATCGCCATCGCTTGCCACGGTAATGATGCTTGATACCCATCTAACAAACCGAACCTTGCATGAACTATCGCAGCTAGTAAGCCACTACTGCTCTTACTACCCATGCCACTGTCGCAGAGGTTTTTTTTCCCACGGCACGAGCCTTGGCACTTTTTTCCCTCTGCTCTTCCAATCGCTACCCTCACTCGTGTTTCGTCCACTACCTATCACCTGATGGACCGTATTAATGCGCAGTCTCATCCAGACGCACGGACAACATCACAGCCCAGCATCCTGTCATCCACTTACTAGACAACTAACATGTTTACGGAGGTGACAGTAGAACTTTTGGTTTGGTCACCACGTTGATGCGGGCGTGGAGGGCCCCATCTTTTTTTTTTTAATAAAGTCTCGGCACTTTGCCAGAAGATGACGAGTATATCACTCGTCGAAACGTCGCAGTTTGAAGACACCGCCACCCGGCTGGAAGCCTGAGAACTCTTCGCGTTTTGTCAGACTGTTTTGAGGATCATTCCATGAACATTCCTTGCGTGGCTTCTGAGGTCACATGAACCTGACTTTAATCCTATTGGTCACGCCGCTGTGTAAGGTTTCCCAGCTTTGGACTCAGTTCTGACCAACCAGAGAGAGTTATGGGTGATGGAGGTGTGGTTATGAATCAAGAGGGCTGCTCTACGCCTTCTTTGTCTCTTGGAATCTGTGCATCGATAGGTCACAACCGATATCATTAGGATCAGGAGTTTTACGTCAAACTTGATAGGACCGAAAATTGTGTTTCTCATGTGTACACACCCGTTGTGTTTCTCTCTTTAGGCGTAGTCAAAATGTCGTCACGTAAAACTTTTTTGATGGTACTGTCAGATCGGCGGGATATACTGAGTAACCTTTCTCCAAATAATTCCATTCAACGGTTCTACGTTTTGACCATTTTTCAATACGAAATTCTTCCAGTTTCTCGCATATTACTGTGTGATGTTCAACGTTAGTTGTATGAGCTTTCTACGTAATTTATCTATTTATGAAATACTGAATGTTCTTAAACTTCCTTCTCGTGTAGCGTGGACTTAAGAGGTCGTATTCAACCTTAAGAGATCGTATTTAACTGCTGTGCAGTACTGACTGACTATTGGTTGGCCCTGTTCTGCGCTTGTGAACAGTATCGTGGAACAAAAATTGAACCATAGTGAAATGCTGAAGTTGAAATAATGAAAGCGATTATAATTAAATCTCAAAAGAAACTAGTTGTCTATTCATGGAAAACTGTTGTACTGAAACTCAATACTGAAATACGTTATGAAAATTACGTAATATGAAGTGCAATATCTAACTTGAAATACCGAAAAAATAAAAAAAGTGTTCAATGCGGATGAAAATAATGATTTAAGATCACCTTCACTGTTCACTGTAAATTAATCTGCTCAATTAGCACAACACCTGAAAATTCTGGCTACGTACCGTTTGCTGACAAAAATGCAACGTGAGATCTGCCATCAAAGAAAAGTAGCTTACCCCTTGCTCACCATGTTGTTTTGTGTCTGATGTACTAACGTTCTCGAAAGCCAAATGAAATCAGCAAATGAAGCAACTAAAGAAAAGTAACCTACTCGCTACTGAAGTTTTCTTTGTTTGTCAAGAACAATCTGTGGCTGCGTGTGGCTTAAGGTGCAATGCACACAATACAAGACACTTAAAACGTCACTAAAAATGATGGAGGAGAGTGTTTTACTTGCAACAAAAGCGTTCTGGAAAAATTAAACTCGTATTATTGTTAAAAAGGAGTGTACAAGATAAGATGACTCTAACAATTACGAAATTCTTTCATTAAAAAATTACTGACATTTAAACCAATTGCGTAATTTGTGACATAATGAAAGCAAAGAGATCAAATTAACACTTATCATGATTATTATTAGTTGTCTAAGAGACAAAGATTCCCTTCAATTAATAGTTCTGACAAACAAACATTTCTTTCTTGTGCGTGCACTGGTTATCTTGAAATATTCCTCCACATATCTACTCCATCCATGCGCTCAAGAAAATATCTTTACGAACGAGTTTTCATCTTCGTAATAAAGTATGTGAGGTAATTTCTCCCAGATTCATAAACATCATATCTCCTCTAAAACTCAACTGCTCGCTAAGTTCCTCTAATAAGAATGCGCTAGCGCTGTACAACTGACTGCCTACCAAGCGCACTACATATTACGTTAAACACAGAGTCAAGAATTTTATCCACTACTAGCGAGCGCTCTTATGCCTGTTTACCCCAGTACAGTGAAGGTGGAATATTTACAATGGCAAAATACGTATGAAAACCTTACAACAGTACGTATCTTTTTACAGAACCATGGCGGGATGGGTTGTATGGAGTGACAACCACAAAATTTGAGGCTGTTTGTTCATGCAACAATGATCTGATCGAATTTTAGTGTAATAATTGAAAGGACCTATTTTTGACTGATAATTATGACAGCCGCATCTGTAATGTACCTACATGCTCGAAAGATTTATGATGTTAGGTGCAGATTTGTGACGTTAGGAGCTTAATTATCGTATTAACGATAAGGAAAGTAAGCGATCTGCTATTTTTGTAGATGTTGCAGCTCGCTGCAGCTTAACATTCCATCAAACCCCCCCCCCTCCCCCTCTTCCCACCCCACAAATACCAAACATATTCACTGTTTTTCTGTTCACCTGCACGTGGTCGTGGAGAAGAACAGAGGTAGATACTGAGAGCTGGGTGGAAGGCAGCCTGTAACATACTGTACAGCTATGGGTGCCAAACTTACTTGCCCCACTCTGTAGGAATCTTCCGCATAGTTAAACATAACCACAGAATTAAAAAACGTTGTGAATGCGGCGCTTGATACGAAGGAAACCAAGAAAACATCAACACCTATTCTGCCTCAGTTAGATAAAAGAAAGAAGAAAGATGGATGGCATGTGATTTCTTTTTCCAAGTAAATGATAAATATTTGTGAACAGCCCGTATGCGTGAATGAATTATTCATGTTTCTTGCAAGATTTCTCTGGAGATGATCTTACGTTTGTAAAAACGAAACATTAAATCTATTTTGGAAGTAAGAATTTGCTGGGAATTAAGTTTGTCGGGTTTTAAACGTGTATTATGTTAAGAAAGATTGGCAGCAAAATTAGTATTTATCTGCGGGCACATCGAGGGCACGGCAGTTGAGAAAATGCGCGGTGTTGCGGGTACATGCCGAACGTACCAAGAACTCACCGACGCATTTCTCGGAACGTATTGGTCGCGCGAAATGGAAGACCGAATAAAACAGGAAATCATTTTGTGTCCAGATCTGGAGGCGTCAGGATACAAGAGCCCCACGAAGCACTTTGAGGCTTTAATTAAAAAGAATCAGTTTCTTGATGTGCCATATAGTGACGGTGAAATAATTACGTTCTGTTTCGCGAAACTGCCAAACAACTACCAGCAAGCGCTTGTAGGAAAGTACGGATCGAATATCGAAACAGTCAAAAGCCTTCTGCCCGAGTGGGAGCTAATTTTTGAAAAAAGAAGGAGCACATGATCGAAGGAAAGGGCAAAATAACTATTACAATGTCGACTTCCGTGGAACACCGCGCAATAACAACATCCATCAGCGTGATGGAAGATCCGGGAGGCAGGACTATAAGAGACAAAATTGAGGACGGCAGAATTACTGCCAGAGGCAAAACGATACCCACCAATACGACACGAACTGCAGGCGCAGAGATTCAGATGAACAACGGGATGAGTCAAGCGAAATACGTTGTCCGAACCCGAGTTCCAATCTCCAAAACAGAAACGGAGGGCGAGATTGACGCCAGGACAGTGCGGTTTAGGCTCGCGGAAAATCCGCACAAATACTAGGGCAGAGCCGTGTACAAATGTTGAAATATGTGGACATATCAGAGTTGCTGCTCAGGGAGCAAGAGACTCCCACCAGAAAGGATCTCTATCCTATGATTACTGTGACAGTAGGGGGCGTACGACTACACGGGATTCTGTATAGTGGCAGTTATATAATTGTGATCTCTGATGCAGCATTTCAAAGAGGCTCGTAGAAGGAAAGCTGGCCCACCTTGGCCATGAAAAAGACGAACATCAAGAGAGCGCTAGCAGAAAAATGAAATGCACTGAGGTCAACAAGCAGACGAGGTTAGAGTTTACATGTCAGGGGAACAGGCTAGAGACAAATTTCTTAGTCGTGCCGAATCTATCCATCGACCTGATAGTAGGCATGGACATTCTAAATGAACGCCAAACTTTTCTTGACATAGGGAGGGGAGAGATTGTGCTACGGAAAGACAAGACCTGTGATAGTCGCTACTTTTGGCTTCACTGAAACAGCAAATAGTTTACACTTTCAGCCAGAAGGCGAATACTTGTTTATAAAGAATGATTAATGTATAACGGTGGAATTTCCTAAATCATGTAATTCGTTGTCTTTGAGCGGCAATATAAACTGAGAAGAATACGGTTCAATATGCTATCTCTCACTATTTTGTTCGCTGGAGAACTAATAAAGACTTGAGCGCTAAACACTTGTACTGTTTTTCTTAAGTAAGACGGACGCAGATTTGTGGCGGTCTGATCGAATTTTTACTGTTATTGTTGTTGTTGTTGTTGTTGTGGTCTTCAGTCCTGAGACTGGTTTGATGCAGCTCTCCATACCACTCTACCCTGTGCAAGCTTCTTCATCTCCCAGTACCTACTGCAGCCTACATCCTTCTGAATCTGCTTAGTGTATTCATTTCTTGGTCTCCCTCTACGATTTTTACCCTCCACGCTGCCCTCCAGTACAAAATTGGTGATCCCTTGATGCCTCAGACATCAGCATCCTCTTCCTATCCTGCTACTTTTATCTGGCAGGGACAGAGCTGAACAGACCCCCTCTGCATCAGAACCCACCATGCTTAACCCTATAATGACCCCGTCACTGAATGGGAATTCTTGCAGGCTCTTACCTCTTCACATGACGTGGCCCCAGGCCCATATTCCAACCACACCCAGATGATCTAACAATTGGACATTACCCAGAGGCAATATCTACTCAGGGTCTTCAACTGCATTTGGCTCATGTTATCCCCTTACACGCAGGAAGAACACAATGTCTCTCGACAGCTAGTGCCCAATTACCCTCACCATCATACTTTGTGAACTACTCGAGAGGATGGTTAGCTTCCAATTATGTTGGGTACCCATACTTCTGTCTGTGTATCAGTGTGGCTTCCAGGGAGGACGATCTGCAATTGACCTTATATTCAGGTTGGAAACAGCAATCCGACAGGCTTTTACTAACCACTGGCATCTTCTCACGGTCTTCTGTGACCTACATAGGGCATACAAAACATCTTGGCGCCATCACACTTTACATACTGTCCATGACTGGGGATTTCGCAGCCCCCTTCCAAATTTTATCCTCGATTTTTTATCCAACCGGATCTTCCATGTTGGAGTTGGCACTTCACTCATTACCCCTCGTATTCAGAAGAACAGCATCCCACAGGGTTCTGTGTTGCGTGAGAAACTCTTTGTCATGGTTATCAGTGAGCTTGCATCCTCTGTTACCCCAGCATTGTATGCTGACGGTTTTTGCACTTGGAGTATCTCCCACTTGGTAGCATCTGCTGAAGGCTGGCACCAAGGCGCCATCTGACGTGCCTCTGCATGGGACCTCTCCCATGGCTTCCAGCTTCCTCCTTTAAAAACACGGGTTATGCATTTTTGCTGTAGACCCACAGTACACCTCGATCCAGAACTTTATTTAGGTGACTGGCCTGTAGATTTTGGAGCACAGTCCTGTTTCTTGGGCCTTATTTTTGACAAAAAGCTGATATGGCTGCCACATCTTCGCTATCTGAAAACTACATGCATGCACAAACTTAATGCTCTCTAACTCCTGGCCCACACATCTTGGGTTGCAGGCTATGCAACTCTTCTCCATTTTTACTGTGCTATGGTTTTGTCCTGACTAGATTCTGGTGGTCAGGTATGTGGCTCAGTGGCTCCTTTCATTCTGAAATTTGACTGTGTTCATCATTGTGGGATGTGTCTGGTTATTGGCGCCTTTCATGCTAGTCCCGTTGACAGTCTCCTCACAGAAGCAAGGATTCCCCATCTACAAATATCATGTAGCGTATCCTGTTTACTTACGCAATCACCATTCGATGATTCTCTGACCATCCCATGTACCATGCCCACTTTGTACACGATCTCCTGATACCCGCTCCTGGGTGGGATATTTGCCTGGAATAGGTCTCTGTCAGGATCTCCATTTCCACTCACCTGAATGTGCCCCATGTATTTCCTCCTGCGCTCCGCTTTGGACAGTACCTAGACCACACATTAGAACTGACCTATTCCAGGGTCCCAATGATTCTGTCACCCATATAGTCTTCTGGGGTCTTGTACATTCCATCCTCACAGAGTTCCAATATCTTCTACAATGATGGCTCTAACATGATAGATAAGGCAGGATACCACAATGGAATTTTCACTCTGGAACGGAGTGTGCACTGGTATGAAACTTCCTGGCAGATAAAAACTGTGTGTCGGACCGAGACTTGCCCTTCACAGGCAACTGGTAGAGCACTTGCCCACAGTTTTAACCTGCCAGGAAGTTTCAAGGCGGGATACATTTTCATGTCTCTTACTGGCTTAGAGCACCATTTACTGCCAGGATTGGGGCAAGGAGAGCTTCTGGCCAGTACCAGGCTCCTCTATTTTGTTGCTCAAGGCTCCTTCCACAGTGTTTTAATATGTACCAACTCAATGGGCAGCCCACAGGCTATAGAACGACGCTAGTCTCGTCACCCTTTGGTGTCTGCTATCGATGACCATCTCTCTGCCTTGACTATGCCAGCTGTCCTGTTGTCTTCCTGTTGTTCCCTAGTCAAGTGGGCCTCCAGGGAATGAACTGGCTGACCGTTTGTTTAGAGAGGCAGGTACTTACCCTCATTCCATTCCATCAATCCAGGTGCAGGTATGTGGATCCACATCAAATCTCTCTTTGCCGAAATGTGGAATGACATCTGGTGTACTACTTGTCTCGGTAATAAACTCTACACGATCAAAGAGACTACAGCTGTTTGACCCTCTACCTTCCACCCCTATCAGAAGGAGTCCATAGTCTTATTCCATCTACACATTGATCATGTCGGGCTCACTCATTGCATAGCAAACCACCCTCACATCTACACATTGATCATGTCAGGCTCACTCATTGCATAGCAAACCACCCTCACATCTACACATTGATCATGTCGGGCTCACTCATTGCATAGCAAACCACCCTCACATCTACACATTGATCATGTCGGGCTCACTCATTGCATAGCAAACCACCCTCACATCTACACATTGATCATGTCGGGCTCACTCATTGCATAGCAAACCACCCTCACATCTACACATTGATCATGTCAGGTTCACTCATTGCATAGCGACCCACCCTCACAATGTAACTGTGCAGCCAGAGTGACAGTATCCCATATATTGGCGGAATGTCGCCTTCTTTTGACCCTTCATACTAAGTATAGCCTTCCAGATTCTTTGTCTTTAACACTGACAGATGTTTCACGGATGGTTCAACTGGTCCTCAGTTTCCTATGTGAAACTGGTTTTCATTTTCAGATATAAGGTTTTGCTTTACTTCTGGGGTAGGTTCAGAGTGGTTGTGGTCTCTCCTCATGTTTTCTTTGTCCGGGACCCATGACCACTTCCCAATGCGAAGACTGCTCTTTTATCCCTGTTTTTAAATTTGTTCTACTGTTTTATGCCTTCTGTTCTGTGTTTTTTTAACTTTTTCTTTTTATAGTTTGACCCCTCTGACTGGATCTGTCCACTTTTAGCAGACTATCACTCTTCTGCAGGTAACTTTGGTATCATTGGACTGATGACTTCCCCGTTTGGTCCCATAACCTAACTCAATCAGTTAACCAATCCAGTACATCGTATTTGTGTAAAGCATAATTAAAAGCCTTATTGATGTTATATATCTTTTTATTATGATCTTCTATAGCACTATCAAAAACTGTATTTCTTTTATTGAATTGTATTAGAATAATTTCGTATGCAGATTTTGTAACATTATGAATTACCTCGAAGAGAACGATCTATTGATACGTAATCAGAATGGTTTCAGAAAACATCGTTCTTGTGCAACGCAGCTAGCTCTTTATTCGCACGAAGTAATGGCCGCTATCGACAGGGGATTCCGTATTTCTAGATTTCCGGAAAGCTTTTGACCCCGTTCCTCACAAGCGACTTCTAATCAAGCTGCGGGCCTATGGGGTATCGTCTCATCGTCTCAGTTGTGCGACTTGTAACACCTCCGTTTTTATCCCGACCTGATCTGATCGATTTTTTTTTTTTTTTTATTTTTGGTCATCAGTCTACTGACTGGTTTGATGCGGCCCGCCACGAATTCCTTTCCTGTGCTAACCTCTTCATCTCAGAGTAGCACTTGCAACCTACGTCCTCAATTATTTGCTTGACGTATTCCAATCTCTGTCTTCCTCTACAGTTTTTGCCCTCTACAGCTCCCTCTAGTACCATGGAAGTCATTTCCTCATGTCTTAGCAGATGTCCTATCATCCTGTCCCTTCTCCTTATCAGTGTTTTCCACATATTCCTTTCCTCTCCGATTCTGCGTAGAACCTCCTCATTCCTTACCTTATCAGTCCACCTAATTTTCAACATTCGTCTATAGCACAACATCTCAAATGCTTCGATTCTCTTCTGTTCCAGTTTTCCCACAGTCCATGTTTCACTACCATACAATGCTGTACTCCAGACGTACATCCTCAGAAATTTCTTCCTCAAATTAAGGCCGGCATTTGATATTAGTAGACTTCTCTTGGCCAGAAGTGCCTTTTTTGCCATAGCGAGTGTGTTTTTGATGTCCTCCTTGCTCCGTCCGTCAATGGTTATTTTACTGCCTAGGTAGCAGAATTCCTTAACTTCATTGACTTCGCGACCATCAATCCTGATGTTAAGTTTCTCGCTGTTCTCATTTCTACTACTTCTCATTACCTTCGTCTTTCTCCGATTTACTCTCAAACCATACTGTGTACTCATTAGACTGCTCATTCCGTTCAGCAGATCATTTAATTTTTCTTCACTTTCACTCAGGATAGCAATGTCATCAGCGAATCGTATCATTGATATCCTTTCACCTTGTATTTTAATTCCACTCCTGAACCTTTCTTTTATTTCCATCATTGCTTCCTCGATGTACAGATTGAAGAGTAGGGGCGAAAGGCTACAGCCTTGCCTTACACCCTTCTTAATATGAGCACTTCGTTCTTGATTGTCCACTCTTATTATTCTCTCTTGGTTGTTGTACATATTGTATATGACCCGTCTCTCCCTATAGCTTATCCCTACTTTTTTCAGAATCTCAAACAGCTTGCACCATTTTATATTGTCGAACGCTTTTTCCAAATCGAGAAATCCTATGAAAGTGTCTTGATTTTTCTTTAGCCCTGCTTCCATTATTAGCCATAACATCAAAATTGCCTATCTCGTCCCTTTACTTTTCCTAAGCCAAACTGATCGTCACCCAGCGCATTCTCAATTTTCTTTTCCATTCTTCTGTATATTATTCTTGTAAGCAGCTTCGATGCATGAGCTGTTAAGGTGATTGTGCGATAATTCTCGCACTTGTCAGCTCTTGCCATCTTCGGAATTGTGTGGATCATGCTTTTCCGAAAGTCAGATGGTATATCGCCAGACTCATATATTCTACACACCAACGTGAATAGTCGTTTTGTTGCCACTTCCCCCAATGATTTTAGAAATTCTGATGGAATGTTATCTATCCCTTCTGCCTTATTTGACCGTAAGTCCTCCAAAGCTCATTTAAATTCCGATTCTAATACTGGATCCCCTATCTCTTCTAAATCGACTCCTGTTTCTTCTTCTATCACATCAGACAAATCTTCACCCTCATAGAGGCTTTCAATGTATTCTTTCCACGTATCTTCTCTCTCCTCTGCATTTAACAGTGGAATTCCCGTTGCACTCTTAATATTACCACCGTTGCTTTTAATGTCACCAAAGGTTGTTTTGACTTTCCTGTTTTCTGAGTCTGACCTTCCGACAATCATATCTTTTTCGATGTCTTCACATTTTTCCTGCAACCATTTCGTCTTAGCTTCCCTGCACTTCCTATTTATTTCATTCCTCAGCGACTTGTATTTCTGTATTCCTGATTTTCCCGGAACATGTTTGTACTTCCTCCTTCCATCAATCAACTGAAGTATTTCTTCTGTTACCCATGGTTTCTACGCAGCTACCTTCTTTGTACCTATGTTTTCCTTCCCAACTTCTGTGATGGCCCTTTTTAGAGATGTCCATTCCTCTTCAACTGTACTGGCTGCTGCGCTAATCCTTATTGCTGTATCTATAGCGTTAGAGAACTTCAAACGTATCTCGTCATTCCTTAGTACTTCCGTATCCCACTTCTTTGCGTATTGATTCTTCCTGACTAATGTCTTGAACTTCAGCCTACTCTTCATCACTACTATATTGTGATCTGAGTCTATATCTGCTCCTGGGTACGCCTTAAAATCCAGTATCTTATTTCGGAATCTCTGTCTGACCATGATGTAATCTAATTGAAATCTTCCCGTATCTCCCAGCCTTTTCCAAGTATACCTCCTCCTCTTGTGATTCTTGAACAGGGTACTCGCTATTACTAGCTGAAACATGTTACAGAACTCAATTAGTCTTTCTCGTCCTTCATTCCTTGTCCCAAGCCCATATTCTCCTGTAACCTTTTCTTCTACTCCTTCCCCTACAACTGCATTCCAGTCGCCCATGACTATTAGATTTTCGTCCCCCTTTACATACTGCATTGCCCTTTCAATATCCTCATACACTTTCTCTATCTGTTCATCTTCAGCTTGCAACGTCGGCATGTATACCTGAACTATCGTTGTCGACGTTGGTCTGCTGTCGATTCTGATTAGAACAAAAAAATGGTTCAAATGGCTCTGAGCACTATGGGACTCAACTGCTGTGGTCATCAGTCCCCTAGCACTTAGAACTACTTAAACCTAACTAACCTAAGGACATCACACACATCCATGCCCGAGACAGGATTCGAACCTGCGACCGTAGCAGCAGTGCGGCTCCAGACTGGAGCGCCTAGAACCGCACATCCACCGCGGCCGGCTGATTAGAACAACCCGGTTACTGAACTGTTCACAGTAACACACCCTCTGCCCTACCTTCCTATTCATAACGAATCCTACACCTGTTATACCATTTTATGCTGCTGTTGATATTACCCGATACTCATCTGACCAGAAATCCTTGTCTTCCATCCACTTCACTTCACTGACCCCTACTATATCTAGATTGAGCCTTTGCATTTCCCTTTTCAGATTTTCTAGTTTCCCTACCACGTTCAAGCTTCTGACATTCCACGCCCCGATTCGTAGAACGTTATCCTTTCGTTGATTATTCAATCTTTTTCTCATGGTAACCTCCCCTTTGGCAGTCCCCTCCTGGAGATCCGAATTGGGGGACTATTCCAGAATCTTTTGCCAATGGAGAGATCATCATTATACTTCTTCAATTACAGGTTACATGTCCTGTGGATACACGTTAAGTGTGTTCAATGCAGTGGTTTCCATTGCCTTCTGCATCCTCATGTCGTTGATCATTGCTGATTCTTCCGCCTTTAGGGGCATTTTCCCATCCCTAGGACAAGAGAGTGCCCTGAACCTCTATCCGCTCCTCCGCCCTCTTTGACAAGGCTGTTGGCAGAATGAGGCTGACTTCTTATGCCAGAAGTCTTCGGCCGCCAATGCTGATTATTTATCAAAATTTGGGCACTGGCGGGGATTGAACCCGGGACCGAAGACGTTTTGATTTTGAATCAAAGACGTTACCCCTAGACCATGGGTACCACGGGATCGAATAGCAGCCCAATATTTATTATTAACATGACCGTGAACCTAATGGAGCTGGCAATTGGAATTGACAGCTACGGAAGTTGTTACTTTCCAGTTCGTCCTGTTCAATACTATAATACTGAATGTATGGTAATAAGGAACACCAACACAGTTTTACTAATTACGAGCTTATATTCTTCTCAAAACACAAAAAGGAGACAGCCACTGCCTTCGTCATACATATCTAATTACGGCTAATCTCAGCACAGGGTTTCTTCATTTGCCATTATAGTCACACACTAATCCATCACTGCCTCCAACACTGCAATCCAAGGTCAGGCCAGCGCGGTAGACGCGAAACTAAATATCGGCACTAGTAACGTCACTGCTCACTTTCATAATGAAACTTCATCACTTTCCCGGTATTCATTTATTATTTAGGGTTCTAACCACGGCGATGGTGACACCCTTCTCGGTTAAAGACCCTGTATTCCAATAATGGCCTCCACACACACACACACACACACACACACACACACACACACACACACACACACACACACACACACACACACACCATTCCCGCCAACCTCTCTGGCGCATCTAGACACTCGCTCTCGCAACACGTAACAATCGATTGTTTGCCCTGTCGACCTGTGCCGAGTGCGAAGTTATAGTAAGGGCCTATGGACCCCTAACATCCCCGCCCTAGAAGACTTCTTTGGAGCCTCTGTCATAAAAGAATTGCCAAAGAAATTAGATATTATTACATCTGAACAAAACACACAGTGTAAATAATTAATGAAATTATAATTTACCAAACAACCCCTTGATTCTGGTAGTGGGCTGCCTCCATAATAATATTCTACAAAAGATTATTACATCTCACAAACATGGCATTGTCCAAATCACAATTTTCCATCAAGCAGCAATAATTCTCTACAGTCCATATTGAATGTAACACACAACATATAATCAAAATTATTATGTGAACACATGACATATGAGTTATTATATTGCAATTGAGTTGTTACAGGTTTTACAGCCTTTCTCAAGTAATTGTCGATATGAAATATGAAGCTCTATTTATAATACATCAGAAAATACAATGCAAATAAACATTCCCCTTTTTCAAATGTCCGATTAACAACTAAATGTTCCAAACATGTCTTACTCAACTACATCATGGAGCTTCAACACCCCATTTCAGACATTCGCCCTAATCGAATTCCACTTCCTCATCTGGGTTATCCCTGATCACGTCTGAGTAGTACCTTTTTATGTTTTCCACATGCTCCTTACCATGCACCCTCTTTGTCCGTGCATATTCCAACTCCACCGTGTTAGGATGCCAAATTTTTATAATCCTGTATGGTCTCTTATAAACTTGGTTGAATTTGTGTATTTCAGAGTTTATTTTCTTTGATTTTGCATGAACCTTTACTAGTACTAAGTCTGCCACTCGGTAAGTTATCGGTTTTACTAGCTTGTCGTGTCTTTCCTGTCTTTTCCTAGCCTTCTCCTTCATATTTAATTCCACTAGTTCCAATTTCCTTTCCCAGGTCAATGAACTTCCTGGTGGGTACACTAGCAACTTGCGAAAAATACTGTCGGGTTCTTGATTGAATAATACTTCACATGGTGCAAACCCTGTAGAATCATGTGGGAGGTGATTCCTGACCTGCTCAAATTCTTCCAAATATTCTTTCCATGAACCATGCTACCTATGACAGTATGTTCGGCACGAACGGTTCAATTCCTTCATTGTTCGTTCTGCAGGGTTAGAAGCTGGCCTATACCTACAAATGGCAATTTGCTCTATTTTATGTTTATTAAGCATCTCTGTCCACTCCTTTGACCTAAATTGTGACCCATTATCACTGAAGATTCGCTTAGGAATACACCCCTTTTGAAAATAGTCTTTCTCAAACTGGTTAATTATGGCTCTACTAGTGGCTTTCTTCAATGGGTAAAATTTTATATACTTGGGAACCAGATCTTCCACTACTAAGATTTGTGTGTAATTCCCTCGTGAGGCAGGAAGTGGCCCAAAGAGATCCACTGCTACTATGTCCTTAATCGCTGTTGGTACAATTGGGTGCATATATCCTTTGTGTTGTACTGTAGTCGTTTTAGATTTTTGACAAGTGTCACATATACTCAGTATCTTATGTATACGCCTTCCCATGTTGTTGAATGCACAATCTGACTTCACCTTTTCCAGACACTTCCTCGATCCATAATGCGCATTACTATAGTGCGTATACCAAATTAATTTCTCTACCACATGCTCAGGCACACAGAGTTTCCAGTTCTCCTCACTCTCCTTGTTTCTTTTATAAAGTACCCCATTGTCAATATAATAAAATGTGTGAATTCTTTCTTCTCCTGCACACCTGTATTTGGTTTTAATTGTCTTCAATTTCTCGTCCTCATTCTGTTCCCTGCGCACATTCTTTAGGAACTTCCTTACTAATTCTTCATACTGTACTCCTTTCATCAGGTTAATTCTAACTCCTCCTCCTTCCAGCCTGTCCGCCAACATTCCTATCGAGTCAGCTGGTAATCTTGACAAGGCATCACGTATTATATGGGTTGCTCCTGGCTCATAAATTATCTCGAAGTCATAGTCCTGTAATGCCAGGGCCCACTGCGTTAGTCTGCTATGCCTCAATTTGCTTGTGGTCAGAAATGTAAGGGCCTTATGGTCAGTCACCACTTTCACATGCCTCCCTGCCAAATAATAACGGAATCACTTAAACCCCCATGTCATTGCCAATGCCTCCCTTTCAGTAATTGAATATTTCCTCTCCCAAGCATTTAAACTCCTGCTACCAAACGCTATTGTTCTTACTATCTCACCATTTCTGCTCCTCTCCATTTGGTACAAATGTATCCCCAGTCCATAGTCAGAGCTGTCCGCTCCTAAATAAAAGTCTTTGGAAAAATCTAGGTGGTACAATATGTCTGCACTACATAGTGCTTCCTTGATATTCTCAAACTCGGTTTGGCACTCTGCACTCCAATGCCACGTCATTCTTGCCTTGGTCAATTCCCTCATACTCGGGGCATTAAGTATGGATCGCTTGACAAATTTCCTATAAAACTCACAAACCCCAAAGAACGCTCGCAACTGCTTCTTACTATGGGGGGTCGGAAAATTTTAATAGCCTCCATTTTACTAGGATCAGTATAGATACCCTCCTCTGATATTATGTGGCACCAGGAATTTTATCTTTCATTTGCCAAATTCCGACTTGTCCAGGTTTACGGTTACCCCTGCCGTTTAAAAAGCTTCCAAGACTGCATCCAACCTATCCAAATGTTCTTCCCATGATTCACTTGCTATCAAAAGGTCATCCACATAAACGGTGACTTTCTTAAGTAACTTCTCGCCCAGTATCTTATCCATTGCTCTTATGAATTCAGACACTGACACATTAAGCCCAAACGGCAACACTCTAAATTGATAGCACCTCCCTCCATAAGTAAATGCTGTATACTGGAGGGATTCTGTGGCCAATGGTATTTGCCAGTAACCAGCAGTTAAGTCGATACTACTAAGCACCTTTGCTCCTCGGAATTTTGGAAGCAGTTCTTCTATAGTCTCAGGTTTGTCCCACTCCGGCTCGATGATTTTGTTCACTGTTCGTGCATCCAAGACTATCCTCACCTTTCCATCCTTCTTATCAACAACAAATAGGGGGTTGTTATATTGACTGTTGGCCCTTTCTATAACACCAAGGTCCATCATCCTCTGTATCTCCTCATCTACTGCTCTTCTTTTCGCCTGGGGAATGGAATACTGTTTTATATTGAACGCTTTATGGTTCTTTATCTTTAGCTTACACTCCACCCTTTTCATGATACCTGGCCGTTGAGAAAATACCTTACAACGCCTGTATAGTACTGTGGCTAATTTCCTCTTAATCTCCTCATCTAGGTGTGTCATTTCCTCCAACTTATCCTCTTCATGTCGATCCTCTCGTGCTAATCCCTCAAAGTACACCAACACTTCTTCTTCTAGTTCCTCTTCCCCGTATACTACTGTGGGTTCCTCTTCATAACACAAACTTATCCTTTTAAATTCTTCCTCTTCTTTTATTGCACTACCCTCAGCAAACTTCAACCCCTTCTCTTCTCCCTTTCTTTCTTTGACCTTGATGGTACCTTCAACAAAATTCACTATCGCTTCAACTTCATTCAACCAATCTATTCCTAAAATAATTGATGTGTTCAGTCCAGCCACCACCAAAAATGTTGCATCGTATTCTTCTCCCTCTATCTCGAAGGTAATCAACACTTGTTCTTTAATAGGTTTACTCCTTGCACCCAACGCATTCACAATTCTCACTCCACTCACTGGTAAACTAGGCAAGCTGTTTGCTTTCAGTACCTGTTCATATAGCCTGTTGGATATTGCACATGCTTCACTTCCTGTGTCAACTAATGCCTCAATATTCAGTCCACACAGCTTGATCCCTATCATGGGTAGTATGGGTTCTTTGGGAATCCTACTTCTTTCCTCCAGTAGATCTCCTCTTAGATCTCCACCATTGTCGTGTCTTAGTAGGTTTATTCTGGTCCTTGTAGCTCTCACTCCTGACCGGACCTCATCTGGAGTGTCATTCAGTTTTCCGGTCTCTCCGCCTCTTCTATATGCACTGTGTCATTCACTCGCCTATCCCTTCCTCTCTTATGATCTCTTGGTTCTTCACTCCTTCTCCAATCATTTCTCCATTGGCATTCACCACCATGGTTCTTATATCTATGGCCACCACCTCTTCGTCTATAATTAGACGAATTATTAAAATGATTCCTTTGGTCACTACTTCCCTCTCGGTTTTGATGATTAGCTTGGTTGAGTTCCTGTGATCGAACAGATTCCAACTGTTCCAGTGTTTCCATCAAGGCTTCCCTATCTTTAATTAGGCTTCTGGATACAGTTTCTAGCATTCTCTGGCTCAATCTTCTTTTTATCGCTGATGTCATTATGTCATCACTCAGGGGTTGTTCCAAGGTCTACTCTCTCAACGTTCCTCTCCATGTATTAAGTGACTTGCAGTGTAGTAGGTCCTCAAGTGCTGCACACTGATGACTTTTGGACCAGTATTTCTTCAAGAATTCCCCTTCAAACTGATCGTAATTAGTAATCCCTTTCTTCTTCCTGACTCCCCAAATGAAGGCCTCACCTTCCATCCTATCTATTGCAAATTGAATCTTGTCTGCGTCTTTGAAATGTGCTGGAAAAACTCCTTTTAACCATTTCATAAATATCATTGGGTGCAACCCTCCTTTTGGTTTATACTTCTGCCCTGTATTGTTTTGAATGTACCGACTATCAGCGCTCATCAAGGTAACGACTCTACCTTCCCCAACGGTTAAAGTTGCATTGCTAATTCGTTTATCAATTTCTTCTGTCTTGCTCTCCAATTGTTGCACTCCATGTTGTAATTGCCTGACCTCCATTGAGACCCTCTTGTTATCCTCTTCTCGTTGCACGGCTATAGCATTTTTCAGATTGACAGCCAGTTGGTTTTGCCTATCTCCTATCCCCTTAACCGCATCATTGCATTGTTTCTGCATCTGCGTCACCTTGGTAATTTGATGATTGCAATTTGTTTCCACTTCGGTGATCCTTTCTTCCAATTCGGCTTTAGTTTCTTGAATATCGTCTGCTATCCATTTTGTTAACTTTCCTTCCACCTTCTCCGCATCTCCCTGGACTTGGTCTATGCTCTTCTGTAGCTTACTCTCTCTCTCTCGTTGATGTCCATCTTCAGTCGTTCTTGTAACTCCTGCATTTCCTTCTTCAGATTAAATTCTATCTTCCTTTGAGATGTTTTGACCTCTTGTGCTAGAGTTTCCTTAAATGATTTTTCTAAGCTTTCTTTGGTTTCTTGTAAATCTTCCTTTAATGATTTGAGGAACATTTCTTCCCTTTTTTTAGTTTCTTGTAAACCTTCCCTTAATAATTTGTGGAATATTTCTTCCCTTTCTCTAGTTTCTTCTAATTTCTCTTTTGTTGCCTTGGTTTCCTTTAGCAAGTCAGCTAACATCGACCGTATATTCTCACCCTCTGAAACTGGCTTATAACTCGTCGTTTGTCCCGGTGTCACGGGGTAACTAGTTGAATGTGCTAATGGGCTTTCTAATGACAATCCATAATCACTGATTCCTGAATCATCTCTGTCTTCCTGTCCTATCCCTTTCCATTCAGCTACTGCCTCACAAACTTGTTTATCGTCGGTAGACATGTTTGGTTTATTTTTAATGCACAGGCAAGTAATATAAAATAACCTCTTGTAACCCAAAACACACCTAATTCCCGCTAAACTAATCAAACAGTAACTGCAATATCTTCAGTTAATCCCAAAATTGATACAATACATATGAGTACTGAACATAACGACTCTCAAAACCTAATAAATTCAAATATCAATTTTCACATACACAGTTTATGTAAAATGTTTTAAATAAGACAAATCACACCATTCATTAAACCTATAAATGTAAAATCTCCAAAAACAATGAGCATATCTGTATAATCACCGTTTAGACAGCACAGTATGCATAAATAAACATGCTATATTTCAGAGTGTGTTTCGTAAAATTCCCTGAAATTACTGTCATTGGGCACTTGTCCTAAGGCAAAACATAATTTGAAACTGTTTATTTATTGTGAAGATAGTATACTGCAATTTAATTTTATGCTAACCAGTCGTCTTCACTCACCAACTGACGTTACCACGAGTCGCGATGTTTTGACGCTTGAAGTGGGCGTGGCACTTTTGTGACGCGCCGCTGTACTGCCGCCGCGTGAAGTCGCTGAAGATCTGTGGTGAGTCGTCGTAGTTCTCAGTCGGCCGCTCCATGACGCTGCAGGCAGGCATAGTTTGTAGTTCGGCCGCTAGATGCTGGGTTGGCGCTCAATGTCTCGAAGTTGCGCTGATCGCTGACCAGTGTAGTGCATCTGCCACTGACCTACTCCTTGTACAGGTAGTTGGGATGATGTGTGAAATCACCTCGCGGATCGAAGCTCTTTGGCACAGCTGCTGCATGGGTCTGCATGATGTCATTCAACAATTGCGTCGCCACATAAGTTGTTGCCTGCATAACAGATTATGGGTCCACGTGAAGTTGCTCGATTTTCATCATTCAAAAAGCAATTTCGGTCATAACATTACTATTAAACACTTCTGTAAAAGCTTTCGTGACGAATTCTTGGCTCGTTTTGTTGTGGTAATGTTCACACGTCTTTCTTTGGTGTTCACTTTTCACAGTTTTTCGCGCGGATTTTCGCGTTTGCACATTATAACACAGTTTATCGACACTACTACTTTTATCTAATACACTCCTGGAAATTGAAATAAGAACACCGTGAATTCATTGTCCCAGGAAGGGGAAACTTTATTGACACATTCCTGGGGTCAGATACATCACATGATCACACTGACAGAACCACAGGCACATAGACACAGGCAACAGAGCATACACAATGTCGGCACTAGTACAGTGTATATCCACCTTTCGCAGCAATGCAGGCTGCTATTCTCCCATGGAGACGATCGTAGAGATGCTGGATGTAGTCCTGTGGAATGGATTGCCATGCCATTTCCACCTGGCACCTCAGTTGGACCAGCGTTCGTGCTGGACGTGCAGACCGCGTGAGACGACGCTTCATCCAGTCCCAAACATGCTCAATGGGGGACAGATCCGGAGATCTTGCTGGCCAGGCTAGTTGACTTACACCTTCTAGAGCACGTTGGGTGGCACGGGATACATGCGGACGTGCATTGTCCTGTTGGAACAGCAAGTTCCCTTGCCGGTCTAGGAATGGTAAAACGATGGGTTCGATGACGGTTTGGATGTACCGTGCACTATTCAGTGTCCCCTCGACGATCACCAGTGGTGTACGGCCTGTGTAGGAGATCGCTCCCCACACCATGATGCCGGGTGTTGGCCCTGTGTGCCTCGGTCGTATGCAGTCCTGATTGTGGCGCTCACCTGCACGGCGCCAAACACGCATACGACCATCATTGGCACCAAGGCAGAAGCGACTCTCATCGCTGAAGACGACACGTCTCCATTCGTCCCTCCATTCACGCCTGTCGCGACACCACTGGAGGCGGGCTGCATGATGTTGGGGCGTGAGCGGAAGACGGCCTAACGGTGTGTGGGACCGTAGCCCAGCTTCATGGAGACGGTTGCGAATGGTCCTCGCCGATACCCCAGGAGCAACAGTGTCCCTAATTTGCTGGGAAGTGGCGGTGCGGTCCCCTACGGCACTGCGTAGTATCCTACGGTCTTGGCGTGCATCCGTGCATCGCTGCGGTCTGGTCCCAGGTCGACGGGCACGTGCACCTTCGGCCGACCACTGGCGACAACATCGATGTACTGTGGAGACCTCACGCCCCACGTGTTGAGCAATTCGGCGGTACGTCCACCCGGCCTCCCGCATGCCCACTATACGCCCTCGCTCAAAGTCCGTCAACTGCACAAATGGTTCACGTCCACGCTGTCGCGGCATGCTACCAGTGTTAAAGACTGCGATGGAGCTCCGTATGCCACGGCAAACTGGCTCACACTGACGGCGGCGGTGCACAAATGCTGCACAGCTAGCGCCATTCGACGGCCAACACCGCGGTTCCTGGTGTGTCCGCTGTGCCGTGCGTGTGATCATTGCTTGTAAAGCCCTCTCGCAGTGTCCGGAGCAAGTATGGTGGGTCTGACACACCGGTGTCAATGTGTTCTTTTTTCCATTTCCAGGAGTGTATGTCGAAAAAACAGTTTATTCATAATCGTAAGATGCTATTACTTCGTATTGTTCAAGATGCACTGTTTCTTGTCGCGGTTTTTAATTTTGCAAAACGTTGTGTAGACATTGTCCACTGTCTAACATTCGTTATGGTTACGCAGTTTTAACTACGGTAATCATTTATAAGGTCCTACACATCGAAACACTGTATTAAAGTTTCAATTTTGCATCTACCTATGCGTATGTAACTTAACGAATTAATTGCCACAAGTTTAAAGTGTACATACTGCCTTCATCTGAAATTGGAAAATATTTTCTCACATTAAGCAAGATAATATTACCTATTGTTCTTTACTATTCGTCCGAATATTGCACTTGTCCTGTCACGGTCGCCAAGGTGTAACACCTCCGTTTTTATCCCGACCTGATCTGATCGAAAAGCAGCCAAATATTTATTATTAACATGACCGTGAACCTAATGGGGCTGGTAATCGGAATTGACTGCTGCGGAAGTTGTTACTTTCCAGTTCGTCCTGTTCAATACTATAATACTGAATGTATGGTAATAAGGAACACCAACACAGTTTTACTAATTACGAACTTATATTCTTCTCAAAACACAAAAAGGAGACAGCCACTGCCTTCGTCATACATATCTAATTACGGCTAATCTCAGCAGAGGCTTTCTTCATTTGCCATTCTCGTCACACGCTAGTCCATCACTGCATCCAATACTGCAATCCAAGGTTAGGCCGGCGTAGTAGACGCGAAACCAAATATCGGCACTAGTAACGTCACTGCTCACTTTTATAAAGATACTTCATCACTTTCCCGGTATTCATTTATTATTTAGGGGTCTAACCACGGCGATGGTGACACCCTTCTCGGTTAAAAACCCTGTATTCCAATAATGGCCTCCACACACACACACACACACACACACCATTCCCGCCAACCCCTCTGGCGCATCTAGACACTCACTCTCGCAACACGTAACAGTCGATTGTTCGCCCTATCGACCTGTGCCGAGTGCAAAGTTATAGTAAGGGCCTTCATGATTTCCGGTCAGGAAGGTCGCAGTTCGTAGTAATAGACGGCAAATCATCGAGTAAAATTGAAGTGATATCAGGTGTTCTCCAGGGAAGCGTCCTGGGACCTCTGCAGTTCCTGATCTATATATATGACCTGGGTGACAATCTGAGCAGTTCTCTTAGGTTGTTCGCAGATGATGCTGTAACTTACCGTCTAGTAAGGTCATCCGAAGACCAGTATCAGTTGGAAAGCGATTTAGAAAAGATTGCTGTATGGTGTGGGAGGTGGCAGTTGACGCTAAATAACGAAAAGTGAGGTGATCCACACGACTTCCAAAACAAATCCGTTGGAATTCGATTACTCGATAAATAGTACAATTCTCAAGGCTGTCAATTAAACTAAGTACCTGGGTGTTAAAAGTATGCACTTCAGTTGGAAAGACCACATAGATAATATTGTGGGGAAGGCGAGCCAAAGGTTGCATTTCATTGGCAGGACACTTAGAAGATGCAACAAGTCCACTAAAGAGACAGCTTACACTACACTCGTTCGTCCTCTGTTACAATATTGCTGCATGGTGGGGGATCCTTACCAGGTGGGATTGACGGAGGACATTGAAAGTGTGCAAAAAAAAGGGCAGCTCGTTTTGTATTATCACATAATAGAGCAGAGAATGTGGCAGATATGGTACGCAAGTTGGGATGGAAGTCATTAAAGCAAAGACGTTTTTCATTGCAGCGAGATCTATTTACGAAATTTCAGTCACCAACTTTCTCTTCTGAATGCGAAAATATTTTGTTGATCCCAACCTACATAGGTAGGAATGATCATCAAAATAAAATAAGAGAAATCAGAGCTCGAACAGAAAGGTTTAGGTGTTCGTTTTTCCCGCGCGCTGTTCGGGAGTGGAATGGTAGAGAGATAGTATGATTGTGGTTTGATGAACCCTCTGGCAAGCACTTAAATGTGAATTGCAGAGTAATCATGTGGATGTAGATGTAGATTGTTTACACTGAGTAACTTGCTGACTAGAATCAACAACAGGTGATATAAACTCTGCTTTAGCTAACACAAACTCATTTTTTAAATATTGTTTGGTAGCTACCTTGTAACCATTTACAGGATCTTTTATATCTACCAGCCTTCCACCTTTAAAATAAATTCCTATAGATACCTTCAAAATGTTACCCAATTTATTTTGGAATTTGCTTAATTGCACTCTCTATTTTTTCATATACAAATAATTTTAATTCTGCACATGTCTTACATACATCATTTAGATTGTTGTCAGAGTTTTCAATTAAATTTTTTGTTTTTGAATAATTTATTTCTAATTTTGGTTGAAAATTTTAGGTTTCTGTTCTAACACTGTTTTTGTTTTTTATTACATTATTTTATCATTGATCTTGCAACTTCCTTTAGGCAGCACCTTAGTGCCAAAATGTTCCTTTATTAGATTCAAAATATCACTAAACTTATAATTATCTGGCAACAGTTTTAAAACAAATATACATGAACAGCCATAAATTACTTCACTGAAATTTTGTATTCATCGTCTATTATAGAACAAATCATTTGAGCCAAGATATTTAACAATTTGTTTAGGAATATTTCCTCCAAATATTTCAGTCACAAATTTTTTATCTTTATTCTTGTAGTGACAGATCCAATGTGAGCCAGCATGATCATATGCATCTAAATTCACCATTTCCAATTCATATTATGATGATTAGGTAGTTCATCAATCATTAAAACACTACAAAATTATTTAATTGGGACATATATGGATTGTTTTTTGCTGTTTCTTTTATTCCTGCACCAGCTTTTTTCTCAATTTCTTAATTGCGTTTTTCCTCTAGTTAAGCATTACCTTTTTTCAATTACCCTAGTCCTACTAGGTATGCGCCATTCGAAAATTCAGAGGGTGGAAGCAGTAAGGCAGGGAGTGTGGACCTTACAGTTAGATAAATAATGTTATTCTTAAGATGATGTCAGTCGTCGAGCAGCCGCACGTGCAGCAGCATCCATGGGCTTACAGAATGCCGTGTTATTGCAGGAGGAGAAGGCATTTGCAACTGACAGTGTGTAAAGCTGTCGATAACATTCAGATAGATACTAAGAATGCTGTAGGTGCACTAGTGTTTTTCATGGCCTTTCAGTGTTTGTGGATGTGTAATGAATTTTAGTTATGAACAGTGATGCCAATCGACATAGTAGTGGTTCGGTTACTGTGGTTCTAAAGTAGACACTGTAGCAAAGCTTAAGACTTTTAACTGTCAAGAAATTATTGTTTATTTGTCATTTCAGATTTGTGAGATGTACAACAGAGACATCGGTACATCTTATTATATGTCCACAATGCCTTCGGTTCTTAGGATGAGGAACGATCGCAAAATAAATGTGTAAAATTGTCAAATGGTTATATTTATTACCTTTACTTGATTTTATTTTATTTTGATTATTGTCAGAATATAATGCCCTTGAATGGTACAATATATCCATATAATTTGATAAATCATAACCAGTAAATCCTGTATTCATGTCATCCATAGTAACCCATTTTTTTAGTTAAGAATTCATCAGTCGACCTGTACCTGCATATGTCTTATCACCAACTGCACATTTATATCAATCAAATTTTACTGGTAATGTACCAACAGATTTAGATGTACCAATAGGACTTAATCCAAAAACTCTATCTTGACCATTGCTGATATATTCTAGCATTATTTCGCTTATATTTATGTTTCTAGTATCACCCTCCTTTATTATTTTAACAGCAGCCTGAGATAGAGCAATCTCTTTTCCCTCTTTAACCTATTCTTCATATTTTGCTAAAAATCTTGTATCACTGATTCATTTAGTTCATAGTCAGGTTGAGGATTATCATATTGTTTAATTTGTGGTACATCTCCAAATTCTTCTTCACAATGATGAGCATAAGGAACAATTTGTTTTTCAGTTTCTCTATTTACTTCAATAGCTTTCAGCACATTATCACCTAATCTTTCAAATCCTTCTTTAACTTTCTGATTGCATCAGTAACAAGTTGCTCTTCTTTTTCATATTTTTTGTATTCTGTTCTTGATTGTTTTTTCCAAAACTTGAATCCTTCTTTCAATTCCTCAATTACTTTCTATTTTTGTTTGCCTTTTTAACAACCTCATGCTCACATTTCGAAAACATTTACAAAGAATAGATAAAATTAATAAAAACTATTTTTATGTCTGCACTTATAAAAATTTGTAAGACAATACATTCTGCTTTTAAATTTATAAAAAAAAAAAACCATCTGTATATGGCCCACATTTAGCTAATTTACTAGCTGCTCAACAATTAGTATAATTCTAATTTTTAATATTCTATTGTACAGTCATACACTTCTACAAATTCATTTATGTGTTCAAGTAAAATATCATCATCATTTTAAATCTCCATCAACAAACTCTTGGTAGATATGATTTAAATTTGAATCTTATCTGAGCTAAATAAAAACAATGTATTCTGTTATGTCTTCCACTAGTGATATAATCTGTAACTACATTTTCATTGTTCAGAATGAAATCATCAAAAACTTCAAGTGCATTATCATACCATTGATCTAGTGGTATAATTTCATCATTGTTTTCAATAACTGTAGTAATCTTCTCATTATTTTTATCTTCAAATTTTTTCACAATTTTATAAATTCTTGATGTTTTGGCTGATATAAACTTTTTGAATAAACACACAAGTGATTTCTCTTATCCCATTTCACCTATCCTGGAGCTAGAACATAAGTAGCAAACATTAGAGTTGTTTTTCCACAACTTTGCATCTTTTAAAACACACCTGGAATTGAATTAGATGTGAGTTAACGAGCATTTCACTCCCATTTAAGTATATGGCCGAAGTAGTCAGCCTGCAGGAATTGTAAAACGAATCCTGTCGTCCAGGACCAGATGCCACAAAGTGCACAGATTCAACACGAGACAGAAAAACTCTAACGCGTCTATTGTCTAGTGAGGCATAAGCACTGTAGTGTGACAGTGAGACATACGAGAACCTACATCATAGACTAACCCAATGGATGGCTTTTGTGGCCAAGCACATGTAGCAGTGTTAAATATAGGCGACCTAAGGTGGGCCATAAAGGGAAACATTTATGAAAAGTATTTAATTCTGTAGTAATGCAGGCAATCAAGCCACAGTAATTTTAATCTGCCATCCTCCACAAATTTTCATGGTGATCCCAATAAAACTTGGATATTGATCATACCTATAATAGTTCAGGATTTACTGTTAAAGTGAAGTTAACAAGTTTTGTAACAAAGACCTGAATGCTAAAATCTGAACGCCTTTGTCGATCTTAACGATCGACATTTCATACAGAAGCACATCATTAAAATGACAAACATTGTAAATATCAACTCTGTAACTTTATTTGTTTAAACGATACAGTAAATTTAAATTATCAGTATTTTCAGTTAAGTATCAATTCATCATTTCCTCCACACAAAACACATCCAACTATGACAGTATGACACCTTACTGAATCATTAGGTAATTGAATATTAGTTCTAAAGTGTAGTGCATAATTCTTACTTTGGTTCTTTATTTACTTATCAGAAAGCACATTGGCGCAAGGCTACTGGCTGTGACTTTCAAAGTTAAGAATGAAATTGTATTGGCTTTATGTAAAAGAATTAAACCTTTATTATGTAATGAATATTATTGTTACTTTATGCAGAATGTGAAAGTGGTCAAGCTTTGATTATTTAAATGTGTTAAAATGTAAAGTAATGTAGAATAAGCTGTAGCCAATCAGATGGACGGCTTGAGGAAAGGGAACTGCACTAATCAGTTGAGCGAAGATGTTCGGTGCGCAGGGAACACGGTCGGAGACGGGCACAGGACAGTACTGGTCTAGACACCAAACAGAGTTCTGGTCGAGACACCAAAGGGTACTGTTCAGATTGAGACGTGAAAGTGGACAGTCGGTCTTTAAGCAGCTAGCAAGTGAAACAACTTTGAAAATGTCGCATTGTGCGGTATTGCGAGACTTAGACTCTAAGCCGTGAGCAGTCACGCCTGGTGTGAACTCTGACTTTTCGCATAGTTAACAAGGTGGAGTATCGAACTTTTAAATTCGATATGAGATTGTGAGTGGTCGAACTGTGTCAAATGGATATACGCTCGAGTGTAACAATAACTCTAAATACGACCACTTTCACTATTAGTTTGCTTTTGGAATAAACATTATTCTAACCAAATTGGAACTGTGTGCCCTATATTATTTGTGGCTCGTTAATTTAGTTCCCAATATTATTATTACTGTTATTACATGTTATGTTAACTCTGTACTTCGCAAAATTGCCATCAGACAGACAATTTAACCAACAGGTCACAAGTCTCTAATTTAGAACGTTTAATGCGACACATGCATTTCAACCCCTAGACGAGCTTGAGCCAAAACATTTCAACGAAAAGGAACTGCAAGTGAGTCCGAACATCTTTTGGATGTTAGCTCACATAGGTAAAAGCTTACCATGTTTGTTTTCTGATTTCAACTCTAAAATTCTCATTTTTGGTTCCCAATCTGCTTTCATGTAATTAAATAAAATTTTTAAACACTAGCTGAGTCATATATTTCAGTTGAGTGGTAAGTTGCCTGTTCTCAAATAAAGATTGACTGTGCTTATGAGAGAAAGTTTAAATAATGTTGCATTAGTTGGCTTTTATACAACATTTCTAACTCCAAATATTACAAAAAACACAATAAATTGCAATGCAATGGAGAAGCAACAGAAAGTCTTGTTGGCCAATATAGTTTGAAGTACTTGAATAAATTTATTCGTTCAACAAAGCCAAATAATCTCATATAAGCAGGTCAAATTTTAAATGGAACTGTTATTGAGAGCAATGTAATGATATATAGATTCAAACAACAGTATTAGAAGTGTCCTCGGATTTATTAATCAGATTTTTGAGGCTGATAAAAAAATTGTTGATGACGATGTTCCTAAATTTATTCTGTTTGCATTCAACAGCATAAATTTTAATCTAGCTGATGGAATGTTTGTGGAGCATACTGATGATTTTCATCGATAAACTGGTCTTATTGCTTCATTCAAGCCTGATGCTGAATTTGGTGGACCAATATTTCATGAACCACATTATCCTGTATACATTCCACTTTTTAATATCATACAGGAACTGGAAATAATTGTAACTGATGAAAATGATTATTTGATTGGCTTCAGTGGTGCTCTTGTAACAGTTATTTTAGAAATGGTTTAATAAATTTTTTTCTTTAGTAAACACTGAACAAAATAGAGAGCTCTCAGTTTTATTCACTGCCTGTGAATGAGAAATCAAAAAAGAATCTAAAAATGCTTAACACGGACACAGAAATTAACATAAATATTGGACACAGATGGCTTCATCCTAATAAAGCTTAGTTGTATATGAGCTTCAGTATTATTGGACCTGAGGGTACAGATTATCCAACTTACGATGAAAAATCTATAATAAAAAATCAGTTGATAATTATGTAACAAAGTTATCTGATTTTGTAACCATAAAGAAAGTAAATAATTTTATGCCTAGATTAGAGCATTCTTTTATTTGATCATCAGTTTTGTTTCATTTCTCAATGATAAAATAAGTATGGCAGGACACATACTTAATAATGGTAAAGCAAAGAGCAAGAAAAATGAATTGTTTCATCGACTGATATGATTGATGACAAAAATTGTCCGATACCTTAATACAATTACACAATAAATATGATGTGACATAGTCTTACTAATGTGATGTACATGCCAGTAGTATTGTTAGCTGGTAGTTAGTGTATACTACAGTATATACTTCCTTATTTTGAAACAGGTGTTCGTACTGTTTGTTATGAAAAGTTGTGGTCAACTACAGCACTTCTTTCAGTGTTTGCATCAAGCTGGATTATACATGCTTCTGAAGTTACGAAAACACTATGAATAACTGGATTATGTGATCTTTAGTGCTGTGCCAATGTGTTTCATTCCTATCGATTCACTAATTAAGGGACTGAGAATGATATTGGCCCAAAGCATAGGAACAGAGTTTTGAGGAAAATAGACATTTGCAAAAAAAAATTTATAGACAAACCCTTAGTGTCACAGGTTTGAACTGCTTTTAACCAAGTCTTAACTTCCTCCTAAACTTCCGATGGAAATCATAATATACCCACTATGTTATGGAATATTAATTAATATTTACGCTTATAGATATTATTAATCATAATTTAGAAATTTCCATATGCAGGCTAGTAATAATAGTGTGTTTTCACAGTTATAAAGTATGTAATTTATGTGAAACTGGAATCAGAACATATGAAATTGTAAGTGCACCATACACACTATATATGTCATGTTCACTGAATTATGTTGTCAACCTCAGAAGATAATTGAGCAGCCCAGGGCAACAAAATTATGCTTTGTTGTTTGGGCCCACATGGGAATGAATAACCAAGAAATCGCTGAGACAGCTTCTTATGAATGTTCATGTATACAGTGCAGCACTACTTTGTCTTATTTGAGTGATCAGTCTGCTGGTTTGATGAGTCCCACCACGAACTCCTCTCCAGTGCCAACCATTTCATCTCAGAGTAGTTCTTGCAACCTATGTCTCCAATGATTTGCTGGATGTATTCCAATCTCTTCCTGTACAGTTTTTGCCCTCTACAGCTCCCTCTGGTATCATGGCAGCTATTCCCTGATGTCTTAACAGATGTCCTATCATTCTGGCCTTTCTCATGTCAGTGTTTTACTCATATTCCTTTCTTCTCCAATACTGTGCAGAGCCTCCTCATTCCTTACCTTATCAGTCCACCTAATTTTCAACATTCGTCTGTAGCACCCCCTCTCAAATACCTCGATTCTCATCTGTTCTGATTTTCCCACAGTCCATGTTTCACTACCATACAATGCGGTGCTCCAAATGTACATTCTCAGAATTTTTTTCCTGAAATTAAGGCCTATGTTTGATACTAGTAGACTTCTCTTCCTAGGAATGCCCTTTCTGCCAGTGCTATTCTGCTTTTGATGTCCTCCTTGCTCCATGCGTCATTGGTCCTTAACTTACTCTGCTTCGTGATCTGCAATTCTTATGTTAATTTCGTCGCTGTTCTGATTTCTGCTACTTCTCATTACTTCTCATTACTTCTCATTACTTTACTCTCAGTCCACATCCTGTACTCATTAGGCTTCGCATTCCATTGAGAAGGTCCTGTAATTCTTCACTTTGACTGAGGACAGCAATGTCATCAGCGAATCCTATTGATAGCCTCTCAGCTTGAATGTTAATTACACTCTTGGAGTTTTCTTTCACTTCTGTCATTGCTTCGTCGATGTATAGATTCAACAGAAAGGGCGATAGACTACGTTACTGTGGCACACCCCTTTTCGTCAGAGCGCTTCATTCTTGTCTTGATCTTTCACTCTTATTGTTCCAACTTGGCTGTTGTACATATTGTATATTACCCGTCTTTCCCAGTAGCTTACCCGTATTTTGGTCACAATTTCGAAACTCTTGCACCAAATCCTCAATTTTCTTTTCAGTTCTTCTGCATATTATTCCTGTGATAATTCTTGCACTTGTCAGCTCTTGCAATCTTCAGATCTATGTGAATGATGTTTTCCGAAAGTCAGATGGTACATTGCTAGACTCATATTCTACATACCAACTTGAATAGTCGTTTAGTTGCAACTCCCATCAATGATTTCAGAAATTCCAATGTATCTCATCTGCCTTAACTAGTTTTAAGCCTTTCAATGCTCTTTTAATTTATGATTCTATACTGGATCACTGATGTTTATATCGACTCCTGTTTCTTCTTCTGTCATGCCACCAGACAATTCCCCCCCCCCCCCCCCCACCACCCATAGAGGTCTTCAATGTATTCTTTCCGCTTATCTGCTCTCCCCTCTGCATTTAACAGTGCAATTTCTGTTGCACTCTTAATGTCACCACCCTTGCTTTTAATTTCCAGAAGGTTGTTTTCACTTGTCTGTATGTGGAGTCATTCCTTCCAACAATATTTCAATTTTTCATGCAGTCATTTCGCCTTAGATTCCCTGCCCTTCTATTTATTTCATTTGTAAGTGACTAGCATTTCTGTATTCGTGAATTTCCCTCAACATTTTTGTACTTCCTTCTTTCATCGATCAACTGCAGTACTTATTCTCCCTATTTGTACCTATTTTTTTCTTTCCAATTTCTGTGATTGCCTTTTTAGAGACGTCCATTCCCTCTTCAACTGAGCTGCCTACCGAGGCATTCCTTACTGCAATAGGGTTACATGTGTAGATAAAGATAGTTCACCGCAAAACCATCCGATGTCAGCAGCTTGCATATATGCTACAATCACAGCACCAATGACAGTGTGCTTTGGGCACTTATAGTTCGCACTGCCTCAATTTATTTCGTAAAAGCAGGGTTTAGTCTATGAATGGTAAATAAATTATACTCAATACGCAAATTACATTATCGAATGACATGGAAATGTTCATGAATGGTCTCATTAATCTTGATTCCATACGAAACAGTTACGTAATACAGAGTCTAACAAGCCTACCACAATAAAGGTCAGAATTTAATAACGATTGTGGTGTTGCTCACGCTGCTAAATACTGCATTTTCGGGCAACAACAGTCATATTATGTGGCAGGTGTCATTAGAGCACAGTTAATAAAGTCATTTCATGTAATAATGAAAAAACTAGGCACTCATCTTTTTGTGTTTCCCACGCTGGTCTAGTCGTAAAATCATGGCTCAATCGTTGAAAATCTAGGTGGTTATGATTCCAAGCTTGGATGCAAAGAGGCATAGGTTTTATTCTGCTATATTCAAAAGTTTTGTAGATGCGCTTCACAAACCATCCTTGAAGATTACACTTTTGCTGGACAATGGTGATGTAAAAAAATAATCAGCACTCCGAAATTAAGTTACACTTCCTTTTAATTGCTTTTATTGCAATATCACGTAAACACAAAACATCAGTTCACAATAGAAAACATACTTGAAAATATCTCTCTGACAGTCACTGTTGAAGTTCACATTTTATAAGCGGACTACGTTATGCGTCTTTCCAACATGACGTCCAACACTTGACTTTTTCAAGGTCCGACTCTCTAACAACATAACAACTAGCTAATAATCGCTTATGCGATGAAAAATCAGAGTTACAAGTAAGTCAAAGTTCATAGTGACAAAAGAAAGAATTCACATAAGAATAATATCATTGCAATATAAACATATCGATGTATCACAAACGAAACCAAATCTGAATGTTGTCTCGGAAATATGTTAAGTAGTTAACAGAAACACAGTAGAGTATTACTGGTATCGAGAGGTTCAGATGAGGTGCCGTAATGGTTACGTAATTCAAGTACCATAACAACACCCCCCCCCCCCCCCCCCATACACACACGCACACAATTCCATACACAAGCTGCATGGGATTGGGTGTCCCAAAAAGCAAGATAATAAGGTAGTAAGTTAATCATTATATAGAATAATCTTTGAAACAGTGCATAGAGATTTTTGATCCTCGTGGTATAATATTAATGAAATGAAATGTAATATATTAAAAGTTGCTTTAACCATATCTTTTCAAACTTGCAAAAATTATCAAATTTTACAACAGGCCTCCCTTCATTCTCTTTACAACAGTACGCATAAATATCAAAATGATATCTGTTAATCTGTAACATATTGTATGCAAACAAAAACTCATAAAATTTTTGAATCTTAGTTACAACTATGTACATGACCACTGAATATGTCTCCTGGCAATATAATAAAGAAAGTATTAAAATTTTTTCAAACAAGAGTCCAATTGTTATTTTCAGTCCATCATTTATATATAACTCACTGTCCATTTCACCACTGTAGTTCCCGTTCTCCTAGTTAAGTTTTTCCTCTAATAACAGGTCCATAGGTATTCCCTTTATGTAGTTCCTTTTAGCTGGTGGATTCTTTATCTGAAATTATTGCACAGGCTTTGCTGTTCAGTTCAGTATAAATTCCTACACAAATATTCAGTGTTATATTGTGTCACCAAGAATGATCAAACACTAGTAGAATGACGTAAAAGAAATAATATGAAAGATTATAAAAGTCTAACAATTATGATTCATATTCAATAAAAATTCTATAAATTACAACACACATTAAATTTCTCATTTTCTAACATTACTTTTAAAAAAATCTTGTTTGTGACATGTCATTAGCAAGCTTTTTATCACCCATAGCCCTTCAACATTCTGATGTGAAAGTAATTGGAATTTTTACTCTACTATAATATGGTATGGTAGTATATAAATAAATTTGGAAATTAATTTCAAAGTTATTCAACCAGATACAGGTTACTGCATTAACATGCAATTTGTGACATAGGTAAGTATTACCAGACAGCATTTAAGAAAACAATTGCTTGTTGATCTGTATTGAAGAGCATGAGGACATGGTACAATTATAGACACTGCAGCAACGGAGGAGCGATACCTCAAAATATGTGGATGGAAAAGAGAGATAGAAATAGGTACTACTGGAGAGTTCAGCCTAGCCCCCTCTCATCAGCAGAAGAAGAAAAATAGAATAGAATCAGTGACAGGCAGTAGGATAAGAAATAAAAGTGAAGGGCTCAAAAAATATAACTGAGAGCAGAATATTAACAGCCGCCCACCAATATAAAATACAACGCAGACATGGCAGAATGGACGATAGTGATAATCCCCCTACAGTAGCTTAAGAAACCCATCACTGATATATATTGTCTATCCCAATACCCACCCCCCAATACAGATCCAATCTAACTTTAGCATAAAAAAAACCTACAATTTGACATGCACAAAGGAAGAAAAGTGCTCAGGGCTACAATGAGTCTTACAAAAACAGAAGAAATATTATCAAAATGACAAATGTAGTGGTTGGATTTTACAACAAGCATCCTCTTAATTTCATCAACATAATATGCAAAATATCAAAAGGTATCACGCTAATCCTAAACATGTTATATAAAAAGACAAAATTAAGAAAAATGACAATTGTTAGTATCTGTGTGTTGCCTCCATAGGCAGACAGAATGGTTCACCAATAATACACAAAAGAATGATTTAATTCCACAGTGTGGAAAGTCCTCAATTTCATACATGCTAACTGTCAAGTGGGCAAATAAGCAAGGATAGCCTGTTCATAATATTCCAATTTCAGTCTTTTCCAACATATGGGCTCAGAAAGTATAATAACAGCAACAAAATGTTTTCAGCATAAATGACATCAGCACATGAAGAAAATAGTAGTAAGCACAAAACATGAATGTCAAAATGTTCACTAAAATGTCTAATAACTAACATGAGTAAACTACAACTAAAATAGCACATGTACTACCACACAAAGAAAATAAAATGCAGAAGCAACCAATAAATTATTTTCTTACATCTAGCCATATATTCAATGAATAGTATGTATATTACATGTCATCAAAATAGAAATTACATTGAGTAAGCTTCAGTACCATATATAGTTTCCATATCACATGATAGGAAACAAACTTCATAAACAATATAAAATGTGAAAAATTTTCCTTGTATTCTAGGTTATTGAGATTTACAAATTTCATTCCAGGTATCAGTCTTTAAGGTTTCAATTCAGTTACACTTCTCAAACCAAATAATTTCCTAGATTTTGGATAGATCAATCTGTAAGGATTTGGGTGAGGATTTTCTTTCACCTCAAATGGTCCTATATAAATGTCAAAAAATTTCTTTAATTCTGAAGTCGTAAGTTTACATTTTTCTTCCATTTTAACCAAAACCAAATCACCAATATTAAAGTGTGAAAACCTGCCTTTTGCATTGTGTCTTTTCTTTCTGTAATCTACTTGTTTTTTCATGGTGTCTTTTACAATTTGTTCTCTCTCCTGAGGTGACAAAATTTGACAAACTGGAAAGTCTATGTGTTCAGTAATAACGCTAGTGGGTCTTTTGTTAAACATAATTTCAAATGGTGAAAAGCCAGTGGATGTATGTTGCAAACTGTTCATTATATCTTCGAAATCATTTACATATTCAATCCAATTTAGATGGTTCTTACTACAATATGTTCTGCACAACCTCCCTATCTCTCTCATGTACCTCTCTGCTGGATTACTGGACGGGTGATAAACTGAAATCAAAATATGTTTTATGTTTTCATTTTCAACAAAATCTTCCCATGCTTTTGATGTAAATTGTGAGCCATTGTCTGACAAGATTACTTGGGGAGTACCTACCTTATTGAAATAATCACTGGTTAATTTAGATGTAATCTGTTTACTTGTGGCTTTCCTTAATAGATACAATTTGATGAAGTTTGAGAATATGTCAACAATCCCAAAGATATAACTGTAACCTCCTTTTGACTTGGGGAGGGGTCCGTAAATGTCGCAAGCTGTCAGTTCTTATAATAATCATCTACCTTTTGCTTAACTCCCAAATAACTTTTTACCAATTTCCAATTTTCATCATGATTTTGGTATCTCCTAATGTCATTACAAATTTTTAGAATTTCTTCTTCCTCTTTTATCCCCTTCAAATACATAATTTTGAAATTTTTGTCATCAATGCCTGTTTCACTATCAAAATTTAGCCCAATAGGTGACATAGAAAGTGCATCAGCAATAACATTTTCCTTCCCCCTTAATATATTTAATTTCATAATCAAATTGTTGTAAAAATAATGACCATCTGGTGATTCTACTATGATAAAGCCTACACTCCTGTAAGTAACTTAGTGCTTTGTGGTGAGAGTAAGCAATTACTTTGTGTCCAAGAACATAATTTTTTAAATTTGTTGAAAGCCCAATGCATAGCCAAAAAATCTTTTTCAGTCACAGTGTAAGTCTTTTCATACTTTTGTAACACTCTACTAGCAAATGCAATGGAATGGTGTTCAATATGATCTCTTACTACTTTTCCTGAAATAAGTGTGCTCCTAATCCTGTATCACTGCTGTCAGTCATTAAACAGAAGGGTAAAGACATGTCAGGCCTATATAGAATTCTGCTCTGTGAAAGTTGTTTCTTTATCTTATCATATGCTTTTTGACAATCAGATGACAAATCCCAGACAGTATTTTTCTTTAATACATCACATAAACAAGAAGTATTCATAGCTTGAGTACTGACATACTTTCTGTAAAATCCAGCAAGACCAAAAAAATATTTTAATTGTTTTTTTATTTTTAGGAACAGGAAAATTCTCTATAGCTTCAATTTTTATTCTCTGTCAGGTTCAATCCCCTTTTCCGAAATAATGTGTCCCAAAAATTTCGATTCACTTACTCCAAATTTACATTTTCCTAATTTTAGGGTCACACCCCCTTCCCTTAATTTTGTACACACCTGTGTTAGCAACTCAAAATGTTCTTCCCATGTTTTTCCAGAATTCAAAATATCATCTACATATACAGTAAGTTTAGGCAGTAGTTCATCCCCCAAAACAAGATCTAATGCTCTAATAAACTCAGCAACAGAAACAGTTAGTCCAAATGGTACAACACAGTAATGATAACTTTTTCCCCCATACAAAAATGCAGTGTATTTTCTAGAATTTATTTCTAAAGAAATTCGGTGAAAGCCTGAAGTTAAGTCTAATCTGCTCATGAATTTCACACATTCAAATTTATGTAACAGTTCATCTATGTTTTCAGGATGATCATTTTCTCTTTTCAAAAATTTGTTAAGGTGCCTAGAATCAAGTACAAGTCTAACACCAACTCCACGTTTGGAAACCACCACCAAAGGATTATTATAATCACTGTCACTTCTTTAGATTATACCCAATGCTTCCATTTTTTGTATTTCACTCTCTACTTCTTTTCTTTTTGCAAAAGGAATACTATAAAGCTTGGGGAAAAAAGGTTCATGATTTTTAAGGTGTAAAGTGCACTGATAATTCCTAGCTCTTCCAGGTTTTTCATTGAAAAATCTTGAAATTCCCACAATAAATTTTCCAACTGTCTCTTTTGATCTCTGTCCAGATTAATTGCTTCCTCTACTTTGATTTTAACTAGGTTTTCATAATTTTGACCAGAATAATTTAGCTCAGGCTGGTTATCACAACAGTACAAATTCTCTTCATAGTCTATGACTTTCTTGACATGATTGCAACCTTCTCCACAGTGCATAATAAACAGTTATGTACACACAATAATATTGCTTTTGGGTTCACACACAATTAACTTCATCTCACTCCAGCTAAATGCAGCACTTACCTTTAACACCCAGTCCACGCCAAACAATATGTTCTCTTCTAAACTTGGAATAACAAGACAACCCTGCTGAAATCTTACATCTTCTATTTCAATTGATAAAAATACTTGACTTTTGATGACTTTGCTGTGTTTGCCTGTAGCTCCTCTTATCTTTACTCCCATCGCAGGGGCCTCAACAAAATCAACACTGTCTTTAGTTTTATTTCTGAATTTTTCTGAAATAGCTGAAATAGGACTCCCTGTATCAATGAGACATTTACCCTCCCAACTGTTTACTTTACCTTTAATGTATGGGCACCCTAATTCACATTCTTCTACTTTTTCTTTTAATGGTTCATGTAACAGGTCATTTTCAATTTCTCTAAAATTACTCTCATTATTTTCTTGATCAGTTTTAAGAGCTTCACACACACATTGACACTTTCATTATCATCATCTATGGATCAACAGGTTGAGCATACAACAGATATTCATTACATTTTACACTTTACCACCAGTGAGGATATAACCTTCCACAAATTTTAGCTAAATAGTTCCACAACTCTTCCCTATCTGTTTTGTAATTGCAACTGTTCCATAATATTTTTAAAAAATTTTCACCTTTTCCTTCAGAACTTGTATGTGTGTTTAAATACTTCATACTATTAGCTGGCACAACATTACAGTTCTCTGCTACATTAAATTGGTTACACTGACTTGACTTTACCTGTTCTTCAGATGCATGAGTGTCCTCTTCCTCGTTGCTAACCACACTTACCTCATCATAATACTCACAATTATCAACTTCATTATCACATAACTTCACTACTTCACTTGAAATAATCTCAACGAAAACTTGATACTCACTCACTGCATTAATCTCACCATTACTTACCTCTGTACAACTCTCAACATCATTAGCTTCCATATTTTCATCAAAATCAAAACTTTCCTCATCATGCATCCTATCCACAGTCACATTAAGTTCCATCTCTCTCTCTCTTTGCATAACTTTTCATTTTCATTAAATAACTTATTCAAATCAGAGCTGTAATGTTTGTCAGATCTTCAGAATTACATAGATTATTATTCTCTACCCAATTATAAAATTCTGCCACAGTTGCAATATACTCATCTGGCTTGTTCGCAGAAGTAGTTACCTTATTGCTTTCAACATGATTATTTTCTCATATTGTATCCCAAAATTTCTGATCAAAATTTAAAAAAAAAATTGTCGAGTGTATTTGTTTTGTCTTTCACTGATTTTATTATAATAATAAGTTATATTTCTCCTTCTTCCTCTATCTGTAAATTCCCAGTTGTTATTGTAGGTTCTATTGTGATTAAATTTTCTCACCCCAAAACTGCGGACCCTCATTGAGGCGGTCCGGAGTTTTCCTGCCTGCTTTCTCTGTTTAATCTCCAATTTTGTTTCCCCCTGTTTCTCTCATCCCATCTGTTTCTATTTCCAAAATTTCTATCCCTGTCTCTGTCATTACCATTATGATCCCTGTTGTTTCCCCTGTGTTGTTCATATCTATTGTCTCTGCATTCTCTCCTCTCTCCATACCTGTTTGAATACCACCCCCCCCCCCCCCCCCCGTTGGTGTTCACCATTGTTAAAATCTTGCATACTCCCTCTTTCTAATGCCCTATCCAATTTATCCACATATTTTAAAAATTCTTCCACTGAATCATCAGGCCCATGAACTAAATCCCATTGAAATTTTTCAGGTAGCCTTCTTTTCAATGCATCTATTTGTGTCATTTCATCAAAAGGTTTATCTAAATGTATTAATTTTCTCAATTGATCTTTACAAAATGCTTTCATGGTGCCCACTCTCCCTCTGAAAATAGGTCCATTTAAAAATTCAGATTTAATCCTCCCCTATTCAGATTCTGACCAAAATTTGTTTAAGAAGCTTGTCTCAAAATTTGTAAAGGTTTCCCACTGATCGAAATTTTGGTTAGCCCAGGATAGGGCCTCCCCTTGAAGAAATTTTTTGACAAATTTAATTTTTGAATTATCAGACATTCCTGGCACAAAATTGTTCTTGCAATGGTGCAATAAATCAACTGGATGCAAATTATCGCAAGGAAAACTTTTCACTAACAGGTTCGACCATGCTGGTCCATGACTGTACAAATTCTTGTTAACAACATATTCTTCAACTTGATTTATTTTAGTTTTTAATGTGTCTAATTTATTGGTAAGATTTGATTCTAAACTGTCAACCTTTTTCTCAACACTACTGACTTAATTAACACTGTTTACTTTCAAGTCAATAAATTTTTCATCTAGTGATTCATTTTCATTTTGAAGTTCCTGAATTTCCCTGGCTCTGTTACTATTTTCAGCAATGAATCCACTTTAAAGAACAATTACTTTTTTCTCCACATTGTCTACCTTGATTCTACCTCCGTTAAGTTACCTTCCAGAGTATTTTTGACCTCAGTTAATTCAGTTTTTAATGCATTTAATTGCTTATTCAAATTCTCCCCTAACCTTTCGTCAATTTCAGCCCTCATTTCAGATCTTAAATTATTTATGTTTTCATTCTGCTTACTCAGAAGCTGCATAATTAATTCTAACTTATCAATTTGTGGATCCCCCCTACTATTTCTTCCTGTTCATTAATTTTATCCGTTATTAACTGTTAACAGAAAATGAACCACTAGAAATGACAATACCAAATTACAAAATTCGTTAGAATTTTTACTTAACTTATAGCTGAAGTCTTCTCCGTCAGAATCCAGTCGTAGTGTTTATTTTAAATCCTTTGTCGTCCCATTGTATTTTGCGTCCATTTTTCGTCCTGTGGTTGTCTCCTTTTGATTGTCAGGTTTTTGTCGATGTTTTTCATAACAGATTCACTGTGTACTTTTTCCTGAAACACATCTACAGTTAATTTTTGAATATTTGGCGCTGCCTATCCCGGCTAGAGCACCCACCTTCTAACAACCCTACCACAACAAAGTTCAGAATTTAATAACGATTGTGGTGTTGCTCACGCTGCTAAATACTGCATATTCGGGCAACAACAGTCATATTACGTGGCAGGTGTCATTAGAGAACAGTTAATAAAGTCATTTCATGTAATAATGAAATAACTAGGCACTAATCTTTTTGTGTTTCCCACGCTGGTCTCGTCATAAAATCATGGCACAATCGTTGAAAATCTAGGTGGTTACGATTCCAAGCTCGGATGCAAAGAGGCATAGGTTTTATTCTGCTACACTCCTGGAAATTGAAATAAGAACACCGTGAATTCATTGTCCCAGGAAGGGGAAACTTTATTGACACATTCCTGGGGTCAGATACATCACATGATCACACTGACAGAACCACAGGCACATAGTCACAGGCAACAGAGCATGCACAATGTCGGCACTAGTACAGTGTATATCCAACTTTCGCAGCAATGCAGGCTGCTATTCTCCCATGGAGACGATCGTAGAGATGCTGGATGTAGTCCTGTGGAACGGCTTGCCATGCCATTTCCACCTGGCGCCTCAGTTGGACCAGCGTTCGTGCTGGACGTGCAGACCGCGTGAGACGACGCTTCATCCAGTCCCAAACATGCTCAATGGGGGACAGATCCGGAGATCTTGCTGGCCAGGGTAGTTGACTTACACCTTCTAGAGCACGTTGGGTGGCACGGGATACATGCGGACGTGCATTGTCCTGTTGGAACAGCAAGTTCCCTTGCCGGTCTAGGAATCGTAGAACGATGGGTTCGATGACGGTTTGGATGTACCGTGCACTATTCAGTGTCCCCTCGACGATCACCAGTGGTGTACGGCCAGTGTAGGAGATCACTCCCCACACCATGATGCCGGGTGTTGGCCCTGTGTGCCTCGGTCGTATGCAGTCCTGATTGTGGCGCTCGCCTGCACGGCGCCAAACACGCATACGACCATCATTGGCACCAAGGCAGAAGCGACTCTCATCGCTGAAGACGACACGTCTCCATTCGTCCCTCCATTCACACCTGTCGCGACACCACTGGAGGCGGGCTGCACGATGTTGGGGCGTGAGCGGAAGACGGCCTAACGGTGTGCGGGACCGTAGCCCAGCTTCATGGAGACGGTTGCGAATGGTCCTCGCCGATACCCCAGGAGCAACAGTGTCCCTAATTTGCTGGGAAGTGGCGGTGCGGTCCCCTACGGCACTGCGTAGGATCCTACAGTCTTGGCGTGCATCCGTGCGTCGCTGCGGTCCGGTCCCAGGTCGACGGGCACGTGCACCTTCCGCCGACCACTGGCGACAACATCGATGTACTGTGGAGATCTCACGCCCCACGTGTTGAGCAATTCGGCGGTACGTCCACCCGGCCTCCCGCATGCCCACTATACGCCCTCGCTCAAAGTCCGTCAACTGCACATACGGTTCACGTCCACGCTGTCGCGGCATGCTACCAGTGTTAAAGACTGCGATGGAGCTCCGTATGCCACGGCAAACTGGCTGACACTGACGGCGGCGGTGCACAAATGCTGCGCAACTAGCGCCATTCGACGGCCAACACCGCGGTTCCTGGTGTGTCCGCTGTGCCGTGCGTGTGATCATTGCTTGTACAGCCATCTCGCAGTGTCCGGAGCAAGTATGGTGGGTCTGACACACCGGTGTCAATGTGTTCTTTTTTCCATTTCCAGGAGTGTATATTCAAAAGCTTTGTAGATGCACTTCACAAACCATCCTTGAAGATTACACTATTGCTGGGCAATGGTGATGTAAAAAAATAATCAGCACTCCGAAATTAAGTTACACTTCCTTTTAATTGCTTTTATTGCAATATCACGTAAACACAAAACATCACTTCACAATAGAAAACATACTTGAAAATATCTCTCTCGCAGGATATCCTTGGAATGTTCTTTTTATTGGAATATCTAGAGGATGTGACAGAAATCGGAAAATGTTACTGTTTTAACTGTGACTTGATCTCAAAGGCTCTTTCTTTATCTCTCATATGTTCATAGGATTAAAAATACGAGTACAGGACAATCAAACATGCTAGGTGCGCCATGAGAACATCTGAATATGTGTTCTTCGATAGCTCTTCTAAGCATGTTCTCTGCAAACCACTGTGTAGAGCAGGGACGCACAAACACGGAAAACTGCACGCGTGCAAAGCGAGTCCCTGCACAGTGCATCGGTTCAGCTCGGCATACTTCGCCTCAACTCGGCTTGCTAGGTGAGGCCGACGCTGTGCGCTGCCGAATGCGCTGCCACACGGCTTAGTCAACATTGGAATACGTAAGCGCAAGACAATTATCGGCATAGTGGAACCATCTGCCCCAAAAAAAGGGAAAGTTGCCGAAAGTCAATTTTAACCGGAATGGGAACTCTCCTACTTTTTTGTGCGTTGTGACGATAAAGCCAAATGTCTAATCTACGGTACACTAATTACGTGTGTCAGAAAATCGTCTATTGAAAGGCACTACAGCAAATTGCACTCAGAAAAATATAATGATATAACAGGGGATGCCAGAGAGGAAGAATTACGGAACTTGCAAACTCTTGAAGAAAAGAATTCTGTATCTACAAACGAGGTTTGTTGCAAGTACTTTAGAATGTATATTTTGGTTATAGGTCGTGCGAAACGAAATAACATTCGGTTAGATTCCTTAGTTTTCGTTTTCGCATAAATTATTTCTAACATATCTTTCTTTCTCTACTTTAGGGTGAAGAAGATGAGGGGTGTTGCGAAAGGACTCTCAGCGCTAGTTACAAAGTTGCTCTACGTTTAGCAAGAGCTGGGAGGCCGTTTAAGGACGGGCCATTAATAAGAAACATTATGTTGGACGTAGTAGAGACAACGAATCCCACATTAGCTCCCGCGTACAGCAGAATACCACTTTCCAGAATGACAATACATCGGAGAATCGACGACATTGCTGAGAATTTGCATGAACAACTGGCAGCCAAAATCTAAAACTTCGTAGCGTACTCCATCACACTTGATGAGTCCACGGATATTAACGACACGGCTCAGTTAGCAATATTTTTGCGTGGCGTGGACGACGACCTACATGTAACGGAAGAGCTCCTGGATATGATTTCGTTGAAGGACACTGTTACAGGGGCGGATATTTTAGCAGCTGTCGAAATGGCAGCTGAAGGAATAGGACTCCCTTGGGAAAAGCTGTTTTCCGTAACCACAGACGGGGCACCAGCAATGTGCGGTAAAGCGAAAAGGTTTATTGGCCCACTACGGAAAAAACTTAACATGCCGAATTTACTTTCCGTTCATTGTTTTGCACACCAAGAGGCTCTTTGTGCGAAAGTTATCGGTCTTCAAGATGTGATGAAGGTAGTGGAGCGTATCGTGAACTACATTCGTTCTCATGGACTCACTCATCGTCAATTCATAGAATTTTTTATTTCCTTTGAAGAGGAGTATCCAGATATTCCCTGGCACGCTGAGGTGCTCTGGCTGGGCAAAGGGAAAGTGATTTCCCGAATTTTTCGACTACGCCACACTGTGGCTCAGTTTTTGGAGAGCAAAGGACGTCCGGAGCCACTTTTTCATGACCCTGAATGGGTAGCTGATTTAGGATTTTTAGCAGACATTATGGCTCTCCTAAATGATTTAAGTGTGAAACTCCAAAAAGAAAACTATCTCATCAACGATATGATCAGCAAAATAAACGCTTTCCAGTATAAACTGAAGCTCCACAAAAACAACCTTTCAGAGAAAAATACGCAATACTTTCCTGAACTAGGTAAGCGAGATATAAATTGTAGCTTTATTAAAACAGCCTAACTTTTATAACTGCTCTAATCAAAACGGTACTATGTTTTTGTTTGACAGCATCTGTGCAGGAAGGAGCGCGCTTTGAAAAATACGTCGAGGTGCTACAATCCCTTGAAAATGCGTTTAAGGACTGATTACAGGTAATGTGCCGGTATATGACATACAGCTAAATAAAGGAGATTGCGTTACATATGCAAGTGTAACATTATATTAAAATCAATAGTACACATTACATGTTTATTAAAAATCTATCACATTTTAGTACTTCGAAACAACGTCTTACATTACTTTCATTTATTAACATTGGCTTTGTTATTGTTTCAGGAAATTACCTACCTGCAGCCAATTCTCGATGTTTTTGTGAAACCTTTTTCGATGGATATTGAAAGTGCGTCTTCAGATTTACATTTCGAACTAATTTATTTGCAAAGCGATGTTCACCGAAAGGATGTGTTTTACAATACAAAAGGTTTGCTCCAATTCTACAAGAATTTGCCGAAGGAAGAATTTCCCAAGTTACACAGAGAAGCAGCGAATATTATTTCTATGTTTCGTTTTACTTGTGTATGTGAAAGGTTTTTTTTCTGTTTTGTCTTGTACAAAAACTAGATTGCGTGCGAGTATTTCTAATTGTAATTTACCAAATTCTCTCAGAATTGCTGTCAGCCAATCTCTTGTTTCGGATCTTAGTAGCATAATTGCAAATAAAATAAAGAGCCAATAGGAAGATACATTTGTGTTGAATCCAAATTTAAAATTGTTACCATTACAGTTATTATATAAATCTCTTTTGTACCAGTACACCAAACTAAGCTCTCCACCTAGTGTACATTAGTATTTGGCAGTGACGAAGACAACAGGGTAAAAGCTATGAAACAGGACGAGACAGGCGGCGCGAGTGACACAAGCTAAGGATGTGGGAGGCAGCGCTGTTGCACAAAGCCGAGGAGTGGGGGGTCTGCACCGTCGTCAACATAGCGCAGCCGTCTTCTGCACTCTGCACCGTGCGATGCACCGGTGCATGCACCTTGTGCGGCCTTGGTGTAGAGCATGGCAGGTGCAGATAATTGAATCTTACTCTTCCCACAATGACTGCTGAATTACTCAGTTACTTAATCATTGCTGATACACAACAATCAAGCAAAAATCTACATTTTACAATTGTCTTACTTTTGCAAGTGATACAGTTTGTATATCACAGAATAGTTGCGTAATTTCACAATGAAATTAGATACCTCATTTAAAATTACTTCATTATATATGAATATTCAAACTCATGTATATACACATAGTCTTACCTTAGTGCACAAGCTGTGCTGCTCTATGTATGTGCATTTGTCAGTATAGCTATAATGAACGTAGTAAGTGGATGACAAATCGAATATTTTGATACAGAGAATAACTTATGCATCAATTGTAGTAATACAAGCATAATAACTCTAATGTGTTTTCTTTCACAAATATATTACCTCAAGAATTTTCATATATTAATGATTTAATTATTGTTGCAAACAGTAATTAGCATATTACTCCACAATCTATAACTAATCTATGTCTTAACTGTAATATTAACATGCTGTCCACCTGAAGTGTATAAGGCAATTTTTCTTGATATTATTATGTGATTATTGTACATACACATGGATACTTATCACAGATTAGGTTAAATATTTAAAATCACAACAGCTGAATCTACTATTGTCTAATACAATGCTAATTTATGTAGTATGTAATAATTTTTTAAAATAAACGTAATTAATCACAGAAATATTGAATATGGTTTCGGAAGTCAGCATGAATTTAATTGCCTTGTACCCTATGAATCATTCATTTTATATTATATCCATATCTACTCCCCACTCAAACAGTGGAACATATATGCTGTGGTTGGAATCTCTCTCTCTCTCTCTCTCTCTCTCTCTCACTCTCTCTCTCTCTCTGTACACACACACACACACACACACACACACATTAACAGTAGTAGTAAGTGGGTAAATTCAAAACAATTGGTATGTTTTTAATACATAACCTTTTATACAAATTAATTACATAAAATTATATTATAAATACATTAACATAATATAATAATTAATTTAATTAATTCATAAAAATATTATGCATTACAAACATACCAAGTGCACTAAACGTACCCACTTGCTACTATTTATAAAAATCCAAGCCAGTTTTGAGCGCACTAATTAAAATCCACAAAGAATGAAACAAAATTTTACTCGAAAATTGAGGGGATTTTGAGTCTACTAGCATTAACTGAAAACATTAGAGATGTGTTTTTATTCCTAATTAAAATCCATATTGAACGAAAAAGAATGTTAGTTTAAAAATAATGGGAACTTTGAGCACACTAGAATTAATGTAAAAAGTAATTTGATACACAAAATTATACAAAATTTCATCCAAACCTTTCGGTGCCTTTTGAAAGAAAACCTGGCAGGGTTTATTCCGGTGGCACTCTCTTTATTGCATTACGTCATACAGCTTTTTTTTGTTTTCCTGAATGTCACTGTTGGACTTTGACTTGGATGCTAACTGTTGTCCATCCATCTTCTTCCTTTATGCTGCCTTGGTCAGTACACATTGGCATGTACAGAGAAGGGCTGCTGACAGCTGTGTTTCGTCTTCTTTCAGCTGAGCTCGTGCATTGGACGATATTAGCTGATAACAATAGTATTGACTGACCGAATCAATCCCTTAGCTATTCAGCTGTGCCTCATAGGGCAAGGAAATAACGCTCACAAAACGTGTATATAGTTGGTTTTTGAGGAAAGAAGTTGATTCGAGAACAAAAAGACATCTCTGTTACCAATTTACTGAACCAGGTCCAGCTGCTAAACCCATCCAGAAAACTGCTGTTTGATAATATGGAGCAGCCTTCTGCTCGCGCCAGACAGCGATAGAAGCTTCAGCCAATCGTCAACCACACTAGACACAGGAGCTAAGCAACATTTCCTGCCAGCTGGTCTGCAGACTAGATCAATTTTCGTTAATTTCTCAGCCAAATGTTAACCGATTTTCAAATTTCAAAATTCTATCATAATCTTCATAAAAGAGATATCCAGAAAAATAATAATAAATAAAATTGGAAATCATTAGATATTCAGTTTAAAAATTCTCAGTTAATATTCTGTGTGGTGCATCAAATGTGAGCTGCTTCTTTCGATGTATGAATGTGGCACATCGTCTCACAATAGTCCTCTGAGCAGTAACAATATTCTATACGTGAGTCATATTAATCATGTAGATAGGATAGTTCGTTACAAAAATAATTGGACCTATACTAACATAGCTCTTCGACTGCATAACTCGCTTAAAGCGAAGGAATGCATCACATGTCTTCATATCATTGTTTTTGTGGATCGAAATTCCACATTTCTGGAGGCAATATTTCATTCCTTCTATTTTTAATACAAATGTTCTGAAGTTAAATATGATGGTTTAGTGACAAATAAACTGGCCAATTGTTGTTACGATTAGTTTGAAACACAGAAAAAACTAAATATGGCAGATCAAACTCTACTGAATTTTAGTAATTTGTGATACATAACTCGAAATTTTGCTTGTTACCTAAACTATCAACTTGTACAGTTTGTAATTCATAGAAAAATATTGGAATTTAAGGATTTTTCAGTATAGTTTCTCATTGTTCAAGCTCATAATACAGTTCAATTTAAGAATAGGTACACGCATTTCGATAGCTCTACACTTTCGCCTTCTTTTGCAAGTGTATCTTTAATTCAACTCTGGCATTATTGTAGTCAGTCCATCTAAGAAGAGCATCTCCAGCACTGGAACTACAAGTAAAAATTACAGTAAGATCCCCCTCCAAAAAAATTTCTTTGTGGTGCCTACAGAAACAGCCAAGCATATTCAGTGGATAGAACACTTCATCTCTCATAGTCTTTACTGTATCATTATTAAGTACGTGTTCTTCCATACTTATTTTACTACTGAGATATGAAGTCAAGCACAACAAAGCTGATGATTAAAAAAAAGAAAGCTCTATTCTAGACATAACATTATTTGCTTTTTTTATGGTTGTAAAATCAAATAGCTCTAACACATAATTAACAACTGATTTTGTATTAGAGTTTTTATCATAAGTTCTACAGGGTATTACAAAAAGGTACGGCCAAACGTTCAGGAAACATTCCTCACACACAAATAAAGAAAAGATGTTGTGTGGACATGTGTCTGGAGACGCTTAATTTCCATGTTATAGCTCATTTTAGTTTCGTCAGTATGTACTGTACTTCCTCGATTCACCGCCAGTTGGCCCAATTGAGGGAAGGTAATGTTGACTTCGGTGCTTGTGTTGACATGCGACTCATTGCTCTACAGTACTAGCGTCAAGCAAATCAGTACGTAGCATCAACAGGTTAGTGTTAATCACGAACGTGGTTTTGCAGTCAGTGCAATGTTTACAAATGCGGAGTTGGCAGATGCCCTTTTGATGTATGGATTAGCACGGGGCAATAGCCGTGGCGCGGTACGTTTGTATCGAGACAGATTTCCAGAACGAAGGTGTCCCGACAGGAAGACGTTTGAAGCAATTGATCGGCGTCTGAGGGAGCACGGAACATTCCAGCCTATGACTCGCGACTGGGGAAGACCTAGAACGACGAGGACACCTGCAATGGACGAGGCAATTCTTCGTGCAGTTGACGATAACCCCAATGTCAGCGTCAGAGAAGTTGCTGCTGTACAAGGTAACGTTGACCATGTCACTGTATGGAGAGTGCTACGGGAGAACCAGTTGTTTCCGTACCATGTACAGCGTGTGCAGGCACTATCGGTAGCTGATTGGCCCCCATGGGTACACTTCTGCGAATGGTTCATCCAACAATGTGTCAATCCTCATTTCAGTGCAAATGTTCTCTTTACGGATGAGGATTCATTCCAACGTGATCAAATTGTAAATTTTCACAATCAAAATGTGTGGACTAACGAGAATCCGCACGCAATTGTGCAATCACGTCATCACCACAGGTTTTCTGTGAACGTTTGGGCAGGTATTGTTGGTGATGTCTTGATTGGGCCCCATGATCTTCCACGTACGCTCAATGGAGCACGTTATGATGATTTCATACGGGATACTCTGATACCTGTGCTGCTAGAACATGTGCCTTTACAAGTACGGCACAACATGTGGTTCATGCAAGATGGAGCTCCTGCACATTTCAGTCGAAGTGTTCATACGCTTCTCAACAACAGATACGGTGACCGATGGATTGGTAGAGGCGGACCAATTCCGTGGCCTCCACGCTCTCCTGACCTCAGCCCTCTTGACTTTCATTTATGGGGGCATTTGAAAGCTCTTGTCTACAAAACCCCGGTACCAAATGTAGAGACTCTTCATGCTCGTATTGTGGACGGCTGTGATACAATACGCCATTCTCCAGGGCTGCATCAGTGCATCAGGGATTCCATGGGACGGAGGGTGGATGCATGTATCCTCGTTAATGGAGGACATTTTGAACATTTCCTCTAACAAAGTGTTTGAAGTCACGCTGGTACATTCTGTTGCTGTGTGTTTCCATTCCATGAATAATGTGATTTGAAGAGAAGTAAAAAAATGAGCTCTAACATGTAAAGTAAGCGTTTCCGTACACATGTCCACATAACATATTTTCTTTCTTTGTGTGTGGGGAATGTTTCCTGAAAGTTTAGCTGTATCTTTTTATAACACCCTGTATAACCTGTACCATCAGCTCCAATAATATTAAAGCTCATGTACAACTGAGTTTTATCAGGATGAAGCCATTTGTCTCCTATATTTATGTTAATATTTGTGTCTCTGTTAAGCATATTTAGATTCTTTTTTGATTTCCCATTCTCAAGCAATGAATAGAACCGATGGCTCTCTGTTTCGTTAAGTATTGATTAAAGATAAAAATTTGTTAGGCCATTTCTAAAATAACTGTTACAGAGGCACCATTGAAGTCAATCAAATCACAATTTTCTTCAGTTACAGTTAGATCTAATTCCTGTATAATATTAAAAAGTGGAATATATACAGCATAATGTGGTTCATGAGCTGTTGGTCCACCAAATTCAGCATTGGACTTGAATGAAGCAATAAGCCTAGTTTCTCAATGAAAATGATCAGTATGCTTCACAAACATTCCATCAGCTAGATTAAAATTCATACTGATGAATTCAAACAGAATAAATTTAGGAACATCATTAGTAACAGTTTTTCAATAATTTGATTACTGAATCCAAACACACTTCTAATACTAAAGTTTATATCCATATATAATTATGTCACCCTCAATAATAAACCTATTTAAAATTTCACATGATTTAATGTGATTATTTGGCTTTGTTGAATGAATAAATGTTTCCAAACTACATTGGAAAACAGGAATTTCTATCGTTTCTCCATCGTAATACAATTTATTATTTTTGTGCAATATATGGAGTTAGTAATGTATAAAACCCAACTACAGCAAATTATTTAATTTTTCTCACGCAAGTACAGTCAATCTTTTTTGAGAACAGATGACTTACCACTCCACTGAAATAGTGACTCATGTAATGTTAATAAAATTTTATTTAATTATACGAAAACAGGTTGCAAACCAAAAATAAGAATTCCAGAGTGAAACCAGAAAATATGCATGGAAGGCTTTTACCTAATTCTATTCCATATGCTGTAATAGCTACAAAGCTGGGGAAAAACAACATTAATGATTGATATTTATATTCTAGCTTCAGGATAGTTGAACTGGAATAAGAGAACTCACTTAAAGCTTATATCAACCACAACATCAAGAATTTGTAAAAATGTGTAAGAATGTGAAGATAAAAATAATGAGAAGATTACTATGTTTATTAAAAACATTGACGAAATTAGAGAACTAGATCTATATTTTACATTGGTGCTGTTGAGGAACAGCAGTCAAAAAACGTATAAACACTTTACAAAACTCTAAAAACACAAAATATTTTCGTCTTTTTAAAATTATTAAAACAAGCTATCGTATATTTCAGATTGTAATTTAAATACTGATATTTGCTGTTTTTTAATTTTAAAAATTTAAAAAACCCTTTAAATGGCGGTCTTCATTTAACTAAATGTATGCAAAGAGTAGGTGGCGTTTATATCCATATATAATTACACCACTCTCAATAATAATTCTGTTTAACATTTCACCTGCTTAAATGCGTTTTCGAAAGTATGTGGAGTGAAGAGTTGAGGAGGAGGACCCAGAAAAGTGGTTTGGTGTTGCGAACTGTAACACACACACATGGAAGCAAGAAGAGACTTCTGTTAAAGATAGAAGGATGGGTAGATCTCTGGATGGGATTTCGAGGCCAGGTTGTGAGAGGGGATTAAATATTTTTTGGAATTGGATGTGGAGCGCTTGTAGGTGTAACAGGTGGGGGAGAGGGGGAGGAGGTAGTAGGTGGATACAGAGAGCGAGGAGAGTTGCGTAGTATCATTTTTGGGGGAATGTTAAAATTAAAGGTGTGGGTGTAAGGGGGTATAAATCCAGGTGACGTTGGAATAACAGGATTAGTCCTCAGATTAAGGCTGTTAGTTGTGCAGCATGTAGTTTTAGTCTATTGTGATATTTTGTTTTCTTTGGACAGCCAGTGGGTGCGGTTTCTATGTTGGTTTAGTTTGGTATAGCGTTTATTGGATAGGGCGGTCATAAATGGTTAGACAGAAACCATGGAGATGGACGTGGAGATGGATCCTGCAAGTAGTTCGTCCAGTAATTATTGCCTGTGTCTTGTAAAAATTGATTCTCAGGAGTCGCTAGTTGCACCAGAGAGTAAATTTATAATCTAATCCTGGTCAGCCTTAGTTTTCGTGCTACTGTTTACAGATTTGAAATAAAGTTCGACCTGCACTGTTAACCACTCATAGCAGGCCGAGCAAGTCATGGAAGACGTCAGCAAACAGAAGTCGTAGGCTGCTAGCGTCGCATTAACATGTCAGCTGCTACTCTATGACCAGTGTAGAACTACACTATAAGGAAGTTCTGGAACTCCTTTATCCTGTGGCGTACTGAAGAGGTGGTTTTGGTTTCCAGCTCCAGTAAGGTTGCCCTCTGCCAAAGACGGCACCATCCCTTAACGTCTCTGGCAATCGCTGCATTGCAGATTCTGGTAGGAACGACACAGAAAACGCTACCATCAGCTCGAGGGCACAGAGGATGGCGAAGGGAAGTCGCTTGTCATTCTGCGAAAGGAAAACATACTTGTAAGTAGTGAGAATGAGAGACACGAACCACAGATACGTTTCCACGTGAATTAATACGACTCTAAAACTCCCTTGACAACCATCCAACAGAAAGCACGTACCAGAATGAGATTACAAACCCTATTAACTGGGCGAAAAGGGGACTGCACCCCCACACTATCATCGTCATGCACCATGATCTGACCTATAGTCTGCTATGCCAGTGTTGCACTGATGTATTCTCCACCAACGTTCTATTACTCCCTCTAAATCGGTGACCGTCATGCACCCTGTTCTCCCTTTCAACATCTACTTAGTTTCCCTCATTGTACCCTTTACCACCCTTATCAAATTCCCACCTCTCCTGCTACACAATGAGCACCTAAGCACATCCAACACTATCTGAAAACTCAACTTCAACATTCATATTATCTCGTCTCTAATTTGCAAACTGCTTTATTGAGTCATAACATTTGAACCTATAATGGAACACATTTACAATTTTGAGAGACAATATACAACTTGGAGATTACATACGTACATGCAGACATACAAGTTTCTCACAGCAAATGCTGGAAGTGCCCTTCACCAACATCGATGTACAACTATGTTCGTTTCACCATATTCCGCAGCATTCTGCGACGTGTATCCTCACCAGTGTTGTTTATTTCGTGACTAATGGCCTCACGAACTTCTGCAGTTGTCCGTGGTCTGTTTTTGTAAATTCCGCCTTTAAGATATCCCCACACGAAAATATCTCGGGAGCCTGACGAGGGAGTGGGGGGGGGGGGGGGGGGGAAGGAGGGGGTGTTGGTCAGGTGATCGGGGAGGGGCACAATTTTTTTGAGATCATCGATTACCATAGACACATGTTACAAGTTGCATGGAAGCGCTAGACATGTGTCATGTTGCTCTATATTGTTGTAAAACACCTGTTTTGTTTCGACATCATCTAGCTGCTCCACAAATGTATTGAAGATGCCCTTGTAAACTGTAGAGTCTTCAGTCGTATCAAGGAAAACGGGGCCAACAATTCTGGAAGCTGACACCGTGCACCACACTCCAACCTTTTCATCATGCAGTGCTGTTTCGTGGACGATATGGGGGTTAACACCAGCCCGGCGTCTACTGTTTCGTGTTTTGGTGTAACCTGGAAGATGCAACCATGCCTCATCTGTAAACTAAGTTATGGAGAGGCTGTTGAATTAGAAACCCCTGATACCATCGACAGTAACGCATTCTTTTCTCATGATCTGTATCTTGCATTCTTGCATCACGTGCACTCTGTGTGGTCGCAATGCCGATTTCATCGGAGCTCTCTGACATGTGCCATATGAAATGCCTGTCTCCTGGCTCAATCGATGCAACGATTTCCTTGGAGAGAACTTCTCTGCACATTATCAATAGCATCTGCACCAAGTGGTGGTTTGTGTTTACAACTACAACAGTTTAGCTCGTCGGTTGCCAACAGCTTTTTTACAAATGATAAAATTGTTAGCTTTTCTGGAACATCGCGCATGCAGAATTTTCTCTGGAATGTCTGTCATGTCGTAAACAACAAGTTTGTCTTCCAGTATGTTTTCACAATAACAACTCGCTCTCGAAGTGTGTACTCCATGTTACTGCCAGTTAAAGACTGCGATCGAATCGCTAATTTGCTCGGTACTGTCACGCGACCCGAACTGTACACTCGCAGACTCCACAAACCGTGACCAACGAGACTACAAACGAAGTAACACGAGGCGAGAAAGCGCGGCGTTATACCGGACAAAGGACAACATGGGCAGGAACGACAGTCAACTTGGCACCAACGGGCAGTACTTCTGGTTCTCTCAGCGCTACCGAGATCATTAAAACAACTTCCCCGAATTTACGAGCTTTCCGAGGAAGTAGTTCAGATTTATACGAATCACCCTGTATTTCACGACTACATGCCCCCCCCCCCCCCCACATCCGTTCCCAACCAAATTTCCGACCATCTCCCTCTCAGAAAACGAAGTATGCCCCGATATTTATCCGTCTATCCGTCGCAACAGCTATTATTCTTGCATACCTATACCACAGTCCGCTGCTCGTGGTCTCGCGGTAGCCTCCTCGTTTCCCGAGGTTCGATTTCCGGCGGGGTCAGAGATTTTTCCTGCCTCGAGATGACTGGGTGTTGTTGTGTCGTCTTTATCATCATCATTCATCCCCATCACGGTCGGAGGAAGGCAATGGCAAACCACCTCCACTAGGACCTTGCCTAGTAAAGCGGTGCGGGTCTCCCGCATCATCCCCTACGCTCCGTCACTAGGTATGGGATTTCATCATCAAGATCACCTCTACCACCCCATATAACGAACCCGCCTTCTCGCTTCGCTCTCTACCTTTCCCTGTCCCTTCTCCTCTTCATATTACAGTCATACCCACGCTTGATACTCCTCCTTGTCTGCGATCCCTCGTCCACTGCGTCCACTTCAGTACCTACTTTCCTCTCTACAGATACTAGCAAACGAACATTTATGCTTACAGCCATACCCTACAATTTCTTCCTGGTTCAAGTTCTCCAGCTTTTTAGTGACGGTGCAGGTTACTTTTTAACATCTTTATCCGTCAGCAACGTCTTTTAAATATTTTTATTTTTTTTATTTTTACGGTTCCGTGCGTCAACCTGTAAACACGGTAGTCCTATAGCCTTGCTTTGTCGTTCGTCTCTCTGTCCGACTGTCTAGAACAATTTTTCTCAGGAACAAGTAGAAATATCAAGTTCAAATTTACGTCACGTATTAAAGTCTGCAATCCCTTTGTGGAGTGAAAATTTAAAGCTTCTTAGTCAATGCAATCAAAAGTTAAGGCCATATATATTACGTATTCTGATACTCGAAAACTCCCCCTTCCGAACGTATAGGGATTTCCCGTTGGCCTGTTGACCTAGAACAGCGAAATTTGGTAAGAAGCAAGGTTTTGCAGTACAAGCAATGAAAAAAATCAGAAAATTGTTAATGTGTAATCGTCTATCTCGAACAAAAATTTTTGTCGTTTTTTATCCATCTGTCCGTCTGTTGCCGGCCGGGGTGGCCGAGCGGTTCTAGCCGCTACAGCCTGGAACCGCGCGACCGCTACGGTCGCAGGTTCGAATCCAGCCTCGGGCATGGATGTGTGTGATGTCCATAGGTTAGTTAGGTTTAAGTAGTTCTAAGTTCTAGGGGACTGATGACCTCAGAAGTTAAGTCCCATAGTGCTCAGAGCCATTTGAACCATTTTGTCCGTCTGTTAGGACGCCTCTTTCTCCTGAACAGGTTGGTGTATCATATTCAAATTTATTTCACTGACTAATTGTAAGATCTATCGTTTCTTGGATCCGTAAACGATTTAAGCTTCTAAGTCAATGCAGTCAAAAGATTCGACCAGTTTTGATACTGGCAAATTCATTCATCAAAGCCTATAAAGTACTTCTTGTTACTGTTGAATCACGTAATTTAGTAAGAATTTAGATTTCACAGTACAAGTCAAGTAAAAAAAAATCTCAAAATTTTAAAAGTGTAATTATATTACATAAAAATTTTCTTTTCGGAATTATAACATAAATGCCATTCGTCATCCATCAGAAGCATAATACACGAACACTACTGCATGCAAACATAAAATGTAAGTTGTACTTCTGTTTTATAAGTAAATAAATTATAAGTAAATAATTATAAGTAAAAAAAACATATTTTATTAAATCTTCTGTATCTACATATATAATATGAAGACCCCTGTTCGCTTCTCTTTGTATGTCCGTGGTAGAATGAGCAACTACTGTTGAGGTTTCGGCATGGTCTCAGAATTCCTGAGACTCATATATGGTATGGCGGACAAGGTGCGCAGCAATCGGCGGTTGTTTGCAGATGATGCTGTGGTGTACGGTATGGTGTCGAACTTGAGTGACTATAGAAGGATACGAGATGATTTTGACAAAATTTCTGGTTGGTATCATGAATGGCAGTTGGCTCTAAATGAAGAAAAATAAGTTAATGCGGATGAATAGAAAAAAAACTGTAAGGTTCGGATACAGAATTAGAAGTGTCCTGCTTCAGACTGTTACTTCGCTTAAATATCTGGGCGTAAGGCTGCAGCAGGTACTGGGAGATGAAGGAGCTAGCACAGGATGCAGTAACAAGGAGAGCTGCATCAAACCAGTCTCAGGACTGAAGAGCACAACAACAACAACAACAACAACAGCGTTGCCAAGCGATATGAAGTCGAATGAGTACTTGAGGATAGTGGAAGGGAAGGTGAATGGTCTACTTCGGTTTATTGGGCTAATTCCAGGAAAGTATCGTTCATTTGTAAGGTAGACTGCATATAGGATGCTAGTGCAACCTATTCTTGAGTACTGCTCGAATGTTTGAGATCCATAACAGGTCGGCTTAAAGGAAGGTGTCCAAGCAATTCAGAGGCGAGTTGCTAGGTTTGTTTGTTACCTATAGCATCGAACAACACGCAAGTCTTACGGAGATGCTTCGGGAACTCAAAAGGGATAGCCTGAAGGGAAGGCAACGTTCTTTTCGAGGGAGACTACTGAGGAAATTTAGAGGGCCAGCATTTTATCTGATTGCAGAACAATTCCGTTGCCTGCAACGTGAGGGCCACAAAGATAAGATGCGGTAAATTAGGGTTTATACGGAGGCATATACCTGCTCTTTTTTCCTCTCGTTCTATTTGGGAGTGGAAGAGGAAAGGAATTGACTAGTAGTGGCACAGGATATCCTCCGCCAAGCACCGTAATGCGGATTGTGGGGTATCGATATAGAAGTAAAAAAAATGTTTTGCTATTTATTCACGGTATATAGTTTCGATCTTACGCATATTTTAGACTTTTCAGCTATTCGTACCGCTGGCAGACCATTCCCCATCATATGGGGCGAGGAGAATGAAACAATGAATCTTTTTTGTTCTGCAGACCATATTTCCTAAGACACAGTGCGTCACTGAAAAGAACCAGAAAAGATATCTTAAAACCACCAGAAGTTGTTATTTTAACAATTTTTACTGTTTTCTACTAGTTTCGGTCTCAAGCGATCATCATGTTGCCAAATATTATCAACATAACATGAGGGAATGGTTCACTGACATCAAAAGTATAGCGAGAACACAGAAGCTCCTATACCAGCGGTTCTCAGCCTGGAGGTAATAGCTCCCTGAGCGCTAAAATGAAATTTTCTGAGGGATAAAAAGTAAAGCATTTGATTCTTTTTCAGCCACGAAACTAAATTACTTTCAAAAGATCATTACTATTATCACAACTTTGTAGGACTCTAATATTGATTATATAAGTCACCAAGAATCACTTTTTTTCAATTAGTAGTACCAATGTGGTGGACATTACAGGTTCCTCATGTGGTCTACCCACTACACACGTATGTTGTGCTTTGTCCTGTACATCACTGATGATAAAAGAGAGACATATACGTAACCAAAGATAAATATTTGAAGAAAATGTCTTCTCCAATTTATAGGTAGAAACTGCAGTAATCCAGAAACTGCTTCATAACTCGCTTTGAAACAGATAAATGAATTAATTGACAACATAACAAGCCAGTAAGTATAAGTTGTGCACTATAGTGTTGTGCACGGCTTTATTATTATTTTTTTATAAGAGTGGTTAGATACAAAGCATTAGGAGCCTGAAGTCGTCCAAATCTGCCAGTTCAGAAGTAAGGAACACAACAATGAAGTGATTTACGAACAGTAAGTATGGTGCACACATCTGAACCTGTTTGATTTCGAATGGGGTTGCAGCGTGCAGGTCAAACAAGTGCCGCAGTGGAAAGCGGTAATGGAGGGGAAGCATGCTTTGTAACAAGTGTCTACACTCACTGTGGACGGTTAGTTTTCCTTTTCTGAGAAGGATTTGTACTGCACCACGAATTCCTCACACATGCACACACAAACACACATACACAAACTAAATATAATTCATCTTTTATCATTTTAAAATTAAAAGTGTTCCCAGAAAAGTCTTTCATTCTACACTTTAGTTAGGTGCTAAAATTGGTGGTAAGGTTGGGTGTGGGGAAGGGGGAGGGGGCAACAGATGGTAGGCCTTGGGGATGGTGGTACTAGCTAATGTTTGATTCCACTAAGAAAGGTTAGGAATCTACATCTACATCCACACTCCGCAAGCCACCTGATGGTGTGTGGCGGAGGGTACCTTGAGTACCTATATCGGTTCTCCCCTCTATTCCAGTCTCTTATTGTTCGTGGAAAGAAAGATTGTCGGTATGCCTCTGTGTGGGCTCTAATCTCTCTGATTTTATCCTCATGGTCTCTTCGCGAGTTATACGCAAGAGGGAGCAATATACTGCTTCACTCCTCGGTGAAGGTATGTTCTCCTCGAAACATCAATAAAAGCCCGTACCGAGCTACTAAGCGTCTCTCTTAAAGAGTCTTCCACTGGAGTTTATCTATCATCTCCGTAACGCTTTCGCGATTACTAAATGATCCTGTAACGAAACGCGCTGCTCTCCGTTGGATCTTCTCTATCTCTTCTATCAACCCTCTCTGGTACGGATCCCACACTGGTGAGCAGTATTCAAGCAGTGGGCGAACAAGTGTACTGTAACCTACTTCCTTTGTTTCGGATTACATTTCCTTAGGATTCTTCCAATGAATCTCAGTCTGGCATCTGCTTTACCGACGATTAATTTTATATGGCCATTCCATTTTAAATCACTCCTAATGCCTACTCCCAGATAATTTTTGGAATTAACTGTTTCCAGTTGCTGACCTGTTATATTGTAGCTAAATGATAAAGGATCTTTCTTTCTTTCTATGTTTTCGCAGCATATTACACTCGTCTGCATTGAGATTCAATTGACACTCCCTGCACCATGCGTCAATTCGCTGCAGATCCTCCTGCATTTCAGTACAATTTTCCATTGTTACAACCTCTCGATATACTACAGCATCATCTGCAAAAAGCCTCAATGAACTTCCGATGTTATCCACAAGATCATTTATATAGATTGTGAATAGCAACGGTCCTACGACACACCCCTGCGGCACACCTGAAATCACTCTTACTTCGGAAGACTTCTGTCCATTAAGAATGACATGCTGCGTTCTGTTATCTAGGAACTCTTCAAACCAATCACACAATTGGTCTGATAGTCCATATGCTCTTACTTTGTTCATTAAACGACTGTGGGGAATTGTACTGAACGCCTTGCGGAAGTCAAGAAACACGGCATCTACCTGGGAACCCGTGTCTATGGCCCTCTGAGTCTCGTGGACGAATAGCGCGAGCTGGGTTTCACACGATCGTCTTTTTCGAAACCCATGCTGATTCCTACGGAGTAGATGTCTAATCTTCAGAAAAGTCATTATACTCGAACATAATACGTGTTCCAAAATTCTACAACTGATCGACGTTAGAGGTATAGGTCTATAGTTCTGCACATCTGTTCGACGTCCCTTCTTGAAAACGGGGATGACCTGTGCCCTTTTTCAATCCTTTGGAACGCTACGCTCTTCTAGAGACCTACAGTACACCGCTGCAAGAGGGGGGCAAGTTCCTTCGCGTACTCTGTGTAAAATCGAACTGGTATCCCATCAGGTACAGCGGCCTTTCCTCTTTTGAGCGATTTTAGTTGTTTTTCTATCCCTCTGTCATCTATTTTGATATCTACCATTTTGTCATCTGTGCGAGAATCTAGAGAAGGAACTACAGTGCAGTCTTCCTCTGTGAAACAGCTTTGGAAAAAGACATTTAGTATTTCGGCCTTTAGTCTGTCACAGAGTGTCTGGACATTTTGTTTTGATCCATCTACCGCTTTGACGTAAGACCAAAATTTCTAAGGATTTTCTGCCAAATCAGTACATACAACTTTACTTTCGAATTCGTTGAACGCCTCACGCATAGCCCTCCTCACACTACATTTCGCTTCGTGTAATTTTTGTTTGTATGCAAGGCTTTGGCTATGTTTACGTTTGCTGTGAAGTTCCCTTTGCTTCCGCAGCAGTTTTCTAACTCGGTTGTCGTACCACGGTGGCTCTTTTCCATCTCTTACGATCTTGATTTGCATATACTTATCTAATGCATATTGTACGACGGTCTTGTACTTTGTCCACTAATCCTCAACACTGTATGTACAGACAAAACTTTTTTGTTGGGCCGTCAAGTACTCTGAAATATGCCCCAAGCGAAGCATAAAGGCTTACAGCAGGGTTGTCCAACCCAGCAGCTCCATGAGCCATGGTGCTCGTGATATGTTCTCCTGGCACCCTTCATAAAAAAATTTAAACACCGACATTTTCTGCTATTAAAACAAATTTCAGAACAACACATTTTATTACACAAATCTGTACTCGTTACTACTCTGAACAAACATTAGACTTTAGACCGCAGTTTTGGAATAGAAGACAGTCACTTTAGTCTCAACAAAACTATGCAACAAACAACAAGTTCTTTCTTTATATTGTTGTTTCTACCGATAGCATCTTCCTGTACAATGTTTTTGCCACTATCCGGTATAAATTGAGAGCCTGTGAGTTTGTGATAGCTAATTCTTAATAAAGTATGGGTTAAAGACGAAGAACCTACAATTCTAACAGCGATTAGGAGGAGCAATATTGTTTTCTCGAATTAAGAGGAAAACCCATGTATTTATTGTGCTAAGGTTGTGTGTTTGTTCCCAAGAAAAGTAATGTAGAATGTCGCTTTCGTTAAATCACGCGGACTTCAGCGCTCACTTCCCTGTTAATTCTGAATTACGAAAATATAAAGTCAGAGACTTGACATCTAAATTGGCCTCTTACGAAGTCTGTTGTGTTTTAGCGAAAAGAAAAAAAGCCTTTCAGTTATAAGTAGTTAAAGATGCAATGCTCAGTATCACGGAATCTCTGTTAGACAGTCACAAAGATAAATTTGCGCTTGGAACAGATTTCTAAAAATTTAGAATCTCAGTTATATCAGGACCTGAAAGAGTATATTATTCACTTCTGTCTGATGGAAGCACAGATATTTCCGATATAGGGGAGTCGTCTGTTTTTTAGGATGGTCTTTCATAATTTTATGTTAAGAAGGAGTTTGTAAAAGTGTTGCCACTTCATGAGCGTGAGACATATTTAATACATTCCTGAAAGTTGAGAAGGTAGCAAGTCACCTGCCTAAACGTATTGCTGTATCAATAGATGGGTTGCCCTCAATGACTCGAATGAACAATGGATTTCTTGCTGCTTATGCTAAGGATGATTCCTCGCCAGAATTTCTTGTAACTCGTGTAGAGAAACAACACTCAATGAGCGATAAAATTCTTTCGAGCTTCCAGCAGCAGAGAGCGGTTTAAAATCCACGAGCTTTCGGTCCAGTATTCCTCGACCACTGTCAAGTGTTGACATTCTTTTGTTGCTTTTGTCGTCCTGCATACAGCCGCACTGCCTTCTGTGACGCCACATTTTCATTTATGACCAGCGTCAAGAGAATATCAATCCAGCCTGACAGACTCACATTTAGATGATGCATTAAGAACAGCTCGTAGCAGGTAGACATCAGATGTTTCTGAACTTACAGCGATTATGTAGTACTAAATTTCACGTTAATTATGTAAGTTGCAAATCCAAGATATTTTAATTATAATTCTTTGAAATACTATTATAGTACTATACGTTTGTGTTAGTAGCAATTACAGCAGAAATGCTAAAACAGCGACTATGTTGACGGCAGCAAAAGCATCACCTTAGGCATAAGTTAAATGTGCCAAAACAGTAAACACATAACAAAGGTGGACAGCACTGCTGTACACCGTTGTTCAATTTTTTGACATCACATGAACAACTTATGAGTGCCCATTATATAACGCGAAAGCAGCTCCGAATAACTGTCGGAAAGCCGGTAAACATTGGAAAGCCACAAAATTGTGAAAGCCACAAAATTGTTTACCAGTATTCATTTCAGGCATCAGAAGGTTCTTGCCATAAGCGATTTAAGGAAATCACGGAGAAGGTAAATTCGGATGGCTGGAGAGGCCTTGAACGATCGCTGTCCTGAAGATCGCTCCAGCCCATAACACACCACCACGTTGATCGGTCCACCGTCGCCGCATACCGTTCACTTCTAAGTGTGAGCCCAAGCCCGCCCGGTTAGCCGGGCGTTCTAACACACTGCTTTCCAGGCGGGAAGGCGTTCCGGTCCCCGGCACGAATCCGCCTAGCGGATTAGTGTATATCGCTCCCTCCTCCGTATATCTCGCGAAGAGACCATGAGGATAAAATCAGAGGGATTAGAGCCCACACGGAGGCACACTGACAATCTTTCTTTCCACGAACGAGACTGGAATAGAAAGGAGAACCGATAGAGGTACTCAAGGTACCCTCGGCCACACACCGTCAGGTGGTTTGCGGAGTATGGATGTAGATGGAGATGATAGCTAAGTGCCACAGCCGGCACCAGAACTATATAAGCAAAGTGGTGAAGAGAAATCCCTTAAAAGACACGAACAGTGCAATTGAAGTACGTGTGTAAAGGAGTGAAAGAACTACAAGTGTGTAGTGGTCGGGCTCATTACCCGGAATTTGACATTTCTTCGGACAATTCGACCTAGGAGGCAACATGAAGAAACTTAATAATTTTTTCTTATTGATAAATGTCTAGATAATTATTCGACTCTCATACCGAAGATTCATTTGAAAAGTGTTTAACACTAACGGACAAAAGAAGATTTACGCTCTTCGTTTATTAGTTTTTATAATAGTTTCCTTTCGCTGTTCTCATGTCCTGGTGATAAGAAGTATAAACGAAGTGCTCTGTAATTCCAAGTGAAATTGTGCTAAATAATGAAAGCAACTTCTCAGACAATAAGATTTTCGCATTTACGATACCATGGACACCAGCTCCTGTAATTTTGGAAGATTTTTATTGATTTAATTTTGTATGGAGAATTTAGATGGAGGCGATGATCTTCACTAGGGCGCTGCTCGACAATAGAGGTACGTGAATGTGTTCATCTCTTTCCCTTCGTGGCCGCCAGCGTCAATTTCAATATCTAGGTCATATTTGCCGTGACATTCAGAACCTGCAGTCTTTCTTTTGATTTAATTACGAAGCCCGATTATTTTCTTTCTCAGATGAATAAATGCATTTTAACCACAATTCTTTTTCGCAGGCCAGGGGGAATGATAGTACTTAGAATGTACGTGCCTCTATTCCGATCGTACGTTCGCATGCAGCTGAATGTGTACCGCCGTAACTATTCTCATGAAGCATTTCCCTTACAGTATTAATTCTTATTTTGAACGACTCACACGCGAGTGTACGTGTCTTATTTTGTGTAGTCCGTCGTAAGTATTGCTTAATTTAGTTTAGTTTGGTTATGTCATGTTCCGTAGATCATTTTCGCGATTATTTTATCGATACGATGTGGAACAAGTCAGGTTACAATATACTACATGTGCACACATGAATAGTTCTAACATTAGTATTACTGAAATTTTTAGTTCTACACAGGCAACTACATTTAGAGGTACTTCTTTTTTACCAGTTCAGAACAGAAACTCGTCCATGAAACAAAAGGAGTTGTCCAAGAGAAATGATTTTAAGCTAGATTTAAAACTTGATCTGCTACCTGCCAGACACTTTATGCTATAGGGAAAATGATCAAAGATTTTTGTTGCTGAATTAATGTACTCCTTTTTGAGCAACTGACAGCTTCAATAACGGATAGGAAAGGTCATTTTTTTCTTTAGTGTTGTACGTATGAACATCGCTGTTCTCACGAACTGAGTGGATTATTTATAACGAATTTCATTAGCGAATATATGTAATCTGATGGTGCAGTTAAAATACCTAACTCCTTGAACAGGTACCCATATGACGTCCTTGGGTGAACACCACTAATTATTCTCACTGCTCTCTTTTCTGCAATCAATACTTCATGTCTAAGTGGTGAGTTACCCCAGAAAACTATTCCATGAGACATTATTGAGTGGAAATATGCAACATACGTTAGGAGGCTGATCTGTTTATTACCAAGACTAGCGATTATACGAAGAGCGAAAGAAGTTGAAGTTAATTACTTGAGAAGCCCAGTAATATGCTTCTTCCAGTTGAAGCTGTCATCAGTGTGAAGACCCAAATATTTGGAGAAATCCGCCCTCTTAGCTCAGCCCTGTTCATATGCTGCATCAATTGTCGGTATGACTCTGTTTGGTGTACAGAACTGGATACAGTGGGCTTTTTCAAAATTAAGGGAGAGTCAATCTTCTGAGAACCACTTAATAATTCTTTGAAAGACATACTTAACACTATTTTCAACTGCTTTTCCTGCAGTGTCATCAGCAAAAAGTACTAGTTCTGCTTCCTAAATGTTAAGTGAGAGATCTTTCACATGAATAAGGAACAGTAGATGACCCAAAATTGAACCCTGTGGGACTCCCTTTGTGATAACTCCCCATTCATTAGAATTTACCACCCTCCCAACATTATTTGTGTAATTCAGCACAACTTTCTGCTTTCTGTTCATTAAGTATGATTCAAACTAGCTGTGTGTATAGCCTTCAATTCCATAAAAGCTGAGTTTTTCTAAGAGTGTGACATGATCTACACAGTCAAATCCCATGGAAAGATCACAAAAAATACCAACTGGCGATAATTTGATATTTAGAGCTCATACTATTTTATGGGTAAATGTGTAGATAGCATTCTCAGTCGAGTAAACTTTCCACAATCTGAACTGTGACATGCTGAGTAAATTATTTTCACTCAAATGTGAGACTACTCTTGAATACATAACTTTTTCGAATAATTTAGAAAATGAAGTCAGCAATGCGATTGGTCTATAATTATTTACGTCACTCTTGTCCTCTTTCTTATGAAGAGATTTGACAATTGCGCATTTCAATCTGTGTGGAAAAATTCCCTGTGACAGCGAAGCATTACATATATCGCTAAGGACTCCACTTATTAAATTAGAACAGCACTTCAAAATTCTGTTAGACACTCCATCAACACCACATGAGTTCATGTTTTTCAGAATATTTATAATTCCCTTAATTTCAGTGGTGGATGATGGTGCTATTTCTAAAGGCCTAAAGTCCTGGGGAGTGACATTTTAACATATTTTTTTGCTTCTTCAACTTAACCCTTTTACCCTATTTTTGCTGCTACATTCAGAAAGTGATTGTTCAAAATACTTGCAACTTGCGAATTATAACTCAAAAGATCATCATTAAGCTTTATTGCTATGGTATGCTGTGCACTGTGAGGCTGACCAGTCTTCGGATTGACAATATTACATTTAGTTTTAATCTTATTATCCGCATTATTAATTTCTGTCAGAACATTACGTCATCACATTACTTTTAGTATTCAGTGGCTTAGTTTCCACAATGGACCTTGACCTTTGTCGCAACGACGCTTCACACGAAATATTTATTACGCGACATTCATACTAACTCTCATTTCAAAATTATGAGACCAGCTGACTAGGTTTTTAACAACTGAACATGGCGGTTACACGTCACTCTTTACACCTCCTCAAGTGTCACTTAGAACTGACTACTAAAATGGATGGGTTAAGAACCCCTCATCGACCATTGTACGCCATTCTTTTTGACTCCCTACGTACAGTCACTGTTCTATCACTTTGGAACTCCCGAGTGATTACTTCAACTGATTTCGTTGGACTGTTGAGGATTACACTCTGCAATGCTCGATAGTCCCCGTTCGTCAGTACATGAGGTCTGATGAAGTCTGTCTGATCTCGGTTTAGCTGTGGTGATCCCTTCATGTTTCCACTTCACAGTCGCATCATCAGCACTCAACATGGGCCTGATGGATTTGCTATTCAGGTGACAGCCAGTGAATAGTCCGCCGTCGAAGTCACTGGGCTCTTCCGACAGTCCAATTCTGCTGTTCTTTCTTCCCTACTGACAACGCTTTACAGAAAGGGGTCCTGATAGTTCAGATAGTGTACTTCGGAGGAACTAATAGTGCTTCTTCGATCGTGTGCTCTCAAAATTTTAACAGTATACTTCTCTACGATCCAAAGCACCTCCCAAGCAGCGTCTGCGACTGAACTTGGACGAAAAACCTCGTAATCGAGCAGTAATGCTTTTTTCCACCTACTGATGTGCAACGTCTTTCATTTCACGTACCATCAGCGCCAGGTAGGGCAGGGAAGACATGGAAATTCCAGCAACGGCATACTCGACACCCGTTGCGATCTGGCGGAGGCAGGTGGGGTGCAACTCGATGCTCTGCAGGTTCGCCATGCCCATACCGGCGACGGCGCTGAACTGCATCAGCATGGTCGCCATCACGATGGCTGCACCCGCGATGTGTTCTGTGCAGGAAGAGAAGTTTTGTGTGTTCAGTTCTGAGAGAGAGATATACGTTCACCCGCCAATAACAGAGCGAGCTAACATATTAACCTTTTCGTCATTCCTTTGGACAGCGATTAAACAGGAACATCACACCCTTACTCTAATACACTGGAAGACACATTATGTACGCCACATGTCTGTGAATTTTGCAAACTTTGTTTCAGCAGTTTCGTTTTTAGCTTTTTGTGTTGCTGTAGTTCGGATGTAGACATGTAAATCCAGCCTGGCACAGACACACATAGGTGTTAAGAAACAGCTGAGAACTATATCCAGGTTGTAATTCATGATATGGGCAACTCTTTTGACCCTTTACTTCTTTTTTTTCTACAGTTTCCAGACGTACATTCATAATTTAATGATAACAATTGAAATTTAATATGTGTGGATTTCTTAATCAAATTTGAAATCTAAGATTCCTTTTTTTTATTAAATGTTTGGATTCTTTTCTTGATATAATAATCCCATTTTAACCCAATTTGAAATACTCCAATTTTTTTCTACATTTACATTATATTCTGCCAGTGTTATTAGCAGTCATAGTGTTACACTTTGCAGCAGACTCTTTACTATAAAAGTTTAAGTTAAAGCAGATGCACCATTTCACTTCTTCTCCATTTCTACTTCAACTGTTTCTGCTTTTTCTAAGTGTAACTACAGTTATTTAATCCTGTCAATAGCTCCAAACAGTCAGTATAAGGAAATAAAAGGTACCTTAATTATCTTAAAATAAATAGTATGTTCATTGAACTATGGAGTTAATTTATAAGTATTCAACCTACAATTTTTTATTATCTTTGTATCGCAATACATCAAGCAGTTTAACAAATTGTAGCAATCATGACTGGAAGATACTATCTTTAAATGTATATCTGACAAGTATTTGGTATATCATGAATAAATAAACCTATGATCGAATAATATAGGAATAATATAAATTCTGCAGAGATTCTACAGCATTTTCAGTACTTTAGATTAGGTACAAAAGCACTAATCATAACATTTATCTCTTGTAAACGTATTATCCAGTTCTTTAATATGTGATCACATTTTTTTGTTTCAGCACACACATTGATAATGCGTCTCTATAAACCTAACAACCTAGCGTGATACAACATATAATGTACATTTGCATCTTAAAACAATAAATTATATTTCTATTAAGAAATATACCCTAAAATAAATTGGGTTCCAATTCTGAGATGTTATCTGATAAAGTTTATTGATTTTGAGTATGCTTCTCAGATAATTATTATAACAAGTTCAATGGTGTAGTCCTTATTTTCAAACAGATGCATATTACAAGAAAACTACATCTTCTTATATGTGGGCATTCATCCCTGGTTACTAACAAAATGGTGCTTAACTTGTAAAATAGAGTAACTGTTGTTCCTCTCTTCTATCTGAATTTCATACTGTTTCTTAAATAACCATTTTATGTATAATTATAATAAGCATTGTCAACAGCTTACAGCAGAAATAAATTATAATTTGATTTTGTACATTTTCCAAGCAAGAGCTTTTGGATTGAATCCATGATTCTGGACTTGAGTTTAATTATGAGCTGTGAATGGTCTCCACTTTCAGAACGGATTGTATTTTGTAGCTGTATATAGTGCTTGCACCAAACAGTTACTTTAACCAATGTCATGTTTCTCTGGTAATGTACTCGGAAATCATAGGGCTGATTATGGTAAATCGGGCTGGTAATTCGCCTTTGTCAGTTCGTGTAGATCGCGTTTCATTTACAGAGCTATCTGTGGGCCAACAACAGGCAACAAGCAGAAGTTGTGAGCCACTAAGACTGCCATCTAGCATCAGCAAACGATTTTTTTCCATAATTGATATGGATTTTTTCTCTCATTTTTGTTCTTCCCCATTGTCGAAGTGGCTGGATATTGACACAGAGAGTACTTACACTCGCTTCATGATTTAGGTCAAATTTCAGCAGATTTCTGATTATTTCACTATTGATCATATTGTCAGCATTTTTGCTATTCTTTTCGAGCTGATTAAATTTATGAATTAACTGTATAGCTGTACATTGTATTAATCAGCATATTTGAGTATTTTTTGTGTCCAGTTAAGACAGTATATCGTTTTCGCACTTGTTGTATTGTATTCCCCATAAAATCTGCTATCCCATTCATGATCGATTCAATTACTTACAATGACTTATTGCTGTAAATAGGAAACTAAGTGCATTACCCCTTGCCCAGAGCAGAATAGTTTCCTACACTACGCCACTAGGCCAAGGCGAATAAGAACCGCACCAAATTTGCGTTGGGGATGGTATTCTAAACATTCGAGTGTGTAACAGCGTATATTAATCATCATCACATGTTACTGTACTTGGTCATTTATTACTGAATTTCGTCAGTGTCTAACAGGTGGTTATTAATTATGCCACAGTCTATGAGCAATGGGAAAAGCGACCATTCTTTTATGAAAATATGTCCACTGCTCTTTCAGTTTTACCCATCTCCAGTCTGTTAGTATCACTCCGTCATAGTCTCTACACAAGATGACTGTATGAGGTGCATTCAAGTTCTAAGGCCTCCGATTTTTTTTCTCCGGACTGGAAACAGATAGAAACATGCGCATGGTTTTAAAATGAGGCCATGTTCATTGTCAATACGTCCCAGAGATGGCAGCACCGTACGGCAGGTGGAATTTTACCGCCAGCGGCGAGAATGAGAACTGTTTTAAATACTCAAAATGGCGACGTTTTCCTTACTTGAACAGCGTGCGATCATTCGTTTTCTGAATTTGCGTGATGTGAAATCAATTGAAACTCATCGACAGTTGAAGGAGACATGTGGTGATGGAGTTATGGATGTGTTGAAAGTGCGTTTGTGGGTGCGACAGTTTAATCAAGGCAGAACATCGTGTGACAACAAACCGAAACAACCTCGGGCTCACACAAGCCAGTCTGACGACACGATCGAGAAAGTGGAGAGAATTGTTTTGGGGGATCGCCGAATGACTGTTGAACAGATCGCCTCCAGAGTTGGCATTTTTGTGGGTTCTGTGCACACAATCCTGCATGACGACCTGAAAATGCGAAAAGTATCATCCAGGTGGGTGCCACAAATGCTGACGGACGACCACACGGCTGCCCGTGTGGCACGTTGCCGAGCAATGTTGACGCGCAACAACAGCACGAATGGGACTTTCTTTTCGTCGGTTGTGACAATGGATGAGACGTGGATGCCATTTTTCAATCCAGAAACAAAGCGCCAGTCACCTCAATGGAAGCACACAGATTCACCGCCACCAAAAAAATTTCGGGTAACCGCCAGTGCTGAAAAAATGATGGTGTCCATGTTCTGGGACAGCGAGGGCGTAATCGTTACCCATTGCGTTCCAAAGGGCACTACGGTAACAGGTGCATCCTACGAGAATGTTTTGAAGAACAAATTCCTTCCTGCACTGCAACAAAAACGTGCGGGAAGGGCTGCGCATGTGCTGTTTCACCGAGACAACGCAGCCGCACATCGAGCTAACGTTACGCAACAGTTTCTTCGTGATAGCAACTTTGAAGTGATTCCTCATGCGCCTTACTCACCTGACCTGGCTCCTAGTGACTTTTGGCTTTTTCCAACAATGAAAGACACTCTCCGTGGCCGCACATTCACCAGCCATTCTGCTATTGTCTCAGCGATTTTCCAGTGGTCAAAACAGACCCCGAAAGAAGCCTTCGCCGCTGCCATGGAATCATGGCGTCAGCGTTGTGAAAATGTGTACGTCTGCAGGGCGATTACGTCGAGAAGTAACGCCAGTTTCATCGATTTCGGGTGAGTAGTTAATTAGAAAACAAATCGGAAGCCTTAGAACTTGAATGCACCTCGTATGTTGGCTTAGCTCCATTTCTACTGATTTCATTATTGACCCAGCTAGTTACCACAGCTCCCTTCTGTGACTGTTGGACAACTAACTGTGATCCCTTATGATTTTCATCCAATTTTTAGACAAAATAGAGGCTAAATCAACAAAGACGCATGAGTGCAGCTCACCAGTCAGCAGGCAGAAGATGAGGAGACTGGCCAGTGCAGCCAACAGTGCACTCCCTACACTGGGCCAACGGCGACCGAACCTCGCCGCAAAGTAGTTCACCATGAAGTGGGCAGGCAGCTTGGCCGCCCCCTGCGCCACTATCCCCAGGAAAGGGTTCACGCTCAGTCGGCTCACGGCTATCACCAGTGAGTAGATAGCCAGCAGGTGCACTGACCTAGTAACAGCCAGAAATGCGCACATTATTCCGTATCGTTCAAAGAGTCTCAACATGAACGGATTCCTTTAAGTGGGCTTACAACACATTCTTTACTGTACACTCTGTTTAAAAATTGTCATTAAGCGATGTTTGTATAAAAAATGAACTTAAATATACGATTTTACCATCGCTGTACAAAGAAAATTATGAAGATTCTACACAGATGTTAGATGGACTTAATGGTTGGTCCACATATAGTATGACAGATGGATGGTCAGTCTGAAGCTCCTTGATCTGATGTTCTTAGTAGCTACAGTAACGTGGATTGTCAGTTCTATTAATTTTAGGGCATTCCATTTCCTGATATATACATTACATAAGTTCACAACCGAGTTCATCCGTCGCATCCAGACCATTTTCAAGAGGAACTGAAAATTGTGCTGTTGTGAAGCAACTTCAAGCATCCAGTGTGATGTATCCTTTGAACGTGGAGAAGCTAATAACCATCGGTTCTCACAGAGTGACATCGAAAGATGGAACCTCTACCTCGACATAGCCCCACTGGAAGAACTGGAAGAACTCGCATACTGAAAGACTGATCAGGTAACCCGTGGTCAGAAAGGGTTGTGTGCAGCTGATAACTGAATGGTTCATGAGCCTTGTAGATATACAGTGTTTCACTAAATGTGTTTGCCTCTGTAAGTTATGAAGTAACAGGCGACGGAAATATTTACTGTGGTAGCTCACCATAAGAAACGTTACACTGTCTGCGGAGCTATGAACATAGTTTACTGTGTTATTATCCAAAGACTTACAGCAAAAAGATACAATTTTTTAAATGGAACAATAGTTGTTTCTATCATACACTTCAATCAGTAACACCAGGTGTGTATACATCAATTTAAATTACACTCCTATCACTTTTAGTTTGGGAGCTACAACCCTTCAAAGTTTCAGGGGCAGATACCACACACGCTGCGCATAACGCAATGCTCCTTCTAAATGTGGTGCAGCCGAGTTGTAACGTCGCTGGTGTCACGAGGCGAGAAGCTTCCTCGATGCGCTGTTAGACTGCCGACTGTCGCCGCACACGGCAGTTCGACCCACACAAACAAACGGGACTCAATATACTACAGTTATTGATGTCGGATGAAGATGGCATACATGAACAACGGGTACGTTGACATGTTGCTAATGCTTGGCGAGTGCCGACACGATGCCACTGAAGCAGCCGTGGCGTACGCCGTAAGATATCCTGGGTGATGAGCACTGGCAGCCATTACGTTCTTACGTGCCGAACGACGACTTTGGGAAACAGGCAGCTTGGTAATGCGCCGCAGTAACAGACGAAGAACTGCAAGACTTGAGGGGACGGAGGTGTTTGTTTTAGCTGCAGTACACCACGATCCACATGTCAGCTTACGAGCCGTTGCTGCAGTCGCTGGTGTCGGTCTCACATCTGTGTGGGGCATTGTACACAGGTCACAGGTTACACCCGTACCGCGTGTCACTGACCCAGGAGCTGCATGGGAACGATTTCCGTGCGAGAGTTACATTCTGTGAATGGGTCATGCGCAATTTCACGCTGGAGTCTCTGCAAAGTGTTATGTTCTCTGATGAGTCCACGTTAATAAATTATGGTGCAGTGAATCGCCAGAACGTGCACTATTGGGCCGCAGACAATCCTCGGTTCTAGGCGCTACAGTCTGGAACCGCGCGACCGCTACGGTCGCAGGTTCGAATCCTGCCTCGGGCATGGATGTGTGTGATGTCCTTAGGTTAGTTAGGTTTAAGTAGTTCTAAGTTCTAGGGGACTGATGACCTCAGCAGTTAAGTCCCATAGTGCTCAGAGCCATTTGAACCATTTGAACAATCCTTGGTGGGTGCGACCTGTCGACGGTCAGCGTAGGTGGTCTATTAATGTACGGTGTGGAATCCTTGGGGATGAAATCATCGGTCCACACTACTTCCCAGGTACACTGACAGGTGAGTTATATCGCACGTCCATAGTCGACAGTTTGAGTGGTCTCCTTGAACATGTGTGTATGCACGAGGGTCCATATGCGGATGCAGCACGATGGTCACCCAGCCCATTCTGCGCGTGCTGTTGTGGAAGAACTAAACAATAGGTTTGCAGGAAGGTGGTTGGGCCGCCATGGCCCTCATTCATGGCCCGCAAGGTCGCCCGACATAACACCATTAGAATTCTTTTTGTGGGGATATCTAAAGGATCGTGTTTGTGTCACTGAGCCCACATCCCCAGATGACCTAAAACGGCGCATCGAGGACGCATGTTGCTCCATGACACCGGCGATGTTACATCTCGTCCACAGATTCTTTAGAAGGTGCATTGCATTGTGCATTCAGGAACATGGACACACATTTGAATATCTCATTTAAATCAACTTCCCACCTCCAGAACATCCATCACCCACCACAAAGCCATGTATTATGTACAGTGTGTGGTATCTGCCCCTGAAACTTTGAAGGGTTGTAGCTCCTAAACTAAAAGTGATAGGAATGTAATTTAAATTGATGTATACACACCTGGTGTTACTGATTGAAGTGCATGATAGAAACACTATTATTCCATTTTAAAAATTATATCTTTTTGCTGTAACTATTTGGATAATAACACAATAAACTATGTTCGTAGCTCTGCAGACAGTGTAACGTTTCTTATGGTGAACTACCACAATAAATATTTACGTCTCCTACTACTTCGTAACTTACAGAGGCAAACACATTTAGTGAAACACCCTGTATAACTACGGCCAGATAAGCAGTGAGGAGAGACACTTCGCACCGAGATATCAACATGTCCACGTCAGTCAAACGCATGCGTGCGCTGTGCTACGGATGACGTCAAAGCTAGGAAGAGTTGAATGCGTTTCCGTAAAATTTGGAAGTGAACTAGCGAGGACGTACACCGTCTTGGATCGCTTAGATTTCACGGAAGTAACTGTCCGTGTGCCACGAACAAGTTGACAAAAACGTGTGCCATGTGGAGAGATCAACTTTTGGTAATTAGTAGTCAGAACGATAGACCATTTGAATTGGAACTTCCTGTAGAAGTAACCTCTGAACTGTTAATAGTGCTGTTTCCGGTAGGAATATTCTTATTATTACTAGTGATGTTATTATATTTTGTGTGTGTGAAGTTTTAAAGAACATACCAATCAGTTAGAACGCAAAACTTTTATTTGTAGTCATAGTGTCTGATCCTGCTGAGTAAATTGCAAGAAGGAACTTGTTTTCTTTCGGTGAGCTCGAAGAGTTGTGTGACCTTGCATACTGGAAATTATGATCAGTATGCTTTCTGACTGAACGCAAAAACAGTTTTCAGGCTTTTGTAAATGGCGAAGCTAGGTGTAAAGCACGCACAGACAACTTAAGTGCCTACTATAACGAAGTAACGACAATAAGGACTATTTTCCCGCCGCCCCACAACTGCTGTGTGGATATTTCTGTCCAGAGATGTAATTTTTTGTAGTTGTTTGCTTTCTGCATCTCTGCTTCTAATATCAATAGCCATTAAGTTAGTTGGTTTTAACAAACGAATTATTAGATTGTTTGTAGTTGTTATGATTTGGAAGAAAGCAAGCACATCGTCGTCTTTAGCACTTGAACTACACTGGCATACTGTCACAGTCAAAGAACATCAAAACCAGAGAAAAACAATAAACTATTCAAACTTCAGCAACGTTATTTAAACCACTGATGAGTATGGAACGTAGTTCAATTCTGCTAGGAAAGCAGCTATACATTTAAATGACAGACGCGCACCGCAAAAACCCTCACTTCATGGACTTGGCGAATTATTACCACAGGTTTGCACCAACATTTTCGGCAGCAGCACAAATATTCACTCATGCATTAAAAAAAGAGGTGAAGTATTACTGGTCATTGGAGTAGTTGCTGACGTTTTTGATAATTGAACATTGAGATAAGACTGAGGAATTGTTGAAGCTGTCTGCCAGCTGTTTCCCAGTCAGCTAGAACACCGTAGTCTCACCTGATAGCCGGCCGGAGTGGCCGAGCCGTTCTAGGCGCTACAGTCTGGAACCGCGCGACCCCTACGGTCGCAGGTTCGAATCCTGCCTCGGGCATGGATGTGTGTGATGTACTTAGGTTAGTTAGGTTTAAGTAGTTCTACGTTCTAGGGGACTGATGACCGCAGCAGTTAAGTCCCATAGTGCTCAGAGCCATTTGAACCATCTCACCTGATAAACTGCTGCTGCCTTAACCATGGCCGACAAAGGACTCGATTTCATCTACCAGATGTTTCTGATAGCAAAAAAGAACAATTGCAGCAAGTAACAGGGGAGTTCTACTTACCAGAAGACATACAGATCAGTTAAAAATTTAAATAAAATGTTCCAAAAAGATACTGAAATCCGAGTTTGCCTGTTAGAATATAGTCAGAGCAAACCAGACATGAAAATATCTGGCTCCAGGTCAAGAAAAGTAAAGCAAGTGATTAAAACGAGTAAGTCCTTCAGCCCCCGTTTAGACAGAGAGATAGAGCGCGCACTGAGAGTTTTGTTAAAATCATAAGTAGCCGCCGGCCGCGGTGGTCTAGCGGTTCTGGCGCTGCAGTCCGGAACCGCGGGACTGCTACGGTCGCAGGTTCGAATCCTGCCTCGAGCATGGGTGTGTGTGATGTCCTTAGGTTAGTTAGGTTTAAGTAGTTCTAAGTTCTAGGGGACTTATGACCTAAGATGTTGAGTCCCATAGTGCTCAGAGCCATTTGAACCATTTGATAAGTAGCCGAGAGAACTGAGATGTCTGAATCCCAGGCAGGCACAGTAAAAATTACCTACAGCGAAATGTTGCTTAGCGTTATCATGCCTACGAATTGAGATGCTAACAGTAGCATCATTATGAGAATCACACCCAAAATACTTCTGACAGTATTACTGATCAAAGCTCACCAACGCGAACTGTACGTTCCATAGCTGCTACCAAGCAGAAGAAGCAAGTGCGCAGAGATGAAAATGGCGGAAACACCCGCGTTAGTGAGAATAAAGACGTGCTCCAACCTACTTCATTGGTGCATAATTTCGTAGCGTCTTTCCCTGAGTTTAATAAACACAACAGATGTAACAGACATTTTAGTCACCAATAATGCACTACTGGCCATTAAAATTGCTACACCACGACGATGACGTGCTACAGACGCGAAATTTAACCGACAGGAAGAAGTTGCTGTGGTATGCAAATGATTAGCTTTTCAGAGCATTCACACAAGGTTGGCGCCGGTGGCGACACCTACAACGTGCCGAGATGAGGAAAGTTTCCACCGATTTCTCATACACAAACAGCAGTCGACCGGCGCTGCCTGGTGAAACGTTGTTGTGATGCCTCGTATAAGGAGGAGAAATGCGTACCATCACGTTTCCCATTTTGATAAAGGTCGGATTGTAGCCTATAGCGATTGCGGTTTATCGTATCGCGACATTGCTGGTCGCGTTGGTCGAGATCCAATGACTGTTAGCAGAATATGGAATCGGTGGGTTCAGGAGAGTAATACGGAACGCCGTGCTGGATCCCAACGGCCTCGTATCACTAGCAGTCGAGATGACAGGCATCTTATGCGCATGGCTGTAACGGATCGTGGAGCCACGCCTCGATCGCTGAGTCAACAGATGGGGACGTTTGCAAGACAACAACCATCTGCACGAACAGTTCGACAACGTTTGCAGCAGCATGGATTATCAGCTCGGAGACCATGGTTGCGTTTACCCTTGACGCTGCATCACAGACAGGAGCGCCTGCGATGGTGTATTCAACGACGAACCTGGGTGCACGAATGGCAAAACGTCATTTTCTTCGGATGAATCCAGGTTCTGTTTACAGCATCATGATGGTCGCATCCGTGTTTGGCGACATCGCAGTGAACGCACGTTGGAAGCGTGTATTCGTCATCGCCATACTGGCATATCACCCGGCGTGATGGAATGGGGTGCCATTGGTTACACGTCTCGGTCACCTCTTGTTCGCACTGACGGCACTTTGAACAGTGGATGTTACATTTCAGATGTATTACGACCCGTGGCTCTACCCTTCATTCGATCCGTGCGAAACCCTGTACGGGCCTTTCTGGATACAGAAAATGTTCGACTGCTGCCCTGGCCAGCACATTCTCCAGATCTCTCACCAATTGAAAACGTCTGGTCAATTGTGGCCGAGCAACCGGCTCGTTACAATATGCCAGTCACTACTCTTGATGAAGTGTGGTATCGTGTTGAGGCTGCATGGGCAGCTGTACCTGTACAAGCCATCCAAGCTCTGTTTGACTCAATGCCCAGGTTTATCAAGGTCGTTATTACGCCCAGAGATGGTTGTTCTCGGTCTATGGATCTATGCACCAAAATTGCGCGAAAATGTAATCACATGTCAGTTGAGGTATAATATATCTGTCGAATGAATACCCGTTTATCATCTGCATTTCTTCTTGGTGTAGCAATTTTAATGGCCAGTAGTGTATGAGTATGTTCTCCTTCACTAGTTACAACAGTCTGCGAACGGTGGGGTACGTAACTTCTCGATTCCGCGTCTGTAGAAATCACGTGGTTTTGAGGTGAAGAACCCATTGAGCCATGTCCGGAGGGCATTTTCATTGCTAAATGAAGTTCCTTGAGCGTTTCTCGGTAGAAAGCTGACAGGTGAAAATCTGAGGGTGCAAAATCAGGTAACTAATGTGGATATGGAATGACTTCTCAATCCATCGCCCGTGTAGTGTTTTTTGGCAGTCTAGCGGAATGCGAACACGCCTCATCGTGGAGTAACATCGCTTCCCGCAGTCTTCCTGGTCGTCGTTTTTGGATTGCGTCTGCGGCACATCTCAGCTGTTGACAGTAAATGTTAGCAGTGGTGGTTATGCGGTGGGGAAGCAATTCGTAGTACACTACACCATGGCTGTTCCACCGACTGTATGACCTCACCTTCTGTGGATGCGTGCAGGTCTTCGAAAGGGGGGCTGCTGCTTTGTTTGGTTTCAACCATTCCTTTCTTTTCCCTATGTTAGCATAAAGACAACATTTCTCATCAGTAACGATACAGGGTAGGAAAGGTCGTTGTTGTTGACGAGCTATTTAATGACGAGCAAGCAGATATGCACATATGGCCCACCCGTTGATTGTTGTGACTTTGGCTTGAAACATTCGTTACCCATACATCCGATTGCAAATGTCGCACAATGGAGGAGATCACAATTCATCGCATTTGCCAGTTCTCGAGTACACCGACGTGTGGTATTGTATGCGTGTAAACGATTTTCATCAAACCCCGAATGTCTTCCTAAACGTGGAGAATGTGAAAAAGATCCAGCTTAAAACTAGAATACCATTTTATTACCGTACACTATCCAGTGGTATTGTCCCCACTGACGGACCAAATGGTTCTGATTGCCTCCGCTGCTGTCACCCTCTATCGAATTCAGGCAGACGACTTGTAATGCCAGAAATGCACATCCTCCTATTTCCATCTATTGTACTATAAATTTCTTTCCTTATTTTGTTACCTGGAGATATGACGTTTCTGTGTCTTTGTATATTGTAATTGTTTTACTATTTGTATATATATGCATTTATGTCGATGTATAATTGGTTTGTTTTGTAAATATTATTTGTATTTTTATGCTGGGTCTGGCCTAGGGAAAACTATGCTATCGAACGACTACATCGATAGGCCGTGTGGAGAACCAAAGTGTTTAGGATCTTTGGTAATGTTAACTCTGCCGCATGGAGCGCGGGCAGCGAGAGTCTGGCTGGGGTGGTGCAGTGGAACAGGTGTGTTGTGTGACGCTCCCGCGAGTTGCCCCGCTTTCGGGGTTTGGCAGCACGTAATTGTGCTCGACTTGCTATGATAGTTTCTGACATGGCGTCGCGGACGGGAAGCATTAGCTGGCGCACATCAAGAGCCCGTTTCGCCTGGTGACCGTGTCGAGAAGAAGGCGCGCCAACTTCCAGCTTCTGCAACAGCGACGGCCGACAATGAGTGACTGTCGCCACCTCCTCGATCGACGGCTTCAAACCTTCAACCAACCAACAAGGAAGACTAAAAGCACGTAAAGTTTTAGAACTGTATGGCAAGCCTCAGCTTTTCAAACTTTTAAAATTGTTGCATCACAAAATTACAGCAATTTAGCATGAACCTTTGTTGCTCATTGTCCCAATTGCATTACCAAGCAGGGTCCCTTCCTTTTCCGAAACGAACTCGAGTGTCGTTGAAATTCAAACGCCAGCATTAAAGTAATATGATTCCATTTCACTGCTTTAATTTCAAAGTTCAGTTAAAGTATTCATAGCTGGCTACAATATTTAGATTACACAAGCACAAGTTAAGAGTGCGAGTTTTGTTACCATATTTTAGCTTACCTGTGACTGCAGCTCAGCTTGGTACGTACTAAATTTTACTATTGTTAATTGTTCAGAATCATTTAATTCAAGTTCAAAACTAAATCTCTTATTTCTAAATTGCGTAGATTCAAGTAGCTTTTGAAATGATTGTTGAGGTAGCCCAAGACTAACCTCATTTTACTGAATTTCGCAGTGCTTCAGAAACAAAGATCACTATTAATTCCAGTCACTAAATTAACTTTCAATTTCCCGGTTTTTTTAATTCTTCTGCTAAATTAAGTCAGAGTGTAGCGAAATTTATTGCTTCTGACAAACATTCAGTTTTCACACAACAAGTGTCAAACTTCAGTTGCCACGCTTTTAGTGCTAATTATATGTGCATTAATCTTTCGTTTTCAGTTATTATAGTAGTTGTCCATAGGACTGGCGACCGTAATTTTCCCCAAAACTCAAGTATCTAATTAACGCCAGTTAATTTTTAACGTAACGACCGCACATTTACTTTCTTTATTAACTTTACGCTTTTTCCAAATTAATTTTCATCAGTTTCATTTGCATTTTTCCTTTCATTTAGATGTAACCCTTTCCTCCCTCTTTACCGACAGATTAACTTCGGTGACGATAGCTTTTCCCAAATTTCCATTAGGTACACGCGGTTTAAATTTTACTGTCATTAAGGTCGATAAGTGAGCAGGCGGTTACAGACTATGTCGAAAATGTTGCCATTTCTCCACTTGGCACTCCATTTTCTAGCGTGCAGAGCACCACCCACTATCTCCAAATGGCAAAGTCATAATATGTTAACTCAAATAGGAACAGTGAACTACATCAACGAGAATACGCAAAAAAAAAAAGAAAAGAAAATTGCGAGCTTATGCACCAGCCTAATAGAACGGCAGCTGATTGAGGTGGTAAGCAACACTCTAACACTCTAATAATTTTCGTTAACTTGGGCGCTACACCAAGGTCAGCGGAAAGCAGACCCCACAGTCGACCTAACTAAGGTGGCAGTTACGTTCCGAACAGCGAAGCACAGCCTCAGAGCTCAGAGGTTACTAGAGTTACTGGACAATTTTGAGAAAAGTGAGACGTCTCGGATGGTCTATTGTCCTTCTTTTGCAAAGTATATGTGGCACAAATTTCAGAACAACGGTTTGGTCAGTCTTTGTGGATTTTCGCCGTCTTGCGAAATATCAAGAATAATTAATCTGGGGTTCGGAAAAATACTCCGCCTGCCCGAGACGACAATCCCCTGATTAGGCAAGCCTTCGGTGTTCTCTAATTGCCAAGGAAATCGTTTCATGCCATTTATCTATCAATTAATTTCATCAACTTTTGAAATAATAATCGTGTCAACCCAGGAGCTATGTCAATAGATACATAATTTTATGGACAATGTGGATTTTTCTTTGTCAGGAAACTGGACAGGGCTGCTGTCGTTCCTCTTGCACGCCTTTTGGTAGGTTCGGGAAAAATTTTGCCGAACAAGATGAAAGATGCATAGAATCGATTGAAGTAGTTGTCAGCAACCAGTTATGAAAAGGAGACTGTTCAGTCATGTGGTGTGAGCAGCTATGTGCTAGGTTGTGTGTTAAGTCAGGAAGTGAATGGGGCGTAACGTCTAGTCATGTATATCTGCAGGGCTGTAGGCCTACATCTGCATGCATACTCTATAAATCACACGTAAGTGCCTGGCAGAGAGTTCTGCGAACCACCTTCACAATAATTCTCTATTGTTCCACTCCCGAAGAGCGCGTGGGAAAAACGAACAACTATATCTTTCCGGGTGAGCTCTGATTTCCCTTATTTTACTATGAGGATCGTTGCTCCCCTGTAGGTTGGCGTCAACGAACTATTTTCGCATTCAGATGAGAAAGTTGGTGATTGAAATTTCGTAAGAAGACCCCACTGCAAAGAGAAACGTCTTTGTTTTAATGATGTCAATCCCAATTCCTGTATTACGTCCGTGACATTCTCTCCCCACTTTCTCGATATACTCCGTTAATTCCGTCTGCAGCAGTGCTCCACAAGAGGGCCTACAAGCACAGTGTAGGCAGTCTCTTTAGTGGACCTTTTGCATCTTCTAAGTGTTTTGCAATAAAGCATAGTCTTTGGTTCGTCTTCACTCGACATTTTCCATGTGTTATTTCCAGTTTAAGTTGTTCGTAATTGTAATTCTTAGGTATTTAGTTGAATTTACGGCCTTCAGATTTGATTGATTTATTGTGTAACCCAAGTTTATCAGATTCATTTTACCACTCATGTGGATGACCTCATACTTTTCATTACTTAAGGTCAATTGCTAATTTTCGCACCATACAGACCTAAACAGTTTTGAAATGTGATTTGGTCTTCTGATGACTTTACTAGACGATAAACGACAGCATCATCTGCAAACAACCTAAGGGGGCTGCTCAAATTGTCTCCTAAATCGTTTATATAGATAAAGAAATGCAGAGGGCCTATAACACAACCTCGTGGAATGCCAGAAAGCACTTCTATTTCACTCGATGAATTTCCGTCAGTTATTACGAACTGTGACCTCTCGGACAGGAAATCACGAATCCAGTCACATAACTGAGACGATATTCCATAAGCCTGCAGTTTGATTAAAGCTGCTTGTGAGATACTGTGTGAAAAGCTTTCTGGAAATCTAGAAATACGGAATCAACTTGAAATCCCTTGTCCATAGCACTCAACACTTCGTGTGAGAAAAGAGCTGCTGGGGTGCTTTTACAGGGTGTTTCAAAAATGACCGGTATATTTGAAACGGCAATAAAAACTAAACGAGCAGCGATAGAAATACACCGTTTGTTGCAATATGCTTGGGACAACAGTACATTTTCAGGCAGACAAACTTTCGAAATTACAGTAGTTACAATTTTCAACAACAGATGGCGATGCGGTCTGGGAAACTCTATAGTACGATATTTTCCACATATCCACCATGCATAGCAATAATATGGCGTAGTCTTTGAATGAAATTACCCGAAACCTTTGACAACATGTCTGGCGGAATGGCTTCACATGCAGATGAGATGTACTGCTTCAGCTGTTCAATTGTTTCTGGATTCTGGCGGTACACCTGGTCTTTCAAGTGTCCCCACAGAAAGAAGTCACAGGGGTTCATGTCTGGCGAATAGGGAGGCCAATCCACGCCGCCTCCTGTATGTTTCGGATAGCCCAAAGCATTCACACGATCATCGAAATATTCATTCGGGAAATTAAAGACGTCGGCCGTGCGATGTGGCCTGGCACCATCTTGCATAAACCACGAGGTGTTCGCAGTGTCGTCTAAGGCAGTTTGTACCGCCACAAATTCACGAAGAATGTCCAGATAGCGTGATGCAGTAATCGTTTCGGATCTGAAAAATGGGCCAATGATTCCTTTGGAAGAAATGGCGGCCCAGACCAGTACTTTTTGAGGTTGCAGGGACGATGGGACTGCAACATGGGGCTTTTCGGTTCCCCATATGCGCCAGTTCTGTTTATTGACGAAGCCGTCCAGGTAAAAATAAGCTTCGTCAGTAAACCAAATGCTGCCCACATGCATATCACCGTCATAAATCCTGTGCACTATATCGTTAGCGAATGTCTCTCGTGCAGCAATGGTAGCGGCGCTGAGGGGTTGCCGCGTTTGAATTTTGTATGGATAGAGGTGTAAACTCTGGCGCATGAGACGATACGTGGACGTTGGCGTCATTTGGACCGCAGCTGCAATACGGCGAATGGAAACCCGAGGCCGCTGTCGGATCACCTGCTGCAGTAGCTGCACGTTGCCCTCTGTGGTTGCCGTACGCGGTCGCCCTACCTTTCCAGCACGTTCATCCGTCACGTTCCCAGTCCGCTGAAATTTTTCAAACAGATCCTTTATTGTATCGCTTTTCGGTCCTTTGGTTACATTAAACCTCCGTTGAAAACTTCGTCTTGTTGCAACAACACTGTGTTCTAGGCAGTGGAATTCCAACACCAGAAAAATCCTCTGTTCTAAGGAATAAACCATGTTGTCTACAGCACACTTGCACGTTGTGAACAGCACACGCTTACAGCAGAAAGACGACGTACAGAATGGCGCACCCACAGACTGCGTTGTATTCTATATCTTTCACATCACTTGCAGCGCCATCTGTTGTTGAAAATTGTAACTACTGTAATTTTGAAAGTTTGTCCGCCTGAAAATGTACTGTTGTCCCAAGCATATTGCAACAAACTGTGTATTTCTATCGCTGCTCGTTTAGTTTTTATTGCCATTTCAAATATACCGGTCATTTTTGAAACACCCTGTATGTATGTTGTGAATAGCAACTGATATGATATGCCAGTTGGGTTGGCAGTCACTAGTACAAAGGTGATTTTCTTTGCGGTGAGATCTATTTACGAAATTTCGATCACCAACTTTCTCTTCCGAATGCGAAAATATTGTGTTGACACCTACCTACGTAGGTAGAAATGATTATCATAACAAAATAAGTGAAATCAGAGCTCGAACGGAAAGATTTAGGTGTTCCTTTTCCCACTCGCCATTCGAGAGTGGAATGGTAGAGAAGTAGTATGAAAATGGTTCGATGAACCCTCTGCCAGGCACTTAAGTGTGAATTGCAGAGTAACCATGTAGATTTAGATGTAGATGTAGATGTCATTAACCGTTACCGGGGTTCTTCCTTTCACCATAAAAAGTCATAAGTGAAAGTAACAGTCAGAAGGAAAGAACTTTAATTAAATTTACAGTTTATTTTCAACCGAGTGATTACTGTAATAAAAGACAGACGATAGTTGCTCATACAGTATTGCACAACTACTGCAGACAATCAGTTCAAATTAAAAATGATTTTAATTGAAATTCAGTTTTTATGATAATAATATGCTGGCTCTCATGTAGTGAAAATAGCTTTAGAATTTTAAATTGTAGGCGACATTATGTGCACATGTCTACATAACTCTGGTAGTGAAAAATAGTTGTTGCGAGCAATGAAAGTTTTTACTGCATTTATTTGAAAAGCAATCAGCTGTATTGATTATTATAGGTGATCATTATGGTAACTAACACCATTGCATTCCAAATTAACGTCTTTGCTGTTCACATCACACGCCTCTTATACATGTAAGCTTGCCCCGCCTCTGCATTCCACCACCACATGTGCAGCACTGAAGTTAGAAGTTGTCATCCTGTGACACAACATAGTTTTGGTCATCTTTGACCCTGAGTAGATTGCAAGGAAATTAGGAAGGTTTCGTGTGTTTCATGACACTATAGCGCTTCTCTTGAAACAGGAAATTGGAGAGACTGCAGATAACGTTGCCAGCCTTAAGCTCCTAGGTTCTACTAGAACAAAGACGCGTCTTAAAGTTATTCTGTGAGTCACCTGGCAATGATGAGGAGTGTTGTGTTCCTGACGAGGTTAAAGCTGGAGAAGATGCTGAGGAAGCCCCTCCTGTCTGTCCTGCTCTTGCCCACGGTCTGGATCACCTGCAGGGCGAACGGGGGCACCGTGGAGCCGTTGGTGGCTGCTATGCGACGCACAACGGCCAGCGCCTCCTGCTCGCGACCCCTGCACGCCAGCCAGCGTGGAGACTCGGGGAACCAACTGCCACAAAAAACACCTGTAAGTACTAATAACAGTAGTAGTTGTAGTAGTAGTAGTGGAACATTTGTCCACTGATCAGTTTTACACCAATATTAGATGTGTCACCTTAGTACATAGAGAAAACACAGTGAAAACTTCATTTATATGTTCTGACATTTAAACCTTTACATTTCGAGCTTAAGAATAATTTATCCATTGTGTAAAATTCCTTTATTATGTTCATAGTCGAAAAAAAGTGAGCTCAATACGGAAACTAATGTTCCGTTATTTGTTCATACCTCATCATTAGACACACACACACACACACACACACATATATATATATATATATATATATATATATATATATATATATATATATATATATATATATTCTCATTCACTGACAATTTTCATTGTACCTATGCACTTCAGTCTTTGTAACCCCGAAAAACTGAGTAGATATCCCTCAGTAACAAAATGTATGTTCACATCATGATGAAGCAGTGATAGGAACAACTGAATAAAAGGAATCGATTCAGTCTATTATTGGAAAACAATGCATTCCGTTTTGAGTGCGAATATTCCATCTTTTGGCCAGTGTTAAACGTTTATTGTTGGCTACAGTCCGGTCGTCACCGTTATTGCCATTTCGATGTTTGACTTTTATTGAGTGCCGTTAAGTAACTATTAGTTCGGCTCTGATGCATATTTATGAAGAGGCGTTTACTTAATAGTGAACATTGTGTTTGGATCACAATTGCGGAATTCTCAATGGCGTAAGGATGGAATAAACCATATTACTGGATAGAAAATGATCCTCAAGGCAAACACAATCGATTTAAAGTATTTGCACGGGATTCATATCCTGAATCTGTATTAATGAAAGGAATTCAAAGAAAATTAAGAAGTATTTCTCGCAAAAACAGGCTTCCAACAAGTGACAGTATATGTTTCGAAAGCAAGGGATTACATCAAATTAAAAATTTTTATCTTACGTACTTTACGTTCACATCACCTTAGCATTTACCGAAAAAGGGTGATTGGTGATCGGTGCAAACCAGCGGAAACAGAGAGACAAAGTTTCAATAAATGTAAATAAAAAAGTGATTGTTCAATTCATTCAACGTAAATTTACCATGTACTGTCAGTCACTAACCATCCAAAACCAACCAAAAATCCATATTTAATGCCAATCAATAAATACCTTACTTTTCAAAATACTTCGTTTTTAGAAATATACTTGTCATTCACCTTTCCTTGAAATAATGTGCCTTATTTTTCTCCAAAGTGATTGGCGAAACTAGTCATGATTCATCTGTAACCGAGAAGACTGAATAAGTATGCAAATGAAACCTCTCAAACTCAGACACTGAGTAAGAACATAAATACGACTGAGGTAACCATCAGAGATTTGTATCTGTCGGTTGTCTCATATTAAGTGAAACGACTCAAGCATGGAGAGTGAGTGAAAACAATGATGTAGCTGATACGGCCACAGAGAATAATTTCATTTGGTTGTTTCATTCGATTGAAACAAGCAACTGAACAAGAAAACAATGCATGTACCAAATGAGAATTACCTCTAGCCCTGTACAAAATTATATACTATTTGATTGAGAATTCAAAGCTCTATCAATGACAACACATAAAATTAAACTAACCCAAAAATTGCTATAAAAATTACTGTCAGAAAACGTTCACCTCGTTTCTAACCAATAGAAAATACTTTAGAAGGAGAGACAGCATTGGTCGTATTTTTTTTGTTTTTGTTTTATTAAACGCAAAATCGATTTTCGGTCACTTAGTGACCATCTTCAGTGCTGTAATATATAATTTAAATTGGTAGGCACTGGTGTCAACAAGCTTACAGCGATTTTGCGTTTAATAAATCAAAAAAATACGACCAATGCTGTCTCTCCTTCCAAGTATACCCATTATATGGTCGTGGTGCACAGGACACTCCATGGAGTCGCCGATGAAGAAAATACTTTATTACGTTTTCATCAAAAGCTCTTATGCTATCTCCTAGAAAATTTATTTTCGGACGAAAGAAGCTTAAGATTGTCGATTTTCGCACGGAATTGGAAAGATGATAGGATTTTGCTCTGCACACATTTTTCCGCAGTCCCTTGCTTATTGAAGCCAGTCATACTCACATTTAGTTTTGACTGGCTGTTGTAACATTTAGCGCCAAAATTATTCACGTGAATTTTTATAGCACCGGTTTCTTAACACTCAATTTTTTGCTAGTGCATACTTTAGATAAACAATGACAAAAATTTAAGATACGAGAAAACAGCAAGGTGTATGCTTTTGAATAGTTTATTATTTGTTGCACGAATCATTCAGCTTGCGATGTACTAAGCTATCAAGTAAGTTTATCCGTGTAATGCGGTCATTTCGTAAGATTATATGAGTGATATGAACTATTTACATACTTTACAATCAGAAATTTCGGAAATTATTTGACTTGTTTTTATCATGTTTATGTTTGCTGCTATTTTGTGCACTGTATTAAGTATTTATGGCTATTTTTCAAATTTTTGCATTTACAATTTCATACATATGTGAATAAAATGTGTTTAACAATGTAGCCAAAAATAAAAAAAACAATAAAGAAATTAAATAAAATTTTAAAAAATTTAAAAATGTAAAGCAAAATAATGAAAATAATCAAAAGTACAAAAAAATAAAAACCAAACAAAAAACTCCTGTGGGATATGACCCAGATTTGGTGGGGGTGAGGTTTGTACTCTGAGGATACAGTGGTATATACTGTACATGCTCAATCATACCAGGCAGGTAACTGTAGCGGAACCAGTCTAACGATACCTAACCAAGTAACATGGTTCGGAAGACAAAAAAAAAAAAAAAACTGTTCTGGCAATGGCTGACGATTTTTCTAGATTTTGGGCAGAGGATCGGGGACTTTGATCTATAAATTATGAGATTCAGGTGTGCCAACAACTTGCAACTAAGAGAAATGACTGCAGAGAACTGGAAAAGAGTATGGTGCTTGAAATTTTATTTTAATATGTAAGCTTATTTCGGCTTTATTTTTTCATCAGTACACGTCCTGACATTTCAGATGGTCATTTGTCAACTCTGAGTAAATCATTATTGCTGTCTGTAGTTGCTGGTAAAATTATTTTCGACAACGTTTTAAAGTGGTTCGATAACTTGCTGTTTCATGTTTATTATAATACGTTTTTTACTATGTGACAACTGTAGGAATTCAAGTTTGACAGCTAGTTGTTTACTCAAAGATATAAAGAAAAAGAGATGATTTCGTTGGGCAAGTAGGATTAACTCGTAAAGAAGATAAGCCTTCTTTTGCATCTCTAACTCTTCCTAGGACATATTCTCCTTTTTGTGATATGATAGGAGCATTTTTTTTCATTTTGGTAGAAAGTACACTACCAGAAATAAATTTATTACTCCAGAAAAGACGGTGTAAACGTCGATCCGATGACGGCATATGCCGCCTGGGGGACAGTATATGTAATGATAATGGTTTCAACGTCGTCCGCCAACAGACCGCATAGTGGCGTTTCTACCAGAGCGCCATCTGTGTCTACCCTTTGGTAGGGAATGCCCTCAGCCAGAAGGCTCACTGTGGTGCAAAAGTGTGAAGTGAACAGGCTACAATGCGACGGAGACGCATCTGTGTTTCCTTCAAGCTACTGAGCGATTTTGAAAGGGATCAAACTGTGGTCTTCCGAGTTGTGGGATGGTCCTTTCGGAGAATTGCCACACAAGTTGGATGTGTTGCGTCAGTTGCGCAACGATGCTGGTATCTGTGGTCACGTGAACGTTATCACACCCGTTGATGAGGTTTTGTACATCCACACAGCACAGACGCCCTCCAGGGTCGTCATATTGTAAGGGCAGCAGTGGCAGACGGTACAGCTACGACAGCACAGATGAGAGGCCTTGGGAGCCACAAGTGTGAAGACGAACCGTCGCGAATTGGCTGTTATGGTTCAATTCTTTTATCTTAGCGGCTCGCGCATAGCCGCCCAGACGCAGGAGATTGCTGCGTTGCCAGTTGCACGCGCCAAGAGAAGCAGAGCCATAGTATAGTATAGTTCAGACTTACGTTTAGGGGGGAGCGCGCAGTTTATGAAGTAAAGCCACCATGGCCGCATTAACCCTTTCGCTGCTACAGAGACGTGATCCCCGCATTCCACGCTGTGCGCGATTTTGTCATCACTGCACTGCTCTCCTGTGCAGACACATGGTGTTCCGACTGCTTTGACACACTTATCATTCGATTTCACAAAAACTGTTTGGCCCAAAAATTTTATTTTTACACATCTTCTTGACTGATACCTTCCCCCCATAAATGGCTTAATTTTGTTTCGATGTTCAACGCAGTTATTGTGCAGTATTGAATGTAGTAAACCATTGCACGAAATTTTGAAGAGTTTGCGGAGGTAAAAGTCCACAGCGTATACTTTCCGTATGGTCGATTTTAGTTGCCACTGGTAATTTCAAAAAATTACATTCAAACGAATAAAATTCATGAAGTAAGATACCTCGATATTGTTTTTAAATAAAGAAAATATTAAGCACCAAACGAGGTTTGAACTCCCAACCTTCCGCTTAGCAGCCAAACACCTTAACCATTATGCTACACGCAAAATACCAACAAACACTGTTGGTATGACTATGAATTACCCACGTTTCGTCAAAGTACATCAGGAAATAAACAATTACCGCTGTTCTTTATTGCGAAAAAGCGGTTAGTGAGAATGAATTTCCTTGCTATCGCCTGAATTAGGAGGCTTATTGCTTGTTTGGTTTAATTAATTAATAGAATATGAAGCAATTGGTATGAAGAATGCTTTTTCCAAACATTCTTTCATAGAAAGTCTGCTATCAAGACATTGCTTTTGTTCAATTACTTTAAATAAAGTTTCTAAAACTGAAGACACTCGTCCGTGCTCTGCACTGCACTCGAGCTCTGGCAATGTCGTTCTCTGTTCATTGGATGACTGTGTTTCATGACGTCAGATGCGCAAAACGAACCTAAATTCGGCCGCCGTCGTAAATGACGCGCACTTTAGCAGTGGGACTGCAGACACACACAACTCCAGCCCGTCTTCCACTCGGCCCCTGGCATCAACGTGCACGGCTCGACTGGTACTGTCAAAGGTTCACTTTGAAGATGGAGTGGTGCGTTGCGGTTTCCAGAGATGAATGTAGATCCTGCCAGCACGCAAGTGATTTGCATTCGTCCAAGAAAGACTGGCACCATCCCTGGGCTTATGGTCTGCGCTGCAATAACCTACAACCCACATTCACCTTTGGTGTTTATGCTGGGGATGTTAACCAGCAATCATTTTTGGAGAATGTTGTTAGACCCACTCTTCTGCCGTTTTTGCAACAGGAAGGCGATGCTTTTCCAAGAGGATAATGCTCGGTCACTTACTGCCAGCGAAACTCCGTGCGCTCTGCAAGGCATGCGGCAACTTCTCTGGCCAGCACTATCTCTGGACTTACTTCTGATGGGGCACGTGTGGCGTACGAGAAGAAAAGAAGTGACTCGTCAGCCGACAACTCTTACAGAAGTACGTGAACAGGTCGAGCAGGCGTGGCATAACGTATCCCAGGACAGTATTCGCCATCTGTACGATCGACTGGATGCCGAGTCAGCGCCTGCATTGCCGCCTGCGGAAACTGCACCACATACTAATATCGGTGCTTCAGCATAGGCCGGTACCTGGTACCTCAGAACCGTTTTGCTGTTGATCTGTAAATGTAATAGTTTCATGGTCTGCATATGCACTGTTGCAACAATGAATCTTGGGTGACTTGGAAATCTCTAAAAGGATGTACTATTTTGTTCCAGCAGTGTACATTGTAGAGTGAAGTAGGTATTTATTATTAATTTAAGTTATACGAGGGTATTTCGGAATGTAAAGATACACCGTACGCCAGAGGAACAGAAGAGTTTTGGCGAGCAAATTGGCAACGCTGGTGTTAACCTTGAACCGTTAGCTTTCTCCTCGCGGTCGTTCGGCAGTTGAACGTTGCTTCTGGTTGGAGTAGGTCGTGTTTAAAATGGCTGGCGTTACTTCTCGACGTAATCGCCCTGCAGACGTACACATTTTTCACAACGCTGACGCCATGATTCCATGGCAGCGACGAAGGCTTCTTTAGGAGTCTGTTTTGACCACTGGAAAATTGCTGAGGCAATAGCAGCACGGCTGGTGAATGTGCGGCCACGGACAGTGTCTTTCATTGTTGGAAAAAGCCAAAAGTCACTAGGAGCCAGGACAGGTGAGTAGGGAGCATGAGGAATCACTTCAAAGTTGTTATCACGAAGAAACTGTTGCATAACGTTAGCTCGATGTGCGGGTGCGTTGTCTTGGTGAAACAGCACACGCGCAGCCCTTCCCAGGCGTTTTTGTTGCAGTGCAGGAAGGAATTTGTTCTTCAAAACAATTTTGTAGGATGCACCTGTTACCGTAGTGCCCTTTGGAACGCAATGGGTAAGGATTACGCCCTCGCTGTCCCAGAACATGGACACCATCATTTTTTCAGCACTGGCGGTTACCCGAAATTTTTTTGGTGGCGGTGAATCTGTGTGCTTCCATTGAGGTGACTGGCGCTTTGTTTCTGGATTGAAAAATGGCATCCACGTCTCATCCATTGTCACAACCGACGAAAAGAAAGTCCCATTCATGCTGTCATTGTGCGTCAACATTGCTTGGCAACATGCCACACGGGCAGCCGTGTGGTCGTCCGTCAGCATTCGTGGCACCCACCTGGATGACACTTTTCGCATTTTCAGGTCGTCGTGCAGGATTGTGTGCACAGAACCCACAGAAATGCCAACTCTGGAGGCGATCTGTTCAACAGTCATTCGGCGATCCCCCAAAACAATTCTTTCCACTTTATCGATCGTGTCGTCAGACCGGCTTGTGCGAGCCCGAGGTTGTTTCGGTTTGTTGTCACACGATGTTCTGCCTTCATTAAATTGTCGCACCCACGAACACACTTTCGACACATCCATAACTCCATCACCACATGTCTCCTTCAACTGTCGATGAATTTCAATTGGTTTCACACCACGCAAATTCAGAAAACGAATGATTGCACGCTGTTCAAGTAAGGAAAATGTCGCCATTTTAAGTACTTAAAACAGTTCTCATTCTCGCCGCTGGCGGTAAAATTCCATCTGCCGTATGGTGCTGCCATCTCTGGGACGTATTGACAATGAACGCGGCCTCATTTTAAAACAATGCGCATGTTTCTTTCCAGTCCAGAGAAAAAAAAAGGGATGTATTGGACCATCCGCCATACAGCCCGGACCTTGTGCCCACCGACTTCCTTGTCTTCCATTACCTGAAGTCACATCTTGGTGGAAAATCATTCCACGACGATGAAGAGATCAAAGATGAAGTTGAAATGTGGTTCTGACAACAGGCGAGAACCTTCTATGACTGTGGGATACAAAAGCTTGTGCACCAACTTAACAAATGTTTGGATAAGGGGGGGTGATTATGTCGAAAAATAACAAATAATCCAGTTAATAAGATGTAACTGATGTTTTCTAAATAAATTTTCTATTTAAGGACTGCGAGCCATTGTATCTTTACTTTTCGAAATGCCCTCGTATTTTACAAATGTTTGCTCTATGTTGTCTAAACCACACGTTACAATATAGTACGAATTATTTAAGAAATACATTGTAACAGTCATTTGAAAATTTTGAAGGTTGTCCTGTGATGATGGATAGAGCTGTTATTGTGATAATTCAAAATTTATGCTCAGTATGCTTTATCAAGTGATACTCTTATGACACATTAAAGTACTCAACTTTTTGAACTAACCATTAAAGAAGCCCATGTTGTATCGTTCTTATACTTAACACAGTATGAAACTTGTCTTTTTGTTTTGTGCATTTAATCCTGAAAAGTAGGATTCCATCTTAGAGACTGAGTGTATGTGGAATGTTTGTGTGTCCACAGGGCACTGTGTATCAAAATTAGGTTCTTATTTTGTGCATTTAATCCTGAAAAAGGACTCCATCTCTCAGGATTGAGTGTATACGGCATTTTTGTGTTTCTACAGGGTACTGCACACTACACACTCATCACAGAACTCCGCAGTAGTAAGATTCTGATGCTATTCTCTCTTAAATTAATTAAACTCATTCAAATTAGATGAATAAATCGTTGAGGAAGACACCAGTGTTAACACAATGACACGAAAGTAACTGAGAGTGAACCAAGTGCAGAACATGCAATGTAATGAATATGTGGTGAAAAATGAAAATCTCTTAAAGAACTCGAACTTGGATTTACTGCTCATAACGGCGACTGTATTCTCTTTGCTAGTATCTTCGAGTGAATTCTCTGCTCCGACTTACAGTCATCTTAAAAGATTTTATACTTGTAGTGTAATCATACGTACATGTAGCGGATCATTGTGGCTCATATTCGTGGAGTTTTGAGGCCGGAAGAGCTTAAGGGCAGTGTTTATGGGCCTCGGATGCTGCATTTGCTAATACCATTATCATGGCATGGATTTTGGCCCTATAAAAATATAATTTCGACGCCAAGAAGATATGTAACAGGGCGAGGCCAACAGTATTGCTGTGATTCCATCACTGCCAGGTTACCAGTCACCAGAACCACCAGCCTTCCACTAAATTGTTTATATTTGGCATTCTGTAAATGGACCAGGTACTTGTGAAATTTGGTTGATTTTATAATAGTAATTGTGGTGTTGCTAAAAACTCTATCGTACACCCGTGATTATCCCAAATCACAGACCTGGACAGGAATCCTATACTAGCGAATTTAAGTTCAGGTGTCCTCATTTATTATGAGAAAGTGGTTCAGATTGAATTTAATGATGTGTTGCCATTTGTAAAGCCAATAATACTTTTGAGTAGGTAAAAAGACTGCTTATCAAAGCGCATTTGTTATTTAAAGAGTTATAGTTTGTTATGCCTTATTAAATTAATAATTAATGATAACAATACTTTCCATTTCTCATACATGCTGGTGTGGTTTTGTTAATGAGCATGGTTCTTCAAACCATGAAAGTTTAAGGGTCCTAGTTTACTAGGCTAGCTAGTTAATGAAGCAATGCAAAGGCTTGCTTCAGAGCCAGTGTAGTTAGACCTGCATTCTGTTTGGTTGCTTCAAACTGAGTTTAAGAAAGAAATATTTACTATGTTATCTACTCTAATGCAAGTTGGTTATAGCACAGGCATAGAGACCCCGCACTAAGCGATGAAGTTATTGATTACGATCATTAGCAGACCCCCTGATTTAAATTCAGAATCATTTCAAGCTTTTCCCTGTTCGGTATTGGTACTAGTTTCATTTATGAACTGTTACAGCTGGTTCATTTAAGGTACACGTTATTGAGAGGCATATGCTACTATTATCTCATTGGCCATTTTCTTGTTAGTAGCACATTTATCTGCAAGGTTGGGTTACTGTGTTGTAGTAGGAACAGATGTAACGAAAGACTTTAGTGTGTGTGTCAACGAAGGTTAGGTTAGCCTTGTGCTTTATCATTTTGCTTGACACAAGAAACCCTAATTAGGCTAGCGACCGCTCTTAATATGTAGTGTTACAACTTTTGTGCTGGGAGAACGTCTGTTCCTGATCCACCGTTTGCTATTGGTTATACTCTGCTGGAGTCTTTCGGAAACGAATCCCAGTTAGATTGTTCTGTTTCTATTATTTTATCTCAGGGTCAACTTATCAAAAATTCTGCGCAGAGGTATAACGTTAGCAGCGATTGCCGTTATAGGTCGTCGGTGGAAGCGTTAAAGTAGGAATTGAAAATAAATTAGACGTAACTGTGGGAAGATGCTTTGGTGACGTGTTCTGTGATCATTGTGTTAACGTATATCCATCGTGCACCGCTTTAAGGACTTCATAAACTGTAGCAGATGCCTGTCTCTCTGAGACATACCAAATCACATCCTTTGGGAAGTAGTATGCTGCAATGGGTGGAAGTTACGTCAACATCATTGCTGACACATATGTATCAGTCTCATGTCTATAAGGATGAGCTGAATGATTATGTTCAAAGCAGTAAGAGACCTAAAGAAGTTACCAAACAAGTTCATTCGGAAAAAAGTGAATTTTACAGCAGCTTCAGCAAATCAGATGATGTCCTTGCCTGGTTCTTCAGCACTTATATGGAACCCCTGTTGCAAAACTTTTACCTACGTCACAATGAAGAAGATCCTCCAAAGGGTGGCTTCCCTCTTCGTACAGCTGCTTTTGACTGAGCCTAGTCAAGGGTACGATATTAACAAAGACACTCCTCAACACGATCTTCACATGGGTCAATGGATAACATTCTAGCAACAAATCGTAGATACTGAACCTGTTTTAGGATGCCAATGGGATATTTCAGAAGCGCATCGCGCTGGTCACCGATACGCTACCTGAACCTCACAGACAGTTTACGATAGATATTTCGCCTGTCATATGGACAGAAGAGTGACAGAGCCGATGGAGAAAAGGCCATCAAAGACAGCAGAAGAGAGCTGACTAAACTTGAGAAATCAGAATCTACACCTGTCAGGGCCAATATAAACAACAGCACTTAATATTGCTCCGCGTGCCATTACTGCTGGAAACCTTATCGGTAAACGTCCCGTTTCGAACTGACGTGTGGAACAAACACTTATTCGTAGGGCCACACACTGGGGTCAGACACCCGCTCCTTTGGACACCGCCTACCGAGGTGGCTGGAATCTGATGGATCGCTGAACCAGTAAGTAACGCCACATCCGCAACCCGCCAGGACCCAGTACGTTGTCCTCGACGGTGAGTATTCAACGGAAGTGAATGCCCTAGGGAAGTGTGGTAGGTCCGCTGTTGTTTTCTATCTACATAAATGATCTTTTGGATAGGGTGGATAGCAATGTGCGGCTGTTTGGTGATGATGCTGCGGTGTACGGGAAGGAGTCGTCGTTGAGTGAAACCCAGCTCGCGCTATTCGTCCACGAGATTCAGACGGCCATAGACACGGGTTCCCGGGTAGATGTCGTGTTTCTTGACTTCCGCAAGGCGTTCGATACAGTTCCTCACAGTCGTTTAATGAACAAAGTAAGAGCATATGGACTATCAGACTAATTGTGTGACTGGATTGAAGAGTTCCTAGATAACAGAACGCAGCATGTCATTCTCAATGGAGAGAAGTCTTCCGAAGTAAGAGTGATTTCAGGTGTGCCGCAGGGGAGTGTCATAGGACCGTTGCTATTCACAATGTACATAAATGACCTTGTGGATGACATCGGAAGTTCACTGAGGCTTTTTGCGGATGATGCTGTGGTATATCGAGAGGCTGTAACAATGGAAAATTGTACTGAAATGCAGGAGGATCTGCAGCGAATTGACGCATGGTGCAGAGAATGGCAATTGAATCTCAATGTAGACACGTGTAATGTGCTGCGAATACATAGAAAGAAAGATCCCATGTCATTTAGCTACAATATAGCAGGTCAGCAACTGGAAGCAGTTAATTCTATAAATTATCTGGGAGTACGCATTAGGAGTGATTTAAAATGGAATAATCATATAAAGTTGATCGTCGGTAAAGCAGATGCCAGACTGAGATTCATTGGAAGAATCCTAAGGAAATGCAATCCGAAAACAAAGGAAGTAGGTTACAGTACGCTTGTTTGCCCACTGCTTGAATACTGCTCACCAGTGTGGGATCCGTACCTGATAGGGTTGATAGAAGACGTAGAGAAGATCCAACGGAGAGCAGCGCGCTTCGTTACAGGATCATTTAGTAATCGCGAAAGCGTTACGGAGATGATAGATAAACTCCAGTGGAAGACTCTGCACGAGAGACGCTCAGTAGCTCGGTACGGGCTTTTGTTGAAGTTTCGAGAACATACCTTCTCCGAGGAGTCAAGTAGTATATTGCTCCCTCCTAAGTGTATCTCGAGAAGAGACCATGAGGATAAAAACAAAGAGATCAGAGCCCACACAGAGGCTTACCGGCAATTTTTCTTTCCACGAACAATACGAGACTGGAATAGAAGGGAGAACCGATAGAGGTACTCAAAGTACCCACCGCCACACACCGTCAGGTGGCATGCGAAGTATGGATGTAGATGTAGATGTAGATGTAGATGAGTGACTGTAGGAGGATACAAGATGACTTGGACAGGATTTGTGATTGGTGTAAAGAATGGCAGGTAACTCTAAATATAGATAAATGTAAATTAATGCAGATGAATAGGAAAAAGAATCCCGTGATTTTTGAATACTCCATTAGTAGTGTAGCGCTTGACACAGTCACGTCGATTAAATATTTGGGCGTAACATTGCAGAGCGATATGAAGTGGGACAAGCACGTAATGGTAGTTGTGGGGAAGGCGGATAGTCGTCTTCGGTTCATTGGTAGAATTGTGGGAAGATGTGGTTCATCTGTAAAGGAGACCGCTTATAAAACACTAATACGACCTATTCTTGAGTACTGCTCGAGTGTTTGGGATCCCTATCAGGTCGGATTGAGGGAGGACATAGAAGCAATTCAAAGGCGGGCTGCTAGATTTGTTACTGGTAGGTTTGATCATCACGCGAGTGTTACGGAAATGCTTCAGGAACTCGGGTGGGAGTCTCTAGAGGAAAGGAGGCGTTCTGTTCGTGAACCGCTGCTGAGGAAATTTAGAGAACCAGCGTTTGAGGCTGACAGCAGTACAATTTTACTGCCGCCAAGTTACATTTCGCGGAAAGACCACAAAGTTAAGATAAGAGAGATTAGGGCTCGTACAGAGGCATATAGGCAGTCATTTTTCCCTCGTTCTGTTTGGGGGTGGAACAGGGAGAGAAGATGCTAGTTGTGGTACGAGGTACCCTCCGCCACGCATCGTATGGAGGATTGCGGAGTATGCATGTAGATGTAGATGTAGGTGTAGAATACTCTTTCAGGGCAGTTTTGGCCCATCAAACAAAACTTCGCACTTGTTGCCTAGGCACCTCACGTCTACATCAGACATACGGTATTTGAAATCATATAGACTATGTAGTGTGACGTGTTTTCGGTCACACTGCTATCTATAAAGTAAATATTTCTTTTAAAATATAATTAAATGGTTTGTACTCATTACAAACTGTGAAATATTTACAAAATGTTAATATTTTGTGTTTCATATTGAAAGAACAGGGGCCGGAGTGACACCTTCAACGAAGATCAGCGACTGCTGGAAGATTCCATTTTCCACCATTATTAACGTAATTGTAAAAATGAAAATATGAAAAAGATGTATAATTAAACTACTACAACGTTGGGTTGACATTTTTATTTCGTCCTAAAATCTTATTTGTCGTATGACCCAACATGGATCACGACAGCAATACGTTGTGTGTGACTGAGTTTATAATACTGCAAAATATGAAAACAAATATTTTATCTTGGAAATGTGAAGAAGTGAAATGGTGTGAAAAACTTATTTTTCCAAATTTCCGGTTTTTGTCTTGTACAAAAGGAAAACGCAAAAAGTGAAATAACGGTGTTTTAAGTTACTTAGTGAATTACATAAAGTATGATACATAAAACCAAAGACCATAAGGTAGGGCTTGTCGTCTACTTATTAAGGAAATACCTGAAACATAAAATGCTTGACAAAGATTAAAATATTATAAATTTTGTTTAAAGAAATGAAAGGTCGTGTATCTGTGCTGACTGAATCAGAGATTACAAATTATCAATTTAAATTGAACAACGTCTCTGGGATTGATTATAAAACACATCACTGGTCGACGCTGTAGTACCGAAAAGAAACCATTATTCTGAGGCTTTTTCTTACATCGCCGTTGTTGTTGTGGTCTTCAGCCCTGAGACTGGTTTGATACAACTCTCCATGCTACCCTATGCTGTGCAAGATTCTTCATCTCCCAGTACCTACTGCAGCCTACATCCTTCTGAATATGCTTAGTGTATTCATCTCTTGGTCTCCCTCTACGATTTTTACCCTCCACGCTGCCCTCCAATACTAAATTGGTGATCCCTCGATGTCTCAGAACATGTCCTACCAACTGATCCCTTCTTGTAGTCACGTTGTGCCACAAGCTCCTCTTCTCCCCAATTGTATTCAATACCTCCTCATTAGTTATGTGATCCACCCATCTAATCTTCATCATTCTTCTTGTCTTCTTGTCTTAACTACTTATCGTCCACGTTTCACTTCCATAGATGGCTACACTCCATACAAATACTTTCAGAAACGACTTCCTCACACTTACGTCTATACTCGATGTTAACAAATTTTTCTTCTTCAGAAACGTTTTCCTTGCCATTGTCAGTCTACATTTTATATCCTCTCTACTTCGACAATCATCAGTTATTTTGCTCCCCGAATAGCAAAACTCGTTTACTACTTTAAGTACCTCATTTCCTAATCTAATTCCCTCAGCATCACCCGACTTAATTCGACTAAATTCCATTATCCTCGTTTTGCTTTAGTTGATGTTCATCTTGTACCCTCCTTTCAAGACACTGTCATCCCGTTCAACTGCTCGTCCAAGTCCTTTGCTGTCTCTGACAGAATTACAATATAATCGGCGAACCTCAAAGTTTTTATTTATTTTCTATGGATTTTAATACCTACTCCGAACTTTTCTTTTGTTTCCTTTACTGCTTGCTCAATATACAGATTGAATAACATCGGGGATAGCCTACAACCCTGTCTCACTCCCTTCCCAACCACTGCTTCCCTTTCATACCCCTCGAGTCTGCCATCTGCTTTCTGTACAAATTGTAAATAGCCTTTCGCTCCCTGTATTTATCCCTTCCACCTTCAGAATTTTAAAGAGAGTATTCCAGTCAACATTGTCAAAAGCTTTCTCTAAGTCTACAAATGCTAGAAACGTAGGTGTGCCTTTCCTTAATCTATTTTCTAAGATAAGTCGTAGGGTCAGTATTGCCCCACGTGTTCCAACATTTCTACGGAATCCAAACTGATCTTCCCCGAGGTCGGCTTCTATCAGTTTTTCCATTCGTCTGTAAAGAATTTGCGTTAGTATTTTGCAGCTGTGACTTATGATACATCGCCGTACATATTGCGAAACTGTTTCAATTCGAATAACAAATATTTTCGGCAAGCAACCGCTAACAAAGAGATATTATACACACTCTATATACGGCTATGTAACCAAATGTATCTGCAAGAGACATGATGTTTACAACTAACCAGCATACAGTCACGTAAAACGAAGCGTATCCTGTTAATACTCAAGTAACCTATCCCAGGAAAGAAATTGGTCCAGATGGCATTCATAACCCAGCTCATTCACGTATGATTAGAATATTTTACAAACATCAAGAAAGCTGTCCTCAAACATTACAGTTTCCTTGCGCACTGGAATGTGGCCAAGGTCCTGATGTTCAGGAAAGCAGGAAAATACAACTCTCTCCCACAAAATTACTCACTCATCATCCAGCTGAGCCCTTCCAGCAGTGTTGTTGAGTAAATAATTCAGGAGCGCCTCACATGGCACTGCATCAACAATGAAGTGCTGAGCCCAGCGGAATTCCAATTCCAGAATCACCACGCCACAACACAATTTCTCCGTGTAGTAGTACGCATAACACACGACAACGACAAAAAAAAGGAATAGAAGCATTGTTTTCCTAGACCGCCGAATGTATTTGGCAAACAGCTTCATATGCAAATTGAACGGCGCTAGAATTCCGCTCGGTTTCATAGGTGTCATGCACTCATGCCTCGCTGACAGAAGTTTCCAGAGATTCGAGGTAAACAGTCAATACTGCATGGTAAACAGGGGGGAGCACCTCGACGAAATATACTGGAATCCCACGTGTTAAGCCTCCACGACCACGTGATGGTAGCCATACACACCGATGACGTAACTATCCTGGCACAGTACTAGACATTACCAAACATCATCTCAGCCTACAGACAGCATTGAAAACTCTCAGGCTTTGGCTGGAGAAATGATGAGTTTAGTAAGTGCAAGTTAATTATATTCATAAGCAGATCCTTTCCCCTTCCCCCCCCCCCCCCTCCAATCCTCCCCTCTGCACAAGCACAGACAGTGTAGATAAATTACGTTAGACACATACAGGGTGTCCAGAAAAGGGCTCCCTGATTTCAAAATTAAATATCTCGAAAACAAGGATCGATAGAGGAATGCAGTAAACGGTATGTTTATTGTGAAATCTGTAAGAAGTTTATACAGCAGTTTGAAATAATAGTTACAAAAGCTGCTAACAGATGGCGCTGTACGCTGTACAGCTCATATCAGCATACATAAGTGAAATAATCGTACGAAAACAATCTTTGCAAACAATCACATCAGAATGTTTTCAAAATGTTCACCATTGGCACTACAGAGGTGACGGAAACGAAGAATGAAATTCGCCATCACATTTCGTAGTGTCTCAACCGAAATGGATTCACATGCCACAGAGATCGCCGATTCAAGCTCGTCCAGCGTGGCGGGATGCTTCGGGCAGACCATGTCTTTCATTGTGCCCCACAAAAAAAAGTCACAGGGAGTCAAATCCGGCGAATATGGAGGCCAATCCATACCTGCACCAGTAAATTTGGGATATTCCAAAGCAATGACTCGATTCCCGAAGTATTCCTCAAGAAAGCGAAACACTTGTTCGGTCCGATGTGGTCGAGCTCCATCTTGCATAAACCATTCAGTACCTGGTCGATCCTCTAACGCTTGCTGTGTGGCGACAAATTGTTCCAAAATTGCAACGTAACGTGCACCAGTGACCGTTTCTCGAATGAAAAAAGGGCCAATAATGCATCTGCTGCATACTGCAGCCCACACAGTAACTTTAGGAGAATACAGGGGTTTCGCTTCACACCAATATGGCTTTTCGGAACCACAAAATCGCCAGTTCTGCTTATTCACGTATCCATTCAGGTGGAAGTGTGCTTCATCTGTAAACCAGATGCAGTCAACATCAAATCCTTGTGAGCATCTGATTAGCAAAGGCAACCCTTTGTTGCACAGCTCGTACGGATATGGCCTGGTGCGTTTGAATTTTGAATGGAAACATGTGTAGGCTCTTTCTTCAGTATTTTCCGCGTGCTGGAACGCTTCAAACCAGTCTCAGATGCAATTCTACGGACGGATGACATTGGATTTCGCTGAATAATTCCAGAAACTGTGGCGATATTTTCAGGCGTAACTGCGGTTTGCTTGCGGCCAACATGCCCCACTAGATCATCAGCTACGCTGCCTGATCGTTGAAATTTTGCGAAGAGCGTACGGATGGTTTTCGCATCGGGTCCTTTTGGAACATTAAATCGTGCTTGAAAACGTCGCCTTGTTGCCGTAGGACGCTCTTCTAACCTGTGGTACTCTAGCACCAGAAAAACGCGTTGTTCAATGGAGTACATGGTTTTAATCTCTTCCTTCGGTACGCTAGCCTCCTTTCACGTTTCAATAGTGGAACTGATCGCTCTGGGCTTCGGATCACTATTTATACTAGGCATTACGTATGGCGATTACAGCGCCATCTGTTAGCAGCTTTTGTAAGTATTATTTCAAACTGTTGTACAAACTTCTTACAGCTTTCACAATAAACATACCGTTTACTGCATTCCTCTATCGATCTTTGTTTTCGAAATATTTAATTTTGAAATCAGGGAGTCCTTTTCTGGACATCCCGTATTTCTCTGTAAGAATTAGCTGCTTCGGCGTCTAGTCTAGTTACACTGCGGGGGCGGGAGACTGAAACCAGAGCTTAAGTCAGACTTTTCTAATTCTACACAATGCTCAACAGCCAAAGTACATTGAATAGGGGTGTGGCTAGTACAGGGTTATTACAAATGATTGAAGCGATTTCACAGCTCTACAATAACTTTATTATTTGAGATATTTTCACAATGCTTTGCACACACATACAAAAACTCAAAAAGTTTTTTTAGGCATTCACAAATGTTCGATATGTGCCCCTTTAGCGATTCGGCAGACATCAAGCCGATAATCAAGTTCCTCCCACACTCGGTGCAGCATGTCCCCATCAATGAGTTCGAAAGCATCGTTGATGTGAGCTCGCAGTTCTGGCACGTTTCTTGGTAGAGGAGGTTTAAACACTGAATCTTTCACATAACCCCACAGAATGAAATCGCATGGGGTTAAGTCGGGAGAGCGTGGAGGCCATGACACGAATTGCTGATCATGATCTCCACAACGACCGATCCATCGGTTTTCCAATCTCCTGTTTAAGAAATGCCGAACATCATGATGGAATTGCGGTGGAGCACCATCCTGTTGAAAGATGAAGTCGGCGCTGTCGGTCTCCAGTTGTGGCATGAGCCAATTTTCCAGCATGTCCACATACATGTGTCCTGTAACGTTGTTTTTGCAGAAGAAAAAGAGGCCGTAAACTTTAAACACGTTAACTTTTGGTGAATTGCGAATTTGCTGCACGAATGCGTGAGGATTCTCTACCGCCCAGATTCGCACATTGTGTCTGTTCACTTCACCATTAAGAAAAAATGTTGCTTCATCACTGAAAACAAGTTTCGCACTGAACACATCCTCTTCCATGAGCTGTTGCAACCGCGCCGAAAATTTAAAGCGTTTGACTTTGTCATCGGGTGTCAGAGCTTGTAGCAATTGTAAACGGTAAGGCTTCTGCTTTAGCCTTTTCCGTAAGATTTTCTAAACCGTCGGCTGTTGTACGTTTAGCTCCCTGCTTGCTTGATTCGTCGACTTCCGCGGGCTACGCGTGAAACTTGTCCGCACGCGTTCAACCGTTTCTTCGCTCACTGCAGGCCGACCCGTTGATTTCCCCTTGCAGAGGCATCCAGAAGCTTAAAACTGTGCATACCATCGCCGAATGGAGTTATCAGTTGGTGGATCTTTGTTGAACTTCGTCCTGAAGTGTCGTTGCACTGTTATGACTGCCTGATGTGAGTGCATTTCAAGCACGACATACGCTTTCTCGGCCCCTGTCGCCATTTTGTCTCACTGCGCTCTCGAGCGCTCTGGCGGCAGAAACCTGAAGTGCGGCTTCAGCCGAACAAAGCTTTATGAGTTTTTCTACGTATCTGTAGTGTGTCGTGACCATATGTCAATGAATGGAGCTACAGTGAATTTATGAAATCGCTTCAATCATTTGTAATAGCCCTGTACTTGTATATAACTCTCATTACATGGCTGATGACGTACGCAACAGCAGCCTGGGAATACCCAACACCAACAGATCTTCGACCCCTGCACATGATTAATTGTGAACAATATCCCACGACACAACCGCAACAATGGACCACTCCATTGTACAGTGATACGAGCCGCTCGAATGCTCCACGTATCTCGCTACGTGCTTCGCATCACACGTTCCTACACACTTCACTCGTGAAAATAATCTCCTGGCGAACTTCGGCTCGGCTCGTAGACAAGACACGCTGACTAAACACAACCTGTATATATTCGTCGTCCGTTGCTCATTTAGGTCAAAAACATAAAATTTTAATATTCATTGTATCTTTACGCATCCTCATGTATCGTTTATTATGCGTGCATTACCTGAAGAAGAAGAACAGCGCAAAACAACTGAGGGCGGCAAACGAGATGGAGTAGTTCCAATTGGGCAGCGCCCAAGACACCAGACCAGCAAGCATCACTCCAGCGGCCATGCTGCAGGATGCATAGCAGTTGATCGCAGTGCGGTGCTTGATGTCAGTCAGCTCCAAGCCTGAAACACGAGAAAACGTCATCATGTGCTTTCAGTCTTCGGTATCAAATAACACAGACTTCACTTCAAAGATGTTCCTGTGACGTTTCGATAATTTCCTTGCGGCCGGCCGGTGTGGCCGTGCGGTTAAAGGCGCTTCAGTCTGGAACCGCGTGACCGCTACGGTCGCAGGTTCGAATCCTGCCTCGGGCATGGATGTGTGTGATGTCCTTAGGTTAGTTAGGTTTAAGTAGTTCTAAGTTCTAGGGGACTGATGACCACAGAAGTTAAGTCCCATAGTGCTCAGAGCCATTTGAACCATTTTGAATTTACTTGCGAGAGAGACACCATAGCAGTATGTATGGTTCCACAACAACAAATTTTTTACGAAAGCCCTCAACTGCAAACGAGAAGAAATTGCTCAGCCAGGGACACTTGTTCTTTGGCGATTGTAGTGAGAATGTTATTCACATTGAAACTGTTATTTCGTTTGCGGCCTGTTGCCGTCAGTTTTCAGGAGTTTTGGTTTATTTATTGACACGTAACATCAGTCACATCTGCGATGTATTTGTAAGTCAGCTGGCTTATAAATACACTCCTGGAAATTGAAATAAGAACACCGTGAATTCATTGTCCCAGGAAGGGGAAACTTTATTGACACATTCCTGGGGTCAGATACATCACATGATCACACTGACAGAACCACAGGCACATAGACACAGGCAACAGAGCATGCACAATGTCGGCACTAGTACAGTGTATATCCACCTTTCGCCGCAATGCAGGCTGCTATTCTCCCATGGAGACGATCGTAGAGATGCTGGATGTAGTCCTGTGGAACGGCTTGCCATGCCATTTCCACCTGGCGCCTCAGTTGGACCAGCGTTCGTGCTGGACGTGCAGACCGCGTGAGACGACGCTTCATCCAGTCCCAAACATGCTCAATGGGGGACAGATCCGGAGATCTTGCTGGCCAGGGTAGTTGACTTACACCTTCTAGAGCACGTTGGGTGGCACGGGATACATGCGGACGTGCATTGTCCTGTTGGAACAGCAAGTTCCCTTGCCGGTCTAGGAATGGTAGAACGATGGGTTCTATGACGGTTTGGATGTACTGTGCACTATTCAGTGTCCCCTCGACGATCACCAGTGGTGTACGGCCAGTGTAGGAGATCGCTCCCCACACCATGAGGCCGGGTGTTGGCCCTGTGTGCCTCGGTCGTATGCAGTCCTGATTGTGGCGCTCACCTGCACGGCGCCAAACACGCATACGACCATCATTGGCACCACGGCAGAAGCGACTCTCATCGCTGAAGACGACACGTCTCCATTCGTCCCTCCATTCACGCCTGTCGCGACACCACTGGAGGCGGGCTGCACGATGTTGGGGCATGAGCGGAAGACGGCCTAACGGTGTGCGGGACCGTAGCCCAGCTTCATGGAGACGGTTGCGAATGGTCCTCGCCGATACCCCAGGAGCAACAGTGTCCCTAATTTGCTGGGAAGTGGCGGTGCGGTCCCCTATGGCACTGCGTAGGATCCTACGGTCTTGGCGTGCATCCGTGCGTCGCTGCGGTCCGGTCCCAGGTCGACGGGCACGTGCACCTTCCGCCGACCACTGGCGACAACATCGATGTACTGTGGAGACCTCACGCCCCACGTGTTGAGCAATTCGGCGGTACGTCCACCCGGCCTCCCGCATGCCCACTATACGCCCTCGCTCAAAGTCCGTCAACTGCACATACGGTTCACGTCCACGCTGTCGCGGCATGCTACCAGTGTTAAAGACTGCGATGGAGCTCCGTATGCCACGGCAAACTGGCTGAAACTGACGGCGGCGGTGCACAAATGCTGCGCAGCTAGCGCCATTCGACGGCCAACACCGCGGTTCCTGGTGTGTCCGCTGTGCCGTGCGTGTGATCATTGCTTGTACAGCCCTCTCGCAGTGTCCGGAGCAAGTATGGTGGGTCTGACACACCGGTGTCAATGTGTTCTTTTTTCCATTTCCAGGAGTGTATTACACATAATATCAAGGAAATTATGGCTAATAGACTGACCATTTACAAGACTGGCTTTTACATTGCACTTAATCTGCATTTAAAGATACAAGGGCAGGCCACTGTAGGTAGCGTGGCAAGTTGTTCCGAGCGAACGTTTGTTTCAGGATAGCTTGCTGTACATAACTTCGGGGGTTGACATCTAGCGGCCTACCCAGGAGACACACGTGCCTGCCGTGTGAAAGCTAATTTCAATATCTCTTACTGAACACGTACATTCACCACCTATAATAATCTAAATAAAGGATAGTAATTTTTGTGTAATCGTTTTCAAAATATGTATACTGCATCTAGAACGAAATTTTCACTCCACAGCGGAGTGTGCGCTGATATGAAACTTCCTGGCAGATTAAAACTGTGTGCCGGACCAAGACCCGAACTCGGGACCTTTGCCTTTCGCGGGCGAGTGCTCTACCAACTGAGCTACCCAAGCACGACTCACGCCCCGTCCTCGCAGCTTTACTTCTGGCAGTACCTCGTCTCCTACCTTCCAAACTTTACACAAGCTCTCCTGCGAACCTTGGAGAACTAGCACTCCTGAAAGAAAGGGTATGGCGGAGACATGGCTTAGCCACAGCCTGGGGGATGTTTCTAGAATGAAATTTTCACTCCACAGCGGAGTGTGCGCTGATATGAAACTTCCTGGCAGATTAAAACTGTGTGCCGGACCGAGACTCGAACTCGGGACCTTTGCCTTTCGCGGGCGAATGCTCTACCAACTGAGCTACCCAAGCACGACTCACGCCTCGTCCTCACAGCTTTACTTCCGCCGGTACCTCGTCTCCTACCTTCCAAACTTTACAGAAGCTCTCCTGCGAACCTTGCAGAACTAGCACTCCTGAAAGAAAGGATACAGCGGAGACATGGCTTAGCCACAGCCTGGGGGATGTTTCTAGAATGAGATTTTCACTCTGCAGCGGAGTGTGCGCTGATATGAAACTTCCTGGCAGATTAAAACTGTGTGCCGGACCGAGACTCGAACTCGGGACCTTTGCCCTTCGCGGGCAAGTGCAAGTCTTGGGTAGCTCGGTTGGTAGAGCACTTGCCCGCGAAAGGCAAAGGTCCCGAGTTCGAGTCTCGGTCCGGCACACAGTTTTAATCTGCCAGGAAGTTTCATATACACTGCACTTTGTTATTAATAGAAAGGTGGTGTGAAAATCTCAGCTTTCTAGCGGGCATATTTTCGGAGACAGGAAAATTTATTTTAAAGTTAGAAAAACTATACTTAACAAAGAAAATTCACCAAGGAACATTTATGACTTGTTTTTGGTTGTCAATTGAAATACTCACCTGAAGTATCAGGCTATAGAACTATTTAATTGAAATTTAATTTTAAAATTTCAAATACCTTACAATTTTCGTAGTATGAAATCTAGAATAACTTCAGAAAGCACTATTAAAATCAATATTTATTTTGTTATGAGTTATGTGAGCCTCTGAGTAAATGAGAGTGTGTATGTGGGACATTCGTCAAACTTCAATATTGCATTATACAGGGTGTTACGAAAAGGTACGGCAAACTTTCAGGAAACATTCCTCACACACAAAGAAAGAAAATATTTTATGTGGACATGTGACCGGAAACGCTTACTTTCAATGTTAGAGTTCATTTTATTACTTATCTTCAAATCACATTAATCATGGAATGGAAACACACAGCAACAGAACGTACCAGCGTGACTTCAAACACTTTGTTACAGGAAATGTTCAAAATGTTCTCCGTTAGCGAGGATACATGCACCCACCCTCCGTCGCATGGAATCCCTGATGCTCTGATGCAGCCCTGGAGAATGGCGTATTGTATCACAGCCGTCCACAATACGAGCACGAAGAGTCTCTACATTTGGTACCGGGGTTGCGTAGACAAGAGCTTTCAAATGCCCCCATAAATGAAAGTCAAGAGGGTTGAGGTCAGGAGAGCGTGGAGACCATGGAATTGGTCCGCATCTACCAATCCATCGGTCACCGAATCTGTTGTTGAGAAGCGTACGAACACTTCGACTGAAATGTGCAGGAGCTCCATTGTGCATGAACCACATGTTGTGTCGTACTTGTAAAGGCAAATGTTCTAGCAGCACAGGTAAAGTATCCCGTATGAAATCATGATAACGTGCTCCATTGAGCGTAGGTGGAATAACATGGTGCCCAATCAAGACATCACCAACAATGCCTGCCCAATCGTTCACAGAAAATCTCTTTTGGTGACGTGATTGCACAATTGCGTGCGGATACTCGTCAGCCCACACATGTTGATTGTGAAAATTTACAATTTGATCACGTTGGAATGAAACTAAAATGAGCTTTAACATGGAAAGTAAGCGTTTCCGGACACATGTCCACATAACATCTTTTCTTTATTTGTGCGTGAGGAATGTTTCCTGAAAGTTTGGCCGTACCTTACTGTAACACCCTGCATACTGTCTTCTGTAACGCGCAAGAGTTACACAAGCCTGTTGTGAGAAAATGATCCTGGGGATTTATCCCCTTTGCTGACGACGTTCATGTCTAGGTGTGATTGCTATTGCTGCAGAGCAGCCAGAAAGTGAGCTGGAGTAAAATCTTTATCTAAAGAATATTTCCGGAATTATAGTCTTTTCGTTTTCGTTTATTAAACATTACTACAATATTTGTATGTCAGATTGACGCAAATGCGTCTGTTTATAACGATTGGTGCAGACCAGTTATGGCCCAAGTATGATCACCAGCGAGTATTCTGATTGGCAGTCAATATGGTCAGCCAGTCAGAGTTGAGACGGTTACCGCTCGTTACCTGATAGTTACACCGGGAGCGAGGCTGGAAGAAGGACGTGGACGGTCATGTTACTAGTGCCAGTATAAATAATGTGTAAGATGAAGAATTACTTAGTGTTTGAGTTATTGGTGAACTAAGTCGATAGCAGTTGTTGTTGAGGATTGCTTGGCGAAATTTCAGAGGTTTTGACTAAATCTGTTGGACAGATATTCCCGTGTGAAATATTGGTCTTCATAGAAGCTGCGTGGCGTGTTTCAGTTTTCAACTACCGAGCATTTTTGTCGAGCAGTTTTTTTCTTAGAAATCCACAAGAAGGACCGAATGTAATAACTCTTATTAGTGGTGAAATTAATGACTGTGGAAACGTTGTTTAATTTGGGACGGGTTTGGACAGATTTCTGGCTGCTGTGTGTGTGGAATGTGTGTATGAATCGTGAACTGGAAGGAAATAGCCAGTAGTTTAAATGTGGACTGAATAGTACCTTTTCTTTGGTTATCAAGGACAAAATAAACATTATTGTATGGAAATTTCGGACATTATTTTCCAGAAGCCAATTCATTTTCTTACTGCCCAGCGACGAAGTGGGAATCGTTCTAGCGATGTTACTCGCCACAGAGGAGGAAAATCTCTGACAGAAGTGAATTCGACCGAGGGCAGATCGCTATGGGAACGAGACTCTCGGATATCGAGAAGCTGGTCGGCTGTTTACGTGCTGCTGTCGTAAGCATCTATGGGAAAAGGTTCAAGGACTGTGGATCCGAGAGCGGGCAACCCGGTGTTGACTTCTACAGCTCACCAGATAACGTGGAGAGTGGAGGCTTGCCAGCTCTCTAAATCAGCACAGACGGCGATCTATGGCAGACCTGACGACAGGGTACAGCTCTAATCCAGGCACAAGCGTTAGGCAACACGCTGTTCAGTGCACATTACTGAACGTGGCTACTGGACCGTGAATGAATCGAAACATGTCGCCTCGTGGGATGAATGACCTTTCTTGCCACACCGTGTAATTGGCCCCACCCACATACGCCGTCACCCAACAGAATGGCTTCTCGATACGCTACTGACGTATCCGGTGGGCGCCGTATTATGCTGTGTGGGACATTCATCTGGACTTCCATGGCACTTGTGGCAGTAATCATGATAGACGTGGACTACTTGAAGATTACTGCGGACCACCTGTATCCCCTCCTGCTTGACCTCTTCCCCGATGGCGATGGTATCTGACAGCTTAACTACTGTCCATGTGGTAAGGCCGGAATAGTGCTGCAGAGGTTTGAGAAGCATGGCAGGGATCCCACATTCATGTCTTGGCTACCAAATCTGCCACATATATTATGAATCAGATGGAACACATTTGGGACGCTATCGGACGCCAGTTCAGCGCCCACGACACACCGACCCGGAATTCACGGGAATTGCGTGATGTGCGTAGGAATGTGGTGCTACATCCTTCCGAATAGGCATCAAGTGCTTATCGAACCAATGACACGCAAAATCGCTGATGTATAGCGTTCCAAAGGTGTGCCAGTACGCTTTTCAGTGGGTGGATATAATGTTTTGGCTTCTCGACTAACACGATAGACGTCGCCCAGCGACTGTGAGCGTTGGGAGAAAGGATGCCTTCGCCTTGTAAGCGGAGAAGTTCCACCTGGAGCCTGTCTCGGAGAGCAGAGGGGACCGTGCGGGCCTTAAAAAAACAGGGATAGCGGAGGGAAGAAGCTGAACATGTGCGGTGAAACCATTCACCCCTGGTGTGGAGGATGAGAACAACGTTTCGTATTTGCTGAGCAACGGGGCAAGGAGGGTATCCGAGGAGGGGATCGGGACCGCCTGTAGCTCGTCCTGCACCGACAAACCCAGACGACCAAAAATGTCCAAACCCACGAAAAACTGAGTGGTGAACGAACGACCGTTGTCGGAGATCTGTGTTGGAAACATGCCGCCAACTGAGATTTGGTGAATACTGAAACTACGCAAGTTGCGAGCGTTCAGAGACAAAGCTGGCGAGCCCAAGTGTTGCTATGTGGCACAATCCACAATAGAAACGGAAGAGACTGTGTCGTGGACGACCACAGGAATATGCACGACCTCCAAGGTAAGGAGGAAACGTGCTCCCGACTGGTGAATGATGGTGAATACCCGTCCGTCAGTGGAATGCGAGGCTACGAACTCTTGCGGTGACGATTCGTGACGAGCCTGTACGTTCGAAGGAAGCGTGGCACCTACTACGCGATGTTTCCGCAAAGCCTCACCCACAACGGCAGGATAGCCTGTTTGGCTGCAAGCTGTGCCGCTTCCTCTCTGATAGTGGCACTGCGACCATTGGTGAGTCCAGAAGAAACGGTCCAGACATGATGGAAAACGTGCGGAAGACTTTCCGTCACGGAGTGTACCAACGGACCGACGGGCCTCGCGCTCGGCGCTTAGGCAACTGGCGAGCCGCGAAAACAGCCAGATCAAAACGCGGTGGTTGTAGCCGGTGAGACTGTTCGCACGCGCGAGTGGTCGGCGGACACGTGTCGAGGGATGGCTCTTGCAACTTCAAAATATCAGCCCGTTACGACAGACAGTATATCCCAGTTGAAAAAAACCGAATTTCTGTAAGCAAGTGCCAAGCGAATAGTGGATCTGCATGTCTGCCTAGCAAGAGAGAGATTGACTAAGGGCAGAAAATATAATCGCGATACGCGTTTAGCGCAAGTGCAACAAATAATGTCAAATTTTTCCGTATCTTCTGCTGCTGATTCTGCAGATTTGTACTGCAGTAAACATTACATGTTTTGAGCTGTTACTGTGTTTTCTCAAAGTAACGTTTCTATGTTTGCAGTAACACAGAAAAACCAGAGTGTTTCATTAGCAAAACGTTGTAACTGCAAAAATTCAACGTTGTTCGCCCAGGAAAATAGAAAAGATACTGCTACTTATTTCAAAGATAGCGTGAGTAATTGTGTAATAGCTGTTACAAAAGTATGCAACATGGTGTTTCATGTCATGTACACTGCCTGAATCAAGGAAACCCATATATGTGAGCATGAAATACGTAAGCAAGAAACGTCCAGAACACAGAATATATCAGTTAAATAAAAAGCAAAACCCGTATCTGATTCATTGTGCACTGGAACACACGCTCATTTGCTGGACAGTGTGTGAACGAATACAGTTATTGAACGTTTCATGAATGAAACTCTTGGTGTAGGCAACAAAAATTTATGTATACAGCATGTCGCTAACTTTGCCGCAGGATCTGCTATTATCTGCCTGTAGTTTTATAATGAAAATAGCTCTTAAGACAATATTAGCTCAAAATGTAATTGTATCTAACTTCATAAGCCACGCACGAAACAGAAACATGAGGCACAAAGTCGCATACAGCCTGATCATAATGTGAATGTTGCGCGTTGTAGCTCGCTCCGGCCGAACGTCCAAATATATCACTCATTTCCTCACGACTGGAATGAGGTGTCGCCCTCCTTCCATCGTTAAAAGCAATTTCGATTGTCAGCCACATTTCCTAAGCAACAAACCGTGTCCTAGAACCCACCAAAAGCAAAATGGCAAGGCGACTACTTTCTTCAATTCAAACGTTTCAGTATATGCGCTAATTGGGAATTACCACAATAACAACAACCAATAACGAAAATAAAACCAGTTCGCTATCAAGCTGTGATATCCTACTATAAGATTCAGAAAACTCGCTTCTTTATTTTACCAAATGGTTTCCCCAAAATCGAAGGAGAAATACTGTATGGCGGAAAACACGAGCATATCTCAAACAACTGTTTTTAACTTTTTAAGAGATAAGTAAACGTTTTGCTTAGCAGCTATCTACAGAGACGGATCTAGCTTTGCTTCATCTGGATAAAACAATTTTTTGAAGCACAGGGAATGACTTCAAAATAATGAAAACAGCAGCCGTCCACCTTACGTCCAAGCCACGCATCTCTTCGGTGCGCCATTTCTGGTTACAAACGGACGCGGCACGAACCACAAAGCGACGCCTCTGCGCGAATTGGCTCAGTTGTTAACACGGAGGTGGTGCGAAACAGTGCGACATCCCTGCCACGCATTTCTGTGTGAATTGGGCCTTACAGATCAGTTCCTACGACTCTTCAACGCATTAACCACGGGGAAAGCTCAGGAAAAGAATATATCAACGCAGTATGAAATACTTTTCTAAATGAAATCTTCAAAAAGCTCTCCACTAGCAAGGATACACGTATCAACCCGCCGTCGCACTGAATTGCTGACCTGTTGATGTGTTCCTCAAGGACTGTGTATTGTTTCACACCCTCTCACATTACGTGCATGGAAACTGTACGTATTGTATCAGGACTCCGTACACAAGAGGTTTCAGATGTCCCCACAAATAAAAGTCTATAGTGTTTGGGTACGGAGAGCGTGGAAGACAAGGAACTAGACCTGCTCCCCCTATCCATATGTCACGTAATCTGTTATTTAGAACAGTAACAGTGAAATGAGAAGGAACTCAATCGTGCATGAAGCACATGGTTTGTCGCACTCGTAGAGGCACATGTTCTAGCAGAACAGATAGTGTGTTCTCTAAAAAAGCACAGGAAGTTGCTCCGTTGAGCCCGGGTGGAAGTACATGAGGCGCTACACAACAATCACCAACAACATCGGCCCAATTGTTCACCTTAAATCGTACCCGATAACGTAACTGCACAGTTGCGGAAGGATTTTCGACAACCTATACGTGCTGATTGCGAGACTTTACAATCCCATCTCACTGAAACGAAGCCTCATCCGTGAACAATATATTAGCACTAAGGTGAGCGTTGACACACTGTTGAACGAACAACTTGCAGAAGTGTACCTGCGGAGGAAAATCAGCTGCTGATGCTGCCTGCGTACGCTTTGCGTGGTACAGACACTGCACATTCACCTGTAGCACTCGCCACTCCGTCACGTCGTCAGCATTACTTGTTGCAGCTATTGCCTTACGCTGACGCTAGTTTGTCATCGACTGCAGCAAGAAATTCTTCCTCCAGTTGAGGTGTCCTCGTCCTTCTGGGTCTCCCCCAGTCGCGAATAGTGGGCGTAAACGTGCCATGCTCCCTAATGCTGCATCCTACATCAGCGTCAGAAGCGACCGACAGCAAGTGACCTCTGGTTAACCCTCGAGTGGTCGCGTGGTTGGCAATAGTCATCCACTGCTCTTCGAATTGCCACCGTTCATTGTTTTGGCAACAATGAGAACCAGCCGCCAGGAGACGTTGAGACACATTGTAGCCACACGCGTCAGTTGAAATTTGCCCTTCGGTAAGAGCAGTTGCACTTTGTTTTGCCTAAATGACATATGTCATCCATGCGACCTTTCGTGTAAGTATTTCTGACTGATGTATTCCTTCAGTGTTTCTCTTACTTAACAGTTTTTAGCGCATATTACATCATATTAAATATGCTAATCGCATTTCTTTCTATTTTTTAGTTACGTTCTTGTTTTATTCCAGTAAAAGATAAAGTTTCCATTATGGCAGAAGGAAGTTCAGACCCTAACATTTGGATAAAGTGCTTGGAGTGCGGCGGCGCGGTTCTTTTCGTCCCTTTACGCCGGACCTTCACCTACCTGTGATCATCAGTAGCAAAGCCGAGTGAAACCTACTGTACTTCGACGTGAACCAGGCTGCAATTAAAGTCACTAATCTACGTTTCGGGAGAAACACGAAATGAAAGGTTGGAAATTTTGTCCTCAATTAATATATTCTGAAACTTAGGTGAACAAGTATCACTGCCAAGCCCGTGCTAGCCTTAACACAGTCACTCACAATCCCTTTCACTTACGTTAACCCGTTTATGGTGTTACATTTCCCGAAAACGTAATAGGTACAAAAATATTGATTGTTTTTGATTGATAATGCTCGCCAAATATTAAGTCTGTCGGTACCAAATGCAGTCACAGTTTTTAGCCACCGACCTGCTCAATACGCCACGTGGAATGTATGTCTTTTCTCGTCACAAAATTCACTTAAATACTCCGAAATTTATACGCGCTAATCGGAATAATTATGCCATCACTTTACCACACTTTTGGTGCATGAAACACTGCTAGATCCGGCAACGTATCGTTCCCATCGGAACTACTGCTACACACGTCCGAACTGTTTCATGACTAGGCTCCCACTCTTCTCTAGAATACTGTAAGTCTTCTCTACCAGCAGAGAAAGGCGCGCGAAGAATACTGCTTTACCATTCGTCAGTTTACTCAACAGCCATTAACACAACAACATTCTCCAGCGTCAATCCACGCTTTTCATCAATAACCAATCGCAAAATAGTAAATCTAATGACTGCAATTTTTACCGACGTAATTATCTAATACGCTGAAGTTTTGCTTATGCATAAATTTATTTACTATTGTTATTTATACCTGAATTAACTTCCCCTTTACCATAAACTTACTTTACAAATCTATTCTACAAAAATGCCCCTTATTCATATCCATACTTCTTCGAAATGTTCCCACACTAAAACCTACTACATAACTCGTTAAACAATTATCTTCATATTAACCTTAAACCACACTCACGCATCATTCATACTGTTAAAACACATTTATAACATTTTACATACACAAAAAGACATGATAACACTTTATGAAAATACTAGAACAGTTTATGAAAAACATTCTATTACTTTTGTGCACTCTAGTGAGCACAATTGAAACTAAATCAGTCCCCTATCCAATACTGTCCTCTATCGGCTGATACATAAACTACGTGCGCGTCCAGTCTCGCGTCACCATCTGTCACTATCCAGCTCTGCGACACATCTCCCACTTAACCGCCTCCAAGCCAGGATCGTTATACGGCGCTACGCCTCAGGAGGAATGTGATTGAAACGAAGCTGCTCTAGATTGCGAGAGTGACAACAGTGACTATGATAGCTATTATGTAGCAGCAGAGAATCATAGCTCTGAGACAGAGCAGGAGGCAACTGACTTTGAAGAGAGTGGTAAGGATTGTACTTTAGAGGAATTTGTAGGTATTGATGGAAGCACTAAGTGGAGCAAAAAAGTGCCCCGGAAAAATGTGAAAATTCGATCACCGGGACCAAAAGACAGAGCTAAAGACTAAAACAGAAATAGATGCATCTTTCGATGACGGAATAATCAGTATCATTTCAAAATGTACAAATCTGTATATTCAGAAAACTAAGAATAAGTTCTCCAGAGATAGGGATGCTCGTCTCACAGGTGAAATTAAAATTTGTGCCCTGATTGGAATTATTTTTCTTATTGATTCTCGCCGTTGTAGCAAAACAAGTACTAAAAAAATATGGGATCACTCCAAAAGACGTGGAATAGAAGCTTCCTATTTATCAATGAGCGATCGTAGATTTCGTTTTCTGGTGCGGTGCCTCCGCTTTGCTGAGTACAGCACGAGAGAAGACAGAAGAAAATCAGAGAAGCTAGCGCCAGTTCGTGACCTTACGGAACAATTTATAAAGAATTTTCAGCGTTATTTCACACCAGGCGAATACTTCACGGTTGATGAACAACTGCTTCCTTTAATGGTAAGTGTTCCTTCTGGCGGTATATTCCAAGCAAACCTGCCAAATATGGAAGAAAGGTATTTGCACTTGTAGATTGTAGAGTGGTGTACACGATTAATTTAGAAGTTTACTGTGGAAAACAGGAACCAGGGCCTTATTTAGTCAGCAATGTTGGAAAAGATGTTGTCTTTCACCTTGGCAGACCAATTTATAGCTCTAATAGGAATATTACTTGTGATAGTTGGTTTTCCAGTATTCCGCTGGTGGAAGCGTTCCATGAAAAAAGTTGGGACCCCGAAAAAAATAAAAGGGAGCTGCCAAAAGAGATCCTACCAAATAAAAAGAAGCAACTGAATACTTCTGTTTTTGGTTTTCAAAATAATAAGACTCTTGTTTCGTACACCCAAAGAAAAAATAAATCCAAGATTCTGATATCTTCAATGCACGATGATGATTCAATTGATGGATCTACTGGAGGTAAAAGAAAACCCGAAATAGTCACTTTTTAGAATAAGTCAAAAGTTGGTGTTGGTGTAGTGAATCAGCTTTGTGCAAACATTCGGTGGTGAGGGACGCAAGGAGATGAGCTGCCGTTTAGTTTCTTCCATCTTCTGAACTTGTCCCCAAACGCACAGTGTATATACTCAGTGAATAATGGCTAAAAAGCAGTCAAACGAGATGATTTTATAGAATCATTTTCCTGGGAGCTGATTTCACCCCAAATACAACGACACGCCGAAAATCCTCAGGTGTCAGTCGAAATTATGAAAAGAGGTGCTCTTTTACTCAAGACAGAAGTACCAAAATCCAGTCAAAATGAACACCGGCCTGCAGGTGCAAGGGGAAGATGCCAGATCTGTGGACGAGCGAAAAATAAAACTACGAGAAGAGTGTGCTCAAAGTGCCTAAATTGGGTATGCCCAGATCATTGTTCCGACATGTGTAACGACTGTTTTGAATGATTTTATTTTCGTTTATTAACTTTCTTAAATGGAACTGATATACGGTCAAAATTACATTTGTAAAGTAGGTTTACGAAGTTTGTGTATTTCATGTTTTGTATTTGTACTTATTTTCATACGAACTAAGATTCATAATTAACAATAAACCATTTTAACGTTTATTTCGTTTTTTATCCCATACTATGGCAATAATACATATTAATAGAAATAATAATACATTATATAATCGTATAAAACAGAGAAACTCATTGGGTGACTATTGTCATCCACGCGGCCTATTGTGTAACTTTCTTAGGCGCAACCACTGGAGGGTCAAGTGACACTCCAGCAAAAAGCTGGAGCATCGGGCGATACCCTTGGGCGTCCTGCGTGCGAGCGACGATCTCCCGCTACAAGATGGCTACTACAGTCGACCAACTGTTTCTATAAAACGGCGCCGCTAAATCGTAGAATACTGTAGCCCGAGAGTAAGGCAGCAAAATTAGCTTTACTTAGGATGATAAGGCGATTAAGGAGGGCTGTGCATGAAATTTACGAAGGGAGAAACCTTCATGGAGTGATACGTAATTTATATAATCAACTATGATCACAAGACAAATTCTTCGAGAATACGTGGATGAGCAGAGAGACATTCAACTATTTCATGAATGACTTAAAGACAAACGTTTCTTACATGACCTAAATCTTTCAACAGCCGATAAAAGCGGAAGAACGATTAAATAGTTAATACAGGAAAATCAGTCCTATCCACAGGAGGCGTACGTGGTGCAACAGTAGCGTTGTGAATGAGTGATACTTACTGTCCTGGGTTCGGCGCTGGTTGCTTACTACATTTTAACTGACTTGGTTGCAATCCTGTCATCAATTCTGTGTACTAAGTTTCTTCTATACTGTCAACACTGCGTCTTGCCAAATCAGTGTCAAAGCATAGCGTTTCAATTAACCCAAATAGTCTGTATAAGTAAAGGATAGATCATCTTTTAAAAGAGCATAATGTTTTGTGAAATTATTTGTCTAAAAGTAATTAGTAAGACATACTTGAGAAATATTTGATGCACCCCATTTTCTGCACGTGATATCGAGTATCTTTCAAACGCATGTCAAATATTTCTCTGCTCTACTCTATTTCTTTTAGACAAACCCTTCGACAAAATATTTGACCGATCTCTTTCACTTTTTTATTTTAAAGTTTTATTCAGAAAGCATGATCTTGTTGCTACGTTATTTGCATTCCTAGCGTCTTCTGCTCTCTAAATTCCCAAAATTACTACTTGGAAGCCTTTTTGACAGTTACATATTACACCAATTTATCTTTTTATGCGCAGGACAGCTAGGACTTGAAGACATGAACTTTTTGACCCTTCATTTACATAGCTAGATGCAGCAGCTGTTCGTGAAATATTTCAAGCTTTCCTTAATATAATTAAGTTTTCCTTAATTGCCCTGATAACTTTTAAGCAATTAAGTATTTACCGGGTGATGAAAAAGTCAGTATAAATTTTAAAACTTAATAAACCACGGAATAATGTAGATAGAGAGGTAAAAATTGCTTGGAATGACATGGGGTTTTATTAGAACAAAAAAAAAAAAACACCCCATATTGCTAGACGCGTGAAAGATCTCTTGCGCGCCGCGTCGTTTGGTGATGATCGTATGCTCAGCCGCCACTTTCATCATGCTTGGCCTCCCAGGTCCCCAGACCTCAGTTCGTGCGATTATTGGCTTTGGGGTTACCTGAAGTCGCAAGTGTATCGTGATCGACCGACATCTCTAGGGATGCTGAAAGACAACATCCGACGCCAATGCCTCACCATAACTATGGACATGCTGTTCACAACATTATTCAAATGGCTCTGAGCACTATGGGACTCAACTGCTGAGGTCATAAGTCCCCTAGAACTTAGAACTACCTAAACCTAACTAACCTAAGGACATCACACACATCCATGCCCGAAGCAGGATTCGAACCTGCGACCGCAGCGGTCGCGCTGTTCGAGACTGTAGCCCCTAGAACCGCTCGGCCACTCCGGCCGGCACACAACATTATTCCTCGACTACAGCTATTGTTGAGGAATGATGGTGGACATATTGAGCATTTCCTGTAAAGAACTTCATCTTTGCTTTGTCTTACTTTGTTATGCTAATTATTGCTATTCTGATCAGATGAAGCGCCATCTGTCGGACATTTTTTGAACGTTGAATGGGCTGTACAGACGTAAGTCTGATGTTGCAACAGACTGGATGTAATTAGTTTCCTCGTTTCTTTATTCTGGTCGGACAATATTCTCCTACCCAGCGTACAGAACTCTTGGAGAAGACCAGTCTTTCAACAATGCCTATCACGCAGCCTGTAGCGACAGACAACTGGCGACACAATTCATTTGTTACTACCTCGCGGTCGTCACGGATGATTTGGTCGACGCGCTGGATGTAGTGCGAAGTCAGTGCAGCCACAGGGCTGTACGCCAGGGCAAAAGCTGCAGTCGCGTTTGAGCGATGACGTCCCGTAGGCTCGCTGGCCGAGGTGTCCTTAGCGAAGGGTTGAATCATTCGGGGGAGCGTCAGCAGTGTCAGAGTCGTCAAGACCATCGTCCTATTGCTCATCGCACTACGAACTGTCTACCCGTGTCGATATTGAGCAGCAATGTGTCTGCAATGTTTTCCTCGGCCACCGTCCGCATCTCGTGGTCTTGCGGTAGTGTTCCTGTTTCCTGGGCACGGGGTCCCGGGTTCGATTCACGGTGGGGTCAGGTATTTTCTCTGCCTCGTGATGACTGGGTGTTGTGTGTTCTTCATCATCATTTCACCACCATTGACTAGCAAGTCGTCGAAGTGGCGTCAACTAAAAAGGACTTGCAATACGACGGCCGAACTTCCCCATATGGGGCCTCCCGGCCAACAATGTCATATGATCATTTCATTTCATTTCCTCGGCCACCAATAAGAAAACCGCTTAACTTCAAAGCTGTGAGTCGGGGTTCTGACCTCCGTCGCCGAGTAGTTAAATGAAGGGGTTAAATGTGGGTATGAAGGTGTGCGACCACTTCCCCATCGTGTGACACTAAATATTTTACGCCGCAAATGTAGGTAAAGGAAAGAACACTAGTTTTTGTGTTGGCTTTTTGCAAAGAGAAACGCATACCCGAGATAGCAGAGTGTAAGGGGTCCGTGATCCCACGAACATAGATGCTAGTATCCGACACCCAGTCGATAGTAGACAGGAGTCGACTATCGAGCACCGCAGGAGGCAGTGAGACTAGTGTCGAGTGAGGAGTGGTACTGGAGAGACGGGCAAGAATGGCGGTCGAGTGAGCAGTAAATGGTAAATTCACCAGAGTGTGACAAATGAGCGCGTCCCCCTGATCGTCGTGGGGTGGACCCTCATCGATACTGACTCGTGAGTGATATGAAACCAAAAGCGACAAGTGCCGAATTACATGTTTCGCGTCAGGCAGCTACAACCATGGACTGCAGTGGGCATTGTTGTGAATGTTAACCATCATCATTGCGTGTGACAAAGTACTTGAAATCAGCAACCAATAAAAGATATAACCATAATTAGACATGTAAAGGCGAAGGTAGCAACTGCCTCAGAATTTGTGTGTTATTAGAAAATACATATCAGTTTGTACATCACAACCTTGTTGTTGTTGTTGTGGTCTTCAGTCCTGAGACTGGTTTGATGCAGCTCTCCATGCTACTCTATCCTGTGCAACTTCATCTACCAGTACGTACTGCAACCTAACTCCTTCTGAATCTGCTTGGTGTATTCATCTCTTGGTCTCCCTCTACGATTTTTACCTTCCACGCTGCCCTCCAATACTAAATTTGTGATCCCTTGATGCCTCGGAACATGTCCTACCAACCGATCCCTTCTTCTAGTCAAGTTGTGCCACAAGCTTCTATTCCCCCCAATCCTATTCAACACCTCCTCATTAGTTAAGTGATCTACCCACCTAACCTTCAACATTCTTCTGTAGCACCACATTTCTAAAGCTTCTATTCTCTTCTTGTCTAAACTATTTATCGTCCATGTTTCACTTCCATACATGGCTACACTCCATACAAATACTTTCAGAAACGACTTCCTAACACTTAAATCAATACTCGATGTTAACAAATTTCTCTTCTTCAGAAACGCTTTCCTTCCCATTGCCAATCTACATTTTATATCCTCTCTACTTCGACCATCATCAGTTATTTTGCTTACCAAATAGCAAAATTCATTTACTACTTTAAGTGTCTCATTTCCTAATCTAATTCCCTCAGCGTTGCCCGATTTAATTCGACTACATTCCATTATCCTCGTTTTGCTTTTGTTGACGTTCATCTTATATCCTTCTTTCAAGACACTGTCCATTCCCTTCAACTGCTCTTCCAAGTCCTTTGCTGTCTCTGACAGAATTACAATGTCATCGGTGAATCTCAAAGTTTTTATTTCTTCTCTGTGGATTTTAATACCTACTCCGAATTTTTCTTTTGTTTCCTTCACTGCTTGCTCAATATACAGATTGAATAACATCGGGGATAGGCTACAACCCTGTCTCACTCCCTTCCCAACCACTGCTTCCCTTTCATGCCCCTCGACTCTTATAACTGCCATTTGGTTACTATACAAATTGTAAATAGCCTTTCGCTCCCTATATTTTACCCCTGCCACCTTCAGAATTTGAAAGAGAGTATTCCAGTCAACATTGTCAAAAGCTTTCTCTAAGTCTACAAATGCTAGAAACGTAGGTTTGCCTTTCCTTAATCTAGCTTCTAAGATAAGCCGTAGGGTCAGTATCGCCTCACATGTTCCAATACTTTTACGGAATCCAAACTGATCTTCCCCAAGGTCGGCTTCTACTAGTTTTTGCATTCGTCTGTAAAGAGATCGCGTTAGTATTTTGCAGCCGTGACTTATTAAACTGATAGTTCGGTAATTTTCACATCTGTCAACACCTGCTTTCTATGGGATTGGAATTATTATATTCTTCTTGAAGTCTGAGGGTATTTCGCCTGTCTCATACATCTTGCTCACCAGATGGTAGAGTTTTGTCAGGACTGGCCCTCCCAAGGCCGTCAGTAGTTCTAATGTAATGTTGTCTACTCCCAGGGCCTTGTTTCGACTCAGGTCTTTCAGTGCTCTGTCAAACTCTTCACGCAGTATCATATTTCCCATTTCATCTTCATCTACATCCTCTTCCATTTCCATAATATTGTCCTCAAGTACATCGCCCTTGTATAGACCCTCTATATACTCCTTCCACCTTTCAGCTTTCCCTTCTTTGCTTAGAACTGTGTTTCCATCTGAGCTCTTGATACTCATACAAGTGGTTCTCTTTTCTCCAGGGGTCTCTTTAATTTTTCTGTAGGCAGTATCTATCTTACCCCTCGTGAGATAAGCCTGTTTATCCTTACATTTATCCTCTAGCCATCCCTGCTTATCCATTTTGCACTTCCTGTCGATCTCATTTTTGAGACGTTTGTATTCCTTTTTGCCTGCTTCATTTACTGCATTTTTGTATTTTCTCCTTTCATCAATTTAATTCAATATTTCTTCTGTTACCCAAGGATTTCTACTAGCCCTCGTCTTTTTACCTACTTGATCCTCTTCTGCCTTCACTACTTCATGCCTCAAAGCTACCCATTCTTCTTCTACTGTATTTCTTCCCCCCATTCTGACGATTTGTTCCCTTATGCTCTCCCTGAAACTTTGTACAACCTCTGGTTTAGTCAGTTTACCTAGGTCCCATCTCCATGCTCCGATCTGTAGAACGCCAGTTTTCTTTCTCCTGATAACGATGTCCTTTTGAGTAGTCTCCACCCAGAGATCCGAATGGGGGACCATTTTACCTCTGGAATATTTTACCCAAGAGGACGCCATCATCATGAACCATACAGTAAAGCTGCATGCCCTCGGGAAAAATTACGGCTGTAATTTCCCCTTGCTTTCAACCGTTCGCAGTACCAGCACAGTAAGGACGGTTTGGTTAGTGTTACAAGACCAGATCAGTCAATCATCCAGACTGTTGCCCCTGCAACTACTGAAAAGGCTGCTGCCCCTCTTCAGGAACCACGTGTTTGTCTGTCCTCTCAACAGACACCCCTCCGTTGTGGTTGCACCTACGGTACGGCTATCTGTATTGCTGAGGCACACAAGCCTCCCCACCAATGGCAAGGTCCATGGTTCATGGGGGGAAGATCACAACCTTTATGGTCTTTAATAATAGAAAAACTTTCAATCAATAACTATTCCTTCTCAGAACAGCCGCACTCGATTGAAAGCCACAGTGAAAAACCGATAGCCTTTCATCCATTAAGCGCATGGTCATATAATCATAAATTAACTGGGGGGCGGGGGGGGGGGGGGGTGTTTCACCTTGGCTCCCTTACCAAGGACAGTTGCAATCTTCGGATCCAAACGATGATTTATTAACCACCATTTCTGGTTTCAGTGGAAAGATATTGGCATTTATCGGACGATTTTAGTGCAAGACTAATCCGGTATTGTCGTTACCGTGACTAAAATTAGAGTGTTTCAACTAGGAACAGTGTAATATAACGTATTTATGGTGAAACTAGAATTCGCAGGAACGAAACACATTATTTGGACAATACAGTGCAAAGGTGACCGAGATACAGCAAACAATTTGTTTTTTATGAGTATAAGTGACAAAAGCAGTGTTAATAAACAACATATTGAAGTATGGACACGAAAACCTGCGTGAATTACTGTAAAATTCATACTCTATAAAGGCGCGTTTGCGCATAATCGCGAGTGAAACAGCCAAAATTCCGTTACGAAAGTGTCAGGAACATGTTCTCGGGTGACTTTGTATCCGAAATTATCTTTTAAATGGTGTAAATCGCTTAATTTGATGTGGACCTTTAAACTGTTACCTCATTTCTGAGTGTTGACTGTGGCGTAATCGTTGGATGACGTCACCCACATTCTGTGAGCGGGTAGCCAAAGCATATGAAGCACTGAAGAAGGTCCACATGCCACGACAGCAAGGATGTACCACATTGACCGGTGACTACAGCAGAGCCAAGTGGCTGAAGTAGAAACAACCACGGCGCGGAGTTCGATATCTAGTGGCGAACCCACGAAGTATACGACGCCTGCGCCACCTACTCGCCGATCAACGAAATACGTGAAAGCAGCCCCATCCCGTCGCCAAGCGCGGAACTACGAGACTGCGTCAGCGCGATTCGACGCGAGTTTCGCTTTGCACACGGCACCACACCAGCTACAGCAACGCTACGCCTGACAGCCGCCTCGCCGGAGGAGCCAGCGCCAACATGACTAGCAGCGCGACTTCAAACGTCGAAACATAGCGACTTCGACGAGCGGCGAGGGGTGAGTGAGGACGATTTGCTGGCGCGAGATTAATTAATACTGCACTATCCTCAGAGCGCGGAAAGAACTTAAAACTAAATTAGTCAGTTGCAGAAAATATAAAAATAATTTTTTTTTAACATTTCTTTGCGAATTTGCTCTGAAGCGTGGTATGCTAATATGTGTGTGTTTTCATACTGTACAGCAAAGAATAGTGTCTCATTTGCATTATTTATTGTAAACTACATGTTTAAGTTGTGTGTAGTTACTTCACGATTTTGTGTATAAATGCAGTCATTGATGTTTGATCCGGGTAGGTTTTTTGTAATTTATGGTGTTCAATGCAGAGGTCTATTTTGCCAGCCTGGCTTAATCTAAGACAGTCAAGGATTATTTAGTTATTAGCTAATTAGTGAGTGTTTGGGTTACTAGGAGGTTATTTTATTTTCTTGTCTGTGCATAGTGAATAGTTTAGAATGGATCCTGAACTGAAAGAAAAGGTTGGGGAGAAAGTAGTTAGAAAAATGGAGATAGGGCAGGAGGACAAGGATGAGTTGGGAATTGGTAATAGTGAAATGTCAATGGACAGTCCATTGGATCATTGAACTGGTTACCCCGAGACACCAGTAAAACCAATTAAAAAGGAACTGAGTCTAGAGAATGGAGAATCACAGTCAATAATATTCAAGATGCTCCAAGTAATCAACAAGCACATGGAAGAGATGTCTAAAGGAAATGATTACATCAAGAAATCAAGAAATAAAACAAAGAAATCAAGAAAAGTATGCAGAGATGTCCCAAGAAAACTTAAGGATAGGACTGCAGGAATTCCAGGAACAGATGCGAATAACTCTTAAGGAGAGAGATGACAAGCTGCAGGTGAAGGTAGATCGACTCCAAGAAGAGATGAGCGATATGAAGGCAGAGATAAGTGGAAAAGCTGAGGGAGACGTCAAGGGCATCAAAACTGAACTGGAAGGGAGAATACAAAAATTTGAAACACACCAACACCAACAGATTAAAGATGTGGTACAAATAAAACAGCAGTGCTAAGTTAATATTGGTAAATTGGGAAATGGGCAAGTGAAATTGGAGGATGCTGTGGAACATATAATCACAAATGAGATCAAACAGCTGCAGGAGGGCGTCCAACAGCTAGAAACTAAATTGGAAGAGATTGATAGGAAGATAAATAGTGCCACCTTAACAGTAGGGGAGGGCAAGGTCGTTACATTAGTGAACGCTGATAATTGGTACATCCAGACCCACATTCGCAATAGACAGAATGGAGGGTGAAGCTTTCACCTGGGGCGTCAGAAAGAAAGAAGAAGTTACCAGTTACAGTCAATTTGAGGAAGAGTTTTTAAAGAAGTACTGGTCCGAAAGTCACCAGTGTGCAACACCTGAAGATTTACTGCATCGCAAGTCCCTTAATATATGCAGAGGTACCTTGAGAGAATTTGCTGAGCATCTATGGGTATTGAATGAAACATAGAGCAACCATTGAATGACGACATAATGATATCAGCAATTAAAAGGATGTTAAGTCGCAGGATGCAAGAAAACTTATCCGGAAAGCTGATTAAAGATAAAGATACTTTAATGGAAGTATTGGAACAATTAGAAACTATTCGTGCACAGGAAAACAACCAGATGGGTGATCAGAACCAAGATGGAAACAATTACCATCAAAGTCATTTTAATGGCCCGCCAAATCACAGAGGTAGAGGTGGGGGTAATAGATATAGGAACCGTGGCAATGCTCGATAGTTTTACCACAATAATGGGAGAGATGATGATGACAGGAGTTATGAGAGGGGAGAAGACAGACAAAGGGATCATGACGTACGAATTGAAGAAATATGAGAACCAGTGAACTAAACAGGGTGTGGGGAGCCAGCAACTCTTTTGCTGGTATACCAAGTGGCGACTGGTACACTCCCAGCTGGGTGAGACTTTATTTCTTATTTCAGCTTTCACTCCTCTACCATCTTTCTCTATCCTTAGGTTAAGAAGTTAGTGTGAAGTAGTTAAAATAGGTAGTGGTCATCCAAATGATACAGTCAGGAACCATGTAGCAAATTCATACTTGACTTAAAATATGGATAAGTAGTTACTGTTGCTGTAGAGAGTGAGGTGTCAAAGAATCAATAAGTTAAAAATCAGTTTAGTGTCAGTACATTACAAAATTAATAGTGCCAGAAGTAATAAAATGAGAACCAGATGAGAAAGCCAATGTTAATAAAATGTGGTGGGAAGCTAATTGGTCAAATAAGAGTTTGTGTAATTTTATGGACTTGTTTTATGAGGCATGGAAAGGTCAAGCAATTGTAAGAGAACTGAAGTAATGTATCAGCTTGTAAATAACGTACCTAATATGGAGATGCTACTTAAACGTATTATGGAAACCTTTAAAACAATTCAACACCATTTGTTGCTGTTTGAGTAGATGTGACAGAACATTATCTGATGAGTATATATGTGTGTGTAGAAAAAGATGAAGTATATCGTCAAAAAAAATTTTGGGATTCAGACTTGAGAACTTTGTAAGAGGTTCTTTCATATAGCATTTTCGAATATCTTCGGCGGAAAAAAATGCAACACTATCAAGGACAAGGTCATTTTATTCACAAGTGAGGTGACAGGTAGTTCACCATTGTTGGACTGTGTGCCAATATGGTAACAAATTCAGACCAAATGAAACACACATAACACAATAAAGGGTGTACATACAGTTGCGTCAGTACACAGTTTACACCCTCTGGTGGCAATGCAACCGTGTATTCTCGCATGCAAACGCTCATTAAGGTGTTGAATAGCGTCCAGCGACAGACTGCATCTAGCATTTTGCGGCTTTTGTTGCAGTTTGGCAATAGTTCTAGCTGTCCCTGGAGAACGAATAAGTTCCAGTATGGTCCTTACATGCTCAGCTGGCGACAGATCATGTAACCTTGCTGGCCGTGCATTGTCCTGCTGGAAAACCGTGTCACCCTTCTGTCGAGGAAATGGCAGTAGCACATGAATGGTAGCCTGTCTAGTGTAGCGGACAATGGTTACTTTACCCTGCAGAAACAACAAGTGTGACCGCGAGATTTACTAGTGTCTGCCACACCACGAAGTCTGGAACAGGACATGTGTGTTGTGGAGAATGCACTCAGAAATAGGCAGCTAACCAGGTCTACGCCATACTCCATCACCCACACAGTCAGTACCTATTCTCATCGTTAAAGACAACAGAGTCCCAATTTATTTTATTTAATATATTTAATGGTATGTCTAGGGCCCCCGTCGGGCAGACCATTCCCGGGGTGCCGGTCTTTCAATCTGACGCCACTTCGCCGACCTGCAATCGATGAGAATGATAGGATGATGATGAGGACAGCACAACACCCAGCCCCTGGGCGGAGAAAATTCCCGGCCCAGCCGGGAATCGAACCCGGGCCCAGAGGATTGACAATCCGTCACACTGACCCTTCAGCTACCCGGGGCGGACAGAGTGCCAATCATCTCTCCAGTCATCTCTCCCGGGACACAAGAGTAGCCATGCTTGGAGTGTCATGGTGTCAGTGGTAGCATGGCTAAAGGCAACTGTGACCTTAATCCAGCTGCAAGCAGACGGTTGCCACTGAGCCCTCAGGAGACACCATTGCAACATGTGTCTGGATTTCAACCCTCGATGATGTTCGGTTGTGCACTGCAGCTCCCTCCTGCCGGAGGTTCGAGTCCTCCCTTGGGCATGAGTGTGTGTGTTGTTCTTACCATAAGTTAATTTGAAGTAGTGTTTGGTCCCTTAGGAATTCACACACATTTGAACATTTTTGCACCACAGCTCGCATAATGCGTCTATTTTGTCATGTGACTGTCCTGTGCAGATGTACAAAACCCGGTCTACAGGTGGGGGAATGTTGCCCAGACCACTGTCGAAAACATCCACACACCACCGGCACATTGTACCCAACGTGTGCAGGAGTCCATGTACTCGTCCATCCAGCTTCCCACATCCTCAAAATGAGACACTGTTCAATTGGCTGAAGCCGTTCAAAAGGAGTACGTACTCGTTGGTGGAGTGTGGTTATGCCGTATGAAGAACGTTGCGAACACTACTCAGCTGTAAACTGAACACAGTTACTGCCTGCAGAGCCAAAACTCAGCACTATCTGATTGTCGAATACCGTGACAGATGACTCACTAATACTATACCCCATTAGTATGCACAAATTATACCATAGTTGCGCTGAACGTAGACCTTGAGAGTGTTGCATTTTTTTGCTCAGGCATTTGAAGTTCATACAGAGCTTCTCCCAGTTTCTGGAATGAGTACAATGCCCCAATTTTTATAAAGGTTTCCCGGTACTGCTCAGATTGCTGCGAAAGTTACTCAGTTTTTTCTAACACTCACCAACAGACAAGACCGATTCCACCATGGGCCCAGTTGCGGCTGACACGAGGGATGCTGCCAGGATGAAGAGCGGCAGCACGTGTGGAGCGAGGACGACCAGCACTCTGCTGACCACGTGGGCTGACAGGCACAGCAGCTGCTGGGGGCGTCGGCCGTACCTGTCGGCAGCAAGAGTCAGCTCAACCCGTGTGTCGAGGTCCTGGGCAGTCCAGCTAGCAGATACACTCCCACGATTATGCGCTGCCACTTATTAAACGAAATACTCCATTTATTTGTTGATGGGCTTTGTAGTTGGGACAGAAAATAGCAGAAAATGGAGTAGCCGAGACCTTAGACTGTTTAAGAGTGACTGTCAACACTTTCGGCTCTAATCCCATATGCCAAAGGGGCGCGCGTGTGTCGTCCGTGTGGACAGCGCCCGTATCCCGTAAGGGCGCAGCTTTTCAAATGGTTCAAATGGCTCTGAGCACTATGGGGCTTAACATCTGAGATCATCAGTCCCCTACACTTAGAACTACTTAAACCTAACTGACCTAAGGACATCACACACATCCATGCCCGACGCAGGATTCGAACCTGCGACCGTAGCAGCAGCGCGGTGCCGGACTGAAGCGCCTAGAACCTCTCGGCCACAGCGGCCGGCGCGCAGCTTTTCCATTTGCTGCAATGTGCTTTCCCATGTGCTCCAAGACTTTCGACTTCTGATAGCTGTGGCAGTTCGTATTTTGCCTTCTTGATGCAGCCGACATGTAAACTCTCGTGAAGAAATGAAGAACAGAAATGTCTTCCAACGAGCTTTAAAGCAAGGAAGCTGAAGTTTCTGCCTTTTCCCTTCTTTTTATTTTTGGAAAAGTGTAAGAACACTAGAGCCAAACATCATCGTAATCTAACATGGACAAGACCGGTATAAACTGTGTCAACCAGATTTACAGCTACTACCCAGTTGCGAGAAACACAATGAAGTGGTGAAAAACCCTTCTTTCCCGTTTCCCTAACGTCTACTGTGAATGCTTTTATTTTGTGCACGGATGTCACCAAGCAGAAGGTACCTCTAGTGGAACTTGTAAAAAGGAAGTTAGTATAGACTTGTTAGCTGCGGGAGCAGACATTCGATCACTGGAACCAACAGCAGCCTCTAGCCTGGATAGAAATTTTGGTCATCATCTTCCAGAACAACAAAGGAAACGCCACGTGCTAGTTTAAAGGTCGCTTTGGCAAAGGAAAGAAAGAGTCTGGGAAGCGGATAACGAAATAAACCAGATTGTCATACAAAGACTGCAGAGTCTGACTTCATGTACAACAATGTGTGTAAATTACATATGAATTACAAGTCATCATTTTTTGTCATTGCATATGAAGTAAATATGCAGTTGTGATGTTAATTTTTTTGTTTTTATTTGTGACATGATATAAAAGTTTTTCGAGAGTGGGGGAGGGGGAATTTTTTCTTGTTCTTGGCAACATTAATATACCAGTGCTAACATGAACGTATATACATAAAAAGTAGTCTATTTCTTGATCTCTAATGGTTCAAAATGGCTCTGAGCACTAGGGGACTTAACATCTGTGGTCATCAGTCCCCTAGAACTTAGAACTACTTAAACCTAACTAACCTAAGGACATCACGCACATCCATGCCCGAGGCAGGATTCGAACTTGCGACCGTAGCAGTCGTGCGGATCCGGACTGAGTGCCTAGAACCGCGAGACCACCGCGGCCGGCGATCTCTAATGTGTGGGGTATAAAATGACATATGTATGTGAGTCTCTTTAAGTTTACAATCAAAACATCAGGTCACCTACGCTGTCGAAGAGGAGAGGTATCAGAGTTGAATGTGTTAAACCTATTTACGAAATGCCATCCATGAGGCAAAACATGTTTGTGTAGAACGAAGAAGAGCTGAAATGGTTCAGGGGATGAGGCATGTGACCCTTTTCATAAACAAGATACTGTTGATGATAAAATAACGTGAATATCTCTTCTTTGTCAGTCTATTCGATTTACTCACTACCCGTCCTCGACAATACGGTCAGCAGCTCACGGGCTTGCGCTTCGCGATGCTGTCTCTCGATCACGGGCCCTGTGTCGATTCCTGGCCAGGTCGGGGATTTCCTCCACTGGGGACTGGGTGCGCGTGAGTTGCCCTCATAATTATTTCATCATCAGTGATGTGCGAGCCGCGGAAGTTGAGTCAAACCAAAAAAAAAAAAAAAGTATATGAACTCTGGCGGGCCAAATTCCCAGGATGAGACCTCCGTCCAACAGTGCTACACGCACATTTCATTTCATTTCAAAGAAACACACGGAACACAGAGTGGAGTCAACATCTGCAGTTGCGCTGATGGGATGGCCCAAAGCACTATGACCGCCTGTTTAATAGTATGATTATCACTCTTTGGAACGCATATATCAGCAATTCTGCATGGCATGAATTTGCCCGATAGTATACCAAATATTCTTCACCGAGCTCGTGCTAATTTTGTGGCCAAGGTATCAAAATGAGTTCACAATCATGCTCCTCAAACCACTGTAGCTTGATTCTGGCCTTGTAACACGGGACAGTTAGCGTGGTGGAAGATGTCGCCGCCGTCAGGGAAGACATTAAAGATGAAGGAATACAGGTCTTCCACAGCAATAAACACACAATCCACATCTGCAGTGGTACCTTCAACAGAGCCATAGGACGGACGAAAACCCAGTTCAATGTCCGCTGTAACATAATACTGCCTCCACCGACCTGCGTCCATCGGACGGTAAGTTGGGGATATTTTTGGAGTAGCTTGGGAACCCAACAAGGTCGTCTGCTGGAGGTTCAATAACTTGCAGTAAACGGTATGCTCAGAAACAAGTGTGCCTGCACCACCATTATGCTCTGTCTTCAGATCTGCGACAGATCGCTGCCCATTCTGCGTAATGGGCAAACCTCCGACCTTCGTGTTCTGCAATGAGGTATGGACGTTCAAACCCTTCTCGCCTGCTCGTGGTTTCACAGTCGTTCATCCATTTTCCGTAGATACGACAGTAGCAAGCGAACAGCACACCAGCTTCACCGAGATGTTCGTTCCCAGACGCAGCGTCATAACGGTTTGTACTTTGTGAGCGACGTATCTCAGTGTATCCTCCAATTTGCGTCCTAATATCGTGGCCGACCTCTTTTAGCCCGGCGTAGTAGTGCAACTCGACACAGTATGGACTGAATAAGTCGTTCGAAGTCCCCTTCAGAGATACTGAGCTATGCTGCCTCTATAGCTGTACATAATTACGGAAATGTGTTGCTGGTGCAGGATCTTGTACACACACTGACCTCTCGATTATATTCCAAAAATGTTCGAAGGGATTCATGTCGTAAGATCTTGGTGGACAAATCACTCACTCAAATTGTGTGGAATGCTCTTCAAGCCAATCGCAGACAACTGTTTCCCAGCGACTGACGTATTGTCATCCATAAAAACTCTATCGTTGTTTCCGAACATGAAGTACACGAATGGCTGCAAATAGTCTCCAAGTAGACGAACATAACCGTTTCCAGTCAGTGATCGGTTCAGTTGGACCAGAGGTCCCAAGCCCATTCTATATAAACACAGCCTATAACGTTGTGGAGCCACTACCATTGCACAGTGAATTGTTGACAAATTGGGTCTATGGGTCGTAGGGTCCGGGCACACTCGACCACTACGATCAGCTCTTACTACCCCAAATCAGGACTCATCTGGCCGAGCCAGGGGTTTCCAGTCGTCTAGGGTTCAACCAATATGGTCACCTGCCCAGGAGAGGCGCTGGCGGCGATGTTGTGATGCTAGCAAGGGCTCTCACATTGCTAGTCTGCTGCCTTAGGCCGTCATACGTGAGCGACAGAAGCACGTGACAGCGAGCGACAGCTTAAGGCGACAAAACACAACAGCAGGTATAGTTAGGGAAGTGCCTACGTGAGCAACATCTGTGTCGCTGCCTGTCTCCCGCTGCAACTGGCGTCGTTTGAATTCAAACGTGTTTGAATCTTGTCACTGCAGCACGCGCAACACAGAGCGATAGGCACGTGTCTTCTTGGCAAAGCAGTCGAGCGGACGCGACGGCAGTTATGAATTACTTATCATCCGATTTTAAGAAAACTATTCGGTGAAAAAATCTGATTCTTCCGCAACCTATAGCTTGATATCCTTAAATGATAAAGGTCAGAATCTATTTTCGTTATTCGTCGTAGTCACTGTTCTGCACGAAATTGAGTACATGGCTGCACGTAATTTTTAAGAATTCGAAGAGGTAAGAATCACATTGTGTAGACTTTCCGTATAGTTCATTTAAGGCCATACATTATCACATATGAAATGTAACCAATAAATCTCAATTGTGTTTAAAATTGAGACCGCAATGATACCTCTTTTCATTCTTGAGATATTGGTTGTTATATCCCTGGTTTCCTACGCTTTGGGAATCTAATGGTTGTAAAAATCGTCGTATCTCATAAAAGGTCCAAGATATCGAAACGACAAATTCTGGAAATGGCAGCACGCAGAAAGGACTATTTTATCATATGATTAACACTCAATACGTTTTTGTAAACGCGTGAGCAGAGCTAAAACAAGACTCTCTATAACTTACACCATGAGGTTTTGTCCAAATTTTCATAGCCAAACAAAGGGAGTGAAACAGGTAAACGGGGTATCAAAGTGACCAGCATGAGGTCTAGTTTGGCATGAAAATATTTAACTGCTTGAATATAATCAGGGTAATGAACGAAGACTTAATTAATAAGCTGAGGAAAAATTGAAATCTTTCACGAAAAATGAAGTGTCAAAAATGACATCTGTTCAAGACCTGTCTATTTTGCACATAAAAAGACACATTGGGGCGGTATTAAAATGTCAAAAAGACTTCCTTCGAATCAAGTACGTTAGGAAGGCAAACGAGGAGTCAGTAAGATCATGCTTTCTGAATAAAACTTGAAATTCAAAAGTGGAAGTAATCAGTCAAATATTTTATGAAATGATTTATGTAAAAGAAATAAGTAGGCCTAGGTCAGAGAAACGTTCTACGTGCCTTTGAATGATGCTCGAAATCATGAACAGAAGACGAGGTGCTCCAAACGTTTCTCTAATATTTTTTATTTCATACTTTTAGACAAATCATTACACAAAACGTTTGACTTTCTTTTCAAAAACTTTGTAAGCTTTACTTTTACAAACTATTTAGTGTAATTGAAAAGCTTGGCCTTAACACTGACTGCTGATGAAATACGTTCGCAACATCAAATATCTTTCAAATTTCATGGTTCATTGTAATTATTAGGAATTAAAAGTGTGTGGTAAACTGGTGTAGGTGTGAAGATAAGTTCTTTGGCAAGACCTTAAAAATATTCTTAGCGATGCAGTGTAAACAGTATACATAAAACATAGTATACAATATCGTAACTGAATCAGTAAAAATATAAAAACGTCCAGGTATCGAACCCAGAACCTTTTCCTCACATGTGATTATGAACTGTCTACGCTACCCCTACAGCTAGCTGTTGTTAACTGGTGTCAATCTGTGTACTTATGTTGGAATTTAGTGTAGTTAATCATGTAATAGCCATTCGTCCGCATTTATTGGCTGTTAAAAGGTCTTGATCATGTAAAAAAAAACATTCATATTTAATTTATTGATGAGTAGTCAAATGCTCCTCTGCTCATTCACGTGTATTCGAAGAACTTGTCTGGTGATCTTCGTTGTTGACGATACTTACGAAATTCTCCATGGAGATTCCTCTATTTGTAAATTTCATGCACAGCATTCCTTTTCACTTTATTTTCTTAAGTATACCTAACTGTGTAGCCTTACTCTCCAGCTGCAGTATTCCGCAGTTTAGGGACGCCGTTTTATCGAAACAGCTGGCTGGCTCTAAGCAGCCATCTTGTAGCGCGACATGGTCGCTCGCACGCAGGACACCCAAGGTTGTCGCCCGACGTTACTGCTTGTCGCTGGAGTGTCGCGTATCCAGAAGTCGCTCGCCTCTGTCGCTCACGTAGGACACAGCCTTAGCCGATTATTGCCTGATTTCACCGCACTGTCTCAACGGATACTTTCGTCGTGCGCCCCACATTGATTTCTGTGGTTATTTCACGCAGTGTTGCTTGTCTTTTAGCACTGGCAACTCTACACAAACACTGCTTCTCTCGGTCATTAAGTGAAGGACGTTTGGCCACTGCGTTGTTCTTGTTGAGAGATAATGTCAGAAATTAGGTATTCTCGGCGCACTCATGGCACTGTGCATCTTGGAATATTGTATTCCCTAACGATTTCCGTAATGGAGTGACCCAAGCGTCTGTCTCCAACTTCCATTCCTGTTTTAAAGTCTATTAATTCCCGCCGTGAGGCCATAATCACGTCGGACAACTTTTCACACAATCACTTGAGAACAAATGACAGCTCCACCAAAGTACTGCCCTTTTAAACCTTGCATACGCAATGCTACTGTCATCTGTGCGTGTCAAGTCAGTGTATATACAAGGGGCTCCAAAACGTAGGTTACACATTATTATCGCAGATCAAGTAGCTTTCATTGAATGCTACACTACACTCCGAAGCGAGTCAGATAAATGACAGTATTCTTCAACATTGTCACTAAATCTCTGCAAACAACAACCGGAACAGAATGAGATTTTCACTCTGCAGTGGAGTGTGCGCTGATATGAAACTTCCTGGCAGATTAAAACTGTGTGCACGACCGAGACTCGAACTCGGGACCTTTGCCTTTCGTGGTCAAGTGCTCTACCAATTGAGCTACCGAAGCACGACTCACGCCCGGTACTCGCAGCTTTACTTCTGCCAGTGCCTCGTCTCCTACCTTCCAAACTTTACAGAAGCTCTCCTGCGAACCTTGCAGAACTAGCACTCCTGAAAGAAAGGATATTGCGGAGACATGGCTTAGCCACAGCCTGGGGGATGTTTCCAGAATGAGATATTCACTCTGCAGCGGAGTGTGCGCTGATATGAAACTTCCTGGCAGATTAAAACTGTGTGCCCGACCGAGACTCGAACTCGGGACCTTTGCCTTTCGCGGACAAGTGCTCTACCAACTGAGCTACCGAAGCACGACTCACGCCCGGTACTCACAGCTTTACTTCTGCCAGTACCTCGTCTCCTACCTTCCAAACTTGGCGAGGTACTGGCAGAAGTAAAGCTGTGAGTACCGGGCGGCAGTCGTGCTTCGGTAGCTCAGATGGTAGAGCACTTGTCCGCGAAAGGCAAAGGTCCCGAGTTCGAGTCTCGGTCGGGCACATAGTTTTAATCTGCCACGAAGTTACATTTCTAGATGTCTCTTCATATACGAGGGTGAGTGAAATGACAACCTTAAATTTGTAATAACAAATCGAAAATTTCACGCCGTTATCCTGCAAGTTGGTAAGCGTGCTACAAACAGCGTGCAGATTGGCCTGTAGGTGGCAGCATAGTGCAGATGCACACATACCGTCGCAGTATCAGTATAAAGATTACCGCCCCCCTTGCGACTTGCACCAGGGAAGAACAGCGTTCTGTCATTCGGTTTCTGCGTAGTGAAGATGTGAAACCTATTGAAATTCATCGACGAATGAAGGTTCGGTACAGTAATGCATGTTTGTCACAGCAGCAATTCTACAAATGGAGTAGGAAGTTCGCAAATGGTGTGACTTCAGTGGAAGATGCTCCTCGTCCAGGTCAGGCACAATGAGTTGTGACTCCACAGGACATTGCAGCAGTTGAAGCCATAGGGAAGGAAAACCGCCGAGTGACACTGATTGACGCAATGGGGGGAAAGAAGTTCCGTTCTGATGAAGAGGTACGCCACGTGGTGCATGAGTGGTTGTGCAGACTACCAAAAGAATTTTTTTCTAAAGGAATTTATGCACTTTGTAAGCGCTGGAGGACTTGCATTGAGCGTGGGGGAGATTATGTTGAAAAGTGATACAACTTTGTACCACTTCAGCACAATAAATAATATTTAAAAAAATATTAAGGTTTTCATTTGAGTCGCCATCGTAATTTGCACGCTGTGATGCACCTGTTATCTGTACCGGAGCGCAATGGTCACTACAGGAAACCCGGAACATAACACAAAAAGGGAAGGGACCCGTGGTCTAGGGGTAGCGTCTTTGATTAATAACCAAAACGTCTTTGGTCTTGGGTTCGATATCCACCACTGCCTAAATTTTGATAAATAATCGGCATTGGCAGCCAAAGACTTCCGGCATAAGAAGTCAGCCTCATTCTGCCAACGGCCTTGTCAAAGAGGGCGGAGGAGCGGATGGAGGTTCAGGGCACTCTCTTGTCCTAGGGGTGGGAAATTGCCCCTAAAGGAGGAAGAATCAGCAATGATCAACGACATGAGGATGCAGAAGGCAATCGAAACCACTGCATTAAAGAGACGTAACGTGTATCCACAGGACATGTGGCCTGTAATTGAAGAAGTGTCATGATGATCTCTCCATTGGCAAAAGATTCCGGAATAGTCCCCCATTCGGATCTCCGGGAGGGGACTGCCAAGGGGGAGGTTACCATGAGAAAAAGATTGAATAATCAACGAAAGGATAACGTTCTGCGAGTCGAGGCGTGGAATGTCAGAAGCTTGAACGTGGTAGGGAAACTAGAAAATCTGAAAAGGGAAATGCAAAGGCTCAATCTAGATATAGTAGGGGTCAGTGAAGTGAAGTGGAAGGAAGACAAGGATTTCTGGTCAGATGAGTATCGGGTAATATCAACAGCAGCAGAAAATGGTATAACAGGTGTAGGATTGGTTATGAATAGGAAGGTAGGGCAGAGGGTGTGTTACTGTGAAAAGTTCAGTGACCGTGTTGTTCTAATCAGAATTGACAGCAGACCAACACCAACAACGATAGTTCAGGTATACATGCCGACGTCGCAAGCTGAAGATGAACAGATAGAGAAATTGTATGAGGATATTGAAAGGGTAATGCAGTATGTTAAGGGGGACGAAAATCTAATAGTCATGGGCGACTGGAATGCAGTTGTAGGGGAGGGAGTAGAAGAAAAGGTTACAGGAGAATATGGGCTTGGGACAAGGAATGAAAGAGGAGAAAGGTTAATTGAGTTCTGTTACAAGATTCAGCTAGTAATAGCGAATACCCTGTTCAAGAATCACAAGAGGAGGAGCTATACTTGGAAAAGGCCGGGAGATACGGGAAGATTTCAATTAGATTACGTCATGGTCAGACAGAGATTCCGAAATAAGATACTGGATTGTAAGGCGTACCCAGGAGCAGATATAGACTCAGATCACAATACAGTAGTGATGAAGAGTAGGCTGAAGTTCAAGACATTAGTCAGGAAGAATCAATACGCAATGAAGTGGGATACGGAAATACTAAGGAATGACGAGATACGTTTGAAGTTCTCTAACGCTATAGATACAGCAATAAGGAATAGCGCAGTAGGCAGTACAGTTTAAGAGGAATGGACATCTCTAAAAGGGGCCATCACAGAAGTTGGGAAGGAAAACATAGGTACAAAGAAGGTAGCTGCGAAGAAACCATGGGTAACAGAAGAAATACTTCAGTTGATTGATGAAAGGAGCAAGTACAAACATGTTCCCGGAAAATCGGGAATACAGAAATACAAGTCGCTGAGGAATGAAATAAATAGGAAGTGCAGGGAAGCTAAGACGAAATGGCTGCAGGAAAAATGTGAAGACAGCGAAAAAGATATGATTGTCGGAAGGACAGACTCAGAATACAGGAAAGTCAAAACAATCTTTGGTGACATTAAAAGCAACGGTGGTAACATTAAGAGTGCAACGGGAATTCCACTGTTAAATGCAGAGGAGAGAGCAGATAGGTGGAAAGAATACATTGAAAGCCTCTATGAGGGTGAAGATTTGTCTGATGTGATAGAAGAAGAAACAGGAGTCGATTTAGAAGAGGTAGGGGATCCAGTATTAGAATCGGAATTTAAAAGAGCTTTGGAGGACTTACGGTCAAATAAGGTAGATGGGATAGATAACATTCCATCAGAATTTCTAAAATCATTGGGGGAAGTGGCAACAAAACGACTGTTCACGTTGGTGTGTAGAATATGTGACTCTGGCGATATACCATCTGACTTTCGGAAAAGCATCATCCACACAATTCCGAAGACGGCAAGAGCTGTCAAGTGCGAGAATTATCGCACAAACAGCTTAACAGTTCATGCATCGAAGCTGCTTACAAGAACAATATATAGAAGAATGGAAAAGAAAATTGAGAATGCGCTAGGTGACGATCAGTTTGGCTTTAGGAAAAGTAAAGGGACGAGAGAGGCAATTCTGACGTTACAGATAATAATGGAAGCAAGGCTAAAGAAAAATCAAGACACTTTCATAGGATTTGTCGACTTGGAAAAAGCGTTCGACAATATAAAATGGTGCAAGCTGTTCGAGATTCTGAAAAAAGTAGGGGTAAGCTATAGAGAGAGAAAGGTCATATACAATATGTACAACAACCAAGAGGGAATAATAAGAGTGGACGATCAAGAACGAAGTGCTCGTATTAAGAAGGGTGTAAGACAAGGCTGTAGCCTTTCGCCCTTACTCTTCAATCTGTAAACCGAGGAAGCAATGATGGAAATAAAAGAAAGGTTCAGGAGTGGAATTAAAATACAAGGTGAAAGGATATCAATGATACTATTCGCTGATGACATTGCTATCCTGAGTGAAAGTGAAGAAGAATTAAATGATCTGCTGAACGGAATGAACAGTCTAATCAGTACACAGTATGGTTTGAGAGTAAATCGGAGAAAGACGAAGTTAATGAGAAGTAGTAGAAATGAGAACAGCGAGAAACTTAACATCAGGATTGATGGTCACGAAGTCAATGAAGTTAAGGAATTCTGCTACCTAGGCAGTAAAATAACCAATGACGGATGGAGCAAGGAGGACATCAAAAGCAGACTCGCTATGGCAAAAAAGGCATTTCTGGCCAAGAGAAGTCTACTAATATCAAATATCGGCCTTAATTTGAGAAAGAAATTTCTGAGGATGTACGTCTGGAGTACAGCATTGTATGGTAGTGAAACATGGACTGTGGGAAAACCGGAACAGAAGGGAATCGAAGCATTTGAGATGTGGTGCTATAGACGAATGTTGAAAATTAGGTGGACTGATAAGGTAAGGAATGAGGAGGTTCTACACAGAATCGGAGAGGAAAGGAATATGTGGAAAACACTGATAAGGAGAAGGGACAGGATGACAGGACATCTGCTAAGACATGAGGGAATGACTTCCATGGTACTAGAGGGAGCTGTAGAGGGCAAAAACTGTAGAGGAAGACAGAGATTGGAATACGTCAAGCAAATAATTGAGGATGTAGGTTGCAAGTGCTACCCTGAGATGAAGAGGTTAGCACAGGACAGGAATTCGTGGCGGGCCGCATCAAACCAGTCAGTAGACTGATGACCAAAAAAAAAAAAAAAAAAAAAAACTCTCTTCTGACTGTGTGCCACTCTTGTTGCGCATTAGTCTGAGCGTGAGGCGACATGTGTATCTCTTCTTCTGAAGTCCCCATGTGCTCTCCTTACAGCTTCAAGTGTCGCCACACGGCGGCATTCAGTGTCGTGGTGGGTGGTGGTCGTAACTGTTGGCTCATCACTGTAGGTACAGCCCGTGATGGGTTATCTCTCTACTTCTCGTTCTTCTTTATCTTTTGTCATTAACCAATAGCGTTACACTGAGGTGACAAAAGTATTGGGATAGCGGTATGCACATGTAGAGATGGCAGTAGAATGGCGTACACAACGTATGAAAGGTCAGTACGTTGCCGGAGCTGTGATGTGTACTCGGGTGATCCGTGTGAAAAGGCTTCCGAACGGATTATGGCCGTACAACGGGAATTAACAGACTTTGAACGCGGAATGGTGGTGCTGCCGAGATGTATGAGACGTGGCACTTCGGATATCGCTAGAGCATTCAATATGACGAGATCCGCAGTGCCAAAAGTGTACCGAGGGCACCAAACTTCAGGCACTACCTCTCACCGAGGAGAATGCAGTGGCCGACGGCTTTCACCTAACGACCGAGCGGTGTTTGCATAGAGTTGTCAGTGCTAAAAGGAGAGCAACACTGCGTCAGATAACCACAGAAATCAATGTCGGATGTACGACGAACGTATCCCTAAGGACAGGCCGGCGAAATTTGATGTTAATGGGCTTTGGCAGCAGACGACCGAGGTGAGTCTTTGCTAACAGGGCGACATCTGTGCAGTGCCACTCCTGGGGTCGTGACAATATCAGTTAGACCCCAGACGACTGCAGAAAACAGTGGCTTGGTCAGAAGAGTCCCGATTTCAGACGGTAAGAGCTGACGCCAGGGTTTGAGTGGGGCGCAGACCCCATGAAGCCATGGACGCAAGTTTCAACAAGCTACTGGTGCCTCCATAACGGTGCGGGCTGGAATGAAGTGTATCCTCTGGTCCAATTAAACTTTGACTGGAAATTTTTATGTACGGCTACTTGGATACCACCTGCAACCATTCATGGACTTCATGTTCCCAAACAAAGATGGAATTTTTATGGACGACAATGAGCCATGTCAGCGGGCCACAATTGTTCGAGATTGCTTTTCAGAACATTCTGGGCAATTCGAGCGAATGATATGGCCAGCCAGGTCGCCCGACACGAATCCCATTGAACATTTAAGGGGTTTAATCGAGAGGTCACTGCGTGCAGAAAATCCTTGCACCAGCAACGCTTTGACAATTTTGGGCAGGCTGTGGAGGCAGCACAGCTGAGAATTTTTGTAGGGGACTTTTAGCGACTTGTTGAGTCCTTGCCATGTCGAGATGCCCCACTACGTCTGTGAAAAGAAGGTCTGAGTCGATCTATCTTAGGGGGATCCCATAACTTTTATCACCTAAGTGTGCAATATCTATTGGCATTAAACTCGTCACTCGCATTAGCTACAAGCCACAGAATGCTGTGGACAGATATATCTGTAGAACCCAGTGAGAGCGAGCATACCATGGACGGACATATGCGTCACACCCACTTGCGCACATGCTGATAACATTCTTCGGCCATAGAACTGAGCTATAGAGTGGTATACAGTTCAACGTGAACCCTCGAACCACAGTGCAACTACGCATATTTCGTATATGGAAATCACTTCCAAATGTGAAAAGTATCAGATAAATATTGTGGGATTGACTAGGTGCCAAACCCATGACCTTTGGATCAGTAGTATAGCTCTCGAACACTGAGCTACCAAACCACATAAGTGGATATTAATACCGTATTAATACTGTTAAATTAACATTAGGTGATAATATCATGGATTGTGTAATAACAGTATAAATTTCAAGGTTAAAAATTGTCACCTGAAGTGAAATGAATGTCGAATATGCTAGTAATTGCAATGTTTTAAGCGTCTGGAACCTCGTCATCAGGCTATCGACCAGCGCTGCCCCCGAAACCCACTGGTCGTGACTATCCAGATCTCCATTCCGACCTCCATCAAGATGGATGGTCGGTCGTCTTTGTCTGGACCCCAGGTCACGTTGGGATCCCAGTGAACGAATATGCTGACCTGTTGGCCAAGTTAGCCACCAGAACAACGACTTTGGAGTTTAAAGGTTCAGAACTTGGCCTGCAGTCGACTCCCCACCATCAGCTGAGCACCGATTGGTGTGCCCTGCTTTCTCCGAACAAACTGCAAGAAATAAGCCACTGTTCCATGTGGCACTCTTCCCTTCGTGCTTCTCACAGAGAATATGCCATTCTCTGCCAGCTTCACATTGGCCCCACTTGGCTGACCCACAGCCACAGCCTACAACATGAGGATTCACCCCACTGTCGGTGTGGTGCCAATCTGATGGGTGTCCACATCCTTCTGGAACGCTCTAATCTGACCACTGTACAGTCAAACCCTAAACCTGCAGATACGCTGCCTCTGGTGCTAGTGGATGACGTCAGAGTGGCTGGTCTGGTTTCACATTTTACCCATAAAGTTGGTTTCTACTCCTCTCTGTGAGGGAGGGCACAATGGCACCGTCAGTCACTTGAGGGTTGGAGGGGTACCCCCTCTCCTGCTCTGACCCAGGGGATGGTCGGTGATCCAGCCTGGCTTTTGCCCTTCCCACCTTTCAAGTTCTTATTCTTTTACTCATATATCGTTGGTTTACTGTCTCGTTGGTGCTATTGTCTTTTCTGATGTTTTATAAACTTGCCTGTTTTGCTAGTTTTTATTGTGATAATGGGGGGAGAGGAAACGCCAGTCGCATGCAGAGGGTGCACCTCCTGCATGACATGTTTTGGGTGCCTCCAGCAGTTTTCTGAGTGGAGCAACATACCCACATTCTCCCGATTACCCGTCACTGACTTCTGCTTGCTTCTACTCGTATCTTTTGGTTTTATTGATCCTCAGTTACAACACGTTCATCAGGGTTTGCCTTCTGCGTCCTTCCACTCTGAGGACACTTCCCGGCTTGACGCATATAGGATGGAGCGACTGATAGCCATGTAGTTTGGTCTCTTAAACCCCACCAATCCTACAGACAAGGGACATCAGAGTAATAAGTAAAAATAGTAACTCGGTTTACTATAAAAATCTCTTTCAGGAATTAAAGTTTATACTAATATCATGGAGCACATTTAATAACCTTTTATCCATATTAAGAAAACATCAGTTGGTAGTCCCCTAAAGTTCTGGTTATGATTATGGAGCATCATCAAACTTGACGTTAAATATAGCAGGAAAAAACCAATGGAAAACTCAGAATAATATTTTTTTCCTGGGAATAAAAATGTGCTGTAAACTGCTCGAGGAAAATAAGAGGACAAATAAGACCAATAAATTTGTGAAATACATCTTACATCGTTACGATATATATCACATTTTCCTATACAACTGAATACTAATTGGTAGAAATGTGTCATAAATTAATAGTAAAAAATTGATTCGAGAACACACTTTCACAATGTAATACATCGTACCGCAGTATCTTAATCTTAGGTCAATTACGTGTAACATTAATCTACTTTCAGCTCCTTGAACTCAATATTTACTATAGAAAAGTATGAAAGACAGGTGCGTGTGTATGTCTGTGTGTACAAAAGTCGTAAAATTCTTAACCAACTAAACCGTTAAGTACCTTTGGCTTCTATGTAAGAATAAAATTAGCTTTCGGTTTCCTCTTTTTGCTAAGATAAGTATCTAGTACCACTTTAAAAAGTATCCATGGAGCATAAACAAGTAACTAACTTCACCACAGAGCCTAGAAAAAAAGATACAATGGGAAAGTACAGTGTAATGCACGTGACATATAGGAATACATCGATAATAATAATAATGCACTCTTATTATATTGACTGAAACGGTAGTGATATGTGAAATGTACTACTACGTATCTGTCGCTATTGAAAAACCAATCATAAATTCTAAAAATAATTTAACTTCTTATACAGGGTGTTACAAAAAGGTACGGCCAAACTTTCAGGAAGCATTCCTCACACACAAAGAAAGAAAATATGTTATGTGGACATGTGTCCGGAAACGCTTACTTTCCATGTTACAGCTCATTTTATTACTTCTCTTCAAATCACATTAATCATGGAATGGAAACACACAGCAACAGAACGTACCAGCGTGACTTCAAATGCTTTGTTACAGGAAATGTTCAAAATGTCTTCCGTTAGCGAGGATACATGCATCCACCCTCCATCGCATGGAATCCCTGATGCGCTGATGCAGCCCTGGAGAATGGCGTAGTGTATCACAGCCGTCCACAATACGAGCACGAAGAGTCTCTACATTTGGTACCGGGGTTGCGTAGGCAAGAGCTTTCAAATGCTCCCATAAATGAAAGTCAAGAGGGTTGAGGTCAGGAGAGCGTGGAGGCCACGGAATTGGTCCGCCTCTACCAATCCATCGGTCACCGAATCTGTTGTTGAGAAGCGTACGAACACTTCGACTGAAATGTGCAGGAGCTCCATCGTACATGAACCACATGTTGTGTCGTACTTGAAAAGGCACATGTTGTAGCAGCACAGGTAGAGTATCCCATATGAAATCATGATAACGTGCTCCATTCTGCGTAGGTGGAAGAACATGGGGCCCTATCGAGACATCACCAACAATGCCTGCCCAAACGTACACAGAAAATCTGTGTTGATGACGCGATTGCACAATTGCGTGCGGATTCTCGTCAGCCCACACACGATGATTGTGAAAATTTACAATTTGATCACGTTGGAATGAAGCCTCATCTGTAAAGAGAACATTTGCACTGAAATGAGGATTGACACATTGTTGGATGAACCATTCGCAGAAGTGTACCCGTGGAGGCCAATCCGCTGCTGATAGTGCCTGCACACGCTGTACATGGTACGGAAACAACTGGTTCTCCCGTAGCACTCTCCATACAGTGACGTGGTCAACGTTACCTTGTACAGCAGCAACTTCTCTGACGCTGACAGACTAACCTGTTGATGCTACGTACTGATGTGCTTGATGCTAGTACTGTAGAGCAATGAGTCGCATGTCAACACAAGCACCGAAGTCAACATTACCTTCCTTCAATTGGGCCAACTGGTGGTGAATCGAGGAAGTACAGTACGTACTGACGAAACTAAAATGAGCTCTAACATGGAAATTGAGCGTTTCCGGACACATGTCAACATAAACATCTTTTCTTTAGTTTGTGTGTGAGGAATGTTTCCTGAAAGTTTGGCCGCACCTTTTTGTAACACCCTGTGTACTGAAAATAATAAGTGTGTGTGGATGAAACCGGTAATAAAAAAAATAGCTACGCACATGTCGCCAATGTAACCAAACAGTAACCCCAGGGCCACTCCAATAATCTGAGAGTAGAACAAGACGTCATTGACGGCCTGCCGGTTGTCGCAGACCCAGTTCATCTGTGACGTCACCGTCAGGGAGAACCACGTGTCGTCATACTCCCAGCCGTGCTGGCACTTCACAGGTTCCCTGCTGCCACCGAAGTCAGTCACATCACTCCGGTTGTACATCAGGCACTTGCTGAACGAGGCTCCTTCCCTGTAACAAGCAGGACATAACTTAGGGCGTAAAAGAGGAGCCCACAGCTTACTCATGTGACGCGAAAACAGTGATGATGAGGTGCCATACTCCGAGGAAGGTAGGGAAAGATGCAGGAGACCCGCGCTGATGACTAGGTAAGGCGCTAAAGGAGGTGGTTTGCCATTGCCTTCCTCCAACAGTAATGTGGATGAATGATAATGATGAAGACGACACAACAACACCCAGTCATCTCGAGGCAGGGAAAATCCCTGACCCCGCCGGGCATCGAACCCGGGAGCCCGTGCGCGAGAAGCGAGAACGCTACCGCAAGACCACGAGCTCCGGACCGAAAAGAGTGGAAAAATAAATATACGAAATAATTACATCCAGACAAGAAGAGAGATTCTTGATATTACTGAAGAACTTTTCGTCGTGTCATATTAACACGCTATTGTTTTGCGACCTACAGTTGTCTGTTTACGCTGTGAAATGCATAAAATGTTTTGAACACCAGTACATGCAAAAATGTAAATTTGGACAGAGATAGGCTCTAGCTTGGGTCCAGCCACTAGCAACTGAACATATTTCCTAAGTACACAAAGTCTCAATATTAATAGTGATTTTTTTTTCAGTCCTCGTACACGACGTTTCTAAGGGAGCTTAAGAACACGCTTGTAGTAAATGGTCATTCCCCTGTGGTTGAGTTGATGGAGCAGGTTCAAATTCTTCGCAGCGCAATCAATCGGAATTCGAATCATAATCGCGGACTAACGCGCCACGAGAAATAGTGCCTTTGCAGTGGGTGCAGTATCATTTCTTCTGCACGAATGTAGGTATCTGGCGACGACATGAAATTTCTGACTCGGTATGCGGACAGATGTCTGAGAAAAGTTATAACAGGAATTACTGGAGCAACAAATGTATTTTATGTACGGACCTAGAAGGGAGATGTTACGTCACGAAGCATCGTCCCAATATACAGGATGGTCCATTGATAGTGATCGGGCCAAATATCTCACGAACTAAGCATCAAAAGAAAAAACTACAAAGAACGAAACTCGTCTAGCTTTAAGGGGGAAACCAGATGGCGCTATGGTTGGCCCGCTAGATGGCGCTGCAATAGATCAAACGGATATCAACTGCGTTTTTTAAAATAGGAACCCCCATTTTTTATTACATATTCGTGCAGTACGTAAAGAAATATGAGTAAACACTCCACTTTTTTCCCTTTGTAATAGTCACAAACGTACAAGTACGTGGTATCACGTAACATTCCACCAGTGCAGACGGTATTTGCTTCGTGATACATTATCCGTGTTAAAATGGACCATTTACCAATTGCGGAAATGGTCGATATGGTGTTGATGTATGGCTATTGTGATCAAAATGCCCAACGGGCATGTGCTATGTATGCTGCTCGGTATCCTAGACGACATCATCCAAGTGTCCGCACCGTTCGGCGGATAGTTACGTTATTTAAGGAAACAGGAAGTGTTCAGCCACATGTGAAACGTCAACCACGACCTGCAACAAATGATGATGCCCAAGTAAGTGTTTTAGCTGCTGTCGCGGATAATCCGCACGTCAGCAACAGACAAATTGCGCGAGAATCGGGAATCTCAAAAACGTCGGTGTTGAGAATGCTACATCAACATCGACTGCACCCGTACCATATTTCTATGCACCGGGAATTGCATGGCGATAACTTTGACCGTCGTGTACAGTTCTGCCACTGGGCACAAGAGAAATTACGGGACGATGACAGATTCTTTGCACGCGTTCTATTTAGCGACGAAGCGTCACTCATCAACAGCGATAACGTAAACCGGCATAATATGCACTATTGGGCAACGGAAAATCCACGATGGCTGCGACAAGTGGAACATCAGCGACCTTGGCGGGTTAATGTATGGTGCGGCATTATGGGAGGATAATTGGTCCCCATTTTATGAATGACAATCTAAATGGTGCAATGTATGCTGATTTCCTACGTAATGTTCTACCGATGTTGCTACAAGAGGTTGCACTGCATGACAGAATGGCGATGTTCTTCCAACATGATGAATGGCCGGCACATAGCTCGCGTGCGGTGAAGCGGTATTGAATAGTATACTTCATGACAGGTGGATTGGTCGTCGAAGCACCATACCGTGGCCCGCACGTTGACTGGATATGACGTTGCCGGATTTCTTTCTATGGGGAAAGTTGAAGGACATTTGCCATCGTGATCCACCGATAACGCCTGGCAACATGCGTCAGCGCATTGTCAATGCATGTGTCAACATTACGGAAGGTGAACTACTCGCTGTTGAGAGGCATGTCGTTACATGTATTGCCAAAAGCATTGAGGTTGACGGACATAATTTTGAGCATTTATTGCATTAATGTGGTATTTACAGGTAATCGCGCTGTAACAGCATGTGTTCTCAGAAATGACAAGTTCACAAAGGTACATGTATCACATTGGAACAACCGAAATAAAATGTTCAAACGTACTTGCGTTCTGTATGTTAATCTAAAAAACCTACCTGTTATCAACTGTTCGTCTAAAATTGTGAGCGATGCGTTTGTGACTCTTACAGCGCCATCTATCACAAATCGAAAAAAGTGGTCCAAGTAAAACATTCATATTTCTTTACGTACCACAGGAATATGTAATAAAAATGGGGGTTCCTATTTAAAAATACGCAGTTGACATCCGTTTGACCTATGGCAGCGCCATCTAGCGGGCCAACCATAGCGCCATCTGGTTTCCCCCTTCAAGCTAGACAAGTTTCATTCTTTGTAGTTTTTTCGTTTGACGCTTATTTCGTGAGATATTTGGCCCGGTCACGATCAGTGGACCACCCTCTATATCAGACGGTGGAGGTGAAACTTCCTGGCAGATTAAAACTGTGTGCCCGACCGAGACTCGAACTCGGGACTTTTGCCTTTCGCTGGCAAGTGCTCTACCAACTGAGCTACGGAAGTACGACTCACAGCTGTACTTCTGCCAGTATCTCGTCTCCTACCTTCCAAACTTTACAGAAGCTAAACCTCATTCTGGAGACGGTGGAGGTGCTCATCAGGCAACAAGTGTTAAATGATCAAACGTTTATTCCCTTCGAAAATGGTGTAAATGATCAACATCAGTAAGGGGTTCGACACCCATGGACCCGAAGACACACTTGTATTCATTGTGTCGTGGAAGCAAACTGCCTCCTAAAGGTACATTGGGGAACGTCTTGTCATGCCTGAAATTCAAGGTGGGTCATTCATAAAAGTTGCCGGCTAGAGACTGTCGTGAAGTGTACGTCTTCCTATCACGCTCGAGACGTGATCTGTAGGCGGCAAGCCGGCCGCTGTGGCCGAGCGGTTCTAGGCGCTTCAGTTCGGAACCGCGCTGCAGCTACGGTCGCAGGTTCGAATCCTGCTGCGGGCATGGATGTGTGTGATATCCTTAGGTTGGTTAGGTTTAAGTGGTTCTAAGTCTACGGGACTGATGACCTCAGATGTTAAGTCCCTTAGTGCTCAGAGCCATTTGATCCCACTGGGATACAATAAAATGATTAACAGCTCGAGCATACAGGATAAGTCTTCCGTCGTTCTTACGGTAATTACTGGATGTATCGGATTGCAATATTCGCTATCTGTTTCTCAATTATATCATGAATTGTGGTGTATATCGTTCCCTAGCAGTACTGACTACAAACCCCACACGTTATTCTAACCACTTCTTCTTGAGCAGTGAATACTTTTTGCCTGAGTGTTGAGTTACCCCAAAATAGTATTCCGTATGACATCATAGAGTGAAGGTATGCAAAGAATATTAGCTAGCTAATTTTTATATCCTCTAACTTAGCAATTATTCTGATAGCACAAGTTGACGAACCTAGTCGCTTTAGGAGATACAAAATATGAATTTTCTAATTGAGATCCTTGTCTAGATGTACACCCAAAAACTTAGTATGCTCTACCCTGGCTACTGGCTTCTGCTGATGTGTTATATTTATTGAAGGAACTGCATTCCTTGCAGTAGAAAATCGGGTGTACTGTGTTTCTTCAAAGTTCAGAGCAAGCCCATTCGCAGAAAACCAATCAATAACTTTTCCAAAGATGTTATTTGTATCATTTTCTATTGGATATTTTTTACTAGTAATGATGCTTATATCATCAGTAAACAATTTCTGTTTAGTCTCTCTTTTCATATCAAGAACAGAAGGCGACCCATGATCGAGCCCTGTGGAAGACCTGAAGTAATTTCACCCCAGTTAGATGAAAGGGGAAGCTTCCTTAAATTCTTAAACCAAATAAAGAAACTTTTTGCCTCCTGTTCTGTAGGTATGACTTAAACCACTCATATGCTGTTCCATTTATACCATAGAATTGTAATTTCTGTACTGGACAGTGAAATTGTATATTGCTGTCTCAGTGGAACAGCATTTTTGAAATGCAAAATGTGATTTACTTAGTATCCCATTACTGCTGAAGTTGCTAACCACTCTTGAGTACATTACTTTCTCAACAATTTTTTAAAATGCTGTGAACAAGGATAATGGCTGGTAATTATTGACGCGAGGTGTCCCATTTTTTGTAGAGAGGCTAGACTATGGCATATGTTAGCCCGTTTGGGAAAATACCAAACCTTTTTTGAAAACTGTTTGGTGTTACATCTATTAATTTTATTTGGGGCAACAGTGTTCAAAAAGGGATACAAATTTTATAAATTTATCAAGAAATATGTTGTATATATCATTGACAATTGGTTCATTATACACATCTCCCCAATTAACATTTCTCAAACTTTCTCTGAAGTGTGCTATAGATACCGGATTGGCCAGCCTTACACTTTTACTTAGTTTCTGAACTGTATACCCTGCTAATTTTTGTAAGTTAATCAGTTGTGCATCATGGTCCGACAATACGTTTATCACAGGGAGAGCATGTGTTAGTTTTACATCCTCTTGCTGCACAAATACATTATCTATTAGAGTGCTACTGTCTTGAGCTATACATGTAGAGAAATTGATCACTGATTCTAAGCTATCCGTCATTAATAACACTTGTAGTTCACTTTTACTATCACAACTGCTGAGAAAGTTTAGACTGAAATTATCACAGATTAATAACTTCTTCTTTTTGTCTGACAGACAGCGTAATAGGGAGTCAAACTACTTTATGGATAGCTGCCATTCTCCTAATGGTGACCTGTATGCTGTTGCTAATAACAACAGTACATTATCTAGCTGTAGTTTACATGCACAAACTTCAAAGTGCTAATCGACTCAAAATTTGCTTACTTCTACAGTTTTGTACTTAGCCCCTTGTTTTGTGTAAATGGCAACTCCTCCTTTATCTATGCTCGATCTGCAAGTGTAAGATGCTAAATTACACCCATTCATACTGACACTTTCCATCCCCACAGTTACATGGTGTTCAGACAGACAAAGAATATCAACCTCATTCTTATTTTTAAGATCATCTAAACTCACTAACAGCTCATCTATTTTATTTTTTATTCCCCTGATATTTTTATGAAGTAAATTGACACTACCCTTAGCTTTATCCCTATTTACTGTTAATGACACTTCTTTTATTCTATTTTTCTAGATTATTGTCTGTCTGGACATTGGCATCAACCTAGAAAACCTGTCTGCCTGTTCCCATTAACCACAGGGATCATCTCTTGTGTGACTGTGCACCCCCCCCCCCCCCCTCCCTTACAGTTTCTGCTAACAGAGAAACTAACTTACCTTTCCCCTTCCTATTCAGGTGCAGGCCATGTGTTGTGTATCCCCCCCTAGCAACAGCATCAACTGGAAGAACACTCATGTGGGACTTTGCCAGTGTCTGGCACATCCTGTTCAGCTCAGTGTTTACACGCCTTACAGCAGTGTTTACCTATGGCCGATCATGGCGCTGAAAGACCTCCACAAACACCACATCTGTGTGCCCAGTTCCTTGTCCTACTTTGTCCAGGTTGAAAGGTCCCTGTTGGATTCCTTTCATGTTAATTTTTTTAAAACTGTTGTCATTTACGGCATCATTCCACTTCTAAATTTACTGTGGTGTTTCTGACTATCTGGGAGGAGACTGAGCAGTGGAACGTGTTACTTTTACACATAATCAAGAATGATCTGTCACACCACTATACTTTAAAACACAGTTTATACGTAATTCATGTCACACAGCCTCATACGGAACCTACATGCGCTTTGTTTTACATACTGTATATGATAAGATACTGTCATCCCCCTTCCCTTCTGTGTGAAAGCATGAATGAGCAAATGTATTTCTAGTTGCATGCTTGATGGTAGCAGACAAGCCTGTCTGCTAGAGAACAGTAGGACCAACTTCCGAACAGGTAGCTACGCTTTCTAAAAGCAAAGAGGTTTCTATTCTTAGTATGGTCCTGTTCGTCCCTTGTCATGTTGGTATAGGAAGCTGCATCTCTGGTCACTTCCGTTTTGTATCTAGAAGCACCCTCGGTAGGGGCCCACGGCAGTCAGTCCGTGGTGAGCGTCTGAAGTGGTAAGATCTCGGGCTAAGCACGTCTCTGCTAAGTCCGTAGGACAATGGATTTCTTAAGTTCAGCCTAACTGAAAATTTAATCACCTTTATTTCAGGTTTAGATCTAAAATATCTAACGTTATCTTAAATTGCAACGCAATGTAATTCGAGTGTGAGGTTCAGAATATCTTCCAGTAGTTGCTTTGTCACTACTTTGTGAGTAAAGTGGAACCACGTGTGGATGATCTGTAACTCTAACTAAGATCATCAATCTTAAATGCCAATGTGCGTGAGATTATAACGTCTCGTCTTCACAATATTTTTCAATATAGCAACTTTTCTTTATGTTCAGCCCACATGGGGTGTACTTTGTGAGACCAGTACCACGTGCTTATACAATTGTTTGACCCATCAGGCTAATAGTAAGGCGATAGTAACCAGTTCGAGATTTTTCTTTTGTAATTTGTGTTTCGATGTAATTTATTATAATTATCAAAATTATTGTGGAGTTACACTCTTTGTGTAAACCAAGTTGACCACGTGAAGCATGTAGTGTAATCATCAAAGTAGCCCTCAGCTATTCTTTTCGCAAAGATTTCACATCGACTTAGTATGAATTTAGTATACCTATGTGTGGTAATTTCATGACGGACAGGATTGTGCTACGAAAGTAACTTCTTTGGGTGAAAATTGAATCGGTTGGTTGTGGTTAATTTCCTCTTGCATTTGTTTCAACGTTCTTTGTGTGTTATTTTATGAATGTAGTGTTGTATGCAGTCTCCCAATCTTGGCTCCATATTTGATGTGTTCCATAAGATTACAAACTCACATTTTCACAATCCTAAATAAGGCACCAGTTTAGTTATGAATCAAGTTTAATATGCGGAAGTTTTAACGGGACAATGATCAATGTTGAAATAAATATCCAAATATAAACTGATTTATTTCATTATATTTAAATTCTCTTATTATATATATATCACCGATTGTCGTAAGATGACTACTAAAAGATTTTAATTAATGTTAGTCTGCTTGGGAATTTGGTAAGCTAGACTGGGTACCTGGTGAAACAATGGCTCAATAATTCAAGGTTAGTTCCCCCAGACAGCTAACAGCTTTTAACCCGCTTTTATTGTTGAATATCAGGACCTCTTTCAGAACAACTTAATGCATCAACATTAAAAGGTCACTCCTAATACCATATCCTAGATTCATAGCGAAGCTGTTTCCTGCTCCCCCAACTATACTTACCTGATCTTCCTTCTCAAAGTCCCTGCATACCTGACCTAAGTTTTCTCTTGCCTGGTTAAGGCTAGCACTTGGTTTCACAAAACTTAAGATCTGGTACACTTTACCTAATTTCTCCTAGAACTGCTGGCCTACGTCCCTCCCATGACTGCTACCTAAAAGTAGAGTTCTTCTTTTCCTACTCTGATTTGATCCAGACCTGCCTTTTTTCTTTAAGCTAATATTCTGCTTCAACCTACTTCCAGTTACATACCAGTTCAGATAGTAAGTCAAATTGATTTGCTAACGGAATTTCTAAAGTTTTTTGAACAGTTTCCCTTTTCCACCATTTGCTTGCTACCTTTTCCCAGCACTCCATTTCGTTTTTCTCCCTAAGCCTACATAATTACAAACCGGCGTTTTCTAATTCATCCTTAAGGGCACAAATCTTTGCCTCCCGTTCAGCGTTTTTTCTGTCCTTTCTACATAACCTACATTGTCATGGAAGAGCCTCATTATCTAGCCCTGTTTCCTCGCCGCTACATTCGCCCCAATTAAACCACAATCTACTGTCTTCAGGTCACAAATGCTTTGATAGAAAAATTTGCACAAACGATTTACACAAAATTTACACAAAAGCAGAGAATAACTTGGCACAAGATCACTGAAATTGCGTAGCCTGTACTAATACGTAACTAAACGCTAATGTAAACAAACTTTTAAACTTACTTTCGAAAGTTCTAATTGACTACCTACACTTTTAATTTAACTTTGAACCGCCAGGTCTAGTGAAAAAAAAAGTACCTACACTCACCCGCAATTTACTCCTAAAATGTAAACAAAACTAACGACTATCGGCCTTTACAAAATACTTTCTTGTCGATCCAAATACGCTCAGAAAAACGAAACTTTCAATAGATAGCTTAGCGAAGAAGTAAATGCACTAGTCTAAAATGTAATATTAAGTAAATTAACTCTTACGTCAATATTAATCCCGTAACTTAGCGAGACCTTCGTGGACGTGCCTCTGTCAGAGATAATACACTCTAGCGTCATTTTGTTCTGTTCCTCCTTCAATAACGTTAATATACGATAAACAATTACCGTTCGACAATTACTGATTATGGACAACAATGTCTAGCCATATTCTGCTTTCATATCGATATTTTGTTTCGACTTGGATTGTTCTATGGGCCTTGATAATAGATTTTCTCGAAATACCCGCATGCCACTCGCAAAGTCGTTGCGTCAACACCGCCCCTTAGCGTTATCTTTTTCCTTATCAACCTGACCGACTGGTGCGTGTCTGAAGGTTTCGCATCAACAGAATGATAAAAAAAGGAAAGTAACTGAAAAGGTACTTCTTGACATTTTGTAACAGGTAGTTTGTTTCCTCATGAAGAGGTTCCCGACTGCCCACTGCGTGACATGGTGCAATGTTTAGCACATTGTGGTTGCATTTGAAAGGACGGAAGTTCAGATAGCCGGATCTTGGAAAAAGATAAAAACGAACCGTTTTCGCTTTCCGTGCGAGCTCTGTTTTCCCTTATTTTATTACTACGATCGTTTCTCCCTATAAAGGTCGGCGTCAACAAAATATTTTTGCAATCGGAGGAGAAAGTTGGCGATTGAAATTTCGTGAGAAGATTCCACCGCAACGACAAACGACTTTGTTTTAATGGTGTCCATCCCAAATCCTGTGTCATGTCCGTGACAGTCTTTCGCCTATTTCGTGCTACTACAAAACGTGCTGCTCTGTGCTGACCTTTCTCGATGCACTCCGTGAGTCCTATCTGGTAAGTGTCCCACACCGTGCAGCAGTACTCCAAAAGAGGACGGACAAGCGTAGTGTAGGCAGCCTCTTTAGGAGATGTGTTACATCTTCTAAGTGTCCTGTCAATAAAACGCAACGTTTGGTTTGCCTTCCCTACAACATTTTCTATGTATTCCTTCCAATTTAAATTGTTCGTAATTCAAACTCCTACATATTTAGTTGAATTTACGGCCTTTAGATTTGACTGATTTATCGTATAACCGAAGTTTAACGGATTCCTTTTAGCGCTCATGTGGATGACCTCACACTTTTCGTTATTTGGGGTTGACTGCCAATTTTTGCACCAAGTGCATATCTTCTGTACATCGTTTTTGCAATCTGTTTTGATCTGATGAGCGTACTAGACGATAAACGACAGCGTCATCTGCAAACAACCTAAGACAGCTGCTCAGATTGTCTCCTAAATAGTTAATATAGATAAGGGACTGCAGAGGGCCTATAACGATACCTTGGGGAACGCCAGAAGTCACTTCTATTTTACTCGATGACTTTTCGTCATTTACTACGACCTGTGAACTCTCTGACAGTAAATCACGAATCCAGTCACATAAATATTCCATAAGGAGGCAATTTCGCTAAAGGCCGCTTATGTTGCTCATCTTCAAAAGCCAGTTTGGAAATCTGGGTATACAGAACCAGTTTGAAATTTCTTGTCAATAGCATTCAACACTTGTGTGAAAAGAGCTAGTTGTGTTTCACAAGAACGATGTTTTTTAAATCCGTGTTGACTGTGTGTCAATAGACCATTCTCTTCGAGATAATTCATGATGTTCGAACACAACGTTGTTGTTGTTGTGGTCTTCAGTCCAACGACTGATTTGATGCAACTCTCCAAGCTACTCTATTTTGTTCAAGTCCATTCATCTCAGAGTAACTACCACAACCTACACCCTTCTGAATCTGCTTACTGTATCCATCTCTTCGTCTCCCTCTACGGTTTTTACCACCCATGGTCCCTTCCAGTACTAAACTGGTGAGCCCTTAATGCCTCAGAACGTGTCCTACGAACCGATCCCTTATTCTAGTCAGGTTGTGCCACAAATTTCTCTTCTCACCAATTCTATTCAGTACCTCCTCATTAGTTACGTGATCTACTCATCTAATCTTCAACATTCTTCTGTAGCACCACATTTCAGAAGCTTCTATTCTCTTCTTGTCTAAACTGTTTATCGTCCATATATCAGTTCCATATATGGCTACACTCTATACACATACTTTCAGTATGGACTTCCTGACACTTAAATCTATACTCGATGTAAACAAATTTCTCTTCTTCAGAAACGCTTTCCTTGCCATTGCCAGTCTACATTTTATATCCTCTCTACTTCGACCATTCTCAGTTATTTTGCTTCCCAAATAGCAAAACTCCTCTACTATTTTAAATTTTAAGTGTTTCGTTTCCTTATCTAACTCCCTCATCGTCGCCTGATTTAAATCGACTACATTCCATTATCCTCACTTTGCTTTTGTTGATGTTCATGTTATACCCTGTTTTCAAGATACTGTCCATTCCCTGCAACTGCTTTTCCAAGTGCTTTTCTGTCTCTGACAGAATTACAATGTCATCAGAGAAGCCTCAGAGTTTTTATTTATTCTCCCTGGACTTTAATTCCTAGTCCAGTTTTTTCTTTTGTTTCCTTTACTGCTTGCTCAATATACAGACAGAATAACATCGAGGATAGGCTACAACCCTGCCTCAATCCCCTCTCAACTACTGCTTCCCTTTCGTGCCCCTCGACTCTTATAACTGCCATCTCGTTTTTCTGCAACCCTCTTACAGCACAAAAGTGCGTGATTATGTTCGCATGCCAAAATTTTTTATGAGGAAGGCGGAACGACGGTTGAGGCAGCTCGTTCCCCACATCTTCTGACAGTCTTCTAAAGAGGAACATAACAGAATCTTTCGTGTTCCAACATGAGTATTCCTGCACTGGCACCCTTTTTTCCCCTGCTACAACTAGGTGTGCTGCTCATACAAAACCATTGCTCTAAGTCAGCGAAACTTTGATAGTTCACTGATATGCTTCAACAAATTTTTATACTTTGACACATGCAAACAACAAATAAGTTAACACAAAATCATTTGATTTACTTTTTTTTTTGTTCTTTGCGCATCGATCGTAATTCATCAAAAACGCCCGGCTTATGATGTGCACCTTAAAAAAGAAAAAAAGTATTTCACTTAGTTTGGAATCTTCCCAGTTTTATATAATTTTTGGCAGTCATTTTAAGTTCTTTCTAGCTATTTTAAGACTCTTTTTGGTCTATCTTTGTCATTGCAGTAACACTTTGCGCATATTTGTACAAGCGCGAAGTGCCTTTTATACAGAGACAACAGATCATTTAGTTTTATTGGTGAAAAAATACTGGTTAAAAGCATCGTCTAGTGACCTCAGAACCATTATGATGATGCTAGAACCTTTGCCATGTGTTCACTACGTCATTCAAAACTACATTTGTGCCTCACGTCGGATATTACTGCATAATGTACACGTGTAAGTACGTAACTATGACCCTCTGTATCCCACAAACTGACTGTCATACTGAACAATGTTTCAAGGTTCCCCGACATCATCGTCTTCAGAACATATGATGAAAATTTCGACGAACTGTCATTAATACGTGTTACGGAAGTTTCTCTGCCACAACTCGTACTTTTGGTACCGAAAAATCATGGGTTATTGGGATTATCTCAGGAAGTGCCCATGAACAAATGGTCCTTTTATAATCTGCCTTACATCCATCCTGGACCAGACTGAATGCAGAAGAACCAACCGCTCAGTTTGTCTGGACTGGAGGAAGTGTGTAATGTTTTAATTTGACCATGTGCTGCAGAATAGTTTTATATACAGCAGAAAGACTTAACCCGGTAAGAACAGGAGTACGTAACGAAACGGAACGAAAAACTCTCAGGCGGACAGTGGGACCTCGAAGAACAAAAGGCGCATCCTCAGAATGGATCAGGGGAGGTTAACACAGCAAATAATACAGTTTCTTGTGAGCAAGAGAACCAAAGTACACCGAATCCAAGAGGTGCAAAGGTATCTAGAAGAAATGCGAACGTAGGAATCAGGGAAATACAATAGAGTAATTTTTAAGTAAAAAATGCAGGCTTTCACAGGTTTAGAGAACAGAACTAGACACAGAACAGAATCATCATGGGCGGAAGAACGAAGAAAGATGCAAAGTACGCGAATGAAAGAATATTGGACAAGGAGAAAGATCAGAAGAAACGAAACAGAAGCGAATCAACGTGGTCCTCAAATGGCCAAAACGAAAATAAGAAGAAGAAGCTAGAGCTTGGCCGTCCTTCCTATAGGTATACAAATGGTCACTAGGCCAAGAACTATCCAGAACGCTTGACCCCTTGTCTCTGTGATCAACAGAACCTGAGACATGAGTCTCTGAAATGCTAGCTGTCGTGCACGGACCGATTCATATGTTTTATGTGGACAGTGCAGCTCACATTATCCTGTTGTACTGGTATAATATATACAATCTTCACCAGATATTTGTGGTCCTCGCTGTGTGTATGCTCCCTGAACTGCACCTAATTAGTAAATAAACAATTTCAGGATGAAACTGTAGTTGGTTGATGCAGCATCAAGAGAACAAGTGCAGACAAGAAACAGGTGTGTGAGGTCTAGGCGCTCGGTCATAAGATATTCTGGCCCAAGTGCATGTTTTACGTAATACTGAGTGCAGTCGTATGAGGGATTTTGTGTGTTTAACTCCACCACCCCACCCACCCACCAACCCATCCCCACCTCTGTCCCAGGCCGCTGGCAAAATGGTAAAAGCCAACTATACCTCCAAACCCTACGTACAGAGTTTGGGGATCTGGTATTAACTGCACCCACTACGTATGTTGGAGTTCTAAGACAAAAGAAGTCTAATTAAAGATGACTAATTTTCCCATCAATGGAAAACTAAAACATCTTAAGACGTTTACAACCGGAAGTGCCCCCTGCCTTGCACTTCATAGTGGTTTGCAGGGTATGGATGTAGATATAGATTCTGTGCATCGGTTTTCTTACTGAGAGATTCTCGGTAAAGATAAGCTTTAAACAGGTGCAGATTTCACAGTGTATTCAATGTCAAAACTAATAGAAGTTTCTGTGAGACAATACCAACAACAGTCAAATCTCAATAACCATTCGAATTGTCATAAAAATTATAACAATTAAAAAGTCAACAATGACGAGGTGTTTCCAAAAGCCGCATGGCTGTATGGAGGGACTTTATTCCCAACTACCGGTTTCACGGCAGTATAGACGCATTTCAAGTTTATCTTTCAAGAATACAAACCACTGAGTGAAATTTTGAAATTGTAGAAATAAAGCACAGTAATACAGATGTGTGGTTTTTGGAAATGCCCTTTCAATCTCGACTTTTCGACTGTCATAATTTTTATGATAATTTGAGTGATTACTGAGTGTTATTTTTGTTATTATAAACAATGTCTCTGACACTTGATTGACCACCCCATAAAGTGGTTTCTAATACAAATTTTTCCTGGAGCCCTCTTCATAATGAGTAGTCTAAACTGCTTTTAAGTACTGGTAGTGCTTACTTTTGTGCGTACGGTGGTCAGACATCTTTAAATTTGGATCCGTCGTTGCCTTTAAAATGTGTCCTACAGTCGTAACTTCGCTCGATTTTCTGATAGATGTTTCTCCAAGATCTGACAGTGAATGTAGTTGCACGCTTTGCACATATCCCGTATTATAGGTAAGCAAGTTGCGCTATCTGTTTATTATTTTTCAAATTGGAAGTACAACACCTTCTGTTTTCACTACATTTTGTGAATGGTAACATTAAACCAAGATTGGTCTTTGCCATCTTTTTTCATCTTATGCTGTACACACATGTATAACAAGCTGTACTTAGTGTGTTTCAACTTCCATTGAAGTACTAGGCAGTTGTAGTAGACCAAAGCCAAAATTATGAACGAAAACGCACTCAATGCTGGTGTAATATTCTACAATATTTCTTATTTATTTTACAAATAGGTTTTCGTCTGATACGTGATCTACAGGTACAAAGATAAGCATTTGGTGCGGTGAAGTTTTGTTCGAGCAAATATTTTAAACTAATGCTTCTATAGAGTATCTCCATTTCCAGAGTTGAAAAATGTTAACATTAGATTTTAGGATTAAAAGAACTTGTTTTGTTTCAGTGTAAATAATAACTAAGATAAAATATGTGACACAGTAATTAATGGACCATAAACAAATTACAACAGTTGTTCACAGAAGAGAATAAACTGAACAATACGTATTCGAAAGGTGTGCCTGAACAAAATTATTTTTTCTTTAGCAGTTCCTAAATTACAAACAGATAAGATAGAGTAGAGAAATTAAGCAGGTAAGTGAAGCAGCTGTGATTATACAACATGTTTTTTATTTCACAAGAAGAGAAATTATGTAACTGAAAGAGAGGAAAATGGAGCATGTGAGTAAGGGAGAGCGGAGGGGGGTAATTTACAACATGTCCTGGCTGGGATTATGACAAGTATGTGCGGTTTAAAGTGGCGAATAAGGGAATTGCATCTGGTCATTCTGTACTAAGCTTAGGCTGATGGATATATGTTTGTTAGTTCCAATTACTTCGAGATAGTTCGTCTTCCTTCCTTTATTTTATCTTAGATAAATAATGTTACATAGCATTTACACTGAAACAATCCCTCTTGTTTTATTATTAAACCTAACGTTTACATTTTACATGTCTGGAAATGGAGATGCTTTCTAGATGCACTAGTTTAAAATACGTGATGCAACAAAATTTCACTGCAGCACATACTTATCTTTGTACCTGGCGGTTGCATAAGAGCCGAAAATCGGTTTGTGAAAAAATAATAAATAATGTAGAATCTTACATCAGTGTTGTGGGTGTTTTTATTCATACTGTATAAAACATTCTACCAGAACCGATCAATGAAAGCTAAAACATTTACCACTACAAACCTCGGTATGGTGAGGTTCTTCCACTCCTCAACTGAAAGGTTGGAAAGCTCCCTGCCAGGGACGTAGCACCAGTGATCTGGAGTCTGCATAGCCAGGTAGAACATGTTGACGCTCATCAGGTCGAAGCATGAGGCAAAGCAAACGAAGACGATGTTCAGCCTCGTCTGGAACTTCCCCCTGGACCCAATGGCGTCCAAGACCTCTTCGAATGCTGGAGAAGCCTTTGTTTTTGTACTGCATTCATGGATTCCAGTCCTCACCTGAAAATGAACAACCAAGCAGCGGTGACAGGGAAAGGTAGTGAGTCCCCAGGAAAGCAGCAGACATTTGTTTTTTGTTTGTACCGGCTAGCCGGCAACAATTTTATGTCTCTATAGAATTATCTAGTTCTGTTTCCAGTGACCAACAGCAGCAAAGTTACAAGTCTCATTGTCGGTAATGAGCCTAATGTATAATGGTACATTGTTTGCTGTGGCAAAAGTAGCTAATTTCTTATGACAAAATTTTAATGAGTTTCATTTATTTATGTCTATGTATAATCAGTCAGTCCATCCTGTTTGCTGTCTTCTTTTACAATTATTGTTTTTTTTTCTTTGTTGGATTCAATTCTTATATGCCTGTGACTCACTCATGTCAATATTTGGTGTTTGAGGTATTATTAGCATGTCCAGTAGCTGATGATCGATTGAGATGGAGCTGTGACGAGGTACGATTTAATGATAGACTTATGATGGATTCTAGAGGGGGAGAAGTTGCTGCTGGTCAATTTTTCCACTGTCAGGATGCATCAGTTGCATGACATAGTCTTCGTTCGACTCATATACAGCCACGTGTTCTGTATATGATTTAAAGCACTGTCTACTTGCGACTGTTAACGGTAAACCTATCGGTCATCAGTATACTTTTAGACGAACAGGATGCATTTGGGGGGAAAAGCAGGACTTTCGCCTTGGCGCCGCGAGGCATTTCAGCGAGACTTGCGGCTGGGGCTACACGGGCCACGACACTGTAAGTGTAGTAGCTCTATCTCATAGTTTGTGATTGTACATGGATGACAATGCAGTCTTTTAGGATGACGATTGCCCCCAGTACTGTGATGCTTTTCTTTCCATCAGCTGTTATAGCTTGTTTTGGCTTTGGTTAGGGCAATTTTTTTTTTAGTACCTGTGTGTAGTGGTGTCTGACGTCAAAAATGGATATGCTATACTCTTGCAGGTAACACACTTTTTTTAAATTCATCTCTGTCCAACACCAGGATCTAGTCAGTTGGACGTTTTTACCCCTAGCTTGTAGGTGTTGGGTAGAGTTTGAGTGTTTCTGTTGCTGGTTTCGAGTGGTATAAATCTTTATTATACTGTGCATACATTTGTGTAATTATGGCGGATCTTTGTGATTAATTACGTAATTAGGATAGATATTTGAGTAAGTTTGGTGTGGTATCACGAATTTTTTTCCAGCTGGATAACGCAAGCTTTATGGTATAGTTACTTTTTTTGATTTTAAGCCCTCCTTCTGCAGCGCTATGCATGTTGTTGTTGTTGTGGTCTTCAGTCCTGAGACTGGTTTGATGCAGCTCTCCATGCTACTCTATCCTGTGCAACTTCATCTCCCAGTACTTACTGCAACCTACATCCTTCTGAATCTGTTTAGTGTATTCATCTCTTCGTCTCCCTCTACGATTTTTACCCTCCACGCTGCCCTCCAATACTAAATTGGTGATCCCTTGATGCCTCAGAACATGTCCTACCAACCGATCCCTTCTTCTAGTCAAGTTGTGCCACAAACTTCTCTTCTCCCCAATCCCATTCAATACCTCCTCATTAGTTATATGATCTAATCTTCAGCATTCTTCTGTAGCACCACATTTCGAAAGCTTCTATTCTCTTCTTGTCCAAACTAGTTATCGTCCATGTTTCACTTCCATACATGGCTACACTCCATACAAATACTTTCAGAAACGGCTTCATGACACTTAAATCTATACTCGATGTTAACAAATTTCTCTTCTTGAGAAACGCTTTCCTTGCCATTGCCAGTCTACATTTTATATCCTTTCTACTTCGACCATGCACTATCCATATAGTTGTGAAATTAGGACCAATCTTTATGATTAATTAATTAGGATGGATAATTGAGTCAGCTTGCCAAGCAAAATAAATGAAGTACACTAACTTAACCTTCTACTTAAGTTTCTATGTGTTAGGAGGTGGACTTAGGATTTCCATCCAGTAGAATCAGGGTTCAAGTGGCTGGCAAGTTGCATTTTTTTACTTGCACTGTGTGTTTGTGCATTGAATTATTTTCAGGTGTTTGAATGCGTTATTTCAGTGATCTACGAGTAGTCTGCATGTCTGCATGGTGTGTACTGGATTATTTGAGTAACTTACGAGTTGTTTGCGTCTCTGGATATCAGCATAATGCATTATTTAAAAGTAGTTTCCAGGTCTGCAAACTGTATATTGTGACCCCAAGCACGTCACTGTGAGTGTTCTGCAACAGCATAATAAGTAAATAAATTAGGTGAAATCTGTGGCTAAATAAATTGTTCAAAAAATAAATAAAATACGCTCCTTCCTCTCTCCAACAGCCCAGAACAGGCTGATCCCTTTTTCACATCAATTCCCGCCCCCCCCCCCCTCTAGACCACTGGCAAGGTGAGTTTTTGTACCAGCGTAAATAAATAAACTGGGTGACATCCGTCCCTCAATGTGTGTAGGAAATATGGTTGGGTGACCTTGAAAAGTAGTTGAAACTAGGTGTCTGAAAGTGTAGTGAACCCCTTTTCTTACCTATATGATGGTGGTACTGCCTCTAATTGCTTAAATAAAGACATATGTCCAGAGCTGAAAGAGTGCATGTAATACAGCTACTAAAACATGGACCACCTATATCTCAGCCTCTTGTGGCAGTAACACGACACTAAAGCTGTGGGTAGATAATAAATTTAAACAAATTTGATCAAAGTTAAACAAATTTATACAAATTTAAAGAAATTTGAGCAAATTTAAACAAATTTATAAAAAATGGTTCAAATGGCTCTGAGCACTAGGGGACTTAACTTCTTTGGTCATCAGAGAACTTAGAACTACTTAAACCCAACTAACCTAAGGACATCACACACATATATGCCCGAGGCAGGATTCGAACCTGCGACCATAGCGGTCGCGCGGTTCCAAACTGTAGCGCCTAGAACCGCTCGGCCACTCCGGCTGGCCAAATTTATAAAAATTATAATTGAATTGAATGAGCAGTCTCCAGTGGGGGTGACACGATACTAACTCACCTCAGCTACAGGAGTAAGCTCTTAGAGCAAAATTCACACACATTTTCCAGGAGGATGGTGAACACACTTGATTGTGGTACTGGTTCTAATTGTTTAAGTAAAGACTTATGTCCGGTTCCTAGGAAGAATTACTTAGGTTAGTGGAGGTGCCCTTACTTTCCCACCATTTTCTTAGGTTAGTAGAGGTAGCCCAACTGACCCATCTTCCCGCCAAAAGCTGCCATTTTGGATAATGGCACTTGCATGATCAGCTGACGTCACATGGCGCCACGTACTTGCGTCACGACCGCCATATTGGATAACAGTACTTTGGGGTAGAAACCGCCTTGCCCCACTACTGACATCTCCCGCTGCGCCTGTGCTGAGTTCATGACCATATGAGTTAGACACCAGGCGATTGCAAAACCGTGACCTGGTCAGATGAGTCCCAATTTCACAAGTAGTTAATGGTAGGTTTCGAGTGACTTAGACCACACGAAGCCATGGATGAAGTTGTTAACAAGGCACTGTGTAAGCTGCTGGTGGCTCCATAACGGTGTGGGCTGTGTTTACATGTAAAGTACTGGTTCTCTGGTACAACTGAATCAATCTCTGATAGGAAATGATTATGTTCAGCTACGTGGAAATCAGTTGCAGCCATTTATGGACTTTATGTTTCCAAACGATGATGGAGTATTTATGGATCACAGATTCCATCTCGCTGGGCCACAACTGTACGCCATTTGCTTGAAGAACATTCTGGACAACTCGAGCAAATGATTCAGCCACCCAGATCAAAAAATTTCAAATGTGTGTGAAATCTTATGGGACTAAACTGCTAAGGTCATCAGTCCCTGAGCTTACACACTACTTAACCTAAATTATCCTAAGGACAAACACACACACACCCTTGCCCGAGGGAGAACTCGAACCTCCGCCGGAACCAACCGCACAGTCCATGACTACAGCGCCTGATTCAAAATGGTTCAAATGGCCCTGAGCACTATGAGACTTAACTTCTAAGGTCATCAGTCCCCTAGAACTTAGAACTAATTAAACCTAACTAACCTAAGGACATCACACACATCCATGCCCGAGGCAGGATTCGAACCTGCGACCGCAGCAGTCGCGCGGTTCCAGCCTATAGCGCGTAGAACTGCTCGGCCACCCGGCGGGCACAGCGCCTGAGACCGCTCGGGTAATCCCGCGCGGCCCACCCAGATCGCCCGACATGAATTCCATCGAACATTTATAGGACACAATCGAGAGCTCAGTTCGTGCACAATATCCGGCGAAGTCAACATTTTTGCAATTATGGACGGCTATGGAGGTAGCATGGCTCAGCTGGACTTGTTGAGTCCATGCCACGTCTAGTTCTTGCAATATGCTGGGCAGAAAGAGGTCCGACACGATGTTAGGAGGTATCTCACGACCTTTGTCACCTCAGTGTAAACACCCTGTGACCACCCCAGGGTCTTCGCTTCCTGCCAACTTGTATGTTGGTGAATACAACAATACGAGGTGAATTCAAGTTCTAAGGCCTCCGATTTTTTTTCTCCGGACTGGAAAGAGATAGAAACATGCGCATTGTTTTAAAATGTGGCCGCGTTCGTTGTCAATACGTCCCAGAGATGGCAGCACGATATGGCAGATGGAATTTTACCGCCAGCGGCGAGAATGAGAACTGTTTTAAATACTTAAAATGGCGACGTTTTCCTTACTTGAACAGCGTGCAATCATTCGTTTTCTGAATTTGCGTGATGTGAAATCAATTGAAATTCATCGACAGTTGAAGGAGACATGTGGTGATGGAGTTATGGATGTGTCGAAAGTGCGTTCGTGGGTGCGACAGTTTAATGAAGGCAGAACATTGTGTGACAACAAACCGAAACAACCTCGGGCTCACACAAGCCGGTCTGACGACATGATCGAGAAAGTGGAGAGAATTGTTTTGGGGGATCGCCGAATGACTGTTAAACAGATCGCCTCCAGAGTTGGCATTTATGTGGGTTCTGTGCACACAATCCTGCATGACGACCTGAAAATGCGAAAAGTGTCATCCAGGTGGGTGCCACGAATGCTGACGGACGACCACACGGCTGCCCGTGTGGCATGTTGCTGAGCAATGTTGACGCACAACGACAGCACGAATGGGACTTTCTTTTCGTCGGTTGTGACAATGGATGAGACGTGGATGCCATTTTTCAATCCAGAAACAAAGCGCCAGTCAGCTCAATGGAAGCACACAGATTCACCGCCACCAAAAAAATTTCGGGTAACCGCCAGTGCTGAAAAAATGATGGTGTCCATGTTCTGGGACAGCGAGGGCGTAATCGTTACCCATTACGTTCCAAAGGGCACTACGGTAACAGGTGCATCCTACGAAAATGTTTTGAGGAACAAATTCCTTCCTGCACTGCAACAAAAACGTCCGGGAAGGGCTGCGCGTGTGCTGTTTCACCAAGACAACGCACCCACACATCGAGCTAACGTTACGCAACAGTTTCTTCGTGATAACAACTTTGAAGTGATTCCTCGTGCTCCCTACTCACCTGACCTGGCTCCTAGTGACTTTTGGCTTTTTCCAACAATGAAAGACACTCTCCGTGGCCGCACATTCGCCAGACGTGCTGGTATTGCCTCAGCGATTTTCCAGTTGTCAAAACAGACTCCTAAAGAAGCCTTCGCCGCTGCCATGGAATCATGGCGTCAGCGTTGTGAAAAATGTGTACGTCTGCAGGGCGATTACGTCGAGAAATAACGCCAGTTTCATCGATTTCGGGTGAGTAGTCAATTAGAAAAAAATCGGAGGCCTTAGAACTTGAATGCACCTCGTATAGAAATTTACGTTGAAAACACAAAAACAGATAACTTGAAGTGGTATATCAAGACAAGTGGGCACATTTGACGCTGCGCTTGATAAATTTATGGATGAAGAGTGGCTTATTATAATTGTGAGAACTCACTCTTGCCTGTAAGGGGCGAGGGAATGTAAGAACAGTAAACAGAAACAAACTATGAATAATAATTGCGAAAACAGTCGATAAGACCTACACAAAATCAGTATCAAGAAACGAACAAAACCAGTGGACATTATAAATGAGGACTGATTGGTTCAAAAACAGGCAGCTTGTTTTGTAATATCCCGAAACAGCGGGAGGAGCGTCCTGGATATGATGAGCTAGGCCGGCAGTCATTAAAACACAAGCTTTTTGCAGAAACTATATCTACATCCTATTCTACGCAAATACTCAGAAAGCCACCGTACGGTGCTGGGGGGAGGGTACCCTGTGTCACTACTAATCATTTCCTTTCCTGTTCCACTCGTAAATAGAGCGAGGGAAAAACGACTGTCTGTATGCCTTCATACGAGCCCTAATTTCTCGTATCTATCTTCGTAGTCCATCATCAGCAACTTTTGAATTTCGTTAATAAACCATGGTGGAAGTTTTCCATCCTTTATCCACTTACTAGGCACATAATTCCCGAGACCAGGATTTACAATCTGCTTGAACTTTCCTCATAATTCCTCTACGTCGCTCTTGCTGGAACTAAGTGACATCAGTTCAGCCTTTAAGTGAGATGCTAAGAACATCTTATCTGCTCTATATAGCAGAAACGCTCTCCTAGCCGTCTTGACTGTTTTATTAACTTTTGTAGCCATAGCTGCTAAAATGGCATCATGAACGCTATCCCTGCTTCTATCCTGTAACCTCCCCAGAGAAATTTGAAAGACAATATTTAAATGTTAACGAGAATAGAACCTAGTGTAACCTCCCAGCAAATAAAATAATTTATTGACAATGACAATTAAATGAGAACTAGCAATCTGAACCAAGTGTAAGCTGCCCACAAAAATGTAAGACAATTAAATGATAATGAAATCTCAGTGACAATGAAAATGCAAATAGACCGAAATGTCGATCTTAGGCCCTGTGAAACTTTGAATTTAAGTGAAACTTTTCTTTAAGGAAATGCATGGGAGACTTTCTTTCAATTCAAATGATGGTTTTCTTAAAAATGCTTGGTTTGAAAACAAAATTATTATTGGGGCGATTCTTGAACAAATTAATTACAGTTAAGATGCATTACATTATCAGATGAGCGCAATGCTGCTTCATTACCTTATTTAAAAAATATACCTCTTCCTGAATCTTGACCAGAGGGCCATGTCGACGCCCGCCGACTCCTCACACACAACTCCGACTGTCTCTTGCGCGCTACTAGCACTGACTGAGTGCAACTAGCAACTACTACTACTGACTCCCTACATGCAACAGAACTCTCGCGCGGTCAAGCGCAGACTAGCAGCGATAAATAACTCTCTGGTCAGAGATTGTCATGCCTCGCCATCGCTGCTACATAACATACGTGTTTCAATCCTCATCAACTTTTTTCTCCGAAAGCGGAAATATTTTGTTGATTGCGTAGGGAAAAATGACCATCTACATCCACGTGACTACTCTCTACTTCACATTGAAGTGCCTGGCAGGGGGCGTAATAATATACGAGAAAAATAAGAGAAAAATGAGATCGCTCAGAAAGATTTAGTTCTTCATTTTTCCCACGTTGTATTCGAGAGAGGAACGGTCGAGAAATAGTCTGGAAGAGGCTTTGTGAACTGTAGAGCAGTTCCGTAGACGCAGATGTAGCCCTCCGTATGTCTTGCAGACTACGTGGCCATTGAAGTTAAAGGCGTACATAATAACACGCATTACCATAAAAATGGGTTGCCGAAAAATGAAATTGATTTTGTGAATAAAGAAGTAGATAGTGTCGGAATTTCCATGCGGCTTTGCGCTGATGATGCTGTAGTATACAGAGAAGTTGCAGCATTAGAAAATTGTAGCGAAATGCAGGAAGATCTGCAGCGGATAGGCACTTGGTGCATGGAGTGGAAACTGTCCCTTAACATAGACAAATGTAATGTATTGCGAATACATAGAAAGAAGGATCCTTTATTATATGATTATATGATAGCGGAACAAACACTGGTAGCAGTTACTTCTGTAAAATATCTGGGAGTATGCGTGCGGAACGATTTGAAGTGGAATGATCTTATAAAATTATTTGTTGGTAAGGCGGGTATCAGGTTGAGATTCATTGGGAGAGTGCTTAGAAAATGTAGTCCATCAACAAAGGAGGTGGCTTATAAAACACTCGTTCGACCTATACTTGAGTATTGCTCATCAGTGTGGGATCCGTACCAGATCGGTTTGACGGAGGTGATAGAGAAGATCCAAAGAAGAGCGGCGCGTTTCGTCACAGGGTTATTTGGTAAGCGTGATAGCGTTACGGAGATGTTAAGCAAACTCAAGTGGCAGACTCTGCAAGAGAGGCGCTCTGCATCGCGGTGTAGTTTGCTCGCCAGGTTTCGAGAGGGTGCGTTTCTGGATGAGGTATCGAATATATTGCTTCCCCCTACTTATACCTCCCGAGGAGATCACGAATGTAAAATTAGAGAGATTAGAGGGCGCACGGAGGCTTTCAGACAGTCGTTCTTCCCGCGAACCATACGCGACTGGAACAGGAAAGGGAGGTAATGACAGTGGCACGTAAAGTGCCCTCTGCCACACACCGTTGGGTGGCTTGCGGAGTATAAATGTAGATGTAGATGTAGATGAAGTCTTAGTTGCAACGTAGGTGGTACAGTGGTTTGCTTTTTCAAAGCAACCATCCCAGCATTTGCCTTAGGAGTTTTAGAGAAACCGCAGAAAACTTAAAATCCTAACCTTCGTTCATCCATAGTTGAAATGGAAGACAGTGGGACGTCAGCTGTTATAAATTTATATTAAAAATCAAGAAATTCCTCCAGCTGTATTTAAGGAATCGATTTATTTTGGCAACTAGTTACAACGTTGAAACTAGTTGCCAAAATAAAATCGACACCTTAAATACAGCTGGAGCAATTTCTTCATTTTTAATATACAATCTTAACAGCTGTATTTGACCATGGTCCTCCAATACTCGAAGAAGAAACGAAGATCTGGGTTTAACATCTCGTCGACGGTGAGGCCATTAGAGACGGACGGCATGCTCAGATTGAGAACGGGTGGGGAAGGGAATTATGGTATTCACCACTATTAAATCTCCGCGCCGACCAGCAGTGCGCTCCATTACGCGCGGCCAAAAAATGCATCGTCGGCCGCACTTGTCCTTGCACCGCCCCCTACTAACATCACAGGTCGGCTTCGTGTGAGCGCGCGCGATTGGTCACCCATAACACTCAGCGATTGGCCGCCCACACTGTACCGCGACCCCAGCCGCCGGCCCGGTTAACTATGGAGCAAAGACCTTGTAAAAAATAACTAGACTCACTGATGGCGCTGCAGTCGCGGGATAATTTGAACCTTCGGCTGGACGCCATTATAGTGGTTGTAGTCTGGTGTGTTGTGTAGTATTGTTGTTCATGAAGATGGTTCAAATGGCTCTGAGCACTATGGGACTCAACTCCTGTGGTCATCAGTCCCCTAGAACTTAGAACTGCTTAAACCTAACTAACCTAAGGACATCACACACATCCATGCCCGAGGCAGGATTCGAACCTGCGACCGTAGTGGTCACGCGGTTCCAAACTGTACCGCCTACAACCGCTCGGCCACTCCAGCCAGCGACTGTTCATGAAAACCCTGATTCAACGTTGTATATTTGTTGGGGCGTACATACAGTATTTGTTACTCATAATTCTACCGTCTGTACGTTCCAATCAAAAGAAGTACAATGGTGAAGAGTTGTGCAGCGATTAATTGTACAAATAAATTCGAGAAAGGAACGAGTATTACATTTCACCGATATGTGAATATTTTAAGTTGTTTTGTATGTCAGTGCACTTAATAAATGATTTTGTAACACGGTATTAGCATAATGTCTGTGCATCTATTTGCAGGTTTCATTTCTCAAAACCACAGCTGTTACAAAAATGGTTACACGCTGTCAGAAGGCTAGATTTCCGACCGACAGAATACCATTTTATATGTTCTGATCATTTTGAAGAAAGTTGGCTGATCGGTAGTGTTTTCACGGTCTAGATTAGGTTGAAACTTGATAATTTGATCGTGAGTTGCCAAAGCACTATGCCATAAATAACGCACTTCTCGTCATAAAATCTAAAGCAAGGCAGAATCAGAAAATATCTATTAATATAGTGGGCAAATCTTAGAGTATTTTGATGCATTTTGCGTACATCTATCGTAAATGAACTACGAAAACTGCTAGGGGTCCAGTACATAACTTTTAGCTACGGCAGATTCCATGTAGTACGTAAGATAAATTCTTAAACAGTGACTAGTTGCTGTTTGTACATAAATTAAGAAGTATATTGTAGTAACGTATTTAAATGAGGCATTATGTTTGTGACCTAACTCAAGGGAAGGCATTTTATAACCAAAAGCGATGTATAAACATTCGAACCCCGCGCGTCAGTTTACCACTCTAATGGCCGCCGCCCAGCTATTCAATTTGTCCGCTCCTCACAGTCGACCACTTGTGCGGTTGTGGGGGCCTGCTATGGAGCCTCATTTAATGCAGCAACTGACGTCTTCAAGTGAGTTCTCACCGCGCTATGTTCTACTCTACAACTTTGAAGTGCTACACTGCAGTGGACCTGCTGTTCGATACTGATTTGGCTGCACTCTGGACTTGGAATCGGAATGCTATACTGGAAGTTGGACACGAATGTTCACTAGGCTTAGTACGTCGACGGGATTCTGATTTCCGCTGGAAGTCTGCTTTTCACTTGCACTCCCTGGACATTGGTATAAGCGCCATCGTTTTATGTAATTTTCCATGAAGTGTTCATCTACAACTTGGCGCCCAGTAACACAGTTATTTGCATCAGTGCAGTGTCAATAAGTCGAGAATGGTGATATATTTATCGTGTTATTCCTAGTTATAACACAATAAAATGGCGGTGGGCCAGGACCCACCTACACTGGAAGTTCTACTCACGCAACTTACTCATCAGCAGAACGAGAACCAACAGCATCTAATGAAAAAGTCCTTGCAGACAAACAAAAACTACAAGAAGCGAAATGTAGTGTGAGGAGGGCTATGCGAGCGGCGTTCAATGAATTCGAAAGTAAACTTCTATGTACTGACTTGGCAGAAAATCCTAAGAAATTTTGGTCTTATGTCAAAGCGGTAGGTGGATCAAAACAAAATGTCCAGACACTCTGTGATCAAAATGATACTGAAACGGAGGACGACAGACTAAAGGCCGAAATACTAAATGTCTTTTTCCAAAGCTGTTTCACAGAGGAAGGCTGCATTGTAGTTCCTTCTCTAGAGTGACGCACAGATGACAAAATGGTATACATAGAAATAGATGACAGAGGGATAGAAAAACAATTAAAATCGCTCAAAAGAGGAAAGGCCGCTGGACCTGATGGGATACCAGTTCGATTTTACACAGACTACACGAAGGAACTTGCCCCTCTTATTGCAGTGGTGTACTGTAGGTCTCTAGAAGAGCGTAGCGTTCCAAAACATTGGAAAAGGGCACAGGTCATCCCCGTTTTCAAGAAGGGACGTCGAACAGATGTGCGGAACTATTGAAAGGTGGTTACACTGAGGCACAGCGCCAGAGATTGCGACAAAGATTATTATTCCGCCGCCTCCAATGGGCGCTGTAGTAGTTCAGAGGGTGTCGAGGGCAGTTGTTGTTCTGTTGGGATGAGAGAGTAGACGATCTGAGTGTTGTACTGTTTGGTTGGTGTAATGTATAGATGGAAGAAGATGCAATTGTCAGAATATATTTGAGAAAGGAGATGGGCTTTTGATTTATGATGCTGGTGTAATGGAATATTTTCGTCAATATGTAATGAGGTAAATAGGTGTTATAGTTTTCTTTAATAACAATCCCTCTTGCTCACAGTCAACAAAGCATCTGGCTCATGTTCCTTTATTAGACTTGTAATTCTGGTTTCTATGTGCAATTATAGTACTTCTAGTTTTTCAATTAATTCATTGTAAATGGTGTTTAAAATATTTTGTCGTATTGAGAAAGAACAGAGCCAGATACATGTACGTTGAGTCACACTACCACACACAGAACAGTTACACTTGTGCTTTGTTGTTTCGTTGCTTTTATAGTTGCAGGGGACTTAATTAATCAATTGTGTTAATGGAAATTCCTTGTCATTCTTTATTTTTATTTTATGCAGTCAGATTGCGTGCTAATACTAGTCAGGTCCAACCGGTTACGAGACTTAGTAACCGGTCATACAGCTAGTAAAATTATTGCGTTTATTCATTAATATTAGTCTTTTCTTTTTAGTTAAGCCCCCATGCACGTGGCGACCGCCGCTTCGGATCGTCCCTTGGAATTCTTTTCATAGTAAAACTAGTAGACAGTAGTATTGTTGTAGTCTATATTGCAAGTGTAGAATTTGTAATTGAACATTTATAATTGTCTTGTCATTCTTCTAATGGTATTTTTGTAGATTTTAATCTTTGATGTGTCGTATAAAGGTTTGACAATTTTGTGCAATTGTGAAGGTTTTAATTGTTCGTTAATCGTGTTTGTCAAGAAGCATTTCGTGTGAATGGTATTGTTGGTGATAAAGTGTTATATTGTGTGTAATTTTCGTATACTGACGAGTTTTGTATGTTTTGTAAATGATTACGCAATCGATGAAAAAGGTAAGAATGATGGATAGTCAGAATAACGAATTTGTTAACATGGCGAACTCGCCAACACAGGAGAACAGTTTGGTGAATAATAAAGTAGAAACCAATTTAATAAGCCGGGAAAATAGTCCGGAACCAGTTCAAATTTTTTCACAATTGAAAAATTTTCAGAATACGAGATTAACGTTAGAAGATTCTGGAATAGTATCGAACACAGATAGCTTTACGGCTATGACGAAGGAAGTTAGTTTTATGGTAAATGTTAGGGGCGAAAAGAATTTCGAACCACTTAATATGGAGCAGTTGATGAGGGCAATATTAAATTTGGGATCACAAATTGGAACAATTAAAACTGATATGGGAACAATGAAAACACAGTTAGGATCTGAATTTAAAACAGAGATGGGAACAATGGCAACACGGTTAGACTCACGAATAGGGACATGTTTTGAAAACATGAAAGATGAATTAAAGAAAGAAATTAGAGAAGAAGTACAACCGATTTTGAATGCTCACAATAACAGATTAACTTCAATAGAAAATAGACAAAAGGAACAGGATAGAGAACAGGAAGAAAGAGATCGCGTGATAGTACAAAAATTTTCAGAGTTAAATTTACAGCGTACGCACGATACGGAAGAAATATTTGAAACAATCGAGGAATCCGTACAAAATGACAAAATAAATAACCTAAAACAACAATATGAACAGTTAACTACTAAATGTGTCAATACTGAAACCCGAGTCGCGACACGTACGGAAGACGTAAATAAACAGAAAGAACAAATAGGTGACTTAACGGAAAAGGTTGAGGAGATTTCAGATAAATTGACAAATCTTAGTTTAAATGGGAACAGAGATTCAGATGATACAGCTCCATTGCCATTTGCAGGAACAGAAGAGAAAATCAGGGCAAATTTAATGAACGCGTTAAAAGGGAATTTGAGGCTTTACGAAAGCAAGTTACACAAATTGAAAGCGAAATCGTAGGAAAAGACAGTAAAAGAAATTAAGAATCACCGATAGGGGGGGGGGGGGTTTGAAGAAAGTAATTTATTTCATTTACGAGATGCAACAAGAGAGCGCCATGCTCGCGAACTTGACAATAATCGACATTCCGACTGGGACAGACGCGGTAGGTCTTTGTCGCCACGAGGCGAAAACTTCGACTATAAACACTTTTTAACTGTTCGGAAATTTAAGTTCTTTCGCAATTCTAATAATGACATACATCCATGTTCATGGTTAGATCAATTTATGTACGCACTTCCGCCAAATTGGCCACTGAGTCACAAACTGGAATTTATGTGTGGATATTTAGAAAACGAACCGGCGACGCGCATGCGCGCACTTATTAGAGATTTTAATAATTTAAACTATTTTTATCATGCATTTCTATCGGCATATTGGTCGGAAAACACGGAAGACAGAGTCAAACATAGTCTTATTATGCAGTGTAATTTTAAACAGTCTGAGTTCCGCACGCCGGCAGAATACTTTGAAGACGTGATTCAAAAGAATCAATTCCTTTCCAATCCTAATAGCCCGACTGAACTGTTTAACTAAGCTGCCACAATCGATAAGATACATTGTTTTAGCCGGAAGATGTAAAGACGATATTGAAACTTTTAAGACTTTGCTGCAAGAACTTGAGTATGACGACGACGATGTAACTTCTTATAATTTTTTCAGTAACGGTAACCACAATAGATTTTCAGAGAAAAGCGATAATGATCGGAACGGACGTTATAACGTTAATTTCGGAAATGAGAGACGAAACAGACAGGACAATAAATACCAGCCTTATGACAATAACAGACGATCTAACAGAAATTACACAGACAATTATAATAACAGAAATTCTTACCGGAATGATCAATCATACGGAAACAGTAATCGGTATCATCAAGACAGAAACTATTCATACAATAATGGAAATTCTTACTACAGAAATAACCAGGGTAGTAGCCCTAACAAGACTTTCAGAAGTGACAGTCGAAATTACACATGAAGTAGTCATGCAGATAGCCATGAAAATAGAAATTTTAATAACAGACACAACCAAGAATTTACATCTAACAGACAGGAAGGACCTAATTGGCATCCTCCACGTGACAGAAATTCAGAGAGACAAGTGCAAATCGTAGAAAATGATCCGCGAAGTGACGCGAATAATCAAAGACGTGACCCAAACAATCGACAATGACTTGTAGCTTCGGCTTCTGGCAGCAATACAGACGGTTCAGAAAGTAATGACACTACGACTTTACACTACGTACGCTTGTAAGACATGAGAGATATTTTGCTAGACGAAAAGGAAAACAATGTAGACACATTTTTAAATTCTGTTATTGAAGTATGTGTGAGTAAGAATAAGTTCACTGCGGTTTTAGATTCTGGGAGCCCACTGAATTTTATTAGTGAATTAGGTTTTCGTATATGTGTAAGAACTATTGCTTATCCTGTGTTACCTGTTTCTAAAACCACAATTCGAGGAGCTATTTCTGGAAAAAGTGTGGAAGTCAAACAACAGACCAACTTAAATTTCATTTGTCAAGGATATGAATTTTCTGCTAATTTTATTATTGTTCCATTACTCAATACTCAAATTATATTAGGCATGGAGTTTCTTAACACATATATAGCAATTTTAAACTTTAAGGAACGAAGTGTGAACTTGAATGTTGCCGGAATGCCGAGGTGTTTGAAATTTTTCGAGTGAGTAACGAAATCTGAATCAGACACAAATTGTTTAAGGTTTCTTACTTCTGATGTTTTCGCTGAGTATTATGACGACAATGTGTTCATTCATGACAACGACAGTAGATACAGAGATGCGATGGATGATATGATTAATAGTGAAGAATTAATTAATGAAAAGGTTAACAAAGCTGAAGTGACAAAAAAATGGCTCTGAGCACTATGGGACTTAACAGCTATGGTCATCAGTTCCCTAGAACTTAGAACTACTTAAACCTAACTAACCTAAGGACAGCACACAACACCCAGCCATCACGAGGCAGAGAAAATCCCTGACACCGCCGGGAATCGAACCCGGGAACCCGGGTGTGGGAAGCGAGAACGCTACCGCACGACCACGAGATGCGGGCCTGAAGTGACAGATGACGTTGCAAGAGAAAAATTACACCACATTTTGACTTCACATACTACAGTATTTAGTCATCACACAGGAACTATACAAGGCTTACAATATTTATTTAAAGTAAAAGAACACACACACCATTTCGGGGAAAAACATACGCTATTCCTGTGGCTTATAGAGACAAGGTTAAGAAAGAACTTCAATCCATGTTAGATCAAGGCATTATTGAGCCAGCTGTCAGTCCTTATACCAGCCCATTACATGTCGTTCTTAAAAAGGATGGGTCAATTCGTTTGGTTCTGGATTCCAGACTGATAAATAATATCATCATTCCTGAAACTGACGGTCCACATAGTTTAGATGAACTTCTTCAACATTTCCATGGAATTAAAGTTTTATCCACAATTGATCTCCGTGCAAGTTTTTGGCAAATTGAACTCCACCCTGATTGTTGAAAATACAGCGCCTTTTTAGCCTTTGGTAACTGTTATCGATTTCGGAAATTACCATTTGGACTTACTGTATCTTCAGCAGCATTCATTCTTGATTTAAATGAAATTTTACCTGTTTATCTTCGTAACAGTATTACTTCATATGTTGACGATATTCTTATTGCTAAACGTTCTTGGAGTGAGCACAACAAAATTTTAGATTCGTATTTTTGCAAGAGTTGGCATTACAGTGAACTTGGGAAAATCTGAATTTGGTCGTTCTCAGGTGAAATTTCTTGGTCACATTATTTCAACAGAAGGTATCTTCCTGATCCAGAGATACTAGACGCTATTCGTAATTATGCTGTTCCTACTACTAAACGTGATGTTTGTAATTTCCTTGGTGTCTGTAATTTTCTTAGATGCTTTGTTAGATTGGACAATTTGGCCACACCTCGTTTATGTGAACTTTCTGGAAAGAATTCTAATTGGTGTTGGGATGAGGAAGCTCAATTAGAATTTTGTTTGGCGATGGACTCATCATACAAAGGCCTAGGTGCGCACTTATTTCAAGAGATAGAAGAAAACAACGTTGTAGTACAGAAAACTATTGCGTTTGGAAGTCGTGTTCTCTCTAAATCAGAAAAGAATTATTCGATCACAGAACATGAAGCTTTGGCTGTTGTTTGGGCTTTCACAAAATTTCGCATCTTTTTGTATGGCAGACATACTAAGGTTTACACCGATCATCGAGCTCTGGAATTTCTTATGTCAACTAAATTAACACATGGAAGATTATCACGAAGGGCACTGTATCTACAGGAATTTGATTTTAGATTTGTTTAACTCCAGGGTTCTTCTAATATTATTGCTGATGCTTTATTACATGCACCTATGGGTTTGAAACAAAGTGCTGAGGAAGACTGCAAAGAAAACAATTATTGCTTGATGCATATTGAAGGTGTTGCGTTTGAAAATTTCATGTCGTCTTCGCTCCAGGACATCGCTAAGGAAGCAAAACAAGGATCCAATCTGGAAGGACATTAAGGAGAAGTGGAGGAGAAAGGGAAGCGTAGTGATTAGACAGTATTATTTAGTTCGTAATGATGTTCTTTCTAAAAGAAATTCGGTTGACAACTCTGTTTGGTTAGTTTGCATTTCTGATGAGAGGGTTAATAAATTGATTTGGTATACACATTTCAGCTATGCACACTTTGGTCCATGAAAATACTTTCATAAATTACGAGAAAATTGCTACTTCAGTAATACGGAAAAACGTATTCGATTTGTTCTTGCTAAATGCAAATTATGTCAAAAGGCTAAGCCGCCAACTATTTCTCACAGAGCACTATTGTTTCCTATCATTCTAGCGAGATTAAAGGAAATGTCTGCAGTCGATTTGTTCAGTCCAGTGGTTTGTTCTACTAATGGTTTTGCGTACATTATGGTAGTAGTGGAAATGACATCAAAATTTGTGTGTTTTACCCCTTTACGCAAAGCAACAACTCCTTCAGTATCTAATGCTTTCATCAAACATTTTCTTAAAGAAGTGGGACATGTTGATAAAGTTATATCAGATAATGGATCACAGTTTCGCTCTAAAATTTGGCTTCATACTCTACGGCGTTGTAAGATTAAACCAATTTTCATTTCACTTTTTCACCCTCAATCTAACCCGTCAGGGAGATGAATGAAGGAAATTAATAAATTGTGTCGTCTTTATTGTCATCATAATCACAGAACGTTGGATCAGTATCTTCATATTTTTCAAAACATTCTGAACGAACTCCGTAATGATTCAACTTCTTTACCGCCTATATTGATATTAAAAAAGAAAGCACCGACAAATCGTATTTCTGAAATATTTCCTTTTCCATCTACTCGGAAACAGCGGCATTCTGAAGTTGTCAACCTGGCACTACAAAATATTGCATCTGCGGTTGCTAGAAGAGAGAAATCAGCTAAACGTCCTGGTCGTTTAAAAACTTTGTCAGTTGGTCAAAAAGTGTTAATTAAGTCTCATCATTTGTCTCACAAAGGAAAAGGCTTGTGTCGCAAATTTTTTCTGCCTTATAGCGGTCCATATATAGTTCGCAAAATTATTCATGATAACACTGTTGAAGTAGAAACTCATAAATCACGGCGCTCTAAGGCAATACATCATGTATCGAACGTTAAAATTTTTGTGGAATGACATACTTTTGAGAAAATTAACAGTTACACGTAAACATGCAGAGAACACAGGGATACCGGGCCGTGTTCTAGCGGCAGCGCAGACACAAAACGACAGTCAGTCCGCGCGCTGCAGAAGGGAACCGTTGACCGCAAACAATTACTTCCTACGTCACGCCTACCTACAGCTAATAGATGGCTCAGTGCGAATGCACTGACAGCCGTAGACAAATACACAGTCTAATTTCTCCGGTTAAATTCAGTATAAAGCTATAGTGACTTGATAACTTATGATATTAATGTTCAGTTTTCACAGGATACATTTGTATAAATCTTTAAGAATTACAGGTAAATTCTCTGCGTGTCCGACATTAAGAAGACCTGCTATCAAGAAAATTTCAGGAAGAATGTAATTTTGAGGAAGAAAGTAATAAACTAAAAAGGTAACTATTAATTGAGTTTATATTTCAGATAACTTAAGTCTACTTAAGTATGTACTTTAAACGTAATTCGCTGCTCGCGATTACCTGATTTATACTTTGTGTTCAATTTTATGCTCTATGAATTTACTTGTGCAGCGACATGCTTGCGTACATTTGCTGATTTTGACAATGTTTTATTAATGAACAGGGTTGTTACTTGTCTGTATTTTGCAACACAAGGCTGCTATTCTTATTCACTGATGTCATATATTTCATTATGTGCCTGATGTGCCTATTTATTTAAATTATATTTGTCATCTCCCCCCCCCCCCCATGAACCATGGGCCTTGCCGTTGGTGAGGAGGCTTGCATGCCTCAGCGATACAGATAGCCGTACCGTAGGTACAACCACAATGAGGGGTTTCTGTTGAGAGGCCAGACAAACGTGTGGTTCTTGAAGAGGGGCAGCAGTCTTTTCAGTAGTTGCAGGGGCAACAGTCTGGATGATTGACTGATATGGCCCTGTAACACTAACCAAAACAGCCTTGCTGTGCTGCTACTGCGAATGGCTGAAAGCAAGGGAAAACTACAGCCGTAATTTTTCCTGAGGGCATGCAGCTTTACTGTATGATTAAACGATGATGGCGTCCTCTTGGGTAAAATATTCTTGAGGTAAAATAGTCGCCCATTCGGATCTCCGGGCGGGGACTACTCAAGAGGACGTCGTTATCAGAACAAAGAAAATTGGCATTCTACCGATCGGAGCGTGGAATGTCAAATCCCTTAATCGGGTAGGTAGGTTAGAAAATTTAAAAAGGGAAATGGATAGGTTAAAGTTAGATATAGTGGGAATTAGTGAAGTTCGGTGGCAGGAGGAACAAGACTTTTGGTCTGGTGATTACAGGGCTACAAATACAAAATCAACTAGGGGGTAATGCAGGAGTAGGTTTAATAATGAATAAAAAAATTGGAGTGCGGGTTAGCTACTACAAACACCATAGTGAACGCATTATTGTGGCCAAGATAGACACGAAGCACATGCCTACTACAGTAGTACAAGTTTATATGCCAACTTGCTCTGCAGATGATGAAGAAATAGATGAAATGTATGATATAAAAGAAATTATTCAGGTAGTGAAGGGAGACGAAAATTTAATAGTCATGGGTGACTGGAATTCGACAGTAGGAAAAGGAAGAGAAGAAAACGTAGTAGGTGATAATGGATTGGGGCCAAGAAATGAAATAGGAAGCCGCCTGGTAGAATTTTGCACAGAGCATAACTTAATCATAGCTAAGACTTCGTTCAAGAATCACGAAAGAAGGTTGTATACATGGAAGAGGCCTGGAGATACAAGAAGGTTTCAGATAGACTATATAATGGTAAGACAGAGATTTAGGAACCAGATTTTAAATTATTAGACATTTCCAGGGGCAGATGTGGACTCTGGCCACAATTTATTGGTTGTTACCTGTGGATTAAAACTGAAGAAACTGCAAAAAGGTGGGAATTTATGGAGATGGACCTGGATAAACTGAAAGAATCAGAGGTTTTACCGAGTTTCAGGAAGAACAATTGACAGTAATGGGGGAATGAAACACAGTAGAAGAAGAATGGGTAGCTTTGAGGAATGAAGTAGTGAAGGCAGCAGAGGATCGAGTAGGTAAAAAGACGAAGGCTAGTAGAAATCCTTGGGTAACAGAAGAGGTATTGAATTTAATTGATGAAAGGAGAAAATACAAAAATGCAGTAAGTGAAGCAGGCAAAAAGTAATACAAACGTCTCAAGAATGAGATTGACAGGAACTGCAAAATGGCTAAGCAGGGGTGGCAAGAGGACAAATGTAAGGCTGTAGAGGCTTATCTCTCGAGGGGTAAAATAGATACTGCATACAGGAAAATTAAAGAGCCTGTATCTAATATTTTCTGGGTATCATGAACAAATAAAGCGAGTTGGGTCTCACACAATCGCTGTTCCCGAAGTCCATGTTGATTCCTACAGAGTAGATTCTGGGTTTCCAGAAATGACATGATACCCGAGCAAAAACCATGTTCTAGAATTCTACAAGAGATCGATGTCAGAGATATGGGGGTATAGCCAAATGACGATCCTCTTCTGAAGTCACACGTGGTCGTCCCTGCACTGGTCTTCGGGACACAGTTTCGGTCTTTATAAACTGCCGCCACAACCGAGGAACAACAGAACGATTCACACTAAGTCATCGGGCCACATCATATTGCGACTGTCCTGCCTCCATTTTCTCTGTGTTTCTCCACCGCAGAGAGTCTGGTAGGCATCTTCTCTGCGCCATACTGCACACTCTATGACTGTGTACATAGCAATTGTGGATGTGGGACTAGCCGGCGAACACTACCTCGTTTCACAGGTGCCCTGATGTCGTCACTGGCATTGTAAGAAAATGTAGGCCCTACAGCCGTCCTTATGATCTTATTTATTGTGTGGCTAGCAGTTTCGGCGCATCAGTGCGCCACCTTCAGAGCTTAGTTGATGCTGAAGGTCTTATCAGCGTCAACTAAGTTCTGAGGGTGGCGCTGTGATGCGCTGGAACTGGTAGCTTGTAATGCCGGAAATGCATATCCTCCTATTTCCATCTATTGCAGGTCGTGTGGAGAACCAAAGTGTTTAGGATCTTTGGTAGTGTGAACTCTGCCGCGTGGAGCGCGGGCAGAGCAGGGGTCAGGCTGGAGTAGGGCGGTGGAGCAGGTGTGTTGTGTGACCCTCCTGCGAGTTGCCACACTTTCGGGGTTTGGCAGTATGTAATTCCACTCGACTTGCTATGACAGTTTCTGGCACGGTGTCGCAGACGGGAAACATTAGCTGGCACACATCAAGAGCCCGTTTCGCCTGGTGACCGTGTCGAGAAGAAGGCGCGCCAACATCCAGCTTCTCCAACAGCGACGACCGACAATTAGTGATTGTCGCCACCTCCTCGACCGACGACTTCAAACCTTCAATCAACCAACAAGGAAGACTGAAAGCACATAAAGTTTTAGAACTGTATGGCAGACCTCAGCTTTTCAAACTGTTCCATTTGCATCACTAAAATACAGCAACTTAGCATGAACCTTGGGTGCTCATTGTCCCAATTGCATTACCAAGCAGGGTCCCTTCCCTTTCGAAATGAACCCAAGTGTCGCTGAAATTCAAACGCCAGAATTAAAGTAATATCGTTCCATTTCACTGCTTTAATTTCAAAGTTCAGTTAAAGTATTCATAGCTGGCTACAATATTTAGATTACACGCACGAATTAAGAGTGCGAGTTTTGTTACCATATTTTAGCTTACCCGTGACTGCAGCTCAGCTTGGTACGTACTAAATTTTACTATTGTTAATTGTTCTGAATCATTTAATGCAAGTTCAAAGTTAAATCTCTTGTTTCTAAATTGCGTAGATTCAAGTAGCTTTTGAGATGATTGTTGAGGTAGCCCAAGACTAACCTTATTTTATTTTATTTCCTAGTGCTTCAGAAACAAAGTTCACTATTAATTTCAGTCACTAAATTAACTTTCAATTTTCCGGTTTTATTAATTCTTTTGCTAAATTAAGTCAGAGTGTAGCGAAGTTTATTATTCCTGACAAACATTTAGTTTTCACACAACACGTGTCAGCCTTCAGTTGCCACGCTTTTAGTGCTGATTATATGTGCATTAACTTTTCTTTTTCAGTTATAGTAGTTGTCCATAGGATTGCCGACGGTAATTTTCCCCAAATCTCAAATATCTAATTAACGCCAGTTAATTGTTAACGTAACGACAGCACATCACTCTTTTTCAAAATTAATTTCAACCAATTTCATTTGAATTTTTCCTTTCATTTAGATGTAACCCTTTCCTCCCTCTTTACCGACAGATTAACTTCGGTGACGATTGCTTTTCCCAAATTACCATTAGGTACATGCGGTTTAATTTTTCACTGTCATTAAGGTCGATAAGTGAGGGGGAGGTTACAAGCTACACAGTTAATAAGATCATAAGGACGGCTGTAGGGGCTTCATTTTCTTATCATAGTGAACGGCCATGGAGACCAAGATCTCCAGTGAAAAGGACGGACATACAAAAACCCATCAATGACATGGTTGTCCATTGACCGGAATGCCATCTTCTGAGCAGAATAAGATCGTGCGGGCATCTGGTTGACAGTTCGTATCATTATATTGAGAAATAGACGCGGGAGGGGGAATAACGGTTTGTCGCGTTAATTTTGGACACAAAAGTAAATTAAAAGTATCTACCACAAGGACCACTCCTTGCTCCATTTCTCTTCAGCTTCTACGAAGCAGACATCCCAAAAACAAAATCAAGGAAGTGATTCGTGAGTTTCTCCTGGCGTATTAGATAATCAAAATATCCACGGGTATGCTGCCAGTCTATAGTGTCCAACGGGCACAATATTTCGGCGATCATACATGTCGCCATCATCAGGTGAACTGACGGACTGAGCTCCTGTGAACGTGCCGGCACGGAGATCCGTACGCTATGGCTGCTCAGAGGGAACTGGGTTCGGTCACGGCGGCGGCCGATTTAAATACCCTCCGCCCGCGGCGCGTTCCCTCCGCCGTCCGCACCCCGCGCCACGGTCGCGCGGTGGAACAGATTGCGACGGCGTCTGAGATGACGTCGGTGTGATGGCTCTGTCCGCCGTGGTCGTCACACCTATACGTTTGCTCGATTTACTCTTGATTAACCCGATCGCTGGTTCCCAAGCCTTGCTAAGATTATAGCCACAGTCACGGTTTATGAGGTCGTCATTGGTGCGAATTTCCATGGCCTCTCTAACAACGCTGTCCCAGTATCTCGACGTCTGTACCAGGATCCTCGTGCGGTCATACTCCATGGCGTGATTTTCCGACAAACAATGTTCAGCGACCGCCGACTTGCTCGGATACACTAGTCGAGTGTGCCTCTGGTGTTCACGGCATCGATCCTCGACGGTACGCATCATCTGACCAATATGCGACTTGCCACATTGACACGGAATCTGGTACACGCCGGCCTTCCTCAAACCGAGGTCATCTTTGGCGCTCCCCACCAGTGCACGAGTTTTATTTGGAGGACAAAACACAGTTCCGACCCGGTGTTTCTTCAGAATGCGGGCGATTTAAATGGACGCAGGAGTGGACTAGAGAAAAAAAGAAAATACTGCACCATGTATCATTCAAGAACAACAGGGATTTGACTTGCCACGCAGAACATGGTCAATGCTAAACAGGGTTAGAACTCAACATGGGAGATGTGTATATTTTTTACGGAAACTGCGTAAGTAGCCATGCCTTCTTGTGACTGCGGAGAACCACAGACCGTCGTCAGACACATCACAGAAGAATTCCCCACAAGATCACACGACGGCAAACTTCGTGATAGCGACTCTAGAGTGGACAGTTTACATAAATGCTCTACATGTTTTAGATTTTACTAGGATATATTAGGATGTATATTCTATGAACTTATTTATTTTTTCAATGTGTCAAAAGCGATACGATAAATAAATAATGTCACAGAAAGTCATTCAGATTCTCTCAAATTTGTATGATTAGCTAGGATGAGAATCTTGCGAGAAAAATCGGAAACGCGCTTAGTGTCACCGTTACACATCTCGCGTTGTTATGATGAGAAAAGGACGAGAGAGATGTGGGCGCTTAGGGAGGCATATAGACAGTCATTTCTGCCTCGCTCAATACGCAAATCGAAGAGGACTGGAAACTGTTTATGTTGCTACCAGGTATGTTGGCCATGCGGTGTTAGTGGGTTACAGGCTATAGAGGCTGAGGAATATAAATATATTTTTGGAAATACGCGGAAAACTACAAATCAGATTAAAAAAGTTTGGAATGAAAGTTGTTCACACCCAGTGACACGATACTCGATCCCCTGCCCCCCTCCAGGAGGTGGGGGGGGGAGTCGAGTTTGAAATCGTGAAAAGGAACCCCAGTTTCTGTTGTGGATTCTCCAGGAAGAATATGCAGGCTGACTTTTGCATTAAAATATTTTACAGTCCGTTATAGATAGTGCTGTAATCGACAAAAATGGAATTGCATTAAAAACTATTTAAACACACATCAGATAAGGATCCCAGGAGGTAGAAAGGATGTTATCCTAAAACCTTCAATAAGAAACCGGTTTTGTAGCAAAAAAGACTTGATTCTCCGAAACACAATTACTTGGTCCACATTTTTGGTGTAATTTCTTTCATATATGATCCTCGACTTCCTTTAGTTAACGCGGATTATTCACTTACCAATAACGCCTATTATGCCTATTCATTTGGCGATTTGTTTCATCAGAGGAAAGTATCTGTGAAAGAAAATCTACATAGGCTGCTAGTTGTTATTGTATCCAACTGCAAATCTTCAAGCGGTTTTGAAAGCCGTCCCCATGTAGTTCTTATGCAACGATAAGTGATGCCAATCGAATCTGTGCTCAAGCAGTATTTGCAGAACACTTATTTGCGAAATTCCTGAATATATTGCGATTTGTACAGAAGTAAAGTATTTTTGCTATAAAAGCCGGTTTCACATTAAAGATTTGAAAATAATTGCATTTCTAACCACCTGGGACCATAATCTGATGTGTATTTCTTGAGATGTTACCACTTTTCAACGGCTTTTTACCCATTTCGACTATAGTCGATTACAGCGCCATCTGTCACGTCACACCCTTGGAGGTGAGGCACGAGGGTCGAGTTTGGAGTCATTGGATGTCACTCTTCGAGACGAACAGCTTGTATTAGAACATTCTTCTTTTTAATCCTGACCGTGTGCAATTATGTAAACACGTAATGGAGGATGCGTTTGGCGTATTCTACGTGGGTAGACGTTCCACAGTACCTCCAATGTTTGCAGTTCGCCGTTGCCGATGTCTTTCCCCATCCCTGCAAAGAGACGTCTGTTCAAGGGAGTCGCACACAGACTGACTGCGACGGCTTGTGAAGCAAGAGACCGACGTTACGCGCCACTGAACTGCTGTGATACTCCTTATCTGCTGGCGTCACCTACAGTAGGAAAATAACGCCATTGATAAAATACGTGTTTACCGGGTATAACAGTCACGAGTGGAAGAATGTGGGGTGTAACTAAGTACAGGGTGTTTCAAAATTGACCGGTATATTTGAAACGGCAATAAAAACTAAACGAGCAGCGATAGAAATACACCGTTTGTTGTAATATGCTTGGAACAACAGTACATTTTCAGGCAGACAAACTTTCGAAATTACAGTAGTTACAATTTTCAACAACAGATGGCGCTGCGGACTGGGAAACTCTATAGTACGGTATTTTCCACATATCCACCATGCGTAGCAATAATATGGCGTAGTCTCTGAATGAAATTACCCGAAACCTTTGACAACGTGTCTGGCGGAATGGCTTCACATGCAGATGAGATGTACTGCTTCAGCTGTTCAATTGTTTCTGGATTCTGGCGGTACACCTGGTCTTTCAAGTGTCCCCACAGAAAGAAGTCACAGGGGTTCATGTCTAGCGAATAGGGAGGCCAATCCACGCCGCCTCCTGTATGTTTCGGATAGCCCAAAGCAAACACACGATCATCGAAATATTCATTCAAGAAATTAAAGACGTCGGCCGTGTGATGTGGCCGGGCACCATCTTGCATAAACCACGAGGTGTTCGCAGTGTCGTCCAGGTAAAAATAAGCTTCGTCAGTAAACCAAACGCTGCCCACATGCATATCGCCGTCATCAATCCTGTGCACTATATCGTTAGCGAATGTCTCTCGTGCAGCAATGGTAGCGGCGCTGAGGGGTTGCCGCGTTTGAATTTTGTATGGATAGAGGTGTAAACTCTGGCGCATGAGACGATACGTGGACATTGGCGTCATTTGGACCGCAGCTGCAACACGGCGAACGGAATCCCGAGGCCACTGTTGGATCACCTGCTGCACTAGCTGCGCGTTGCCCTCTGTGGTTGCCATACGCGGTCGCCCTACCTTTCCAGCACGTTCATCCGTCACATTCCCAGTCCGTTGAAATTTTTCAAACAGATCCTTTATTGTATCGCTTTTCGGTCCTTTGGTTACATTAAACCTCCGTTGAAAACTTCGTCTTGTTGCAGCAACACTGTGTTCTAGGCAGTGGAATTCCAACACCAGAAAAATCCTCTGTTCTAAGGAATAAAACATGTTGTCTACAGCACACTTGCATGTTGTGAACAGCACACGCTTACAGCAGAAAGACGACGTACAGAATGACGCACCCACAGACTGCGTTGTATTCTATATCTTTCACATCACTTGCAGCGCCATCTGTTGTTGAAAATTGTAACTACTGTAATTTCGAAAGTTTGTCCGCCTGAAAATGTACTGTTGTCCCAAGCATATTGCAACAAACGGTGTATTTCTATCGCTGCTCGTTTAGTTTTTATTGCCGTTTCAAATATACCGGTCATTTTTGAAACACCCTGTATCTGGCAAGTCACCGGGATAATTTATGGCTCTAAGCACTATGATAACATCTGAGGTCATCAGTGCCCTAGACTTAGAACTACTTAAACCTAACTAACCTAAGGACATCAAACACAGCCATGTCCGAGGCAGGATTCGAACCTGCGACCGTAGCAGCAGCGCGGTTCCAGACTGAAGCTCGTAGAACCTCTTGGCCACGGCGGCCGGCGGATGATTTATGGTCATATGTGTTTTCTTTTAGAAGTTCCTTACTCTGTAACCACAGATGGTTGTGAGCCTAACATTTTCCGAAGAGAGTGTTGGGAATCGCCTAAAAACTGCATTCGGGCTGGCCAGTGTACTAGCTGACAGTCGCTTTAGTCCGCCACGTGGATTCGACGAGCGTCTCGCTCATCCGCCAGCCTCGTTATAGTCCGTGAGACGAGTGATTGGTAGTGACAGTTCCGGCGGGCAGACGGCGCTGTTGCCGAACGTGGCTCACAGCACGCGGCGCCCTGTCTGCTACACGCATTCTCTAGCAGCAGAAATAAAAGCGACACAAAATACAAGTCGTATTGGTACGCGTGTATTTATTTAAAGTTGATGCTTGAAATATATTAACTCGAAAACTGATAAGAGCTGTTTAGTACAAGTATCTAAGATGCTGAAACATAATAAAGTTATTTGTTAAACTTCACAACTGAAATGAAAACTATTTTTGCAAGTTGTTGAACATTAGCAGTTTTGGTTTACATTGTTAAGTATTAGCATTATTAATTTGTTCTACTACAAGCTACAGAATAATTGGTCAGTGTATTAAGAGTTATAATCTGAAGAAAGTACTCACAATATGATGATCTGGTTGTAGATCGATAGCAAACTCCCTCCTTACATTCCTGAATACGTTGTAGTTACTGTAATGGAAAAACACCACTCACATCACTGTCAGAATCTGATTTGACATTGTCTTCCTCAGCACTACTCGAACTATCACTGCTCTCTCCCAGATGTATAATTAAATTTTCGATGCATTCTTCCACAACCCCTTCGGTTTTGGCCGCCTCTCTGATGGCACTTGCAGTTCTGTTTACAATTTTAGCCCACGTCTCGCTTGTCACTTTATTGATAGCTGCTGGAAGGAGAGTTTCCACTTCAGAGATCGTGAATTTTTTATTGTTTGCAGCAATGTAATTTTTTATCTGTGCCCACACTCCTTCAATTGCATTGAAGTGACAGTGGTATGGAGGAAGCCGAACGATTTCATGCCCGTGCCTTTTAGCAATCTCGTCAATTACATATGTTGGAAATTGGGGTTTCTTTTGTGACACAATTTCGAGCAGTTCCGCCTTCCTTAAATCTTCTCTGAAATCTACTTTTCGCCGTTTCAACCACTGAATGATATCGTCTTTTTTTGTTGCCAAGGTTGGTGCCTTATCGTGAACAACGGAATGATAAGGCGCATTGTCCATAACAATCACTGATGAACTTGTCAGATTCGTCATAAGCGATGTCTCGAACCATTCTTGAAATACTACACTGATCATTCCTTCATGGTAATCTCCCGTCTTTTTTGACCGAAACATTTTCAAGCAGTTTGGCACAAAACCTTTAGATGTACCTGCATGTAAGACAATAATACGCCCTCCTTTGCCAACAGGCACTGCCATTGTCCCCTCGGGTGTTCCATCATTCCAGCCTCTACGTAAAGAATGGCTGGCATTGACCCAAGTTTCATCTAACCACACTATACTTTCGAATTCCACACCCATGATCCTGCGCAGAAATCTGCACCGCCATGCAACTACATCTGTCCTTTCCATTAATATTTTGCGTCCGTTAAACAGTGAATAACTGAAGCCTATGTCTTTCAACACTGTACGCAATGAAAATTTGCTCCCTTTAAAAAGATCGTCTTTCTGAAGCGACACCAGTAATTTAGATAGAGTGGGATGTTCCTTTCTCTTATAATAGCTGTATATATGACGACGAATAGCGTCTTTCTGAAAATCGTCCAAAGCTGTCACCTGCTTATTTCTCGGTCGCTTCTTTCCTGGTGTGTGCAGCTTTGTTGTGCCACTCTCGTCACAATCTACACTATACTGTTCTTTCCCTATCTTTACAACAGTGTTCTTACTTATTTTCAATGCTGCTGCAGTTCTCTTCACAACCTGAACAACAGGAATTAAGGGCCCACCTTTGTCCTTTTCTTTCTCAAAGTAATCCCTCACAGAGCACACGAATTCACGGGCCTGGGTGTGTAGCACACTTTTCTTCCTCCGTTTCACTTCTTGTGTTGGGCTGGTACTACTCGCCGCACTAGACATTGTTTACAACGAAACATAAACAAAGAAACACTAAAAACAACAAAAACGAAATAAACTGCGAATTCAACTTCAGACAAACGACGAACGACCGCACCGCCCGCTCGCGAGACACTGGTAAGTTTCATAAGCGCGCGCGACCGGGTTCCAGGGCGGCAACGTGGCCCTTGCTACCCGCTCCAAGTCAGGCCGTCATTGGCTGCCTGCCTGCGGTCGCTAGGCAACGGAAAGACGCTACCGAGCTGTCAATACCAAAGACTCGTCTCCCAGACTATAGGTAGTGTCCTGCGAGATCCTCTACAAGGCATATTGTCGTCCTCAAAACTTACATTGTTGTCTGGGAACAGGAAGTCCATAAATGGCAGCATATAGTCTCCAAGTAGCCCAACATAACCATTTCCAGTCAATGATAAGTTCAGTTCGATCACAGGACCCACTCCATCCCACGTAAACACAGCCCACACCGCAGCTACCACCAGCCTGCACAGTGTATTGTCGACAACTTGGGTACGGCTTCGTAGGGTGTACGGCACACTCGAACCGTACCATCTGATCTTATCAACTGAAATCGGAACTCTGATCGGCCACGGTTTACAGTCGTCTGGGGTCCAACCGATATGGTCACTAGCCGAGGACAGGCGCTGCAGTCGATGTGCGGTCGTCCGTTGTCATGGTCCAACAACGAAAAATTTCGCCGCACAGTACTAAGGGATACGTTCTCGTTATGTCCCATATTGATACCTGCGGTTATTTCGTGCCTGTCTGTTGGCACTCACAACTCTGTGCAAACGCAGCATGCCCGAAATTTGCTGCTCTCGGCACACTCTACACACTGTGGATCTCGGAATACTGAATTCCCTAATTACTTCCGAAATGGATCGTCTGAAGCTTCCATTCCAGTGCAAAGTCTGCTAATTCCCGTCGTGCGGCCATACTCACGTCGGAATCCTTTTCACATGAATCATCCGAATACAAATGACAGCTCCACCAAAGCACTGCCCTTTTCTACTTTGCGATACTACCCCCACATATCCATATCACTATCCCATGACTTCAGACACCTCTGTATACTGTACATTTACAAGTTACTTCTGCAGTTAAAAATATGAATTACATGTTTTCATTCGTAAGACAATGCCAGACTCCATAAAAGCAGTTCTGCAGCAGGTAGGATGTCACAGATTTTTTAAAGGTACATCAGTGAGACAGAGATTTTACATATCTACGTAATTTGTTATACAGTTTTCTTCCTCCACGATATACACTTGATACGCACAACGTGGTGTTGGAAAGACTGGCAAGAAATGTCACTGTTTGACCTGCTACTGCAATCGTGAACAGTTCTATTTTGAGGAGAACTGTATCTTTTCCGCAGCATAGATTTTTAACATGCATAACTACTTCCAATATATCACCTCAGGAGAAGGTTTAAGATTTTTGGTTCAAAAATGGCACTGAGCACTATGGGACTCAACTGCTGTGGTCATTAGTCCCCTAGAACTTAGAACTACTTAAACCTAACTAACCTAAGGACATCACACACATCCATGCCCGAGGCAGGATTCGAACCTGCGACCGTAGCAGTCGCACGGTTCCGGACTGCGAGCCTAGAACCGCGAGACCACCGCGGCCGGCTAAGATTTTTGAATTCTTAAAAAAAGGTTTACATTGTTTTCTGCTGCTTGCTTCTTTCAATATTCTTACAGTTGCCTTTTTTTCATGAGAGCAGTTTTGGTCTCGTGTACATTCCCTAGACTATGATCCCTTACTTCTGTAATGAATGTACACGAACAAAGTATACATCCCTAACTGTTTGAGCATTAGTGGAGTAGCAAAAAATTCTTCCTAAACAGCACGTTTTTGCTACTGACACTGATGTAATAGACTTTCGAATCGTATCTGTGTAGAGCAAAGGCCTCTACAGTACGAAGTAACTGTTAATACAATGTTGTTGTTATGGCCTTCAGTCCAGAGACTGGTTTGATGCAGCTCTCCATGCTACTCAATCCTGTGCAAGCTTCTTCATCTCCCAGTACCTACTGCAACCTACATCCTTCTGAGCCTGCTTAGTGTATTCATCACTTGGTCTCCCTCTACGACTTTTACCCTCCACATTGCCCTCCAAAACTAAATTGGTGATCCCCTGATGCCTCAGAACATGTCCTACCAACCGATCCCTTCTTCTACTCAAGTTGTGCCACCAACTCCTCTTCTCCCCAATTCTACTCATTACTTCCTTATTAGTTATGTGGTCTAACTATCTAATCTTAAGCATTCTTCTGTAGCATCACATTTCGAAAGCATCTATTCTCTTCTTGTCCAAACCATTTATCGTCCATGCTTCACTTCCATACATGGCTACACTATACACAAATACTTTCAGAAACAACTTCCTAACATTGAAATTTATGCTCGATGTTAACAAATTTCTCTTCTTCAGAAACGCTTTCCTTGCCATTGCCAGTCTACATTTTATATCCTCTCTACTTCGACCATCAAAAATATTTTGCTCCCCAAATAGCAAAATTCATTTACTACTTTAAGTGTCTCATTTGCTAATCTAATTCCCCCAGCATCGCCCGATTTAATTCAACTACATGCCATTATCCTCGTTTTGCTTTTGTTGATGTTCATCTTATATCCTTCTTTCAAGACACTGTCCATTCCGTTCAACTGCTCTTCCAGGTCCTTTGCTGTCTCTGACAGAATTACAATGTCGTCGGCGAAACTCAATTTTTTTTATTTCTTCTCCATTGATTTTAATTCCTGCCCCGAATTTTTCTTTTGTTTCCTTCACTGCTTGCTCAATATACAGATTGAAAAACATCGGGGACAGCATACAACCCTGTATCACTGCCTTCTCAACCACTGCTTCCCTTTCATGTCCCTCGACTCTTAGAACTGCCGTATGGTTTCTGTACAAACTGAAAATAACCTTTCGCTCCCTGTATTTTACCCCTGCCACCTTCAGAATTTGAAAGAGAGTATTCCACTCAACACTGTCAAAAGCTTTCTCTGAGTCTACAAGTGCTAGAAACATACTTTTGCCTTTCTTTAATCTATCTTCTGAGATAAGTCGCAGAGTCAGTATTGCCTCACGTGTTCCAACATTTCTACAGAATCCAAACTGCTCTTCCCCGAGGTCTCCTTCCACCAGTTTTTCCATTCGTCTGTAACGAATTCGTGTTAGTATTTTGCTTCTGTGGCTTATTAAACTGATAGCTCGATAATTTTCACATCTGTGAACACTTGCTTTCTTTGGGATTGGAATTATTATGTTCTTCTTGAAGTCTGAGGGTATTTCGCCTGTCTTATATATCTTGCTCACCAGATGGTAAAGTTTTGTCAGGGCTAGCTCTCCCAAGGCTATCAGTAGTTCTAATGGAATGTTATATACTCCTGGGGCCTTGTTTCGACTTAGATCTTTCAGTGCTCTGTCAAACCCTTCACGCAGTATCGTATCTCCCATTTCATCTTCATCTACATCCTCTTCCATTTCCATAATATTGTCCTCAAGTACATCGCCCTTGTATAGACCTTCTATATACTCCTTCCACCTGCCTGCTTTTCCTTCTTTGCTTAGAATTGGGTTTCAAATGGTTCAAATGGCTCTGAGCACTATGGGACTTAACATCTATGGTCATCAGTCCCCAAGAACATAGAACTACTTAAACCTAACTAACCTAAGGACAGCAAACAACACCCAGCCATCACGAGGCAGAGAAAATCCCTGACCCCGCCGGGAATCGAACCCGGGCGTGGAAAGCGAGAACGCTACGGCACGACCACGAGATGCGGGCAATTGGGTTTCCATCTGAGCTCTTGATATTCATGCACCTGGTTCTCTTTTCTCCAAATGTCTCTTTAATTTTCCTGTAGGCAGTATCTATCTTACCCCTCGTGAGATAAGCCTCTACATCCTTACATTTGTACTCTAACCATCCCTGCTTAGCCATTTTGCACTTCCTGTCGATCTCATCTTTGAGACGTTTGTATTCCTTTTTGCCTGCTTCATTTACTGCATTTTTGTATTTTCTCCTTTCATCAATTAAATTCAATATTTCTTCAGTTACCCAAGGATTTCTACTAGCCCTCGTCATTTTACCTACTCGATCCTCTGCTGCCTTCACTATTCCGTCTCTCAATGCTTCCCATTCTTCTTCTACTGTATTTCTTTCTCCCATTCTTGTCAATCGTTCCTTAATGCTCTCCTTTAAACTCTCCATAACCTCTGCTTGTGTCAGCTTATCCAGGTCCCATCTCCTTAAATTCTCACCTTTTTGCAGTTTCTTCAGTTTTAATCTACTGTTCACAACCAATAAATTGTGGTCAGAGTTCGCATCTGCCCCTGGAAATGTCTTAAAATTTAAAAGCTGGTTCCTAAATCTCTGTCTTGCCATTACACAATGTATCTGAAACCTTCCAGTATGACCAGGCCTCTTCCATGTATTAAGTCCCATAGTGCTCAGAGCCATTAGCCGTCTTCCATGTACACAACATTCTTTCATGATTCTTGAACCAAGTGTTAGCTATGATTAAGTTATGCTCTGTGCAAAATTCTACCAGGCGGCTTCCTCTTTCATTCCCTACCGCCATTCTATATTCACCTACTACGTTTCCTTCTCTTCCTTTTGCTACTATCGTCTCCCTTCACTATCTGAATAATTTCTTTTATCTTATGATACATTTCATCTATCTCTTCGTCATTCCTATTTTTTTTATTCATTATTAAACCTACTCCTGCATTACCTCTATTTGATTTTGTATTTATAACCCTGTATTCACGTGATCAGAAGTCTTGTACCTCCTGCCACCGAACTTCACTAATTCCCACTATATCTAACTGTAACCTATCGATTTCCCTTTTTAAATTTTCAGTCGGAGACAGAATGAGGAAGACACTATAAATGCAAGTCTGTGATTGTTGCACCTGTTGTACGGGCAGTGTGGGGCCTTGCATTGTCATGTTGCAAAAGGACAGCTGCTGACAGAAATCCACGTCGCTTTGATTTGATTGCAGGCCGCAGATGGTTTTATAGGAGATCTGTGTATGATGCACTGGTGACAGTGGTCCCTCTAGGCATGTAATGCTCCAAAATGACGTCGTTTTCGACCCAAAAGAGAGTCAACATAACCTTCCCTGCTGATGGTTCTGTTCGAAACTTCTTTGGTTTTGGTGATGAGGAATGGCGCTATTCCTTGCTCGATCTCTTCGTTTCCGGATGATGGAAGTGAACTCAGGTTTCGTCCCCAGTAACGATTATTGTGAGGAAGCCATTACCTTCTCGTTCAAAGCGCCGAAGAAGTTCTTCACAAGCATCAACACGTCGTTCTCTCATTTCAGGAGTCAGCTGCTGACACTTTGTGAAACTGGAGCACATCATGCACAATGTGGTGTGCTGACCCATGCTGCAATGTCATTCAGTGTCGCTCGGCGGTTTTCCTTCACTATGGCTTCAACTGCTGCAATGTTCTGTGGGGTCACAACTCGTTGCGCCTGACCTGGACGAGGAGCATCTTCCATTGAAGTCACACCATTTTGCGAACTTCCTACTCCATCCATAGACATGCTGCTGTGACAAACATGCATCACCGTACTGAACCTTCATTCGTCGATGAATTTCAACAGGTTTCACACCTTCACTATGCAAGAACCGAATAACAGAACGCTGTTCTTCCCTGGTGCAAGTCGCAAGTGGGGGCGGCCATCTTTACACCGATACTACGACGGTATGTGTGCATCTGCACTATGCTGCCACCTCCAGGCCATTCTGCACGCTGTTTGTAGCACGCTTACCAACTTACAGGATAACGGCGCGAAATTTCGATTTGTAATTACAAATTTAAGGTTTTCATTTGACTCACCCTCGTAGTTTGTCGTCCATACGGGAGTCTGTGCGATGGCCAACTGACGGTGCGTTTGTACGATTCTCCTTTGTGAACGATTTCTTGAACGTGAAATCTAAAACTTCGGCGTTCGTTTTGCTGTCTTCAATTGCCGCACCAGAATGGTCAACAAAGATCTTTTGCTAAGATGTGACGGTGGTAGTTATTGTATGCTTCGCATATAGATCTTTTCACAGACGCACTAATCTCTACTAACCTTCGCTTGTCGTCATTTATGCGTTCCCTTTTGAACCGAGAGTGCAACGACCTCTGCTTTCTCAGCATCTACTGAATTTCGTTACTAAATCATGCTGGGTCTTTTCCATGCTTTATCCACTTGCTAGACACATAACTCTCCAGTCCACGATTTACAATCTGCTTAAACTTTGCCTATAATTTCCCTACATCCAACTTACTGGAACTAAGTGATGCCAATTTACCGTCGAAGCGAGGCGTTAGTAACTGCTTATTTGCTCTATCTAATTTAAGAGACAGTCTGAGCACCCTGCTTAAAATGTTTACCGTCTCGTAAAATCATCAGGAGATCAGAACCAATTGCAAAACGACATAGCCAAGATATCTGTATGGTGCGAAAAGTGGCAGTTGACTGTAAATAATGCGAAGTGTTAGGTCATTCACTCGAATACTGTAAGGAATTTCGGATACGCGATAAGTCGCACAAATCTAAAGACTGCCAATTGAACTAAATACCTAGATATTACATTTACATAACAGATCTACTAGACAGTTGTCGACACTATGCTTGTACGGTCTCTTCTGAATGTTATTGCGCGGTATGGGATCTTTACCAGACAGAGGTCGCGGGGGGACATCGAAAAATTTCGAAGAAGGGTAGCGAATTAGGCGAGATAGTGATACGGATATGGTACGAGAGTGGTGGTACACATCAAAACAATGGCGTTTTTTCGCTGCCAAATCTCTTCTCTGAATGTATAAATATTTTGTTGACCCCCATATTCATAGGGAAAAATAACTATCGTAATAAAATAAGAGAAATCGGAAAACTTTACGCGTTCGTTTTTCCCGCGCGCTGTTGGAGAGTGGAACGAAAGAGAAATAGTCTGGAGGTGTTTCAACAAACCCTCTGCCAGGCAGTTAGATGTGAATTGCAGAGAAGTCATGTTGATGTAGATTAAGGCGTAACCGATATGCTATCAAGATAAGCGGGTAGGTAGCAACACCAACAGTGCTGCAGTTAATTAAGGGTACAGTTGTGTAGCGTGATTTCGTGTTTTCAGTCAGTTATAAACAGTCTAGAACTGGATTCGTCAACTGAGAATTGGCAAAAACGTTTTTTGTATTCTGCAAAAAAATATACAGGGTTGTCCATTGATAGTGACCGGGCAAATATCTCACGAAATAAGCGTCAAACGAAAAAACTACAAAGAACGAAACTTGTCTAGCTTGAAGGGGAAAACCAGATGGCGCTATGGTTGGCCCACTAGATGGCGCTGCCATAGGTCAAACGGATATCAACTGCGTATTTTAAATAGGAACCCCCATTTTTATGACATATTCGTGCAGTACGGAAAGAAATAAGAATGTCTTAGTTGGACCACATTTTTCGCTTTGTGAAAAAAGTGGTCCAACTAAAACATTCATATTTCTTTACGTACTACACGAATATGTAATAAAAATGGGGGTTCCTAGTTAAAAAAACGCAGTTGATATCCGTTTGACCTATGGCAGCTCCATCTAGCGGGTCAACCATAGCGCCATCTGGTTTCCCCCTTCAAGCTAGACAAGTTTCGCTCTTTGTAGTTTTTTCGTTTGACGCTTATTTCGTGAGATACTTGGATGATTGACTGACGTGGCCTTGTAACACTAACCAAAACGGCCTTGCTGTGCTGGTACTGCGAACGGCTGAAAGCAAGGGGAAACTATAGCCGTAACTTTTCCCGAGGGCATGCAGGTTTACTGTATAATTAAATGATGATGGCGTCCTCTTGGGTAAAATGCTCCGACGTACCACTCCCCTACCAGACTGCTATTTAAAACTTCTCGACAATTTTCTTCAGGATCGCAGATTATATGTTCGCATTGATGACAAGAATTCAACAACACGACCTGTCCTTGAAGGACTTCCACAAGGATCGGTCATCTCTCCACTGCTGTTTAATTTATATATTAACGACCTCCCGACGGTGCCACATGTTACTGCCAGTTTCTATGCCGACGACACAGCGCTCCTGACTGCAGGCACCAGAATGGACCACCTCGTCACACGGATGCGGCGCCAACTAGATTTAGTGGACCACTGGACCCACATGAACAAAATAACGGTCAATGCGGAAAAAACCAAAGTTATTGTCTTCACACGTCGGAGACCCATCGTCAATGACCGCCTGCGGATATCAGACCAGCCACTCCCCTGGGCAACAACTGTAAAATACCTGGGAGTGCATCTAGACGCCAAACTGTTGTATAGTCATCACATCATGGAGAAGAAGACGTCTGGCCTCAAAATGCTGGGAGCTCTCCTCCCCTTTCTGAAGAGCTCATACCTCAGCCAACGCACGAAACTCCAGTTGTACCATGCCACAGTCGAACCATCCATTTTGTATGGATCGACCTCTTGGGGTACTACGTGTGCCACGAACTACAAGCAGTTACAGGTTGTACAAAGCAGATGCCTGCGATGGATCACAGGAGCCCAATGGTGGATCCGAAATCAAGACATTCATCGAGCCTTAAGCGAATCTTGCCTCTCAGACAAGGTCAAGGAGAAGGCACGAACCTTATTTCGGAAGTTGGACATGATACGTGACGGTACACCACAACTCACCACAGTAGGGGCGGTAGAACCCTTACGCAACCACAAATATAAAGTACCGAAGGCGATAGTATTTGAGCCTCCGTAAATGATATCCCTACGTAATTCTCCATAATTTACGGACATGTCGTCCTTTAGCACTTCTACACACATGTTTTCAAACACACACCAAAAGCAGCGAGTTAAAGGACCCTTCTGTGTGCCCAAACTAAAGCTGAAAGAAGAATAAATAAATAAAGAGAAAATTTTTACCCCTTCCATTCCCTACAGAAGTAAAAATCAACGAAGTTGATCAGACTTCAGCACCACCAAAAAAAAAAAAAAAAAATCTTGGGTAAAATATTCCAGAGGTAAAATAGTCCCCCATTCGGATCTCCGGGCGGGAACTACTCAAGAGGACGTCGTTATCAGGAGAAAGAAAACTGGCGTTCTACGGATCGGAGCGTGGAATGTCAGGTCCCTTAAACGAGCAGATAGGTTAGAAAATTTAAAAAGGGAAATGGATAGGTTAAAGGTATAGTGGGAATTAGTGAACTTCGGTGGCAGGAGGAACAGGTGAATACAGGGTTATAAATACAAAATCAAATAGGGGTATTGCAGGAGTAGGTTTAATAATGAATAAAAAAATAGGAGTGCGGGTAAGCTACTACAAACAGCATAGTGAACGCATTATTGTGACCAAGATAGAACGAAGCCCACGCCTACTACAGTAGTAAAAGTTATATGCCAACTAGCTCTGCAAATGATGAAGAAATTATAGAAATGTGTGATGAGATAAAAGACATTATTCAGGTAGTGAAGGGAGACGAAAATTTAATATTCATGGGTGACTGGACTTCGACAGTAGGAAAAGGAAGAGACGGAAACGTAGTAGGTGAATATGGATTGTGGCTAAGAAATGCAAGAGGAAGCCACCTGGTAGAATTTTGCACAGAGCATAACTTAATCATAGCTAACACTTGGTTCAAGAATCATGTAAGACGGTTGTATACATGGAAGAACCCTGGAGATACTAGAAGATTTCGGATAGATTATATAATTGTAAGACAGAGATTTAGAAACCGGCTTTTAAATTGTAAGACATTTCCAGGGGCAGATGTGGACTCTGGTCACAATCTAGTGGGTTATGAACTGTAGTACAAACTGAAGAAACTGCAAAAATGTGGGAATTTAAGGAGATGGGACCTGGATAAACTGAAAGAACCAGAGGTTGTATAGGGTTTCAGGGAGAGCATGAGAGAACAATTGACAGGAATAGGGGAAAGAAATACATTAGAAGAAGAATGGGTAGCTTTAAGGGATGAAACAGTGAAGGCAGCAGAGGGTCAAATAGGTAAAAAAACGAGAGCCAGTAGAAACCATTGGGTAACAGAAGAAATATTGAATGCAATTGATGAAAGGAGAAAATATAAAAATGCAGTAAATAAAGCAGACAAAAAAGAATACAAACATCTCAAAAATGAGATCGACAGGAAGTGCAAAATGGCTAAGTAGGGATGGCTAGAGGACAAATGTAAGGATGTAGAGGCTTATCTCACTAGGGGTAAGATAGATACTGCCTATAGGAAAATTAAACAGACCTTTGGAGAAATGAGAACCACTTGCATGAATATCAAGAGCTCAGATGGAAACCCAGTTCTAAGCAAAGAAGGGAAAGCAGAAAGGTGGAAGGAGTATATAGAGGGTCTATACAAGGGCGATGTACTTGAGGACAATATTATGGAAATGGAAGAAGATGTAGATGAAGATGAAATGGGAGATATGATACTGCGTGAAGAGTTTGACAGAGCACTGAAAGACCTGAGTCGAAACAAGGCCCCCGGAGTAGACAACATTCCATTAGAACTACTGACAGCCTTGGGAGGGCCAGTTCAGACAAAACTCTACCATCTGGTGGGCAAGATGTATGAGACAGGCGAAATATCCTCAGACTTCAAGAAGAATATAATAATTCCAATCCCAAAGAAAACAGGTGTTGACAGATCTGAAAATTACCGAACTATCAGTTTAATAAGTCACAGTTGCAAAATACTGACGCGAATTATTTACAGACGAATGGAAAAACTGATAGAAGCCGACCTCGAGGAAGATCAGTTTGGATTCCGTAAAAATGTTGGAACACGTGACGCAATACTGACCCTACGACTTATCTTACAGGAAAGATTAAGGACAGGCAAACCTACGTTTGTAGCATTTGTAGACTTAGAGCAAGCTTTTGACAGTGTTGATTGGAATACTCTCTTTCAAATTCTAAAGGTGGCAGGGGTAAAATACAGGGAGCGAAAGGTTATTTACAGTTTGTACAGAAAACATATGGCAGTTTTAAGAGTCGAGGGACATGAAAGGGAAGCAGTGGTTGAGAAGGCAGTGATACAGGGTTGTATGCTGTCCCCGATGTTATTCAATCTGTATATTGAGCAAGCAGTGAAGGAAACAAAAGAAAAATTCGGGGCAGGAATTAAAATCCATGGAGAAGAAATTAAAAAATTGAGGTTCGCCGACGACATTGTAATTCTGTCAGAGACAGCAAAGGACCTGCAAGAGCAGTTGAACGCAATGGACAGTATCTTGAAACATCAACAAAAGCAAAACAAGGATAATGGAATGTAGTCGAATTAAGTCAGGTGATGTTGAGGGAATTAGATTAGGAAATGAGACACTTAAAGTAGTAAAGGAGTTTTGCTATTTGGGGAGAAAAATAACTACCTCGTGATGACTGGGTGTTGTGTGATGTCCTTAGATTAGTTAGGTTTACGTAGTTCTAATTTCTAGGGGACTGATGACCATAGATGTTAAGTCCCATAGTGCTCAGAGCCATTTTTGAGCAAAATAGCTGATGATGGTCGAAGTACAGAGGATATAAAATGTAGAGTGGCAATGGAAAGGAAAGCGTTTCTGAAGAGGAGGAATTTGTTGACATCGAGTATAGATTTAAGTGTCAGGAAGTCGTTACTGAAAGTATTTGTATGGAGTGTAGTCATGTATGGAAGTGAAACATGGACGATAAATAGTTTAGACAAGAAGAGAATAGGAACTTTCGAAATGAGGTGCTACAGAAGAATGCTGAAGATTAGATGGGAAGATCACATAACTAATGAGGAGGTATTGAATAGAATTAGGGAGAAGAGTAGTGTGTGGCACAACTTGACCAGAAGAAGGGATCGGTTGGTAGGACATGTTCTGGGGCATCAAGGGATCACCAATTTAGTACTGGAGGGCAGCGTGGAGGGTAAAAATCGTAGAGGGAGACCAAGAGATGAATACACTATGCATATTCAGAAGGATGTAGGTTGCAGTAGGTACTGGGAGATGAAGAAGCTTGCACAGGATTGAGTAGCATGGAGATCTGCATCAAACCAATCTCAGGACTAAAGGCCACATCAACAACATTTGGCCCGGTCACAATCAATGGACCACTCAATATATATATATATATATATATATATATATATATATATATATGATAAGCTTTCACTGAAGAATGTCTGGAATCATGGTAGCCGTTTTACTGGGGATGCAATTCAGCTTTTATGTTGTTTCTGTAATGTGGTATGCTGAATGATATCATACCCATGATCTGGACATTAACAATCCTGTGCTGGTATTGTACACGTAGAGGTAGGGTGCGCTGCCAAATACTCTCAGTTCCTTACGCTGGCCGCCACCAACTATTTCGAAAATGAAAGGGATGTTAGTGAGAAAATACGTGAGTAGACCAGATGCAAAAGCCGCTAACTGTATGATAAGCGAAACTGAGATAATCGCGTAAAACTCGTCGCATCCACACCATTAAAGATAAAGACTTAATTTCCTATCTAAAAAATAAGTAAAAAAGTAATTAATTAGACGGTATTAATGGCTGAAAGTTGTAGAAGGGCTCTCCATGGGCTAGACAAAACTTCTTGTTTTTGCTTTTCGTGAATGCAATTTTTTGGGGTTTTTGAATCTGGAAATGCCAGTTACCAGTAACTTGGATGGCCAAGTATGTCATAACAATTAGTGTTAACACAGTAGTCATTGCATAACGTTGCTTCAATAATACTTTTCATGTTTTTACCTTTCTGTTTTGGAAACATTTCTTTTGCACTGATCAGTATGCCTCTTCCTTTTCCGGGAGGGACTGTCACCCTCGGTCTCGTTCTTCTGATTTGCAACTACGATGATGGATTCGACTTCTTGCAGAATTCCTACTGTTTCCATTACTCCCACATCGTTTGTACCATCTTCTGCATGTAAACCATCCACAACATCACTTATTTTCTCCAAAACACTTCCACTCGGCTCCAAACCAGAGGACCGCGATCGGTTCTGGGAACGATACTACAAATAGTTAGCTCAGATTCCACCCCGCGAGCGAGGCTTTCCGCCTTCACCGACTCCGCCAACCGCCTGTACGGACTGAGGATGACCAGTGAACTCAGACGGCAGGAGTCATTGGTGACGACACGAGCAACAATTTGCAGTCGGATGCACCCAGTGCTCTCTATCGCCGCCGGTAGGGCCTCCTCCACATCTTGGATGAGACCTCCTGGCAAGCAGACAGAGTGAACACTGGCCTTCTCCCCGACCTTTCCGCTATTTCCGTAAGGGGCTCCATCACCCGCCTAACGTTGGAGCTCCCAATAACTAATAAACCCCTCCCCCCCTGTGCCTGCTCGGACCTTACTGAAGGAGCAGCCACATGTCTACTCACAGGCAGAGCGGGCGATGCCACACGGCCAGCCTCCACATTGACCCTCCGCCTCGTGAGCCGCGAACGCCGCTGAACCCGCCACTCCCCTTGGGGAGAGGGTGGCCCAACCGCGCCCGGTACCCGCGAAGATGTCTCGACAGCAGGGTCAGTGGGTGAAGCATGTAACACCTAAGGTGTACCATGCGACGCACCAGACTCCCCACTGCCGCTACACTCCGAGGCAGCAGCCTGGAGACGGCTGACCGCGGCCATCAACACGCTCAGCTGTTCGCGAACAGTGGCCAGCTCCTCCTGCGTTCGTACTCAGCAGTCACACGTACTATCCATACCAAGGGACAAAGAATGCAGTGAAATTTTTTTAAGTGCTTTATCTGAAAACTACCTTGAGCAGTTAAACAGAGAACCGACTCGTGGCGATAACACGTTAGACCTTCTGGTGACAAACAGACCCGAACTATTTGAAACAGTTAACGCAGAACAGGGAATCAGCGATCATAAAGCGGTTACTGCATCGTTGATTGCAGCCGTAAATAGAAATATTAAAAAAGGTAGGAAGATTTTTCTGTTTAGCAGAAGTGACAAAAAGCAGATTTCAGAGTACCTGATGGATCAACACAAGAGTTTGGTCTCAATTACAGATAGTGTTGAGGATCAGTGGGCAAAGTTCAGAACCATCGTACAATATGTCTTAGATGAGTATGTGCCAAGCAAGATCGTAAGAGATGGAAAAGAGGCACCGTGGTACAACAACCGAGTCAGAGGCGCGCTGCCAAGATGGCCTTGAGCCGCCTTATCGGCGGTGTCAAAGGTCAAGCGCTCAGAGAGCTGACGTAACATGCTGTTGCATACTCTATGTCGACAGATTCTAGATGTACCCTTGTCCGGTTTTCAGCTACGCTACAGATCAATTTATTTATGAAAATACATAGTACAGTCTCCAACAAATTTTACATATTCACAGGTATCTTTACCTTTAATCCAAATAAATACAGTTTCATTAACAGATATTTTACGTCTATTACGAGTGTACAAGGAGAAGGGTGAGGGTGACATATAACATGATTTTCCAAAGTCTTTATTTGCGAATTCAGTCACATGATATGTTCGGTAGGCTATGACGTCACGATCGACGAAGCTTCCCAGTCCTGATACATTGGGTACGCCTGTACCACCTCGTACAATTGCAACAGTTAACCAGCCATTACCATGAGAAAATGTATCATTCAGATCAATACTGAAGTTCAGTCTGCATCCACAGAAGACAGCTGGTCCATCCAGTAGCGAGTGTGCAGCGACAGACTTGATAGTATTCTTTTTCTTGTCAGCAGCGGATGTAGTCATTTCAACGTCTTCAGTTGTTTTATACATTGTCTGTCTTGCTTGCTGCGGAAGCAAAGGGAACTTCACAGCAAACTTAAACATAGCCAAAGCCTTGCAGACAAACACAAATTACGCTAAGCGAAATGTAGTGTGAGGAGGGCTATGCGAGAGGCGTTCAATGAATTCGAAAGTAAAGTTCTATGTACTGACTTGGCAGAAAATCCTAAGAAATTTTGGTCTTGTGTCAAAGCGGTAGATGGATCAAAACAAAATGTCCAGACACTCTGTGACCAAAATGGTACTGAAACAGAGGACGACAGACTAAAGGCCGAAATACTAAATGCGTTTTTCCAAAGCTGTTTCACAGAGGAAGACTGCACTGTAGTTCCTTCTCTAGATTGTCGCACAGATGAAAAAATGACGACAGAGGGATAGAGAAACAATTAAAATCGCTCAAAAGAGGAAAGGCCTCTGGACCTGATGGGATACCAGTTCGATTTTACAGAGATTACGCGAAAGAAATTGCCCCCTTCTTGCAGCGGTGTACCGTAGGTCTCTAGAAGAACGTAGCGTTCCAAAAGATTGGAAAAGGGCGCAGGTCATCCCCTTTTTCAAGAATGGACGTCGAACAGATGTGCAGAACTGTAGACCTATATCTCTAACGTCTCTCAGTTGTAGAATTTTGGAACACGTATTATGTTCGAGTATAATGACTTTTCTGGAGACTAGAAATCTACTCTGTAGGAATCAGCATGGGTTTCGAAAAAGACGGTCATGTGAAACCCAGCTCGCGCTATTCGTCCACGAGGCTCAGAGGGCCATAGACACGGGTTCACAGGTAAATGCCGTGTTTCTTGACTTCCGCAAGGCGTTCGATACAGTTCCCCACAGTCGTTTAATGAACAAAGTAAGAGCATATGGACTATCAGACCAATTGTGTGATTGGATTGTGGAGTTCCTAGATAACAGGACGCAGCATGTCATTATCAATGGAGAGAAGTCTTCCGAAGTAAGAGTGATTTCAGGTGTATGGTAGGACCGTTGGTATTCACAATATACATAAATGACCTTGTGGATGACATCAGAAGTTACTGAGGCTTTTTGTGGATGATGCTGTGGTATATCGAGAGGTTGTAACAATGGAAAATTGTACTGAAATGCAGGAGGATCTGCAGCGAATTGAAGCATGGTGCAGGGAATGGCAATTGAATCTCAAGGTAGACAAGTGTAATGTGCTGCGAATACATAGAAAGAAAGATCCCATGTCATTTAGCTACAATATAGCAGGTCAGCAACTGGAAGCAGTTCATTCCATAAATTATCTGAGAGTGCGCATTAGGAGTGATTTAAAATGGAATGATCATATAAAGTTGATAGTCGGTAAAGCAGATGCCAGACTGAGATTCATTGGAAGAATCGTAAGGAAACGCAATCCGAAAACAAAGGAAGTAGGTTACAGTACACTTGTTCGCCCACTGCTTCAATACTGGTCAGTAGTGTGGGATCCGTACCAGATAGGGTTGATAGAAGAGATAGAGAAGATCCAACGGAGAGCAGTGCGCTTCATTACAGGATCATTTAGTAATCGCGAAAGCGTTACGGAGATGACAGATAAACTCCAGTGGAAGACTCTGCAGGAGAGACGCTCAGTAGCTCGGTACGGGCTTTTGTCAAAGTTTCGAGAACATACCTTCACCGAAGAGTCAAGCAGTATATTGCTCCCTCCTACGTATATCTCGTGAAGAGACCATGAGGATAAAATCAGAGAGATTAGAGCCCACACAGAGGCATACCGTCAATGTTTCTTTCCACGAACAATACGAGACTGGAATAGAAGGAAGAACCGATAGAGGTACTCAAGGTACCCTCCACCACACACCGTCAGGTAGCTTGCGGAGTATGGATGTAGATGTAGATACGCAAATACCTCAACAAACACTCCACCGATCATCTGAACTGTGTGCTTCCCGGTATATATTTCCACAACGCATCGGCAGCGAGAGCTTCATTGTTGTGTACACGTTCGCTACACCGCAGCCAACCTAACTCTGAATAAGAAAAACATCCTTTCGAATCGTAAGAAACTGGAAGGTAGCTTTGAATGTTTAGATATTGGTAAGTCGTCAGTTGGCATTCCTTGCATCTGGACATGGCACGTCGATTGCCTTGCCTATCGAACTTGGCAGGTTTCGCAAACAATAGACGTTTAGTGATCTTTGCACCCAAAGAAAACTTGCAGTTAGCGACTTCTGCAACCGAACACGGTTTTCTACAGCCAATTTCAATGGTTTATAGCAGGTTTTGCACCCTGGCACCTATTCCGTTGTGTCGGTGCTGGAAAAATCTATACGGCAGTGTGCTGAACTCAAAATCGACATAAATGCGTTTACTGGCTTTTGAATCTAACCGACTCAAATGTCTTCGTGGCTTAGCAACGCCTTTTCTGGTCTAATAATTAGACGTTTGCTACTATCGCGCGCTTGTTCCCCCAGTTTCAGATTATTACGTGTGTTATCAGCTGCATTGTTTTCCGACGAACAACGTATTTGGGACTGGTGTCCCAGTTAAGTTGTTTTTTTCAGATACGAAATATCGCAGTATGCTCAGTAACCAACCACGAAGGGCTGTCCTAGGCGCACAGGTCGACTTTGTAAGCGAGTGTATGTACAGGGTGTTTCAAAAATGACCGGTATATTTGAAACGGCAATAAAAAGTAAACGAGCAGCGATAGAAATACACCGTTTGTTGCAATATGCTTGGGACAACAGTACATTTTCAGGCGGACAAACTTTCGAAATTACAGTAGTTACAATTTTCAACAACAGATGGCGCTGCAAGTGATGTGAAAGATATAGAATACAACGCAGTCTGTGGGTGCGCCATTCTGTACGTCGTCTTTCTGCTGTAAGCGTGTGCTGTTCACAACATGCAAGTGTGCTGTAGACAACATGGTTTATTCCTTAGAACAGAGGATTTTTCTGGTGTTGGAATTCCACTGCCTAGAACACAGTGTTATTGCAACAAGACGAAGTTTTCAACGGAGGTTTAATGTATCCAAAGGACCGAAAAGCGATACAATAAAGGATCTGTTTGAAAAATTTCAACGGACTGGGAACGTGACGGATGAACGTGCTGGAAAGGTAGGGCGTCCGCGTACGGCAACCACAGAGGGCAACGCGGAGCTAGTGCAGCAGGTGATCCAACAGCGGCCTCGGGTTTCCGTTCGCCATGTTGCAGCTGCGGTCCAAATGACGCCAACGTCCACGTATCGTCTCATGCGCCAGAGTTTACACCTCTATCCATACAACATTCAAACGCGGCAACCCCTCAGCGCCGCTACCATTGCTGCACGAGAGACATTCGCTAACGATATAGTGCACAGGATTGAAGACGGCGATATGCATGTGGGCAGCATTTGGTTTACTGACGAAGCTTATTTTTACCTGGACGGCTTCGTCAATAAACAGAACTGGCGCACATGAGGAACCGAAAAGCCCCATGTTGCAGTCCCATCGTCCCTGCATCCTCAAAAAGTACTGGTCTGGGCCGCCATTTCTTCCAAAGGAATCATTGGCCCATTTTTCAGATCCGAAACGATTACTGCATCGCGCTATCTGGACATTCTTCGTGAATTTGTGGCGGTACAAACTGCCTTAGACGACACTGTGAACACCTCGTGGTTTATGCAAGATGGTGCCCGGCCACATCGCACGGCCGACGTCTTCAATTTCCTGAATGAATATTTCGATGATCGTGTGATTGCTTTGGGCTATCCGAAACACACAGGAGGCGGCGTGGATTGGCCTCCCTATTCGCCAGACATGAACCCCTGTGACTTCTTTCTGTGGGGACACTTGAAAGACCAGGTGTACCGCCAGAATCCAGAAACAATTGAACAGCTAAAGCAGTACATCTCATCTGCATGTGAAGCCATTCCGCCAGACACGTTGTCAAAGGTTTCGGGTAATTTCATTCAGAGACTACGCCATATTATTGCTACGCATGGTGGATATGTGGAAAATATCGTACTATAGAGTTTCCCAGACCGCAGCGCCATCTGTTGTTGAAAATTGTAACTACTGTAATTTCGAAAGTTTGTCTGCCTGAAAATGTACTGTTGTCCCAAGCATATTGCAACAAACGGTGTATTTCTATCACTGCTCGTTTAGTTTTTATTGCCGTTTCAAATATACCGATCATTTTTGAAACAACCTGTATCTTCTGTGCACAGAACTGTCTTCAGGAATGGAGAAACATATCCAGAACGGCGAACTGCAAGCTTTCGTTGTACTGTTTAACGTTTTTACCCTCTGTGTTTAATATCTGTCTATTCATAGCAGCGTCGAATACGTCCTTTATTTGGTACACTCATTTGTACCATTTGCTAAGGATCTAGTGAAGTAGGGGATACAACCCGTCGACCTTGACCAATGACTTCATACATTACTCATAGATAATAATGTCTTCACTTTCAGCCATAGATAATAAAACAGTTCTGTGTTCCGGATAAGCGCTATCATTGTACATTAAAATAACTGAATGTGAATTTAAAAGAGATCGCTACATATTGCTCAAAATATTCTTCGTGCGCATTTATTTAAATAATTGGTTGTTTGCGATTCATTCGGTACTTAATTTCATTCTTAGTGATATTGAGGTAATTTGGAACATTAGTTTCTTATTTTAGGACAATTTTTAGTATCTCATTTTCGTTTGTAGGTATGGATTTATCTGTTCCGATGAACCTGGATGATTTGAGAGAGGCTATGGGCGTAGACATGTGGACCACGATTTGTTTTTTACAAATGTGTGGTCTCGTTGCCGAGTATGTTCGATGTCGTGAGTGCGGCGAACATATGCGCCTCACAAGTTTATCTCGTCGCCGTATTCACGACTTATCCGTATGGCGCTGCAGCTAAGATCGGTTGTGGCGGTCCATTTGACGAGGGACATGGTTCGAAAAATCTAAGTTCGCCTTGAGAGACCCCTTCATTTTCCACAGAAATAATATGATACAAACACGCGATATGCTTAACGTGAAAATACTACTTGCCTTGATATATGTCAACTGTATTTTTCGTCTCTCGTATTCCTTTGTTTCTGAACAGTCTTGTCAGCTCTTTCATCTGTGTAATAAACGCTCTCTGACCAATTCTGACGTCATTGGACAAAGCCGACGGGTTGTATCCCCTGCTTCACTAGACCCTTTGTTAAAGACATGCTCTCAACTGTTAATTTAAATTTGATAAAATTTAATGTCTTTCTGTAAATGTAGAGGTCGCCATACGAATCACTTACAACAAAAATTAGTGGCATTGCCACGATGCGGCCGTACTTCGAAATAATTAATGACGCACCTGACACTTCTGTAGGCCTTATACAATTTGAAAAATCGCGATTAATATCCCTACTGGTTTTTGAAGGTAGGTTCTTACGCTATTGTCCATGCATTTGCACTACACTTAAAATCAGTTCTACCATATCTTTAAGGACCCACAGCCTGACAGATTCACTTTTCATGATTAACGTTCAAGTTCGTTTGGAAATAATACACCATCAGTGCTTTGTAGCTGTACCATATTATTTTGGGTCCTCATTGTGAATGGCACCTGTGCCTTGTCAGACTAACACCCATGGAATTTATAATACGCACTTTCACTTTTGCACTTTACAGTTTTCTTGAAAACAGAAACTACATTAAGAAACACTCATGCAATTGAAACCCAATATCTGTCTCTGTATTAATCCATATACATCCGTTATCACCTGGCATAGCGGATTCACTGCTTTTGAAACTGCCTCCAATAGTTGCCAACACACTGTTACCTTTCACTCCAGGATGGTTGGTTTATTGTTATAAACCCATAGCAACCGCTCCACTGGACATACAATCAAGCAAACATAACAACTGAACAGACAAGCTCGTCACTATAACGTAAAACATCCGCCATGTGAAGTTTCCTCAGTTCGTACAGGCGGTTGGCGGAATTGGTGAAGGCGGAAAGCCTCGCTCGCGGGGTGGAATCAGAGCTAACTATTTGTAGTATCGTTCCCAGAACCGATCGCGGTCCTCTGGTTTGGAGCCGAGTGGAAGGCTTAAACCAGAGGCTCAGACGATTCTGCGGAGATCTGGGGTGCAAATTTCTCGACCTCCGCTATCGGGTGGAGAAATATAGGGTCCCCCTGAATAGGTCCGGCGTGCACTACACGCCGGAAGCGGCTACAAGGGTAGCGGAGTACGTGTGGAGTGCACAAGTGGGTTTTTTAGGTTAGAGAATTCCCTCCCTAGGCCCGACAAGACGCCTCCTGAGACGCGGCAAGATAGGAGTAGGCAAAATGCAACAGGGCATAACAATATTAATGTGCTAATAGTAAACTGCAGGAGCGTCTATAGAAAGGTCCCAGAACTGCTCTCATTAATAAACGGTCACAACGCCCATATAGTACCAGGGACAGAAAGTTGGCTGAAACCAGACGTAAACAGTAATGAAATCCTAAACTCAGATTGGAATGTATACCGCAGAGACAGGCTGGACAGTGAAGAGGGAGGCGTGTTTATAGCGATAAGAAGTGCAATAGTATCGAAGGAAATTGACGGAGATCCGAAATGTGAAATGCTTTGGGTGAAGGTCACGGTTAAAGCAGGCTCAGACATGGTAATTGGATGTCTCTATAGGCCCCCTGGCTCAGCAGCTGTTGTGGCTGAGCACCTGAAGGATAATTTGGAAAATATTTCGAGTAGATTTCCCCACCATGTTATAGTTCTGGGTGGAGATTTTAATTTGCCGGATGTAGACTGGGAGACTCAAACGTTCATAACGGATGGCAGGGACAAAGAATCCAGTGAAATTTTTTTAAGTGCTTTATCTGAAAACTACCTTGAGCAGTTAAACAGAAAACCGACTCGTGGCGATAACATATTAGACCTTCTGGTGACAAACAGACCCGAACTATTTGAAAAAGTAAACGCAGAACAGGGAATCAGCGATCATAAAGCGGTTACGGCATCGATGATTTCAGTCGTAAATAGAAATATTAAAAAGGGTACGAAGATTTTTCTGTTTAGAAAAAGTGACAAAAAGCAGATTTCAGAGTACCTGTTGGCTCAACACAAAAGTTTTGTCTCAAGTACAGATAGTGTTGAGGATCAGTGGACAAAGTTCTAAACCGTCGTACATTATGCGTTAGATGAGTATGTGCCAAGCAAGATCGTAAGGGATGGAAAAGAGCCACCGTGGTACAACAACCGAGTTAGAAAACTGCTGCGGAAGCAAAGGGAACTTGACAGCAAACATAAACATAGCCAAAGCCTTGCAGACAAACAAAAATTACGCGAAGATGAATGTAGTGTGAGGAGGGCTATGCGAGAGGCGTTCAATGAATTCGAAAGTAAAGTTCTATGTACTGACTTGGCGGAAAATCCTAAGAAATTTTGGTCTGATGTCAAAGCGGTAGGTGGATCAAAACAAAATGTCCAGACACTCTGTGACCAAAATGGTACTGAAACAGAGGACGACAGACTAAAGGCCGAAATACTAAATGTCTTTTTCCAAAGTTGTTTCACAGAGGAAGACTGCACTGTAGTTCCTTCTCTAGATTGTCGCACAGATGACAAAATGGTAGATATCGAAATAGACGACAGAGGGATAGATTAAAATCGCTCAAAAGAGGAAAAGCCTCTGGACCTGATGGGATACCAGTTCGATTTTACAGAGATTACGCGAAAGAACTTGCCCCCTTCTTGCAGCGGTGTACCGTAGGTCTCTAGAAGAACGTAGCGTTCCAAAGGATTGGAAAAGGGCATAGGTCATCCCCGTTTTCAAGAAGGGACGTCGAACAGATGTGCAGAGCTATAGACCTATATCTCTAACGTCGATCAGTTGTAGAATTTTGGAACACGTATTGTGTTCGAGTATAATGACTTTTCTGGAGACTAGAAATCTACTCTGTAGGAATCAGCATGGGTTTCGAAAAAGACGGTCATGTGAAACCCAGCTCGCGCTATTCGTCCACGAGACACAGAGGGCCATAGACACGGGTTCCCAGGTAGATGCCGTGTTTCTTGACTTCCGCAAGGCGTTCGATACAGTTCCCCACAGTCGTTTAATGAACAAAGTAAGAGCATATGGACTATCAGACCAATTGTGTGATTGGATTGTGGAGTTCCTAGATAACAGGACGCAGTATATCATTATCAATGGAGAGAAGTCTTCCGAAGTAAGAGTGATTTCAGGTGTGCCGCAGGGGAGTGTCATAGGACCGTTGCTATTCACAATATACATAAACGACGTGGTGGATGACATTGGAAGTTCACTGAGGCTTTTTGCAGATGATGCTGTGGTGTATCGAGAGGTTGTAACAATGGAAAATTGTACTGAAATGCAGGAGGATCTGCAGCGAATTGACGCATGGTGAAGGGAATGGCAATTGAATCTCAATGTAGACAAGTGTAATGTGCTGCGAATACACAGAAAGATAGATCCTTTATCATTTAGCTACAAAATAGCAGGTCAGCAACTGGAAGCAGTTAATACCATAAATTATCTGGGAGTACGCATTAGGAGTGATTTAAAATGGAATGATCATATAATGTTGATCGTCGGAAAAGCAGATGCCAGACTGAGATTCATTAGAAGAATCCTAAGGAAATGCAATCCGAAAACAAAGGAAGTAGGTTACAGTACGCTTGTTCGCCCTCTGCTTGAATACTGCTCACCGGTGTGGGATCCGTACCAGATAGGGTTGATAGAAGATATAGAGAAGATCCAACGGAGATCAGCGCACTTCGTTACAGGATCATTTAGTAATCGCGAAAGCGTTACGGAGATGACAGATAAACTCCAGTGGAAGACTCTGCAGGAGAGACGCTCAGTAGCTCGGTACGGGCTTTTTTCAAAGTTTCGAGAACATACCTTCACCGAAGAGTCAAGCAGTATATTTCTCCCTCCTACGTATATCTCGCGAAGAGACCATGAGGATAAAATCAGAGAGATTAGAGCCCACACAGAGGCATACCGACAATCCTTCTTTCCACGAACAGTACGAGACTGGAATAGAAGGGATAACCGATAGAGGTACTCAAGGTACCCTCCGCCACACACCGTCAGGTGGCTTGCGGAGTATGGATGTAGATGTAGAACAACAGGGATAGAGAAATTATTTTACTGCCAATTATTCTAAATGATGAAGACTTTTAACTTGACATCGGCTCTGATTGTCAATGAGGACGAGGTATTAGACTTTGCCGACTGAATCAGTCTGAGAGAGCATCATCTGTATGAGAACTACTTGCAGCCTATGTGTATCACAGTCCCCCCGACAGTTATGCAAATACTGTGTGTCTAGAACTCTATTTCAGTCACTAGTAACGAAGTACGACAATGCACACAAGTACAAGTGTGTGTACAGATTTTCTAAGTTTGTCTTTGTCTGAAAGCTATCAGCATTTAAAAGTGTGACTAGTGACTCTGAAATCACATACAGAATAAGCAATTATTACACAGTAACTTATTACTACAGCGGTGTAAGCACCAGTCAGGGACCAATGCCAACATCGTGCTTGTTGACACCTGCTGACTCAAGCATTTGCTCCATATCAGCTACTCTGCAGCTGTGGCCCAGGAGCTAGGCTAGTAACCGGCGTTTTGAGACATTTCGATTGTACTTGGCATGGAGCATGTGTGACCTCAACCGCAATAAGAACTTTTGACACTCCACTCCTTTTCACATTTGTCAGACATCAGCAAAAACACCCTGTGAGTGCATTAGCGTCTATAGAATAAATGATTAGGGTTAGAAATGGACCCTCATTCTATGACAGAGCACATCTGTGTTTAGCTGTACACACTGACACTTGTTGATGGTGCAGCATTCAAATCTGCAGCAATTTGCGGAAGGGTTGCACTTCTGTCACGCTGAACGGTTCCCTTCAGTCGTCGTTGGTCCCGTTCCTGCAGGATCTTTCTCCGGCAGTGCGGTGTCGGAGATCTGATGTTTTACCGGATTCCTGGTATGCACGGTACACTCGTGAAATGCTCGTGCGCCAAAATCTCCACTTCATCGCTACTGTGTCCCATCGCTCGCGCCGACTATGACAACACGTTCAAACTCACTTAAATCTTGAAAACCCTGCCCATGTAGCAGCAGTAATCGATCTATCAACCGCGCCAGACACTTGTTGTTGGTGTTGCTGACCGCAGCGCCGTACTCCGCCTGTTTACATACCCCTGTATTTGAATATTTGACACAACGAAAGCCGAAAATACCTGGGAGTCACTTTGAACAGAACTTTAACATACAAAAAACACCTTTCCGACTTGGCCAAGAAGATACAAACACGAGTGAACCTTGTGAGAAAGCTGGCAGCCAGTACATGGGGAGCAACCATATCAGTCCTCCGAGGAGCATCCCTTCCACTGGTATATTCTGCAGCAGAATACTGTGCACCAGTTTGGCTCCGAAGCGCTCAAGTAGTGAAAGCAGACGCCCAACTGAACTCACTTATGAGAGTAATTAGTGATACAGTCCGACCTATACCTACTTGTGGCTACCAGTACTTTCAAATATCTGTCCACCAGACCTCCGTCCAAAGGCTGCTCTTTACAACCTCTGTCGCCCGCATCTCGTGCTCGTGCGGTACCGTTCTCGCTTCCCACGCCCGGGTTCCCGGGTTCGATTCCCGGCGGGGTCAGGGATTTTCTCTGCCTCGTGATGGCTGGGTGTTGTGTGCTGTCCTTAGGTTAGTTAGGTTTAAGTAGTTCTAAATTCTAGGGGACTTATGACCACAGCAGTTGAGTCCCATAGTGCTCAGAGCCATTTGAACCATTTGAACAACCTCTGTCAACAAGTTTCTGAAAACAACTCGATCCCTCTTCATGACGATTTGCTATCACTGCCCAGGAAACGCCTCAAATCTAGAAGACCAGCATATGAAATGGGAGTCCAAATGCTATCCACAGGATTCGGCCATGACGCAGAGTGGAAACGTTAGTGGCAAGCTACAAGAACCCGAAACCACGAACTTGTAGACAATCCAACAGTTCCAGTTCCACACTTCCACCTACCGAAGGAGGTGTGGGTGCAGTTAAACAGATATGGGACGGGAGAGGGTAGGTGCAAGTACAACATGCACAAGTGGGGCTTTTCAAGTGACAGTGTGTGTGACTGTGGTGACACCCGAACAATGAGCCACATTGTGAATGACTGTCCTGTCAGACGCTTCCCTGGTGGCATTGAGATGCTCCATCAAGCATCCCACGAGGCACTCCGCTGGATCGAGTCCATCAACATCCGAGTGTAGTCTGAGCCGTTTTTAAACTTGTGTGCTGTATATTTATTTATTTATTTATTTATTCTTTGCCCATGGACTCCAGCTGAAAATCCAGCTGAGAGTATTGGGTGTGTCATACAATAGCCTATTAACATCAAACTTGAATTCAATATTTATATATAAATGAAACAAATGATTAAACAGAAATAGTCCATAATCATACAAAGGTTTTACATGTTTCACATTATACGTACACACAAATAAAAAAAAACATACAGAAATGATAATTTTTACAGGTACATTTCAGTAATGATATATTTAAAAACCATCTTAGTATTCACTCAAACTGTATATACATTTCTCTGTGAGATATAGTTTCAAATGATTTTTAAAACATTTTAGATCTGTTTCTTTTTTAATGGTTTTGGGGAGTTTATTAAAAAACCTTTTGCCTGCTTCTTCTGGGGCAGTCATAGACAGTTTTAGATTTCTGTTTATCATGTAGTAATTTTCATTTCCTCTTGTAACATGTTCGTGTACATCTTTATTTAGGAGGTGTTTATCGCTTGACCTTACCGCCATTATGCTTTGGTATATGTACAGTGAATATACGGTCATAATATTATAGTGTACAAAAGCTTGCCTACAGGTCTGTCTTGGTGGTATTTTTGCAATGCATCTCACTGCCCTTTTCTGAATTGTGAATATTCTTTTTAGGTAGCCAGCTTGTGCATTTCCCCATATATGAACTGAATAAGACAAATGTGGGAAGACAAGTCCATAATACATTGATCTGAGGACTTTATCATCCACAGTCTTAGCTGTTTTATGCATGATGAAGATCTGTTTGTTTATCTTTTTACACAGTGCATCTATGTGCTCCCCCCATGCCAAATGTTTGTCTATTATAGTTCCTAGAAAATTTGTGCTGGTTACTTCTTTAATAGTCTTTCCATTTATATTAACATTTATATTATAATTTCCAATATGCTTGGTCTGAAATACTACATTCATTGTTTTAGACTGATTCATAAACAGGTTGTTTTGTGTTAAATATTTATTTGCATTTTCAATAGTCAGGAGTGCTTCCTTCTCAAGCTCCTACTTTGTGTCAGCTGTGCAAATGATTGTTGTGTCATCAGCATACATTATAAGTTTCTGATTTACATAGCTAGGGAAGTCATTTACGTAGAGTATAAATAGTATTGGCCCAAGCACAGATCCTTGCGGCACACTGTGTTTAACTGTTTGTAATTCTGATATGTAGTTTGTTATATTTCCCCCACTAGTATGTCTGATTTCTGTGCATTGTTTCCTATTTGTAATGTATGATTTAAGTATGTCATAGCATTTTCCTCTAATTCCATACTGATATAATTTCATCATTAATTTTGAGTGGTTCACACAATCAAATACCTTAGATAGGTCCATAAAAATCCCACAAGTCTTTTGCTGCCTGTCAAGTAAATTAAGAATGTGCTCAATTATATCTGTTGATGCTGTTTTTGTTGACTTCCCTTCTCTGAAACCATGTTGTGATGAATGCAGTATACTGTACTTTGTTATAAAACTTACAATTCTATTCTTTATTATCATTTCATAGATTTTAGCAAATGTTGAGATCAATGATATTGGCCTGTAATTTCCTAATTCATCCCTGTTCCCTTTCTTAAATATTGGCTTCACTTTACTTACTTTCAGTGAATCTGGAAATATACCTTCTTCTATCGCAGCATTCAGCATGTGTGTCAATAATTTTAATATACATTCTCTGCATTCCTTTATGAGATGTGATGTGACACCATCCAAGCCAGAAGAGTGTTTAATTTTAAGTTGTTTTATTAGGTTTGACACTTCTGCATCTGTTGTAGGTATGAAAACCATAGTATGATTTGTATGTGGGGGGTTTAACAATTTACTTACTGCATTTGTTTTATTTTGACTTATTAATTCGTCTGCTACAGTAATATAATATCTGTTAAAAGTATTGGCTACTCCTAGAGGGTTTGCTTTGCTTTTCCCACTCATCAGTGGGCAGATGTCCTCTGCCCGATTTGTTACTTTTCCTCTCTCTCCATTAATGAACGACCATAAACCTTTTGAGTAGTTCTTTCCCTTATCTATAGACATCCTGATGAATGATGCTTTAGTTTCTCTGATAAAACTACAGTACTCTTTCTTTTTTATTTTATACAGTGTGTTGTTGGCCTCATTATTTTTTTGTTTGGAGAGGTCATAATACACTCTCAGGTTATTTCTGGCATGGATTACTTCTCCAGTCACCCAGCTTTTCTTTTTTTGTTGCTGTTTGACAAGCCTTTTACTAACAGGACATGTAACATCATAATAATAATTGAATAAAGAATAAAACTGGTTCCATTTGGTGTTTGCATCTTTAGCTGCATATATTGTTTCCCAGTTTTCTGCCTCTAACATCTTTTTTAGCAGATTTATGTTATGTGGGTAGTTCTGTCTTCTCATCTCCCATATCTTCTGCACTGAATCACTTGTCTTTATATTTATGTCTATCATGATTGCAAAATGGTCTGCTAATGTGGAGTTTATTACCTGTGTGTCACAATAGCATCTAGGAATATTTGTTATTACATGATCAATAATAGTTTCACTATGCTTTGTTACTCTGGTTGGTTTATCTATTTTTATTTTTAGATTGTATATGCACAATAAGTCCAGTAGGGTCTTAGTATTGTCTGTATTTTTACTCGTGTCTACGTTCAGATCTCCTATAATGATCAAATAAGCATATGTTTTTGAGAAGCGTTGGATTATATCTTCCAGCTGTTCAAAGAAGGTTTTAATTATACCATTTGGTGATCGATACAAACCTAATACACAACATAAATTCCCAGCAATTTTAGTTTCCACTGCTGTAGCTTCAAAGCTCAATTCTATAGCACATTTTGTTATATTTATGGCTTTAGTTGATTTATAGTTAGAAAAAATGGCAACCCCACCACCTTTATAGGAAGTTCTGCAAAAACTGGCTACTTTCACATAATTCTTCAAGTTGTAAATTCCTATGTGATTTTCTTTTAGCCCATGTTCTGTAACTACTAGAATGTTTGGCCTATACTCCTGTAATATTACCGTTAGTTCCTCTGTTTTATTGTTTATGTATTGAACATTTTGGTGAAGTATTCTAACAGTTGGCTTTAAATGTAATAGTTCCCCTTCCTGTAATATACCTAGCACTTCACTTGCTCCCTTTGCTTCTGGTACTATGCAGTGATTTTTTTCAGTTTGTGTCATTAAACCTGGATCGTATCTTTGTCCGGTGTTTATATTCCTCTCACTATTGTCACACTGGTATTTAAGATGGACAGTTTTACTTACATCTTTTTCCATGTTCTCTTTCCGCTTACCATAAAAAATCCTCACTTAATGTAGCAGGTCTCCTAGTTCTCAGGCATCTGTCTTGATTGGAAGCTGCTTCTGCTGTTGATCTCCTAGGCCTCAGGCACCTCTTCTGTGTGGTTGCTGTTGCTGGTGGCTCTTGTGCTCCCCGACTTGGTGACTGCCCTTCTTTGTTAGCTGCTGCGGCTAATGACCCTTGTATGTTTTCCTCACAAGCATTTTCATTGCCTTGAGGTAGTATTATGGGGTCTGCTGTTCTGGATGCTGTTGCTGATGACGGCAGCTCTGCTGATGATTGTGGTGATTCTGCTGCTATTGGTTTATCTGACGCACATTTTCATTTTTATATATATTTCTTTGTTTTGCTAAATGTGTATTACTGTAATTGATGCATACCATAATAATAATAATAATAATTTGAACAGGCATGTCTATACCAGAGTCTTTGGCGCTTCAGTGTATTTGTTTAGGTAAGGAACGTTTTAGGCCAGAGGTCATCCACCTCGCTTAAAGTGAAAGAGAAAAGAACTTCCGTTCATAAAACAGGTCAGCCACTTCTCATGGAACTCTAAGATGTTTATCTATTGCTGACTTCCTGGCGTACGAGTTTTCGAAGCAAAACAAACTTTCTGTGAAGCCCTCTGAACCCGAAACCTCTGCTTGTAAAAATTACTACTCTCTCCAAGCACTGAAGTTCTTCACGCCATGTCAACTATTTCCTTGAAACTAGGTCTGGACCCACGTAGCGCATAGTGCCAAAGCATTATGTGAAACTGGCAGGAAGTCAGCTGGACACTGCCACCCCTGACAGTACTGGAGTTGTCACCTGACGCCTGTTGCAGGTTATGCTGACCTCTGAAATGGGGGCCCGTAGTCCCAAAACGAGCTTCAAGCCTGTGCGGGCTCCGGAGTCCCGGAAGTGACGTCAAAGTGACGTGTACGTGGCCAACAGCCCATTTTGAGTAAGCTGAGCGTGACACAAATAGCACCTTATTGAGTGATCCTTCGGAAAGCGCAGAAACAACAGCTAAATATTTCACTCGCAGCAATTTGGTCCAGTTAGGGACGTAAGAAATGCGATAAGTTACATTACACATGTTTTGCACCAGGCCGAAGAGGAGTAAATAAGCACAAGCTTTTATTGCAAAGAAAAAGCACAATAAATTTACGTGACAGTAAACAAGTGTGAATATGTACTTATTATGCTGACTAAAATGAAAAAAAATATGAAAGACGTGATCATATCTGTTGCGAACATTCATGTTTTCTACAATAACAAGGCTGACCTATCACTATAACGTCAGAGATTTTTGATGATAAATAAATGTAGTGCACCCAGGATCACACTATCTGGCCACTAACAGACCCTAAACAGATTTTACCAAATAATCTATGTGACAGGGCGTATGTCTCTTCATTATTTCATTCATTTCATTAATCATATTTTACTGATGTTATCTTTCTGATATATAAGTTACTTTCATAAAATCCGTGAACTGCTTCGCTTATGTCACTGCACACTACCTCATTTATAGCTGCTACTGTAATGCAGAACAGTGACTAACGTAAATGTCTCTGACTGCAAGTAACCAGAGTGTTAATGTTGTTCTTTCTTAAAGTTACGTTGATCGTCAGTAATTAGTGTTCTGCTCTCAAATTTCCTCCTCAGTTGTAAGAAGAAGCCAGCAAAAAGTGTCAACATACATGTGTTGAATGCTAAGCTCTAACTTCAGTTCAGTGCTCACTGCACTAGCTCCACACTTTTCACGTTTATGTACATTTTCTGACTTTTTAGCAGAGCAAACCGTACCGGTACTAAAAAATGCGCGTTTTGGAGACATCTTTAATGAGGTAGTACGCAAGTGTAAATACGGAAAACACCAAACACGACATGTTAGCTTCACACAAGAGCGAATACGATGTGATTGTTGGTTCCAAAAACTGTTACAAAAGGAGCAAAAGGAAAAAAAAAATTTACATTTATGTCGAAGCGTACCTGCGTGTTTCGGTGCACTAGTTCAATGTCTTTATCCACATGGCCACAGTGAGCACTTCGGGTAACCAACATTGTTATTGACCATACAATGTCCTGAAGCATTTTCCTGCCAATGCCTCATTAATTCACATTTGATTACGAGAATTCGATCGAAGGGTGACTGGTTTGGGCATGAATCTTCAGTGCTCCATTCCCTTGAAACGGCGTATTGCAAGTTATAATACGACAGAGCAAAACGCCACGATACTAATGTGTCACACGTCGGTATGACGTCACTTCCCACAGCAGCTTCCAGACAGGATGAGGTGTGGGGGGAGCCCCACAGGCCTCAATGTTTGTTGTAGTTCATAACATTGTGTCACTGTTGTAGCACATCCAGCTTGACTCATTATATACGAGACTGAGCTACAGAGAAAGTTAACGCAAAACTTCCTCCAGTAAAGAGAAGCAATTGGTATAGAGGAATACGGCTTACTTTTAGCAATCACTTAAGGGGACATTGCACATGAAATTCCTTGAAATTTGACATTTTCTGTTTTCTACTCCATACTGTACTTTGGACTTTCCTGAACACTTTGGTATATAATACATTAAAATCAGACAATTGTGAGACCTTCAAATAATATTTTGAATGTTAATGTGCGACAGTCAAATTTCGCGGCTACGCATATACTACCACAGTTGAGCAGTCATATCTTGGGAACAATACAGTCTGGAAGGCTGTGAATTACTTTGTTTTATGCCTACTGCTACGTCTCAGAAGTTGGCAGCACGAATAAACAAATCAGTCCTTCGCTTCTGATACTCGTTTTCGTTGAAAGCAGAGTGGTTATCGGCTATTTTTGTAGTAAGCTAACTTCTATTGCTTTTTATACGTAAATAAAACGACTAAGCGTAAAAGTAACTTCAAGAAACGCAAATTTGCGGCTAACAGATAAGTGAGATCTGCATTTTCTTCTGAAGTACTTGAAAACACGTGTGCTAGCAGTGAAAGAAACCACGACAATGTTCCTGAAGTAATGCACTAGGGGGTGTGGTCACTTCTGAATTTTGTGGCACTCTGCACGAATTTGCACATAAACACTCTCTTACTTTGGCGGTAATGGAGGCAATCAAACCTATTTCCAGAGATTTGGCAAATCCCGAGCTACTAAAGAAGTGTTTACATGGGTAGACCCAGAATGTGAATGAGCCCTTCAATAATGAAATGTATTTGTTGGCCTTATGACTCTAAAGTTAGCGGTGTCTGATGCTGTAATAACTTTTAATGGAGGGAACTATGAAAGACTTCAGGTTCTGGAGAAGTTAGGGGTAAGATCTGGACAGAACACAGCTAAAAGACTGCGAGTACTGGATGAAATTCACGTACATGAAGCAGAGTTAGCTCCTCAGCAAATGACAAAAGAAGCAAGAAAGAAAAGGAAGAGGCAAGCACTGGATTGTTGTGACACTGAAGTAGACACAGACTATGCAATTCTATTGCATAAAAGACGTAGAAATGTAAGTCTGTATAAGAATCTGTAACAAAAAAGTTTTCAACCTCAATGTCTCTGGACTACATTTTTTGCAATAAATGACCCATTTTCTAAAAAAAAGTACTGACTGTAGGGATACGAAATTTTCACATCATGGCAAACGTGAGATTCAACACATATGGAAATGGAACAATTAAAATATCCTGAGTTGTTTTGTTTTTATAGTCATTTATTAACAAAATTCTGTCAAAAAATTGAGTGTTTGAAAAAAAAAGATAACGTGCCGTGCAATACAATTTTAGTAATAATTCTAGTTCAGTGTATGTACAAATTACAGTAATTATGGGATATTGTAAGTTGGTGTCTTAAAAAGTTTCCAAACTAATGGGTCACAAAATTCGATAATTTAACATTGGCGGCATATGACATACAACATCCCCATAAGTTTTTCATTACAATCATTACCTGCTTTATAAATCAATGGGAATGAAGCACAGACATTTGTGACTATAAATTCAATTATGAATGGTACATGAAATGTCCCAGTAGGGCAATAGTCTGCTGGGTATCTTCACCCCTACTGCTGGTGAAAAATTTGTGTAGACATTGTTGCACTGGTTTATAAATTATAGAGTGTAGCAGATTTTATTTGGCAGATCCATATTTTGGCTAGTGCCTAGCCATTATCAGTGCACTATTTTCTTGTCTCGATGCATGTCAGTTCCCTGTTGTTTCCTAATGGAAGGTAACCTGATGATAGTTACACTGGGACCCTTTATAGTGTGACTACATGCAGAAAAATTTTTTTCATAGTGATCTCCCATTCTCAATGGAACTAGATGGTCGGGATGAGCGGAAAAGGAATATTTGTCAGGGAAACAGCTTAATACTCACAACATTCACTCATTCTGAAAACCACCATATCCATTCACTCCAAATGTTGAAGTAAGGAGGCTGAAAACTTCATTTTAGGGGGAACCAGCTTACAAACTTCATTCATCCCATTTATGATACTCAGCAACGGTTATAATCTAGACATCTCCCACATTTATTCTTAGATACTCTTACAAATGTGCACATCTTGCTGTCTCTGACTCGTAATCCCTCTCCCTCCAGTGATGGCGGCTTGAGTACTCACATTCATCGTTATTAGAGGAATTATTAACAAGTCACATTCACTCCTTAATTAAACAATTTACTCTCTCTACAAATATTCACGCACATCCCCAATGCACATGACAGCACATTACAAAAGAATGAGACAGAATCAACATCAGGATTACACATCAAAAACTATCATAAAAAGAAGGATTTTAAACATAAAGTTAATTAAGTGGCTTACCAAACTATCTTCACGAAATCAAAGTATTTAGGAATGTGTTTGGTGTGCCCAAAAAGTAACAGTACATAGATGTAAATCAAATTACGAATGGTAAGTAAAAACCTGTAAGAACAAACATAAAACATTTTTGAGTTATGCAACATGATTTCCAGTCTCTCTGATGGAAGACCTGACATTCCATAAAATACACAATAAATATATACCAAACTTTACAGTCATTACAGGGCCTATAAAAGGATAAAATAATTACCTCTAAAACCACATCACTGGCGATGTAGCCAAGAATGTCCTACCAGACTGGTAGTCATACCAATGTCTACAATCACAAAGTAAATTGTGTACATATACAAGTGTCAATATTAATTACCAAGACGTAAAGGTCAGACCGAGAAATATAAGACAACTACATACATTATGAAACATCTATTCGAGGTTGTGTTTTCACTTATATTCGATGTTTCTCTTAGTTTGTCACACAAGTGTAATTCACTACATTCCACTTTGTATGACACAAAGACACACAGTCAGTGATCACTGAAGACAGTGAGAATGTCACTTTCAGTGTCTAATGGATGACATTTTGTTCAGGATGATCTTGCAAGGACTCAGTTCAGTTCAAAGTTTGTCTAGCGTACTCCCACTGGAGAGCAACAGCAAGTCGTTCAGCACGTAGTCTTCTCTCTATATAGGGTTATTCAGAATGATCAAGACATTTTATGAGATAAAGTATTATATTATGTGTACTGTAACAGCAACGCTAGAGGTCTTCCTATGTTATAGTGACTTCCATCAACATGACCACTAGACCAGTGGTCAAGGCACTTTGTTTGATGGAGCTCTGCAAGAGCGATTCCACCATTACAGTCCATAGAAAATTCTGAGCCTCATTTAACAAGGCCTCATCTACCAGACAATCCATTTACGAGAGGAAACTGAAGTTTAAGAGAACAGGAAAACTTCGTAAATAAAAAAGCAGAGGGCAGGGCAAGGAAACACTCCTCAGGAGTCCGCAAAAGTCAATGTCTAGTGTCGGTCAGCCGTTTGGAGAGTGCTGAGAAAATGTCTGCAACTGAAACTGCATCATATTTATCTGCTCCAAGCCATTACACCTGGCGAGAAACATTTGCGGAAACGGTTTTGCATTCACAAGCAGTTGTGGACTCACCCTTACTGAACTTCAACACTCAAAATGCCTTCTTCGTTGGACTAGCAGCCTTGTTACTAGATATCACAGTAAAAAATAAACAAATAAATAAAAACGTGAAATGTCCTCTCAAGCAATAGATCTCAATAGCTTGGTTTCCAAATGTCAGTGATCACTATTCACAGGTGCCTTCTCACTGGGTATCAATTGTCTTGTAATCCTCCTTTCCTTAGCCCATGAAGTGCAAAGTGCATTATGTTTGTCCAGCATTACGTGTAGAGGAGGAAGATACATTCGGTTTACTGAGTCACATTTACATATATATATATATATATATATATATATATAGATTAACATCAAACGACAAAATTAGGAACAACAAATTAATTGTCCCAGTGTGTGTATTTTTTGTGTGTGCACTACTTTTTTCCTGTTTGTATCTCGATTTTACAGTCGCCTCCTTTTTGTCTGTTCTCTTTCGTACTGTTCCCCATTTTTTATATCCATGTACACCATATTTTCTCCATTCTGTTATTTTAAATGTCTTCTTTGTATAATTACTGTCTTTCGTCTGAAGAGCAGCGCATATGCTGCTGCAAGCCGCCAAAGATGGGGCACTGAAACACAATAAAGGAAAAAAAATGCTTGTCCAGTCCAAAAAATTACGTGGAAGACATAATCATCTTAAAATGGAACGTTTAACTGTCGCAGAAAAGGTAGATATGGTGTTTATTTATGGCTATTGTGTCCAAAATACGAAACAAGCTTGTGCTATGTGTTAAGTACGTTGATCATTATGCTGACAGACAGCATCCAAGTGTCCAGACCTCTCATCGGATTGTTAATTTATTTAAAGAAACCGGAAATGCCCAGCCAAAGAAAAAAACGCAACCAAGAACTGCAAGAAATGAAGATGCCCAAATAAGCGTTCTAGTTGAAGTTGAAGCTAATCCGCACATCAATAGCAGAAAAATTGAGGGGGAATCGGGAATTTCAAAAACGTCGGTTTTTAGAATTTTACGTCATCATATATTTCACCCTTACCTTATTTCTATGCACCAGGAATTTCATGGCAATATTTTGAACGTTGCGCAAATTTTTGCCACTGGGCACAAAATAAATTACGAGACGATAACAGTTTTTTTTCAAGAGTCCTATTTAGTGACGATGCGTCATTCACAAACAGAGGTAACGTAAACCGGTATAATATGCGCTACTGGGCAACGGAAAATCAACGATGGCTGCGACAAGTGGAATATCAGCGACCCTGGCGGGTTAATGTATGATGTGGAATTATGGGCGGACCTCTAATTACCCCTTATTTTATCGATGGCATTCAAAATGGCGCAATGTATGCCGATTGCTCAATTAACGTATTACCGATTCTACTACAAGATGTTTCACTTCATGACAGTATGGTGATGTACTTTCAACATGATGGATGTCCGGCACATAGCTCGCATGCAGTTGAAGTGGTATTAAATAGAATATTTAGTGACAGGTGGATTGGTCGTAGAAGCGCCATACCATGGCCTGCACGTTCACCGGACCATACATCTCTGGACTTCTTTCTTTGTGTAAAATTGAAGGATATTTGCTATGGTGATCCATCGACAACGCCTGAAAACATGCGTCAGCGCATTGTCAATGCATGTACGACAATTACTGAAGGCGATCTACTCGCTGTTGACAGGAATTTCGTTATGCTTATTGTCAAATGCATTTAAGTTGAAGGACATCATTTTGAGCATTTAATACATTAGTGAGGTTATTATAGTTGCTCATGCAGTAACAGCATGCGTTCCCATAATTATAATAAGATCACAAAACTACGTTCTGTATTTTAATTTAAAAAAAACCAGTGTTACCAACTGTTCATCTAAGTCAGTGAGGCACGTTGTATGTGTTGGAATACTACAGCGCAATCCATCACAAAGCGAAACACATGTTCCAAATCAAACATTCCTATTTATTTGCGTACTATACGAATTTGTAAAAAAAAAAGTGGGTACCTATTTTTAAAAGAATTGCAGTTTCTATCAGTCTGATCTATGGTAGCGACATCTAGTGGGCCATCCATAGCGCCATCTGCTTTCTCCCGTGACGCTCAATCAGATTTTTTGTTCTTATTTTTTTCGTTTGATGCTAATTTCGTGAGATGTTTCGCCCGGTCACTATCAATGGACGTTTTTCGCTCGGAAGTCTCAGTGATGCCCACGAGAAGGACAGGCCGGGCGTAGGTCACAGAACGCGACACTCCAGGTCTTACGAGCTGCAGCTACAGTCTCCAGCAGGAAACGAGTTACTATTTGAAACCACTGTAATACTTCGTAGTTGGGCGTTTAAACGCATTCATGCTCTCGATCATAGGTGACAAAGCCGTCGACACACAAACCGTGCATCCGAGCGTAGAGCTTTGAATGGATCGAGTTTCTGTGCCCACAGCGTGAAATACCACGCTTTCCGAACGAGCAGGGCGATATCCACATGTCAGATATTTTGAACGTGCGTTTGAGCGTTGACTAACGAGGTGGCAGAACTGCACCTACGTTACATGACACGCCATTTCTCTTGAGTAATGAGTGGTGAGGCGCTGTATTGACTTTCAGATGAAGCCTATATGTATATCAGCCGTTTCTGAGCACCAGCAAATTGAGGATCTCTCGAAAACCTGTCGTTTGTTGTATGATTTGTTGTCATAAAATGACGAGAACGTCATGTTTGTGGCTAAAGAATTATTGTAACTTGCATATTATGAGAGTATGTCGTCGAGGAACCATCAAAATCGCACTGTTATTGGAAAAATTTGTTGTAATTAAATTTCAGTTAGTAACATAGCTACGATGAAAGCTTTCGGGAGATGAGAAGATAGTAAGTATGATCATCAAACACTGGTGGTCGTTTTAGCGAAATGAGTTGCGTCACTGATTCGTAAGAAAAGTGTGATGTGTTGGAGGCTCGCTGTCCACTACACCCAAATACTTTTTTTTTTTACTAAATTTCGCGTTTTTAATAGGATCTTATACTTGCTTTCGATGTTATGTTATTATAAGTGCGCGCCTTTTGTGGAGTGAGTCTGTTTGATTGGTTTTATCTACAGGACAGCTGGAACTATGTGGGGCGGCGGGTTTATAACAATAATAAATCATAGGAAATATTAGAATATTGTTCGCCGTCTTTTATGAGATCCTGGAAACTATTTCTGTGGTCAGCCAGCCCACTGAAGGAAATGTTTCTATTCTCTATTTACTCAGCGGGATCAGGACTATGATTATATATGATTTTGAGTTCTAATTGATAGATATATTTGGTAAATTTTCACACGCACGACATAGTAATATTCATTGTGCTAATACTAATAATAAATTTCTCTATCCTAGACAGCACTATGAGCAGTTCAGAGGCGACTTCTACGGTAAGTTCCCATCAAATGGTCTTTCGCTCTGACTTCTGATAATCGAAATAACTTCTGCCACAAAAGTGGAAAATAATTATCACCAATTGCCACACGCATTTGTTAACATTACAAATTTGTTAAGGTTACAGTTGCTTCCGCGAAATCTAAGCGCTGCAGGATGGCGTACAGTCCTCGCGATTGCACTTCCTATTTGTACCGAAAACATGAGTTCATTTGCGGTCTGGCTGTGACGTCATCCGAGGAATCGCTTACTCCAGCGTTTCACTGACGTGGACCGTATGGTAGCCGGACGCGAAGAGAAGTCAAGTCCTGCCTCTCAGGCCGTATTTAAACACGGACGCAGCGGACGGTCAAGGGAACATCTGCTGTTATCCAATCTATGCCCAGGGTAGTAGCCTCTAAATGGCTCTAAAGTTATGTTGGTTAAAATCACAGAAAAAGTTTTAGCCCGCCTGCTTCAAAACTTTGCCGTCTAAAATTCTTAGAACGGAACTGACAGTAGAACACGACCTCTGAACTACAACTTCAAGAAACCTTGTATTGGTTGTCATTAACATCAAGGTCTTGAAAGTTGTTATAGGTCTATTATTTAACAGGTCTCATCACGATAAGAACTTTGTAGATTAATAAAACAGATATCACCATGGGTTCGGTGTGGGGTAGCGGAGGGGTGTGTGGACTGCTGTGGCCTATTTTGGGGTTGTGAACCACTGGGGAATACGGCGGGACGATGCCTATCCATCGTTTCTAGGTTCCCAGTTCAATACACAATATAACAGATACGTAATCTACTACGAATCAGAACATTTTTGCTCCAAATTTAGTTTTCAGGAAATTACTCAGAAGCCACTAGAGATAGATTAGTGGTGTCACGTAGTTACTATATTTATGTTGAACTGAAGCTTCATACAAATTTTCATATTTCTAAGTCTAATATTTAGTGCCTTAAATTTTTCTTAAAAATGTGGATGCTGACCAAAATATTGCTCTAATCAAACCGAAATTTGTAACAGCTAATTTTGACACACATTTGCATATTCTGATCAATTTTTCGGTAGGGAAAGATGTTCATCTGATCAATCTGAGATTTGGTACTCTAAACATTAATGTACTAAAACACATGCTGACAAAATTAGGAAAAACAACATTAATTTTTAGTTTCATTCTTAAATTGTGGTACAATACTTGTAAGCCACTCACAGACGCGTTAAGGTAACGTGGCGCTGCCAGCAGTGAACTGGGGTAAGTCCTGGAGCACTCGCTCGCCTTTGTATCTCATACACCATACAGCGCTTGTTTCGTCACAACTACTGGCAGCCTTTTTTTCTTTTAAGTTTTGTATTTCGTATGGAAGTGAAACATGGACGATAAACAGTTTGGATAAGAAGAGAATAGAAGCTTTCGAAATGTGGTGCTACAGAAAAATACTGAAGATCAGATGGGTAGATCACATAACTAATGAGGAGGTATTGAATAGAATTGGGGAGAGGAGGAGTTTGTGGCACAACTTGACTACACAAAGGGATCGGTTGGTAGGACATGTTCTGAGGCATCAAGGGATCACCAATTTAGCATTGGAGGGCAGCGTGGAGGGTAAAAGTCGTAGAGGGGAACCAAGAGACGAGTACACTAAGCAAACTCAGAAGGATGTAGGTTTCAGTAGGTACTGGGAGATGATGAAGCTTGCATAGGATAGAGTAACATGGAGGGCTGCATCAAACCAGTCTCAGGACTGAAAACCACAACAACAACAACATGTAAGGATTCTGCAACAGAATAGGAACAGTGATCAAGTAAGAATGACCTCTCAGTTTAACTAAATGACGAGAATGATGAAATAATTTTTGTCTTATGTGGAGAACTACAGTCAATTTGTATCCCACTATTTGAAATGCCTCTCTAGTTCCTTTTCCGGATCTGAAATCAAATTGGTCTTCTTCTAGGTCTCCTTCAATTTTCTTTTTTTTCGATTTTTTATTGTATTTAACATTATTTTGGAAGTGTGGGATAGTAAGGAGATAGTTTTATAGTTCTCACAGTGCAGAGCATTTCCTTTTTTTTGGATTATTACTGTTTTGCTGTTAAGCAAATCTGTAGATCGTTGTTTTCCATCTTCATAGTACTCTTTAATTAGTTTATATAAGTATTCTTTTGTTGATTCTCCAATTTCCCTCAGTATTTCTGCTGGGATGTTATCTGTGCCTGTCGCTTTGCCATTACTTAGATCATTCAAATCACTGTTGAATTCCTCTTTCGATGTAGGTGCCCCTATCATGTCGAAATCCACACTGCTCAGAATTTCCCCCTCATTAGCAATATCTTCTCCTTCGTATAGTTCCTCAATATACTCTTTCCATCTTTTGCATAGATCCTCTAATTCGAACAGTAGGTCACCGTTTTTATTCTTGACCATGTTTGTTTTTGTTCTTGACTTTATCTGAAATGATTTCATTTTAGAGTAGGCTCTATTGATTAGACCTCCACTTAAATCTTGTTGAATTTTGTTAAGTTTGTTGTGCATCCATTTTTCTTTTTCAAATCTACATTTCTGTGTGGATGGTATTAGAAAGACGAATTGAGTTAATAGGAAAACCTATTTGACCTTTATAGATTTTCAAAAAGCATTTGACATGGTTAATTCGAAATTGTTATTCCGAACAATGAAGGAAATAAATCTTGATTGGAGGGACAGAAGATTTATCTGGAACCTGTATAAAAGGCAGGAAGCAGAGATAGAAGTGAATGGTGTGAATAAGAAAGCAAAAATAAGGTGGGGAGTAAGGCAAGGATACCCATTATTGCCATATTTGTTCAAATTATTTATTGAAAAAACCATTGAAAAATTGGAAAGAAAAACCAAAGGAATTAAAATTAAGGGGGAAGGAATACATTACATCCATTTTGCAGATGATAGAGTACTACTTGCTGACTCAGTAAAGGAAATGGAGTTTATGTAGCTAAAATTTGCCAAAATCGTAAGAGAATTTAATCTAAAAATAAATAAGAAGAAAACAAAAACTATGGTAGTAGGGAAGACAAAAGAAAATGATAAAGTTAATATTAAACTAAAAGAAGATGTTATAGAGTAACTTGAGAACTTCTGTTATTTGAGGAGCACAATCGCCTGCGACAATAAATGTATCACAGATATAAAAATAGCCTTGGCAAAGCAAGCTTTCCAAAATAAAAGGAATTTACTAACAGACAACCATATGAGCCTAGAAAGTAGGAAAAAGTTTGCCAAAACTTTTGTCTGGAGTGTCTTAACGTACGGATGTGAAGACTGGGCTCTGGGAAGGCAGAGAAAAAGAGGCTGGAAGCAAATGAAATGTGGATACAGAGAAGAATGACGAAAACAAGCTGGGTAGATAGAAAAAGTAATGAACAGGTCTTAAGAGAAGTAAATGAGAACAGAACGCTGCTAAATTATATAGGAAGAAGAAAATCAAAAATGATAGGGCACATAATGAGACACAACCAGTTCCTAAACAATGTATTTGAAGGAAAAGTTTTAGGGAAAAAACCAAGAGGCAGGCCAAGAGCAACAGATTTTAATAACATCAAAGAAGATATGGGGATAAAATCGTATGAAGAATTGAAGAGGATGATAATGGAGCGAGGGACATGGCTAAATCGACAAGGCATAGCCTTTAGTTTATGACGATGATGATATTTGAAATGGAATTCGTTTAAGCCAAAGTCCTTATTAATTAGGCACCTTACTTTCTTTTTGCTTTAAAACATGTCCATGGATGTTGACTTTTTATTTATGTCTACTAAAGACAGTAGTTGTTTCTATCATGCACTGGAATCAGTAGCGCCTGCTGTGTATACATGAATTTAAATTACGTTCCTATCACTTTTAGTTTGGGAGGTACAACCCTTCAAAGTTTCGGGGGCAGACACCACACGCTGTACATAACACATGGCTGTGTAGTGGGTGATGGATGTTCTGGCGGTGGGAAGTTGATTTAAATGAGATGTTCAAATGTGTGTCCATGTTCCTGAATGCACAATGCAGTGCACCTTCTAAAGAATCTGTGGACGAGATGTAACATCGCCGGTGTCACAAAGCAACATTCGTCCTCGATGCGCCTTATTAGATCATCTGGGGATGTGGGCTCAGTGATACAAACGGGATCCTTTAGGTATCCCAACAAAAAGAAGTGTAATGGTGGTAAATCAGGCAACTGTGTGGGCCATAAATGAGGACAATGGCGCCCCAGCCACCTTCCTGCAAACCTGTTGTTTAGTTCTTCCACAACAGCACACGCAGAATGGGCTGGGTGACCATTGTGCTGCATCCACATATGGACTCTCATGTGTAAACACACGTTTTAAAGGAGACCACCCAAACTGTCGACTGTAAATGCGTGATATAACTTACCTGTCAGCCTACCTGGGAAATAGTGTTGACCGATGATCTCATTCCCAAGGATTCCACACCACACATTAATAGACCAACTACGTTGACGGTCGACAGGTCGCACCCACCGAGGATTGTCTGCGGCCCAGTAGTACACGCTATGGCGATTCACTGCACCATAATTTGTAAACGTAGACTCATCAGAGAACATAACTCCTTGTAAAGACTCCAGCGCAAAATTACGCAAGGCTCATTCACAGACTGTAACTCTCGCACGGAAACTGTTCCCATGCAGCTCCTGGGTAAGTGACAGGCGGTACGGGTGAAACCTGTGGTCGTGTACTATATGCCACACAGATGTGAGACTGATACCAGCAACTGCAGCAACGGCTCGTAAGCTGACATGAGGATCGTGGTGTACTGCAGCTACGAGTAAAACAAACACCTCCGTCTCCTCACTTCTTGCAGTTCTTCGTCCGTTACTGCGGCGAATTACCAAGCTGCCTGTCTCCCGAAGTCGTTGTTCGGCACGTAAGAATGTAATGGCTGCTGGAGCTCTTTGCCTAGGATATCTCACGGTTTACGCCATGGCTGCTTCAGTGGCATCATGTCGGGACTCGCCGAGCGTCAGCAACATGTCAACATACTCGTTGTTCATGTGTGCCATCTTCACCCCCTGTCAGTAACTGTGATATATTGAGCCCCGTTTGTTTGTGTGGCTTATACGGCCGTGTGCAGTGACAGTCGGCAGTCTAACAGCGCATCTAGGAAGCTTCTCGCTCCGTGACACTGGTGACGTTACAACTCGGCTGCACCACATTTAGAAGGCGCATTCCGTTATGTGCAGCGTGTGTGGTATCCGCCCTGAAACTTTGAAGGGTTGTAGCTCCCAAACTAAAAGTGATAGGAGTGTAATTTGGCCGGCCGCGGTGGTCTAGCGGTTCAGGCGCTCAGTCCGGAGCCGCGCGACTGCTACGGTCGCAGGTTCGAATCCTGCCTCGGGCATGGATGTGTGTGATGTCCTTAGGTTAGTTAGGTTTAATTAGTTCTAAGTTCTAGGGGACTGATGACCACAGATGTTAAGTCCCATAGTGCTCAGAGCCATTTGAACCATTTTTTGAATGTAATTTAAACTGATGTATACACAGCTGGTGTTACTGATTCCAGTGCATGATAGAAACAACTTTTGTTCCACTTAAAAAATTGTATCTTTTTGCTGTAACTCTTTGTATAATAGCACAGTAAACTATGTTCGTAGCTCCGCAGACAGTGTAACGTTTCTTATGGTGACCTACCGCAATAAATATTTCCGTCGCCTATTACTTCGTAACTTACAAGTACAGAGGCAAACACATTTAGTTAAACATCCTGTATGTAAGTACAATCTAACTTCTGCGTCATTTCAGTGCAGTGATGTGTTCATTGTAAATAAGTATTGTAGCAGTTCTATTATATGTTTGTTACCTTATAAATAAAAAACTTTTTTTTTAATTTTACATTCAGTGCATTAATATGATCTTAGTAAATGAGTGCTTATAAAATGATTCTTTCATGTAGTATTCATTAAAAAAATGACGATCATTCCACTTGGAATCTGTGGAAGGTACATTAGCTTATTTGTTTCAGTTGTAAATTTTGTCATGTATTATTGTTTTTCTGACATGTTCTACATCCTGCAGGACCTCTTCACTATGGATCAATTGAAATGAAAATAAATCTAATCTAATCTATCCATGATTTGGAAATTAATAAATGTAAGTGAATTTTCTACTCGAAGGGGTTATCTTGGTTGTCGAAGACTGACATTATGTTAACAAGGTTCTGTTTGGACAAACATGTCTTCATAGTTTATCGCGCCATTCACTTGCCAGATAGCTAGACAAGCGCCACCTTCGTTTGCTTGTTACTCCAAAACTCATTAACATGAGAATTATGTTACAGTGCCGTCTTACAAACGCCAGTGCGGAATGTTTGTCCCATTTCATGTGGCGTCAACAGACACAAGACTGACGTTTAGTTAGTGATACGAGTCTTCAGTCTCCTGTGCCACAGGCCTCACCACTTCAGAAGTGAGCAGTTGTGTGAGTGTTGAGTACAGCATTCTCTCTGTAGGGATGGAGATAGACTGTCACAACAGCGAAATGCAAACACTAAAGGTACATACAAAGTTCTTATCGCTTATTATGAGTGGCTTGGGTGCTATTCTGTCATTCTGCACAACGGATTAATCTGAGATGTACCCTTTACCCTGTGGCTCCTGCAATCGCTTATTGTGAGTGGCGTGGGTGCTATTCTGTCATTCTGCACAACGTATTAATCTGAGATGTACCCTTTATCCTGTGGCTCCTGCAAGATGCAATTTCCACCCCCACACTACTACAGAAGTCAGACAGACGCTCCTAAGGTTCTAAAGAGAAATGCCTGAAAAACTTTCAGCAATAAATATCTTCTGGAGTCGTCCACTGTAAGGAAAAGACACAAAAGCTCACAAAATTTCTTATGTAGCTAGTGGGATACTTGGGTACTGGAGTAGTGCTAGTTAGTGTAAGAAAAACATGAAACTAACGAAAATTATTATTTATTTTGCAAAAATTCTGAGAAATCACAATGGCACTTTTAGTTATGAACTGAACAAATTATTTCCGGGTTCTTTTCGGAATGTGAAGTTACCTCTTAAGGATAGGATTCGCTAATGAAATTTCTATACAAACTTTAAGATTGTTATTAACTTGGCAGAATAGCTGAGAGCCACATCTACTCAACTTCAATAATTATCCGTTAGAATGTTGTTAGGTGCAATTGAGGCTGTCGTGTGTGAAATGCAGTGAAGTGTACTGTTGTGGAGGAAATATGGGGCTCACAAGAGCTGTAGCGCACAATACTGTAAGCTGCGATGATTGCTGTCTGCGCCGCTCGCTACTGACAAATAAGATAACTCTCGTTCTGTCTGGATTGACCTTCACCAATCAAACTCTCCCCACGCCTTGATGAAGTCAAGGACTCCTGTTTGCCCCTAGTCTAACTATTGGCGTGGTACGCCGGTCAGATAACCAGTCCACCGCGATGCCACTCAAAAATTAGCTCACAGGCGTTTAGCTATAACTCTGTCCATTCACACCACACAATAAGTGTGGTGGCCAACACAGTGAACAATGCTTAATTGCAAGGACTCAATATAGAGTCACACTCCAATTCGCTCTCGACAGAGGTGCTCTCCCAGTGAAGTACTGAGGAGAGACTTGTTCCTCGCTCTTTGAGTACACATACGAGCGCGCACGCTCTCGTTACATGTTCTCGCTCCAAGAGCGACAACAGAACGGCCCCTCTCCACGCCAGATGTGAAGGGGTATATCTTTCAGTCTCTTCCATTACTCCTTCAGCTGAAGGCGTCAGAAATATGTCTGAAAATCAGCATTGCTCTTCTAAAATGGGAGAATGACATTTAGTTTAAGGCGACCAATCCAGAAATCTGTATCATCAGCATTTGGCGTTTGCTGTCTCCCTGTGAAAATCTCTGAAACTGTTTGCTATGTTGTAAAGAATGCGTAGACTGGGTGCTCCCACACAATGTAGCGGAATTTGCTTTTAAGCCGAACACGGGGTCGTTCTTCCTTTCACTTGGGCAAACGCTGTCTGCTCTATGGGCGGTCACTGGCCGACATAGATAGGGTAAGTCGTCCTCTGAAGGGACCAGCCCCCCAGCATGTGGTTTGCGTCTCCCGAACTAAAAGCCCCAGCGACCATCGTTTCTTGAATGTGTGTGTACGCCAGCCTCAAGTATTTCAAACAAAAAACCTCTGTGACCGTCTTGTCTTGAATGTGTGTGTGTATGCCAGCCTCGAGTATTTCAATCTCGGAGCACATTTGCGATTTATTGGTTATTTGCATATCGTTTTCATGAATTCATACATTGACTTTATCTTATCGAGTTTGGGTTCGAATGAAGCGTCTTGATGTGCGGAATATGATTGTGAGGGCGGAATATGTAAGCAATGAAGGTCAGGAGACCACGACGTCTTACATTATGTCTAAAAGCGCACTTCCATTTTACAAGCGCTTTTGCAAATTCTGCACGTGTGACGCGTTAGCCACATGAAGCGGATGTGCATTAGTTGTACTCTACGTTTCACATCGTTTTCGCGAGATATTCTGAAGCTGCAGTGCTCATCTTTGGCACGTTCGTGGAAAAAGGAACGAAAAACCAGCTAAGTTGCAAAATCTGTGGAATTCGCATGGCTGTTTAAATGTACTTACCTTTATATGCTGACTCCGGGAATTTCCTTTCCCTTAATCACTTGCGTCACATAAATTCATTTCGAAAACTTGGGTACAAAAACTTGATGTAAAATTTAAACGTGTTTTCCGTGTTGATTATAGCAAAACTCGTGTGGGTATCGTGATGTGACGAGTAGTATTTGTACGTCGATTGTAAACTTAACCTGTTCTCTTCATACACTTTGGCCACAGTATCCTCGTTCACAATTAACAGTTTCCAAATTCCATCACATATTTACGTGAAAAAGACATATTTTTGAGAAGTTCTGGGATGCTTGCAAAGATTTTCCTAATTTACGAGTGTGCTGCTTAACCTGTTCCACAATGAATCGGTGTCTGTGATTTAGAGTTACTGCAAATAAGTAACAAATGGTCTCACATTGTTCTCTATTTTAATAGGAGTGTATATTGCCCGCATTTATCGTACATTGCTGCCGTATTATCTCAGCGTCCATAACGCGAAAAACGTTGAAGAGAAACAATAAAACTTGTACCAATTTTTCAGTTGTTGAAGAGAAACAATAAAACTTGTACCATTTCAGTTGTGGAAGATATCTCGTTTTTGGCTATAAATCACTTTAGTTCCAAAACGCCACTGGGAAAACTTGTAGCATATCAGACACACAAATTAAAAGAGAATCGGCAATCCTAGTATAAAGTTATTTGTTTATTATTCTGCAAAACACTGCACCAGGCATAAGTTATTTGTTTACTGTTCCTTAAGATATTGCAGCAGGTATAATACAGCCTCACTGTGTTTGCTGAGTTGACGGCTGGAAATCGCCCTCACTAACTGCCAGGTGTTCACAGGCTACTTTGGATGGGTGTGTTGGGAGGGCTGCCAAGGGTTGTGTATCAGAAACACCAAAGGTATCTGAAGTACCTCTGCTGTGCATATTGTCTCTCCTGGTGTAAATACAGCACGCATCACTAAGCGGCTCTGCGAATTGAGTCTTGTGATATACTTATAAGCAGTTGGTAGTCCTTAAACAATTCGGAATTTCTCTCCCACTCTTCACCCAGTTTGATGTTTTATCCATTGCGTCTTCAATTACTTGACTCTGTTACTTGCTTAGATTAGGAACGTTTTAGGCCAGAGGTCCTCCACCTCGCTTAAGGTTGTGACAAGAGAGGCGGCCCTGTACTCTAAAAATATAAAAGAATTTCTTTTCAGAAAAGAGGTCAGCCACTTCTCACGAAACTCTAAGTTGTTTATATATTGCTGACTTCTTGGAGTACGAGGTTTTGGCCCAAAACAAACCTCCTGTGAAGCCTGCTTGAACCTGATACCATGATACCTCTTCTTGTAGGAATTACTACGCTCTCCAAGCGATCTTTCCGACACGAACTTCAAGCCGGATGCCTGCTTGTTCAGCTGGGATTGTTTCAAGTAATCTTGTACTGGGTCTATTATCCATAAGCCGTTCAAGTAGCTTGTAGGTCACACTTAGCTGGGCCATTCTTCGATAACTCTTAGGGTTATCAGCTGATTTGCCAGGTTTTAGGTACTATTGAGGTTATCTTCGAGCATTTAGATTCTTGCGGTATGTTATAAAATCAAAGCATAGAAAGCAAAAGACCACAGAGCAGTAAGTTGATGCAGTCTTTCTCCAGTATAGTTAGTGAAGCACCTATCGCTTATGTGTGGGTTTATGTTTTTATTGTACTGTAATGCTCGTTACTACGCTTTTGTTCATGTTTTTGCAGCCCACTTAAAATCGGTTCACATCATATCTTTGTGTACTCTAAGGCTGGCAGATTTACTGCATATTGTTCGTCAAGTTATACGCCATCAGCGCATACTACCACTTGCGGCGTGGCGGGGTCGGTCGTCTGCGCTTTTGTTAACGCTATCGCTCAGTCCAGCTACCTCGATAGGATTCTCGCCGATGTCCCTTCACTTCTAACATTCTGCGTGGTGTCTGTTTGTTTTATATCGTGTCTCCCTACCACTTTCGCGCAACGACGCTCTGAGCGTGTTTTTTAGGGAATTGACTAGTTTGAACCTGGGACCTGTTGCTGGTAGGGAGACGCCAGACCACACATGACATGTAGAGTTCAGAAGAGTTCAGTGAGACTAGCGATGATATAACCAAATACTTAATGATTTCAGCGTCAGCTCCACTGCACTCCCTGTAAAAGAATCTTAATACTAACTAAATGTAGTGGAAGGGGTTCAAGGTTATTTTTAGTTAGCTGGTAAAATAACGTCGAAAAAGCAGTTAAGTTTACCATTGGAAATTTTATTCTACTCACAAAACATTGTTTATAAATTGCACTATTGATAAAAGGAAATGTTTTAATACAGGATGGTAAAAACCAACTGCGTTCAACAAAAATGTGAACGAATATTCCCTGAATGGGTTTCCAAGTTCTACAATGGATCGAAGGATGACCTATGCCATATCACATCTATAATCTAGGTTTAAATTAAGTTTCACAAAAGAGAAAACTATCAAAATGGTCTACAGTGACCCTCAATTACCTTTAATTACTTATCTAACTTGTCGTAAATTACAGTGGCTGATGTGGCTTCTCAATAACTATATAACAGAAAAATCATCGCGTTTCAGATTTTTACTTCAAGTGGCAAATGTTAACACCATGAGCTTTAATTGACGATCGACACTAGTATTACGCAAAAAGGGGGGGTGTAGCAGATGAGACTTCTGCAGTTCTGAGTGAAGCTTTATGCGCTGTTATGCGGCATCGCGTGCGTTCATTACCTTGTCGGTGTTCGTCAGGGGGCGGCGGCCATCACAGCTCCGCTCACCTCGCCGTCTCGGAAGCAACTCTCTCCTAACTTCTCCTTACTACAATTTACCGAAATTGGTTTAAAAAAACTATCTGGCTGTGTTTTCATCTGACCAATCAGGGCCTCAATGTTAACCTTAAACTCCGCCTACAAAAATTCTGTCTATCCAATGAGAAATGTTATACTTTTCCTGGTGGAGCAATGTTTTCAAAGTTTGCAACATAACAGAGACGCGAAAAAGTCTCACGCTAAAACTTGCAGCGGGTGTGGTCCTCTAGTGTTGTCGTAAGATCTATACTGTTCTTCTGGAGGGCTCTATCTTTTAACATGGGCTGGGGGGTGGTCCTAGTGTAACAGAGACGCGAAAAAGTCTCACGCTAGAACTTGCGGCTGGGGGGTGGCCCTATTTGTGTTATCGTAAGATCTATACTGTTCTTCTGGAGGGCTCTATCTTTTAACATGGGCTGGGGGGTGGTCCTGACGTAACAAAGACGCGAAAAAGTCTCACGCTAAAACTTGCAGCTGGGGTGGTCCTAGTGGTTAGCTGGCGACGTGGGTGTCCAGTTTGTCCCTTATCGTAGGGCCTTCTAGCTTAACACGGTTCTGCTCTCGGCTTCTGCTCTCGTTTCTCCCCTCGGAACTGTGTCTGTCTCACGGTGGGAAGGTATGACATGCATTTAGGCATCTTGTGTTAGTCTATGGTATTCCATTTGCTCACTCGTTACTCGTATTACTTTGGTTAATTTAATGACACGATTTATTCGGAGCTATGTGACATACTACTGGATTTGCTTATCATGTCAGGGTTTTCATGGAAGGTGTTGGATTCGCCTGACATCTTACACACTCTGTGGTAGCAGACGCGTGCTAGGCAGTGTAAAGCAGCCATGATGAAACCACCACCTAATACGTACCACACAGAGGCCTCGTAACTCTAGTTGAAAGTCAGTTCCTGAAAGGCCATGATTAAAAAATCGGACGTTCGGGATCTTCAGTCTACTTGCAGAAAAGCGTTTAAAATTAGATTAGCTCTGCTTTTTATTCATATTGAAACACATGAAATGGCTATCAAGTCCGTATTTAATATGGTGAAACGTTATCATTCAAAGTTCACTGTCTTTATAACAAATATTCACTCGGAAAACAGCCAGAATTTAGTAAGTCCCACCCGACTAATTATCAGGTTCTATCAGTCACAGACCCACCACTATCGCGAGTTAAACATTCGGTCGTTTCAGTGGTCTTCTTCGTAAGAGGCGTTCGCTAAAATATTCCGTACAGAGTACGAAACACGCCACGTGAAGTTGTTACTACGACCAGAAAGTTCACACGCTCATATCTCTCAAAGTATTTAATTTAGAAACACCAAACCTTCATCATATTGTTTCGTAGTTCCAGTCGTGTCGATCACGATATGTTTGAACCGAAATTAGATCACTATTTCCTCATATTACAGAGTATTTTTATGGAGCGATCTGACATCGTGTTATCCATAGACCGTCTAGCAAGCGACTCACTCTCGAGGTACTCTCCTCTCTGCACACTCCTCTTTTCGCGTGGGAACGGCGTGATTCTGATCGGTTGTTGATCTAAATAACCAATCAGAACGTTCCTTCCAGATCATTATCGTGTCAAATCTTGCCTTATCCCATCACTAATTCGATAGTAATTAATGTCAGCAAAACTTCAAATTCTTGTATTTTGTTTAATCAAAATAAACGAAGTGCGAAATATTCTTCAAATTGATAAATAAACTTATTAGGCCTCTAACTTAACAAATCTGTATTTGCAATTCGAGTGTTAGCAGACATAGGCGACATAACAATTAAAAAGCTTGCATACTTTGCCTACTTTCATTCCATAATGTCATATGGTATAATATTTTGGGGTAACTCTTCAAGTCTAACAAAAGTTTTCAGAGTCCAAAAGCGTGTAATACGTATTATTTGTGGAGTAAATTCACGGACGTCCTGTAGAAACCTCTTCAAAGAACTGTGTATACCAACTACTGCCTCTCAGTATATTTACTCCTTAATGAAATTTGTCCTAAATAACATATCTCTTTTTGCAACAAACAGCTCAGTTCATACATACAATACCAGGAACAAAAATGATCTGCACAAGGACTTAAAAGCACTCACTTTAATTCAAAAAGGGTTCCACTACTCAGGAACACTCATCTTCAATAATTTACCAGCAAACATAAAAAATTTAGTTACAAATAAAGATCAGTTTAAAAGGAGCCTGAAAGACTTACTTGTGACCAACTCCTTCTACTCCATTGACGAATTTTTTAATAGAAATGATGTATTGTATATACTCATAATATTAGTATTGTTATTTCAGCTTAAAAATGATGTATATACTCATACTATTTGTATTGTTATTTCAGCTTAAAAAAAAATTGACTTGTTCCACATCCACGAGGATCTCCTCAGCACGGATCTACGGAACGAAAAACTAATCTAATCTAATCTGGCTACTTCTATACAAAAGCAAGCACACACCGACATACACCACCTGAATCGTGGTTGCAACATAACTTTCCCACGGTTCGTTATTACAAGGTTTTATGTAAAATGAAATATTAAATTTTAATGCATGTCCCACATACACTCTCTCAATCATTCTCACGCATTCACACGGCAAAATATAATCAAATAATAAGTTTGACCGATTTTTATATTACGTAATGCACAGTAACTAAAGTTTTTTTAAAAAAAAATCCTAATTAATTGATTTTTATGCACTGCTAACTTTGGAATGGCTTCAAATGATAATGAAAGTCAATCTGTTATTGTTCCTAACTTGGTTTTAAAAAATAAGTGTAGGTTTTAGGACTCTTAGGTAATTCTCTTTTTCTTCAGAACTATAATAAATAAAAATCTGAAATTTTGACAGCATCATTCTATTAACAAAAGGCTGTGTACCAAATTCGAACAACTTCGGATAGTAACTAATATGGATTATTTAGATTCGTAGAGGGTATGAATCTTCATATCGACTGAATGTTACGCTGTGCAGTTCCTACGTCAGGCGGCGTCAGCTGTACTGTGAGCAAAGAAAAAAAAAAAGGAACCATAGCCATCCTGCAGCTACCGTACTACACGACTGCGTGCTTTACTGCAACGAACGTCATCTCGTAGAAACTTGCTGAGTTACGCACTACCGCATTCTTTGGAGCTGTCATTATCGACGGTGACTGTACATTGTCCGCCAGACACCCACGGAAGTTAACGTATGTACTTTGACTTAAGGGGTCAGCAGGTTCCTTGAACAAAATATACATTGGTAAATGCTCGAGCTATTCAAACTCAATATTGGCCTCCAAATTCCTGTTCACATACAACGTAGCACAGTCGCTACACTTGTAACCACTTTTGTGTTGTCCACACATGTCTCCTTCCAAGGCTGGTTGATTTAGCACTATTAACCAAAAAGAATCGCTAAAATGCTCACTTAAAGAAGTAGCAGCAGAGGAAAATAATAGTTCCACACTAAGCCAGGTACAGACACATTAAATTGTGAACTGTCTCTGCGTCGTGAGTCTACGAACATGTGGAACAATGCGTATGTGTACGACTGGAAGCTCAAACTGGGGAAAGTTGGATCAAGGCAGACAATGATGACGGAGCCCGCTGTTAATGGTTGCTGTGTATCTGAGGAAGGGATGGACAGTTCGCTAGTCGAAGCGGAAAACGCTCTACGTTAAACATCGTGAGGTCACTGATCTGAGTAATAGGCCCAGTTGTAAAGTTCCTTAACCCAAATGTTGTGTGCCCTTGTGCGTTGATCTTAGTAAAATGAGTTCTCTCTTTGAGACGCTATTGCAGCAATACGTTTTATAAACCAGTATCATGTGGGAAGACAGGCATTGCCCAAAACGACAGCTGTTTCAGCAAATAAAGCTATTGATTCTTCAGCTATCGACGACCTCAAAAAATTACGTTATTCCAGTGAAAAAAATCCATAGTTACTTACATATCGTGGTATATAAGAAAGATTGGAATATTAAAAACATGGAAACATACCGCCCTCTTTGCATGTTATCATTTTCTAACATCTAGTTTTGATGGTTCAAATCGTTTACGAAATACGATGGATGTTACGAACATTTTATTCTGTCTTTATCATTTGCTTGTGTAATCAGTTCTCACTGTGCTACCTATAAACCATTTTCTGAAGACTGTAAATAGATATAGCTCCTTTTCCAAATTTAAAGAATTATTCAATATCTTAGCTACATTTTGCAAGGAGCGGTGTATGATCACTGTGCACCAAAACCAAACTCATAGCGAGCAGCTCAATTTTATAGGCAATTCATCACGAAGCACCATGGAGCCATCACCAGCTTGCACAGTGTCTTATTCACAACTCGGTTCATGGCTTCTTGTGGTCTGTGGCACTCTCGAAACCTACCACCTCAAATCTGGACTCATCTGACCAGACCATGGTTTTCCAGTCGTCCAGGGTCCAAACGATATTTCGCCGCACTGTACTAACAGGTACGTTCGCCGTACGTACCACATTCACTTCTGCGGTACTTTCACGGAATGTTCGTTGTCTGTTAGCACTGACAATGCTACGCAAACGCCACTGCTCTGGGTCTTTAAGTTAAGGCCGCCGGCCACTGCATTGTACGTGGTGAGAGGTAATCCACAGATATACAGAAAACAGGGGAAACGCAGTGCAAATGTGGAATATGTGGGTGGAGGCGACTAGATGCAGTCGAGTACAGTGCTCTACTACGCGTCCCGATCCCAAATATAGTGGATTTGCGCTAGGTGTTGGCAGCTGTACTACGAGGATCACTCCAAAAGATGCACACTATTTTTTTTAAATCCATCTTTTATTCTACATGTTTGAAAGTTTTACAGTGTGTAGATACATCCTTTAGGAACCATATTTTCATTTCTCCACATAATTTCCATCCCTCTCAACTGCCTTACGCCATCTTGGAACCAGCGCCTGTATACCCGCACGGTAATATTCTGGAGCAACCTGTTGGAGCCACTGTTTGGCAGCGTGCACAAGGGAGTCATCATCTTCAAACCTCGTTCCACGAAGAGAGTCTTTCAGTTTCTGGAAGAGATGATAGTCGGATGGAGCCAGGTCAGGACTGTAAGGCAGGTGTTTCAGTGTTGTCCATCCGAGTTTTGTGATCGCTTCCATGGTTTTTTGACTGATATGTGGCCGTGCATTGTCGTGCAACAGCAAAACATCCTGCTTTTGCCGATGTGGTCGAACACGACTCAGTCGAGCTTGAAGTTTCTTCAGTGTCGTCACATATGCATAAGAATTTATGGTGGTTCCACTTGGCATGATGTCCACAAGCAAGAGTCCTTCGGAATCGAAAAACACCGTAGCCCTAACTTTTACAGCAGAAGTTGCGGTTTTGAATTTTTTTTTTCCTTGGGTGAATTTGCATGATGCCACTCCATTGATTGCCTCTCCGTCTCTGGTAAAAAATGATGGAGCCATGTTCCGTCACCCCTCACAATTCGTCCAAGAAATTCGTCTCCACCATTCTCGTACTGTTCCAAAAGTTCGCTGCATACCATTTTTCTTGTTTCTTTGTGAGCTACTGTCAACATCCTGGGAATTCACCTGGCACAAACCTTTCTTAACGCCAACACTTTCAGTATTCTGCAAACACTTCCTTCCCCTATCCCAACGTAGCGTGACAATTCGTTCACTGTGATGCGTCTGTCAGCAGTCACCAATTCGTTAACTCTCTGTGTGCAGTACGAGGCCTGCCGCTGTGAGGACAATTCCCAACATTGCCGTGGCGGCTTTCATCACGTAACCTGCTTGCCCACCGACTAACTGTACTACGATCGACAGCAGCATCTCCATACACCTTTTTTAACCTCTTGTGGATGTTTCCCACTGTCTCGTTTTCACACTACAGGAATTCTATGACAGCACGTTGTTTCTGACGAACGTCAAGTGTAGCAGCCATCTTTAAGACATGCTGTGACGGCGCCACTCACGGGAACAGGTTGAACTAAGTTTGAAAACATGCGGGAAGGATGTGTCTACACACTGTAAAACTTTCACACATGCGGAATGAAAACTGTATTTTTACAAAAATAGTGTGCATTTACAAGCAGCTTTAGAACACGGAACGAGAAGTTATGTCATGAGAGCGTGGGTAGATGTGACATAAAAAAATCGATAGAATTGCGAAAAATGATGGAAAATACGTATAAATTGAGGGAAAATAGGCTGAAATGCGGGGAAATAGAGAAAGTAATTGCGTGTCTGCTAGTTGACGCAGAACAATTCTTGTTAAAGGGGACAAGTATGCGACAACAATAGGAATCCGAGAAAACGTCGATATGGAAGCGAAAGGAACCAGGGAAACAGTTACTTTTTTCCACCGAGGCAGCATTCTACTGTATGTCTATTGAGGTAACAGTGATACACGCGAGTTGCTTCTGTATTTGACGCTTTTAAGGAAAACAGAAACCGTTTGCCTCTAAACTGACATACATCTTCGTTAAAGGATAACAGAGAGTGGACGGGGTGATCGATAGAGATGGAGCTGTAACGAGGTACGATTTAATGGGAGACTGATGGTGCATTGTAGAGGGAGAGGGATATGTTGGCGCAGGCCATTTGGCCATTTATTCCCCAGTTCTGTCAGGATGTATCAGTCGCGTGGCACAGCCTGCATTCGAATCGAATACAACCACGTGTTCTATATTTGACTTAGGGCAACGTCTACTTGCGATCGTTAACAGCAAACCTCTCCGTCATCAGTGGGCTTCCATCTCATGTGTGATGAAACGTGACCATCCTGTTTCGACACATTCCTCTAAACGAACGAAGATTTATGCGATGTACTCCATTCCCTTGTCGCATCTTGGGTATAAAATCGGGACTTTAGTTTTATAACTAAGATGATTCTAACTTAGCGATAGGTGTTCGTGAGACACTGCAATCCCCATGTAGACATCTGCTTGACAGATGTCCTGTTTACAGAGTTAGTGGAGGCATGATGCGTAATTTCAGATGTCGGGCGCCGCTGTTATGCGTTTATCTATTTCCTTGTAAGAGGTATTCTCCATTACTAACATCATTTTATATAGGACTGATGCAAGCATAGTATAATTTCTGAACCTTGATCGGATATGAACAGTGGACGCTATACATCTCTGGAGAGTTACATTTTGCATGTATCACACCCAGCCACTGTTTTAAGGAAGCAGTTTTTTCGTTTTACAGTTTGTTACCATAGTTTATCTTAGAGAAACCTGCAAGACGGATGTATGTCATGCGCTTGAGATATATTTCTTACACTGGAATATTAACAGCGCTATACAGTATATGTTTGTTGCGACATGTGCAAAGGAAATGACTATGTCCAGTCGCAAAAAAGGTATGGATTTCACATGGAATACTGTGATAGCAAAGGAGAGAGTATGTCAAGTCATTGGAACTGTACAGATATTTCTATTTCCAGAGCCACAGCCATCGGCAGGGAATATTTCCGATACTTCACTCATTGTTGAATGTCATACAACTGAGACCACAATAGCAACATTCAATTGTAAGTACAGCGATCAAATATGCATGCGACCAATTTCCTAGGATGATGATTCTGCCTATGTATGCTTGGCGTGCAGCGCCGGTGGCATGTGGTGGTAATGATTAATGTTTCCCATTAACAGCAGGAGCTGCCGAAATAGAAAGGCCTATTGGGATGCAGGAACGTAATTGAATGAACCGATTCGTCCTCTAGACGACCAAATAGCGAACTAATACTTACTATGTGTTGGGCAACTTTCGTGATTGCATGGCAATTTTAGAAGATTCAATATGGACAGGTGTTTGCGATGGACCATTATTCTCTCCCATGTAAATTGTCTGAGTGACTGCTTCTTCACATTTCCCATCTTTATTTGGTTGAGAGAAGATCGATTGTGTTGTGTGTTGAGTGCATCTAGCAGGAGAATGACGGGTGGACGACACGTTTGCTGGTTCTCTAGACATGAGAAACACCTTAGTTGATTTTGTAAATTACAGTGATGATTTGGAATCTGTTAAATCACCGACATCGGTATTCACGAGTGAAAATATCAGTTTCGTCATTTGGTTCCGAGTTTTCACGTAAAGGTCTTAACAGACGGGATAAGTTTCTAGTTACTCAATGGCTCACAATGATTTCTTACTCAGGGGAAAATTGTGTGATCCGGGTGGTGGAAGCTATGCATGGAATGCACTGACACAAACCCCGATTTGGCAGTCTGAAAATATAAAAGGTGCCATTGTGTGTTGGCTGGATTTACAAGTATCGAAAGTACAAAAAGTTTTCGTGTAAGTGGTGAAATCGATAAACTGAAAAGACTCTAGGGCTTTTTAAAATTATAATTACATCCTTTATTCATCGACAAGTATGTGATGGCAGGAGGCTTTTTGCAGTGTGAAAACGACACCCAGCTGGTGCAAGTGTGGACGTATCATAATTTTTTTATACACCTATAACTGATAATCAAAAATGTTATGTTGCTGCTTGAACATAAAGAGAGTGTGGCTTATGTTCCAACATATCACCAGATGTTTGTGGGACGTAATCACGAATTAAAAAAAACTACCCCATACATATGAAGAAGATCGATTTAATTAATTTGCATAAATTTTTTATATCAACATAGTATTAGCAGTACAATAGTGAAGGGAAGGATGTGCGTGAGTGGGCGACATGGAGCAGAACAGCAGGTTAAGTGCAGAATACTACATTAATTTGAATAAGTTTTATGTGAAATGCAGTACAATAGTTTATGGGGGTTGGTGACAAAGAAGAATGCGCCATAAATGGCGTTCAAAACCATCTGAAATTCGAAAAGTGTATCAGAAAATGGTGAGAGGACATGAATAATTACTTAATTTGGTATCAAGGGCAGTACAATAGTTCAAGGAAATGAGGGTGATATGGAAAACCACTAAACATAACAATAGGTTAAGTGCTGACAAAGGGCCAAACATTAGGTTAAGGCACCTAGAGTACAGTGCTGAACATTAGGTTATGCAACATGTTTGCCCCACGTAATTGCTTCTTACAAGACCTACTTGTTACCAAACACCAGAGAATGATTAGCAAGAGAAATCCATCCCCCCACAAACTGAATGCTTTGTAAATAAATAATATATCCTTTAATTTCCTGTTATGAGATCCTTCCTCTCCACCAATTTCCATATATTCCATACACAGCAATCGATTTCTGGACAAATTCTTTAACTACATAAATTAACTATATTCTGTACACTGCCATAAATAATTAAATAATATTCTGTACATTTTCTAAAGTGTTTAAACAATATTCCACACACTGCAACCGCATTTGCTCCAAATCACCGATCAGTTGAGTCTCTTTTCCTGCCGATTTCCGGGAGAGATGTTGGGAGGGGAGGGGGCTTACCAGAGGGGGAGAAGTTAATTAATTGATTAGTTTAATTAAGTAGTCAATCAAATTGATAAGAGTGAGAGGGGCTATCCAATAACTCAGACCTGAAAGTGTACCTGTAGCAGCGAGGGTGAGGTTTCGTGATGAGGGCGGGAGTTGGAGGGGGCAGGGAAGCAATAGGTTAAGTTCCTGTCAATCAAAATGAAGGATCCTTTAAGTAGAACAATAGGTTAAGTACCTGTCACTCAAAGGAGAACGATAGGTTTGCCCCTGAGTGCATAACTGCCTCTCAGGTAGGCAACCCGCACTAACAAAATGTGCTGATGGCTGCTTTGCTCTACTACTCAAATGTACTGTTCACTAATGAGGTTTCACTTCAACATGCTATAAGTTACTACAGCATTAGGAGACTATTGTAAATGGTGAAGGAGAATTTATTATTGATGACTGAAGTCTCTGTTATATGTATCTGTTGTGTTCATCAAAGTTACAGAAAAATGCTATGAACTTATGCATCCACCTAATAGCTGCTTGCATGAGGGCCAGAGGTGGACCAACGTGATATTGAAGCATCCAGTTTCTCATGACCTGTTTGCTTGCAGTCAGCACATGTACACCATACCTACTAATTTCCATCCCATTGGGTTATTTCTCCGTGGTGCATCATTTCTTCATTTTCTTTTCTTTTTTTGGTCCTAGAGTGTATTGCTGCACAGTCGTTGTTATTCTCGAAATAGTAACGACATAACACTGAACTCACAGAGCATATACGCTACTGGATGTACTAGTAATATCTCATACACCCAATACCGACACAAGTTAATCACATGCACATAGGAATTGAATTCAACAAACAAAGAAACCACGAATTGTAAGAGAAAACAGCAATAAAATGGACTGAGCGATTATACACAAAAATAAAAAACTTAAATAAATAAAACTGATTGAAATAATTCGAAATAAATTAGGGTCAATGAGACTGGTAACTTTTGCTGCTGTGGTAATTGGAAACAGGACCAGATAGCTCTACAGACACAAAAAACTATTGTCCACATGCTCTACCAGCAGACTATGGCACTCGCTGCCTGATGCTGCAGGTAAATAAGTTTTGTAGGCACAAACAAAAAACAAATGTCTGCCTGTCTTGATGGGGACTCATTACCGCTCCCTGTCAGTGATGGCGATAGTAACACCGCTGTTTCGTTATTCATTTTCAGGAGAAGGCTGGAATCCCAGAATGCAATACAAAAACAAAGGCTTCTCCAGCATTTGAGGAGGTCCTGGACGCCATTGGGTCCAGGGGGAAGTTCCAGACGAGGCTAAACATCGTCTTCGTTTGCTTTGCCTCATGCTTCGACCTGATGAGTGTCAACATGTTCTACCTGGCTATGCAGACTCCTGATCACTGGTGCTACGTCCCTGGCAGGGAACTTTCCAACCTTTCAGTTGAGCAGTGGAAGAACCTCACCATACCGAGGTTTGTAGTGGGAAATACTTTAGCTTTCATCGATCGAATGTTCCATCGGTTCTTGTTAGAATCTTTAATACTTTATGGATGAAAACACACGCGATACTTGTGTAATATTATATAGTATTTATTATTTATTTCACAAATCGTTTTTTGCCTTTTATGAAATCATCAGGTACAAAGGTATGTGGTGCAGTGAAGTTTTATTGGACATTTTAAACTAGAATATCTGCAGAGTATCTCAATTTCCAGAGACGAAAACTGTTAACGTTAAGTTTAAGAGTAAAACAAGAGGGACTGTTTCAGTGTAAATGCGGTATAAGATTATTTAACTGAGATAAAATAAAGGAAGGAAGACGAACATTTTTCAAGTAAATTAAATTAATGAATATATGTCCATCACACCAAGCTTAGTACTGAATGACCAGGCGCAGCTCCCTTACTCGCCACTACTAACTGCAGATGTTCCTCATAACCCCATCCAGGCCACGTGGTAAATTCCTCCCCTTACTCACGCACCCCATTTTCCTCTATTTCAGTTACTATAATTTTGTGTAATCACATATGACTGGCTGACCTGCTTAATTTCTCTAATACAACTTATCTGTTAGTAATGTAGGAGCTATTAAAGACAAAATTATTTGTTTCAGCCACATCTTTGGAATATGTAAACAAATTTTACCGTTGAATTTATTTTCTTCTATAAACAACTGTTGTAATTTGTATACAGCTAATGTGTAACATGTTTTACCTTGGTTAAATGGTCGTACATCGCATTTACACTGAAATAATCCCTGATCTTTTATTCCTAAACCTAACTTCGGAAATGGAGGTAATCTGTAGATGCACTAGTTTAAAGTATTTGATCCAACAAAATTTCACTGTATCACATACTTTAACTTTGTACCTGATGATCATGTAAAAGCTGAAAACCGGTTTGAGAAATAAATAATGTATGTTGTAGGATATTACACCAACGTTGTGTATATTGTCATTCAAATTTTGGCTTTCATCTACTACAGTTGCCTGTTCATTCCATGGTAGATGAAACACAGTAAGTACAGCTTATTATAGGTGTGTGTACCGCATAAAATGATAAAAGATGGCACAGACCAATCCTGGTGTAACGTTATCATTCGGAATATGTAGCGTAAACAGAAAACGTTGCACTTTCAATATTAAAAAGTAATATACTGTTGGCGCAGCTTGCTTACTGAAACACGGGACTTGTGCAAAGGGTGCAACTACTTTCAGAATAAGATCTCGGAGAAAAATCTATCAGAAAATCCAGAGAAGTGACGGTTGTATGACACACTGTAAAGGCAACGTTTGGATACAGAGCTTCTGCCTAGTTCTTCACACAAGAGTCTAGTGTCAAAATTGAAACAGCAGACAGAAAGTGGGAACATTAATCTGCAAATTTAAAAATGAGTTCACCCATAAGGATACTTCTAATGTAAAGTTGTCTGACCATCGTACGCACAAAAATAAGCACTACCAGTACTGAAAAGCAGTTTATACCATCCATTGCGAAGACTGCTCCAGAAAAATTTCTATTACAAACAACTTTATGCGGAGGGTAACTATAGCTCAGAGTCATTGTGAATAATAATAACAATACTCAACACTCAATAACCATTCAAATTATCACATAAATTATAACAATTAAAAAGTCAAGAATAGTGGGGTATTTCCAAAAACCACTGATCTGTATCAAGGTGATTTATTCCTACCCTTTCAAAATTTCACTCAGTGATTTGTATTCTTCGCAGATGAACTTGAAATGCGTCTGACGTGAAACCGGTAGCTGCGAATAAAGCACTTTCCATACTGCTATGCGGCTTCTGGAAACACCTTATCGTTCTTGCCTTTTTAGTTGTTATAATTTTTATGATAATTCGAATGGTTTTTGAATGGTGACTGTTGTTATTGTTAATCACAAATTGCTATTAGCTTTTACACCGAATATGCTGTGGAAAGTGCTCCTTTTTATTGCTTATCTGTACCAAGAATCTCTCAGTAACAAAACAGGTGCACAGAAGCTATATCTCCACACACACTCTGCAAACCACCGTGAAACGCACGGTTGTACAGCATGTTAAGATGTTTACCTTTTCCATTCACGGGAAAGTGATTGCTTAGTTGTCACTATGCTCGCTGTAAATAGTCTCCTTTTGTCTTCGAAGTACAAAATACGTAGGAGGTATGGTACATTTCTTGGTTTGTCAGTTAATAACAGTTCTTGAAACTTAGTAAATAGGATGTAGGGTATAGTAGACTTTTATCTTCAAGCATTTTGTAAGCGGCCTGTGACGGGGGTGGGGTGGGTTGCGTGCGAGGGGTGGTGGAGCTAAACACAGACTATACACCACGTTACATAGCACATGCACATGGCCACAATAATCTATGACCGAGCGTGTAGACCTCACGTACCTATCTCCTCTCTGCACTTATTCCCTTTTTGTTCCAACCACCAACTAAAGATGGATCTGATATGTTTCTTTACTAATTAGCTGCAGGTTGAGGGAGCATACAATACACATAGCCAGAACCACAAACATCTGGTAAACACTCACATTTGTTCCACCAGTGCAATGTGGGCTGCACTGTTCACACAAAAGGTGTAACTAAGTGCGTACATGACAACTCGCACTTTTCGAAGAGTAAATTCTCAGCTTCTGTTGGTCACAGAGACAAGGGGTCAAGTGTTCTGGATAGCCTTAAGCCTACAGACAATTTGTATACTTTGGGAATAACGGACATGCTGTCCCTTCTTGTTTTTCTTTCCGTTTTGGCCATCTGAGGACAACGTTAATTCGCGTCAAGTATCTTTTCTGCTGGGCTATCTCATTGTCCAATATTCTTTTATTCTCATGCTTTGCAACCTTCTGTCTTCTGTCTTATGACTTTGCTGTGGGTCTAGTTTCGTCTTCGAAACCTGTGGAAGCCTAGATTTTTTATTTAAAAATTACTCTTTTGTATTATCTGTTTCCTGTATTCCCATTTCTTCTAGCCACCTTTGCACCTCTAGGACCCAGTGTACTTTGGTTCTCTTGTCCACCAGAAAATTATTTGCTGTGTTAACCTCCCATGGTCCATTCTGAGGATGTGTCCAAAGATCAGAATCCTCCTTTCGCTGCTGATGTCCGAGATTCTCTCTACCTTGGTGTATAGTTCATGGTTCTCTCGTCTTCTAAATTGACTACCTTGTGTTCTTCGAGGTCGCACTGTTCTCCTGAGAATTTTTCGTTCCACGCGTTCTAGTCTCTTACGTACTCCTGTTCTCACTAGGATAAGAATTTCTGCTGCATGTAAGACTATTCTACAGTTCAGAGTCAAAATGTAAACAATACACATTTCCTCCAGCCCAAGAAAACTGAACATATCGGGTGGTTCTTATACATTAGGTGTGGTCTAGGGTGGACCTTAAGAGGCTTAGAAAGCACTATTTGTTCATGGGCAGTTTCTAAGAAAACCTAAAAGAAAAAAAAAGATTTTTGGGTGTCAAAAGCCCCAATTGTGGCGATATCGACTTCCATAATTTCTATTAATGGCAAATAGTCGAAATTATTATCATATGTTTTTAAGATGATGTTATTCAGAACCTTTCAGTTTTCTTCAGTATCACTAACCATTAGCAAGATCCAGAGATTCAAAGTTACCGTACTTGCGCTTGTAAAATATGGAGGTAATATCTCTTGTGAGGCATAAATGTAGCTTTAACTCACGTAGTTAACATATGGAAAAAACTCTAGGGTCACAATAAGGGTTCTGAGGTCACAAAACAATGTTTATAGCCAGCATTTTTTCGCCAACAAAACTTTGTGACGCCCTGTCTCAGGAAAAACAACACTTCACGCCTGCACAAATACGCCCAAAGTGTTACTGCAATGACAAACATTGGCTGAAAAGAAAACCCGGAAACATTGCAAGTAAAATATTTCTAATAATATTTTTTCTATTTTAAGCTATCATGAGTCAGACATTTCGGTGATCTGCTATAAATGCGGAAAGAACCCAAGAAAAATGTCAATCAAACTATTTTATGTTAAACTTATATTATGCTTTCTCACTGTCTGTATGTGTCAAAGTATCTAAATTTGTCGAATTACACACATCAAAAAAAGTTTTGCATCACCTCGGTTCCAAGAGTTCCACAACCCGTACTGAAAATTGGAATAGAGATCAACATAAACATCATGTCCGCCCTTTTTATTGCTCATTGAAACCACACATTGCATGTTGTACCACCATACAGCGAGACCTTCAGAGGTGGTGGTCCAGATTGCTGTACACACCGGTATCTCTTGCATTGATGCCTGCCTGTATTCGTCGTGGCATACTATTCACAAGTTCATCAAGACACTGTTGGTCCAGATTGTCCCACTCCTCAACGGCGATTCGGCGTAGAGCCGTCAGAGTGGTTAGTGGGTCACGTCGTACATAAACAGTCCTTTTCAATCTATCCCAGGCATGTTCGATAGGGTTCATGTTTGGAGAACTTGCTGGTCACTCTAGTTATCCTGAAGGAAGTCATTCACATGTTGTGCACGATGGGGGCTCGAATTGTCGTCCATGAAGACGAATGCCTCGCCAATATGCTGCCGATATGGTTGCACTATCGGTCGGATGATGACATTCACGTATCGTACAGCCGTTATGGCGCCTTCCACGACCACCAGCGGCGTACGTCGGCCACACATAATGCCACCCCAAGACAGCAGGGAACCTCCATCTTGCTGCACTCGCTGGACAGTGTGTCTAAGGCGTTCAGCCTGAACGGGTTGCCTCCAAACACGTCTCCGATGATTGTCTGGTTCAAGGCATATGTGGCACTCATCGGTGAAGGGATAGTGATGCCAATTCTGAGCGGTCCATGTTGTTGGGCCCACCTGTACCGCGCTGCGTGGTGCCGTGATTGCAAGGGTGGACCTCGCCATGGACGTCGGGAGTGAATTTCCACACGACGTCCTGTGGCTGCACGAAAAGCATTATTTAACACGGTGGCATTGATCTCAGGGTTCCTCCGAGCTATAATTCGTAGGTAGTGGTCATCGACCGCAGTAGTAGCCCATGGGCAGCCTGAGCGAGACATGTCACCGACAGTTCCTGTCTCTTTGTATCTCCTCCATGACCGAACAACATCGCTTTGGTTCACTCCGAGATACCTGGACACTTCCATTGTTAAGAGCCCTCCCTGGCACAAAGTAACAATGCGGACGCGATCGAATCGCCGTATTGACCGTCTAGGCATGGTTGACCTATATGCAACACGAGCCCGGTACCTCCTTCCTGGTGGAATTACTGGAACTGATCGGCTGTCGGACCCCCTGCGCCTAATAGGCGCTGCTCGTGTGTGCTTGTTTACATCTTTGGACGGGTTTAGTGGCATCTCTGAACAGTCAAAGGGACTGTGTCTGTGATACAATATCCACAATCAACTTCTATCTTCAGGAGTTCTGGGAACCAGGGTGATGCAAAGCTTTTTGTTCTGTGTCTATCAATGAACTGTCAAAGGTTCACTGACCTCTGGAACTGGTTTTATATAACCAGCATACCTTGCTCTAACAAGGAATAGAAGGGTGCTAGCGGAGAAATACTCCTGTCGGAGCACAAACGAGGCGGCTATGTTCCTCTTTAAAAGACTTTGACAGAAGATGTGCGATACCAATCACCTCAAACGTCATTCCGCCCTCCTCATCAAAAATTTTGGCATGCTGACATATTCACGCTTTTTTGTGCAGAAGCAGAGTAGCAGGCAAACAGTGACGGTGGAAGGGAGACGAGACAGTGTCGGTGGGAGAGAAAGAGAGAGGAGCCAGTGACGGTGGGAAAGAGAAAGTGGTAGTGTAAGAGAAAGAGAGGTGGATGAAGACAATAACAGTGGCATCAAAAGAGAGAGGAGGGAGGCAGTGTCAGTAAAAACAGAAAGCGATTGGATAGAGATAGAAGCAGTGGGAGAAGAAGAGAAAGAAGGCACTGGAAATGAAAAATACAGATGAGCGGAGACCATACATAGGCCTGGGGATCTGAACACTTTCAGACCAGCGGACTTTTAACACGTATCTATGGGCGACGGCGCATTTTGGACCGAAATTTTAAACACGTTAGGATAGGGTTTCGTTAGACCCCTGAAATTGTTGAGCTGTTGGAGTATGGCTGGGACAGTTGCAGGGAGAAAGAAAGGAAAATGGAGACAGTGTAACTGATGATGATGATGATGATTTTTGGTCTGTGGGGGGCTCAACTGCGCGGTTATCAGCGCCTGTACAAATTCCCAATCTTTACTCAGTCCAGTCTCGGCACTTGTGTGAATCATGATGAAATGATGAGGACTACACAAACACCCAGTCCCTGGACGGAGAAAATCCCCAACTCTTCCGGGAATCTAACCTGCGACCCCGTGATCTAGCAGTGCTAGCCACTAGACCACGAGTTGCGTATAGTGTAACTGAGTGAGGAGACAGTGGCAGCAGGGTATACTGTAAACCAATGGCTGAAAAGGGAGACAATGTGAGAGACGTATGTAGACTGTGGCAGTGAGAGGGAGAAGCTAAGTACGAAGGCTTAACTTTAAAGAGAGACTGTGTAAGACGATTTAGAACGCTCTGTGTTAAAAGAGCGCGAAAACGTCCACATGCCAAAATGTTTGGCGTGGAAAACGGAATGAGGATTGAGGTAACTGGTTTCCCACTTTTCTGTCAGAGTGTTTTAAAGAGGATCGTATTCGCCTTTTGTTGTGCTCCGACAGGAGCGTTTACATAATTAGTATTTCTGCCACACGGTGTACTTGCAGTACAGTATACCCTATAGTTGTACTGCACAGCCTCTCTATTCGATTACTGGTTCCATAAACAAGCAAAATCGCTGTCGACACATTTCTCGCCATTAATGTTAATTCATCCAAAGTGTTCAGCTAATGAAACTTCCTGGCAGATTAAAACTGTGTGCCCGACCGAGACTCGAACTCGGGACCTTTGCCTTTCGCGGGCAAGTGTTCTACCATCTGAGCTACCGAAGCACGACTCACGCCCGGTACTCACAGCTTTACTTCTGCCAGTACCTCGTCTCCTACCTTCCAAACTTTACAGAAGCTCTCCTGCGAACCTTGCAGAAGTAAAGCTGTGAGTACCGGGCGTGAGTCGTGCTTCGGTAGCTCAGATGGTAGAGCACTTGCCCGCGAAAGGCAAAGGTCCCGAGTTCGAGTCTCGGTCGGGCACACAGTTTTAATCTGCCAGGAAGTTTCATATCAGCGCACACTCCGCTGCAGAGTGAAAATCTCATTCTGGAAACATCCCCCAGGCTGTGGCTAAGCCATGTCTCCGCAATATCCTTTCTTTCAGGAGTGCTAGTTCTGCAAGGTTAGCAGGAGAGCTTCTGTAAAGTTTGGAAGGTAGGAGACGAGGTACTGGCAGAAGTAAAGCTGTGAGTACCGGGCGTGAGTCGTGCTTCGGTAGCTCAGATGGTAGAGCACTTGCCCGCGAAAGGCAAAGGTCCCGAGTTCGAGTCTCGGTCGGGCACACAGTTTTAATCTGCCAGGAAGTTTCATATCAGCGCACACTCCGCTGCAGAGTGAAAATCTCATTCTGTTCAGCTAATGTTTTTTACGAGTTCACACACAACCGTTTCGCGGCGTGGCTGGCTGTTGATCTATCGATGCGATATGCGAACGAAAGTGTCCACTCGTAAAATTCAGTTACACAGATGACAAGTTCCCCTCAATCAGAATAATCACCGAATCAGGATCAAGGCATGCTTGTTGATTCCGTAACAGTGGCGACGCGGCTGGCTGTTACCTTGACGATGTGGCACAGGACTGTGCAACTTGCACCTTTCATAATACTTCGCTGGTACTGTTGAAAAAACTGTAAAACACACGGCCTTTACGGTGAAAGCCTTGACCATATCTCACCAAAGTGCTGGAATTTCCGTTTTCGCACGCCACGACTCCGGCACAATGTGTAGCGTCCACCGCTAAGGCACTAACTAAAGCACTGTATAGTATAAACTAAACAATCCACCAATTTGAATACCACGTTGAAGGTACTCGTTTAAAACTCTAATCTTAAATTCATCAAATGTACATTCCTTGCGCAGATAACATTACAGTAAATGTTTTCGCTCAGATTTGACTTTAAGAGGCAAGCAAATTAAAGTAGGTGATTAGACGAGTATTTCGAGATATGATACGTTCACTTGCGTTCCACGCAAATCATACGTTGCTCTACTACATATTTACCAAATAGTGTTGAAATACGTCTCCAATATTGTATTTTCTGGTTTATATGTGGTATATCCCCCCCATGAACCATGGACCTTGCCGTTGGTGGGGAGGCTTGCGTGCCTCAGCGATACAGATAGCCGTACCGTAGGTGCAACCACAATGGAGGGGTATCTGTTGAGAGGCCAGACAAACGTGTGGTTCCTGAAGGGGGGCAGCAGCCTTTTCAGTAGTTGCAAGGGCAACAGTCTGGATGATTGACTGATCTGGCCTTGTAACAATAACCAAAACGGCCTTGCTGTGCTGGTACTGCGAACGGCTGAAAGCAAGGGGAAACTACAGCCGTAATTTTTCCCGAGGGCATGCAGCTTTACTGTATGATTACATGATGATGGCGTCCTCTTGGGTAAAATATTCCGGAGGTAAAATAGTCCCCCATTCGGATCTCCGGGCGGGGACTACTCAAGAGGATGTCGTTATCAGGAGAAAGAAAACTGGCGTTCTACGGATCGGAGCGTGGAATGTCAGATCCCTTAATCGGGCAGGTAGGTTAGAAAATTTAAAAAGGGAAATGGATAGGTTGAAGTTAGATATAGTGGGAATTAGTGAAGTTCGGTGGCAGGAGGAACAAGACTTCTGGTCAGGTGACTACAGGGTTATAAACACAAAATCAAATAGGGGTAATGCAGGAGTAGGTTTAATAATGAATAGGAAAATAGGAATGCGGGTAAGCTACTACAAACAGCATAGTGAACGCATTATTGTGGACAAGATAGATACGAAGCCCACGCCTACTACAGTAGTACAAGTTTATATGCCAACTAGCTCTGCAGATGACGAAGAAATTGAAGAAATGTATGATGAAATAAAAGAAATTATTCAGATTGTGAAGGGAGACGAAAATTTAATAGTCATGGGTGACTGGAATTCGAGTGTAGGAAAAGGCAGAGAAGGAAACATAGTAGGTGAATATGGATTGGGGGACAGAAATGAAAGAGGAAGCCGCCTGGTCGAATTTTGCACAGAGCACAACATAATCATAACTAACACTTGGTTTAAGAATCATGAAAGAAGGTTGTATACATGGAAGAACCCTGGAGATACTAAAAGGTTTCAGATAGATTATATAATGGTAAGACAGAGATTTAGGAACCAGGTTTTAAATTGTAAGACATTTCCAGGGGCAGATGTGGACTCTGACCACAATCTATTGGTTATGACCTGTAGATTAAAACTGAAGAAACTGCAAAAAGGTGGGAATTTAAGGAGATGGGACCTGGATAAACTAAAAGAACCAGAGGTTGTACAGAGATTCAGGGAGAGCATAAGGGAGAAATTGACAGGAATGGGGGAAATAAATACAGTAGAAGAAGAATGGGTAGCTTTGAGGGATGAAGTAGTGAAGGCAGCGGAGGATCAAGTAGGTAAAAAGACGAGGGCTAGTAGAAATCCTTGGGTAACAGAAGAAATATTGAATTTGATTGATGAAAGGAGAAAATATAAAAATGCAGTAAGTGAAACAGGCAAAAAGGAATACAAACGTCTCAAAAATGAGATCGACAGGAAGTGCAAAATGGCTAAGCAGGGATGGCTAGAGGACAAATGTAAGGATGTAGAGGGCTATCTCACTAGGGGTAAGATAGATACCGCCTACAGGAAAATTAAAGAGACCTTTGGAGATAAGAGAACAACTTGTATGAATATCAAGAGCTCAGATGGAAACCCAGTTTTAAGCAAAGAAGGGAAAGCAGAAAGGTGGAAGGAGTATATAGAGGGTCTATACAAGGGCGATGTACTTGAGGACAATATTATGGAAATGGAAGAGGATGTAGATGAAGATGAAATGGGAGATAAGATACTGCGTGAAGAGTTTGACAGAGCACTGAAAGACCTGAGTCGAAACAAGGCCCCCGGAGTAGACAATATTCCATTGGAACTACTGACGGCCTTGGGAGAGCCAGTCCTGACAAAACTCTACCATCTGGTGAGCAAGATGTATGAAACAGGCGAAATACCCTCAGACTTCAAGAAGAATATTATAATTCCAATCCCAAAGAAAGCAGGTGTTGACAGATGTGAAAATTACCGAACTATCAGCTTAATAAGTCACAGCTGCAAAATACTAACACGAATTCTTTACAGACGAATGGAAAAACTAGTAGAAGCCAACCTCGGGGAAGATCAGTTTGGATTCCGTAGAAACACTGGAACACGTGAGGCAATACTGACCTTACGACTTATCTTAGAAGAAAGATTAAGGAAAGGCAAACCTACGTTTCTAGCATTTGTAGACTTAGAGAAAGCTTTTGACAATGTTGACTGGAATACTCTCTTTCACATTCAAAAGGTGGCAGGGGTAAAATACAGGGAGCGAAAGGCTATTTACAATTTGTACAGAAACCAGATGGCAGTTATAAGAGTCGAGGGACATGAAAGGGAAGCAGTGGTTGGGAAGGGAGTAAGACAGGGTTGTAGCCTCTCCCCGATGTTGTTCAATCTGTATATTGAGCAAGCAGTAAAGGAAACAAAAGAAAAATTCGGAGTAGGTATTAAAATTCATGGAGAAGAAATAAAAACTTTGAGGTTCGCCGATGACATTGTAATTCTGTCAGAGACAGCAAAGGACTTGGAAGAGCAGTTGAATGGAATGGACAGTGTCTTGAAAGGAGGATATAAGATGAACATCAACAAAAGCAAAACAAGGATAATGGAATGTAGTCTAATTAAGTCGGGTGATGCTGAGGGAATTAGATTAGGAAATGAGGCACTTAAAGTAGTAAAGGAGTTTTGCTATTTGGGGAGAAAAATAACTGATGATGGTCGAAGTAGAGAGGATATAAGATGTAGGCTGGCAATGGCAAGGAAAGCGTTTCTGAAGAAGAGAAATTTGTTAACATCCAGTATTGATTTAAGTGTCAGGAAGTCATTTCTGAAAGTATTCGTATGGAGTGTAGCCATGTATGGAAGTGAAACATGGACGATAAATAGTTTGGACAAGAAGAGAATAGAAGCTTTCGAAATGTGGTGCTACAGAAGAATGCTGAAGATTAGATGGGTAGATCACATAACTAATGAGGAAGTATTGAATAGGATTGGGGAGAAGAGAAGTTTGTGGCACAACTTGACCAGAAGAAGGGATCGGTTGGTAGGACATGTTCTGAGGCATCAAGGGATCACCAATTTAGTATTGGAGGGCAGCGGGGAGGGTAAAAATCGTAGAGGGAGACCAAGAGATGAATACACTAAGCAGATTCAGAAGGATGTAGGTTGCAGTAGGTACTGGGAGATGAAAAAGCTTGCACAGGATAGAGTAGCATGGAGAGCTGCATCAGACCAGTCTCGGGACTGAAGACCACAACAACAACAACATGTGGTATATCCACGTAAGTTTACGCTAAGTAAGAGTTGCATTCGTAAACAGTTACGGAATAACGTTAAAATGGAACACAACAGTCATAAAAACTGCGGATAAATTCTAGTGTCTGATTCCACTCGTCATCTTTGAGCAATGACGTCATACCACAGGCAAGGATGCTAGACAAAGGCAATATTTGAAAGCAGCGGATAATATTCCTAAACAAAGGAATGTAGCATACGATAAAATTAGTCACAGTTCACGCTGTTATTTAGTTATGCGCGAATTACATCGAAACGAACTGGAGATAATAGAGCAAAACCAAAGAGAAATATTTATGCTTGAAATGAATTACCGTCGTAATTTATGCGAGAAAGAAAAACACAGAGAACCTTTAAATAAAATTCATTAAGCATAGCGCGTGATGAAGTCGTAATATTATAAAATGGCGTTAATTTATAATAATTATTGAATCAAAGGGGACTACCACTGGCAAGTGAGGGTTTTGGGCGGGGAGAAAGTAAAATGTAATACGGCTACGGGAATATGAAGTAAACAATAACATCTGTGAAACAGTAGCATGAAATTTGGAGACTGACACAACAATCCTAAAACAAAAGACAGTACACAAATAACAAAATTCACAAAACGTAAGAAGTATTGGAATCGATAACTAGAACTGACCCATATACATTAATTCTAGTTTCCAATTCCAATATTAGTTACTTTTTCGCAAGAGTTCAGAGAGCAATTACAAATACAGAGATACTATTACATTTCAGTACACACACCGGCTGCAAAAACGATCTAAATAATGAACAGTGCAATAGCTGGAATCAGTAACTGGAATTGAGCTCTTATATAGTATAATTATAGTCACCGATTCCAGTATTTGTCAGTTTTCCCAGTAGTTGAGAGAGCAATTACAAACGTAGAAATCCTATTACATTTCAGTGTACGCACCTGCTGGAAAAACGATCTAAATAACGAACCATGGAAATATTGGAATCGATAACTAGAATTGACCTATACAGGAGGTCAGTTCTTGTTACCGATTCCAACCATTCGATGGTTCATAATTTTGGGCACGTTTGCAGTAAGTGCGTGAACTCGGTTTTTGTAGGATTTGTAGAGAGCTCTTATTGATCTCTGGACTGCGGTGAAAAAGTAAAAAATAGTGAAGAGAGTAGTACCGAATGTAAGGAACATGTAGCACTGTAATACAAACACTTGTTGCAAAAATGGCCTAAATAACAAACCGTGGATTCGTTGGAATCGGTAACTAGAAATGAGCGATATAGCTTAATTCTAGTTACCGGTTCCAACATTTGTTACTTTTTTAAGTTTCCATTACTTGTGTACTGGCGTTTCTTTTAGGATTTCTGTGTCGGTTTCTCCACATTTCAGGCTCCTGTTCTTTTTTTTATTTTTCATATACGTTATTATTTATTTCATGTTTCCCGTTGTTGTGTTACATTTTAATGTCTTCCAATCCCTAAACCCCCACTTTCCCGCAGTAGTCTTGTTAATTCCATAATTATTTGATAATAAATTAACGCTATTTCGCAATATCACGACTTCAGAAAGTGATATACTGTAATGGATTTACAGGTTCTCTGTACTTTACTTTTCTCACTCACATAAATTACAATAATAATTTATTTCAGACAAGTGTGCTCCTCTTGTTCTATTCTTATTCGCTTTCATTACCTTCACAGCTTTTCGACATAATTCATGGCTGAGTAATTAGTCATGTCAACTGTGATTGTAATTTTATCGTATGCTACATTCGTTTGTTTACGAATATGATAGTTGCTTTCAAAGATTGCCCCCGTGTAGAGTCTTTGCCTTAGGCATGACGTCATTGCTCAAGGCCGACGGGTGACATCAGACATTAGAATTAATCCAAAATTTCATGTCAGCACAAGAGGGAATTGCACGAGTACCCAAAGTATATCACTGATGCGAATTGTATTGAGTATTTCAAAAGCTTTCAAAGAAATCTGTCAGAAATTACTTAAAAAGTAGAAAAAGAAAAAACTGCAAATGTTTTGTTATTACCAACAAGCTGCGATAAAGCATTATTTATTTACTCTTTCTATAACATTAACAGCTCCTTAGGATGAACTGTGGTTTTATACAGTTGTAAATAAAATCAAGAAAAGTAGCTTACTTTAAACTTACAATATTACGTCATGTTATGTAAACATAATCTGCAGCAAGATAACTAAACACACATCTTACAAATATAATTTCATGACCACCGGTCTGTAGCACATCTATTTTTAAAGCAAAGAAAAAAGCATTTTACTTACATTATACAAGTAGCCGCTCGATTTTGTTGTTCAATCTTTACCCCTTGAATTGACAAGCCACCTTTTACGCCGATCTATATCTGAAGGAAACCGATAAAACTTATAGCGACCATTTCTGCTATTATTTGAGCAATTTGGAGATGCACACTCAGCTGTTCGACGCTGTGGAACAATAAAATTAAGCAGAGTACGTTGATTCACTTTCCTACGCCACGCGAAGCACACAACACTGTCTTCGGATTGGTATTCAAAATAGCGAATTGTTCAGCTCTGTATATCCAGTGCTTTATCTCTAACAATGACGTCACTCTCCGCGCTGGCGCCGGCCGCGGTAGTTTGGCGGTTCTAGGCGCTCAGTCCGGAAACGCGCGACCGCTACGGTCGCAGGTTCGAATCCTGCCTCGGACATGGGTGTGTGTGATGTCCTTAGCTTAGTTAGGTTTAAGTAGTTCTAAGTTCTAGCAGACTGATGACCTCAGAAGTTAAGTCCCATAGTGCTCAGAGCCATTTGAACCATTTCTCGGCGCTGGCAAGTGAGTCGACAATCTATACTGCGATGGGGCGGGCAACGATATTACAGTCTGTCAGTTCAGGTTTTTCAGCATCTCAATGACGATGTCGGATGACCCGTTGGTCAAACAAACCTGTGACCATTTGCGCTGCCCTATTTCCTTACATTTGATAACACCTGTAGTCATATTTCGTATAGGTCCTACTCAGTTGAACAATATTCTGGACGTACGAATGTTCTGTAAGCAGTCTCATTTGTATCCCCGTTGAATCTTCCCAGTATCATACGAATGAACCAATATACACCACCTGGTTCACATACGACTGAGGTTTTGATGTCATTCCATTTGTATTTATTTGTACTGTAGTCGTAGGATTGGACTATTTGCGTTTTGTGAAAAGCAAAAATTTACATTTCTTTACCTTTAAAGGAAGTTGTTAGCCCTTGCACGGCCTTGAAATCTTATCAAGCTCTGACTAGGGATAGTGGTTATCGAAATAACCGGTTTTCGATTATTTCGGTTTTTTCCACGCAGTTTAACCTATTAAAACCGCTGAAAATAACCGGCTTCTGAAATAACCGATTTTCGGTATTTTATTCCTATTGTTTCCTGTAATAAATGTAGATATCGAACTAAGATTAGATGGGTAGATCACATAACTAATGAGGAGGTACTGAATAGGATTGGGGAGAAGAGGAGTTTCTGGCACAACTTGACTAGAAGAAGGGATCGGTTGGTAGGACATGTTTTGAGGCATCAAGGGATCACCAATTTAGTATTGGAGGGCAGCGTGGAGGGTAAAAATCGTAGAGGGAGACCAAGAGGTGAATACACTAAGCACATTCAGAGGGATATAGGCTGCACTACTTACTGGGAGATGAAGAAGCTTGCACAGGATAGAGTAGCATGGAGAGCTGCATCAAACCAGTCTCAGAACTGAAGACCACAACAACAACAACATCGAACTAAGATTGAGAAACTTTGACGTTTTCCAAAATAACCAATATTCCAAACCAGTGCAAATTGTGCGAATAAAAATTACTCCATTTTTAAAAATCTTTATTAAAAAACAAAAAAGTTTAGCACTGCTTCTATGGCTAACAGATATTTCGATTTTTTTACTCGGTTATTAGTGAAAAATAAAAAACGCCTGTTATAACAGAGACCAAAGAAATACCAAAAAATACTGGTTATCCAAAACTAAAATACCGGGATCGATTTTAACTGGTCTGTTTTTCCCATACCTCGATCTGACTGTTCGTGCAGTTTTTTTCATTACAGATAAACGAATCACTTACAAAGGATGTGAAGTTACTACTTATATTGTCTTCCAGGTCGCGAATATATTGTGCAAATGGCAGCAGATAATTCAGAGGGAATGGAGTTAAATGGAAATACTAAGATATTAGGGTATGCAGATGATCTAAACATCATTAGCGATAGGAAAGAATCTGTAACAGCAAATGCGAATGCGTTAATCAAGGCTAGTGAAGATGTAGGTCTAAGGATAAGTTGAGACAAAACTAAATACCTGGTTACTATTAGAATGCCAACAGCTGTAGATCATGTAACGTTAAGAGTTGGAGACATGCAGTTTGAAAAAGTGAACACATTTAAGTATTTAGGCGTGGACATTACTTCGAGAAATGAGTTTGAATCCGAACTGAAGAAGAGATTGCGGGCGGGAAATGCGTGCTACTTCTCACTGAATAGATTAATTTCATCACGGATATTGTCTAGGAATTTAAAGATTAAAATATACAAAACTATTATTCTACCAGTTATGCTGTATGGGTGTGAGACTTGAACTCTCACTGTGCAAAATGAAAAGCCGTCTCGAGTATTTGAAAACAAAATTTTGAGGAAAATTTTCGGAGCAAAAAGGGATGACATTAGTGGAGAGTGGCGAAAACTGCATAACGAAGAGCTTCACGAACTCTATTCAAGCCCTGACATAATCAGTATTATTAAATCACGTAGGCAGCGATGGGCGGGTCACGTAGCTCGAATGGATGAGGGCAGGGCAGCGCGCAGAGTACTGGTAGGGCACCTAGAGGGAGAACGTCCTGTGGGGAGAGCGAGGCGTAGATGGGAGGACAATGTGAAGGCTGATTTGAGGAGCCTGGGTATTGAAGGTGAATGGAAGGAAATAGCCCGAGACAGCGACAGGCGGGGAAAATACGTCGCTGCGGTAATGGACTCTCGAGTCCGGTATGGCCAGTGAGCGAGTGTGAGGTCGCGAAAATACAACAAGAATAGCAAGGGACTCAACACATTTCCTTGAGCACACCTGGAGGTGCTTCTACTCTGTGTATGATTCTCCATCCAAGACAACATCCAGAGACCCGACTATCAAGAAACCCTCAATGCAGTCACCAATTTCGTCTGATATTCTATTTCAGTTTTGGTGTACTTGCTTGAGTAGGCTTTGACGTGATACTGAGTCAGATTCTTGGACGAAACAAAGAATTACAGACCAACATTACTGAAGTCCGTCTGTCCCGTAGCCCAGAGCTCATTATCATTGTGATTGTCCTGGAGAAACAGAAAACAAAAGCTTACCTCCACACTCAATTCTTATGATAATGAGGGAGTGATGGGAGCAAGTCAGACATCATTTTCACACGAAAACACCGTGCGGAGTCGAAAAGGAAGATTACGATTTTACATCATGACGGAAAAAGCTCATCAGAGCTACTAGGGTGGAGGAATAAACGAGTTAATTAAACCAGGGTCCGATTGAGGAGGTGCAGTGATGAGACACAGCACTCGTACAAAGGGCGTCCAAAACGTTTTGCACAGTCGTTTCTAATTTCTTTAATTTTTTGCATGAGGAGAGTGAAATTTTTTGTGAACATACTTGGAACATTTAGCTATACATTGAGCCTACTCAAGGTAGACTCCACCAGCTGTGACGCATCTGGCCCAACGTTCTTTCCATGATGTAAATACACGTTGGTAAAATTCTGGGGATTGACTTTTACACCATCGTTTGACTCAGGAAATAAGGTCTTTCTCACTATCAAATGTTTTACCACTCAGGTGGGCCTTCACACGACCAAAGAGGTAAAAATCATAAGGAGACAAGTCCAGACTCTCAGACTCTAGGGAGGATGAGGAACAATTTTCCAACCCATTTCCATGATTTTCTCCTGCGTCATAAGGGCTGTAGGGGGTGTGGCATTGTCATGGTGTAGTCTGACGAGCTGACCCTGAAGCTGTGGTCTGTGGGTCTTGATGGCACGTCGCAGCTTGTCCAATGACAAACAGTAACGGTCCCAGTTAATTGTGGAGCCAGATTCCAAAAAGTCAATGAAAATGTCACCATACTGATCCCAGAAGAAGGAGGCCATCACCTTTCGGCCTGCTGTTCATGAAAGTCTTGGTTTCTTCTTCTGAGGGGAACCCAGATGACGCCACTCCATGGATTGGGTTTTGCTCTCAGGTTTGGACAGAAACAACCATATTTCATCCTGGGTAACACTGTTTCCACTCTTCAGTGAAGGTCTTCATGAGACCCTCGCACACATTTTTCCTCATTTCTCTTGTCAGTAATCTAGGCACCCAACGTGCACATATTTTTCTGTACCTTAGTGACTGTGATACCACACTACCCAATGACAAACGAGTCCTTTTGGATGATTTGATCAATGGTCTCCTTATTCACATCACACATTGCCGTCGATGGTCTAACGGATTTTGGATTGTCCAGTAGCGAGAAATCACCTTCTTTACACCTCTGCAACCACCGCTGGATACTGCTGCGATCCAATGTGTCCTCCCCATAAACATGGAGCAACTTCCTGTGAATCGATGTGGCAGAGTCTTCGTTCTTCTTGAAGAGGAACTCCATCACCGACCGTTGTCGCAACCTGACACCTGACACCTACTCCACGGTTCATTATGGCTTACCTGTAAATAAAAGAAAATGCTTTTATACACAAACTTACAGCTAGATGTTCCAAGCATGTTCACAAAAAATGTCATTCTCCTCCTGCAAAAAATAAAAAAAAATTAGAGACGACTGTGCAAAACGTTTTGAACGCCCTTCGTATTTGGGAAGACTGACCTCCGCCCAGTAATACAAATTCAGGTTACCTGTGATTTCCCTAATTCACCCGAGACAAAATTTGGGATCGTTCGTTTGGATGGCTAAGCCTGATTTCCCCCATCCTACTCTATCATGTGCAGACCTCTTCGTCGCCGAGTAACTGCTGCAACTCACATCCTTCTAATTCTGCTTACTGTATTCATCTCTGGGTCTCTCTTTACGGTTTTTATCCTGGACGCTTCCCTCCAGTACTAAATTGGTGATCACTTAATGCCTCAGAAAGTGTCCTACCAACCGATCCCTACTTCTAGTCAGGTTATACAATACATTTCTGTTCTCCCCAATTCTATTCAGTACCTCCTCATTAGTTACCTGATCTACCCACCTAATCTTCAGCATTCTTCTGTAGCACCATATCTCCAAAGCTTCTACTCTCCTCTTGTCTAAACTATTTATCGTCTGTTTCGCTTCCATACATGGCTACACTCTATACAAACACTTTCAGAAAGGACTTCCTGACACTTAAATCTGCACTCGATGTTAACAAATTTCTCTTTTCCAGAAACGATTTTCTTGCCATTGCCAGTCTACATTTTATATCCCTCCTTCTTCGACCATCATCAGTTACTTTGCTCCCCAAATAGCAAAACTCCTTTACTACTTTAAGTGTCTCATTTCCTAATCTAATTCCTTCAGCATCACCTGATGTAATTCGACTACATTTCCTTATCCTCGTTTTGCTTTTGTTGATGTTCATCTTATACCCTTCTTTCAAGACACTGTCTATTCCGTTCTACTGCTCTTCCAAGCCCTTAGCTGTCTCTGACAGAATTACAATGTCATCGGCAAACCTCAAAGGTTTAAGTACTTCTCCCTGGACTTTAATGCCTACTCCAAATTTTTCTTTTGTTTCTTTTAGTGCTTGCTCAATATACAGATTGAATAACATCGGGGGTAGGCTACAATTCTGTCTCAGTCCCTTCTCAACCACTGCTTCCCTTTCGTGCCCCTCGACTGTTACAACTGCTGTCTGATTTCTGTACAAATTGTAAATATCTTTTCGCACCCTGTATTTTACCCTGCCATCTTTAGAATTTGAAATAGAGTATTCCAGTCTGCATTGCCTAAAGCTTTATCTAAGTCTACAAATGCTATAAACGCAGGTTTATCTTTCATTAACTTAGCTTCTATGAGAAGTCGAATGCAACTACAAAACGCTAAACGTTCCACTACTTCGAGCAGTGTTCAGTCGGGAACCACTTCATGAGGGAACAAACAATTACAAAACGTCAAGAAGTACGCTTTTAGAGATTTTCCTTTTCTTACCTTGCTTTTGACACAACAACTTCAGACGCGCACCAGTCGGTCAAGTTGATAAGAAGGAAGATATCGCTAAGTGGCATTGTTGACGTAAGGATTCCGCGAGTGGCCTGAGAAAATTTCGAGAAAACCTATCATTCAAGTTCCCAGTAGAATCCAAGGCTAAACACAATATAGATATGAAAGCAAAATGGACTGTGACGTCCCTTATCAATAAATGTCGAATGGTAGTTGTTCATCGTCTATGACGTTATTTGAATAAAGACACTTTTCAGAAAGAATCAGGGGAGCTTCAGCAAAAAACATTCAGCTGAAAGTAGCTTACCTTTGAATGGCTGTGAAACTAATGACACAGCTGATTTTATTCACACAGATTTCCGAAAGGAGTTCGGAACCGGACCATATGGTCGACTAAGAACCAAAATATAACCTTAAGGAGTATCCTCACAAAGATGCCACTGGTCGAAGAATTTTTAATTAATAGAAGTCAATACGTTGTATTGGACCGTGAAAGCTTAACAGAAAGTAAAGTGGTATTAGGTGTCCATAAGGAAGCGTAAGAAAACCATTAATACTATCTAAGGCGTGTTACTTGACTTTCGGAAGCCTTTCGATACAGTTCGATACGAACAAAATACGAGTGTGCGGAATGTCACGGTAGCACCACCTATCACGAATAGACAACAATGGTTGATTAAAATGTGCATACTTTTTGGTGTGTAATCTGAAGGGGTGACTGGTCTGATGGGGCCCATCATTAATTCCTCTTCTTAGCCAACTTCTTCATCTCAGAGTAGCAGCTGCAAGCTACGGCCTCCATTATTTAATGGATGTATTCCAATCTCTGGCTTCCTCTACTACAGCTCCCTCTGCCAATATGGAAATCACTACCTGATGTCTTAACAGATGTCCTATTATCCTGTCTCTTTTCCTTCTCAGTGTTTTCCACATATTCCTTTCCTCTCCAATTCTGCGCAGAACGTCTTCATTCCTTACCTTATCAGTCCACCTAATTTTCAACATTCGTCCATATCACCACATCTGAAATGCTTCGATTCTCTTCTGTTCCTTGTTCCACTACGATACAATGCTGTACTCCAGACGTACATTCTCGCAAATTTCTTTCTCAAATTAAGGCCTATGTTTGACACCAGTAGTCTTCTCTTGGTCAGGAATGTCCTTTTTGCCAGTGCTAGTCTGTTTCCGATGTTCTCCTTACTCCGTCCATCATTGGTTATTTTACTGCCTAGGTAGTTTAACTCCTTAACTTCATCTACTTCATGATCATCAATCCTGATGTTAAGTTTCTCGTTGTTCTCATTTCTGCTACTTCTCATTACTTTCGTCTTTCTTCAGTTTACTCTCAACCCATATTCAGCACTCACTGCATTCAAAAGATCATATAATTCTTCTTTACTGTCACTGAGGATAGCAATGTCATCATAGACATCCTTTCACGTTCAATTTTTAATTCCACTCCTGGACCTTTCTTTTATTTTCATCATTCTTTCTTCGATGTACAGATTGAACAGTAGGGGCGAAAGACTACATCCCTGTCTTACACCTTTTTAATCCCAGCATTTAGGTCTTGGTCGTCCACTCATGATATTCCCTCTTTACTATTGTCCATATTGTATATTACCCACCTCTCCCTACAGCTTACCCCTATTTTCCTCACAATTTCGAACGTTTTGCACCATTTTACATTACTGAACGTTTTTTCTAGATCAACAAATCCGAAGAACGTGTCTTGATTATTCTTTAGTCTAACTTCCATTATCAACCGCAATGTCAGAATTGGCTCTCTGGTTTCTTTAGCTTCCCTTAAGTCAAACTGATCGTCATGCAACACATCTTCAGTTTTCCTTTCCATTCTTTTGTATATTATTCTTGTCAGTAACTTGGTTTCATGAGATGTTGAGCTGATTGTACGATAATTCTCGCACTTCTCAGCTCGTGCAGTTTTCGTAGTAGTATGGATGATGTTTTTCCGAAAGTCAGGTGGTATGTCGCCAGTCTCATACATTCTACACACCAACGTGAACAGTCGTTTTGTTGCCACTTTCCGCGAAGATTTTAGAAATTCTGATGGAATGTTATCTATCCCTTCTGCCTTATTTGATCTTAAGTCCTCCAAACATCTCTTAATTTCTGATTCTAATATTGGATCCCCTACCTCTTCTAAATGGATCCTGTTTCTTCTTCTATCAAATCAGACAAATCTTCCCTCTCACAGAGGCCTTCAATGTACTCTTTCCACCTATCCGCTCTTTCCTCTGCATTTAACCGTGGAATTCCCGTTGCACTCTTAATGTTACCACTCTTGTTTTTAATTTCACCAAAGGTTGTTTTGACTTTCGTGCGCTGAGTCAGTCCTTCAGACAATCATTTCTTTTTCGATTTCTTCACATTTTTCATGCATCCATTTCGTCTTCACTTCCCTGCACTTCCTATTTATTTCATTCCTCAGCGACTTGTATTTCTGTATTCTTGAATTTCCCTTAACAATTTTGTACTTCCTTCTTTCAACGATCAACTGAAGTATTTCTTCTGTTACCCTTGGTTTCTTTGCATTACCTTTTTTCTACCTAGGTTTTTTCTTTTCAGCTTCTGTGATTGACAATTTTAGAGATGTCCATTCCTCTTCAACTGTACTGACTGCTGAGCTATTCCTTATTGTTGTATCTATCGCCTTAGAGAACTTCAAGCGTATCTCGTCACTTCTTAGTACTTCAGTATCCCACTTCTTTGCATGTTGATTCTTCCTGACCAATCTCGTAAACTTCAGGCTACTCTTCATCACTACTACATCGTGATCTGAGTCTATATCTGCTCCTCACAATCCAGTATCTGATTTCGGAATCTCTGTCTGACGACGATGTAATCTAACTGAAATCTTCCCGTATAACCCAGCCTTTCCCAAGTATACCTCCTCCTCTCGTGATTCCTCAGCAGAGTATTCGCTATTAGTAGCAGACACTTATGACAGAACTCAATAAGTCTTTCTCCTCTCATTCCTTGTCCAAAACCCATATTCTCCTGTAACCTTTTCTTCTACTCTTTTCCCTACAACTCTATTCCAGTCCCCCATGACTATTAGATTTTCATCTCCCTTTCCGCACTGTATTATCCTTTCAATGTTCACATATACTTTCTACATCCCTTCACCTTCAACTTGCGACGTCGGTATGTATACTTGAACTACGGTTGTTGGTGTTGGTTTACTGTCGATTCTGATAAGAACAGCCCTATCACTGAACTGTTCACAGTAAAACGCTCTCTGTACTACCTTCCTATTCATAACGAAACCTATTCCCGTTAAACCATTTTCTGCTGCTACATATTCCCTATACTCATCTGACCAGAAATCCTTGTGTTCTTTCCATTTTACTTCACTGACCCCTCCTAGATCTAGATTGAGCCTTTGCATTTTCCTTTTCAACTTTTCTAGCTTCCCTACCACGTCCAAATTTCTGAAAATCCACGCACCGACTAGTAGAACGTTATCCTTTCGTCAGTTATTGAATCTTTTTCTCACAGTCACCTCTCTCTTGGCAGTCCCCTCCCAGAGGCCTGAATGGGGGACTATTCCGGAATCTTTTGCCACTGGAGAGATCATCATGACCATTTTTAATTACAGGCCACATGTCCTGTGGATACATGTCATGTGTCTTTAATGCAGTGGTTTCCATCGCCTTCCTCATCCTCATGCCGTTTATCACTGCTGATTCTTCCTCCTTTAGGGGAAGTTTCCCACCCCAAAGCCAGGAGGGTGCCCTGAACCTCTGTCCGTTCCTCCAGCTTTGTTGACAAGGCCGTTGGGAGAAGGAGGGTGACTTCTTATGCCGTAAGTGTTCCGTCGCCAATACTGATTATTAATCAAAATTTAAACGGTGGAGAGTTTCGCATAAGGGACCGAGGACGTTGTGGTTACTAATCTAAGACGCTACTCCTACACCACGGGAACACCACATAATAATCCGAATATGTAATAAAAATGGGGATATCCGATCTGAAAATACAAAGTTGATCCCATCCATGTATGAAGTGTGGTTAGGAGGTGGCCAGTTGTAGCACAGCCTTACCAATGTCAACTTTCAACAATAACATTTTTTTTGTAGTATGCGTCGTTTCCGGGATACAAACCACATGTATAGAAATGACCTAATCGATAACGTCAGAAGTCCATGAGGCTTTTCGTGAATGATGCTGTTGTGTACGGGAAGGACAAAACGTTAGGAAATTGGAGCAAAGTGCAGGAAGACCTCTAGAGGTTCAACGTTTGGTGGAGAGATTGGTGGTTTATCATGAAGGTAAACAAATATAACGTATTGTGCATAAATAGGTAGAAAGGTAAATTACTGTATTATTACACGGTTGCAGAATAATCACTGGAAGCAGTTATGTCAATAAAATATCTAGGAGTAAGCGTACGGAGCGATTTAAAGCGGAGCGACAATAGAAAACTAATCGCAGATAAGGGAAACTACAGCCAGATTCATTGAAAAGGAACCTAGGAAGTACAGCCACCCGCTAAAAAGATAACTTAGAAAACACTGGTTCCACCAATATTTGAATATTGCTCATAAGTCTGTGACCTGCACCAGATATGATGGATACAAAAACCAGAGTAGACCCAAAGAAGAGCATGTAACGCCAGAAGTGCATATCTTCCTATTTCCATCTATTGTACTATAATTTTTTCCTTATTTAGTTAACTGAAGATATGAAACTTCGGTGTCTTTATATATCGTAATTATTTTACAATTTGTATATATATGCAAATATTATTTGTATTTTTAAGCTGGGTCTTGCCTAGGGAAAACTATGCTATCGAACCATAACATCGATAGGTCGTGCAGAGAACGAAAGTGTTTAGGATCTTGGGTACTGTTAACTCTGCCGCGTGGAGCGCGGGCAGAGCAGAGTCTGGCTGGGGTGGTGCAGTGGAGCAGGTGTATTGTGTGACGCTCCCGCGAGTTGCCGCGCTTTCGGGCTTTGGCAGCATGTAACTGCTCTCGACTTGCTATGTTAGCCTCTGTCATGGTGTCGCGGACGGGAAACATTAGCAGGCACACATCAAGAGCCTGTTTCGCATGGTGACCATGTCGAGAACAAGGCGCGCCAACATCCAGCTTCTGCAACAGCGACGGCCGACAATAAGTGATTGTCGCCACCTCCTCGATCGACGACTTCAAACCTTCAATCAACCAACAAGGAAGACTGAAAGCACGTAAAGTTGTAGAACTGTATGGCAGACCTCAGCTTTTCATAGTATTCCATTAGCATCACTAAAATACAGCACCTTAGCATGAACCTTTGTTGTTCATTGTCCCAATTGCATTACCAAGCAGTGTCCCTTCCTTTTCTGAAATGAACTAGAGTCTCGTTGAAATTCAAACGCCAGCATTAAAGTAATATCATTCGATTACACTGCTTTAATTTCAAAGTCCAGTTAAGGTAATCATAGCTACACTCCTGGAAATTGAAATAAGAACACCGTGAATTCATTGTCCCAGGAAGGGGAAACTTTATTGACACATTCCTGGGGTCAGATACATCACATGATCACACTGACAGAACCACAGGCACATAGACACAGGCAACAGAGCATGCACAATGTCGGCACTAGTACAGTGTATATCCACCTTTCGCAGCAATGCAGGCTGCTATTCTCCCATGGAGACGATCGTAGAGATGCTGGATGTAGTCCTGTGGAACGGCTTGCCATGCCATTTCCACCTGGCGCCTCAGTTGGACCAGCGTTCGTGCTGGACGTGCAGACCGCGTGAGACGACGCTTCATCCAGTCCCAAACATGCTCAATGGGGGACAGATCCGGAGATCTTGCTGGCCAGGGTAGTTGACTTACACCTTCTAGAGCACGTTGGGTGGCACGGGATACATGCGGACGTGCATTGTCCTGTTGGAGTAGCAAGTTCCCTTGCCGGTCTAGGAATGGTAGAACGATGGGTTCGATGACGGTTTGGATGTACCGTGCACTTTTCAGTGTCCCCTCGACGATGAGCAGTGGTGTACGGCCAGTGTAGGAGATCGCTCCCCACACCATGATGCCGGGTGTTGGCCCTGTGTGCCTCGGTCGTATGCAGTCCTGATTGTGGCGATCACCTGCACGGCGCCAAACACGCATACGATCATCATTGGCACCAAGGCAGAAGCGACTCTCATCGCTGAAGACGACACGTCTCCATTCGTCCCTCCATTCACGCCTGTCGCGACACCACTGGAGGCGGGCTGCACGATGTTGGGGCGTGAGCTGAAGACGGCCTAACGGTGTGCGGGACCGTAGCCCAGCTTCATGGAGACGGTTGCGAATGGTCCTCGCCGATACCCCAGGAGCAACAGTGTCCCTAATTTGCTGGGAAGTGGCGGTGCGGTCCCCTACGGCACTGCGTAGGATCCTACGGTCTTGGCGTGCATCCGTGCGTCGCTGCGGTCCGGTCCCAGGTCGACGGGCACGTGCACCTTCCGCCGACCACTGGCGACAACATCGATGTACTGTGGAGACCTCACGCCCCACGTGTTGAGCAATTCGGCGGTACGTCCACCCGGCCTCCCGCATGCCCACTATACGCCCTCGCTCAAAGTCCGTCAACTGCACATACGGTTCACGTCCACGCTGTCGCGGCATGCTACCAGTGTTAAAGACTGCGATGGAGCTCCGTATGCCACGGCAAACTGGTTGACACTGACAGCGGCGGCGCACAAATGCTGCGCAGCTAGCGCCATTCGACGGCCAACACCGCGGTTCCTGGTGTGTCCGCTGTGCCGTGCGTGTGATCATTGCTTGTACAGCCCTCTCGCAGTGTCCGGAGCAAGTATGGTGGGTCTGACACACCGGTGTCAATGAGTTCTTTTTTCCATTTCCAGGAGTGTGTATTTAGATTACACAAGCACAAATTAAGAGTGCGAGTTTTGTTACCATATTTTAGCTTGCCTGTGACTGTAGCTCAGCTTGGTACGTACTAAATTTTACTGTTGTTAATTGTTCAGAATCATTTAATTCAAGTTCAAAATTAAATCTCTTATTTTTAAATCCCCCCCAATAACCATGGACCTTGCCGTTGGTGGGGAGGCTTGCGTGCCTCAGCGATACAGATAGCCGTACCGTAGGTGCAACCACAACGGAGGGGTATCTGTTGAGAGGCCAGACAAACGTGTTGTTCCTGAAGAGAGGCAGCAGCCTTTTCAGTAGTTGGAGGGGCAACAGTCTGGATGATTGACTGATCTGGCCTTGTAACAATAACCAAAATGGCCTTGCTGTGCTGGTACTGCAAATGGCTGAAAGCAAGGGGAAACTACAGCCGTAATTTTTCCCGAGGGCATGCAGCTTTACTGTATGATTAAATGAAGATGGCGTCTTCTTGGGTAAAATATTTCGGAGGTAAAATAGTCCCCCATTCGGATCTCCGGGCGGGGACTACTCAAGAGGATGTCGTTATCAGGAGAAAGAAAACTGGCGTTCTATGGATCGGAGCGTGGAATGTCAGATCCCTTAATCGGGCAGGTAGGTTAGAAAATTTAAAAAGGGAAATGGATAGGTTAAAGTTAGATATAGTGGGAATCAGTCAAGTTCGGTGGCAGGAGGAACAAGACTTCAGGTCAGGTGACTACAGGGTTATAAACACAAAATCAAATATGGGTAATACAGGAGTAGGTTTAATAATGAGTAGGAAAATAGGAATGCGGGTAAGCTACTACAAACAGCATAGTGAACGCATTATTGTGGCCAAGATAGATACGAAGCCCACACCTACTACAGTAGTACAAGTTTATATGCCAACTAGCTCTGCAGATGACGAAGAAATTGAAGAAATGTATGATGAAATAAAAGAAATTATTCAGATAGTGAAAGGAGACGAAAATTTAATAGTCATGGGTGACTGGAATTCGAGTGTAGGAAAAGGGAGAGAAGGAAACGTAGTAGGTGAATATGGATTGGGGCTAAGAAATGAAAGAGGAAGCCGCCTGGTAGAATTTTGCACAGAGCGCAACATAATCATAGCTAACACTTGGTTTAAGAACCATGAAAGAAGGTTGTATACTTGGAAGAACCCTGGAGATACTAAAAGGTATCAGATAGATTATATAATGATAAGACAGAGATTTAGGAACCAGGTTTTAAATTGAAAGACATTTCCAGGGGCAGATGTGGACTCTGACCACAATCTATTGGTTATGACCTGTAGATTAAAACTGAAGAAACTGCAAAAAGGTGGGAATTTAAGAAGATGGGACCTGGATAAACTGAAAGAACCAGAGGTTGTGCAGAGTTTCAGGGAGAGGATAAGGGAACAATTGACAGGAATGGGGGAAAGAAATACAGTAGAAGAAGAATTGGTAGCTTTGAGGGATGAAGTAGTGAAGGCAGCAGAGGATCAAGTAGGTAAAAAGACGAGGCCTAGAAGAAATCCTTGGGTAACAGAAGAAATATAAAATTTAACTGATGAAAGGAGAAAATATAAAAATGCAGTAAATGAAGCAGGCAAAAAGGAATACAAACGTCTCTAAAATGAGATCGACAGGAAGTGCAAAATGGCTAAGCAGGGATGGCTAGCGGACAAATGTAAGGATGTAGAGGCTTATCTCACTAGGGGTAAGATAGATACTGCCTACAGAAAAATTAAAGAGACCTTTGGAGATAAGAGAACGACTTGTATGAATATCAAGAGCTCAGATGGAAACCCAGTTCCAAGCAAAGAAGGGAAGGCAGAAAGGTGGAAGGAGTATATAGAGGGTCTATACAAGGGCGATGTACTTGAGAACAATATTATTGAAATGGAACAGGACGTAGATGAAGATGAAGTGGGAGATACGATACTGTGTGAAGAGTTTGACAGAGCTCTGAAAGACATGAGTCGAAACAAGGCCCCGGGAGTAGACAACATTCCATTGGAACTACTGACGGCCTTGGGAGAGCCAGCCCTGACAAAACTCTACCATCTGGTGAGCAAGATGTATGAAACAGGCGAAATACCCTCAGACTTCAAGAAGAATATAATAATTCCAATCCCAAAGAAAGCAGGTATTGACAGATGTGAAAATTACCGAAAAATCAGTTTAATAAGCCACAGCTGAAAATACTAACGCCAGTTCTTTACAGACGACTGGAAAAACTAGTAGAAGCCGACCTCGGGGAAGATCAGTTTTGATTCCGTAGAAACACTGGAACATGTGAGGCAATACTGACCTTACGACTTATCTTACAAGAAAGATTAAGGAAAGGCAAACCTACATTTCTAGCATTTGTAGACTTAGAGAAAGCTTTTGACAATGTTGACTGGAATACTCTCTTTCAAACTCTAAAGGTGGCAGGGCCAAAATACAAGGAGCGGCAGGCTATTTACAATTTGTACAGAAACCAGATGGCAGTTATAAGAGTCGAGGGACATGAAAGGGAAGCTGTGGTTGGGAAGGGAGTAAGACAGGGTTGTAGTCTCTCCCCGATGTTATTCAATCTGTATATTGAGCAAGTAGTAAAGGAAACAAAAGAAAAATTCGGAGTAGGTATTAAAATCCATGGAGAAGAATTAAAAACTTTGAGGTTCGCCGATGACATTGTAATTCTGTCAGAGACAGCAAAGGACTTGGAAGAGCAGTTGAATGGAATGGACAGTATCTTGAAAGGAGGATATAAGATGAACATCAACAAAAGCAAAACGAGGATAATGGAATGTAGTCGAATTAAGTCGGGTGATGCTGAGGGAATTAGATTAGGAAATGAGACACTTAAAGTAGTAAAGGAGTTTGGTATTTGGGGAGCAAAATAACTGATGATGGTCGAAGTAGAGAGGATATAAAATGTAGACTGGCAATGGCAAGGAAAGCGTTTCTGAAGAAGAGAAATTTGTTAACATCGAGTATAGATTTAAGTGTCAGGAAGTCATTTCTGAAAGTATTTGTATGGAGTGTAGCCATGTATGGAAGTGAAACATGGACGATAAATAGTTTGGACAAGAAGAGAATAGAAGCTTTCGAAATGTGGTGCTACAGAAGAATGCTGAAGATTAGATGGGTAGACCACATAACTAATGAGGAAGTATTGAATAGGATTGGGGAGAGGAGAAGTTTGTGGCACAACTTGACCAGAAGAAGGGATCGGTTGGTAGGACACGTTCTGAGGCATCAAGGGATCACCAATTTAATATTGGAGGGCAACGTTGAGGGTAAAAATCGTAGAGGGAGACCAAGAGATGAATACGCTAAGCAGATTCAGAAGGATGTAGGTTGCAGTAGGTACTGGGAGATGAAGAAGCTTGCACAGGATAGAGTAGCATGGAGAGCCGCATCGAATCAGTCTCAGGACTGAAGACCACAACAACAACAAATTTTTAAATTGCGTAGATTCAAGTAGCTTTTGAAATGATTGTTGAGGTAGCCCAAGACTAACCTTGTATTATTGAATTTCGTAGTGCTTCAGAAACAAAGTTCACTATTAATTTCAGTCACTAAATTAACTTTCAATTTTCTGGTTTTATTAATTCTTTTGCTAAACTAAGTCAGAGTGTAGCGAAATTGATTACTTCTGACAAACATTCAGTTTTCACACAACATGTGTCAACCTTCAGTTGCCACTCTTTTAGTTCTAATTATATGTGCAATAACCTTTCTTTTTCAGTTATTATAGTAGTTGTCCATAGGACTGGCGACCGTAATTTTCCCCATATCTCAAATATCTAATTAACGCCAGTTAATTGTTAATGTAATGACTGCAGATTTACTTTATTTATTAACTTCACCGCTTTTCAAAATTAATTTCCACTAGTTTCATTTGCATTTTTCCTTTCATTTAGATGTAACCCTTTCCTCCCTCTTTACCGACAGATTAACTTCGGCGACGATTGCTTTTTCCAAATTTCCATTAGGTACACGCGGTTTAATTTTGACTGTCATCAAGGTCGATAAGTAGGGGGAGGTTACAAGCAGCACATTTCGTTATAAGTTCAGTAACGCAAAAGCATCATGGAGATGCTAAGCCAATTCCAGCAGCAGCTTCGACTAATAGAATTAGTGCTGAAAGTTGTGTTAGAGTTAGTAGAGGGTCGGGTAAATGTGCAACCTCCTAGGTTTTAGGCTCAACACAGTGCTTCGTTTACGTCCCTTTGGCCAACTTGGCTGTAGAGTCCTTAGATTTTACTGACTTATCTAGAAGGTGATGCTAATTACAGTATACGGCAACATCTGCAAATAAAATTAGTAATGTAGGTAGTTAAGTAACTGGAGATGACTAGTAGTTATTGAAATTTAACACAGTTTATTTTAACAAATCAAGTAGAATTCATTTGCAAATGGCGGTCTTACAGTAGAAGAAATAAGATAGAAAGAGTTTTAGCAAGAACAGTCCGTCAGTAGGAGTCCGTATGTGTGCAGTGAAGCTAGCAGCACACTTATCTCAACAAAGAAAACTACTATACCAAGGAAACATTACACTTGGGCGCTCAGTTTCGAAATCCGGAAGCGTCATAACTTCAGAAAAATCGGAAATTAAAGGCCCTCGCTTAATTCTGCACTCACAGAAAATCGGTAATAAAACGGTCAAACACTACCTATTCAATTTCTCTTTAGCGCCTCTAGTTAGCAACCAATTGCTTTAAAAAGAGTTTTGTTTAGAGCAACAATCGCGACTCTGCAAAGTGTAATGGTTCAGGGCGCTTCAGTGTCTTGACACCTATGTAGAGTTTTCGCAGTCTGACTACACGTATCACCCGTCAAAGATGAATTAACTTAAGAGTTCAACACATGGCATAAAACTTGGTCTTTCACACACGGAGCGGCCGATACGTCGCACAAAAGCTGTCTCCAGCACTGCCTATCCCGAACTCATTACCCAGGCCGGGACCACAGCTGAGGCACAAAAGACCCCGCGCCACTGACGCATCTCCATTACAGAGTGTGCTGACGTCACACTTATCCGTTCCTTACAACGAAAATTGCTTTTATGGCGATCATTCAAATATGGCAAATAAAACGTGTGGTTGTTTGCCGCCTTGTTACTGCCAAATTCATATTGAAAGCTTTTGCAACACTGGTTTACACAAAGAAAACATGTGTTTAAAATTAACGTAAAAGTTAAGGGGACAGTTATTCCGAAACGCCCTAATCATTATAGGCTATTTCTTCTGTAATTGTTCTTGGCAGTCTGCGAGTACACTGCTGTCACATTCTGACATCACCCTGATGTGTGTGCAGCATGCATCTCTGTAATATGAGAAATAAGAAACCTCCAAGTTTTAATACATCAACAAGTGTCGACTTGTCTGGGACCTTAATGTAAGGAGATTCACACAACTCAGCCCAGCCCCGCCCCTTTACATAATCATGTCGTCACTTCTGATTATACCATTTAGATTCAGAACAAGTCTTGACTCTTCTCAGACCTTGCTGACTAAGAATACATACACGTATAGCAAAGGGGGCCAGAGGGGGACAAAGGGGTGGATTAGAGGGGCAGCGAGTTTCAACACCCATATCCCTCCGGTTCCTGGAATCACGGTTGTTGTTGTCGTGGTCTTCAGTCCTGAGACTGGTTTGACACAGCTCTCCATGCTACTCTATCCTGTGCAAGCTACTTCATCTCCCAGTACCTTCTGCAGCCTACACCCTTCGGAATCTGCTTAGTGTATTCATCTCTTGGTCTCCCTCTACGATTTTTACCCTCCACGCTGCACTCCAGCACTAAATTGGTGATCCCTTGATGCCTCAGAACGTGTCCTACCAACCGATCCCTTCTTCTAGTCAAGTTGTGCCACAATCTCCTCTTCTCCCCAATTCTATTCAATACCTCCTCATTCGTTATGTGATCTACCCATCCAATCTTCATCATTCTTCTGTAGCACCACATTTCGAAAGCTTCTATTCTCTTCTTGTCTAAATTATCTATCGTCCATGTTTCACTTCCATATATGGCTACACTCTCTACAAATACATTGAGAAACGACTTCCTGACACTTAAATCTATACTCGATGTTAACAAATTTCTCTTCTTCAGAAACGCTTTCCTTGCCATTGCCAGTCTACATTTTATATCCTCTCTACTTCGACCATCATCAGTTATTTTGCTCCCCAAATAGCAAAACTCCTTTACTACTTTAAGTGTCTCATTCCCTAATCTAATTCCCTCAGCATCACCCCACTTAATTCGACTACATTCCATTATCCTCGTTTTGCTTTTGTTGATGTTCATCTTATACCCTCCTTTCAAGTCACTGTCCATTCCATTCAACTGCTCTTCAAAGTCCTTAGCCATCTCTGACAGAATTACAATGCCATCGGCGAACCTCAAAGTTTTTATTTCTTCTCCATGGATTTTAATACCTACCCCGAACTTTTCTATTGTTTCCTTTACTGCTTGCTCAATATACAAATTGAATAGCAGCGGGGAGAGGCTACAACCCTGTCTCACTCCTTTCTGAACCACTGCTTCCCTTTCATACCTCTCCACTCTTATAATTGCCATCTGCTTTCTGTACAAATTGTAAATAGTCTTTCTCTCTCTGTATTTTACCCCTGCCACCTTCAGAATTTTAAAGAGAGTATTCCAGTCAACATTGTCAAAAGCTTTCTCTAAGTCTACAAATGCTAGAAACGTAGGTTTGCCTTTCCTTAATCTTTCTTCTAAGATAAGTCGTAGGGTCAGTATTGCCTCACGTGTTCCAACATTTCTACGGAATCCAAACTGATCATCCCCGAGGTCGACTTCTACCAGTTTTTCCATTCGTCTGTAAAGAATTCGCGTTAGTATTTTTCAGCTGTAACTTCTTAAACTGATAGTTCGGTAATTTTCACATCTGTCAACACCTACTTTCTTTGGGATTGGAATTATTATATTCTTCTTGAAGTCTGAGGGTATTCCCCTGTTCATACATCTTGCTCACCAGATGGTAGAGTTTTGTCAGGACTGGCTCTCCCAAGGCTGTCAGTAGTTCTAATGGAATGTTGTCTACCCCCGGGGCCTTGTTTCGACTTAAGTCTTTCAGTGCTCTGTCAAACTCTTCGCGCAGTGTCATATCTCCCATTTAATCTTCATCTACATCCTCTTCCTTTTCCATAATATTGTCCTCAAGAACATCGCCCCTGTATAGACCCTCTATATACTCCTTCCACCTTTCTGCTTTCCCTTCTTTGCTTAGAACTGGGTTTCCATCTGAGCTCTTGATATTCATGCAGGTTTTTCTCTTTTCTGCAAAGGTCTCTTTAATTTTCCTGTAGGTAGTATCTATCTTACCGCTCATGAGATAAGCCTCTACATCCTTACTGCAGAAACTAAACTTGGCAGTGTAGTTTCAGCTCTCTGAGATTGCAGACGTGTGTGCAAGCTGCGCGTGCGTGAGAGTGTGTGTGTGCGTGTGTGTAAGTGTATCTACTGCTCACAAAGGCCTTAATGGCCGAAAGCTATGACTGTATAAATCATTTTATTGTGCCTATCGCGACTCAGCATCTCCTCTATATGGTGAGAAGCAACTTTCGTTCTCTCGTATTGTTACATTCCATCCTGGATTTTCCATTGTCTGAAATCATGTTGTCATAATTTTAATGATCAGGGTCCCAATGTTTCAGGACAATTCCAGACCCCACATTGCAGTTCCCACCATAAACACTTTGAGAAATGTACGAATGTCTGAATGGTTTGACCAGTCCTCTGATTTGTCAGCTACAGGGAACGTCTCAAACACGACGGGATGACGTATACTTCCTACGGGCTTCTAGCCAGCAACTTATGTGACTGGCCCACCATGTGTTTCAGGCATGGCAAGAGGTTCCCCAAGGCCATATTAGGAGGCTGTTTGCTTCCACAACACGATAAACACAAGTGTGTCTTGGGGCCCACGGGTGTCACACCTCATACTGATGTTGTTATGTTACTTAAAACCCGTCTTGATTGCAAATTTTTTATTATTTATTTATTCATATGACCGGTTTCGGTTCATTCAGAACCATCTTCAGATCTGATATTTCAGTTACAGGAGTAACCCGTCCAAATCCAACAACTTTCACATGCTATGTCACATTAAATTTTATGTGACGTAGCATGTGAAAGTTGCTGGATTTGGACGGGTTACTCCTGTAACCGAAATATCAGATCTGAAGATTGTTCTGAATGAACCGAAACCGGTCATATGAATAAATAAGTAATAAAAAAATTTGCAATCAAGACGGATTTTAAGTAACATTATAAAATCACTGATTGCTGTTATCCCATAAGACATTACGTCTGTTTTTGCAAACTGATGTTGTTAATTTACACCATTTCCGGAAGGAATAAAAGTTTAATCATTTAAAAACTCGTCATGTGATGAACATCTCTACAGTCTCATATAAATCTGAATGGTGCTTCAGCATGTAACATTTCCCTTCTAGGACAGTATATGAAATACTTTTTTTTTTCTCGGTAATGCCTATTGGAACTTTTCTCAGACATCTGTCAGCATACTGAGTCATAAATTTCATGTCGTCCAGTAGATACCTACATCGGTGCAGAACAAACGATGCTGCTCCCACTGCTAAGGAACTATTCCTCGTGGCGTCTTCGTCCATTATTATATTTCGGCTTCTGGTTAGGTGCTTGCGCTGCAACAAATTTGAACTTGCTCCATCAACTCAATCACAATGGAAAGGCCATTTACTGCAGGCATGTTCTTAAGCTCCCCTGAAAAATATCGTCTACAAGGGCTGAAAAAAAAAAAAGAATCAAGGCTAACATTAAGACTTTGTGTACTTAGAAAATATGTTCAGTTGCTTGTGGCTATCCAAACTAGTACCCATCTCCACACACATACATTGACATTTTCGCATGTGCCACTCTTCAAAACATTTGTGCATTTCACAGCGTATAGAGACAATTAAAGGTCACAACACAGTCGCGTGTTAATATGACACAACAAAAAGTTATTCAGTAATATCAAGAATCTCTCTACTTGTCTGGATGTAATTATTTCGGATATTTAGTTTTCCACTGTTTTCGCGTCACATGAGTACGCAGTGAGCTCCTCTTTTGTGCCCTACCGCTATTTCCTCCTTGTTACAGGGAAGGAGCGTCGTTCAGCAAGTGCCTGATGTACAACCAGAGCGATGTGACAGACTCCGGCGGCAGCAGGGAACCTGTGAAGTGCCAGCACGGCTGGGAGTACGACGACACCTGGTTCTCCCTGACGGTGACGTCACAGATGAACTGGGTCTGCGACAACCGGCAGGCCGTCAATGACGTCTTGTTCTACTCAGAGATTGTTGGAGTGGCCCTGGGGTTACTGTTTGGCTACATAGGCGACATGTGCGTAGCTGTTTTTTTAAGGCTGCTTTAATCCATCATGATCACTTAATAATTTTGATTAATTCACAAAAAGACAAACTGATTACTTTTAGTAAATAAGAAGTTGAGCTATTTTTAGAAGTTTTGATTGGTTTTTCAATAACGACAAATACGTGGTACATTCTTCAGAAGTCGCTACCGTTTCAATCACTATAATAAGAGTACATTATCATTATCGTCGACGTGTTCCTATATGTCACACGCACTACATTGCAATTGTGTCTTTTTCTGCTGGCACTGTGGTGAAGTCAGTTACTTGTTAATGCACCATGGATTTTTTTTCAGTAGTACTAGACATTTATTTCAATAAATAGAGAAAAGCAAAAGATATTCTTATTAGTACATAGAAGCCAAAGCTACTTAAGAGTTTAGTTGCATAATGATTTTACAGCGCTTTTTTGTGTCCACACACACACACACACACACACACACACACAGCTATCGTTCAAACTTTTCTATAAAATACTAAGTTGATCTCAAGAAGCTGAAAGTAGATTAATATTACACATCATTGACCTAAGATTTAAGATATTTCAGTACCACGTATTGCATTGTGACAGTGTGTTATAGAATCAATTTTTTACTATTAATTTACAGGACTTATATACAGGCATTTCGGTTGCACAAAATTTTGTCAGCTGACCATGGTTTCGATTGCAGTAGGGCAATCTCCATCAGAATAGAAAGTTGCATGGAATACATGTAATCACACCATGGTTTAAAACGTCTGAGGAAAAGTGCTCTCGCCAAACAGAAACCATGGTGTGATTGCATGTATTCCATGTAACTTTTTTTTCTGATGAAAAATCGAAATCGTGGTCAGTTGACAAAATTTTGTGCAATCGTAGTGGGTGTATATACGTCCTGTAATTAAATAGCTTATAGTTGCTGGATCACAGCCAACCAAATGTTTTGCTATTAGTTTTTTCTACCAATCCATACTCTGTTCTATAAGGAAATATAATATATAGGATAATTATGTAATATGTATTTGTAAATTTATGGTTTTAGTTGTCCACTTATTTGCCTTGGGCTGTTTATAACATATTTATTCCCAGGTAGAAAGGGTTATTTTGAGTTTTCGATTCATTTTTTCCTGCTATATGTAAATAAAGTTTGTTCATGTTCTGTAATCATAACCAGAAGTTTAGGGCAGTACCAACTAACGATTTCTTAATGTGGATAAAAATTTGTTTGATATGCTCCATTAGTTCTTAGAAACTAAATCCTTAAAAAGATTTTTATGGTATAACCAGCTACTGTTTTTGCTTTTACTCTGATGTCCCTTGGATTGATGGAGTTTAAGAGACCAAACTACGAGGGTATCAGTCGCTCCATCGTATGTGTGTCAAGCCGGGAGGTTCCTCAGAGAGGAAGGACACAGAAGACAAATCCTGATGGACCCATTCTAACTGAGAATCAATAAAATTTAGAGATACAAGCAAGTAGAAGTGAGTGAAGTGTAGGTAGGAGAAAGTGGGTGTATTGCTCCGCCCAGACAGCAGTTGGAGGTCCCCAAAACATCTCATGTGGTGGGAGACACACCCTCTGCATGCGATTGGCTTTTACTCTCACTCTATTATCACAACAGAAACTAGCAACACAGACAAGTTTATAAAACCTCAGGAAAGACAACAGCGACGACGAGATAGTAAACCAACGACATACGAGTAAAAGAGTAAGAAGTTGAAATGTGCGAAAGCCAAAAGCCAGGCTGGACCTCCGACAAAGGGCAGCCACGTACCCCCTGGGTCGGAGCAGGCTACAGGGAATCCCTCCAACCCCTCAAGAGACTGACGAGGCCATTATGCCCTCCCTCACAGAGACTAGTAGAAACTACCTTCACTGCTAAAATTTAAAACCAGATCAGCGACTCTGACGCCATCCACTAGCACCAGAGGCAGCGTATCTACAAGTATAGGGTTTCACTGTGTCTGTGTGTGTGGGGGGGGGGGGGAGGGGGGGCAGATTAGGGCACTCCAGTAGGATGTAGGCACTCAGCACCCATCAGATTGGCACCACACTGACAGTGGGGTGGATCCTCACGCCATAGGCTGTGGCCTTGGGTGAGCCAAGCGTAGCCAATGTGAAGCTGACAGAGAATGGCAGATTCTCCGTGAGAAGCACGAAGGGAAGACTGCCACATGGCCGTGGTCGCCTTTATTTCTCGCAGTCTTTTAGAAGAAAGCAGGGCGCACCAATCAGTGTTCAACTGGTAGTGGGGAGTCGAGCACAGGCCCAGTTCCGGCACCCTCAACTCCAAAGTCGTCATCCTGATAGCTAAATTAGCCAACAAATCAGCATGTTCGTTCACTGGGATCCCCGATGTGACCTGGGATCCAGTCAAAGACGATCGATCGTCCGTCTCGATTAATGCCAGAAAGGGGATATGAACGATCACGACCAGTGGGTGTCGAGGGTAGCACTGGTCGATAGCCTGATGACAAGGTTCTAGAGGCTTCAAATATTGCAATTACTAGCATATGTGTTGTTCATTTCACTTCAGGTAATAATTTTAAACCTTTAAATTTTAGTTGTTACACAGTCCATGAAATTATCACCTAATTTTAATTTAACGGTGTTAATACGCTATTAATACTCTCTTTCAAATTCTGAAGGTGGCAGGGGTAAAATACAGGGAGCGAAATGCTATTTACAATTTGTACAGAAACCAGATGGCAGTTATAAGAGTCGAGGGGCATGAAAGGGAAGCAGTGGTTGGGAAAGGAGTGAGACAGGGTTGTAGCCTCTCCCCGATGTTATTCAATCTGTATATTGAGCAAGCAGTAAAGGAAACAAAAGAAAAATTCGGAGTAGGTATTAAAATTCATGGAGAAGAAGTAAAAACTTTGAGGTTCGCCGATGACATTGTAAATCTGTCAGAGACAGCGAAGGACTTGGAAGAGCTGTTGAAAGGAATGGACAGTGTCTTGAAAGGAGGATATAAGATGAACATCAACAAAAGCAAAACGAGGATAATGGAATGTAGTCAAATTAAATCAGGTGATGCTGAGGGAATTAGATTAGGAAATGAGACACTTAAAGTAGTAAAGGAGTTTTGCTGTTTAGGGAGTAAAGTAACTGATGATGGTCGAAGTAGAGTGGATGTAAAATGTAGACTGGCAATGGCAAGGAAATCGTTACTGAAGAAGAAAAATTTGTTAACATCGAGTATAGACTTAAGTGTCAGGAAGTCGTTTCTGAAAGTATTTGTATGGAGTGTAGCCATGTATGGAAGTGAAACATGGACGATAACTAGTTTGGACAAGAAGAGAATAGAAGCTTTCGAAATGTGGTGCTACAGAAGAATGCTGAAGATAAGGTGGGTGGATCACGTAACTAATGAGGAGGTATTGAATAGGATTGGGGAGAAGAGAAGTTTGTGGCACAACTTGAGTAGAAGAAGGGATCGGTTGGTAGGACATGTTTTGAGGCATCAAGGAATCACAAATTTAGCATTGGAGGGCAGCGTGGAGGGTAAAAATCGTAGAGGGAGACCAAGTGATGAATACACTAAGCAGATTCAGAATGCTGTAGGTTGCAGTAGGTACTGGGAGATGAAGAAGCTTGCACAGGATAGAGTAGCATGGAGAGCTGCATCAAACCAGTCTCAGGACTGAAGACCACAACAACAACAATACGCTATTAATATACACTTGTGAGGTTCGGTCGCTCAGTGGTTGAGAGCCATACTACCGACCCAAAGCGCATGGGTTTAGCACCTGGTCAGTCCCACAATATTTATCTGATACTTTTCAATTTTGGGAGTGATTTGCATTTACAAAATACGCATAATTGCTCCGTGGTTCGAGGGTTCACATTGAGCTGTAGGTACCACTGTAGCTTACTGGGTAAGTCAGGTGTATGGCCGGGGGAAGCTAACAGGATACGTGCAAGTGGGTGTGCCACATATATGCGCCCATGATTCGCTCGCTGTCACTGCATTCGACAGATATATCTATCTACGACATTCCGTGGCTTTTACCTAATGGATTAACGGGAATGATGAGTTTCATGCCGATAATTATAAGCTGAGGTGATAAAAGTTATGGGATAGCCCCTAAAAACAATTCGGACATCCTTTTGCCCCGTGTAGTGGAGTATCTCGACACGGCATGGATTCAACAAGTTTTTGGAAGTCTCCTGGAGCTGCACTGCCTCTACAGACATCCATAACTGCCAAAGCGTTGCCGGTGAAGCATTCTGTGCACGCAGTGACCTCTCGACTAAGCCCCATAAATGTTCGATAGGATTCATGTCGAGCGACCTGGCTGTCCATATCATTCACTCGAATTGTCCAGAATGTTCTGCAAAGCAATCTCGAACTATTGTGGCCCAATGACATGGCTCATTGTCATCTATAAAAATTCCATCTTTGTGTCCAAGTAGCCGAACATAACCATTCCCAGTGAGTGTTCGATTCAGTTGGATCAGCAGATCCTGTCTGTTCCATGCAGACACAGCGCACACCATTATGGAGCCACGAGTAGCTTGTTGACAACTGCGTCCACGGCCTCATGGGGTCTGCGTCCCATTCAAACCCTGCCATCAGCTCTTACCAAGTGAAATCCAGACTGTTTTCTGCAGTCGCCTACGGTCCGACCGATGTTTTCGAAGGCCCTGCTGCCATAGCCCAGTAACGCCATATTTCGCCGCACTGCCCTGACGGTTACGTTCGTCGTACATCCGACATTGATTTCTGCCGTCATTTGATACAGTGTTGCTTGTCTGTCAGCACTGACAACTCTACGCAAACACCGCTGCTCTCGGTTGTTAAGTGAAGACCGTCGAGCACTGCACTGTCCTTGGTGAGAGGTAACGCCTGAAATTTGGTATTCTAGCCACACTTTTGGCATTATGGAGCTCGGAATATTGAATTTCCTAGCGATTTCCGAAGTGATAAATCTCATGGATCTAGGCAGAACCACCATGCCGCGTTCAAATTCTGTTAATTCCCGTTGTACGGTTATAATCCGTTCGGAAACCTTTTCACATGGATCACCCGAGTGCAAATGACAGCTCCGGCGAAGTACTGACCTCTCATACGTTGTGTACGCCATATTATTTCCATATCTACATGTGCATATCGCTATCCCAATACTTTTGTCATCTCAGTGTAACGCTATTGGTTAATGACAAAAGATAAAGAAGAAGGAGAAGTAGAGAGATAACCCATCACGGGTTGAACCTACAGTGATGAGCCAACAGTTACGACCACCACCCACCACGAGATTGAATGCTGCCTTGAGGCGATGCCGACGCTAGAAGCTGTAACGAGAGCACAAAGGAACTTCAGAAAATAAATTACGCATGTCGCCTCACAATAAGTCCATTGTGCAACAAGAGTGTCACAAAGTCGGTAGAACCGCGAGGGATAGCCGCGTGGTCTTAGGCGCTTTGACACGGTTCGCGCGTCTTCCCCCATCGGAGGTTCGATTCCTCTCTCGGGCATGGATGTGTGTGTTTATCACCGTATAAGTGTATATTTATGTGTGTGGGTGTGGGGGCGCTTTATCACTGGATAATTACATATTTTTATTTTTATAATTATGTTTTATGATTTTGGCTGGGGTAGCTTTAAATATTGTGGGCTAGCATGAGACTTTTTGTTAACTTACACCGCGATAACACTCGTACGGACAACAGCTGCACCGAAGTACGTACGATATAATATTTTTTAAACACAAGGCGCAATTCACCGCCTTCTAATGAATAGTTTGCGTGAGCGTTGTTATTTAGAAAAGAAAATTTGCGTATTCTTACGCAAACTGTAATTATTAACATGGGTCTCAGGGGCTACTGGTTATTTATGTAACAAACTACACAAAGATTAACTGCGATATTGCGGAATGTAATGATTTTCAATATTTCTTGTTCATTATTTGCAAGGCGAAACTGGAGAGAATCTGATCTGTCGTTAGGCGGCCAAAATGAAACATACTGAACTCATTCAGTGCTGTGAACTTTAGTAAATGAAATCTATCACTACTGTCTTTAACTTTGAAATTAATGAAACATCAAAATTGAGAAGTCGCTCGCATTTACATTCAATAACGTGAATCGTCAGCGTAATGGCCGACTAAATCCTGCTAGGGGAGATGAGCTCTCTGCACTACCAAGTTCTGTAAAAATGTCGTTAATTATAATTAATGGTTGCGCCCTTGAGAGGTTACAACTAAGTCCATAATACACTCTTTCAAAAATACAGATAAAACTTACGTTAATTGTCAAACAGCACTACAATGGCGGTCTACCGCTAGACGAAACAAAACAGGAGAGCTGGTTCAATCAAAGCATTGTATCTGATCTTCATGGCCTATATTGCACAGAGATTATACTAAAAAACTGTGTTTTGTTAATTACATAGATATTTGTGTTTTGATAATTATAACTTGCGTTCTTTACTATTTGTTATACATCGCGCAGACGTACTTAAGGCCCGTCCGCACGCAACGATCTGTCTGTGCAAATGTCTGTGCACATCACATGTGCGCAGACAGATCGTTGCGTGCGGACAGGAGATTTGCACCGACATGAGGTGTGTGCAAACCTGGAAGCTGGAGTTGGAGGCTTGATGCGAAACCTCTCAAATCTGTGGCTTCAAACCACATATGCGCAGACAAGTTGGAGTGTGTGGACAGGAGATCGCCACAAATCTGGCGGGAAACAGCTGCTTTTTCAGTCTAGTGTTTGTCTTTGTGCGCACGGAGCATTAAAATGGCTGACGCTCGTCAGTGTTCTAGACAGTTTATCAGTGAATTCATTGAACTTTATAGAAATGACTCATGTTTGTGGAAGATTAAAAGTAAAGAGTACAGTAACAGGAACAAAAAGGCAGCTGCATACACTGCAACTGAGAAATGCTAATAATAAAAATCTTTGTGGACTGTTTACTGTAAATAATTATCAGAAGTTCAAAAATTCCGAAGATCTGGTGTTGGACTGGATGAAATATACCAGCCAAGTTTGTGGTATTTTGTGATTCAAACACATCTAAAACAGCAAAAATATTGTGATTCTTCACCAGCAGAAATATTATTTGTAACTTGACAGAATTTATGTACTTGACTTGCCTTCATGAACTCATCCTTCAGGACAGCGTAAATAGCTTCACTTGTGTTGGGTATAATTTCACTCAATGCTTGTTTAGAAATTGCAGTTGAAAATTAAAGTCCTTATAGCTCCTTCCTGTTGCCAGGAATCTTAATGTCACCGTCAGCCGTTCATGGAGAGAAATTGCTCTTCTCATTCAAGTATTATTTCGTATAATATGAGAGATTACGAGCGTTAAGAGACAATTATAAGTTTCGGCATCCATCTGTAAATAATTACGCCAGTCGTTAGGGTGGCCCTGCAACTCTCACAGTAAATGTAAGTGCGAAAAATGCTTTCGCTTTAGCAGCCATTATGTATACCATTTTGACCACACTCTCTGTTTCCTGCGTTTTGTCTGAATGTTTTTTGCAACACAAGTTGCGAACACAGACCACAACAGAATTTCTTCAATTCCTACATCTCAAAATAAATTAATTAAACTTCTGACGTTTTCGCCGAGCGTAGTCGCTTGCCACTGATATTTCTTTTCTACACCGACAGATGGCAGGCAAGTAGTAGATTGGAGTTTGTGTCGTGTGAACACAACAGATTTGCAGCGATCTTTTGCATGTACAGACATCCTTGCCGCGCGCAGTCGCTGATGTATGCGCTCCAAAGGGATATCAAGACACTATTAAACAGCTGGTCATAATGCTTTGGCCCATCAGTACAGGTGTAAGCTCCACTGGGTATTCTGCGTATTTTCGTTGAAATGAAATGAAATGTGCGTGTAGCACTGTTGGCCAGAAGTCCCATTCTGGGAAGGTATGGCCACCAGATGCAAGTATTTGTCTTTATTCGACGCCACTTCCGCGTCTTCCGCATCGATGATGTTGAAATAATTTTGAGGGCAACCCACGAGCACCCAGTGTCCAGTGGAGAAAATCACCGACCCGGCCAGGAATCGAATACAGAGCCTCTTGATGGAGAGTCAGCATTGCGAAGCACGAGACCATGAGCTGCTGACTGTATTGTTGGACACGGGCAGCGAAGAAACGGAATAGACTGACGAAGGTGTGAAATTGAATTATTTTTTCATCAACAATGTCTACTTTATGAAACGGGTCGCGTGCCTCATCCACTGAAACCATTTCAGCTCTTCTTCATTCTTCACAAACATGTTTCGCCTCGTGCATGGCGTTTTGTAACTACATGTAACACATTCAGCACTGATAACTCTGCTCTTCGACTGCGTAGATGAACTGGCGATTATATTGTAAATTTAAAGAATAATTACACATTAATGAAGCATCTCAGAGGCACATATATATATACATCATTTTAAACCCGATACATTACAGTTTAGGAAATACGCTTGGTTTTATATACAGGGTGCCCCATTTATCTTGACCACCCTAAATGACTGTTTGTCCAGATGCAAACTACAAAATGTTTCAAGCAAATGTTCTTTAGCCGCCAGGGAGACACCAGTCAGCATGATTGCCTTTGTTGTAGCTTGGGTTTTTACTGAGATATGAACAGCGATATGACTTTTTTAAATAGCACCCTGTATTTTGTATTTGGTAATTCAATTCTCCTCCTAAAGACGTATTCAAAAATGTATCACAGTGTACCATTCACTGAAACACAACGTTATTAGTTACATAACACAACACTGACTTTGAGCCTGGGGTCACAAACTAGTCCACTTGCTAGAATTGTCAGAAAACAAGGGAAAACCAAGTAAAAACATAACACAAAATTAACTTTGACTCTCGTGTACCATTGCCCAGGAGTAGAACATTCAAAGGTGCTCAAAGTGGTGACCCTGGACACTGATACACTGGTGCACTCGTCGAATGAAAGAATTATTTACTGCTTCTAGTGTTGCCAGCTGAAGATAATTACAAGCAAGCATGACACATTCCTGCATGTCCTCTGAAGTTGTTGGAATATCTCGATAGACAAAGTCTTAAATGCGTCCCCAAAGAAAAAAGTCCAGAGGATTTAAATCAGGAGACCTAGCAGACCAAGCAACTGTTCCTCCTCGACCAATCCACCTGGCAGGATACCTTCGGTTCAGAACACGACGTGCACGCAAGGCATTATGTTCATCTGAGGAAGCTGGCACACACTGTGCCGTTTAGACTACCATTGATGAAATAAGGGCCAATAATTGTAGTACCGAGCATCCCACACCAGACGTTAACTCACCATCGATGCTGATGTTCCACCTGTCTAAGCCATCGTGGGTTGTCGCTGGACCAATAATGCATGTCTCTTGTGTTTGCCTGTCCTTTGTTTGAGAAGGAACATTGATCGGTAAATAGAACATTGGGGAAGAAGTTGGGGTTGGCCAGGATTTGCTGCTGTGCCCACTGACAGAACAGTACGCGATTCTGGGAATGCCCATGCAATTCTTGATGTAGGTGGGCATGGTAAGGATGGAATCGGTGACGTGTAAGAATACGATGTACACTGTTTTTAGGAATGCCAATCTCGTGTTCAAGCTGTCGTGTACTCAAATGTGGATTCATAGCTACGGAAGCGAGAACAATAACTTCGGCAGATTCGTCTGTGCGAGTGCAACAACGATTGCGTTGTCGTGGGTCGAAACTTCCCATTTCTACATCTACATCTACATCTACATCTACATCCATACTCCACAAGCCACCTGACGGTGTGTGGCGGAGGGTACCCTGAGTACCTCTATCGGTTCTCCCTTCTATTCCAGTCTCGTATCGTTCGTGGAAAGAAGGATTGTCGGTATGCTTCTGTGTGGGCTCTAATCTCTCTGATTTTATCCTCATGGTCTCTTCGCGAGATATACATAGGAGGGAGCAATATACTGCTTGACTCTTCGGTGAAGGTATGTTCTCGAAACTTTAACAAAAGCCCGTACCGAGCTACTGAGTGTCTCTCCTGCAGAGTCTTCCACTGGAGTTTATCTATCATCTCCGTAACGCTTTCGCGATTACTAAATGATCCTGTAACGAAGCGCGCTGCTCTCCGTTGGATCTTCTCTATCTCTTCTATCAACCCTATCTGAAACGGATCCCACACTGCTGAGCAGTATTCAAGCAGTGGGCGAACAAGCCTACTGTAACCTACTTCCTTTGTTTTCGGATTGCATTTCCTTAGGATTCTTCCAATGAATCTCAGTCTGGCATCTGCTTTACCGATGATCAACTTTATATGATCATTCCATTTTAAATCACTCCTAATGCGTACTCCCAAATAATTTATGGAATTAACTGCTTCCAGTTGCTGACCTGCTATTTCGTACCTAAATGATAAGGGATCTATCTTTCTATGTATTCGCAGCACATTACACTTGTCTACATTGAGATTCAATTGCCATTCCCTGCACCATGCATCAATTCGCTGCAGATCCTCCTGCATTTCAGTACAATTTTCCATTGTTACAACCTCTCTATACACCACAGCATCATCTGCAAAAAGCCTCAGTGAACTTCCGATGTCATTCACAAGGTCTTTTATGTATATTGTGAATAGCAACGGTCCTATGACACTACCCTGCGGCACACCTGAAATCACTCTTACTTCGGAAGACTTCTCTCCATTGAGAATGACATGCTGCGTTCTGTTATCTAGGAACTCTTCAATCCAATCACACAATTGGTCTGATAGTCCATATGCTCTTACTTTGTTCATTAAACGACTGTGGGGAACTGTATCGAACGCCTTGCGGAAGTCAAGAAACACAGCACGTACCTGAGAACCCGTGTCAATGGCCCTCTGAGTCTCGTGGACGAATAGCGCGAGCTGGGTTTCACACGACCGTCTTTTTCGAAACCCATGCTGATTCCTACAGAGTAGATTTCTAGTCTCCAGAAAAGTCATTATACTCGAACATAATACGTGTTCCAAAATTCTGCAACTGATCGACGTTAGAGATATAGGTCTATAGTTCTGCGCATTTGTTCGACGTCTATTCTTGAAAACGGGGATGACCTGTGCCCTTTTCCAATCCTTTGGAACGCTACGCTCTTCTAGAGACCTACGGTACATCGCTGCAAGAAGGGGGGCAAGTTCCTTCGAGTACTCTGTGTAAAATCGAACTGGTATCCCATCAGGTCCAGCGGCCTGCGTTGCAACAAGACGAGAAAACATCCACCGTGAAGGTGTTTTCTTGTCAGGATATCGCTCTGTACAGTTCAATGCCTGCGTAGCATTTGGCCTACCTTCTACAACAACAAAAAAGAAATATCTGTCGATGCAGTTTGTAGGAAGGACAGCCTTTATTGTATGCCTACTCTACACAACAGTATTTAAAAGGACTACACTACTGTACTAAATGTACCCGTACATAAGAAAACAGTATTGCAATTACTGTTCTGCTAACTTAACATTCCCCACAGATGAGTTGCATTTCTACCTTCTCTTCGTTGGTGTACATTCTACTTACACTACCCTCCAACAGACGATGGTTGACGGAATGATGGGTGTGCATTCTACTTATGTTTACATTTGTCCTGTATCAACGTCAGCACGTGGATGTGTTCCATTAGCTTGAGTACCTGTACTAAGCGCTGGCAGCTTCAACGCCAATGTTGTATTACGTAATTAATAACGCTGTGTTTCAGTGAATGGTACACTGTGATACATTTTTGAATACGTCTTTAGGAGGAGAATTGAATTACCGAATAAAAAATACAGGGTGCCATTCAAAAAAGTCATACTGCTGTTCACATGTTTGTAAAAAACAAAGCTATAACGAAGGCAATCGTGCTGACTGATGTCCCCCCTGACGGCTAAAGCACATTTGCTTGAAACATTTTGTAATTTTCATCTGCGCAAACAGTTATTTAGGGTGGCCAAGATAAATGGGACACCCTGTATATATATATATATATATATATATATATATATATATATATATATATATATATATATATGTGTGTGTGTGTGTGTGTGTGTGTGTGTGTGTTCGCATTAGTACTGATATATTAGGGTTTCCAAGAACACGAAAAAATTCCCCCTCTTCACTCGAAAAAGTTTCACACTAGTTCACAAATAAAAAGAAAAATATAACTTCACAACTGCATATTTACATTGTACGACAAAAAATTATCACTTGTAATTCATATGTAATTTACACACGTGGTGGTACACGAAGTTAGACACTGCAGTTTTAGTACCACTATCTGGTTTGTTTCGTTATCCACTTGCCAGTCTCTCTCTTTCCTTTGTCAAAGGAAACTTTACTGATGCGCGTGGCGTTTCCTTTGTTGTTCTGGAAGATGACGACCAAAATTTCTATCTACACTGGTGGCTGGTGTTGCTTCCAATGATGTATGCTAACTTCGTTTTACAAATTCCACTAGAGATATCTTCTGCTCGGTAACATCCTTGTACAAAATAAAACCAATCATTCACAGCAGACATTAAGAGAAAGTGAAAGAAAAGCTTTTTTGCCACTTCATTGTTTTTCTTGCGAATGGGCAGTAGATGTGAAGCTGAATGACACAGTCTACACTAGTCTTGTCCACGTTAGATTACGATAATGTTTGACTCTATTGTTCTTGTAAAATATTCTTTTGAACATACAGAATCTCTTTGGTGTTTGCCTGATGTTTTGCAGAGAGTCATTGTATAACACGTTATTTAGCCATTTGAGTCTGGAATATATGCTTGTTTTATTTTTTAAAAAAGGAAAAAAACTAACTTACTTCGCTTTGAAGCTCGCTGGCAGGCCCTTTCTGTTCTTCACGAGAGTTCCCACTGGTAGTATCTTCTGATGTTCCTACAATGTGCAGTGCGGCCGAGCGGTTCTAGGCGCTTCAGTCTGGAACCGCGCGACTGCTTCGGTCGCAGGTTCGAATCCTGCCTCGGGCATGGATGTGTGTGATGTCCTTCAGTTAGTTAGGTTTAAGTAGTTCTAAGTTCTAGGCGACTGATGACCTCGGACGTTAAGTCACATAGTGCTCAGAGCCATTTTGAACCTGCACATGATCATAGGACTTTATCTGCTAGCTGGACTGCCCAGCACCTCGACACGCAGGCTGAGCTGACTCTTGCTGCCGACAGGTACGGCCGACGCCCCCAGCAGCTGCTGTGCCTGTCAGCCCACGTGCTCAGCAGAGTGCTGGTCGTGCTCGCTCCACACGTGCTGCCCCTCTTCATCCTGGCAGAATCCCTCGTGTCAGCTGCGGCTGGGCCTTTGACAGAATCTGTCTTGTCTGTTGGTAAGTGCTAGAAAGATAGATTCAACTTTCACAACAATCTCAGCAACAAGCCAATGCAGTGAAATATTAAACCAGAATTGTAATATGTGAGGTCCGCCAGTTATGCAAAACACCGTTTTTTCTCAGTACCCAAACATGTTTCTGCACCACTGTGCCATCATCAGTGGGTTTCTGTTTTATTTATTCTGCAATGTGAACACGTGTACTAAATGATTACAAAATTATGTGGATATTTAGTTCAAACAATAGTTCATTTCTGTTTGTTAATACCTTGGTGTGCGTGATTTTTTAGGACCACTTGTGTATTATTTATTGCTTGTCATCTGCAACCAAACGATGTTGATGAGAAATTTTGTTTGGTTGCAGATGACAAGCTACCTGTAATAAATAATACACAAGTGGTCCTGAAAAATTACGCACACCAAGTGTAAAGGTGATTGGATTAGGAAATGAGACACTTAAAGTAGTAAATGAGTTTTGCTATTTGGGGAGCAAAATAACTGATGATGGTCGAAGTAGAGAGGATATGAAATGTAGATTGGCGGTGGAAAGGAAAGCCTTTTTGAAGAAGAGAAATTTGTTAACATCGAGTATAGATTTAAGTATCAGTAAGTCGTTTCTGAAAGTATTCCTATGGAGTGTAGCTGTGTATGGAATTGAAACATGGACTATCACTAGTTTAGACAAGAAGAGAATTGAAGCTTTCAAAATAATGTGCTGCACAAGGATGCTGAAGATTAGGTGGGTAGATCGTGTAACTAATGAGGAGGTACTGAATAGAATTAAGGAGAAGAGCAATTTGTGGTACAACTTGACTAGAATAAGAGATCGGTTAATAGGACATGTTCTGATGCATCAAGGGATCAACAATTTAGTATTGGAAGGCAGCGTGGAGGGTAAAAATTGTAGAGGGAGACCAAGAGGTGGATACACTAAGCAGATTCAGAAGAATGTAGGTTGAACAAGTTACTTGGAGATTAAGAAGCTTGCGCAGGATAGAGTAGCGTGGAGTGCTGCATCAAACCAGTCTCTGGACTGATGACAACATCAACAACAACACCATTCGTACTACAATGGACTAGAAAAAGTGGCTTGGTTTAGCAAACACTGCTCGTTTACAGTTTTAGGCTTTCATTAAAAGTTGTTTATTGTGGAAGTATACACAGTGCTATGGTGTCTGTCCTGCAAGTGCACTATAGAATATCCTCCGAAACATTTTTGAAGTGAAGTCTGTATTATTTGATACGTAATATTGAATGCATTTGAGGATGATTTCTCGTGTTTCAGGTTTGGAGCTAACTGATATCAAGCACCGCACTGCAGTCAACCGCTATGGGTGCTGCAGCATGGCTGTTGGAATGATGCTTGCTGGTCTGGTGTCTTGGGGGCTGCCCAATTGGAACTATTCCCTCTCGTTTGCTGCCCTCAGTTGTTTTATACTATTCTTCTTCTTCAGGTAATATACACAAAATAAACGATACATGGGGATGTGTAAAGATGCAATGAATATTAAAATTTTATGATTTTGAGGTGAATGAACAAAGGACGACGAAAATGTACAGCTTGTGTTTAGTCAGCGCGTCTTGTGCAAGAACAGAAGTTCACCACAGATTATTTTTGAGCGAGAAGCATGTACAGTAGAAAGGCGTGATGCGAAGCACATAGCGAGCTACGTAGAGCTTTCGAGTGTCTCATATCACTGACCAGTCGAGTGGTCCGTTGTTGTGTGTGTGTGTGTGTGTGTTGTGGGATATTGCTCGCAATTAATCAAGTGCAGGGGCTGAAGATCTGTTGGTGTTCGGTACTCCCAGACTGCTCCTACGTACGTCATCAGCCTTATAATGAGAGTTACATACACGTACTAGCCACGCTGCCATTCAGTGTACTTTGGCAGCTGAGCATTGGGTAGGAGGAATTAGAAAAGTGTGACTTAAACTCTGGTTTCAATTTCCTCCAGTCCAACTTAACGCCAATGTAGCTAATTCTCACAGAAAAATGTTTGTGCAATGTGATTTATCTACACTGTTTGTGCTTGTATATATATATATATATATATATATATATATATATATATATATATATATATATATGTGTGTGTGTGTGTGTGTGTGTGTGTGTGTGTGTGTGTGCGTGCATGTGGGAGGGGAGGGGGAGCGGTCTGCTTGTAAACAGAATTAACTTCCACTTACTAAACTCACCATTTCTCCAACCAATGCCTGAGAGTTTTCAATCCTGTCTGTAAGCTGAGATGATGTTTGGTCATTTCCAGTACTGTGCCAGGGTAGGTTTGTCATTGGTGTGGATGGCTGCTATCAGACTGTCGTGGAGGCTTAACGCGTGGAACTCCAGTATATTGCCATTAGGTGCTCCCTCCTGTTTACCATGTAGTGTTGATTGTTTACCCCGAATCTCTTGAAGCCCCTGTCAGTGAGTGACACATATGACCCTGTGCGGAATTCTAGCGAGTTTGCAAATGAAGCTGTTATGGCTAATACGTTCGGCGGTCAAGGAAAACAGTGCCTCTGGTTCTTTATTATTATTGTCGCGTGTTGTGCGGAGAAATTGTGTTGTGGCGAGGTGATTCTGGAATTGGAGTTTGTCTGGGCTCAGGTTACTGATGCAGTGCCAGTGAGAAGTTTCTGAATTATTTACTCAACAACACCACTGAAAGAGCTCAGCAGGATGATGAGCCTGTAACTTTATGGAATGGAGTCGTCTTTCCCTGACTTACTGAATATCAGGACGTTGCCCAGTTTCCAACGTGCAACGAAATACCAATGTTTGAGGATAGCATTTTTGATGTTTGTAAAATATTATAATGATGTACTTACGAGCTGGGTTTGAATTCCATCTAGACCAGTTTCTTTCCTAGGATGGATTACTTGATAGTTAGCATGATACGCCTTGTTTTACGATACCATATGTTGGCGAACCTCGAACATCACATTTCTTGCACATATATTTGGCTACAGTATGTATAATCTTTCTTTGTTAGCAGATACTTACCGTGAATAATTTTTATTACAATTACGATAGTTCTACAATTTGTACGATGACGTAATAAAAAAGGCATTAGAGCAGTGTTTCCTTTTCGGTACTACAGCGTTGTGTTGTATAATTAATCCCAGAGATGTTATTCAACTTCAAAAAATGTATTAAATTGATAATTTGTAGTCTTTGATTTAGTCTGCTCTGATGTACAACCGTTTCCGTTCTTTAAATAAAATTTGTACTGTTTGAACCTTTTTCAATATTTTATGCTTCAAGTACTTCCACAATATGCAGACGATTAGCCCTAGCTCATGCTCTTTGGGCGTTATGTATCTCTTAACTTATAAAAACACTCTTATTTCAATTTTTCCGTTTTACTTCTCTGAAAGACTAAAACTGGATGTTTGGTGAAATACGTTGTTCGTATAATTTAACTTCTTCACGTTTACAAGATAAAATATTTATTTTTAGATTTTGCAGTATTATAAACTGAGTAACAACGTTCTACATCTACATCTACATCTACATTTATACTCCGCAAGCCACCCAACGGTGTGTGGCGGAGGGCACTTTACGTGCCACTGTCATTACCTCCCTTTCCTGCTCCACTCGCGTATGGTTCGCGGGAAGAACGACTGTCTGAAAGCCTCCGTGCGCGCTCTAATCTCTCTAATTTTACATTCGTGATCTCCTCGGGAGGTATAAGTAGGGGGAAGCAATATATTCGATACTTCATCCAGAAACGCACCCTCTCGAAACCTGGCGAGCAAGCTACACCGCGATGCAGAGCGCCTCTCTTGCAGAGTCTGCCACTTGAGTTTATTAAACATTCCGTAACGCTATCACGGTTACCAAATAACCCTGTGACGAAACGCGCCGCTCTTCTTTGGATCTTCTCTATCTCCTCCGTCAGACCGATCTGGTACGGATCCCACACTGATGAGCAATACTCAAGTATAGGTCGAACGAGTGTTTTGTAAGCCACCTCCTTTGTTCATGGACTACATTTTCTAAGCACTCTCCCAATGAATCTCAACCTGGTACTCGCCTTACCAACAATTAATTTTATATGATCATTCCACTTCAAATCGTTCCGCACGCATACTCCCAGATATTTTACAGAAGTAACTGCTACCAGTGTTTGTTCCGCTATCATATAGTCATACAATAAAGGATCCTTCTTTCTATGTATTCGCAATACATTACATTTGTCTATGTTAAGGGTCAGTTGCCACTCCCTGCACCAAGTGCCTATCCGCTGCAGATCTTCCTGCATTTCGCTACTATTTTCTAATGCTGCAACTTCTCTGTATACTACAGCATCATCCGCGAAAAGCCGCATGGAACTTCCGACACTATCTACTAGGTCATTTATATATATTGTGAAAAGCAATGGTCCCATAACACTCCCCTGTGGCACGCCAGAGGTTACTTTAACGTCTGTAGAAGTCTCTCCATTGATAACAACATGTTGTGTTCTGTTTGCTAAAAACTCTTCAATCCAGCCACACAGCTGGTCTGATATTCCGTAGGCTCTTACTTTGTTTATCAGGCGACAGTGCGGAACTGTATCGAACGCCTTCCGGAAGTCAAGAAAAATAGCATTTACCTGGGAGCCTGTATCTAATATTTTTTGGCTCTCATGAACAAATAAAGCGAGTTGGGTCTCACACGATCGCTGTTTCCGGAATCCATGTTGATTCCTACATAGCAGATTCTGGGTTTCCAAAAACGACATGATACTCGAGCAAAAACCATGTTCTAAAATTCTACAACAGATCGACGTCAGAGATATAGGTCTATAGGTTTGCGCATCTGCTCGACGACCCTTCTTGAAGACTGGGACTATCTGTGATCTTTTCCAATCATTTGGAACCCTCCGTTCCTCTAGAGACTTGCGGTACACGGCTGTTAGAAGGGGGGCAAGTTCTTTCGCGTACTCTGTGTAGAATCGAATTGGTATCCCGTCAGGTCCAGTGGACTTTCCTCTATTGAGTGATTCCAGTTGCTTTTCTATTCCTTGGACACTTATTTTGATGTCAGCCATTTTTTCGTTTGTGCAAGGATTTAGAGAAGGAACTGCAGTGCGGTCTTCCTCTGTGAAACAGCTTTGGAAAAAGGTGTTTAGTATTTCAGCTTTACGCGTGTCATCCTCTGTTTCAATGCCATCATCATCCCGTAGTGTCTGGATATGCTGTTTCGAGCCACTTACTGATTTAACGTAAGACCAGAACTTCCTAGGATTTTCTGTCAAGTCGGTACATAGAATTTTACTTTCGAATTCACTGAACGCTTCACGCATAGCCCTCCTTACGCTAACTTTGACATCGTTTAGCTTCTGTTTGTCTGAGAGGTTTTGGCTGCGTTTAAACTTTGAGTGAAGCTCTCTTTGCTTTCGGAGTAGTTTCCTAACTTTGTTGTTGTACCACGATGGGTTTTTCCCGTCCCTCACAGTTTTACTCGGCACGTACCTGTCTAAAACGCATTTTACGATTGCCTTGAACTTTTTCCATAAACACTCAACATTGTCAGTGTCGGAACAGAAATTTTCGTTTTGATCTCTTAGGTAATCTGAAATCTGCCTTCTATTACTCTTGCTAAACAGATAAACCTTCCCCCTTTTTTTATGTTCCTATTAACTTCCATATTCAGGGATGCTGCAACGGCCTTATGATCACTGATTCCCTGTTCTGTACATACAGAGTCGAAAAGTTCGGGTCTGTTTGTTATCAGTAGGTCCAAGATGTTATCTCCACGAGTCGGTTCTCTGTTTAATTGCTCGAGGTAATTTTCGGATAGTGCATTCAGTATAATGTCACTCGATGCTCTGTCCCTACCACCCGTCCTAAACATCTGAGTGTCCCAGTCTATATCTGGTAAATTGAAATCTCCACCTAAGACTATAACATGCTGAGAAAATTTATGTGAAATGTATTCCAAATTTTCTCTCAGTTGTTCTGCCACTAATGCTGCTGAGTCGGGAGGTCGGTAAAAGGAGCCAATTATTAACCTAGTTCGGTTGTTGAGTGTAACCTCCACCCATAATAATTCACAGGAACTATCCACTTCTACTTCACTACAGGATAAACTACTACTAACAGCGACGAACACTCCACCACCGGTTGCATGCAATCTATCCTTTCTAAACACCGTCTGTACCTTTGTATAAATTTCGGCAGAATTTATCTCTGGCTTAAGCCAGCTTTCTGTACCTATAACGATTTCAGCTTCGGTGCTTTCTATCAGCGCTTGAAGTTCTGGTACTTTACCAACGCAGCTTCGACAGTTGACAATTACAATACCGATTGCTGCTTGGTCCCCGCATGTCCTGACTTTGCCCCGCACCCGTTGAGGCTGTTGCCCTTTCTGTACTTGCCCAAGGCCATCTAACCTAAAAAACCGCCCAGCCCACGCCACACAACCCCTGCTACCCGTGTAGCCGCTTGTTGCTTTCGTGATGCACGTTAAGCTTTTGGGACGAAATATAAACGGTAACTGAATACCGTAAAAGGTTATTGGATGAGGAATTCCGTTTTATGAAGACACGTTTGGAGTTTTGTTTTACCGAGACATGTTTCAACATTTTTTGTGCTATCTTCAGTGGATTAATTTATCTTCTTTCTTACATGAAGCTATCGAATGTTAGTGCTGGTACACAATATACAACTTAGTATGGCGGCGAAAATACTGAACAAGTTCGAAAAATCGCAGAAAATTCCTGTGAAATGACAAAAGTGGTAGAAATCAGCATGTTACCATACCACAAACAAAGGGGACAAAAACATAAAAGCCATGACAAGTTGCAGATTGTGTAGCCGACTCACTGCTACCATCATTAACATTCAATAGCTTCATGCGAGAAAGGAAATAAAGCAATCCACTGAAGATACCACAAAAAGTGCTGAAACATGTCTGGGTAAAACAAAACTCGAAAGGTATCTTGCATTAGGAGGAATTCGTCATCCAACTTTCTTAGCAAGCACGGGAATAAGAAGAACTGCAACACCAAAAGGTGATCGTACAAGTTCAATTCATACAACTTTTTCTTACCTTTCTTTTTACATTTACATTAATAGTGGTCGAAAATTGTGTTTTCTAGCTGTCGCTGGTCTTCGGTAAAGGTGGCGGCTCTGGTCCCTGTCCTTTCCGTATAAAACATAAAAATTTAACATTTTGTAATTATTTCACAAATTGTAATGGGTAAAAACCCTTTAATTGTAATTTGAAAGAAATATTTATCTTACAGACAGCAGCGTGACCGAAATGCAGTCGCACTATCTAGTCCATATGATTTCAAGTATCGTATGTCTGATGTAGGCGTGAGGCGCCTAGGCAACAAGTGTGAAAGTTGTGTTTGATGGGCTAAAACTACCCTGGAAGAATGTTCCGCCTGGTCCCGGAGGGTTGGGAATCTAGCGTCTCTTACTGGTTCACCGTCCCATCAGATTAAACACACGTTGGCAGGCGGTGTCCAACCCAGTGAGTGTCTGATTCGATTATGGGCCTCAGTGAGTATGTGTTTGTTCCACACGTCAATTCCGTCTGGGGCGTTTACCGATAAGGTTTCCAGTAGCAAAGGCATGCTGCGCTATGTTGAGTACTCTGCTTTTTATTGGCCCTAACAGGTTTAGACTCCGATTTCGCGATTTCTCAAGTTCCGTCAGCTCTATTCCAATGTCTTGGTGGCCGTTTGTCGGTCGGTTCTGTCAATCTGTCGATCCGTACAACAGACAAAACATCTGATTATCTTAAACTATCTGCGACATTCTGGTAGCATATCAATCACCAGCGCGATGCGTGTGTTCTTCTGATTGCTGAACATGATCGCTTCGAACCTATTATTACGCACACTGAGGAACATTTTAGTAATTATCACACCAACAATCTGTCTATCATCACAGGACAAGAGCCATATTTAACTTCAACAAGTTTCATATGACATTTATAGATCATTTGTTAAATACTTCCTATTATACCTCAATGGGTTACTTAGACAACATAGAACAATCGTTTGTAAAAATGTAACACATATTTATAATACAATACCCACTTCATTCTACAATATACTTTCTATAATTCACATTCTTACTGAAAATCTTACATGTAGATCTGTGTGGTAATAGTAATAATTTTTCTTCTTCCTCATAGTGAGTGGACAACCAACTGGTTTTAACAACCGATTGTCCAGTCTACTTTTTTTTGTTCAGTCGTTTTTTTCAGTCAAATGAAACCACCAATAATTGAATGTAGTCTCTGCGACCATGTAAGCTGTATCAGTGTTGTCACTCAATCTCAATGTTTGAATTGTTTCACTTAATGTGAGACAGCTGACTGACAAGTCTCTGATGGTTACATCAGCCATATTAATGTTTTCACTCAGTCTCTGGGTTTGAGAGATTTCATGTGCATACTCTTTCAGTCTTTTCGGTTATACATGAATCACAACTAATTTTGCCAACTTCTTTAGAGAAAAATAATGTAATTTATCTCAAGGAAAGCTGAAAAAGTATATTTCTTAAAATGAAGCATTTTTAAAATTTAAGTATTCATTTACTTAAATATGCATTTTTCGTCCTTCTAGTATTAAATATGGATGTTTGGTGGGTTTTAATTGGTTAATGATTGGTGCTACAAGATAAATTTATGTTGAACTAAATAAACAATCACTTTTTTATTTAAATTTACTGAAACTTTATTTCCTCTGGTTTGCACCAATCAGCAATCATCCTATTTTGGTACATGCTGAGGTGACGTGAACATAAAACATATAATGTCAATTGCTGGAAGCTTTTTTTCCGAGAAATATTTGTTAATTTTCTTTGTATTTCTTTAATTAATATAGATTCAGACTATGAATCATCTTTGCAGAGACTTTAAATCTCACTGAGTTTGCCTTGAGGATTATTTTCTAATCAGTCATAAGGTTTATTCCATCCTCACACCACTGAGCATTTCGGAATTCTGAAACCAAACACAGAGTTCACTATTAAGAAAATGCCTCTTCATAAACATGGATGAAGAGCCAAACTAATAGTTAGTGAATGCACTCAATAAAAATCAGATGTCGGGACGACAACAATGGTGACGACAAGTGATAACAGAGTTGAGTCAACAATAAGGGTTAAATAGTGGCATAACAATGGAATGTTCACACTCAAAATGGAATGCATTGTTTTCCAACAACCAACTGAATAGATTCCTTTGATTCAGTTGTTCCCATCACTACTTCCTCATCTGAATATACATTTTATTGCTCAGGAATATCTACTCAGTTTTTCAGAGTTACAAAGATTCAAAGATTGAAGTGTATAGGAATAACGAAAGTTGTAAGGTGAATTGGAATATATATGTATGTATATATATATATATATATATATATATATATATATATAACATAGTGTGTGTGTCTCATAATGGAACATTCATTACCCTATTAAGCTTAATTTGTTTCAACATACTAAAATACTAAAGAATATTGTGCACTATCGATAAATTATTGTTAATCTTGAAATGTAACCATTTAAATGTCCGAATGTATAAGTAAAGTTTTCATTGTGTCTTTTCTTTGTATTAAGCTTACAGCTCTAATATTGTTGTAAAGCTGATAAGTGGACCAATATTCTACTACAACTACAACTACTACTGTGATTAGTACTTACAGGAGACTTGTATTTTTTTGGTGACAGTTGGTTCCCCGAGTCTCCACGCTGGCTGGCGTGCAGGGGTCGCGAGCAGGAGGCGCTGGCTGTTCTGCGGCGCATAGCAGCCACTAATGGCTCCACGGTGCCTCCGTTCGCCTTGCAGGTGATCCAGACCGTGGGCAAGAGCAAGACAGACAGGAGGGGCTTCCTTGGCATCTTCTCCAGCTGGAACATCTTCAGGAACACAGTAATCCTCATTGTTGCCAGGTGACTTACCAAACAATTTTCCAACTCGTCTTTGTTCTACTAGAACCCAGTAGCTTATGGGTGGTACACATTATCTGCAGCCTCTTCAAATTTCTAGTTCAAGGGGAAGGCGAAGGTGTCACGAAACTTGTGAAACCTTCCTAATTTCCTTCCAGTCTATTCGGGACCAAAAATGACCAAAATTATGTTTTGTCACCAGGTGACAACTTCTGACTACAGTGCTGCATGTCTGATGTTTTCTCCAGTACTGTGGCGGTCGTGGAGTTACCAATGCACAAGCAATCTGCACTTTATTTATTGACTGATGCCTCCATGCAGCAATACAGTTAGCAATGCCATGGTGCGGCCACTGTCACATGGGCAGTGTGTGGAGGTGGAACGCAGAAGCAGCACAACAGCAGCTGACAGCGCTGTATGTGATGAGTCAGCTTATAACGTATCTATACGTTACTGTGCATGTAAGGTTTCTATCGTGTCCACCTATTCGTCTAATACAGGGTGCCTAGGAAGCTGTTTTCTCGGATACCTAGACATCAACTCAAGCAAATCTTATTAATGGAGTTTACTACAGTAAATTAAATTGACAGTACTTAACTTTGCCTTTGTCACAAATAGGTGTCGCAACCAATTGGCGACACATATATACATCGAAGGACATTGATTATTTGCAACTCCCAAGAAAGCAATTTGTGTGGATCACAAGTCACGGCTGATCGTTTGGATCACGGCCCGTCTTCTAGTGGGGCTGTGGCTATGCAGAGTGGCGCTTATACTCTCTTCATGTAGGGGCTGCTACTGTCACTGTGTCACCCTAGTGAGCGTGCTAATGGCTGATGTCGTCTCACAGTCCTCTCTGCTGTATCATTCTAGACCGACGTGCTGGTGCTTGATGTTACACCCGATCAGTTTTAATTCTGACATACGCATATAAGATTCCACTGTTGGTGGAAACGAGGTATCGAATACGATGAGCAATGCTTAGCGATAGAGTACAGACAGGTAAAATCTGATTGCTATTGCAAGAGTGTTTATTACTATGTAAACAATGATCGAAATGTAAAAAAATGGTAATAAATTAAAATTTCTTTGTAGTTAGCCATAATTTTAAATCCTATAATATGGTCTGAATGAATTTAAATTGCAGAATAAAACGGTCATCAGCTCCAAAAATGAGCAAAATTTTAGTAAATGACTGTAACGTCATTGAAATCACCTGAATATAGTGTGTGAAAGACAAAACATCAACTTGACGAAATCCACCCATGCTAGCTGACATGTGAAAAACAAGTGTGACATGAACACAAAAGATGTCAATTTGGAATGAAATGGTGTTAGTTACCATAGTGGTCACCAATAACAATCAATGACCAGTAAAATTTTATGAAAACTGTGCTATGTTTGAAACATTCCCTTTTTGAACTCACTGTTATTGACTTGTGGTTAATAGCCTAACAGTTTAGAACAATCTGGCTGTGTGCAACTGATAAAGGATGATCAGTTAATATTTGAATGGGAGTTGTTTTGTATCAACTCTAACAAAGTTAATTAGGATGTCAGGCAGCAATAATTGGTACAAACTTTGTTCTTAAGGTTCCATATATTTTGTCTAAACAGCACGAATGGCGCAGTTACTCCTTTCATCTGACAAAATAATAGTAGTTTACTCACCACAGGCCGCCTATTAATATCGTCACACGCCAATATGCTTTTTGTAGCACTGACTGTGCAATCCTCACTGCAATCCAAATCGTTGGTGCCCGGTGCGGTTATTTGCGTAATCACGGTACACGAATGAACACTTAAACATACCAACACGTAACTCAGTTAATGCCATTTCCGTATTTGCTGGAGGTCACGCTCACGGCGTTGGGTGACACACACAGCCGTTAAACAATGGTAAATGCGGTCAGCCGTCCTGCCGAAATCAGCCCTGCTCGTTTCGAAGGCAACAACTTACTGATTCAGAGTCTCAACACTGACTACTTTCTGGTGCATTCGGCTATCGACTATGGATAGTACCTACTGTTCTTCATACGTAAGGGGCAGTTGACCCCTTACATCCCCACCTCCCCCCCCCCCCAAATGCCAAATCCACCTCTTTGAAACTGGAGATAGAAAAGAACATAGACAGAGTTAACAGTGATAGAAAGTGAATTAATATATACATTCAAGAACAATGAAATTTACAAACTGAATGGTAAATCCTCTGACTCCGGTTGTAAACTGCCCCTACAAAACAGATTACATCTGAATTACAAACTATACGAACGACACAACTAAAAATTGTAATTTGTTGAAACAATACTATCACATATAGATTATAACAAAACGCCTCACTACCATAATTTATTAACTATACAACGCTGGATGTCTATTGAATCATATTGTAACAAAACTATTTTCATTTTGGTTCATCTCTGTGAGGTTTGCTGTGCAGAATACAACGGAAATCCTACTATATTAGCACCACACACCACAGGAAACAACTACCTCTAATTAGACTAATACCTACTTAATACAAATGCAGATAAATGACAATAATTTCATCTCTACTCACAAATGTATATATAAATCTATCGTTAGTGTGGTCATCACAGGATAAATCTCTAAAGAATTGTCTTTCTCATTTGTTACAAATTGTGTTTCCTGCTTTTGAGCGTCTGTTATTCCCACAGTTCATAGAGTGCTCCGTATCTAGGTCATATTAATACACTCTAAAATATTCTAAACACTAATACTTCTCACACTATAAAGGATAACTATGTCTCAGTTCTTACATGCCATTCATCCCTTAAATATGATTAAGTCTTTTGTCATCATGAAAACCCATAATCCAGAATAGAAACAAATATAGTAAATAAAAGACAACAACTGACACTTGAACACCAGTTCTCAAGATCTTTATTCTCCAAACACACATAATAACCAAAATCATCCATACACACTTATGTTTGTGGCTGTCTAGGCCCTACTTCATCGTCCTGATTACTTCTCTCCATCAGATTGCCTCAATCTTCACATGGATAGTAGCTCTTTATATTTTCAGTATGTTCCTTGCCATGCACTCCATCGGTTTGAGCATATTCCAACTCCAAAGTATTGTGGTGTTCGATCTTGACAATTTTTATGGTACCTCATATACATGGTTAAATTTATGTATTTCAGAATCTGTCTTCTTGGATTTAGCATGCACTTTCACCAACACTAGGTCTCCTACCCTGTAGATTACAGGTTTCGCCGATTTATCATGTCTTTCCTGCCTCCTTTTAACATTCTCTCTCATGGTTCATTTCTACTAGTTCAAGTTTCCTTTCCCAAATTTGGTTATCTTCTTGTAGATATTCCACCAACTCACGAAAAACAGTCAGGTTCCTGATTAAGTAAGATATCGCATGGTGCAAATCCTTTCGAATCATGTGTTAGGTGGTTCCAAATACACTCGAATTCTTCTAGGTATTCCTTCCAAGTACCGTGTTTCTTGTCAAAATAGGTCAGAGACAAACGATTTAACTCCAGCATCCGTTCGGCCTGGTTCGAAACCAGTTTGTATCTACAGATGGCGATCTGTTTTATTTGATACCTATTCAACATTTACCTCCACTTCTTGGATCGGAATTGGGATCCATTATCACCTCGGATTTGTTTCAGTGTACATGCATTGCTAAAGCGATCTTTTTCAAACTTATAAATGATGACCTTGCTGGTTGCTTTCTTTAATGGATAAAACTTCAGAAATTTAGATACTAATTTTTCTGCAACTAGAATTTGGGCGTAATTTTTTTTGCCACAGGCAAGGGACTGAACAGGTCCACTGCCACGATGTCTCTAATTGATTCTGGTATGACTGGATGCATGTAACCTTTATGTTGAACATTGGCAGCTTTAGTTTTCTGACAGGTGTCACAAGTGCTCAGCAACTTGTGTTTATGCATATATGTTGAAGATGCTGTCCAATTTCCGTTTCTCAAGGCGTTTTTTAGGTCCATAATGGGCATTGCTATAGTGTGTGTGCCAGATTAACTAGTCTATTATATTCTCTGGTATACATATTCTCCATCTCTCTTCATCCTCTATTTTTCTCTTGTACAGTATTCCCTGGTGGATATAACAGTATATCCTAATCTTTTCTTTACCAGCACATCTATACTTATTCTTGATTAATTTCAGTTTTTCGTCCTGGTTCTGCTCTCTACGGGTGTTCCTCAAGAACCTCTTCACAAAATCTTCATGCTGTACTCCCTTCATTATATTTACCTGAACTTCTCCGTCTTCTGGTCCTCTCACACCTGTTCCCCAAGAATCGAGTGGCTGCCTTGATAATGCATCAGGTACGGTACATGACTTACCTGGCTGGCTTGTATATCACTTTGCATTCATGATCTTACAATGCAATTTTATCAACCAGCTGTGTTTCAGTTTACTTGTGGTTAAGAATGTTAGGGCTTTGTAGACCATGACCACCTTTACATGTCATCCTGTTAGATAATAACGAAATCGCTTAAAAGCCCACACAATAGACGGTGCTTCAGTTTTTCGAGGCCTACCCACTGGGCCAACTTATAACTAAATCTGAGGGGGGTGCGATGGGGAGGTTCCCTTGTTAGTAGCTTCTCCACGAGATGTCAGCTTCGGCGGCGTGTTGGTGGCTGCTCGGTGTAGCATGTCTACGCCGTCGAAACTCTCACGTGGCTGTAACTGGTGCTGTGTCGAATTACTTCCTGACTGACGTTCTTTGACGCGGCTGCTGGGCTCCGTGCATTATTGCCTACGTATAAGATTATGGGTCCACATTAATTTTCGAGATTTTAAAACGGTTTACAGCTGGTTTCGTGCATAAAGACTGAGCACAATACTTCTTTGACACGTTTGTAATGAATACGCGATCAGTTACGTTGCGATAATTTCTACCCGTGTCTCTCGTTAATATTAACCTCGCACTGTTTTACACACGAATTTCCGTGCTTGTACTCCACAGTAGAGTTTATTAACACTGTCCCTGTCGTCCGATACTGCCAATTGCTTTTAATTATTAGGTGTTAGAACGTTCTATTATCCTGCAATTACATCGTAATACAGTGTGCGAAGTTTTTTATGCATTTTCACAATGAAAACCATTACAAAGTACCGTTTATCGAAGATGGTTTTTCTCGAAATTTCTGAATTGTTCATACATACGTAAATTAATGAGAAGTTTTCGTTGCCATTTAAACTTTTGGTGATTTTCTTAATACTGCCAATGTTCTTTCGCGATAAGCACACTTGAACCATTTGTTGTTATTCTCCTCCTCTTATCGCACTGCACACTGTCCTTTCATAGAATGCCACAATGAAACACTCCCTTTTAAAACTCATCGTTATTGACTTGTGGATAACAGCCTAACAGTTTAGAATAGTTCGATCGTGTGCAGCTGATAAAAGCTGATCCGTTAATATTTGAACAGGAGTTGTTTCGTATCAAATCCAACAAAGTCAATTTGAATGTCAGGTAGCAATAATCGGTACATACTTTGTTGTTAGGGTTCTATATATATTGCCTAAACAGCACGAATGAGAAAGTTACTCTCTTCATCTGACAAAATAATAACGGTTAACTCATCAAAGGTCGCCTATTAATATCGTCACACACCAGTATCCTCCATGTAGCACCAACTGCACAATCCTCACTGCAATCCAAATCGTTGGTGTCCGGTGCGGTTATCGCGTAATCACGGTATGCAAATGAACACTTAAACATACCGACAAGTCACTTACTTAATGCCATTTCCGTATTTGCTGGAGGTCACGCCAATGGCGCTGGGTGACACACACAGCCGTTAAACAATGGTAAATGCGGTCACCCATCCCGCCGAAATCCGCCCTGCTCGTTTAGTAGTCAACAACTTACTTTTTCGGAGTCTCAACACTGACTACTTTCTGGCGCACTCGACTCTCGACTATCGATAGTACCTACTGCGAGCTGCGTAAGGCAAAGATATATTGTTCTCCATATGTAAGGGGCGGTCGACTCCTTAAATGTTGCGTAATTCACGAGAATGCTGTCTGCCTGAAAATATCCTTCGTGTTAAAAACTGTTTATTATTCTTTACTTTTTACTCTACAGCTGATGGTTTATCAAATAGATGCAGTAAAAACTTTCATTCATCGCAACACCATACCTGTTTTTCACTAGCAGTGTTATTTTGATGTGTGCATAAAATATCACTTACAAAATACAACATAAAATTCTAAAACTACTTTCACTACATACAATCCACCATATTATTATCATAGAAACTGTATTTCAATTAAAATCACTTTTAATTTCAACTGATTGTCTGCATTAGTAGTGCAACACTATATGAGCAATTTTCGGTACTACTATATTTTGTTGCAATAATGACTCGGTTGAAAATAAACAGTAAATTTAATTACATCTGGCTTCTTTTGACTATTTTTTGCATTTATAACTTGGTGAAGTGATGACTAGTGTCAATTAAGTTTCTCTCGACAAGTTCATTCTTTGACTAAATGAAGTATAATGTTCCAAGACGTTCCAAAGATGCTAGCATGCGAATTACACATCTAGGAAACACTGCAGGATCTCACTTCGCTATGCGTTGCCTGTGGTGCAAAGTAGTGCTTATTATGAGTTCCATGATCGACAACAGGTTCTTTTTGATTAACGTGCAGCTTGAATAAATCTGGCCCACACAATATTATTCATTGCTTCGAAAATCTTCTTGTGACCATGTATTGTGCCCACATACTTGCTCGACCACTTATAATTTGCCTGGCCACATATCACAACATTTTCGACGCAAAACACTCTGGCGTTTGCACTTCAACAAATACGTCCGTTCCTCCAGACAGATGCTTCGCAACTACTTCTCTGCCTTCACCACTGTGTACTCTTGCCAACGACGATATTGTTACTGTGCTTTACACAATAGAAGCTTCCATGACATGGTCAGCGTATTTACTACAATGATTTGACACGAATAATTCTTACTTATCCTATCAACAAAAAATAAAATTTTCATAAACACTAATAAATGAGAAAATTCATTAATACACGTATTTACAAAAATGGTTATGCAATCGAGAAATCAAGGTAGCTGAAATGTACGTGAGGTAGTGGGTTGTAGTGTTGCAAGCTCTCGTAAGAGAGCGCGTCAGATGAGCTGGCATGCATCACCAGCAGGTCACGGTGACTGACAAAAAGTGTGCAGGCGCTCAACGTCTGTTTTAATGTCCACTAGTGATCTGTCATGACGTCATTTTCCTGCCAGGATTCCGTGCTCAGGGCGTCCAATCATCTGTGGTTGCAGAGTTGCAGCATCACCTGTATCGCCATCTATGGGGCCATTGTTATCTACAGAAGGAAAACACCTATCATTCTCCTATCTCCTTTACACCAGTCTATTTCTCGATCTTAGTGCATACACTGAAGTACGTGTAGACGGCGTGGGAGCGGCTTGCTTCCCTTGTCACGTGACTTTTCCCTTCTTACACCCCCCCACCAGTTAGAGACCGACACCCGTACAGATGCTTTACAACAGCACCACTTTCAAATCTACTTGAAAATGTTCTGGATGCGAAGGCTACATTCGGTGATGAACTTAAGTAATGTATATATTAGGAAATAGACCGGTGTTAAATTAATAGAACTGACAATCCACGTTACTGTAGCTACTAAGAACATCAGATCACGAGGGCTTGATTGGAAAGAAGCTTCAGACTGGCCATCTATCTGTCATACACTTTATATGGATCTGATATCGAGGGTACCTAAAAACCAATGTACAAGTTTTATAAGTCTTTATGTATGATGATGGTAAAATCGTATTTTTAAGTTCACTATTGGTACAGATATAGCTTAATGACAATTTTTAACCAGACGTTACATTAAAGAATGTGTCGTAAGTCCATTTAAAGGAGTCTGTGCATGTTGATACTTGTTAGTGGATATGGAATAATGTGCGCATTTCTGGTCGTTACCAGGTCGGTATACCTGCTGACAATGTACTCCCCGGTGATAGCGGTGAGCCAACTGAGCGCAAACCCTTTCCTGGGGATAGTGGCGCAGGGGGCGGCAAAGTTCACTGCATACTACCTGGTGAACTACTTTGGAGCGACGTTCGGTCGCCGTTGGCCCGGCGTGGCCAGTGCACTCTTGGCTGCAATGGCCTGTGTCCTCATCTTCTGCCTGCTGACTGGTGAGCTGCGACCATTCTCTCTGCTGATTTAGCCTCTATCTTATCTAAAAATTGGATGAAAATCGTAAGATAGATCAGTTGGATGTCAATAGTCAGAGAAGACTGCTGTGCTAACCAAGTGGGTCAACTATGAGATCAGTGCAGATGGAGCACATCCAGGAATGTTCGCTTCTCTGTTGCTCATAGACTGTTGCAATTAAGAACCACAGGTTAGATATTGACGAAATTCAATAACAAATGGCCATGTACAGTAATGCGTGATGATGGCCGATATGCGCTGTTACACATTCTAAGGTTTAGGATGCCATTGTACTGCCGTTGATTCTCCTTGGCTTAATGGAATAGTAGACATTTGGCTTTCAGCAAGGGGTAAATTACTTAGTTACCCATTTACAGGAATAAGTCACTGCAGGTAATCGAACTGATCACGAATGGGATAGAAGATTTTATGGGGGGGATACAATACAACAAACGAGAAAACAATATACTGCCATAGCTCGACTCAACAAATACTCAAATATACTGATTAATGCACTGTACAGCTATCAGTTACATAGCTAGTCCATAAATTTAATCAGCATGAGAACGGCAAAAATGCCAACGATATGATTCACAGTTATACAAACACAAATCTACTGAAATTTAATCTAAATCATGAAGCAAGTAATCGCTAAGTGAATATTCAGCTGCTTCGTCAATGGGGGAGAACAAAAATAGGGCAAAAAAAACAGAAGTAAAGACATACCAGTTATGGGTAAAAGACCGTTTGGTGGAGCTTAGTGGTTTACAACTTCTACTTGTTGTCTGTTGTTGGGCAACAGGTATTTTAGTACATGGAACGAGATCTATTCGAACTGATAGGGACAGGTTAACGGCTTCATTTATCATAATCTACCCTATAATTTCCTAGTCCAGTATCATGGGAACATGGAATTTGTGAGAGTAACTGTTGATGCAGGTAAAATATATAGCTGCCAAATCTAACCTGTTTTGAAAGTGGAGACCATCGGCAGTTCATAATTAAATACAAGCCCGGAAACATGGATTCAACCTAAAAATCCTTGCTGAGAAAATGTACGAAAACTTATAATTATAAGTTATTTTTGTTGTAAGCAGCTGATGATGTTTACTATGATTACACATGAAGTGGTTGTTTAAGAAACAGTAAGAAATTCAGTTACAAGACATGAACAAACTAACTTTACAAATTAAGCACTATTTTGGTAGTAACGAAGAGTGAATGACGACATATAATAAAATGAAGTTTTCTTGTAATATGCATCTGTTTGAAAATCTGGACTACCCCACTCAATTTACTATGACAGTCATCTTAGATGAATACTCAAAATTAATCAATTTTATCAGATAACATCTGAAAATTGGAACCCATTTTATTTGAGGGTTCAGTTTAATTAACAGAAATATGGTTCAAATGGCTCTGAGCACTATGGGACTTAACATCTATGGTTATCAGTCCCCTAGAACTTAGAACTACTTAAACCTAACTAACCTAAGGACATCAAGCAACACCCAGCCATCACGAGGCAGAGAAAATCCCTGACCCTCCGGGAATCGAACCCGGGAACCCGGGCGTGGGAAGCGAGAACGCTACCGCACGACCACGAGATGCGGGCTAACAGAAATACAAAGACTATTTACTGTCAGAAGGTGCAAAACATACGTTATATGTTATATCACAGTAAGTAATTAACTTTATAGTCACATTATTACTGTGTGTGCTGAAACGAAAAATTGTGATAACATATAACAGAACCACACAAAAAGATTACAAGGACTAAATGTTACTATTGATGCCTTTGTATCTTTTTTTTAATATTGAAAATTCTTTAGAATATGTGCAGAATTTATAGTATTGATAGATTATTCGATCATAGGTTTAATTATTCGCAATGTACCAAACACTTGTCAGATATGCATTTAAGGATAGTATCTTCCAGTCATTATTGTTAAATTGCATGATGTGTTGTGATACAAGTATAAGAAATTTATGGGTTGTATACTTATCAATTAATTGCCTAGTCCAATGAACACACTATTTATTTTAAGGTAATTATGGTACCTTTAAGTCCTTGTTACTCAGCGTTTGGAGCTTTTAAAAACATGAAGTAACTGTAGTTTCACTTAGCAAGAGCGAAAATGGTTGAAGTAAAAAAAGGAGAAGTAACATGGTGCACTAGCTTTGATTTAAGGTTTTAGCGTAAACTGTTCACACAGAAATATAATACTATGACTGTCAATAACCCAGATAGAATATAATGTAAATGTAAACAAAAATATTGAGCAATTTCGAACAAACTGGTTTAAGGAGAGGTGTATTATATCAAAAAAGGAATCCAACCATTTAAGAGAAAATGGAATCCTGGATTTGAAATTTGATTAACAAAACCATACTGATCAAATTTCAACTGTTACCATTAAATTATGAACGTATGTCTGAAAGCTGTATAAAAATGAAGTAAAGGGTCAAAAGGAGTTGCATATATCATGAATTACAGGATGGGTTTATTTATCAGCTGTTTCTTCACACCTATGTATGTGCATGTCAGGCTGGATTTACATGTCTACGTCAGAAGTACAGTAACACAAAAAGCTAAAACCGAAACTGCACCAACAAAGTTTGCAAAATTCACAGACAGATGGAGTACATAATCTATCTTCCACTCTGTTAGAGTAAGGTTGTGGTGTTTCTGTTAAATCGCTGGTCCAGGGAAGGATCAAAATGTTAATACGGTAGCACAATTTATTGCTGGCAAGTAAATGTATGTCTCTTCCTCAGAACTGAACATACAAAAATTCTCGTTTTGTGCAGCGCACGTCGCGGGTGCAGGCATCGTGATGGCGACCATGCTGATGCAGTTCAGCACCGTTGCCAACCTGGGCATGGTGAACCTGCAGAGCATCGAGGTGCACCCCACGTGTCTCCGCCAGATCGCAACGAGTGTCGAGTGGGCAGTTGCCGGGGTTGCCATGTCTTCCCTGCCCTACCTGGCTTTGATGGTACGTGAAATGTAAGACGTTGTACATCAGTAGGTGGAAAAATAAGCCTTACTGCTCGATTACAAGGTTGTTCATCCAAATTCAGTAGCAGACGCTGCAGGAGAGGTGTTTTGGACCATACAAAGGTACGTTAAAATTTTGAGAGCACATGATCAAAGAAGCGTCAAATGGTTCAAATGGCTCTGAGCACTATGGGACTTAACATCTATGGTCATCAGTCCCCTAGAACTTAGAACTACTTAAACCTAACTAACCTAAGGACATCACACAACACCCAGTCATCACGAGGCAGAGAAAATCCCTGACCCCGCCGGGAATCGAACCCGGGAACCCGGGCGTGGGAAGCGAGAACGCTACCGCACGACCACGAGATGCGGGCTAAAAGAAGCGCCAAGTACAACAGTAGTTCCTCCGACGCACACTATCTGAACTATCGGGACACCCCCTCTGTAATGCGAAATCGATCCCTAGATGTCACGAGATGCAGACGCGCCATTATAAAACGAGGCGAGGAGTATTGTGTTGTCAGTAGAGAAACAGTGACAGCTGAATTTGACTTTCAGAAGAGTTCAGTGCTTCGGTTGTGGACAGTCATTGGCTATTACCTGAGTAGCGTATCATCAGGGACATTTCAACTCCTCTAAAGCTGCCTACGTTGACTGTTGGTGATGTGATTGTGAAGTGGAAACGCGAAGGAACGATCACAGCTAAACTAAAATCAGACAGATCAGACATCATATACTGATGGACAGGGACCATCGAGCATTATGGAGTGTGGTCGAAAGAAATCGGTGGACGTACTGACTTGGGAGTTAAAAAGTGATTTCAGCAATTCAGCTAGCACATTGATGGTACATATGGAGTCAAAAGAATGGAATACAGTTATCGAACAGGTGTTCATAATCCATCCATTTATGTAATCAGTTCTAAGCGACGCTTGACGTGGTGTAAGGAATGACGCCACTGGACACTGGATGACTGGAGACGTGTAATTTGGAGTGATGAATCACACTATACCCTGTGACTATCCGATGGGAGGGTTCAGGTTTGGCAAATGCCTCGAGAACATAATCTGCCGTCAATGTCTAATGCCAACGCTGAAGTATGGAGGAGGTGGTGCTACCACATGGTGGGGGGGGGGGGGGGGGTTCTGTGACTATGGTGTGGTCCCCCTACTGCGTTTAAGGAAACGGTAAAGGCAAAAGGATATGAACACACTTTACACCATTATATACGGTGTACAGTAGCGCAACAGTTCAGAAACAATGACTGGATCAACATGACAATTCACCTTGTCATAAACCAATGTCTGTGAAGCAATGGTTTGTAGACAGATTCATTCCTGAAATGGACTGGCCTGCCCAAAGTCCAGACCTGAATTCAACAGAACACTTTTGGAATCTGATAGTACTTCGACTTCTCTCCAGATCTTCTCTGGTTTCGGCTATTCAGGAAGGATGGGTTGCCATTCCTCCACATACGTTCAAACTACTCATTGAAAGTGTCCTCATTGGAAAGGGTGAAGGGAGGACACATCCATTATTAACTTCCACTTATAGGTGATGGAATACTTTTGGTAGGATAGTGTAAATCTCGTGAAAAAAAAGAACATTGCGGTAAAATCAGATATACTGTATTCAAGTTCATACCGAGATGTATCGGCAGGAATTCTGCCGGAGCGCCATTCTAAACTGTAGCAGGAGAGAGTGACACCACAATATCGTTTTGGGATGTTCATATAAATATAGATATAGCAGATTATTATCGCTTACATTCCCTTAACAAGAGGTAAACAATGGTCTCCATTGACAATGAACCTAATACAAAATGTGAAGAAATCATAACGACAGATGGAATATGTCTCAGAAATCACTTTGTTGTAAATTTTCAACCAGTATAATTACGAATTTGAGACAAAAACTGTAAAAGTTTAGATTATAGTTCCAATACGACGGATAAATTCCAAAAAAACAACTGTATTTTTCTCTTAGACGTATTTCTCTCTCGTTGATACTTTTCATAAACCAGCGTAAAAAATAAGGACCACATCTGACAAGGTAGAATTTAAACCTGTCATATTGCCCTGGATGGGATGGAAAATGAAACATTATTTACGATCCTCGGAGTATTCTATTTTCCTGAAGGTCAGAGAGTTGTTTGTACAGCGCCTGATAGTTCAGCTGTATTGAAATTCTGTACATTTGGGGAAATACTTGGTGGTCATAACTAAACTGGCAGTGTTCCTAGCACATCACAGGACGTTGAAACATCGTACGTATATCCATTAGCTGGCGCGCTCGCGGGGTGTGCTAAAAAAAAGTTTCACTTTCCGTCACAGGTGAAAATATAGAGCAGCCAGAATGTGATGTAGGTCCAGGGAAAGAAGGGTAAAATGTGCTTCGTCCATCCAAAGAATATTCCCCAGCCCCACGTCATCCAGTCCTGTGTGTGCCACAGAACGAAAGGCGAAGTCACGGCTTTGTAGCCTATCTTGGATCTTCATTTTGTGCACATTCTGAATCTCGTAGGGGTACCAGTGAAAATCTTTAGAACAACTGACCAGGGAAGAGAGAATTTCTGTGATAACTTGAGCGGTGGATGCAAATTTTAATGTGAGTGCTGCACTTCATCAACAACTGCCATGGGAACGGGCTGCTTCCCTTTCCCATCTGCACCACCATTGTTCACCTGTTTCTTCAGGTTAATTGATCGTATTCCTTAGCCCATTTACTATCATGGGGCCTCTTCACAGTTGTTCCTGTCGGCGATATACCCACCCTGCAGCGATGTTGTTGCTGTCGTTGTGATAAAACAGCTTTGCCAGCAGTGTACGTCTTTTTCTCAACGGCCATTGCGTTTCATACACCCTTTACACCAACAGTCACTTCATAAAAGAAATAAAAACGTATCGCCTAGTGACATACACCATACTGACGTCAAAACATCAGACATTTCACATTCTGACTGCTTACAGTGCCATATTTTCAACTGGTAGCAGCAAGTACAACTAGGGGTATTATTTTTTTCAGCATGCTTTACAGGCTAAACGATTAATGGACGTACCTACGATGTTTCAGCGTCCAGCAAGTGTACAACCTGTACTGTAGCTCTTAAAACACCATCACTAAAACTACACCTACTGGGTATTTGTTTTAGCACCCTTATATGGAATGGCCAATAAATAATTTATAACTGCTTGTGGATTTGTTTAGTAATAATGGAAATAGGTCATTCTCTCGTTGACATCAAGATCTACGCAGCTGTGTGTAACATGCATATAATAATTTTTTCATAGTGTGGAGCCAGAGTCGTAATATATTTCTTTAAAGTCAGTACCGCCATTAGAATCTTGTTTATTTACAGTGTTACAGTTACACTTACACAATCATGATTTCGACTTCAAAGTGCTGTTATCAAGTGTTTTCTGAGAGCAGATTAGACAATAAGAGTGAAATACATAACAAGTGATGTAACCATATAAGAATACATATCTATAATGCTTACTTACAAGTCTTATAAATTGCCTAAGATGGCGTACTGACACATTAAAATACACTATTAGTCACATTGTTAAAGTTTCGATATTTCTGTCAGAGCCTACTGCTTTGTTTCATTTCAGAGTATACCATCTTGACTGAATGACAGTTGGCTAAGTGTCAAATTGTCTTGGTCAAAGAAATTCCTGTTACAAGCAGATGACTTTTTTTGTTTTAATCTTTGGACACAGTATCTAGTAAGGTAGGAAAGGTTAGGAGCAATTTATTGTCTTTGGTAATTATTACATCTTTGCAGCACCTGTTTATCTTAGTATACAATGAAGTTGCCTGCTCATAAACAAAAACAGTAACAAACCTCTCGATAATATTCGTTGCATCCATAAATATAACAGTCCAGCTAATCATTGTCGTTGTTTAAAGTACATTTTAGTAGGTAAATATACAGCTTTGTATATGAAATTAATACATGGCCAACTGTAAGTTGTGTAATTTTGCCTCAATTCAGAATTAATACAATACAGTGCAATTACTTACTCTACTCACTCATTAATTAACCAGTGAGTTTTGAAGCAATATTTATGATGTACATATTATCAGACATGTAAATCCTGTTATATGTGGTAGAACATTACTTAGGAATAAGTGCAAATAATAGAGGTATGTGAAACAGGACCTGTACATAAAAGTATTTCAGCAAATAAAAGAATCAAACGATTTCATACTAAACAACACATTTCATTTCAACATAATATAAAGAGTAGGGATATCCTAGTATTTGTTAATAGTTGATGAGATGCAATTACAAATGTGAGTACACCATGGTATTGATACATATGGCTGCAATCTTGGTGATATAAATCTTATTTAAATGTTATAGTAGTGACGTCTTACTTATATGATGTATAGATGACATAGTAATGTTAACAACTTAATCAGTTACCACATATGAAAGCCCCAAGTGGATCAACTCCTATTTCTTAACAACAAAGATAAATGTAACATTATTGATCATAGATACTTCTTAGAGAGGTAATAAATAATTGAGAAGAAATACAAGGTCAAGAGAACTATGAATCATTCATTGAAGACTGTAGGCATATGGAGTGGGAGTGTAAGGAGGGGTGTAGAAGGATGGATTAAGCGCTACCAAATGACTAATGAAATGAAGGAGAAGCTATTATAGGGAGGGGGAAGGGTAGCTAATAAAAGAATAAGAATAAAAATGTGAAGTGAAATTTTTTTTAAATTTAAATACACCTATAGTAAATAGCCATTTTTAAATGTTAAATCTAGGATCAAATATAGCGTATGTTAGGGCATTGTGTGGGAATGATGCGTCCAAAGTGAAGGTACATTTAAGTGTGTATCAGTACATTCTCTGTGTGGATTCATAAATGCTAGTGTTTTATGTGTTAAATAGTGGTGATACCAAAATTTATTCCATAAATTTAATAAGATAAAAGGTTTTATTGAGACTTTCTCAGTCTGTCCTTTGGTTAATTATAGAAGTTCAGGGTGAGGTATGAAGAGAGATACTGACTCCTCGTGAAAGTAGTATGTCTCAGAGGGGGGAAAGGGTTAGTCAATCAGTGCTTAGCAATAATCGCTGAGGGAGGTGATGGGCAAGATAACAATACATCCAGGGAAGGGGGGAAGGGAGGGGGATGCTGAAGAAGAGAGGAATTATGCATACCAATGTGAATAAAACCCTAATAAATTAGAGAATACGAAGGAGACAATGTTATAAAAAGCAAAAGGGGAGAAAAGACATAAATATCCCACATTGTGAACTATCAAAGGAATAGTCCACAAATATATTCATCTCAAAATATAAATTTGGTGGCCAGGGTACATATATCCAATTATAATATAATATATTTTATTTATTAACAGATATCTCACAGGAAATGTCTATCATTATTCCTTGATTAAAGATCACCCTCCCCCCCAACTCCCACACTCCTTTTAAAATACTCCCTTTTCGTCACTTACTTAGATGTCTACATATTATTATGTGTTATTATTTTTATTTTTGAGTATTTTTTCACTTCACATTTTTATTCTTATTCCTTTATTAGTTACCCTTCCCCCTCCGCCCCCCCCAACAATAGCTATTCCATCATTTCATTAGTCATTTGGTAGCCCACCATACATCCTTTTACACCCCCCCTTACACTCCCACTCCATATGCCTACAGTCTTCAATGAATGACTCATAGTATTCTTGACCTTATGTTTCTTCTCAATTCTTCATTACCTCTCTAAGAAGTAACTATGATCAACAATGTTACATTTGTCTTTGTTGTTAAGAAATAGAAGTTAACCCACTTGGGGCTTTCATATGTGGTTGCTGATTAAGTTGTTAACATTACTACGTCATCTTTACATCATATAGTTAAGACGTCACTACTATAACATGTAAATAAGATTCATAGCATCAAGATTGCAGCCATATGTATCAATACCATGGTGCACTCACATTTGTAATTGCATCTCATCAACCATTAACAAATACTAGGATATCCCTACTCTTTAAATTATGTTAAATTTAAATGTGCTGTTTAGCATGAAATCGTTTGATTCTTTTATTTGCTGAAATACTTTTATGTACAGGTCCTGTTTCACATACCTCTATTATTTGCACTTATTCCTAAGTAATGTTCTACCACATATAACAGGATTTACATGTCTGATAATATGTACATTATAAATATTGCTTCAAAACTCACTGGATAATTAATGAGTGAGTAGAGTAAGTAATTGCACTGTATTGTATTAATTCTGAATTGGGGCAAAATTACACAACTTACAGTTGGCCATGTGTTAATTTTATATACAAAGCTGTATATTTACCCATTAAAATGTACTTTAAACAATGTCAATGATTAGCTGGACTGTTATATTTATGGATGCAAAGAATATTATCGAGAGGTTTGTTACTGTTTACGTTTATGAGCAGGCAACTTCATTGTATAGTAAGATAAACGGGTACTGCAATGATGTAACAACTACCAAAGATAATAAATTGGTGCTAACCTTTCCTTCCCTACCAGACACTGAGTCCAAAGATTAAAACAAAAAAAGTCATCTGCTTGTAACAGGAATTTCTTTGACCAAGACAATTTGACACTTAGCCAACTGTCATTCAGTCAAGATGGTATACTCAGTAATTAAACAAAGCAGTAGACTCTGTCAGAAATACCGAATCTTAGACAATTTATCTAGTAGTGTATTTTAATATGGCAGTATGCCATCTTAGGAGATTTTTAAGACTTGTAAGTAAGCATTATAAATATGGATTCTTATATGGTTACATCACTTGTTATGTATTTCACTGTTATTGTTTAATCTGCTTTCAGGAAGCACTTGATAATAGCACTTTGAAGCCGAAATCATGATTGTGTAAGTGTAACTGTAACACTGTAAATAAACAAGAGTCTAATAGAGGTACTGACTTTGTTGTTATATGCATGTATTGCATATCTTTATCATTTTTCATTTATTGCAATTTATAGCACGAATTTTAATAACTTATTAATAATAATTTTATGAATGTGGTAATAATTATAGCGAACTCGTCTCACTACTGTCTAGATTTTTCTTATCATGTCCTGGAGTGGTTTCCCAAGGACAGGCCATGACGTAGGGATCACGTATTTACTTGAAACTTTCTACAGCTGCAGTAGGCCATTTAAACAATATATGTGCAAGGAGTAAGGTGCACTATTCTGGAAATTGCGAGAATATCGCAAGAGAAGTTTGAGGCCTCCGTGTGCCTGTGCGAAAATGCTGGTGGAAATACCTAATTGTGGGCAAATGGTACAGCCGGAGTTGTAGCCCAGCGTGTTTGGACAGAGGGTTAGCTGCCCTCTGTAATGAAAAAGAAAAAAAAACAAGTGAATGGACCAACGACGAACTTGAGCGAGTATCACGGGACGTTCGCGTCGAACTAATCCAACGAACAAAATGAGCTAAAAAATAAAAGTAGATAGATCTCGCACTTAGGAAGAAGGACGTGTGCGGGGCGACGGTTCGAATCCAGCTACAGTGACTGCTAGTTCTTAATCTATATTTTTCCCATCACCTGTGACATTATTTAATTTATATGACATTTGAGAGCTAATACGATGAAAAAGATAATCCAACGTGCATTTTCGTGAAGTTGTTGTGAATTTCATATGTTATTTGACTGTTTACTATTTTTAACTAAATTTTCAAGGACGGGCGACAGGTTTGGAAAGACCAGACTAAACTCGATAGTGCGACTGACTTTATTCACAGTCACTAACATAGTAAGTCACAATGTGTCAGAATACAAGAGTAATGTACAATTACCTGTCGGATGTGCACTCGACATCACATGTTGCAGGATGGTGTTTGTCACACAAACGTGGAAAACAAATTGAAATGGTATCTACTGGTTCGAAATAATGCAGTTTTCCAGCATTTACAGGGAATATTAAGAGTTTCTAAAGAGAAACATAACTCATTGACATTTTGAAAAATGTCTCTTTCTTCCAACAGTTTGGATGAAAACTACGCGTAACGCGAAATTTTGGGAAATTTATGGGCGCTGACAATTGGTGATGTAAGATGGAATCTAATTAAAGATATTAAGTAGTCAAATGACATGAAATGCACTAAAAAGCCATGTAAATACACAAGTTTTTATTATTATATTACCTCTCAAATGTCATCTAAGTTAAATAATATGAGAAGTAATGAAAAAAATAGGTTAACGAATACGTTTGAGCAGGAGTCGAAACGTCGCCTCATACATGTTCGTCTTATGAAGCTCGAACGCTAATCACTTCACTACCACGGATTCGAATGGTCAGCACCTTCGTACAGGTACATCAGTTACATAATCGATGCGTAAAAAATCTCTTGCGATTTTCACGGAATTGCCACAGTAGCACATCATGCTAATTTCACATTTTGTTGTTTTAATGGCCTAATAAGGTTTAGGAAATTTGAAGTAAATCTGTGATCCCAACTTCATGGCCTCTGCTCGTTAGTAATTTCAGTGAGTATTTACAGCTTCAGTTTTAACGTAGTCAGTTCGTGGGTCATTTTGCCTGACTTCACTAAGGACGTGGCGGCGCACCCTTCCCTACCACTTCGGATTTTCCAAGACGCTGGATCACTGCAGCCGGCCAAGCGATCCCACACGTCCGTCCACAGCTCTCTACAATAGCCTGCGTGCTCTGCCCAGCACCAGCTCCGACTTCCTGGCCCAGCAACTTCGCGGCAACTTGCCAGCTATACACTACTCAACCAGATAACCTACTCTGAAATATTGTGCTTAGCGGACTCGCCTTTCATGTCACAGTACGACGAAAGTTGCTGTAGTTGACAGAGGACAGTTCTGCCTTTAGTTCTCTGAATATGAATGCTATCCAATTTCGAAGCTTTTCCATCTGTTCTTCGGGTCTACTGTGGTACTCAGCATGCTGTGCAAAAGTTAAGGCCGCTAATGTTTTTCCTCTGATTAATGTCTCGGGACACACCTAACCTCGTAGTCCAAGTATCACTCTTGAAATCTCCTTCTGCCGTAAGATGCGTAACTCAGCACCCACCTAAGCGAATTACACCACTGGCCGTTAAAATTGCTTCACCAAGAAGAAATGCAGATGATAAACGGGTATTCATTGGACAAGTATATTATACTAGAACTGACATGTGATTACATTTTCACGCAATTTGGGTGAGAAATCAGTACCCAGAACAACCACCTCTGGCCGTAATAACGGCCTTAATACGCCTGGACATTGAGTCAAACAGAGCTTGGATGGCGTGTACAGGTACAGCTGCCCGTGCAGCTTCAGCACGATACCACAGCTCACCAGGAGTAGTGACTGGCGTATTGTGACGAGCCAGTTGCTCGGACACCATTGACCAGACGTTTTCAGTTGGTGAGAGATCTGGAGAATGTGCTGGCCAGAAAGACCCGTACAGGACCTACAACATGCGGTCGTGCATTTTCCTGCCAAAATGTACGGTTTTGCAGGGATCGAATGAAAGGTAGACCCACGGGTCGTAACACATCTGAAATGTAACACTCACTGTTCAAAGTGCCGTCAGTGCGAACAAGAGGTGACCGAGACGTGTAACCAATGACACCCCATACCATCACGACGAGTAATACGCCCGTATGGCGATGACGAATACACGCTTCCAATGTGCGTTCACCGCGATGTCGCCAAACACGGATGCGACCATCACGATGCTGTAAACAGAACCTGGATTCACCCGAAAAAATGACGTTTTGCCATTCGTGCACCCAGGTTCGTCGCTGAGTACACCATCGCAGGGGCTCCCGTCTGTGATGCAGCGTCAAGGGTAACCGCAGCCACGGTCTCCGAGCTGATAGTCCATGCTGCTGCAAACGTCGTCGAACTGTTGTTGTCTTGAAACCGTCCCCATCTGTTGAGTCATAGGTCGAGACGTGGCTGCACGATCCGTTACAGCCATGTGGATAAGATTCCTGTCATCTCGACTGTTAGTGATACGAGGCCGTTGGGATCCAGCACGGCGTTCCGTATTACCCTCCTGAACCCACCGATTCCATATTTTGCTAACAGTCATTGGACCTCGACCAACGCGAGCAGCAGTGTCGCGATACGATAAACCGCAATCGCGATAGGCTACAATCCGACCTTTACCAAAGTCGGAAACGTGATGGTACGCATGTCTCCTCCTTACACGAGGCATCACAACAATGTTTCACCAGGCAACGCCGGTCAACTGCTGTTTGTGTATGAGAAATCGATTGGAAACTTTCCTCACGTCAGCACGTTGTATGTGTCACCACCGGCGCCAACCTTGTGTGAACGCTCTGAAAAGCTAATCATTTGCATATCACATCGTGTTCTTCCTGTCGGTTAAATTTCGCGTCTGTAGCACGTCATCTTCGTGGTATAGGAATTTTAAAGGCCAGTAGTGTATATCTCAAAAACTTGCTGTATAAGAGTGATTAGTTTAAAATCTGGTACACGAATACTAAGACTGAAATGTTGCACAGCATTCGTAGTGATATGTGAGATTACAGTTGGCGCATGGTCATTCAGCTTGCCACATTATCTTTCAAAAATATTTCTGGTCAAAAGCTAGCTTATAAGCAACATCATATAAACTTACCCTCACTCCACTTTGGCATAAACAATCAAGAGCAATTTACAGGCCTATACCTTTGACGTCACTGTCTAACAGCATTATTGACCATGTTTCACACTCGCGTATTTTGAAGTTTATGGAGAGGAATAATTTGTTTATAAATGAAAGTGGATTCCTTAAGCCTGTATCTTGCAGAACGCAGCTCGTTCTGTTCTCGCATGAAATCCAGAGCGCGGCAAGCTGCGAGTTACAGCTAGACTGCGAGAATCTCTCTCCCGCATGCTGCGCTGTTGTACTTTACGACAATGCTGTTTCATTCACAGAGCGACCATATTATTCATTCACTTGTCGATGTTAGTTTCTTGTAGTAGTATAGGTGTAAATGTTTTAATGCGATTTCCAAATAAATATGCCAGGTGACGGCAATAAACGTGAAGTTCTTCATAGATTAGATTAGATTAATACTTGTTCCATAGATCATGAATACGACACTTCGTAATGATGTGGAACGTGTCATGTTAATAAAAGATGTCTGTACAAGATATTGCATTACACTAATGTTTAAGTTGGTTTTTTTCCCTTAATTTATATCTAAAAATTCAGCCAATGAGTAGAAGGAGTTGTCATCTAGAAATTCTTTTAATTTATTTTTAAATGTTAGTTGGCTATCTGTCAGGCTTTTGATGCTGTTTGGTAGGCGGCCAAAGACTTTTGCGGCAGCATAATTTACCCTTTTCCGTGCCAAAGTCAGATTTAACCCTGCATAGTGAAGATCATCCTTTCTCCTGGTGTTAATAGCTATGCACACTGCTATTACTTTTGAACTGGGTTGGATTATTAACAACAAATTTCATAAGTGAATATATATTTTGTGAGGTTACTGTGAGGATCCCTAGATCCTTAAATAGATGTCTGCACGATGACCGTGGGTGGGCTCCAGCAATTATTCTGATTACACGTTTTTGAGCAATGAATACTTTTCTACTCAACGATGAATTACCCCAGAATATGATACCATACGAAAGCAGTGAATGAAAGTAGGCATAGTACGCTAATTTACTGAGATTCTTATCACCAAAATTTGCAATAACCCTAATAGCATACGTAGCTGACATTTCAGTAGACCATCAATGTGTTGCTTCCAGTTTAACCTCTCATCAATGGACACACCTAAAAATTTTGAAAATTCTACCTTAGCTACAGACTTCTGTTCAAAGTCTATATTTATTACTGGAGTTGTGCCATTTACTGTATGGAACTGTATATACTGTGTTTCATCAAAATTTAAAGAGAGTCCGTTTGCTGAGAACCACTTAATAATTTTGTGAAAAACATCATTTACAATTACATCACTTAGTTCTTGGTTTTTGGATGTTATTGCTATACTTGTATCATCAGCAAAAAGAACTAACTTTGCATCTTCATCAATGTGGAATGGTAAGTCATTAATGTATATCAAGAACAGTAAAGGACCTAAGACCGAACCCTGTGGGACCCCGTACTTGATAGCCCCCAGTTTGAGGAATCAGCTCTTGTTTTCACATTACATGAACCACTTATTTCAACTTTCTCCATTCTTCCAGTTAAGTATGAATTAAACCATTTGTGCACTGCCCCACTCAAACCATAATGATTTAGCTTATCTCAAAGAATTCCATGACTTACACAATCAAAGGCCTTTGAGAGATCACAACAAAAAAACCAATGGGTGATGTCTGGTTATTCAGAGCATTTAATATTTGATCAGTGAAAGCGTGTATAGCGTTTTCTGAAAATCAAACTGACATTTTGTTAGTACTTTATTTTTACAAATGTGGGAGGCTACTCTTGAATACATAACTTTCTCAAAAACTTTTGGTTGAGCTGTCAGAAGAGAGATTGGGTGGTAGGTGTTGACATCTGACGTATCCCCCTTTTTATGCAATGGTTTTACAATGGCATATTTCAGTTTATCGGGGAAAACCCCCTGCTCCAAAGAGCTATTACATATGTGGCTGAGAATCCTACTTATCTGTGGGGAACAAGCTTTAAGTACCTTGCTGGAAATGCCATCAATTCCATAAGCGCTTTTACTTTTCAGTGAGTTTATTATTTTACTGATTTCAGAGGGAGAGGTTGGTGGAATTACATTTGTTTTAAACTGCACAGGTATGGCCTCTTCTATTAGTAGCCTTGCCTCTTCTTTCTCCACAACATTTAAAAAATGATTATTGAAAATATTTTCAATTTCTGATTGTTTGTTAGTACACTTGTCATTCAGTTTTATGGCACTAAAGTCTTCCTATGCTCTTGGTTGCCCTGTTTCTCTTTCAATAATATTCCAAATTGTTTTAATTTTATTATCAGAGTTACTGATCTCAGACATGATACATATTCTTCTGGACTTTTTAATAACTTTTCTTAGTACCGCACAATAGTTTTTATAATATTGAACACTTTCGGGGTCAGTACTCCCTCTTGCTGTTAGATACAGTTCTCTTTTACAGTTGCAAGATATTCTTATTCTTTTAGTTAGCCAAGGTTTTTTATATGTTTTCTTGGAATTATGTTTAACTATTTTCTTGGGAAAACAATTTTCAAATACCCTTAAAAATCTATCGTGAAATAAGTTATATTTCAAGTTTTCATCGGGTTCCTTACACGCTTCATCCCAGTCTAGCTGCTGTAGGCTTTCCCTAAAGTTTGCAATATTTATATTGTTAATTGAATGCACTGGCCAGTAGGTTTATTTACCGCATGTACAACTTTTTCGAACGGGGTCTGAGAGAGGGACTCGAATTTTTTACTTTTGAAAACACAGTATAGAACTGCAGAAACATGTGTCGGCTAGAGAACTTTACAGAGAATAGTAAACGAAAGGGTCAAAGCTGTAGAAATCTTGGTTTCTTGCAGCCTGGAAACCATCGAAATCTAAAGAAACCTGTGACACAAAGTGGTGGCTCTGAAATGTTTATAAGTAGTGAATACTCGAAATCAGGAAAACTTGTCACGATTATGACTGAGGAAATTGGCTTCAAAGGTAGCGCTTGGTCAACGCAAAGAATTTTAAAAGACATTGTTTTCAAATATAGTAAGAAGAGAGTTTTTGATTGAAAGAAGTGACATAGGTGCAGCACGATCGCTTATAAAGATGCACGATACAAGAGAAGTGTATTATCTTGCTGAAACATTGGTGAATCAGAATTGTTCCATGAATACCTGCTGGAAAATGAGCGGTGGTACTGGCGGTTTTAAAGTTCCCGTAGGAAACGGTTCTCTGATGATTATTCTCTTTTTCTGGTTTTGTTGTTGGTAGTGAACTTATAATTGGGTGTAAGAACAACAGCAGTGACTACCATTAGGAAAGAACGTTGTCAGTTTCAAAGTGGTTCACTGGACAATTCTTGTCATGCGTTGCTTCGAAGTCGGTCATTGTAATTACCATGCCTGTTATCATTCAGCTGTTAAAAACACGAAGTAAAAACACCAGGAAAGCGGATATTGTGCTCTGGCTTAAAAATAAAAATACCGCGCGCAGTATAAGTCAGAGTCCCGACGAACTTCTGCAGCTAGTTACCTTATAGAAGCCACGTGACAGAACGTAGAAATTTGACTCCGCTGCACATGAATGTGGTTTCAGGGGTTTCTTATTCAACAGCCTCTGCATACCTTACTTTATAGATGAGGCATGGTTGCATCTTCCAGGTTACATCAACACGCGTTAACTGGTGTTAACCCTCATATCATCCATGAAACACCACTGCATGATGACAAGGTCAGTGTGTGGTGCTCGGTGTCAGCTTCCAGGAGTGATGGCCCCATTTTCTTTGATATGACTAAAGACTCTACAGTTTATACAGACATCTTCAATACATTTGTGGAGCAGCTGGATGACATCGAACTTACATAAAAGCTTAGTTACAGGACAGAGCAGCGTGCCGCACGCCCAGCGCTTCCATGTAACTTGTAACAAGTGTCTATGATGACCGAACAACCGACCGCCCCCCCCCCCCCCCACTCTCTCTCCCGTGCTTGTGGCGGTATCTTAAAAGCTGAGTGTACAGCCACAGACCACGCACAACAGCAGAACTTCGTCAGGCCAAGACACACGAAATAAACAACACTGATGAGAATACACTTCACACAATGCCACGGAATACGGCGAAAAGAGTGCACTCGTACATCTCTACTGCTGAAGGAGTTTGTGTGAATGTATGTATGTGATCTCTCAATGGTATTTATCATCTCCTAAAATTGCAAATGTGTCCCATTATTGGTTCAGATGTTCTAAGTAATTAAAGTAGCTCATGTTTATATGGACTGAACTGTATGTCGATGTAGGTGCGAAGGCGTAGCAAGATTTCAAATTAGAGAGTATACAAATGTTGAAGTCGAGTTTTCAGATAGTGTAGGATCTGATTAGGTGTTTATTGTATATTAGGAGAGGTGCGAATTTGATGAGGGGGTAAAGGATCCACATGAGGGAAACTAAACAGATGTTGAAAGGGAGAACAGAGTGCATGACGCTCAAGGATTTAGAGGGAGTAGTAGGACGTTGGTGGACAGTACATCCATGCAACACTGGCATAGCAGACTGTAGGCCAGATCATGGCCAGATCATGGTCATGGTCAGGCCTAGAGCTTTATCTGACAGCTTCGTGGTGAATGTGGAAAATAGATTTGACCTTTTGCTTCAGTTAGAAACTGGCGAGCCTCAAGCAGTTGCAGGTGTAGACAGGGCACAACAAACTTTCAGCAGCAAATTGAAAAGTAAGAAAGTAGGGTAAGCACTAAAGAGAAAGAAAGTGTTGTTGTTAGGTAGTTCCCACGGAAGAGGTGTGGGCCAACTTTTTCAGGATGAACTAGGATCAGAATACCAGGTCACCAATTTTTTTTAAACCTAGTGCTGGTCTGGAGCACGAGACAGAGGATTTAGGATCACTTTGCAAAGAGTTCACTAAGAAAGACAGCGTGGTTATAGTGGGTTGGGCAGGTAATAGTATTGACAGAGATCCTGGGTACAGTATAGAGTGTGACTTGGCAAAGATTGCATCAGCATCAAAGCATACTAGTGTTGAGTTTGTATCTGTTCTTGGGCCTCATTTGAACTCTTCTGTCAAGAGAGTTAATTAGGAGTTGAAACAGTTGCTTATGTCTGGTGCAGGGTCACACATTGGTGTGGTTCCTGTTGTTCTATCAGTAGGTGGGATTATACTGGGCATGGCCTTCACCTCAACAGGAAGGGGAAGGGTAAACCGGCTGGGGAAATAGCAGGAAAGTTAAAGGGGGAAGGCACTGTCATGAGTGATAAAATACCTGTGGTTACAAGGTTCAGAAAAGACCCTTTTTTAGGGTAGTGTCCAAATTTTAAGAGAGGTTAGGACTGAGACAATCCAGTTTGAGAAAGAAACCAAAAAACATAATTCTAGCTTATTACATCAGCATAAACAGCCATTGGTTAAGAATTTTCAGCAGTCAGCAGATATTTTAACTCTATCCAATTTTAACTCAGTCAATGTGAAATGTCAGCTATCTTTATTGCATCAAAATATTCGAGGACTAAGAAATACAATTAATGAATTAATTATCTGCATAGATGAATTAGAGTCTTCAAACTCAGCTGACATAATCTGCCTCTCTGAACATTCTGTGACCACTGGTATAGAACTTTTAAGTGTTACAGGGTTTAGGTTAGCATCTCACTTTTGTAGATCAGAAATGGAGAAAGGAGAAGTTGCAACATTCATCAGGAACTGTCATAAATTTAAGAACATAGACATTTATAAATTTTGCCTAGAACAGCATATGGAAGTATTTGCAACAGAAGTAGAATTTCACAAACAATCCTTCATAATATTAAGTGTATATCGAGCACTTGCAGGTAACTTTAATCTGTTCGTAAACCACCTTGAAGCTGTACTGGCCCATTTAACACTCAAAAACAAAGAAATAGTGGTTGCTGGTGATTTCAACGTAGATTTCCTTAAAGACTCTTATTTGAGTTAGTAACACTATCATTCAACTTAATTTCCACTGCAAAGTTTCCCACTAGGGTAGCCAATTGCTCACAAACAGCCATTGATAATATCTTTATAGAAAAGTCCAATGAACAAAATTATATTACAAAACCAATAATCAATGGCCTCTTAGATCATGGCATGCAGTTCCTTCTGTTAAATGTTAACACTGAACAGGATATAAAATCTGTTAAATCTGATCTCAAGATGGTAATCAATAAGCCAAAAATTGATTATTTTAGGACACTCCTCAGAGACATTCACTGGACTGATGTTTACAGTGCTCATGGCATGAATGAAAAGTATAACACTTTTGCTAATCAAGTGCTTACCTTATTCGAACACTGTTTTCCCCAAAAACTTACCAAGGTTAGAGCAAAGCCTATAAAGAAACCACAGATTACTCAAGGAATAGAGGTATCTTGTGAAACAAAAAGAAAACTGTATCTGTCAATCCGAAACAGTTCCGATGTTGATGCTATAGCACATTCCAAGAAATACTGCAAAATATTAAAGACTGTAATATGGACATCAAAGCAAATATATTACAAGGAAAAGATAGTCATATCAGATAACAAAATAAAGGCAATATGGGACATAGTGAAGGAGGAGACCAATAGATCCAGACATGAAGAGGGACAAATAGCATTAAAAGTAAATGATACATTGGTGACAGATGTGTATAGTGTCGCAGAACGTTTTAACAAACATTTCATATCTGTTACTGAAAAGATGGGGTTGTCAGGTTCTGTAGATGCTGCTGTGGAATACCTCAGATGAGACATCTCAAGTAACTTTCATAATATGAATTTGACCTTCACTACCCCAGCAGAAATAATATCCATCATAAAATCTTTAAAATCAAAAATATCTAGTGGGTATGTTGAAATATCAGCAAAGCTAATTAAAGAATATGATTCTGAGTTAAGTAACATATTAAGCTATCTGTGTAACCAGTCGTTTATCAGTGGAATAATTCCTGAATGGTTAAAATATGCTGAAGTTAAGCCACTGTTTAAGAAGGGAGATAAAGACATAGCATCAAATTTCCGTCGAATTTCACTTTTGCCAGCATTTTCAATAATTTTAGAAAAAGTAATGTACAATCGGCTTTATAACCACCTTGTCTCAAATAACATAATGTCAAAGTCACAGTTCGAATTTCTAAAGGGTTCTGATACTGAGAAGGCTATCTACACTTACAGTGAAAATGTGCTTAATTCATTAGATAAAAAATTGCAGGCAACTGGTATATTTTGTGATTAAGTAAATTAGAATATTACAGTGTAACAGGAAATGCTGCAAAATGGTTCAAATCTTATATCTCTGGCAGGAAACAAAGCGTGTTATTAGGAAAGAGACGTGTATCAAGCTATCAGGCATCATCCAACTGGGAACTAATTATATGTGGGGTCCCACAAGGTTCCATTTTAGGGCCTTTACTTTTTCTTGTTTATATCAACAACCTTTCATCAGTAACATTACCAGATGCCAAGTTCGTTTTGTTTGGCGATGATACAAACATTGCAATAAATATCAAATCAAGTGTAGTCTTAGAAAGATCGGCTAATAAAATATTTGTGGACGTTAATCACTGGTTCCTAGACAATTCTTTGACACTAAACTTTGAAAAAACTCACTACACGCAGTTCAGAACTCGTAAAGGGTGTCCCACGAGTATATGCCTAACATATGATACAAGCAGATAGAAGTGGACAGTGTTAAATTCTTGGGATTACAGCTTGATAATAAATTCAACTGGGAAAAGCACACCACAGAACTGCTGAAGCGTCTTAACAAATCTCTATTTGCAATGCGAATTGTGTCAGACATAGGTGATATAAAAATGAAAAAGCTGGCATACTATGCTTACTTTCATTCCATAATGTCATATGGGATTATTTTTTGGGGTAATTCATCAAGCCAAGCTAAAGTTTTCCAGGCACAAAAACGTGCAGTAAGAGTTATATGTGGTGTGAACTCAAGAACATCCTGCAGAAGCCTGTTTAGGCTAACTACAGCTTCCCAATATATTTATCACTCTTTCAAAGCAACAGGTCAATTCATGGAATCAATACTAGAAATAAGAATAATCTTCACAAGGATTTAAAAGTCACTTAGTCTTGTACAAAAAGGTGTGCATTATTCAGGAACAGACATTTTCAATAACTTGCCAGTAGCCATCAAAAGCTTAGCAACCAATGAAATTCAGTTTAAGAGAAGCCTAAAGGATTTATTGGTGGCCAACTCCTACTACTCCATTGATGAATTTCTCAGTAGAACCTACTGATTTGTGTGTGTGTATATATATTATATATAAGTACAATATAACTTGTGCACAATTTCAGTGCAGTAATGCGTTCACTGTAAATAAGTGTGTGTGTGTGTGTGTGTGTGTGTGTGTGTGTGTGTGTAAGTACAACCTAACTTCTGCACCATTTCAGTGCAGTAATGTGTTCATTGTAAATAAGTATTATAGTATTTGTATTATACGTTTATTACCTTATAAATAAATAAAAAACTTTTTTTATATTACATTCAGTGCATTAGTATTTATAAAATGATTCTTTCATATATTGCTCATTACTTAATGACGATCATTCCATTTGGGGCCTGTGGAATGATACATTAGTTTATTTGTCTGAGTTGTTAATATTTGTGATGTATTGTTGTTTTTCTGACATGTTCTACATCCGGGAGGACCTCCTCACTGTGGATCAATTGGAATGAAAGTAAATCTAATCTAATCGAATGTGGGGGATAGTGCAGGGGTGCAATCACTTTTTTGCTCAGTTAATAGGTTTTGTAATTACAGTCTGGTGCGATCTTTCTGTTGGATGGTTAGCAAGGAGGCTTTAGACTCGTAATAATTCACGTGGAAACATATCTGTGATTGGGATCTTTGATTCTCACTACTTACAAATATCTTTTCCTTGCACAGGACGACAAGCGACTTCCCTTCGCCATCCTCGCAGCCCTGAACTTGGTGGTGGCGTTTTCCGTGTCGTTCCTGCCGGAATCTGCGCTGCAGCGATTGCCGGAGACGTTAAGGGACGGTGCCGTCTTTGGCAGAGGACAGCGCTACTGGAGCTGGAAACCCAAACCGACACCAGAGTACGCCAAGGGATAAAGGAGTTCCAGAAGTTCCTTTTAGTTTAGAAGGAACGATAATGCGATTCTGGCAACCTTCGACTTCTGTTTACTGACGGTGCACCTGACTTGCTCGGCCTGCTATGAACGAATAACAGTGCACTTCGAGCCCTATTTCTAATCTGTAAACAGTAACACGAAAATTAAGCCTGACCTGGATTAGATTATAATTTATGGACGTTATATTTAGTAAATGCTACATGCCAAAATAAACTGACATGGAAACCGCAGGTACTGCGCTATCCAAAAAAGAAAAAAAACCCTCATAATAGACTAAAACTAAATATTGCACTCCTAACAAAGCCTTAGTATGACGAGTAATCCTCTTACGCTAACGTCGCCTGCATTCATACCAGTTTCCCCTCGCATTTTTAATTTTAACACTCAAAAATACTCTAATGATATGCAACCCGCCTCGCCCTCTGTACCCGTCCACTACACCCTTCCCCCCCTGCGCCCCCACCCCTCCCCGCCTGTTACACTTACATGCTCTGCACATTCTATTCCAACAAAACTTAATCACCTCCCACAACGTGCTCAGGAAATCTCGCCCAGAGATCTACCCATCCCTCCAGCTTTTAACAGAATCCTCTTGAAATGGTCCAAATGGCTCTGAGCACTATGGGACTTAACTTCTGAGGTCATCAGTCCCCTAGAACTTAGAACTACACTCCTGGAAATGGAAAAAAGAACACATTGACACCGGTGTGTCAGACCCACCATACTTGCTCCGGACACTGTGAGAGGGCTGTACAAGCAATGATCGCACGCACGGCACAGCGGACACACCAGGAACCGCAGTGTTGGCTGTCGAATGGCGCTAGCTGCGCAGCATTTGTGCACCGCCGCCGTCAGTGTCAGCCAGTTTGCCGTGGCATACGGAGCTCCATCGCAGTCTTTAACACTGGTAGCATGCCGCGACAGCGTGGACGTGAACCGTATGTGCAGTTGACGGACTTTGAGCGAGGGCGTATAGTGGGCATGCGGGAGGCCGGGTGGACGTACCGCCGAATTGCTCAACACGTGGGGCGTGAGGTCTCCACAGTACATCGATGTTGTCGCCAGTGGTCGGCGGAAGGTGCACGTGCCCGTCGACCAGGGACCGGACCGCAGCGACGCACGGATGCACGCCAAGACCGTAGGATCCTACGCAGTGCCGTAGGGGACTGCACCGCCACTTCCCAGCAAATTAGGGACACTGTTGCTCCTGGGGTATCGGCGAGGACCATTCGCAACCGTCTCCATGAAGCTGGGCTACGGTCCCGCACACCGTTAGGCCGTCTTCCGCTCACGCCCCAACATCGTGCAGCCCGCCTCCAGTGGTGTCGTGACAGGCGTGAATGGAGGGACGAATGGAGACGTGTCGTCTTCAGCGATGAGAGTCGCTTCTGCCTTGGTGCCAATGATGGTCGTATGCGTGTTTGGCGCCGTGCAGGTGAGCTCCACTATCAGGACTGCATACGACCGAGGCACACAGGGCCAACACCCGGCATCATGGTGTGGGGAGCGATCTCCTACACTGGTCGTACACCGCTGGTGATCGTCGAGGGGACACTGAATAGTGCACGGTACATCCAAACCGTCATCGAACCCATCGTTCTACCATTCCTAGACCGGCAAGGGAACTTGCTGTTCCAACAGGACAATGCACGTCCGCATGTATCCCGTGCCACCCAACGTGCTCTAGAAGGTGTAAGTCAACTACCCTGGCCAGCAAGATCTCCGGATCTGTCCCCCATTGAGCATGTTTGGGACTGGATGAAGCGTCGTCTCACGCGGTCTGCACGTCCAGCACGAACGCTGGTCCAACTGAGGCGCCAGGTGGAAATGGCATGGCAAGCCGTTCCACAGGACTACATCCAGCATCTCTACGATCGTCTCCATGGGAGAATAGCAGCCTGCATTGCTGCGAAAGGTGGATATACACTGTACTAGTGCCGACATTGTGCATGCTCTGTTGCCTGTGTCTATGTGCCTGTGGTTCTGTCAGTGTGATCATGTGATGTATCTGACCCCAGGAATGTGTCAATAAAGTTTCCCCTTCCTGGGACAATGAATTCACGGTGTTCTTATTTCAATTTCCAGGAGTGTAGTTAAACCTAACTACCCTAAGGACATCACACACATCCATGCCCGAGGCAGGATTCGAATCTGCGACCGTAGCGGTCGCGCGGTTCCAGACTGTAGCGCCTAGAACCGCTCGACCACACAGAATCCTCTTCGTGGTCTCGATGTCAGCGCTGGAGTTCGTAGCTCCTCGCCACTTCTATGGGCCCTCTTCCCCACCTCTTCACTCCCGCATTGTTTCGGGAACAGTCTTCCCCTCACCTACTGTTTCTGTACCTGTAGTGAAATGAAGTCTTCCGTTCAAAACATTTTTTTTAAATTAAAAAAAAAAAACAATATTTTATTTACAATTCGAAATGTAAAATAGCTTGTTTTAATAATTTAAAAAAGACGCACATGTTTCGTATTTTTAAATTTTTGTAAACTGTTTATATGTTTTATGACTGCTGTTCCTGAAGAACAGGGATGTAACGCATAGAGTCCTGACGGACGATGGCTGCAAATAATAATAAAAAGGACAAAAAATTGTCCAATACTGTAATAAAATTCCGCGATTATTGATGTGATGTGCATGTCATTACCATTATTTGCTCATTGTCAGCGCATATCAGCGCTTTTTCCTTCCTTTATTTTGAAACAGGTTGAACCGTGATTTATTTTCAAAGAATATTCTTTAAAACTTATTTTATTTACTAGCGATTCATAAAGAACATTAACATATTTAATCACACTATATAAGCATGGAAGTAATTGACAGGGAGTAACTGAAGAAATCATAACCAAATTCCTGTTAACAAATGGGAATTTTATTCACTTTAATAGTGCCTAAAAGCATTTTTTTTAAAGAAACAGATTTAAAATTATAATCAGAAAGCATCCTCTAAATATCAAAGTTACAATTTAGTCAGAGGCAGAAAGAAGCAAGTTTTGACTGTATGAGCTCACGGTCACAGAACCTTGCCACTCCCTTTTGTCACGGCCATAGTCACGACCGCTCACAACAGCCTCTGTTTACACTGGTGTAAATCTGCAACACACCAGATAACTTTAAACCAAGAGTTTTAACAATTTACACAAGCACACAAACTATGGACCCCCCGTAGGAGGGATGGAAATGGTACAGAACACTAACAATTAAAATATTAACCTTGCCACGTGAAAGTGCAACTTGATTTTAACTTCTAAGAAAAGTCTTACGGTGAAAGGGTGGCAACTTTATGCACTAAAATGATCATTTAAATAAAAGCTCATTAAATGCAATCTTATATAAAATTCTACAAGGCTGGCCAAACAATAGTTAAGATGCTCTAAAGTAAACAGATACCGCTTCTCAAGATCATAGGCAATAATATCAAAGTTTCCAAAGATCAAAACATATTTCAGGTATTAGGCCGTTACACTCCAAGCGATAAATTCGTTAACATACCAAATCCGACAAACATGCCAGAGGCAGCTACTAACGTACGGTAGACTGATAGGGAGATTACCGAACAACCCGAACCGCAAGGTTGCTCTAACCTGCCCTTACTCCACAATGGGAAACGGACCACCCAATTTATAAACAACCACCTTCCCGCAGGTGGGCAACCAGAGAAGAATGGTGGGACGACCCCAAAGCAAAACCGCTGGTGATCTCACACAAAAAACAAATGTAATTTAACAAGTAAATGAAACAACATATCACCAATCACTTCTTAACTTCTGATAAACTGCCATTTCTCAAGAAGACCTGGCGCAGCACCCTCAAATCGCCCTCCCGAACCGTCCGCTGCCAGCCGCTTCAACGGACTCAGGAAGGCGCGCCGATCTCCCGTCTCACGGCGTCGCAGCTCGCACCGGCCAGACCGATGTCGTGGGTTGACTCCTGTTGCTCACGTGTCGACCGCAAAGTCACTACCCCTCGCTATACGTCGCGGCCCACTGGACTCACGTGGCGACCTCACATGCGCCGACGCTCAAGACGGACAAGTCATCTTGTGTCTCAGTGCGCGACCGACCAACCGGTCGATCCAACCGCCAATGACCATTGCCCGAGCAAACTCGAGCAGACTGACGGCCTAAAGCGCAAACTCAGATGCAGGAACTAAGCCCCGACCGGGCTACCACACGCTGAGTTCTCTTACTGCCTAACAAATGCGGACGAGAGACAGACTAGCAAGCTGGGGACGAGAGACTGACCCACTGGCGAGCTCATAGCGCCCCTTGAATGCACGTGAACAGGCAATCTTTCCCCTTTCCCACCAGAGGGAGACACTAAAGCTGCGACTACCACAGCGGCGCCACCGCCAGAAACGGAGGGCGACTGCTTCACACTACGCGCTGCGGCGCGCTCTTCAAAATAGCAATTTTTACCACGGCTCACAGGTATCCATTCCCTTCGTTATGTACAGTTGCATTCAACTGCAGCGCTTCTCTGCGGCATGCTGGTTTATACTTTCTTCTGAAGTTAAGACGACGCTACGAAACACTGGGATCAGTGAGCATGCCTCCATGCATGAATCAAGCTTTCATTGTCAGTGTTGTGCCATGTGTTTCAGACCTATCGATTCACTGATTGAGGGACTGAGAACCATAAGGGCCCAAAGCACGGGAACAAAGTTTTGAGAAAAACAGTTGTTTGCTGAAACGAAATTTTTAGACAAACCTCCAGTTTCACAGGTCTGAAGTGCATTTTAACCATGTCCTAACTTCCTAAGCTTCCTATGAAAGCATAACGTACCCACTATGTTATCGAATGTTAATTAATATTTAGGATTATATTTCTTATTAACGATAATTCACAAAATATCCATGTGTAGGTTAGTGACAATAGCGTCTTTTCACAGTTGTAAAGTTTGTAACTTATGTGAAACTGGAATCAGAACGTAAGAGATACCAAACACATAATTTAGTCACATTAGAACACTTCATAGTACTCATTAGCATTATTTTCATTAAACAGTTTCTGTGGCTTAAGGTTCAGCTGAAACTACCGATACATTGCTACTACGTACATGACGTAGTCACTGAATTATGTTGTCAACCCCAGGAGACACTTGAACAACGCATAGCAACAAAATAATGATTTGTTGTATGGGCTCACCTGGAAATGAATATCCGAGAAATCAGTGAGACAGCTTTTTGTGAATGTTCGTGTATACGATGTAGGGCTGCTTTATTTATTCATTTATTTATTTATTTATTTTTTTTTTTTTTTTGAGTCATCAGTCTGACTGCTTTGATGCGGCCCGCCACTAATTCCTCTCTTGTGCCAACCTCTTCACCTCAGAGTAGCACTTGCAACCTACATTCTCAATTATTTGCTGGATGTTTTCCAATCTCTTCCTTCCTCTACACTTTTTACCCTCTACAACTCTCTCTGATCCAATGGAAGTTATTTTCTTGATGTTCCACCATCCGGTCCCATCTTCTTGTGGGTGTTTTCCATATATTCCTTACCTCGTATATTCTGCGGAGGAACTCCTCATTCCTTCCCTTATCAGTCCACCTAATTTCCAACTTACTCATTTAGCACCACACCTCAAATACTTCGTTTCTTTTCTGTTCCACGTTTCCCGTAGTCCATATTTCACTACCATACAACGCTGTGCTCGAAACGTACATTCTCAGAAATTTATTCTTCAAATTAAGGCCTATGTTTGATAGTCGTAGATTTCTGTTGGCCAAGAACGTCCTTTCTCCCAGTGCTAGTCTGCTGTTTACGTCCTCTTCGTTCCATCCGTCATTGGTTATTTTTTTTGCCTAGATAGCAGAATTCCTTACCTTCATCTACTTCGTGATGCCCAATTCTTATGTTAAGTTTATCGCTGTTCTGATTTCTGCTACTTCTCATTACTTTCGTCTTTCTTCGACTCTTGAACTTTTCGTTTACTTCCATCATTGCTTCTTCGATGTATAAATTCAACAGAAAGAACAATATAGGCCTACTACATTCCTGTCTTACACCCTTTTCTTCAAAGCACTTCTTTCTTGTCTCCTATTGTTCCCTCTTGGCTCTTGTACATATTGCATATTACGCGTCTTGCCCTATAGCTAAATCCTATTTTACTCATTATTTCGAACATCTTGCACCATTTTAGGCTGTCGACTGCTTTTTCCAGGTCGACAAATCCTGTGAACTTGTCTTGATTTCTCTTTAATCTTGCTTTCATTATCAACCACAACGCCAGGATTGTCTTTCTGGTGCCTTTACGTTTCCCAAAGCCATACTGATCGTCATCGAAAACATCCTCAATTTTCTTCTTCATTTTTCTGCATATTCTTGTTAACAACTTGGATGCGTGAGTTGTTAAGCTGATTGTGGGATAATTCTAGCACTTGTCAGCTTTTGCAACCTTCGGTACGGTGTGCATGTTGTTTTTCCGCAAGTCAGATGGCACATCGCCAGATTCGTATTTTACACACCAACGTTAATAGTCTTTTTGTTGCCACTTACCTCAATGATTTTAGAAATTCTGATGAAATGTTATATATCTCTTCTGCTTTATTTAATTTTAAGTATTCCAAAGCCCTTTAAATTCTGCTTCTAATATTGGAAGTCTGATGTCTTCTATAACGACTGCTATTTCTTTTTCTATCACGCCATCAAACAAGTTTTTCCCCTCATAGAGATCTTCGGTGTTCTCTTTCCACCTGTCAGCTCTCTTCTGTACATTTAACACCGGATTTTCCGTTGCACTCATAATTTTGCTATCCTTGCTTTTATTTTCCCGAAGGTTCTTTTCACTTTTCCATATGCTGAGCCATTCCTTCCGACAATCATTTCATTTTCGGTTTCTTCACATTTTTCTGCAGTCAGTTCACCTTATATTCCTTGCACTTCCTATTTATTTCATTCGTGAGTGGGTTGTATTTGCCGGCCGGTGTGGCCGAGCGGTTCTAGGCGCTTCAGTCTGGAACCGCGCGTCCACTATGGTCGCAGGTTCGAATCCTGCCTCTGGCATGGATGTGTATGATGTCATTGGGTTAGTTAGGTTTAAGTAGTTCTAAGTTCTAGGCGACTGATGACCTGAGATGTTAAGTCCCATAGTGCTCAGAGCCATTTGAACCATTTTTTGGCTTGTATTTCTGTGTTCCTGAATATCTCTGAGTATTTTTGTATGTTCTTCTTTCATCAATCAACTGAAGTATTTCTTCTGCTATCCATGGTTTCTTCGGTGTCACCTAATTTGTACCTATGTGTTTCTTTCCAACTTCTGTGATTGCCCTTTTTAAAGTTGTCCATTGCTCTTCAACTAAACCCCCTACTGAGCTATCCCTTGTTTGATTAGCAGCACATTCAGCTACACAGGAAATCGCTGAATATTCTCCTCTAAAATTTCCTGACGGTAGCAACCTTTAGCATAAATTTCAAAGCAATGCTGAATGCGACTTAGAGCATAACAGTGACAATTGCGAAACACATATAGAGAGCTTGACGTTACACTTCACAGACACGCACAATTGTGTCACCCCTTCATAGGACAATTATAGTTAGCAAAACATTCCATAGTTCGTAAAATGCTTATGGCATACGACTCCACAATGTAGTGTGTTGTGTAAGTTCTAGCATCCAGTGGCCAGTATTCCAGTAGCAAACTGCCTATTGGCTTCTGTCTCGGGTTCTTCGGCCGACGTTCATCTAATGATTTTTCTGACGTTTCGCCAGCACGAGTGGCTGACATTGTCAAAGCTTCACCCTCCATTGCCGGTGGTGAACTGGAGGCGAGCTCGCGGCCGCAGACTATATGTACCTGGCGCGCCAACGTCCGAGGGCTGCTCCGCGGTCATTTGCGGTGCGGTTCTCCTCTTGCTACCTGCGACGGTCGTTCACTGCAGTACGGGAAGCCAGGATCCGTTTACCTTAAGGCTTTCCTCTTTCTTGTTGAAGCTGTTCGCGTGTTTTTGTATTTCTACAGCTTCTCTGAACAAGCGCGTGTGATAGTGCTTCTCTACAGCCAGAACTTCCGTGTCGGCGAATTTTATTACGTGGTCGGTGTCACTCAGTGCATGCTCTGCCACGGCCGATTTCTCCACCTGCCCCAACCTGCAATGTCGCTTATGCTCCTTGATCCTGGTGTCAATTGATAGTCCAGTCATTCCGACATAAGCTTTTCCGCATGTGCATGGTATGCGGTATATTCCCGACATTGCAAGTAGGTCCCTTTTCTCCTTTGCCGATTAAGACACTCTTTGATCGTCCTTGTCGGTTTGAAAATCGTCTTCACGCCATGTTTGCGCAATATACGACCGATTCTGTCCGTCACTCTGGGAATGTGTGGCAGAAAGGCCGTACCCGACATTTGTTTTTCTGATTCCTTACTTCGCCGAGTGTTTGGCTCTGTTACACTTCTAATATAATTTGTGGAGTACTCATTGCTCCCCAGAACACTTTACAGGCGTTGCAATTCTCGTCTGAGGTGCTGCGGCCCACGAGCGTATTAATCGTGCCTCTTTTCTGGATCGGGTGGTGGTTTGGTAGTTTGTACAGATATCGGTCCGTGTGTGTCGGTTTTCTATACACGCTGCGTCTCAGGTTTTCGCCATCCCTTTTCACCAGCACATCTAGAAGTTTTCTTGTCCTTTTCTACTTCCATGGTAGATTTTATGTTGGCATGGAGGCTGTTCAAGTGTCTTAGGAAGTCACTGAGCTGTTCTTCACCATGGCTCCACACCACGAATGTCAATTGGAGAGGATACAAATGTTGTGTACAGCTATATAGCTAAAGTACAGAATGGGATACTATTAGCATCGAAGGCGGAAAAAAAACTGTACCCCATAGTGAAGTACGGGATACAAATTGTACATATGTCGTCTTATTGCCTCTTTGCGTACTGTGGTACAGGTCGCAAATGTAACGTACGTCCATTTCCACGTTTTCGTTAGCAGTGTACAAATATAGCAGTAAACGAAAGTGTGGGGTACAAATATTATGTACGTAGCTCGTTCTGCCATCGACAGAATTAATATCCACGTAACAACAGACTGTTAGTGATGGCAGAGGCGAAATAAATAACACATGTAAAATTTGTGTCCCGTGCTTCAAAATGGTTCAAATGGCTCTGAGCACTATGGGACTTAACTGCTGTGGTCATCAGTCCCCTAGAACTTAGAACTATTGAAACCTAACTAACCTAAGGACATCACACACATCCATGCCCGAGGCAGGATTCGAACCTGAGACCGTAGCAGTCGCGCGGTTCCGGACTGAGCATCCCGTGCTTCATTTAGGGTTTAGTGAAGCAGGGGATACATAGTTAAACTGAACAACAGGACACTAATGCTAGTGAAAACGAAGAAATCAACTTGTATCCCTTACTGTACTTAAGCAATACACTTCTAATGAGGTTCGAGTTACAACTCATGTATATGTGACGTCATGTATTCTACACTGCCAATATTTTCCATCCATTTTTTCCCTTTCATTTTCCAGAGAAATAATACGATACAAACACGCGATATCCTTAACGTGAAAATACTACTGACCTTTCTATATGTCAACTATATTGTTCGTCTGTCGTATTCCTTTGTTTCTGAAGATTCTTGTCAGCTCTTTCAACTGTGTAACAAATGCTCTCTGGCCAATTCTGACGTCACTGGTCAAAGCCGACAGGTTGTATCCCCTGCTTCACTAGACCCGAAAGAACAATAGAATCTGAGTCAAAAGATAGATCTTCCGCGTCGCCTAACTCATTAAACGGACAATACAATGTGTATTAATGCAAGTTGATTGACTCTTTAAACATTTTAAGTGTCTAAGTGAGCACATGAATAATGGACAGTGAAAAGTGACTAGTTTAAACCAGTATTACGGCGTATTAATAAAACATTTACTCCGACATAAGTTATCTCTGAAGTTACGCCGGACCGTTGCTAATATCTGGACGTAGCAACGGCATAGTACGCAGAAAAGTTTCATCCTCACTATGTACAACGTGCATTCAAGTTCTAAGGCCTCCGACTTTTTTTCTAATTAACTACTAACCCGAAATCGATGAAACTGGCGTTACGTCTCGACGTAATCGCCCTGCAGACGTACACATTTTTCACAACACTGACGCCATGATTCCATGGCAGCGGCGAAGGCTTCTTTAGGAGTCTGTTTTGACCATTGGAAAATTGCTGAGGCAATAGCAGCATGCTGGTGAATGTGCGGCCACGGAGAGTGTCTTTCATTGTTGGAAAAAGCCAAAAGTCACTAGGAGCCAGGTCAGGTGAGTAGGGAGCATGAGGAATCACTTCAAAGCTGTTATCACGAAGAAACTGTTGCGTAACGTTAGCTCGATGTGCGGGTGCGTTGTCTTGGTGAAACAGCACATGCGCAGCCCTTCCCGGACGTTTTTGTCGCAGTGCAGGAAGGAATTTGTTCTTCAAAACATTTTCGTAGTTTTTGGAACGCAATGGGTGAGGATTACACCCTCGCTGTCCCAGAACATGGACACCATCATTTTTTCAGCACTGGCGATTACCCGAAATTTTTTTGGTGGCGGTGAATCTGTGTGCTTCCATTGAGCTGACTGGCGCTTTGTTTCTGGATTGAAAAATGGCATCCACGTCTCATCCATTGTCACAACCGACGAATAGAAAGTCCCATTCGTGCTGTTGTTGTGCGTCAACATTGCTTGGCAACATGCCACACGGGCAGCCGTGTGGTCGTCCGTTAGCATTCATGGCACCCACCTGGATGACACTTTTCGCATTTTCAGGTCGTCATGCAGGATTGTGTGCACAGAACCCACAGAAATGCCAACTCTGGAGGCGACTGTTCAACAGTCATTCAGCAATCCGCCAAAAGAATTCTCTCCACTTTCTCGATCATGTCATCAGACCGGCTTGTGCGAACCCGAGGTTGTTTCGGTTTGTTGTCACACGACACTCTGCCTTCATTAAACTGTCGCACCCACGTACGCACTTTTGACACATCCATAACTCCATCACCACATGCCTCCTTCAACTGTCGATGAATTTCAATTGGTTTCACACCACGCAAATTCAGAAAATGAATGATTGCACGCTGTTCAAGTAAGGAAAAACTTCGCCATTTTAAGTATTTAAAACAGTTCTCATTCTCGCCGCTGGCGGTAAAATTCCATCTGCCGTACGGTGCTGCCATCTCTGGGACGTATTGACAATGAACGCGGCCTCATTTTAAAACAATGCGCATGTTTCTATCCCTTTCCAGTCTGGAGAAAAAAAATCGCAGGCCTTAGAACTTGAATGCACCTCATATGATGTGAAAAACGACCGTAATGATGAAATCGAGAATCAAGATTTTATTTCATCACGGAACTAACCGAGCATAAAAATAAAAATAAACGATTGCAGTTTACCAGTTCGCACAAGCTGAGAAGACTGCTGCGGTCAGATAACAGAATATCTCTAAACCACGCAAGGAGCTGTGTTTTTACGTGAGTTACAGGTGGCGTTCCACGTCATACCGACGGGGACGAACATCGTTTCGAGTCGCGTCTCCTAGCGGCGAGTGAAGGAGGAGGGAAGGCACGTCACAGTCTGTAATTGCCTGTCGTCCTATACGACAGGAGTGAACTGTCGTTTGCAGTCCCCACTCTCTTCCGGTGTGTGTATGACAGCGCGCCATTACTGCCATCGGCCAGTCGGGGTCCGAAACCAGTGGTCGTCCCATGAATGAGCGCAGACTAGCCTTTTCGAATTCCCGATCTCTAGTGAAAATTTGACGTAGCCGACCAGGCCAACGAAAATACAAAAAGAGTCCGCTTTGAGTAGCTGAAATGTGCAACGGCTATGTTTTGTGCCAAATTGCCGCCGTGACGTCACGTGGGAGCACACCTCAGATGCGTATCGTAAAGGTAAGACGCTGTACAGTCGCGAATAAATGCGTCGGAGGAAGACACCACTTCCCACAGTCGCTTTTGTCCGGAAAATTTCACGCCTCGCTGACAAAGATGAAGCAACGCACCGCCGCCGTCCCTTGGCGCTCCAAACCCCCGGTTCTGGGACACTTCGAAATTAACTGACAAAGAAATAATGTGCAAACACTACTTTCGCTACATTGCGTAACTTTTATTGTTGTGATGTCCACCTCCGTAGCACAGAGGCAGCATTAGCGCCTACGACGCAGGGGGCTCGGGTTCGATTCCCGGCAGCGGACTGGGCGTTGTGTGTACTTGTTCATCTTTTTCATCATCATTGACTCCCAAGTCGCCGATGTGGCGTCACCTAAAAAGGACTTGCAATACGGCGGCCGAACTCCCCCGAATGAGGCCTCCCGGCCAACAATGCCATACGATCATTTCCATTGTTGTGATCTTCAGTCCGAAGACTGTTTTGATGCAACTCACTATCCAACTTCATCCCGTGTAGAAATGGGCAAACTGAAACACGTAACTGTTTCGAAACAAATAAAACAGTACAATGTAATGTTTCGATACGCTGTTTCGAAACAGTGAAACAGTTACTGTTTTGTAATCTAATAAACCTACACATTTTATAATCTTGAATGTCTACTGTATTAGTATGTCCACATAAACAGAAATGAGGTGCGAGAGCGCTAATCATGTCGCAGAAAGTATGAAACTATCACTTAGACGTATTGGCAGTTTCGTATTTCCTGCAGCTAATGCGCTGCTTTCTTGTCGTGTGAATTTCGTACTTTTAAATTGGCTGAGGACAGCCGTAGCTGAAGACAGAAGAACCCCCAAGAACGGAACTGGAGATGGGAGCAAACTGCAGAAACAACGGATATGCTACTGGGATTCCCACATTCCGTTAGTATGGGTAATATACCCATCCTGCTAATTTCCACGCACACAAAGGGAATCATAGTGGATAATAGGCACAGTGACTTTAGACTCACAAATAACGCCAAATAATTCGAAAAAAATAACAAAATATAACAGAAAAAATTTTGTCTTGCCAGGTGTTTCGACCTGTTACTATACATTCACCATACTTCCCAGCCCTTCCCGTTCACCATTACACTATCAGTGATATGTCAAACAGATTGCTTGCAATTATACCGACATCAAATTTATGTGTATGTCTAATAACTGTCACTCTACGCCTTTTTTTATTCAAAATGTTGTAGGCTTACTTGCGTTTCTTAATGTGATTACTGTACATGAACAGAGAAGCGTATGTTACAAAAAAAAAAGTGTAATTTAACTGAATGATTTTCACATATTTATTATTTTGAATGTGAATAGTATGCGTTGTTTTCTAGTTTTGTTAGTGTTTATAAAGCAGATGTTACGCCATTTCGGAATAGGACAGTCAGCTAGAAACGAAGATTTATTTTCGGATATCTTAAGCTTCATGCTATTGCTTGTCAAAAAGATTTCGACACTCTTAAAAGTGTTTCATGAAGTGGTATGTTGTGTTTCAGTGCCTGTGCCGAGCCCGAATCTCGTCCGACACAGAGCGGAATGAAACATCACTGTATCGATACAATTAGTCCGTTCCAAGCACAGGTGGGGTGAACAGTATTATTTTGAAACAACGGTGCAGTTTCTGTGTCTGCCTCGAGATCGAATCTGGTCCGGTTATCTGAGACAGGGGCGGAATGAAACACCACTGTTTCGAAACAGTGAACCACAGCCGTTCCGGAAGTTTCCCGAAACACTGAAACAGTTCCACGTATCGATACACTGTATCGAAACATAGAAACAGTGGCCAAGTCTAACCCCGTGCAAACCTCTTCACCTCCGAATAACTACTGCAACTGACATCATTTTGTATCTGCTCACTGTATTCATTTCTTGGTCTCCCTCTACAATTTTTAACCCCCCACCCCCCAACCACCCACACTTCTTTCCAGTACTAAACTGGTGATCCTTTGATGTCTCAGAATGTGTCTTGTCAATCAATCCCTTTTTCTAGGCAGGGTGTGCCACGAATTTCTTTTCTCCCCAGTTCTATTCGGTAATTCCTCATTAGTTACGAATCTCCTGATTTCTTCTGCAACACCATATTTCAGAAGCTTCGATTCGCTTCTTGTTTAAACTATTTATCGTCCATGTTTCACTTCCATACATGGTTAAATTCCATAAAAATATTCAGATGAGACTGCCTAACACTTCAATCTATGTTCGATATTAACGGATATGTTTTCTTCAGAAACGCTTTTCTTGCCGTTGCGCCAGCTGTTTATATCCTCTCTACTTGGAGCGTCATCAGTTATTCTGCTGCCATTCTCTCAGCATCACCCGATTTAATTCTACTACATTTCATCATCCTCGTTTTGATTTTGTTGATGTTCATCTTATAATCCCTTTTCAAGACAATGGCCATTCCGGTCAACTGCTCTTCCAAGTCCTTAGCTGTCTCAGACAGTATTACAATGTCATCTGCAAACCTCAAAGTTTTTATTTTATTTATTTTTTTACACGAGGGTGCTGTGTACTTGTTAGATAGCAATTACTTCTGTACCAGCTGATATCTGCTTGTTCCCACATTAAAATGACTGGCGGAAATTGATGGTGGAGACTTATTTGCATCAAACGAGTCAGCCAGAAATTGGTGGACACGTTTCATCACGGGATACAAAAAGGGCAAGCATTTTGATATGTCCACCTTATTAATTTCTCTGTTTTATTACCTGTTGCCCATATTAACTGGCTTGGCATAGGGGTATTGATCACGAAAATGTAGAGAATAATATTATTCACATCCTTTCAAGAGGCTTACTACCTTCACAAACAGTCCTTTTTGTGGCAAAACAAATAAACAGTCAAGAAAAGAAGAAAGATATGTAAGAGGGATTCATCACAACTCATACGCATTTTACGGCGGTTAATGTTTCCAGTGATACGTCGCCAATAGAGTAATTGGACAGTAGTGGATTTCTTTGCATTTTATGTACAATATATCTGTTTTAGGTTCATGGTCAACTGCTGGACCCTGCACCAATCTTTCATTCTCTTCAGTCTTCCCAGTAATTCGCAAATTTTCAGGTGTTTGGTACCTTTAAACGGTCGTGTCAGACTTTCTTGGGGTACTCCTGAAATTACCTTCATAGCTATTTGTTTCGTTCCGCTAAGAAGGGCGTGCTGACTTCTATCTGAAAGAAAAGTCCTGAGTCGAGCCACAAATCTGATCCGATGCTGGGTAAGCTCGTATTTTGCTCTCTAACCGACAGAGAGTAACTCTCTCGAAAACCTTCCTGAAGTCACGGGACGCGGTATCAACCTGGGCGCCTATGTCTGCGCGCTCTGGATCTTACGGACCTAGAAAATGAGCTGAGATCACAAAATATTTGTTTCCGCCCATAATGATTTTTATATATTTTGTCCCTTCAAAAACAGCATAATATGTCAGTTTTAAACATATTCCATAATTCCACAACAAACTGACATCAGCCGTATAGGCCTGTTTATTATGTGCATCTGTCCTACGATCCTTCTTGAAAATGGGAATGGTCTTCGCTTTTTTCCAGTCTCTAGGATCTCTTCGTTGCCCCAGCGAAATACGACAAACTACTGCTACAAGAAAAGCAAGTTCTTTCTCATAGTCTCTGTGGAACCTGACAGGTATTTCGTCTAGTACAGATGCTTTTCTACTATAAAGGGACTGTAGTTGCTTTCTTATTTAAATATCTGCCACTTCGGCGCCAAAAAGCAGTTGCGAAAGAACGAAATTAGTATTGCGGCCTTTCCTCTGTCATCTTCCGTTTCAGTGCCAGCGACGCAAATACATAGGTACTTTGGACGCATAAGACCAAAGATTCTTACAGGTTTTATCAGGCTGATCGGAAAATTTTCTCTTTAAATTTCATTGAAGTTTCTCTCACTGCTCTCCTTACGCTCGTTTTCCCTTCGCTCTGCTTTTGTTTGTCTGCCAGGCTTCGACTTTTCTTAAACATATAATGAAGCTTCCTTTGATTTCTAGCAGCTTACACGGCAATTCAATCACAGTGTCTTTCTTATCCCGCAAAACCTTGCTCGGAACGTAATTGTCTAAGGCGTATTGACGATGTCTTTGAATGTTATCCATTTGTGTCCACATCTGCGTCCTCAGGACTGAATATCTGACTCTGACGCCTCAGATACTCTACTGCTTCTATCCTGTCATTCTTGTTGTTGTTGTTGTTGTTGTGGTCTTCAGTCCTGAGACTCGTTTGATTCAGCTCTCCATGCTACCCTATCCTGTGCAAGTTTCTTCATCTCCCAGTACTTACTGCAACCTACATTCTTCTGAATCTGCTTAGTGTATTCATCTCTTGGTCTCTTTCTACGATTTTTGCCCTCCACGCTGCGCTCCAATGCTAAATTTGTGATCTCTTGTTCCCTAGAACATGTCCCGGTCCCTTCTTCTTGTCAAGTTGTACCACAAACTCCTCATCTCCATAATTCTATTCAATACCTCCTCATTAGTTATGTGATCTACCCATCTAATCTTCAGTATTCTTCTGTAGCACCACATATCGAAAGCTTCTATTCTCTTCTTGTCCAAACTATTTATCGTACATGTTTCACTTCCATACATGGCTACACTCCATACAAATACTTTCAGAAACGACTTCCTGACACTTACATCTTTACTCGATGTTAACAAATTTATCTTCTTCATAAACACTTTCCTTGCCCTTCCCAGTCTATATTTTATATCTTCTCTTCTCTACTTCGACCATCATCAGTTATTTTGCTCCCCAAATAGCAAAACTCCTTTACTGCTTTAAGTATCTCATTTCCTAATCTAATTCCCTCAGCATAACCCGACTTAATTCGACTACATTCCATTATCCTCGTTTTGCTTTTGCTGATGTTCATCTTATACGCTCCTTTCAAGACACTGTCCATTGCGTTCGACTGCTCTTCCAAGTCCTTTGCTGTCTCGGACAGAATTACAATGTCATCGGCGAACATCAAGGTTTTTATTTCTTCTCCATGGATTTTAATACCTTCTCCAAATTTTTCTTTTGTTTCCTTTACTGCTTGCTCAATATACAGATTGAATAACATCGGGGAGAGGCTACAACCCTGTATCATTTCCTTCCCAACCACTGCTTTCCTTTCATGTCCCTCGACTCTCATAACTGACAACTGGTTTCTGTACAAATAGTAAATAGCCTTTCGCTCTCTCTATTTTACCCATGCCACCTTCCGAATTTGAAATATAGTATTTCAGTCAACATTGTCAAAAGCTTTCTCTAAGTCTACAAAAGCTAGAAAGGTAGGTTTTCCTTTCCTTAATCTAGCTTCTAAAATAAGTCGTAGGGTCAGTATTGCCTCACGTGTTCCAACATTTCTACGGAAACCAAACTGATCTTCCACGAGGTCGGCTTCTACCAGTTTTTCCATTCGTCTCTAAAGAATTGTCGTTAGTATTTTGCAGCTGTAACTTATTAAACTGATAGTTCGGTAATTTTCTCATCTGTCAACACCTGCTTTCTTTGGGATTGGAATTATTATATTCTTCTTGAAGTCTGAGGGTATTTCGCCTGTCTCATACATCTTGCTCACCAGATGGTAGAGTTTTGTCATGACTGGCTGTCCCAAGGCCGTCAGTAGTTCCAATGGAATGTTGTCTACTCCTGGGGCCTTGTTTCGACTCAAGTCCTTCAGTGCTCTGTCAAACTCTTCACACAGTATCATATCTCCCTTTTCATCTTCATGTACATCCTCTTCCATTTCCGTAATAGTGTCCTCAAGTACATTGTCCTTGTATAGATCCTCTATACACTCCTTCCACCTTTGTGCTTTCCCTTCTTTGCTTAGAACTGGGTTTCCATCTGGTCTCTTGATATTCATAGAAGTGGTTCTCTTTTCTCCGAAGGTCTGTTTAATTTTCCTGTAGGCAGTAACTATCTTACCCTCGTCAGATAATCCTCTACATCCTTACATTTGTCCTCTAGCCATCCCTGCTTAGCCACTTTGCACTTCCTGTCGATCTCATTTTTGAGACATTTGTATTCCTTTTTGCCTGCTTCATTTACTGCGTTTTTATATTTTCTCCTTTCATCAATTAAATTCCATATTTCTTCTGTTACCCAAGGATTTCTACTAGCCCTCGCCTTTTTACCTACTTGATCCTCTGCTGCCTTCACTAATCCATCCCTCAGAGCTAACCATTCTTCCTCTACTGTATTTCTTTCCTCTGTTCCTGTCAATCGTTCTCTAATACTCTCTCTGAAACTCTCTACAACCTCTGGTTTAGTCAGTTTATCCAGGTCACATCTCCTTAAATTCACACATTTTTGCAGTTTCTTCAGTTTTAATCTACAGTTCATAACCAATAGATTGTGGTCAGAGTCCACATCTGCCCCTGGAAATGTCCTACAGTTTAAAACCTGGTTCCTAAATCTCTGTCTTACCATTATATAATCTATCTGATACCTTCTAGTATCTCCAGGATTCTTCGATGTATACAACCTTCTTTTATGATTCCTGAATCAAGTGTTAACTATGATTAATTTATGCTCTCTGCAAAATTCTACCAGACGGCTTCCTCTTTCATTTCTTACCCCCAATCCATATTTACCTACTATGTTTCCTTCTCTCCCTTTTCCTACTCTCGAATTCCAGTCACCCATGACTATTAAATTTTCGTCTCCCTTCACTACCTGAATAATTTCTTTTATCTCATCATACATTTCATCAATTTCTGCATCATCTGCAGAGCTAGTAGGCATATAAACTGGTACTACTGTATTAGGCGTGGGATTCGTGTCTATCTTGGCCACAATAATGTCATTCTTACTAAGCAAAAATATTTTCCTCCTATTCTTAACATTCCTTGTAACACCCATGGTCATTGATGAGTTAACTGATAAAAAAAGTTTCAAGGCTCTTTTTTGCTATCGTTGCTAGGAGATTAGGACGTTATCCTCACGATTTGGTTCTCTACCTACACTGCTCAAAAATTTAGAGGCACTTTTTAACGCTTGCATTATTTCTTCAGGAACGTTTGGAGTGAAACAGATTTTTGTTCTGGAAAAAGAAACCTTATTTAAGGGAAATGTACTGGGTCATGTTATGCCCACTGCAGTTTTAATGGGTCCCCGCATCATGCTGCAACAAGACACTGGGAGAGCGCACTTAGCAGCAGGCACCATGGGAACCGTACAGCACCACACACGTTGGTGCTACGACCAGGAATTTAACACAGTATCGTAAATCAAAGTGGAGACACCTTCACTTAAGTCCCATAAGGCAAAGAAAGAAACATTTTCTCGTCTAGTGGGCCCTCCACATGCCCGTATTACTACCTCACATGTTCGAGGCATGCTCCTGACAAATGTGGGAAAAGTTTCTTGTGGAATTTTTTCCCTTGATCAGCAACAAATTATGCTGGACAAGTAGTGAGTGTTGTGACGAATACAGGGATCAGCGACCGCAAGGCAGTTGCTGCTACGCTGAATACCGTAACACGTACAACCATCAAAAAGAAACGCAAAGTATATCTATTTGAAAAAGCTGATAAAAATGCTCTCAACGCCTTCTTAAGAAACAGTCTTCACACCTTCAGATCTGATCATGAAAGTGTAGAAAAGTTGTGGAAAGTTTTCAAAGAGCAACAGCAATTGAGAGATATATACCACATAAATTAATAAGTGATGGTACTGATCCCCCATGGTAGACAAAACGGGTCAGATCGTTGTTGCAGAAGCAACGGAAAAAGCATGCCAAGTTCAAAAGAACGCAAAGTCCACAAGATTGGCAAAGTTTTACAGAAGTTCGAAATATGGCGCGTACTTCAATGCAAGATGCTTTTAATAATTTCCACAACGAAATTCTGTCTCGAAATCTGGCAGAAAACCCAAAGAGATTCTGGTCATACATAAAGCACACCAGTGGCAAGACACAATCAATACCTTCACTGCGCGATAACAGCGGTGAAGTCACTGATGACAGTGCCACTAAACCAGAGTTATTAAACACGGTTTTCCGAAACTCCTTCACCAAAGAAGACGAAGTAAATATTCCTGAATTCGAATCAAGAACAACTGCTAAGATGAGAAACATTGAAGTAGATATCCTCGGTGTAACAAAGCAGCTTGAATCACTTAATAAAGGCAAAACCTCCGGTGCAGATTGAATACCAGTCAGGTTCCTCTCAGAGTATGCTGATAAAATAGCTCCATACTTAGCAATTATATACAAGCACTCGCTCACATAAAGATACATACCTAAAGACTGGAAAATTGCTCAAGTCACACCAATACCCAAAAAGGGAAGTAGGAGTAATCCGCTGAATTACAGGCCTATATCACTAACGTCGATTTGCAGTAGGGTTTTAGAACATATACATTATGAAGTAGCTCCAAAAAAAACGATTTATTGACATTAGTCAGCACGGATTCAGAAAATATCGTTGTTGTGAAACACAACTAGCTCTCTACACTCATGAAGTAATATGTGCTATCGACAGGGGATGTCAAATTGATTCCATATTTTTAGATTTCCAGAAGGCTTTCAACACCGTTCCTCACAAGCGTCTTCTAACCAAACTGCGTGCCTACGGAGTATCGCGTCAGTTGTGCGACTGGATTCGTGATTTCCTGTCAGAAAGTTCACAATTAGTAGTAATAGACGGAAAGTCATAGAGTAAAACAGAAGTAATATCCGGCTTTCCCCAAGGAAGTGTTATGGGCCCTCTGTTGTTCGTGATCTATATTAACGACATAGGAGACAGTTTGAGTAGCCGTCTTAGATTGTTTGCAGATGATGCTGTCATTTACCGGCTGTAAAGTCATTAGATGATCGAAACGACTTGCAAAATGATTTAGATAAGATATTTGTATGGTGCGAAAAGTGGCAATTGACCCTGAATAAAGAAAAGTTCGAAGTTATTCACATGAGTAATAAAAGAAATCAGCTGAATTTCTATTACGCGATAAGTCACACAAATCTGAAGGCTGTAAATTCAACTAAATACTTAGGGATTACAATTACAAATAACCTAACATGGAACGATCACATAGATAATATTGTGGGTAGAGCAAACCAAAGACTGCGATTCATTGGCAGAACACTTAAAAGATGCAACAGGTCTACTAAAGAGACTGCTTAACACCACGCTTGTCCGCCCTGTTCTGGAGTACTGCTGTGCGGTGTGGGATCCGCATCAGGTGCGACTGAAGGATGACATCGAAAAAGTACAAAGAAGGATAGCGCGTTTTGTATTATCGCGAAATAGGGGAGATAGTGTCACAGACATGATACGTGAATTGGAGTGGCATCATTAAAACAAAGGCGTTTTTCGTTGCGACGGGATCTTCTCATGAAATTTCAATTACCAGTTTTCTCCTCCGATTGCGAAAACATTCTATTGGCACCCACCTACATAGGGAGAAATGATCATCACGATAAAATAAGAGAAATCAGGGCTCGCGCGGAAAAATTTAAGTGCTCGTTTTTCCCGCGTGCCGTTCGAGAGTGGAACGGTAGAGAGACAGCATGAAGGTGGTTCGTTGAACCCTCTGCCAGGCACTTTACTGTGAATAGCAGAGAAATCACGTAGATGCAGATGTAGATGTAGAAGGACATCTGTAAGTTGTTCAAGAGTCCGAGATGCTACAGGACGGGTCAGAAGTTGTCTGTCCAGTGTAACGCATACACGCTCAAGGGGTTGAAGCCAGGACTCAGGGTTTCAATCGCGAGGTCCTGTAATGTTCCCGTGCTGGCCGCTGCTCAAAGCGCTGTCGCATTGTCTCGTTACAGAATAAAATGGGGACCCATTAAAATACAATGGGCATACCAAGATCCAGTACAATGTCGTCGATGTACCTCTGAGCACCAAGTCGACTTCTGAGTGTCCAAAGGTCTGACTGGTCATCAACTGTGATGCGACCGCACGCCTTGACAGCCGTAGCGAAATCTGTACGTTGCCTGGACCGCTGCTTCATTACAACATTCACCACGCAGACGACATACACTTCGCACCTTGTTAGACGAAAGTGGGACTCGACTACAAACAAAACACTGCGGCAGTGCCGCACCTGCCAGCGCCTATGTTCCTCGGCAAATCGAAGTCGATCTCTCTCATGTGTCGAGCAGTTAATCGAAGGACGTGATGAGGTCTTCCTTGTCTTCCACCGGCGTCTCGGAGTCTGTTCCCTATTGTTTGGTCGCTGACACTGTAACCAGTTGCTGCCCTTAGACCATATTGCAGGTCCCAGGCAGACGAAGAGCGCTGACGGATAGAACAACACACATCGGTCGTCTGCGGCCGATGTTCGGCCTTGCGCTAGCTTACTTGCGTATGCAATTGTTTCACAATATAGTTTTTAAAACCCGCCGAACAACATTAAGCTCTGTAGACACTACATGGATGATCGAACCTTCCTGTAGTCATGCCAGTGGGCGGACACGTTCTGCATCAGGCAGACGCCTCATCTTCATTCATGAGACGTACACAAAGAGTAAAGAGACGCACACGTTGCTTACACTCGCTATGCTCGTCCAGTTCACTCTTAGACATAGCACGATGCACCACCACTAAGCCACTGCTTTCAAACGTGTCGTGGGGAACTGTCCTCATTATTAAAGCATGTCGAAAGAATAAGAACAATAGTGTACACACTGGCGGAAAAAAATGGCAACACCAAAACATAATTAATATAGAATAATAGATGAGCCATGTGCAGCTCGCGTTGGCGCCGTTGGTAGGTTGGCATCGTGTAATAGGGAAAGTGGCGTCTCGTTTTCTTCTTGTGTTACTGGTGCCACTATGTTTGCTAGAGTTGCCTGTCCGCGAGTGGCAGCAGCAGCGTTATCTATATCTAGTACAGTGGTACTATCTTTGGAAGGATGCGAAGTGTTTACTGGGATGGGTGTGTTGGCATTTTGGTTGAGACGGAGCAGCAGTGGGGTCCGGCAGCGCGAGGACATGCCTGGACTGCTGGCGACACCCAGGCACTGCCGGATCGAGGGGCTGCAGTTGTGAGGGCGACAACCTCGTTCTCCACCGGACCCAGGAGGTTTGAGTTAAGTGAGCATTAATCCAGTAGTGAAACCTCCACTATTTTGAGATCACGCCGTTTGTTCGCGCTTTGCTGCTCGCAGGGTCGCTGAGACGAAGAGCACCGAGTGGAGAGTTTGGAGTTGGCGAAATTAATTACCTGCCCTCCACCTTTCATTATTAATCATTGAATTCCTTACGTTTATTGATGAAGTTGAACCAGCGGTATTTTTCTGCCTAGTGGCCGCTAACGCCCCAGTTACCTGCCCTGGAGGTTAGCGTATTTTCGCGGCATCTACCTGTCCTCGCCTTGACCCTGCTGTCCAGTAAGGCATGTAGTTCGACAGCCTCCTCGATTGTGGTTCGGATAATTCTTTCTTTTGAACTACTTTGGTCGTAGTGGGTCCTTCTGCTTCTGGATGTTCTAAGCAGCGGATTCAGAAGATGCAGTGCTGTCCGTCGGTTCCGCCTTGCCTGGGTTATTCCATCGTTGTGTTGGATATCAGACGTTAGGTAGATGTTGCAAGAGTGTTGGCCGGCGTTTAATCTGCCATTAGCTTGAGTTGCCATCCAGTCAAGTGAATACAACTCTTGGCTGCCTGTCTCATCATTTACGAAGTTGAGCGACTTGATCCTTGGGACACTGTCTGAGGCCCACTTCTCTCTTGATTTGGTCAGATTCACAGCCTTCTGCTGTGAATACACTTTGCCTTAAGAATTTTTAATTAGATATTGCCTCTCAATATGATTGTCCTTTCTTATAACATTTTAGTAAGAATTTTGCTATCTAGGCCTTCAGTTGTCAAATTGTTTTTGAGTAATTACTGTTGGGGCCTTCAGCCGCCAAATGATTTGGATTTCTTGTCAATAAGGCCTTCGGCCATGAATGCAGTTTGTATTTTTAATTAGGTATTGTCTCTTAATATAGTTGTCCTTTCTTTATAATATTTTAGTAAGAATTTGCTATCTAGGTCTTCAGCAATCATATTGTTTTTTGAGTTATTACTATTGGGGCCTTCAGCCGACAAATAATTTGAATTTTTGGTGAATAAAGCCTTCAGAGCGTTTCTGAAGAAGAGAAATCTATTAACATCGAGTATAGATTTAAGTGTCAGGAAGTCGTTTCTGAAAGTGTTTGTATGGAGTGTAGCCATGTATGGAAGTGAAACATGGACAATAAATAGTTTGGACAAGAAGAGAATAGAAGCTTTCGAAATGTGGTGCTACAGAAGAATGCTGAAGATTAGATGGGTAGATCACATAACTAATGATGAAGTATTGAATAGGATTGGGGAGAAGAGAAGTTTGTGGCACAACTTGACTAGAAGAAGGGATCGGTTGGTAGGACATGTCCTGAGGCGTCAAGGGATCACAAATTTAGCATTGGAGGGCAGCGTGGAGGGTAATAATCGTAGAGGGAGACCAAGAGATGAATACACTAAGCAGATTCAGAAGGATGTAGATTGCAGTAGGTACTGGGAGATGAGGGAGCTTGCACAGGATAGATTAGAATGGAGAGCTGCATCAAACCAGTCTCAGGACTGAAGACCACAACAACAACAAGGCCTTCAGCCATGAATGCAATTTGTCTGAAGAATTTTAATGAGATATTGTCTCTTAATATGATTGTCCATTTTCTTTTAACAATATTTTAGTAAGAATTTGCTATCTAGGCCTTCAGTCATCATATCATTTTTTGAGTTATTACTATTGGGGCCTTCAGCCAACGAATAATTTGAATTTCTGGTCAATAAGGCCTTCAGCTGTGAATGCAATTTGTCTAAAGAATTTTTAATTACATATTGTCTTAACAGTCAAAGTTGATAATTGTTGCTCACTGTCAACGTTATATGCCATTGGTTCAAAATAAAGCGGACGTGATTTTAAAAAAAAATACCTGAGCAACCAACGGTAACTGAGTATGTCCCGTCCACACCTATTCCTGCCTTCCCTATGTCCCAAGTTTCAATGGAATTTCTGTAATACGTTTGTCTAGGTAACATATTTATGTGGTAAACATTACAAGATCAAAGGTTAATGTAAGCGCGAGATAAGCCATTGCGAATTTGAGATGCTGGTACATTAATAACCGGTGTAACCGCCAGAATGTCGAGTGAAAGCACGGAAACATGCATGCTTTGTGTTGTACAGATGCCGGATGTCAGTTTGTGGGATGGAGTTTCATGCCCGTTGCACGTGAACCGCCAATACAGGGACTGTTTGTGGATGACGCTGCATTTTTCGTCCGATAGTGTCCCGTATGTGCTCGATTGGAGACAAATCTGGTGATCGAGCAGGCCTAGGCAACATGTCGGCACTCTGTAGAGCATGTTGGGTTACAACAGAGGTATCTGGGCGAGCGTTATCCTGTTGGAAAATACACCCCAGAGTGCTGCCCATGAGTGATAGCACAACAGGTCGAGTCATCAGATTGACGAACAAATTTGCAGTTGGCGTATGTGGGATGGCCAGGAGATTGCTCCTGCTGCTGTGCGATATAGCATCCAGGCGATAACTCCAGATGTAGGTTCTTTGTGACCGTATATTCTCATGACCGCCGCTGCCAGAAATCATGTGCGGTCACTCCATTCCTGTCACGGTTAACTGCAGTATCGCAAATGGAACATTCAGCTTCTCGTAGCCCTACCATACGACCTCGTTAAAACTCAGTGTGGTGTTGATAAAGGCGTCTTTGTCGCCTTAAACGCATTCTTGGCTAACATCGAGTGGCCACGTCTAATCTCATAGATATCTAACGCTCACGACTGTAATAGCGTGCCGGCGGCCGTTGTGGCCGAGCGGTTCTAGGCGCTTCAGTCCGGAACCACGCGGCTGCTACGGTCGCAGGTTCGAAACCTGCCTGGTGCATGGATGTGTGTGATGTCCTTAGGTTAGTTAGGTTTAAGAAGTTCTATGTCTAGGGGACCGATGACCTCAGATGTTAAGTCCCATAGAGCTCAGAGCCATTTGAACCGTTTTTTTTTCTTTTGTTATAGCGTGTGTTTAGAGCGAACCTGATTTGCATCGTCATTGTCGCGCTACTAGCGTCACCCTTATGCGACTGGCGTGATATTCTCAACAGGCATCGTTTTTCAGATGTAGAAACACGCCTACCAACTTTCGTTTATTTCGCACAACTCCTTGGTTCTTGCGATTTTTTTCCGTCATTGTATCTTAATCGCGGACTACATACGTGATACGCTCGACCAAATTCTTGTCCTCCTAATTGTTTTGCGCACCGTATCTTCTCGAAATAATTTACAGAAAACAGTTCAGAATAGCTTCACAGGAAATCCTGTAAGACGTGTATATTTCTATTGTCTATTGTCAAACCACAATTTACGAAAGATGTTTATATTTTATCAATAGTATTAAGTAGGAATAATTAATACTTGCCATGTTGGAAATAACTGAGGTAGCAGGGAATGTGTGCACCAAAGTATTGTTGGCAGAAGAGATCGCACATTGATATAATTTTTAAAAGGGCGGGAGAGACCGCGCATGGAGACACATTAAGAAAAGAGCAGGAAAGACCGCGCATTGATACATTTTGTAATGATAGCAGGGATCGTCTGCACCAGAAAGCATTGTTGGCGGGAGAGACCGAACTTTAGCGTTCGTACGAAGTCAGTCGTACGCGAGATGTGAAGCGAGTCGGTAGCACGTCCGAAGCGAGAGGTTGAGAGGAGCGGTGTGCCTGCCAGCCACTAGCTATGATTTACAAGAGATTATAAACGGATGTACAGAGACATCAGCTAACTATTATCATAAGAGGAACTAATATTATTGAATTTTTTTTTTTTTTTTTTTTTTTTTTTTTTTTTTTTTTTTTTTTTTTTTTTTTTTGAGAAACTCAGTACTACTGAAGGTATGTTTGCGCATTGCTAGTTGTAAAAAGTAAGTCCCATTTGAACGTTTAAAATCATTTCATTCAGAATATAATTAATTTTTTCCAGCAATATTGCATTACTGATTACAGTCCATCCCAAAAACCTTCAACGTAAAACTTTGCAAAATTTTATTGTTGTCAAGAAAAAGCTTAACTATGAATTGAGTAACTTCAGTCAAATTAATTAAAGAAAAACGTCAGCATTGCTATTAAAGAATAACGTTGCTTTCGTAATAAATACAGCCACTTATTATGACAGCCCACCAGCAGCTAATAGAATATAGTAAAACAGAGTAAGTATATTCACGTCGCAGTTCGATGTAGCAGTCAGATGGCGATCCAGTAACAGTAAAAAAGGTAAGGAACAGTTTTGGGTTACTGCAGTAACGACTGAGGGCCACGACGACGACACATTCTATGTTTCGTCGAAATAATCAGAAAATCACTTTTAATAATCAGCATTTAAATTTGTTCTGCGAAGATTGGGAAAGAGAATTAATTTCAAAGGGAAGATTTCATTTGTTATCATTAAGCAAGAGATAGAAATCCTAAGGGAAGGTTTCATAGATTATTGTAGAAGGGAAGGTTCCGTAACAAAAGAGGTATAGAGGAGACGGGAAGGTAAAGTCTTGTCTCTAACACCAGTTTAGATCGGTGTCAGTCAATTGCTGTCCGGTTTCTGCGTTCTTTGACGAACTGAAGACGTGTCGTTTTATCTGCCTCTATGAGCACTAGCCTTTTGCAAGCTACCCGACCCAGTGTCCATCGCATGCTGTTCCGTTCACAATGTTCGCTCGGAGACTGATTGAGACAGACCTGTATTCACCGACAGCAGCAGTTATTGTTGGGCTTGAAACCGTTTTCACGGCCAAGGCGTAAGCCTCAGTCTGCGAAGGTGTTGTTGACATACCTCGATGTGGACAGCTGAAAATGTGTGCCCCGACCGGGACTCGAACCCGGGTTCTCCTGCTTACATGGCAGACGCTCTATCCATCTGAGCCACCGAGGACGCAGATGAATAGCGCGACTGCAGGGACTTATCCTCGGTTAAGAACAGTCAGATTGTGTACGAGATTTAAAATTATACTTCCACTATTTACAGACTTAAGACTTGCATCTGCTTTCCATAAATCCATCATTCACACAGTAGGTAGTTACTTGGCTGTTACAACCAAGTATTGTCAAAAATTAAAGTAATAGACGGAGTTGGCCACCAAAAATTCTTTCTCGGTGTCTCAGATGGATAGAGCGTCTGCCATGTGAGCAGGAGATCCCGGGTTCGAGTCCCGGTCGGGGCACATATTTTCAGCTGTCCACATCCAGGTATATCAACAACACCTGTCGGCAGCTGAGGTTGTCAGTTAGTCATCATTTATTCAAGGGAAAAGCTGCACGGTCATCAACAGTAACTGTTCTTTCGAGAACAAGTTACTGTCTTCGTATATAGAGATTAGATTAGATTAGATTAATTATTCATTCCACAGACCCATAAAAGAGGGAATCCTCCTGGGTGTGGAACATGTCAGATAAACAAATTACAAAAATGCAATTAGAAAAACTTGAGTTTCATTAATTTTAATGATCCTCAGTCAGTAAACAGTAAAATTATGTACATGAATTAAATTTAAACTTCTAATATTTGCAGGTTTAATACCTACATGTGCTTTCAATAAGTCCATCATTCAGACATTTGCTAGTTTCTTGGTTATTACAACCAAGTATTGTCAAAAATTAAAGTAAATTATTCATTTCAGTGATCCTCGGTTAAGAACAGTCAGATTGTATACAAGATTTAAAATTATACTTCCACTATTTACAGACTTAAGACTTGCATCTGCTTTCCATAAATCCATCATTCACACAGTAGGTTGTTACTTGGCTGTTACAACCAAGTATTGTCAAAAATTAAAGTAATAGACGGAGTTGGCCACCAAAAATTCTTTTACATTATGTTTAAATTGTGCCTTGTCTGAAACTAAACTCTTAATGGTTGCTGGTAACTTATTGAAAATATGCGTTGCTAAATAGTGGACTCCTTTCTGGGCAAGAGTAAGTGATTTTAAATCTTTATGTATATTGTTCTTATTCCTAGTACTGATACTGTGTACTAAGCAGTTAGTCGGAAAAAGAGATGTATTATTTACAACAAACTTCATTAAGGAATAAATATACTGAGAAGCTGTGGTTAGTATGCCCAGTTCTTTGAATTTGTTTCGACATGATGTTCTTGGATTTACACTACTCCTTTCTCTTATTATACGCTTCTGTACTCTGTTTGTGGAGTTACCCCAAAATTTGATACCATATGACATAATGGAGTGAAAATAAGCAAAATATGCCAGTTTTTTTTATATTTATATCTGCTATGTCTGACATCATTCGCAATGCAAACACAGACTTGTTTAGGCGCTTTAGCAGTTCGTTAGTATGTTGCTCCCAACTGAATTTATTATCAAGTTGTAATCCCAAGAATTTAACACTCTCAACTTCTCCTATTTCCATGTCATCATATTTTATACACACACCAGAAAGAAATCTCTTGGAAGTTCTGAACTGCATATAGTGGGTCTTTTCAAAGTTTAATGGCGGTGAATTGGCTATGAACCACTTATTAATGTCAGTAAAAATTTGATTAGCTGCACTTTCTAAATGCCTGTCCACCAGGATATTTTTGCGACCACTGCTCATACACCGCGTTACATAGCTGTGTGTGGTACTGTAACCTCCTCCTCACTTATCGACCTTAATGACAGTGAAAAATTAAACCACGTGTACCTAATGGAAATTTGGGAAAAGCAATCGACACTAAAGTTAATCTGTCAGTAAAGAGGGAGGAAGGGTTACATCTAAATGAAAAGGAAAAATGCAAATGAAATTGGTGGAAATTAATTTTGAAAAGGGTAAAGTTAATAAACAAAGTAAATGTTCGGTCGTTACGTTAACAATTAACTGGCGTTAATTAGATATTTGAGATTAGGGGAAACTTACAGTCGCCAGTCCTAGGACAACTACTAAAATAACTGAAAAAGAAAGGTTATTGCACATATAATTAGCACTAAAAGCGTGGCAACTGACGGTTGACACGTGTTATGTGAAAACTGAATGTTTGTCAGAAGTAATAAATTTCGCTACACTGTGACTCAATTTAGCAAAAGAATTCATAAAACCGGAAAATCGAAAGTTAATTTAGTGACTGAATTTAATAGTGAGCTTTGTTTCTGAAGCACTACGAAATTCAGTAAAATTCGGTTAGTCTTGGGCTACCTCAACAATCATTTCAAAAGCTACTTGAATCTACGCAATTTACAAATAAGAGATTTAACTTTGAACTTGAATTAAATGATTCTGAACAATTAAGAATAGTAAAATTTAGTATGTACCAAGCTGAGCTGCAGTCACAGGTAAGCAAAAATATGGTAACAAAACTCGCACTCTTAATTTGTGCTTGTGTAATCTAAATATTGGAGCCAGCTATGAATACCTTAACTGAACTTTGAAATTAAAGCAGTGAAATCGAATGATATTACTTTAATGCTGGCGTTTGAATTTCAACGACACGCGGGTACATTCCGGAAAAGAAAGGGACCCTGTTTGGTAATGCAATTGGGACAACGAGCAAGAAAGGTTCATGCTAAGTTGCTGTAATTTTCTGAGGAAAATGGAGCAATTTTAAAATCTGAGGTCTGCCATACAGTTCTGAAACTTTACGTGCTTCCAGTCTTCCTTGTTGGTTGATTGAAGGTTTGAAGCCGTCGATCGAGGAGGTGGCGACAGTCACTCATTGTCGGCCGTCGCTGTTGCAGAAGCTGGATGTTGGCGCGCCTTCTTCTCGACACGGTCACCAGGCAAAACGGGCTCTTGATGTGCACCAGCTAATGCTTCCCGTCCGCGACACCGTACCAGAAACTATCATAGCAAGTCGAGCGCAATTACATGCTGCCAAACCCTGAAAGCGCGGCAACTGGCGGGAGCGTCACACAACACACCTGCTCTGCCACCCTACTCCAGCCAGACCCTCTCTGCCCGCCCTCCATGCGGCAGAGTTAACACTAGCAAAGATCCCAAACACTTTGGTTCTATCGAGCTATCGATGTAATCGTTCGATAGCATAGTTTCCCCTAGGCCACACCCAGCGTAAAAATACAAATAATATTTACAAAACAAAGCAATTATACCTCGACATATACATACACACACTGCTGGCCACCATAAATGCAACACCTTGGAGGAAGCATCCGAATCAAGTGAAATTTACACCATGAGTTTGCAGCAATGAGATATGCAACTGATTAGAATTTCAGCGCAGACGCACATTACGCGCGCCTGTGGCGCCATCTCATAGCGCCATTTAAGGCTTGGCGATTTCGACGAGTGTACGTTCGGCACGTGTGTTTACCTTGTGGTTGTTTCACAAAACGATCAGTTATGCCTCGTAGACAACAGCGAACATCGTTTGATCAAGTATCCGAGTTCGACAGAGGAAGGATAGTGGCTTACCGAGATTGTGGATTATCATACAGAGAAATCGCTAGTCGTGTTGGACGAAACAAAACAACTGTAATGCGGATATGTGACCGTTGGATGCAGGAGGGTACGACGGACCGACGTGGTCGATCGCATTCACCTCAGTGCACCACTGCACGTGCTGATAGGCAAATTGTGAGCATGGCAGTGACGGATCGCTCAGTGACATCCCGAACCATAGCACAGCACATTGCGTCTGTAACGCATCATCCAGTGTCTGCGCATACCATTCGACGCCGTTTACAGCAGAGTGGTCTGTCCGCAAGACGTCCATTGCTTCGTCTACCATTGACGCAGAACCACAGACGTCTCCGTCGCCAATGGTGTGATGACAGACGGATGCGGACGGCAGAATGGAATGACGTTGTCTTTACTGACGAGGCACGCTTCTGTCTGCAGCACCACGATGGTCGGATTCGAGTGTGGAGACACCGTGGAGAGAGGATGCTGGACAGCTGCATTATGCACCGCCACACTGGTCTTGCACCGGGTATTATGGTATGGGGTAGTTTTGGATATTACTCTCGCACGCCTCTAGTATGCATTGCCGGTACTTCAAATAGCCGGCGCTACATATCCGAGGTGCTGGAGCCAGTTGTCCTTCCTTACCTTCAGGGCTCGGCCACAGCCGTATTTCAACAGGATAATGCGCGACCACACGTGGCACGCATTGTCCAAAGGTTCTTTGTCAATAACCAGATTGAGGTGCTTCCCTGGCCGGCTCGCTCTCCGGATCTTTCGCCGATAGAAAACATGTGGTCCATGGTTGCTCAACGAGTCACCCAGATTACATCCCCAGCTGCCACACCAGATGATCTTTGGCAACGTGTGGAAGCTGCTTGGGCTGCTGTACCCCAGGAACACATCCAACGTCTCTTTGACTCAATGCCGAGACGTGTGGCAGCGGTGATTCCATCAATGGCGGCTACTCTGGCTACTGATTCTGGCAGGAACCACACGTCACAGACGTCTGTAAACGTAATCATTTGATACTTGGTCAACATGTTATCTACAAAATAGATTTTGTTGTGCTACCTCTTGTCTTTCTTGGTGTTGCATTTACGGTGGCCAGCAGTGTATATACAAATAGTAAAACAATTACAATACATAAAGACACAGAAATGTCATATCTTCAGGTAACAAAATAAGGAAACAATTTTATAGTACAATAGATGGAAATTGGAGGATATGCATTTCCGGCATTACAGTACACCATTCCTTGATAAGATATATGGGGCAATCAGCAGAGACATGTAAACAAATCGGGTAACTTATTCAAGCTGTGTGTGTGGGTATTGAACTGGGGACCTATAAACGATGGAGAGGCTTCGTCCCACCGTGGTTCACAAGCCCACAGCAGGCCACAGCAGGCCACACCCACTTCACCGCCGCCCCACACCGAACCCAGGGTTATTGTGCAGTTCGGCCCCCAGTGCCCCCCCTCGGGAACGACGAGTGTAGCCCCAATGTTTGCACTGTAGAGTAATGATGGTGTACGCGTACGAGGAGACAGTCTTTGTGCAGCAATCGCCGACATCAGCGTAACTGAGGTGGAATAAGGGGAACAAGCTCACATTCGCCGAGGCAGATGGAAAACCTCCTTAAAAACTATCCACAGGTTGGCCGGCACACCGGACCTCGATACTAATCCGGCGGGCGGATTTGTGCCGGGCACCGGCGTGCCTTCCGACTCGGGAAGCTTCGTGTTAGACCGCGTGGTTACCCGGGAGGGCTATTCAAGGTGTGGTCATGTGCACGTCCGAAGACGATAGCTTCTACATTTCAATACGTCACGTACCCACGTCGATCCATTCTACTGCGTTGTTTGCAGTCAACCGGCTGTAACATATACACACCACTTTACTGCCGTGACATATGCCAGTGGTGGAGAGTCTTGTCACGCCAATGTAACAGTTCTACACCGTCTACCGTGCAAGAGTGAGTCAGAAACGAGAAGATGCATTCTGCTCGTTGACTTGGCCCCGTTTAGGTGCATGTTGGAGAAATTATTATACAACGGATGCTTACGTAGGAGGGCATGGGGTCCCTGGTATCTCTGCAGTTTTCTTTCTCCAGCCTACGATACGGAGACGTGCTGTTCGATAATAAACGTCTGTTTCATCGTGTACAGCACATCGCCCAGAAAGGGGCGAGGACGGGTCCGCTAATCCCCTTGCCCGGCAGACAAAAGAGTTGAGGGACGCTACCTGGAGGTTTCTGACTTGGGGTTTTCAGCCGTCAGACAGAGAGAGAGAATTAAGTTTCTACCACACACCACTTCAAACTGTAGTAAATACAAGAGATTACATTCTTTTGCTTCACTTGCAGTATCATTCAGCAGTCATTATCAATATCATTTTCATTATAACAACTACTCTTCTTGAATATTCAGAAATATCAAGTGACTCTATACTTGGCGATTAGTAATGTCACTTAATTTTAACTGTTGAATGAGAAGTATAATTGTAAAGGGTGACTCTGAAAAGGGTTCACTTTTGTTTTGGTGTATTGTAAAACACATATACTGTATTTTAAAAGTAATCTGACTTCCATCACACTTTATCCATGCTTTGGACTGGCTAAAGAGCGAAAGTCATTGATGCATGTTTAAAATCAGCTTATAACCATCATCAATATTTTTTAATTTTTATTATTTTTATATACATTGCTATTTACATTTGAACACTATTTTATCTATATACATCTTCTGATAAATACAGTCAAGTTTCTGTAGGTAGGATATGGTTTGAAGCATTCCTTGATCTCACCATCCTCTTCATATTTTTTTACTATTTTTCCCATCCTTTCATCACGTACATATAGACTGTTTTTTTTTTCGTTTACCTTCCATACTCAGTTCTGCCCTCATTAAGGCGCATGCTGAATTTCCTGCTTCTCTTTTCAGACACCTAATAAAGTCATTAATTTTCGAATTTGGTTTAGCAAGCATGTTATTAATTTTGTGGTGCCAACCTTCTACAGAGTTGGTTGTTTGCTGGTGCCGTTTGTAGCAACTCCAAAGGTTGATAGGGGTTTCTTCATTTTCCAACCATCTATCTACCAAGTAGTCAAAAATTCAGAAAATTTGGGGATATCCGGTGTATGTGAATGTATCTCCAGCCAACAATCACATACATCTTCAGGCAGTAGAAACGCCAGCCCAGTACACATGCGAACATGCTGTGTCACTTCTTCGTTTCCTTTGTATTCACGAGTAAGTCCTAGCTCTTGCACTTTTCTCCAGAGACACTTTTTCAAATGGAAATAACATCCATGAACTTCAGTTGTCGGAAATACAACTTAAATTGCTGAAATCGCAGCTGATTCGAAGTCAATGGTCACGTTTGCAGGCTTACATTCTGGAATTTTTTCCATCAAATTTCGCAAAAGACGGACGTACGTCTCTTTTCTTTTGTTTGACAGTAGTGTAAAGGCAACTGGATACATGTTTGTCTCATTATTTGTACTCCCAAAGTCGGCGTGAATGGTGTATATTTGCGAAAACTGTTTGCTGCAGCACTTGAACGTACCATCTGTAAAAAAGTCTTGTTTAGTCCTTAGAGCCTCTCTTTCTACCCTTCCACTAAAAACTATTATCCTCTCTCCTAGTTTGTCGTCGCTTAACAGAAAACTGCTACCATCGTTCATAGCTAGTAAATCTGCCTTTAAGTCAATTTCTTCTCTTGTCGATGGACCTCTCTCATTTCCCTGTGATTTTGCCCGCTGGTAGTACAAAGCTCTCTTCGTTGTTTGCTGCTCTGGCATTTCAGTGACAAAACCATAGCCTCGATTATGCAGGCAACCCAGCTCCTCTGAATATATTTTTGAAATAGACATCTCTTCGTCTCTTGCCCTCTTCTTTGCGTAGTTCAAAGTCTTCCTTACTTCCAACCAAGCGACATCCGGAGGTCCACATTGATGCCCGATTGAGAAAAGCACTGCCGAATCCTTCGTTTTCAGCACTCCTCGGCAGTGGTTTGGTCTCTGTCTTGAACAGCGCCATGTTACTGTCCCACCTTCTTTAGTTCTCTTCACTATGTAAGAATAACCTTCGTAGTGGCAACATGGCTTCCCCTGATTAGTGGTTGAAAATTCCACATCTGAACTACTGTGTCAAAAATACACGAATTGCGCTATGTGAACTCTTCGACAGCCAGAGTGGAGTGGCACTAAGGCTGTGTTTGTGTATCAGACAGTGGGCGGCTGTGCCTAGTACCGGTGGGGGGGGGGGGGGGTAGGGGGGGGGGGCAGGTCCCTGTGTTCGAGGAGCAGGTGGTTTAGTGTCATTAGGATGGCCCGGGCGCGGGTAAGCCCGACACAAAGGGAGCAGGTATTGGGCGCGAATCTCACACATTTCTGGTTGGCCGCGAATCTCACTGGGTGTGGTTTTCATAGGTTTGGTGACGTCCACCTCAAACGAAAGAAATCACCAACTTCTGTCAGACTGTTTTGAGGATCATTCCATGAACATTGCTTGCGTGGCTCCTGAGGTCACATGACCCTGACTTTAATCCTGTTTGTCACGTGCTGTGTAAGGTTTTCCAGCTTTGGGCTCAGATCTGACCAATCAGGGAGAGTTATGGGTGATGGAGGTGTGGTTATGAATCAAGATGGCTGCTCTACGCCTTCTTTGTCTCTTGGAATGTGTGTATCGATAGGTCACAACCGGTATCAGTAGGATCAGGATCCAACTTGGTAGGACCAAAAATTGTGTTTCTCATGTGTGCACATCCGTTGTGTTTCTCTCTTTAAGCGTAGTCAAAATGTCGGCACGTAAAACTTTTTTGATGGTACTGTCAAATCGGCGGGAAACACTGAGTAACCTTTCTCAAAAGAATTCTATTCAACGGTTCTACCTTTTGACCATTTTTCAATACGAAATTCTTCCAGTTTCTCGCAGATTGCTGTGTGATGTTCAACGTTAGTTGTATGAGCTTTCTACGTAATTTATCTATACATGAAACACTGAATGTTCTTAAACCTTCCTCCTCGTGTAACATGGACTTAAAGAGGTCGTATTCAGACTTAAGAAATCGTATTTAACTGCTGTGCAATACTGACTGACTATCTGTTGGCCCTGTTCTGCGCTTGTGAATAGTATCGTGAAACAAAACTTGAACCATAGTGAAATGCTGAAGTTGAAATAATGAAAGTGAACTTAATTAAATCGCAAAAGAAACTAGTTGTGTACTCATGGAAAACTGTTGTACTGAAACTCAATACTGAAGTATGTTATGAAAATTACGTAATATGAAGTGCAATATCTAACTTGAAATATCGACAAAATGAAATATTGTTCAACGTGGAACAAAATAATCGTTTAAGATTACCTTCTCTGTTCACTGTAAATTAATCTGCTTACTTAGCACAACACCTGAAAATTCTGACTTTATGCCGTTTGCTGACAAGAATGCAACGTGAGATCTGCCCTCAAAGGAAAGAAGCTTGCCTCTTGCTCAACGTGCTGTTTTGTGTCTTGTGTATCGACGTTCTCGAAAGCCAATTGAAATCAGCAAATGAAGCAACTAAACAATAGCAACCTACTCGCTACTGAATTTTTCCTTGGTTGTCAAAGACAATCTTTGTCTGCGTGCGGCTTAAGGTGCAATGAACGCAATACAAGACACTTGAAACGTCACTAAAAATGATGGAGGAGTGTTTTAATTCCAACAAAAGCGTTCTTGCAAAATTAAACTCTGATTATTGTTAAAAAGGAGTGTACAGCATAAGATGACTCTAACAATTACGAAATTCTTTCATTAAAAAAATTACTGACATTTAAACCGATTGTGTAATTTGTGACATAATGAAAGCAAAGAGATCAAACCAACACTTATCATGAATACTATTAGTTGTCTAAGAGACAAAAATTTCCTTCAATTAATAGTTCTGACAAACAAACATTTTTTTTCTTGTGCGTGCACAGCTTATCTTGAAATATTCCTTCAAAAATCTTCTCTGTCCATTCACTCAAGAAAATCTTCGTAATAAAGTACTTCAGATAATTTCTCCCAGATTCATAAATATCAGATCTCCTTCTCTAAAACTCAACTGCTGGCTACAGTGCCTCTAACAACAATGCCCTAGCGCTGTACAACTGACTGCCGACCAAGCGCACTACATATTACATTAAACGCAGGGTCAAGAATTTTATCCACTACTAGCGAGCGCGCTTATGCCTCTTTATCCCAGTACAGTGAAGGTGGAATATTTACAATGGTAGAAAACATATGAAAACATTACAACTGTGCGTATCTTTTTACAGAACCATGGCGGGATGGCGTGTATGGAATGTCCTGCACGAGTATATGAGTGGCAAACACAAAATCTGAGGATGTTTATTCACGTAAGAATGATCTGATCGAATTGAAAAGACCTATTTTTAACTAATAATTATGACAGCCGCATCTGTAATGCATGCTAGAAAGATTTGTGATGTTATGTGCAGATTTGTGACGTTAGGAACTTAATTATCGTAATAACGATAAGGAAAGTAAACGGTCTGCTATTTTTGTAGATGTTGCCGCTCGCTGCAGCGTAACATTCGATCACCCCCCCCCCCCCTCCCCCCGTCACGCGCCCCATGAATACCAAACACATTCACTGTTTTTCTGTTCTCCTGCACGTGGGCGTGGAAGAGCACAGGTAGATAGTGAGAGCTGGGTGGAAGGCAGCCTGTAACATAATGTATAGCTATGGATGCCAAACTTACTTGCCCCACTCTGTAGGAATCTTCCCCATCGTTACCCGTAACAGCAGAATTAAAAAGCGTTGTGAATGCGGCAGTTGATATGCAGGAAACCAAGGAAATATCAACACCTATTCTGCCTCAGTTTGGTAAGAGCAAGGTGGATGCAATGTGATTTCTTTTTCCAAGTAAATGATAAATATTTTGAACTGCTCGTATGCGTGAATGAATTCTTCATGTTTCTTGCAAGATTCCTCTGGAAATGATTTTACTATTGTACAAACGAAACATTAAATATGTTTTGGAAGTAAGAATTTACTGGGAATTAAATTTGTCAGGTTCTAAACGTGTATTACGTTAAGAAAGATTGGCAGCAAAATTAGAATTTATCTGCGGGCACATCGAGGGCACGGCAGTTGAGAAAATGCGCGGTGTTGCGGGTACATGCCGAACGTACCAAGGATTCACTCACGCTTTTCTCGGAACGTATTGGTTGCGCGAAATAAAAGACCGAATAAAACAGGAAATCAGTTTGTGTCCAGATCTGGAGGAGACAGAATACAAGAGCCCCACGAAGCTCTTTGAGGCTTTAATTAAAAAGTACCAGTTTCTTGATGTGCCACATAGTGACGGTGAAATAATTAAGTTCTGTTTCGCGAAACTGCCAAGCAACTACCAGCAAGCGCTTGTAGGAAAGTGCGGATCGAATATCGAAACAGTCAAAAGCCTTCTGCCCGAGTGGGAGCTAATTTTTGAAAAAGAAGGGGCGCATGATCGAAGAAAAGGGCAAAATAACTATTTCAATGGCGACTTTCGTGGAGCACCGCGCAATAATAACATCCATCAGCGTAATGGAAGATCCGGGAGGCAGGACTATAAGAGACAAAATTCAGGACGGCAGAATTACTGGCAGAGGCAAAACGATACCCGCCAATACGACACGAACTGCAGGCGCAGAGATTCAGATGAACAACGGGATGAGTCAAGCGAAATACGTTGTCCGAACCCGAGTTCCAATCTCCAAAACAGAAATGGAGGGCGAGATTGACGCCAGGACCATTCGGTTTAGGCTTGCGGAAAATCCGCACAAATACTCGGACAGAGCCGTGTACATATGCTGAAATATGAGGACATATCAGAGTTGCTGCTCAGGGAGCAAGAGACTCCAACCAGAGAGGATCTCTATCTTACGATTACTGTGACAGTAGGGGGCGTGCGACTACACGGAATTCTGTATAGTGGTAGTCATATAACTGCGATCTCTGATGCAGCATTTCAAAGATGCTCGCAGAAGGAAAGCTGGCCCACCTTGGCCATGAAAAAGACGAACATCAAGAGAGCGCTAGCAGAAAAATGCACTGAGGTCAACAAGCAGACGAGGTTTACATGTCAGGGGAACAGGCTACAGACAAATTTCTTAGTCGTTCAAATGGCTCTCAACACTATGGGACTCAACTTCTGAGGTCATCAGTCCCCTAGAACTTAGAACTACTTAAACCTAACTAACTTCAGGACATCACACACATCCATGCCCGAGGCAGGATTCGAACCTGCGACCGTAGCGGTCTCGCGGTTCCAGACAGTAGCGCCTAGAATCGTTCTTAGTCGTCCCGAATCTATCCATCGACCTGATAATAGGCATGGACATTCTAAATGAACGCCAAACTATCCTTGACTTAGGAAGAGGAGAGATTGTGCTAAGGGAAGACAAGATCTGTCATAGTCGCTATTTTTGGCTTCATTAAAACAGCAAATAGTTTACACTTTCAGCCAGAAGGCGAATACTTGTTTATAAAGAATGGTTAATGTATAATAAGGCGTCGCATAGCGACATTGGAATTTCCTAAATCATGTAATTCGTCGTCTTTGAGCGGCAATATAAGAATACGGTTCGATATGCTATCTCTATTTTGTTCGCTGGAGAACAAATGAAACCTTGAGCGCCAAACACTTGTACTGTTTTTCTTAATTAAGACGGGCGCAGATTTGTGGCGATCTGATCGAATTTTTACTAAATGTATAAAAACGGGTTCCGCCTGGGGGCTGTGGCTAAGCCATGTCTCCGCAATATCCTTTCTTTCAGGAGTGCTAGTTCTGCAAGTTTCGCAGGAGAACTTCTGTAAAGTTTAGAAAGTAGGAGTCAAGGTGCTGGCAGAAGTAATGCTGTGAAGACAGGGAGGGGAGTGAGTCGTGCTTGGGTGGCTCAGTTGGTAGAGCTCTTGCCCGCGAAAGGCAAAGGTCCCGAGTTCGAGTCTCGGTCCGGCACGCAGTTGTAATCTGCCAGGAAGTTTCTTAAACTGAGGCTGGTTGACGTCATAAAGCCCTGCTCGAAACTGGAGGGAACGGTCGCTATTGGCGCGAATGATGTTCTGAGACAGTGTGGGGGGATTTTGGAATCAACACTGAATGCTGATTCGCGGTTTTCGAGGATAGTAGGGAGTTGAGCAATCAATGTTGGCTTCGCTCCTGCGTTGCGCGGGTGCAGGGCATTCGGGATCCGATCGTCAGAGTCGGACGGTCTTGCGACTTAGTCGCACCTTTTCGGCTGTACTTAGAATTCTCGCACAGCTTTCGAGACCAGGGTTTGAAACAGAGTTGCTGCACAGCAGAAGTCGTCGCCTACGTCGTCAGAATGCTGCCTACCGACGACCTGGTACAGATTTCAGGATTGGTAAAGTATTTTGCGGCTCCGGCATTGTAGGACCTATCAATTTTTATACTGAAGTCCTCAACAGCACGCGCGCTCATTTTGCTACAAGTCCACCTTGCTTGTTTCTCCATGTGATCCCATTTGAGCTCTCACTACTAATCGCGATACTGCTATATAGTCGGGGGATTTATATTTGATCTATTGCATCATAGAGAGTAGGGGCCCCTTGTTCTCGAGCCAACTTTTATTCTCATAATAGGTTCAGTAAACCCTATCCTTTAACCTACTGTTTGTGTCGATAATCTCACTGTAATATTTAATCCGCATATCATTTCGTATATATATGCTTAAACTCATGTCCTGTAGTTCATTACGACAAAGTTCTCTTTTTCCCCCCTGAGTAGATTACGATTTTCATTAAAATATTGTGAGTGTGCACTCCTTATTTTACCAACTAGCAGGGTCTTCCATCATTTCCTTTCGTTACCATTGTGCGTATAATTAATTATGTGGTAGGTAAGGAGGGGTCGAGTGCATGTCTGGTTGTCATGCAAAATTCGTCAGAATTAAAGAGGTACAAACTCTTCTCCCCCCTGGCACCTTGCAAGTGTTCAACACGATAAATTAACAGTGCATTGCTGTATCGTTAAGTATCGTAAATAGATTATCTGAGGGAATAAAGAAGCATCTTACCTCTTTTTGTAGTGAAGAATTGTAAAGCTCTCAGTGACTCTCTGAAAGTTACCACTGATTAATTCTTATTCATTGAGATAAACTGCTTTCCCTCCAAAAGTGTCATTCTTTTCGCCCTTAAAACATGTTCTAAGATCACGCAACAATGAAGTGAAACTTTTCCTTGTCCTTCTTACAAAAGGAATATCTGTATTCTTTTCCCGTCGAAACTGAGAGAAATGGTACAGTGATTAAAGCATTAAGGTCAAATTTGAGGAATGGGCGAACCGACGTGCTAGTTAGCACACCGAAGTGGCATTTCAGAGAGGCGGCAGTTCACATATCTATCCAGGAATCCAGATTTAAGTATTCCATGGATGATTCCTTCGAAAAGGACACGACCCATTTCCTTCAACACCAATTCCCGACGTGAGTTTATGTTTCGTCCCCAATTTCCTTGTCGTTGTCGACATTAATCCCAAATCTACGTTTCTTCTTCGAATTTAGGAGGACCAGGGTGAAACCACGTCGGGTAATCCAGATCGCTTTCTGTGGTTTCTCTCAGTCACTAGAGAAGAATGCAGGGATGGTTGCAGTGAAATGGACGGAATTTAACTGCGTACGTTGCAAATGAAGTGTCTTTTTTAAGAAGACCGGTTTCAGTGTTTTGTATTCAATATTCTAGCTTATACGCATTATTTTATGTAACATTTTCATATGAATGAGCATTCATAAGCTGCATCCTAATACCTGCGCCTAAAGAAGTCGATAACGTACTTGGTCGTATTTTATGATGTTCAGTGGTTTTCAATCTCTTATAGTTACTGCATTTACGTACATCACACAGACTGTTCTTTTACTTCTTTTCTCATGCATTCGAATTTCACTGTCACAGAGCACATTAAATCAGTACTTCCAATATTGCTACGTTCATTTTTACTATACAGAGTTTTTTTCTTTATTGTTGTTTCATTTCCTCATTCCGATCATGGAAAAAGGTGGTCTGGCAGTGTTACGACATGCTGGTGATCGACCATAAACATTTCTACTCGTAAAAGTGATTTTAAGACGTTAAAAAGGTCAAGAAGACTAAATGAATTCTAATATTATTAAAATGACACCTATATGTTGATACTATTAAAAAATAGCTTTTGTTGTAGTAATAAAATAATTTGTTATAATAATAAAATTGATGAAGCATAAAAACAGAAAGACGTGCACGCAAGGGGTAATTTGGGAGATGACAGATGTACGTACAGATAGGCCTGTATACAGATATTTTTTTGTTTTCTTAAATTACTCTCCTTAAAAGACAGAGTATATCTATCTTCTGATGTGAAACCAGTTCCTTTTCGATGCACATGCTATTCTGATTCCTTTTATAATCCAGTGGTTTCATGACGTCTTACTGGTACCATACTTTATTGTTTCCTTGCGAAAGGAGGTGTTAAAGTTTGATACAAACCCATAAACAACAACATTACAGATTCAGAAATCTGCAACCAGTAACTTTTTTGAAACAGTTATTCATTCCATAAACCGGTTTTCGAGTTTTTTCTGGCTCATCTTCAGATGGTGCACGGGAGGTCTCGTGACCATTTGAAAGCGTAGTGCTGGGTGCTGGTTCTGTGGCAAGATGAAGGAACATGCTTCAGTGCATCAACGTGAGTAATGTTTGTATGGCGATTTGGATCAAGAAAGGAATCCTGTATTTACTGCCACAGTACAGACGGCTCTGTTGTTAATATCGATCTATCAGCTTCCACTGTGATGGACAATTGGTAACACATCACTCAATGTCCACATGATTTGTACGTATTCCTATACGCACCGTAGTTACGGAAATTACTATATTACGTCATAAATTGATTATATAAACCAGTTTTACATGTTAATAGAATGGAGCCTTTTAAGAATTCCCTAAAACTTTTTACAAAAATTTTTTGTTTGAAGATCACTACGATTTCTGATTTGGATTATCCTTTATATATAAATATCAGTGCTTTGAAAGCTCTTTCTTTTCGCCGGCCGCTGTGACCGAGCGGTGCTAGGCGCTTCTGTCTGGAACCGCGTGACCGCTACGGTCGCAGGTTCGAATACTGCCTCGGGCATGGACATGTGTGATGTCCTTAGGTTAGTTAGGTTTGAGTAGTTCTAAGTTCTAGGGGACTGATGACCTCAGATGTTAAATCCCATAGTGCTCAGAGCCATTTCAACCATTTGAAACAGGCAAGCAGCAGAAAATCATGTAAACCTTTTTTTTAAGAATTCAAAAATCCTAAAACTTCTCATGAGGTGATATATTGGAAGTAGTTATGCATGTTAAAAATGTATGCTGCGGAAAAGAAACATTTTTTCTCAAAATAGAACTGTTCACGATTACAGTACCAGGTCAAACAGACATTTTTTGCTAGTCTTTCCAACACCACGTTGTGCCTGTGAAGTGTATAATGGTTCAAATGGCTATGAGCATTATGGGACTTAACATCTGAGGTCATCAGTCCCCTAGAACGTAGAACTACTTAAACCTAACTAACCTAAGGACAGCACACACATCCATGCCCGAGGCAGGTTTCGAACCTGCGACCGTAGCAGTCGCGCGGTTCCGGACTGAAGCGCCTAGAGCCGCTCCGTCACACCGGCCGGCTATCAAGTGTATATCATGGAGAAAGAAAACTGTATAACAAATTACACAGATATGTAAAATCTCTGTCTCAACTATGTACCTTTAAAAAATCTGTGACATCCTACCAGCTGCAAAACTGATTTTATGGAGTCGGTCTTTTGTCTTACAGATGAAAACATGTAATTCATCTTTTTGACTGTAGAAGTAACTTGTAAATGTATTGTATACAGAGGTGACTGAAGTCGTGGAATAGTGATGTGCATATATGGGAGTAGTATCGCAAAGTAGAAAAGGGCAGTATTTTGGTGGAGCTGTAATTTGTATTCGGATGATTCATGTGAAAAGGAGTCCGACGTGAGTATGGCCGCACGACGGGAATTAGCAGACTTGGCACTGGAATGGAAGCTTCAGACGATCCATTTCGGAATTCGTTAGGGAATCCAGTATTCCGAGATCCACAGTGTCAAGAGTGAACCGAGAGCAGCAAATCTCAGTCATTACCTCTCACCACTGTCAACCTAGAGGCCGGCGGCCTTCAGTTATGGACCAACAGAAGCTGCGTTTATGTAGAGTTGTGAGTGCCAACAGACAGGCGTGAAATAACCGCAGGTATCAATATGGGACATAACGAGAACGTATCCCTTAGTACATTGCGGCGAAAGTTTTCGTTGTTGGGCCATGACAACGAACGACCGCACATCGACTGCAGCGCCTGTCCTGGGCGCGTGACCATATCGGTTGGACCCCAGACGACTGTAAACCGTGGCCTGGTCAGATGAGTTCCAGTTTCATTTGGTAAGAGCGGATGGTACGGTTCGAGTGTGCCGTACACCCAACGAAGCCATGTACCCAAGTTGTCGAGAATGCACTGTGCAGGCTGGTGGTAGCTCCGTAATGGTGTGGGCTGTGTTTACGTGGGATGGAGTGGGTCCTGTGATCGAACTGAACTTATCATTGGCTGGAAATGGTTATGTTCGGCCACTTGGAGACTATACTCTGCCATTTATGCACTTCATGTTCCCAGACAACAATGTAAGTTCTGTGGACGACAATATGCTATATAACTAGCTCACAGTTGTACGCGATTGGCTTAAAGAACATTCTGGACAAATGTAGGGAATGATTTGGCCACACAGATCGCCCGACATCAGTCCCATCGAACATTTGTGGGACATAACCGAGAGGTAATTTCGTCCACTAAACCCTGCACGGACAACACATTAGCAATTATGGACGGCTATAGCGGTAGCATGGTTCAATATTTCTGCAACGACCTGTTAAGTCCATGACACGCCGAGCTTCTGCACTACTCTGCACGAAAGAACGTCCGTCACGATTTGGGAAGTATCCTATGAGTTTTGTGACCTCAGTGTATAATCAAATTTGTAACTACACTGTTGTTGTTGTTGTTGTTGTGGTCTTCAGTCCAGAGACTGGTTTGATGCAGCTCTCCATGCTACTCTATCCTGTACAAACTTCTTCATCTCCCAGTACTTACTGCAACCTACATCCTTCTGAATCTGCTTAGTGTATTCATCTCTTGGTCTCCCTCTACGATTTTTACCCTCCACGCTGCCCTCCAATACTAAATTGGTGATCCCTTGATGCCTCAGAACATGTCCTACCAACCGATCCCTTCTTCTAGTCAACTTGTGCCACAAATTTCTCTTCTCCCCAATTCTATTCAGTACCTCCTCATTAGTTATGTGATCTACCCATCTAACCTTCAGCATTCTTCTGTAGCAACACATTTCGAAATCTTCTATTCTCTTCTTGTCCAAACTATTTACCGTCCATGTTTCACTTCCATACGTGGCTACACTCCATACAAATACTTTCAGAAATGACTTCCTGATGCTTAAATCTATACTCGATGTTAACAAATTTCTCTTCTTCAGAAACGCTTTCCTTGCCATTGCTACAGTACTGGCCATTAAAATTGCTGCACTAAGAAGAAATGCAGATGATAAACTGGTATTCATTGGACAAATATATTATACTACAACTGACATGTGATTACATTTTCATGCAGTTTGGGTACATAGATCCTGAGAAATCAGTACCCAGAACAACCACCTCTGGCCGTAATAACTGCCTTGATACGCCTGGGTATTGAGTGAAACAGAGCTTGGATGGCGAGTACTGGTGCAGCTGCCCGTGGAGCTTCAACACAATACCAAAGCTCATCAAGAGTAGTGACTGGCGTATTGTGACGAGCCAGTTGCTCGGCCACCATTGACCAGACGTTTTCAATTGGTGATAGATCTGGAGAATGTGCTGGCCAGGGCAGCACTCGAACATTTCCTGTATCCAGAAAGGCCCCTACAGGACCTGCAACATGCGGTCGTGCATTATCCTGCTGAAGTGTGGGGTTTCGCAGGGATCGAATGATGGGTAGAGCCACGGGTCGTAACACATCTGAATTGTAACGTCCACTGTTCAAAGTGCCGTCAATGCGAACAAGAGGTGACCGAGACGTGTAACCAATGGCAGCCCATACCATCACGCCGGGTGATACGCCAGTATGGCGATCATGAATACGAACTTCCAATGTGCGTTCACCGCGATGTCCCCAAACATGTATGCGTCCATCATGATGCTGTAAACATAACCTGGATTCATCCGAAAAAATGACGTTTTGCCATTCGTGCACCCAGGTTCGTCGTTGAGTACACCATCGCAGGCGCTCCTGTCTGTCATGCAGCGTCAAGGGTAACCGCAGCCATGGTCTCCGAGCAAATAGTCCACGCTGCTGCAAATGTCGTCGAACTGTTCGTGCAGATGGTTGTTGTCTTGCAAACGTCCCCATCTGTTGACTGAGGGATCGCGACGTGGCTGCACGTTCCGTTACAGCCATGCGGATAAGATGCCTGTCTTCTCGACTGCTGGTGATACGAGGCCGTTGGGATCCAGCACGGCGTTCCGTATTACCCTACTGAACCCACCGATTCCATATTCTGCTAACAGTCACTGGATATCGACCAACGCGAGCAACAATGTCGCGATACGATAAACCGCAATTGCGATAAGCTACTATCCGACCTCTATCAAAGTCGGAAATGTGAGGTACGCATTTCTCCTCCTTACACGAGGCATCACAACAATATTTCACCAGGCAACGCCGGTCATCTTATGTTTGTGTTTGAGAAATCAGTTGGAAACTTTCCTCATGTCAGCACGATGTTGGTGTCACCACCGGCGCCAACCTTGTGTGAATGCTCTGAAAAGCTAATCATTTGCATATCACAGCATCTTCTTCCTGTCGGTTAAATTTCGCGTCTGTAGCACGGCATCTTCGTGGTGTAGCAATTTTAATGGCCAGTAGTGTATTTCTGATACGGATCCAATTTGTTATACTAATTTTTATGAAATGTGTGCAAGTCGTAAAACCAACAGGTAAAAAGATTTTCTCTTTGGTATCGTGTGTGCGATATATGTATTGGAAAAGAGAGTTTAAAGACAAGTAAATAGTATAAGTAAATGACTTATTTGATTTCAGGTAATACAATGCTCTGTCAAATTTTGTCCTCATCGCCAAATCACCTATTTGACTTATTCGTGTAGAGTATCTCGTAGGACGCTACCTAACGAGACTGCCGGGTGAGCGAGGCCCTCGTCGAATCCACGTGGCGGACTAAAGCGACCGTCGGCTCGTTCACTGGCGAGCCCGAGTGCAGTTTTTAGGCGACTCCCAACACTCTTTTCGCAAAATGTTAGGCTGACAGCCACCTGTGCTTATAGCGTAAGGAACTTCCAAAAGAAAACATATATGAACATAAATTGTCCTGTTGACCTCCCAGATGGTTAGTTACGCCCCACCTTGAGCCGTGGTAAAAAATGCTGTTTTGAAGAGGGCGCCGCAGCGCGTAGTGTGAAGCAGTCGCCCTCCGTTTCTGGCGGTGGCGCCGCTGTGGCAATCGCAGTTTTGGTGTCTCCCTCTGATGGGAAAGGGGGAAGGTTGCCTCTTCACGTGCATTTAAGGGGCGCTATTAGCTGGCCAGTCTGTCAGTCTGGGTCTGTCTCTCGTCCGCATTTGTTAGGCAGTAAGAGAACTCAGCGAGTGGTCGCCCGGTCGGGGCTTAGTTCCTGCATCTGAGTCTGCGCTTTAGGCCGTCAGTCTGCTCGAGTTTGCTCGGGCAATGGTCATTGGCGGTTGGATCGATCGGTTGGTCGGTCGCGCACTGAGACACGAGATGACTTGTCCGCCTTGAGCGTCGGCGCATGTGAAGTAGCCACGTGAGTCCAGTGGGCCGCGGCGTATAGCGAGGCGTAGTGGCTGCGCGGTCGACACGAGAGCAACAGGAGTCAACCCACGACATCAGTCTGGCCGGCGCGAGCTGCGACGCCGTGAGACGGGAGATCGGCGCGCCTTCCTGCGTCCGTTGAAGCGGCTGGCAGCGGACGGTTCCGGAGAGCGATTTGGGGGTGCTGCGCCAGGTCTTCACCAGAAATCGCAGTTTATTAGAAGTTAAGTGATTGGTGATATGTTGTTTCATTTACTTGTTAAATTCTACTTATTTTCTTGGTGAGGTCACCAGCCGCCTTGTTTTGGGGTCGTCCCACCATTCTTCTCCGTCTGCCCACCCGCGGGAAGGTGGTTATTCATGAATTGGGTCGTCCCTATTTCCTTTGCTGAGTAGGGGTGGGTTAGATCAACCTGCGGTTCGGGTTGTTCGGTAATCTCCCTATGAATCTGCCGTACGTTAATAGCTGCCTCTGCCATGTTTGTCGGATTCGGTGTCTTAACGAATTTATTGCTTGAAGTGTAACGGCCTGTTTCCTGAAATATGTTTTTATCTTGCCTATCATCTTGAGAGGCGGTATATGTGTACCGTAGAGCTTGTTTGGCCAACCTTGTATAATTTTGTATAAGATTGCATTTCATGGGCTTTTATTTAAATGGTCATTTTAGTATACAAAATTGCCACACTTCCACTGTAAGACTTTTCTTAGAAGTTAAAATCAAGTTGCACCTTCGGTGCTAAGTTAAGTTTTTAATTTTAGTGTTTTGTACCATTTCCATCCCTTCTGCAGGGTGCATAGTTTGTGTGCTTGTGTGAATTGTTAAAACTTTGAGGTAATCTGGTGTGTTGCAGATTTGCACCTGCGTACTCTTTCAGAGGTTGTTGTGAGCGGTCGTGACTACGGCCGTGTCAAAAGGGAGCGGCAAGGTTCTCAGCCCGAAAGCTCGTACAGTCAAAACTTGTTTCTTTCTGCCTCTGAATAAATTGTAACTTGATTTTTGGAGGGTGCTTTCTGCTTATAATTTTAAATCTGTTTCTTAAAAAAAAAGGACTTTTAGAAATAAAATTCCCATTTGTTAAAAGCAATTTCATTTTGATTTCATCAGTTACTCCCTGGCAACTACTTCCACGCTCACACAGTGTCATTAAATGTGTTAATGCTTGATGAATCGCTAGTAAATGAAGTAAATTTCTTAAGAGAAAATTTTGAAAGTAATTTCACGGTTGACACCTTCTTCCACTCGTGACTGTTATCCCTGTTAAACACGTATTTTATCAATTGCGTTATTTTCCTAGTCCAGGGGACGTCAGCAGATAAGGAGTATCACACCAGCTGCAGTGGCGCGTAACGTCGGTCTCTTGCTTCACAAGCCGTCGCAGTCAGTGCGTGTGTGACTCCCTTTGAACAGACGTCTCTTTGCAGGGATGGGGAAAGACATCGACAACGGCGAACTGCAAACGTTAGAGGTACTGTGGAACGTCTACCCACGTACAATACATCAAACGCATCCTCCATTACGTGTTTACATAATTGCACACGGTCAGGACTAAAAAGAAAAATTTTCTAATACAAGCTGTTCGTCTCGAAGAGTGACATCCAATGACTCCAAATTCGACCCTCGTGCCCCACCTCCAAGGGTGTGACGTGACAGATGGCGCTGTAATCGACTAAAGTCAAAATGGGTAAAAAGCCGTTGAAAAGTGGTAACATCTCAAGAAGTACACATCAGATTATGGTCCCAGATCGTTAGAAATGCAATCATTTTCAAATCTTTAATGTGAAACCGGTTTTTATATCAAAAATACTTTACTTCTGGACAAATCGCACGATAGTCACTAATTTCACAAATAAGTGTTCTGCATATACTGCATGTGTACAAACTCGAGTGGCATCACTTACCGTAGCATAAGAACCACATGGGGACGACTTTCAAAACCGCTTGAATATTTGCAGTTGGATACAATAACAACAAGCAGCCTATGTAGATTTTCTTTCACAGATACTTTGCTATGATGAAACAAATCGCCAAACGAATAGGTTTAATACGCATTATTGGTAAGTGAAGAATCCCCATTAACTAAAACAAGTCGAGCACCATAAGTGAAAGAAATTACAACAAAAATGTGGACCAAGTAATTGCGTTCCGGAGAATCAAGTCTTTTTTGCTATAAAACCGGTTTCTTATTCAATATTTTAGCATAACACTCTTTCTACCTCCTGGGATCCTGATCTGATGGGTGATTGAACTGTTTTTAACGCAATTCCATTTTTGTCGATTACAGCACTATCTATAACGCACAGAAAAAAATTTTAATGCAAAAGTTACGAATTTTTCCTGGAGAATCCGCAACAGAAACTGGGGTTCCTTTTCCCTGTTTCAAACTTGACCCCCCCACCTCCTGGGGGTGGGATATTGGGATCGAGTTTGGTGTCATTGGATGTCCCCTGTCGAGACCAACAACTTTCATTGCAACCTTTTTTTTAATTCGATCCGTAGTTTTCCGCGTATTTCCAAAAATAGTTTTAAATTCCTGACCCTCTATAGCCCATAAGCCACTGACAGTGTGTGGCCAACATACTTGGTAGCAGCATTAACAGTTTCCAGTCCTCTTCGATTTGCGTGTTGAGCGAGGCAGAAATGACTGTCTGTATGCCTCCCTAAGCGCCCATATCTCTCTCGCCCTTTTCTCATCTTAACAACGCGAGATGTGTGACGGTGGCCTGCACCAACTTCTCCTTCTCTAAAATGAATTAGTCAATCTTTAAATCGTACCTCGCTACAGCTCTTTCTCACCCGATCAACCCCTCCACTCTCTGTTATCCTATAACACAGATGCAAGTAAGTTTAGAGGTGAAACTATGTCTGTACTCCTGAAAAGCACAAAATACAGTAGTCAACTCGCGTGTATCACTGATACCTCAATAGATATACAGTAAAATACTGACTCACGGGAAAAAATTGGCTACCTCCCTGATTTCCCTCCGTTTCGATGTCAACGTTTTCTCGCATCCCACTTGTTGACGCATACTGGATCCCATGTACAAATTGTTTCGCGCGAACCAGAACACACATATGTACTTCTTCAATTTCCCCGCATTTCGGCGTGCGATCAATTTATAGCTATTCCCTAGACATTTTTCGCGATTCTATTGATTTTATGTCAGGTCTGTCCATGCGATCACGGCGCAACCGCTCGTTCTGGGTTCTAAAATTGCCTGCCAACACCTAGCCAAAACGCACTAATCGGGAGGCGTAATGTAGCACTGTATTTGACTGTATCCAGTCACCTCCACATTCGAGGAGCGTTTGCTCTGTTTTCTGTTCACTTAGATGGGTCAGGACTAGGAAAGCTCTATTCTTTCATGAGACGTGGAGTGTAGCGGTCTTCTTCTGATCGGTTGGAGATTAATTCTCTAACGGTGCTGCAGGGCGGGTTGGTCAATGACTGTGTGAGAGTGCTCTGTGACTCCCATACGCAGAGAGATGGATCGTAAATTAAGTACTATGCTCGAGGTCTTAGAAATATGTAGAGCGCTGTGTCTGGTATAGTTTGACGATTTAAGTGTTCGAGAATCAACTGTGAATGGACATGCTGAGTAGTCATCTATCCGTGTTCGCAATGATACTCGCAAAGTAGAGAAGGGGTGGTCTAGCTATGATACTGAAATTGAGGAAACATGCTGTCACATGATTGGCCGGTGTTGAAGTTAGTGTAAAATTGTTCGCGCTATCAAGTTTCAAGTTTATTATTAGAGTACATGGATGGTGTCTTTTGCATCCCATCCCCGCATTGGTTAGCAGATAACGATTGACTGATATTGCTTGTTTGAGGTGGGGAAATAGTTTTCGTGGATGGATGGCAACTTCTGGGGGTTGCTAGCAGCGAAACGGTGATCGCGTACATGAGTGCCATATGAGGAATGAGTCGAAAGGGGACGCATAGTCGTCAGCTATTCCGTCTGTGTGAGTGACGAGTCTAAATGTATAGGTCGTCATTCGCTTTCGGACATCAGTTTGGAGACCTACGCCAACGCCGAAAAAGTCTTCTACGTTCGTTATGTTGTAAGTGGGTTTTTATTTAAAATATGCAGATGTGTGGCGTGTTATGGTAGTTGCAGTAACAAAATAATTTACACCGCGCGATGTCTAGTTTTCTGTGTGAGGCCGTGTATCAGGGCGTCTTAATGTTAGTTTAGAACATGAGACAGGCATGGAACTCGTGGCAAAAAAACGAAATGTATGGCGTTGTACAAAAACGTGTTGGTAAACAGTGTTTGAGCCAACTAAACAGGACCAGATGGAGCGTGTCATACGATAATTCGCCTTGAGAACACGTGATCAGACTTCAAAGTGGCCTCGGTGGTGACTGTATTTTTAATAGGATCGTGTCATAGACGCAGCAGGAGCAGCAGTAGTTCTAATATGTAGCAGTGGCAGTTTGAGGTGAGAGCTGGTAAGGAAGGGGATATACCGCTAGGAATGCTTGGATGGCTGCACGCTACACTATTGTGGGAAGTATTGCGAAATCTGTTTCCCCGCACTGGAGGCCGACCGCAGCTATGCGTCATTGCGCCCGCATCGGTGCCTTGGTGACTTCTAATTCGTATGAGCTGTTATAGTTCGTAATTTTTATCTGTTGGCCTGATTGGTTTGAAAGGACGTGGATCTGTAGTACTTGTATCTACTTTGGGGAACGTACGAAATTGCGTGCATTTCCACCGAATAGTTAAAACACGGTCTTGTTGCGGTAATTCAGGTCGTTCCGTTTCTACATGAAGAAGAATATAATAATTCCAATCCCAAAGAAAGCAGGTGTTGACAGATGTGAAAATTACCGAACTATCGGTTTAATAGGCCACTGCTGCAAAATACTAACATGAAATCTTTACAGACGAACGGAGAAACTGGTCGAAGCCGACCTCGGGGAAGATCAATTTGGGTTCAGTAGAAATGCTGGAACACGTGAGGCAATACTGACCCTACGACTTATCTTAGAAAATAGATTAAGGAAAGGCAAACCTACATTTCTAGCATTTGTAGACTTAGAGAAAGCTTTTGACGATGTTCACTGGAATACTCTCTTTCAAATTCGGAAGGTGGCAGGGGTAAAATACAGGGAGCGAAAGGCTATTTACAATTTGTACAGAAACCAGATGGCAGTTATAAGAGTCGAGGGCCATGAAAGGGAAGCAGTGGTTGCGAACGGAGTGGGACAGGGTTGTAGCCTCTCCCCGATCTTATTCAATCTGTATATTGAGAAAGCACTAAAGGAAACAAAAGAAAAATTTGGAGTAGGAATTAAAATCCACGGAGAAGATATAAAAACTTTGAGGTTCGCCGATGACATTCTAATTCTGTCAGACAGCAAAGGACCTGGAAGAGTAGTTGAATGGAACGGACAGTGTCTTGAAAGGTGGATATATAATAAAATTACGTAACTAAATTTTGTTTATTTATATATTTGTCGTCAAGGAACACAATGAAATCCCCTCTTCACTGTAGAGTAACACGCCGCTGGGGGAGTCAGTACTCTAAGGTAGAAAGGAATTTTGATCGGCAGCAGTGGAATAGATGCAGCTGTATGTGGCCTATCCAGATGACACTTTTAGGCATCTGCATTGGACTGAGACAGTGGTAATGTTTCCGCAGCTTTCGAAAACGAATTACCTTTGAATGCAGAAAACGAATTATGGCACGATACATCATTCTGCGCCATTTTGTTCTGGCTTCTCTAGCGGTGTGCTACGGTACTGTGACACGGGGATTTCATCGTGTACTGGGAGTAGAGACATGTAGCTGCGGACAAACGAAGGAATTATCCGAATGGGACGAAATTCGGGAGATTTGATATACATTTACAGACAAGCAGATTACTACAATTTCAGAAAGTTGGTTGTTTTATCCAAAAGGAGCAGCTTCAGAAATTGAGTATGTCCATAACACCTGAGTCCACCCCGGGTTCGTATTCAAGCAGTTACTCGTCTTAGCACTGACTGACAGGGTTGTTAGATGTCCTCCTTAGGGACATCGTGTCAAAAACGAAATGGCACTGCAGACCGTCACCGCTGGTTGTCGGACGGCATGGCAGGCGGCAATGATGTTGTCTAGGGCGTGGCCACACACATCTTCGTTGGTCGTTGGGGCCCAGTTCGAAGCGGAACTCACCACCAAAGCCAATTTTACTCCAGTGAAAGAGACCTGGTGTTGGTCTGGGATGCCATTTCTCTTCATACCTGGTCCCCTTTGGTTGTCTTCCGTGGCACTCCCGCAGCACTGTGGTACGTCTGCGACATTCTATGTCTCTTTTTGTTGCCCTTCATGGCAAGCTACTCAGGGCTTACATTTCAGCAAGAAAAAGCCCACCCTCACACAGAGAGAGTTTCTGCTGTTTGCGTTCGTGCTTCCAAACCCTACCTTGGCCAGCGGGGTCGCCCGATCTCTCCCCAGCTGAGAGCGTTTGGAGCGTTATAGGCAGGGCCCTCCAATCAACTCGGGTTTTTGATGATCTACAGAGCCAACTGGATAGAATTTGGCACGATATCCCTCAGGACAACACCCATCAACTCCATCAATCAATGCCAAACCGTAAGTTCATAGCATTTTTTATTTATTTATTTATTGATTTATTTAACCTGGCAAGATTAGGGCCATCAGACCCTCTCTTACATCTAACCAGGCATTCTACTTATTTTACATTCATACGTTTTAGTAGGCATGTTAAACTACATCTAGTACAAAAAGTGAAATAAACAATTAGAAAGGTACACCTGGAAAAATACATACATATAGAGTTTATATTCGTAGATCATAAGTACTGTTATAATTAGACATTATTGAAGAGACAAATTTTAGATAGGAGTGCTGGCAGCAGGGAGTATGAGGGAGACTCATGGTGAAGGGAGGAGAGGAATAGACATGATGAAACATAATTAAGGAAATATAAAGGAAAAGAAGATTCCCTGACTAATAGAGATAGATGAAGGGGAAGGCATCTCAGGAGCAAGATAGGAGACGCTAGCTTTGCTATTTGACAGATGAGAGGATTGGCCTGGTACATTAATTTTGTGGAGAACTTTATGAGGATGATAGTAGGAAATGCTTCAACTTCTTCTTAAAAGCAGCAGGAAATTGAATTTTGCTCAAGGTAAGGGGCAGTTTGTTCCAGAGGCGGACAGCGGCAACTGAGAAGGAGTTTGCAGTGTTTGTGAGTGGGTACAGTTAGGATACCAAATAAGAGTGACCTCGTGTTTCTATTATGATGGCATGACAGGTTTTTAATCTCTGAAGCAAGGTACTGGGGTGCTTGCGCGACGAGGAGTCGGTGAAGTAGACATAGAGTGTGGTAGTCACGCAATTTGTCCGGCCGCAGCCACCCTAGCTCGGAGTATGAAGCACTAACATGATCATATCGGCGAATGTTGCAGGTGTAACGCACACAGGCATTCATGGTTAGCTCTAGCCGTCTTTTGTTTTCACTACTCGTGCCTTGTTGAATCACATCACAATAGTGGAGGTTCGGTAGAACGAGTGCTTGCACGAGCTGGCGTTTCAAGTCCTGTGGAAATATGTTCCGAAACTTTTTGAGAGCATAGAGACAAGCAGACGTCTTTCGGCACACTGCGACTGTATTCTCCGCCCAGTTGAGATGCTCATCCAAAGTTACACCCAAGTTCTTCACTGTTTTCTGATATGGTATTGGAGTACCGTCGAGCAGAATAGGAGGTAGCCGTTCGCGGAAATCTGAACTTATTAATTTCTGATGGGCTATTAAGATTACTTGCGTCTTTTTTGCATTTAGTTTAAGCCCCAGGCTTTTCGCCCATGTCACTACCGAAGACAGATCATCATTTATCTGAGCGATTGCAGTGTTTACGTCTTCAGGTCTGACGCTTAGGTAGAGCTGGAGGTCGTCGGCATAGAAATGATATTTACAGGAGGACAGAACCGACGAAATATCGTTGACATATAAAGAAAACAAAAGTGGTTCTAAGACTGATCCTTGTGACACTCCCGAGGAAACATGTTTCCAGGAAGATTTTTCATTTACGCAGACAACACATTGCTGTCTGTCTTTTAAGTAGCTTTCAAACCATCTCATTGCACTATCAGAGAAATTAAGCTGTTGCATTTTTCTGAGCAATATATCAAAGTTAACAGTGTCAAAAGCTTTGCTGAAGTCCAGTAGCGTCAATATTGTTGCCTTTCGATTGTCGATGGCACATTTCAGGTCATCTGTTACTTTAATTAGAGCAGTGTTTGTGCTGTGATGTTTGCATGTTGGTATTCCGATTGATATGGGTATATTTATCGATTGTCATTTTTTACTTCTAGTACACTGTTGCTATTTGAGTTTGCGTACTGTAATTTTTTTCTTTTCGAGACAATCAGTGGAGCTGTGGACGTCAAAAAATGGAGTGCCAAGTATAGAAATCGAAACATGTCGGACATTTTCTTTTGTTTGAGTTAGGTAGAGGGGTGAGAGCAGCCGAGGCAGCAAGACACATTTGCGCCGTATGTGGGGATGACGCCACCGACAGAGGACGGCAAGGAAATGGTTGTCCCGTTTTAAGGAGGAACGTTTTGACATTAGTGAGTCTCCACATTCAGGAAGACCTTCGGGATGTTATGGAGCTCGTTTGAACGCATTTATCCACAACGATCCACATCAGAGTATTCGAGAACTGGTAAATGTGATGAACTGTGATCATTCCGCCAACGAACGACATTTGCCTGCAATCCGGAAGATGAATGGCTATCGCACGAGCTAAGCTAGAGCCACAGAAATCAGCTGTCTACTTGTTCGTAACCACTTGGCTCTTGAACAACACAGCCCATTCTACCTTGTATCTTTACCGGTGACGAGAAATTGTGTCTTTATACTAACATAGTGAGAAAAAAGGAATGTCTGAGCCCAGACAAAGCAGCAACTCCTCGTACGAAGACCTACGCACACTCACAAAAAAAATATGTATCTGGTGGAACAATGGCGGTGTGGTGCGATACGAATTGCTTCCACGAGGTGTAACCACCAATGTTGACATTTATTATCAATAACCGAGACGTATTGCAGACATTGAGCAGCGGTAAAAATTGCTGTTTTGAAGAGCGCGCCGCAGCGCGTAGTGTGAAGCAGTCGCCCTCCGTTTCTGGCGGTGGCGCCGCTGTGGTAGTCGCAGCTTTGGTGTCTCCCTCTGGTGGGAAAGTGGGAAGGTAGGCTGTTCACGTGCATTTAAGGGGCGATATGAGCTCGCCAGTCTGTCAGTCTGGGTCAGTCTCTCGTCCCCAGCTTGCTAGTCTGTCTCTCGTCCGCATTTGTTAGGCAGCTAGTGTCTGTCTGTCGTTCGGAGCTGCCTCTGTCAAGTTTGTCGGATTCGGTGTGTTGACGAATTTATTGCTTGGAGTGCAACGGCCTATATCCTGAAATATGTTTTGATCTTGCCTATCATCTTGGGAGGCGGTATCTGTGTACCGTAGAGCATCTTAATCTGTTTGGCCAACTTGTAGAATTTTATGGGCTTTTTTAAATGGTCATTTTAGTATATAAAGTTGCCAACCTTTCACCGTAAGAGTTTTCTTAGAAGTTAAAATCAAGTTGCACCTTCGGTGGCAAAGTTAACATTTTAATTTTAGTATTTTGTACCATTTCCATCCCTCCTACGGGGGTGCATAGTTGGTGAGCTTGTGTAAATTGTTAAAACTTTTAGTTTAAAGTAGTCTGGTGTGTTGCAGATTTGCACCAGCGTAGTCTTTCAGAGGCTGTTGTGAGCGGTCGTAATTACGGCCGTGTCAAAATGGAGTGGCAAGGTTCTCTGCCCGAAAGCTCATACAGTTAAAACTTGTTTCCTTCGCTCTGAATAAATTGTAACTTGATATTTAGAGGGTGCTTTCTGATTATAATTTTAAATCTGTTTCTTTAAAAAAAATGCTTTTAGGCTCTATTTAAGTAAATAAAATTACCATTTGTTAAAAAGGCATTTTAATTATGATTTCATCAGTTACTCACGGGCAACTACTTCCACGCTCACATAGTGTGATTAAACCTGTTAATGTTCTTCATGAATCGCCAGTAAATAGAATAAAGCATCAAGAAAATTCCTTGAAATTAAACCCACGGTTCAGACACAGTCCAAAAACAACGACCGGGAAGAATGCGCGTGTAATGGTGATAACGCGCGCCCGAAATCCTGATAGACTGACAAAAGACACTATACGCCAGTTGGCTTGGAGAATCATTCCGCATCCACCTTATTCATTTGATATTGCGCCCTCTGATTTTCACCTTTTCCGCGTCTAGGGAACAGCCTTCAACGAACTACCTTTCTAGACGAAAACGTGCTCCGAACTTGGCTCCATGGGTTCTTCGCCTCAAAGCGACGTGATTTCTACACTCACGGAATCGAAAAGTTACCCCAGCGCTGGCAGTCTGTTGTAAATAGTGAAGGAGAGTGTGTTACTGATGACTAAACTGCCTGTTATGTGCATATGTTTTGTTTATTAAACTTACGGAAAGATGCTACGAACTTATGGATCAACCTAGTAACTGCTTGCATAAGGAACGTAGGTGGACCAACGCGTTATTGACTTGCTCAATTTATGAAGCTCATTCTCCTGAATAAATTGCTCAGTTTTTCTGAAATTCTAATCGTTTGTTTTGCAGCGCATGTACATTTTATCTACCGATTTCCGCTTTCCGTCGCATCCGGATTATACTTACCTGGTGCGCCTTTGTTTTCTTTTGTCTTCGGGTGTATAACTGCAACGGCGGAATGTTTGGTAATGTCGAGGTATTTAACGACTCAACGCTGACCTGACAGAGCATATCTCCCATTGTACGTATTAATAATACTTCAGATACCCAATATTGACAAGAGTGAGTCATAGGCATATAAGAATTGAATCCAACAAACAAAAAAACCAAGAATTGGAAGAGAAGACAGTAAATAGAACGGGCTGAATGATTGTACACAGACATAAATAAATGAAACTGATTAAAATATTTTCAAAAGAAATTAACTACTTTTGCTGCAGCAAACAATGAACAATTAATAATTAGGCTCACTACTGTCAATGAGACTTGTAACTTTGCTGCTGTTGGTCACTGGAAGCTGGACTAGATAACTCTATAGACACACAAAACTGTTGCTCATTTGCTCTGCCAGCTAGATGAGTCTGTAGGTATAAAAAAATAAATGTCTGCGTGCTTTGCTGGGAACTCATTACTTTTCCCAGCCAGCGAGGGCGATAGTGAAACCCCTGTTTCATTGTTCATTTACAGGAGAGGACTGAAATTCCAGAATGCAGTAGAAAAACAAAGGCTGCTCCAGCATTCGAGGAGGTCCTGGACGCCATTGGGTCCAGGGGCAAGTTCCAGACGAGGCTGAACATCGTCTTCGTTTGCATTGCCTCATGCTTCGACATGATGAGTCTCAACGTGTTCTACCTGGCTATGCAGACTCCTGATCACTGGTGCTACGTCCCTGGCAGGGAGCTTTCCAACCTTTCGATTGAGGAGTGGAAGAACCTCACCATACCGAGGTTTGTAGTGGTAAATATTTTAGCTTACATCGATCGAATGTTCCGTCGGTTCTTGGTAGAATCTTTAATATTTTATGGATGAAAACACCCACAACTTTGAAGTAAAATTCTACACTATTTATTATTTTTTCACAAACCGATTTTCCGCTGTTATGCAATCATCAGGTACAAGGATAAGTGCGTGGTGCGGTGAAATTTTGTTGCATCATGTACACTCCTGGAAATTGAAATAAGAACACCGTGAATTCATTGTCCCAGGAAGGGGAAACTTTATTGACACATTCCTGGGGTCAGATACATCACATGATCACACTGACAGAACCGCAGGCACATAGACACAGGCAACAGAGCATGCACAATGTCGGCACTAGTACAGTGTATATCCACCTTTCGCAGCAATGCAGGCTGCTATTCTCCCATGGAGACGATCGCAGAGATGCTGGATGTAGTCCTGTGGAACGGCTTGCCATGCCATTTCCACCTGGCGCCTCAGTTGGACCAGCGTTCGTGCTGGACGTGCAGACCGCGTGAGACGACGCTTCATCCAGTCCCAAACATGCTCAATGGGGGACAGATCCGGAGATCTTGCTGGCCAGGGTAGTTGACTTACACCTTCTAGAGCACGTTGGGTGGCACGGGATACATGCGGACGTGCATTGTCCTGTTGGAACAGCAAGTTCCCTTGCCGGTCTAGGAATGGTAGAACGATGGGTTCGATGACGGTTTGGCTGTACCGTGCACTATTCAGTGTCCCCTCGACGATCACCAGTGGTGTACGGCCAGTGTAGGAGATCGCTCCCCACACCATGATGCCGGGTGTTGGCCCTGTGTGCCTCGGTCGTATGCAGTCCTGATTGTGGCGCTCACCTGCACGGCGCCAAACACGCATACGACCATCATTGGCACCAAGGCAGAAGCGACTCTCATCGCTGAAGACGACACGTCTCCATTCGTCCCTCCATTCACGCCTGTCGCGACACCACTGGAGGCGGGCTGCACGATGTTGGGGCGTGAGCGGAAGACGGCCTAACGGTGTGCGGGACCGTAGCCCAGCTTCATGGAGACGGTTGCGAATGGTCCTCGCCGATACCCCAGGAGCAACAGTGTCCCTAATTTGCTGGGAAGTGGCGGTGCGGTCCCCTACGGCACTGCGTAGGATCCTACGGTCTTGGCGTGCATCCGTGCTACCAGTGTTAAAGACTGCGATGGAGCTCCGTATGCCACGGCAAACTGGCTGACACTGACGGCGGCGGTGCACAAATGCTGCGCAGCTAGCGCCATTCGACGGCCAACACCGCGGTTCCTGGTGTGTCCGCTGTGCCGTGCGTGTGATCATTGCTTGTACAGCGCTCTCGCAGTGTCCGGAGCAAGTATGGTGGGTCTGACACACCGGTGTCAATGTGTTCTTTTTTCCATTTCCAGGAGTGTATTTTAAACTAGTGCATCTAGAGAGTATCTCCATTTCCAGACATGAGCCGCGCGGGATTAACCTAACGGTCTCAGATGCTGCAGTCATGGACTGTGCGGCTGGTCCCAGCGGAGGTTCGAGTCCTCCCTCAGGCATAGGTATGTATGTTTGTCCTTAGGATAATTTAGGTTAAGTAGTGTGTAAGCTTAGGGACTGATGACCTCCGCAGCTAAGTTCCGTAAGATTTCACACACATTTGAACATTTTCCAGACATGAAAAATGGAGAAGATAGGTTTAAGAATAAAACAAGAGGGGTTGTTTCAGTGTAAATGCTATGTCAGATTTTTCAACTAAGATAAAATAAAGGACGGGAAGACGAACTATCTCGAAATAATTGAAATTAATAAACATATATCCATCAGCCCAAGCTCAGTACTGAATGACCAGACACAGTTCCCTCACTCGCCACTTCTAACTGCAGATACTTCTCAATATCCCAGCCAGGCCATGTTGCAAATTACCCCCCTCCCCCAACCCCCTCTTACTCACATGCTCCGTTTCCGTCTATTTCAGTTACACAATTTCCTTTCTTGTGAAAGAAAAATGGTTTGTATAACCACAGCTGATTCACTTACCTCCTTAATTTCTCTACTCTATTTTATCGGTTTGTAATTTAGAAACTGTTAAAGAAAAAGTTATTTTGTTCTGCCACACCTTTCGAATATGTAAACAAAGTTTATTGTTCAGTTTATTTTCTTCTGTGAACAACAGTGGTAATTTGTATATGGTCCAGCCGGCCGCGGTGGTCTAGCGGTTCTAGGCGCTCAGTCCGGAACCGCGCGACTGCTACGGTCGCAGATTCGAATCCTGCCTCGGGCATGGATGTGTGTGATGTCCTTAGGTTAGTTAGGTTTAAGTAGTTCTAAGTTCTAGGGGACTGATGACCACTGATGTTAAGTCCCATAGTGCTCAGAGCCATTTGAACCATTTTTGTATATGGTCCATTAATTAATGTGTCACATATTTTGCCTTAGCTAAATAATCTTACATCGCATTTACACCGAAATAAAATCTGTTGTTTTAATCCTAAAACCTGATGTTGACATTTTTCAACTCTGGAAATGGAGATACTCTATAAATGCACTAGTTTAAAATATTTGCCCCAAACAAAACTTCACTGCACCACATACTTATCTTTGTACCTGTAGATCACGTAACAGCCGAAAACGTGTTTGTAAAATAAATAATAAATCTTGTTGAATATTACACTAGCGTTGTGTGTGTTTTCATTCATAATTTTGGCTTTCATCTACTAAAACTGCCTAGTAATTCAATGGAAAGTGAAACACACTAAGTACAACTTGTTATACATGTACGTACCGCATAAGATGATAAAAGATGGCAAAGACCAATCTTGCTTTAATGTTATCATTCAGAAAATGTAGCGAAAACAGAAATTGTTGCACTTTCAATTTGAAAAATAATAAACAGATAGCGCAACTTGCTTACCTATAATACGGTATGTGTGCATAGCGTGCAACTACTTTCTGTGTCAGATCTTGGAGAAAAATGTATTAGAAAATTCAGAGAAGTTACGGTTCTATGACAGATTTTAAAGGCAATGTTCGGATCCAAATCTTCCGTCTAGTTCTTCGCACAACAGTCTTACGTCCAAAATGAGAGTGGGAACATTAATCTCCAAATTTAAAAATGAGTTCCCGTTACGATATTTCTTCCGTAACGATGTCTGACTACCGTGTACACAAAAATAACCACTACCAGTACTGAAAAACTGTTTAGACAACTCACTACGAAGAGAGCTGCAGGAAAAAATTTCTGTTACAAACAACTTTATGGGGAGGGCAGTCACAGTTCAGAGGTACTGTGGATAATAATAACACCAACACTCAACACTCAGTAACCATTCGAATTATTAAAAAAATTATAACAATTAAAAAGTCAAGAATGATGGGTATTTCCAAATACCACACATCTGTATGAATGTGCTTTATTTCTACCATTTCAATCTTTCAATCTGCGATTTGTATTCTTGGCAGATAAACTTGAAATGCGTCTATAGTGACGTGAAACCGGTAGTTGCGAATAAAGCACCTTCATACAGCTATGCGGGTTTTGGAAACACCTCGTCATTCTTGACTCTTTAATTATTATAATTTTTATGATAATTCAAATGGTTGTTTACTGTCGGCTGTTGGTATTGTAAACTCAAACTTGTTTTTATATTGAATAAACAGTGAGAAGTACACCTTTTTAAAGCTTATCTTTACCAAGAATCTCGCAGTAAGAAAACCGATGCACAGATTCTATATCTACATCCATACTCTGCAAACCACTGCATAGCGCACGGCGGAAGACACTTCCGGTTTACAACGTTTTAAGATGTTCCTCTTTTACATTCGCGGGAAAAATCTGCGCTCTCTGTAATTAGTCTCATTTTGTCCATCATACGTAGGAGGTGCAGTATATGCCTAGATTCGTCAGTTAGTAGGAGATCTCGTAACTTTGTATGTAGGGTTTACAGGTATAATTGGCTTTTCCCTTAAGCGTTTTGCCAGCGGCCTGGGACGGAAGTGGGGGTGGGTTGGTATGAGGGTGGGGCGGTGGAGTTAAACACACAAAATCCCCCATACGACTGCACACAGTGTTACCTAAAACGTGCACATGGACCAGATGATTTTATGACCGAGTGTCTAGACCTCACGACCTGTTTCCTGTCTTTACTTGTTCTCTTGTTGCTGCAACCACCAACTAAAGGCTGATCCTGAATTTGTTATTTACTAATTAGCTGGAGTTTGAGGGGGCATATACACAACGAGGACCACAAATATCTGATAAAGACTCACATGTATTCTACCAGTACAACACAATAATGTGGTCTGCACTGTTCACACGAAAGATACAAATCAGTTCGTGCACGACAGTTGGCGTTTTTCAGAGAGTCATGTCCTGGGTTCTGTTGATCACAGAGATAAGGGCTCAAGTTTTCTGGATACTATTCGGCCTAGCGACCATTTGTATACGTACAGGAAGAACGACCATGCTGTAGTTTCTTCTTCTTCTTCTCGTTTTGGCCATGTGAGGACAACATTAATTCGGATCAGCTCGTTTCTTCTGGTCCCTCTCCTTGTCCAATACTGTTTCGTTCTCGTACTTTGCATCCTTCTTCGCTCTTCCGTCCACGATGATTTTGTTATGGGTCTAGCTCTGTTCTCTAAACCCGTGAAAGCCTGCATTTTTTCAACTTATAAATTACTCTGCTGTATTCTCTGGTTCCTTCATTCGCATTTCTTCCAGATACCTTTCACATATTGGGTCCAGCGCACTTTGGTTCTCTTTTTCACCAAAAACTGTACTATTTGCTGTGTTAACCTCCCCTGGTCAGTTATGAGGATGTGTCCGAAGATCACACTCCTCCTTTTCCTGGTGATGTCAGAGATTCTCTCTACCTTGGTGTATAGTTCTTGGTTCCCACGTCTTCTAAACTGACTACCTTCTGTTCTTCAAGGCCCCACTATCCCGCTGAGAATTTTTCGTTCCGCCAGTTTTAGTCACTTACGTACTCCTGTTGTTACTGCTGGACATAAGGCTATTCTGAACTACAGGGTCACATTTAAACCATACACACTTCCTCCAGTGCAGGCAAACTGGTTCTTCTGCTTTAGATGTGGTCTAGGGTGAATCTTACGCAGCTTACAACAGCACCATTTGTTCACGGGCGCTTCCTGAGAAAAACCATGACTTTTCGGTACCAAAAGTACTAGGTGTGGGAGGGACACTTCAGTAATATCTATTAATGGTAGTTCATAGAAATATGTATCATATGTCCTTAAGACGATGGTGTTGGGAAGCCTTGAAACTTTGTTCGAGATCACTATCCGTTAGCGGGATACAGAGGTTCATAGTTACCGTACTTACGCACATAAATTATGCAGTAATATCCGATGTGAGGCATGAATGTAGTTTTAGATGACGTAGTGAACACATGGCAAAGGTTCTAGCACCATCACAATGGTTCTGAGGTCACAAAACAACTATTTTTAGGCAGCAGTTTTTCATCAGTAAAACTTAATGACTTGTTGCTCTGTATGAAGCGCACTTCACGCCCGTGCAAATATGCCCAAAGTGTTACTGCAGTGACAAAAATGGGCTAAAAAGAGTCTTAAAATGGCTGAAAAGAACTTAAAATGACTGCCAAAAATTATGTAAAACTGGAAATGTTGCAAACACAGTCAAATACTTCTACTGATATTTTTTCTTGTCTAAGGTAGATATCACGAGTCGGTCGTTTCCGATGAGTCGCGATCGATGCGCAAAGTATCCAAAAAAAAAATAATAAAATATACAAAGTGCGCAACTTTGCTTCCGCCGTTAACTCCCCAACATTTGAGGCTTTAATGAAACAAATCGGTTACACATGTATCATTCAAAGTATTTTCCATCGCTGGCCACTACTTTCTCCCACCTTTCGGATGGTGTACGAATCCCACGCCGAAAAAATTGTTCATCTTTTGAAGCGATCCACGAATCGATCCAATTTGTGACTTCTCCATGAGATCGGAAGTGTTGGTCAGCCAGGCCATGCGCCATTGATCTAAACAGGTGGTAGTCAGAGGGAGCAGTGTCTGGAGAATACGGCGGGTGGGGTAGGACTTTCCATTTTAACGTTTACGTTTTGACCTCTTTTGCAACGTGGGTTCGAGAGTTGTCGTGCTGCAAAATCACTTTATCTTGCCTCTCGCTATATTGTGGTGGTTCGTCTTTTAATGCTCTGCTCAGACGCGTTAATTGCGTTCGAGAACGAGCAGCTGTGATTGTTTCACTTGGTTTTAACACCTCATACTACACGACGCCGAGCTGGTCCCACCAAATGCAGAGCATGATCCTCGAGTCGTGACTATTCGGTTTGGCCGTCGACGTGGAACCGTGTCCGGGACATCCCCATGATTTTCTGCGTTTAGGATTATCGTAATGAACCCATTTCTTATCCCCGGTCACAATGTGATGCAGAAATCCCTTCCGTTTTTGCCTCTGAAGCAACTGTTCACAAACACACAAACGCCGTTCAACGTCTCTTGGTTTCAGCCCACACGGGACCCAACTTCCTTCTTTCTGAATCATGCCCATAGCCTTGAGACGTTTTTAAATGGCTTGCTGTGCCCCTCCCACTAATAGTGCAAATTCTTCTTGAGTTTGACGCCAGTCTTCACTCAGCGATATCTCCAGTTCTGCACCTTTGAAAACATTCTCTCTTCCACCACTATCTACATCTACATCGGCATGGATACTCTGTAAATCACATTTAAGTGCCTGGCAGAGGGTTCATCGAACCACCTTCACATTTCTCTATTATTCCAATCTCGTACAACGCGGAAAGAATGAACACCTATATTTTTCCGTACGAGCTCTGATTTCCCTTATTTTATCGTGGTGATCGTTCCGCCCTATGTAGGTCGGTGCCAACAAAATATTTTCGCATTCGGAGAAGAAAGTTCGTGATTGGAATTTTGTGAGAAGATTCCGTCGCAACGGAAAACGCCTTTATTTTAATGATTTCCAACCCAAATGCTGTATCATTTCTGTGGCACTCTCTCCCATATTTCGCGTTAATACAAAACGTGTTGCTTTTCTTTGAACTTTTTAGATGTACTCCGTGAGTCCTACCTGGTAAGGATCCCACACCGCGCAGCAGTATTGTAAAAGACAAGCGTAGTGTAGGCAGTCTCCTTAGTAGGTCTGTTACATTTTCTAAGTGTCCTGCCAATAAAATGCAGCTTTTAGTTAGCCTTCCCCATAACATTTTATATGTGTTCTTTCCAATTTAAGTTGTTCGTAATTGTAATACCTAGGCATTTAGTTGAATTTACGGCTTTTAGATTAGACTGATTTATCGTGTAACCGAAGTTTAACGAGTTCCTTTTAGCACTCATGTGGATGACCTCACACTTTTCGTTATTGAGGGTCAACTGTCACTTTTCGCACCATTCACATATTTTTTCTAAATCGTTTTGCAATTTGTTTTGATCTTCTGATGACTTTACTAGTCGATAAACGACAGCGTCATCTGCAAAAAACCGAAGACGGCTGCTCAGATTGTCTCCCAAATCGTTTATATAGATAAGGAACTGAAAACACTACCTTGGGGAACGCCAGAAATCACTTCTGTTTTACTCGATGACTTCCCGTCAGTTACTACTAACTGTGACCTTTCTGACAGGAAATCGGAAATCCAGTCACATAACTGAGACGATATTCCATAAGCACGCAATTTCACTACGAGCCGCTTGTGTGGTACAGCGTCAAAAGCCTTCCGGAAATCCAGGAATACGGAATCGATCTGAAATCCCTTGTCAATAGCACTCACCACTTCATGTCAGTAAAGAGCTAGTTGTGTTTCACAGGAACGATGTTTTCTAAACCCACGTTGACTGTGTGTCAGTAGACCGTTTCCTTCGAAGTACTATGCAGGCCTACGACGTTCAAATCACCGTTCTTGAAGCGTTGAAACCACTGACGCCAAGTTCTTTCACTAATAGCGTCCTTACCTTACGTACTTGAGAGCATTCGATGAGACTCAGCCGCTGTTTTCTTCATATTGAAACTAAACAGCAACACCTCCCGCAAATGACGAGAATTAGGATCGTAAACTGACATTTTCAATCAAGAACAACTTTATGATGCAGACACAAATCGACTAATGTTTGAATGAGGTTATGTTGACTAAGGTCCAAGCTAAATGCCTGACGACTGCGATCTGTTTCTTTCGACCTATACTTACCGTTGTTGCCACCTATCGGCAAACGGCGGAAGCAAAGTTGTAACCTTTTAAATCAAATGATTTTGTGTTAACCTTACCTTGGGAGTAGTTATTTGTTGTTTACTTGTGTCAAAGTATAAAGAATTTGTTGAAGCATATCGATGAAGTATCAAAGTTTTGCTGCCCTATGGAACTGGTTTTATATAAGCAGCACACCTTGCCGTAGAAGGAAAAAAAGGGTGCCAGCGGAGGAAAACCCCTGTCGGAGCTCTAAAGAGGCGGCTCTGTTCCTCTTTAAAAGACTCTGACAGAAGATGTGGGGAACTAGCTGCCTCAACCGTCATTCCGGCTTCCTCATCAAAAATTTTGGCATGCGAACAAAATCATGCACTTTTGTGCTGTAAGAGAGTAGCAGAAAAACTAGATGGCAGTTATGAGTCGAGGGGCACGAAAGGGAAGCAGTGGTTGAGACGGGATTGAGACAGGGTTGTAGCCTATCCTCGATGTTATTCTCTCTGTATATTGAGTAATCAGTAAAGGAAACAAAAGAAAAATCTGGACTAGGAATTAAAGTCCAGGGAGAATAAATAAAAACACTGAGGTTTTTCTGATGACATTGTAATTCTGTCAGAGACAGCAAAGCACTTGGAAAAGTAGTTGCAGGGAATGGACTGTATCTTGAAAAGAGGGTATAACATGAACATCAACAAAAGCAAAGTGAGGATAATGGAATGTTGTCAGATTAAATCAGGTGATGCTGAGGGAATTAGATTAGGAAACGATACACTTAAAATTTAAAATAGTAGAGGAGTTTTGCTATTTGGGAAGCAAAATAACTGAGGATGGTCGAATTAGGGAGGATATAAAATATAGACTGGCGATGGTAAGAACAGCGTTTCTGAAGAAGAGAAATTTGTTTACATCGAGTATAGATTTAAGTGTCAGGAAGTCCGTGCTGAAAGTATGTGTATTTAGTGTAGCCATATATGGAACTGACATATGGACGATAAATAGTTTCGACAAGAAGAGAATAGAAGCTTTCGAAATGTGGTGCTACAGAAGAATGTTGAACATTAGATGGGTATATCACGTAACTAATGAGGAGGCACCGAACAGAATTGGTGAGAAGAGAAATTTGTCGCACAACCTGACTAGAAGGAGGGATCGGTTGGTAGGACACGTTCTGAGGCATCAAGGGCTCACCACTTTACCACTGGAAGGAACCATGGGTGATAAAAACCGTAGAGGGAGGCGAAGTAAGCAGATTCAGAAGGGTGTAGGTTGTGTTAGTTACTCGGAGATGAATGGGCTTGAACAGAATAGAGTAGCTTGGAGAGCTGCATCAAACCAGTCTTTGGACTGAAGAACGCAACGACAACAACATTGTGCTCGAACATTATGAATTACCTTGAAGAGAATGGTCTATTGACACACAGTCAACAAAGTTTTAGAAAACATCGTACCTTTGAAACACAATTGGCTCTTTTCACACGACAAATGTTGAGTGCTATTGACAAGAAATTTTAAATTTATTCCGTATTTACAGATTCCCAAAAGGCTTTTGACGATATACCACATGAGAGGATTTTAGTGAAATTCCGTTCTTCTGGAATATCGTCTCAGTTATGGGACTGGATTTATGTTTTCCTGTCAGACAGGTCACAGTTTGTAGTAATTGACGGAAAGTCATCGGGTAAAACAGAAGTGACTTCTGGCGTTCCCCAATGTAGCGTTATAGGCCCTCTGCTGTGCCTTATCTACATTAACGATTTAGGAGGCAATCTGAACAGCCGTCTTAGGTTGTTTCCAGATGATGCTGCCGTTTATAGTCTAGTAAACTCATCCGATCAAAACAGATTGCAAAACGATTTAGAAAAGATATCTCTATGGGGCAAAAATTCGCAATTGTCCCTAAATAATGAAAAGTATGCGGTCATCGAGATAAGTGCTAAAAGGAATCAGTTAAACTTCTGTTACACGATAAATCAGTCAAATCTAACTGTCTTAAATTCAACTAAATACGTAGTAGTGAGAATTACAAACAATTTAAGGAACACGTAGAAAAGTTGTGGGGGAGGCAAACCACAGGTTGTGTTTCATTGGCCGAACACTTAGAAAATGGAACACATCTGCTGAAGAGATTGCCTCCACTACTCTTGTCCGTCGTCTTTCGGAGTACCTCTGCGCGGTCTGGGATCCTTACCAGATAGGACTGACGGAGTACATCGAGAAAGGTCAGTACAGAGCAGCACGTTTTGTAGTATCGGGAAACAGAGGAAAGACTGTCACGGACATGATACAGGATTTGGGATGGACACCATTAAAACGAAGTCGTTTGTCGTTGCGGTGGAATCTTTTCACGAAATTTCAATCACCAAGCCGGCCGAAGTGGCCGTGCGGTTAAAGGCGCTGCAGTCTGGAACCGCAAGACCGCTACGGTCGCAGGTTCGAATCCTGCCTCGGGCATGGAAGTTTGTGATGTCCTTAGGTTAGTTAGGTTTAACTAGTTCTAAGTTCTAGGGAACTAATGACCTCAGCAGTTGAGTCCCATAGTGCTCAGAGCCATTTGAACCATTTTGAATCAATCACCAACTTTCTCCTCCGATTGCGAAAATATTTTGTCGACGCCAATCTTTATAGGGAGAAACGATCGTAGTGATAAAATAAGGGAAAACAGAGCTCGCACGGAAAGCGTTAAGGGTTCGTTTTTATCTTTTTCCAAGACACCTCCGTATAGCCGGATGGGAATCTGAACTTCCGTCCTTTCAAGTGCCACTGCAATGTGCTAAACATTGCATCATGTCACACAGTCGGGAACCTCTTCATGAGGAAACTAACTACCTGTTACAAAGATCAAGAAGTATGTTTTCAGTTACTTTCCTTTTTTTATCACTTTGTTGGCAACGAAACCTTCAGACTCGCACCAGTCGGTCAGGTTGATAAAGAAGAAGATAGGTGTTGACGCAACGACTTTGCGAGTGGCATGCGGATATTTCGAGAAAACCTATTACCCAGGCCCCTAGTACAATCCAAGTCGAAACAAAATATCTATATGAAAGCAGAATATGGCTAGACGTTTTGTCCGTTATCGATATTTGTCGAACAGTTGCTGTTCATCGTGTGGTACGTTATTGCAGGAAAAACAAAACAGAATGACGCTAGAGTCCAATAGCTCTCGCAGACGCACGACCACGAAGCTCTCGCTAAGTTAAGTGATTAATATTGAAATAAGAGCTAATTTAGTTAGTATTACATTTTAGACTAATGCATTTACTTCTTCGCTAGGATATCTATTTAAGATTTCGCTTTTCTGAGCGTATTTAATCGAGAAGAAAGTATTTCGTAAAGGCCTATAGTCGTTAGTTTTGTTTATATTTTAGGCGTAAATTTCGGGCGAGTGTAGATCTTTATTTTTCTGATTAGACTTAGCGGTTCAAAGTTAAACTAATTCGTGTCTGTTATACAGAGTTTAGGTTGTTAATTACAACTTTCGAAAGTAAGTTTAAAAGTTTGTTTAAATTAGCGTTTAGTTACGTATTAGTACAGGTTACGAAACTTCAGTGATCTTGTGCCAAGTTATACTCTGCTTTTGTGTAAATTTTGTGTAAATTTTCCATCAAACCATTTGTGACCAATGTGGTGGCTGCCGTAGAAACCTGAAGGAGGGGGTGTTATGTGAAGACTGTAGGTTGTGGTTTAATTGGGGTGAATGTAGCGGCGAGGAAACGGGGCTCTTCCATGACAATGTAGGTTACGTAGAAAGGACAGAAAAATCGCTGAACAGGATGCTAACATTTGTGTCCTTAAGGTTGAATTAGGAAACGCCAGTTTCGAATTATGTAGGCTAAGAGAGAAAAAAGAGATGAAGTGCTGGGAAAAGGTAGCAAGCAAAGGGTGAAAAAGGGAAACTGTTGAAAAAACTTTAGAAATTCCGTTAGCAAATCAGTTGGGCTTGCTATCTGAAGTAGTATGTAGATGAAGCAGAATATTAGCTTAAAGAAAAAAGGCAGGTTGGATAAAATCAGAACAGGAAAAGAATGATTCTACCTTTAGGTAGCAGTCATGGGACGGGTGTAGGCCAGCAGCTCCAGGAGAAATTAGGTGAAGTGTACCAGATCACAAGTTTTGTGAAACCAAGTGCTAGCCTTACCCATGTGACAGAAAACTTAGGCCAGGTATGCAGGGAGTTTGGGAAGGAAGATCAGGCAAGAACAATTAGGGGAGAAGGAAGCAGCTTGGCTATGAATCCAAGATATAGTATTAGGAGTGACCTGAACAAAATAGGACAAGAAACAGGAAACACAAGTGTGGGGTTTGTGGAGGTCTTTCATCGCCATCATCGCCCCTGGGTAGACACTGCTATAAAGCATGTTAACAATGAGCTGAACAGGATGCTCCGGACACTGGCAAAGTCCCACATGAGTGTTCTTTCAGTTGATGCTATTGGTAAGTGGAGATACACTACACATGGCTTGCACTTAAATAGGAAGGGGAAAGGCAAGTTAGCTATTCTGTTAGCAGTCACTGTAAGGGGGGCCACAGTACCACACAAGGGACGATCCCTGTGGTTAATGGGATCAGGCAGACAGGTTTTATAGGTTGAAGCCAAAGTCCAGACAGACAATAATCAAGAAAAATAGAATAAAAGAAGCTTCACGAACAGTAAATAGGGATAAAGCTAAGGGTAGTATCAATTTACTTCATCAAAATGTCAGGGGAATAAAAATTAAAGTTGATGAGCTGTGTTTAGATGATCTCAAAAATAAGAACGAGGTGGATGTAATTTGTCTGTCTGAACACCATGTAACTGTGGCGATGGAAAGTGTCAGTATAAATGGATATAATTTAGCATCTGACACTTGCAAATCAAGCATGGATAAAGGAGGAGTTGCCATTTACACAAAACAAGGCTATAAGTACAAAACTGTAGAAATTTTGAGTCGATCTTTGAAGTTTATGCATGTGTGCTACAGCTAGATAATGTAGTTTTGGCATTAGCAACGGTGCACAGGTCCCCATTAGGAGACTGGGAGATATTCACAAAAAGTTTCACTCCCTATTATGCTGTCTGTCAGACAAAAGGAATGAGTTATAAATCTGTGGTGATTTCAATGTAAACTTTCTAAGCAATTCTGATAGGAAAAGTAAACTAGAAGTGATAGCAATGACATGTAACTTAGAATCACTGATCAAGTTCCCTACGTGTATAGCTGAAAACAGTAGCACTCTAGCAGATAATGTATTTGCACAGCAGACACATGCTCTCCCCGTGACAAATGTATTATCAGACCATGATGCACAACTGATTAGTTTACAAAACTTAACATTGTGTACGGATCAGAAATCATTAAGTAAAAGTGTAAGGCTGGTCAACCCAGTATCTATAGGGCACTTCAGAGAAAGTTTAAGAAACATTAATTCGGGAGTTGTATATAATGAGCCAAACGCCGATGATAAATGAACCATATTCCTTTTGCCCCAAAAAAATTACTAAATGTAACGCCAAACAGTTTTCAAAGAAATGTTGGATCACTACGGGTATTAAAGTATCTTCAGAAAGAAAAAGAAAATGGTGTGAGGCAGCAAGAATTAGTAAAGACCCAGAAGTAATTTTACAGTATAAAAATTATTGTAATGTACTGAGAAACGTTGTCAGAAAATCAAAAAACCAAAAAATATATACATTAGAGATGAAATTAACAGCTCGGGGAATAAAATAAAATTACTATGGAATATTGTTAGAAGAGAAACATGGATATTAACCATTGGGGAAGGTAGTATTACTATTAAAGAGAATGAGACCATCTTAACCACAGTACATGGGTAGGTAATGTACTTAACAGCCATTTCTTAAGCGCAGGTGAAAAAATTAGTGAGAATAGTTCAAAAGAAAAAGCCAAGTAGTACATGGGAGAGTCACTTTTGAGAAAGCCTTGTCAGATTAATTTTCATCTAACAGCTTTTTGTGAAATAAGGAAAACCATTAAATCCTTGAAAAATAAATTTTCTGTTGGAGTAGGTGGCATGTCTAACAAGATATTTAAACAATGTGGAGCAGCTACAGCTGATGTTCTGAGTCACATCTGTAGTGAATCAATAACTCAAGGTATTTTCCCAGACAGGTCAAAATGTACCATTGTCAAGCCTCTCCACAAAAAAGTGCACACCACAGATGTCAATAATTACCAGCCAGTATCCTTGCTCACAGCATTTTCAAGAATTGTCGAGTAAGTAATATACTGAAGAGTGGTTAGCAATCTCAGCAGTAATGGGATATGTAGTAAATCACGTTTTGGATTTCAAAAATGCTGTTCCGCTGGGACAGGACTATGCAACTGCACTGCCCATGTGATAGAGTCTTTAAATAGTAACATGTCACCAACAGGAGTTTTCTGTGACTTGTCCAAAGCATTTCATTGTTTGAACTATGACACTGTGTTACATTAATTACAATCCATGGTATAAACGGAACAGTGTATGAGTGGTTTAAATGACACCTACAGAACAGGAGGAAAAATGTTCCTTTATATGGTTTACGTGGTATAAGGAAGCTTCCCACTTGATCTAACTGGGGTGAAATTACATCAGATGTTCCACAGGGTTCGATCATGGGTCCCCTTCTGTTCTTGATATGAAAAGAGAGACTAAACAGACGATGTTTACTGATGATACAAGCATCATTACTAATCTAGTAAAAGAAACTCCAATAGAAAATGACACAAATAATGTCTTTGGAAAAGTTATTGATTGGTTTTCTGCGAATGGGCTTGTTCTGAACTTTGATAAAACACAGTACATCCAATTTTCTACTGCAAGGAGTATAGTTCCTTCAGTAAATATAACACATCAACAGAAGTCAGTAGCCAGGGTAGAGCATACTAAGTTTTTGGGTGTACATATAGACATGGATCTTAACTGGAAAATTCATATTTTGTATCTCCTAAAGCGACTAGGTTCAGCAACTTTTGCTATCAGAATAATTGCTAGAGGATATAAAAATTAGCAAGCTAACATACTTTGCATACCTTCACTCTATGATGTCATACGGAATAATATTTTGGGATAACTCAACACTTAGGCAAAAAGTATTCACTGTTCAAAAAGAAGTGGTTAGAATAACATGTGGGGCTCATAGTCGCAAATCTTGTAGGCATCTGTTTAAAAGGTTAGGAATCCTTACAACAGCCTCACAGTACATTTACTCAGTAATGAAATTTGTCCTGACATTCATGAGTATAATACCAAAAGAAAGAAAGAGTTACACTATCCTCTACTTAAGCTATCATTGGCACAGAAAGGGGTAAAATATGCTGCTGTAAAGCTTTTAAATAAATTACCAAATGACATAAAATGTCTGACAGACAGCAGTGACAGTTTTTAAAAAAATTGGATCATATCTCCTTGGCAACTCTTTCTATACCACAGATGAATTCTTGAATAGGAATAAATAAATCAGTAGGTACAATACACACATCAGAAAAAGTTTTGCATCACCTCGGTTCCGAGAGTTCTGCAACCTGTACAGGAAAGTGGAAAAGAGATCAACACAAACATCATTTCCGCCCTTTTTACTGCTCATGAAAACCACGCATTGCATGTTGTAGTACCATACAGCGAGACCTAATGCGGTGGTGGTCCAGATTGCCGTACACACCGGTACCTCTATTACCCAGCAGCACGTCCTCTTGCACTGATGCATGCCTGTATTCGTCGTGGCATACTATCCACAAGTTCATTAAAGCACTGTTGGTCCAGATTGTTCCACTCCTCAACGGCGATTCGGCGTAGATCCTTCAGAGTGGTTGATGGGTCACGTCGTCCATAAACAGCCCTTTTGAATCTATCCCAGGCATGTTCGATAGGGTTCATGTCTGGAGATCATGCTGGCCGCTCCAGTCGAGCGATGTCGTTATCCTGAAGGAAGTCATTCACAAGATACGCACGATGGGGACGCGAATTGTCGTCCATGAAGACGAATGCCTCGCCAGTACGCTGCCGATATGGTTGCACCATCGGTCGGAGGATGACATTGAGGTATCGTACAGCCGTTACGGTGCCTTCCATGACCACCAACGTCGTACGTCGGCCCCACCTAATGCCAACCGAAAACAGCAGGTAGCCTCCACCTTGATGCTGGACAGTGTGTCTAAGGCCTTCACCTGACCGGGTTGCCTCCAAACACGTCTCCGACGATTGTCTGGTTGAAGGCACATACGACACTAATCGGTGAAGAGAACGTGATGCCAATCCTGAGCGATCCATTCGACATGTTGTTGGGCCCATCTGTACAACGCTGCATGGTGTAGTTGTTGCAAAGGCGGACCTCGGGAGTGAAGTTTCGCATCATGCAGCCTATTGCGCACAGTTTGAGCCGAAACACGACATCTTGTGGCTGCACAAAAGCATTATTCAACATGGTGGCGTTGCTCTCAGGGTTTCCTCGACCCACAAACCGTAGGTAGCGGTCATCCACTGTAGTAACAGCCCTTGGGCGGCCTGAGCGAGGCATGTCATCGATGGTTCCTGTCTCTCTGTACCTCCTCCATGTCCGAACAACATCGCTTTGGTCCACTCCGAGACGCCTGGACACTTCCCTCGCCGGCCGGGGTGGCCGAGCGGTTCTAGGCGCTACAGTCTGGAACCGCGCGACCGCTACAGTCGCAGGTTCGAATCCTGCCTCGGGCATGGATGTATGTGCTGTCCTTAGGTTAGATAGGTTTAAGTAGTTCTCAGTTTTTAGGGGACTGATGACCTCAGAAGTTAAGTCCCATAGTGCTCAGAGCCATTTGAAACATTTGAGCCACTTCCCTTGTTGAGAGCCCATCCTGGCACAAAGTAACAATGCGGACGCGATCGAACCGCGGTATTGAGCGTCTAGGCATGGCTGAACTACAGACAACACGACCCTTGTACCTCCTTCCTGGTGGGATAACTGGAAGTGATCGGCTGTCGGACCCCCTCTGTCTAATAGGCGCTGCTCATGGATGGTTGTTTACGTCTTTGGGAGGGTTTAGAGACATATGTGAACGTCAGAGGGACAGTATCTATGATACAATATCCACAGTCAACGGCTATCTTCAGGAGTTCTGGGAACCGTGGTAATGCAAAACTTTTTTTGATGTGTGTATATGCATTTTGTGCCATTTATGGCAGTGAGGTAGCAATTAAAAATTTGCAGCTTTAAAAAAAACTTTCATTCCTGTGTGCATATCTTATGCACTTAGCACGATCCACATCATAAAGGTTATCGTGAGATTGATCAATGGAACACGGAACTAACTAACTGAAGACACTTTTCTCAAAGAGTCAGGGCAACTTCAGCAAAAAAAAACTTAGCTAAATATAGCCGACCTTCGATTGGTTATGAAAATAGCGACGCAGGTCACATTATTCACATAGATTTCGGAATAGGAGTTCGGGACTGAACCATGCGGTCGACTGAGAACCAAAATATGACCTTACGGAGTATCTTCACAAAAATATGATCGGTCGAGGAGTTTTAAACCACTAGAACTCAACACGTCGTATTGGATTACGAAACAAAACATGAGTCTACGGAATATCACGCCAGTTCTAAATGAAAAGTAGAATTAAACGCATAGGTTCTTAATTGCACAAGCAGGCACACCTGATATTTGTCGACTACAGCGCCACCTATCACGAATAGGCAACAATAGTTTGAGTAAATCGGACATACTATTTGGTGTATAATCCGAATATGCAATAAGAATGGGGCGTTTCTGGTTTGAAAATACGAAATTGATCCCACTCGTGTCGGAAGAGTTGTTAGAAGGTGGCAAGTTGAAGCAAAGCCTTATTAATACTAACTTTTCGCCAATAACATTTTTTTCGTACAATGCCTCGTTTTCGAGATATTTTGCTGTCTCAAGTTAAAACAAGCAGCCTGTATAAAAACGGCCTAATGGATAACATCACAAGTTCCACGAGGCATTTCGCGAAAGATGCTGTTGTGTACAGAAAAGAAGCAACGTTAGAAAAGTGGAGTGAAATGAAGGAAAACCTGTAGAGAATCAACGTTTGGTGGAGGGATTGGTGGTTCACTGTGAACGTAAGTAAATATAGCGTATTGTGCATAAAAAGGTAGAAACACAATTTATTGTATGATTACACGATTGCAGAACAACCACTGGAAGCATTTGCATGCATAATGTATCCAAGAGAATGCGTACGGAGTGATTTGAAATGGAACGGCCAAAAAAAAAAAAACTAATCGCAGATAAGCCAAACCCCAACCAAATTCATTGAAAGAATACTAGGAAGTGCAGTCAGCCATTATGAAGATAGCTTACAAAACCCTCGTTCCACCAGTATTTGAATATTGCTCGCCAGTTTACGATCTGAGCCAGATGTGGTTGATGCAGAAAACGGAGATGATACAAAGAAGAGCAGCACGTTTCGTTATACATTCATTAGCGCAAAAGCAAATTGGAGATGCTCAGACAGCTACAGAACAAGGCTGTCAGCCGCCCGCTCTCTTTCGACCAATATAATTAGTGCTAAATATTGCGTTCTAATAGCAGAGAATGGGCTAAATGTGTAACCTCAGAGGTTTTAGGTTCGATAACTTGTCTAAACGTTGGTTACGCTTCGCTTTGTTTATGACCATTTGGCCACTTGGCTGTAGAATCGTTCGATTTTGTTGACTTATCTAGTAAATGATGGGAATTGCAAAATACGGCAAAGTACTATAGCTAAGTAACTGGAGACGACAGGTAGTAATCACTGAAATTAAATTAAGTTTCTTTTAACAAATGAAGTTGTATCACTTGAGATTTTCGGCCTTAGAATAAAAGAAATAAGACAGAAAGGGATTTGATAAGAAAAACTCGTCGGCAAGAGTCATCTATGTGTGAAGAGAAGCTAACATCACAGCTGATCTGAACAAAGCGAACTCCTGTACCACGGAGACATTACACATGGGCGCTTAGTTTCGAAGTCCGAAGTCACCATAACTTCAGAAAAATCAGAAATTAAACATCCTTATTTAACTGAAATAGATAATAACACGGCCAAATAACATCTATTTAATTTCTCTTTAGCGCTGCTAGCTAGTAACAAATTAATTTAAACAGAGTTTAGTTCTCTGCAGCACATTGCGACATTGTAAAATGTAATGTTTCAACTCGCTTCAGAGCCTTACACCTATCTAAAGTTAGAGTTTTCGCAGTCCGCCAACATCTGTCAGCCGTCGATGCTGAATTAAGTTGAGAACTCAACACAAAGCGTAAAACTTGGTCTTTCACGCACGGAGTGGCCGATACGTCGCACAAAATCTGTCTCTAGCACTGCCTATTCCGAACTCACCACCCAGACCACACACGATGGAAATTCCTTTTATGGCCATCATTCAGATACGGCAAAGAGAACGTTTTTACAGATAGCTCTCTTTTTTGTGGTTATTTGCCGCCTGGAAACTACATTATACGTCTTACTACTTAGCTAGTTATTGTCAAATACGTGGTGCATTCAAGTTCTAAGGCCTCCGATTTTTTTTTCTAATTAACTACTCACCCGAAATCGATGAAACTGGCGTTACTTCTCGACGTAATCGCCCTGCAGACGTACACATTTTTGACAACGCTGACGCCATGATTCCATGGCAGCGGCGAAGGCTTCTTTAGGAGTCTGTTTTGACCACTGGAAAATCGCTGACGCAATAGCAGCATGGCTGGTGAATGTGCGGACACGGAGAGTGTCTTTCATTGTTATAAAAAGCCAAAAGTCACTAGGAGCCAGGTCAGGTGAGTAGGGAGCTGTTGCGTAACGTTAGCTCGATGTGCAGGTGCGTTGTCTTGTTGAAACAGCACACGCGCAGTCCTTCCCGGACGTTTTTGTTGCTGTGCAGGAAGGAATTTGTTCTTCAAAACATTTTCGTAGGGTGCACCTGTTACCGTAGTGCCCTTTGGAACGAAATGGGTAAGGATTACGCCCTCGCTGTCCCAGAACATGGACACCATAATTTTTTCAGCACTGGCGGTTACCCATAATTTTTTTGGTGGTGGTGAATCTGTGTGCTTCCATTGAGCTGACTGGCGCTTTGTTTCTGGATTGAAAAATGGCATCCACGTCTCCTCCATTGTCACAACCGACGAAAAGAAAGTCCCATTTGTGGCGTTGGTGTGCGTCAACATTGCTTGGCAACATGCCACACGGGCAGCCATGTGGTTGTCCGTCAGCATTCGTGGCACCCACCTGGATGACACTTTTCGCATTTTCAGGTCGTCATGCAGGATTGTGTGCACAGAACCCACAGAAATGCAAACTCTGGAAGCGATCTGTTCAACAGTCATTCGGCGATCCCCCAAAACAATTCTCTCCACTTTCTCGATCATGTCGTCAGACCGGCTTGTGCGAGCCCGAGGTTGTTTCGGTTTGTTGTCACACGATGTTCTGCCTTCATTAAGCTGTCGCACCCACGATCGCACTTTCGACACATCCATAACTCCATCACCACATGTCTCCTTCAACTGTCGACGAATTTCAATTGGTTTCACACCACGCAAATTCAGAAAACGAATGATTACACGCTGTTCAAGTAAGGAAAACGTCGCCATTTTAAGTATTTAAAACACCGAGCGAGGTGGCGCAGTGGTTAGACACTGGACTCGCATTCGGGAGGACGACGGTTCAATCCCGCGTCCGGCCATCCTGATTTAGGTTTTCCGTGATTTCCCTAAATCACTCCAGGCAAATGCCGGGATGGTTCCTCTGAAAGGGCACGGCCGACTTCCTTCGCCATCCTTCCCTAATCCGATGAGACCGATGACCACGCTGTCTGGTCTCCTTCCCCAAAAACAACAACAAGTATTTAAAACAGTTCTCATTCTCGCCGCTGGCGGTAAAATTCCATCTGCCATACAGTGCTGCCATCTCTGGGACGTATTGACAATGAACGCGGCCTCATTTTAAAACAATGCACATGTTTCTATCTCTTTCCAGTCCGGAGAAAAAAAATCGGAGGCCTTAGAACTTGAATGCACCTCGTACACATTGGAACCTTTAGCAACACTGGTTTACACAAAGAAAACATGTTTGTAAATTAACATAAAAACTAAGGAAACAGTTATTCCGAAACGCCTTTTGACGACCTTTCACCTCATGCCCTCAAAATTTATAGTGCATGCCCCATAGGCTAGTTACATAGCAATTCATTAATGGCAAATTTAAAGAAAGTTAATATAATTACCGAGGACACTGAATATTATACAATAACTAAGGCAGACAACAGCTTGTGGATGTACCTACACCGTGCTGACTTCATAATACGTGTTACAGTGAAGAGTTGCGTCGCGCTCTCAAATTATAATACGAGTATAAACAAGCGTATTTCATTTGCCACGTTGTCTGAATTTGTTGCACCTCAGGTTCTCGTACAATTAATTCATTAAGGAATTAATTTAAATGACAGTTATTAATTTTGCTGTAACTTTCACAGTTTTTAGCATATAAAAATATTCTAAGTGGTGATGGACTCACCTCATGAATATGCTCAGTTTGGTGGCTTTGAAGTTAATGTAACGTTACTGGACAGTGTGACTCTAAATATCCAAGATTTCTAAGTAGACATACTGTATTTTATTTCAGTGACAACTCTCGCCATATTTCTTCCGTTCTGTGCATGCAGCAGTGCGGTATTTTGGCGGCAGAGAAATCCGCCACGTGTTGAGGGTGTGTTTACGCGAAAGCCGGTGGTTCTGCTTAATCTGCTGCCCTTAGGCTGGACCATCGGCACCGCAACTGCCAGGGAAGCGAGTTTGAAAACGTGTGCTCCTCGGCATGTGTTACAAGACACTTCAATAAAAGCTTTGTGTGCTACGGTTGGGTCACTGTTAACATTTTGAGAGCATACGTTTCTAGAAGGGAACCAGTGTGTTGCTTCCTTCAACGAATACCTAAAGAAAAGGTCACAAAGGTAAAAATGGTTCAAATGGCTCTGAGCACTATGGGACTTAACATCTGAGGTTATCAGTCCCCTAGAACTTAGAATCACTTAAACCTAACTAACTTAAAGACAGCACACACATCCATGCCCGAGGCAGGATTTGAACCTGCGACCGTCGCGGTCGCGCAGTTCCGGACTGAAGCGCCTATAACCACTCCGCCGGCACACAAAGGTAAACCTAGATAGTTTTGCCTCACACACACGCTTCCCAACTACCGACTTTTCCACGAACCATTCGTGACCGGAGCAGCAATTGCGTAAAGTAACATTGGTATACAACGTACCCTCCTCCACATACAGCAAAACGGCTTGCAGTGTGTAGATGTCGATGTAGATGTAAGAAACTTATAAAAGGAGACTCTACTTTTGAGAACCACCTCCTTAAAGAAGGCCATAGTTACAAGAACAAGATGAAAGAAGAAGCATTACATCACATCCACAAAGGAAGGAAGATGAACTGTGTTGAAACTACGGTCATTAATAAACACATGTCCATCGACCCGAGTTTAGTACTGAGTTTCCTCACTCACCACTTCTAACTGCAGAGGCTATTCACAGTCCCATCCAGACCATGTTGTGAACCACCCCTCTTACTCGCACGATCCATTTTCTTTTTCAGTTACTAAAGTTTATCTTGTTGTGTTAAAGAAAATTTTACTTTGTGTATTCGCAGCTGCATCACTCACCTGCTTAATATCACTATTATATCACGTCTGCTAATAATTTATGATCTGTTAATGACAAGATTATTTTGTTCAACAATATCTTTGTAATGTGTCACCAAAGCTTATTGTTAAACTATTTTCTTTTATGTACAACTGTTGTAATTTGTAGTACACTGGTTAATATTTCATCTTACTTAAATAATCTTACATCACATTTACACTGAAATGACCTCGCTTGTTTTATTCCTATTCTCACAATCCTTGATCCAACAAAATTTCACTCCATCACATAATTATTTTTGTACCTGATGATGGCGTAACAGCCGAAAACCGGTTCGCGTATCAAATAATAAATACTGTAGAATGTTACACCAGTGTTGTGCGTGTTCCATTCATAATGTAAGAATATAGTCGTTTCTCCGACGATTCAACAACTCTCTTAATTTGTTCACTAACGACGCTGTGTCTGCAGGAAAGTGTCATCTCTGGATGACTGCAGTACGGCCGACATCAGAGCGAATAACGGCATTGTGAGGTAGCATCTCGGACAACATATGTACCCATCTTATTATTAATTTGTAACCTACATAAAATGGTATGTTATGAGCCGCTAACAGACCAGCCATAGCAGGGCTGTGGTAGTCGGCCACTGGGCTCCGAGTACTGGTCGTTGAAAGTCGGCATCGTTCGGAACACTTCGTGTCGACTTTCCCCTGTTCCACATTGCCGCCACCTTCGGCGACGCCAAAGCTGTGACACTGTAATCGCCCGCCAAAGTTTTTCCGTGTTGTCTGCGTGGGCGGGTGATTAATTTGTTAATAACAGCAACGGTACTAGTATTTAAATGCATTATGTAGTATCAGACACGATCACAGACGTTTAATAAATGTTTTTTCAACATAAATTTCAGTCATCAGTTGTAAGTAAATTTTATTATCTTTACCGGTTCGACAAATTAATTCGACGAAACCGGTAAAGATGATAAAATCTATTTGAAACTGATTACTGAAATTTATCCTGAAAAAATAATACTACAGTTGCTGAAAATTACAGCCATGAATAAAATAACTGAATGTTTTCGATGTCATTTTCCTTCTACTCATTGCGTTCCATTACAACAGCCTTCATTTCATATTCCTTCCTATGAGAAAAGTACCACTCTTGAAGATGGCCGTCTCTGTAACGACAATTCGCAAATCAATGTTAGTTTCGTGTCAAAATTTACACCACAGCTGCCGACCATAATGGAACATGCGTGCCCATGATTTGACATTACTGAAAGACGAACTATAAAACATCGCCCTCTCACATCCTCTAGCCCTGCAGTGGCTGCCCTACTTACCCATCCACCCCTGAGTTAAGCGGCAGCCAATTTTATTTAGATGTTTTATGTAATGCATCATTTAAACAGGATATCTTGGCAGAACGCAGCTATAGCTACAAAAAGCACCAAATACCATATATTAGGCTCGTAAACACTTAAATCTGTAAGGCAACTGCTTGGGTTGGTTCGGACTAAAACAATGAACAACAACATTCCGCGGAGAGGAAACTTCGGTTTCTGATAGAAAAGTACCTTAAAGAAAACGAAATTCGTCTCTAATATTTATCAAAGTATTTAAAGAATTGCTCTGTAACAGTACACCTCACGCGCCGATCGCTTATTAATACTATTGATCTAACCTGCAGGTTAAGGTACACTTTGCGGTGAGTAAATGACTTACGCTGTTGCACAGTGGAGACTTCTTGACACTTCGATGGAATAACGTTCTGAACAGTGCTTTCAACTCCTGGCATAGGATTTAGTTGGAGTGGGGTTAGGGATGGAGGCTGTGCAAACGTAGCTTCAATTTTAACTTATCAAACATGGAATATTCTTCTTGCCAATACAGTATTATGAAATGAATAATTGCTACTCACCACATTGCGGAGTTGCTCAGTCGCAGACAGGCACCTCAAAAAGTCTGTCGGAAAGTAAGCTTTCGGGGAACACGGCCTTTGTCGGCAATAGCCAACATATCCACATACACTCACGCAAATGCAATTCACACACACATGACCAAAGGCTTAATGGCTTCAGCTACCAGAGACTGTGGTCATTTGTGTGTGAGTTGCGTTTGCGGGAGTGTGTGTGCGTGTGTGTGTGCGTGTGTGTGTGTGTGTGTGTGTGTGTGTCTGTGTGTGTGTTCTCTATTTTGGACAAAGGCCTTGTTGACCGAAAGCTCACTTTCCGACAGTGTTTATCTTGCGGCTGTCTGCGGTTCAGCACCTCCGCTACATGACGAGTAGCAACTATACTTTTCATGATGTTGTTACATTCCACCCTGGATTTTCCACTGTTTGATCTTGCCAGTACAAAAATGACAACAAAACAGAACTTATTTACAGGCCAGTGTATTTCTTGGAGGCAGGGTTCGACGAGAGAGAAACAGCATGAAATATCTTTAGCACAACGTAAGCAATTTCAACCAATTAGTAAAACAAAGCTACTTCAACCATTTATAGGGCTCCCTAAGAAAATTCCTCAACTCAGTGTTCTGACAATGTGACGTACAACACAGATCACCGTCACAGGTTAAAATAACAAAATAGTTTCCAGTAAACTGGCAAAAGCAAAATGTCACGCTCACAGCGTAACAATAACAAGGCCACATTCTGTACAATGGCACATACAAAATCAATCTCACTCACGGTGCATAAACAACAAATCAATCGGGCTCTCACATCTGCACACCCAGCGTACCTCAACACGACTACCATAACATGCTAAATCGTAACCACAGACCTCCCGTGTGTAATAGTACTGATCATCCAGTACACTCAATGCATAGCCTATTCTCTTTACTGTACATTGCATGCATCACTCGACCGACCAAAATACTACTGTCAGCCACTAAAGCAACCAGCTAGAGCTGCTCTTGCAATCTGAAGGCCTTCGTATACACCTCCACTGGATTCGCTGGTCTCTCAGCCGGGAAAAGGCACCAATCAACCCACTCAGTTGTTTGAGTCCACAGGGCAGCCACACCCCGCACGGACCGTTAGCGAGGCACTGTAGGCAGCTCCTTCTTGTACCAGCTTGGAGAAGGCTTCCTGTTCTTGGCTCCCCTCTCCTCGACTGCACCCATCCACAGCTCCTTCACCTCAGCTTCAGTGACGCTATTACCAGTCACACGTGTGGGGACCCCACCCTCTTGTAGTACAAGCGCGACAAGCTGCCTCATAAGAATTAGGTTTGCTAGACTATTAACTAACCACTTTCAACCACTTTTCATAGTCAGTTAAGCAGTATAGTAACCCCATAGTAGGTTATTAACTTTATCGTGCAGTGCAAGAGTTTGTCACCTTCTACTGGCAATATTAACTTATTTTATTGTACAACAAAAGTTGACGTATAATACACTTAGTCCCCTACAGGACCCAACACACAATCCATTCTGTATTTGTAAATCATAGCTTCCAGTCTGATGATAGTTTGTTCTTTAGCCAAGCTAAAAGTTTCTCGCAGGTGCATATCAAGGAAAATTTATAAACGCAATAAGATATCATCATTGTTCACTCCTGTGCTTGTGATTTGAAATACAAATTTATTATGCATGTTACTCTAAAACTAAATCTCATTGGTATTGAACCGGCTATTCCAACTTTTTTTTTATCATAGTTCATAATCACACTGTTGTTTTGTTGGTCCAGTTCATGCACACAGAAGTCATGGTTTGATGTTAGGTAGTCACATGTCTCAATTGTGTTAAAAGTCCCAGCAAAATCTTGCGTTAAACCAAGATCCTTAAGGTAAGTGTCATGTACATGAAATTGCTACACTATCCCAGGCAGCTCATCGTGTAGAATTTACCTCGTAGATAAGCTTTTTTAACATTGTACGCCATTCTTTCTCTAATTTTTCTTGTCAGTCGGTGAGTACACAGTTGTCGCACTCTGACAGCAACCTGATACATGTGCGGCCCGCATCCCTGTAATATGAGAAGTAAGACACGTACAAGTTTTAACCCTTTAACGGGAGCATTTTTTGTGGCGACTCAGCGAAGCTATTTTTTTTTTTTGCATCGAATTAGAATTGTGATCAATTTATTATATTATTTTTTGATAATTTTATTTTTGTGATTTAGGTCTAAAAATTATTGTGGTAAATATATCACCACAGCACTTTTTTAAATCTTACATTTTCGGTGGTAATCCGATTTCCCACTTGTGAGCTTTACACTTTGGTGGGAAGAAGATATCCCATTTCCATTTTATAAGCTGTAACATGTTGGCATTTACATGTAAAAAAATTTTAAGAAGACGGTGATTTCTTTTTATTTTACTTTATTTCAAAAATATTTACATTACAAATGTACAAGTAATAATTCTTTTTCAACAAAATGTTCAAATGATTGTTACATTTTCTTTTTATTTTCCATGAAACTGTCGGAAGAACGGTTCGATACACAGGGGTACGTTGCAGGAGCAGGATACATATTTTGTTCTCTTGTCACGAGCTTTTGTTGAACATTTTCGGCACCGTCTGTAGGTTCTTTCTAAAACAGACATATGATCGCCTACTTTTGCCAGTCGAACATGATCTGGTACGGTGTTCTTGTTTAGAATGGTTGCTGGACGTCCTTTTTTTGCGGGATGTAAAACCATCTATCAATTGTTTTGCGAGTAGTAATCGAAAGTTCAATTGATCATCATATCCCTCTTGTCCTTTATTAGTTTTGTACAATATAAAGGAATTTACAACGTCCATGTCTAATAGGAAATAGAGAATCCGATGCCACCACTTACGAGAACGTCGACCTATTGCATACCGTTCTCTAAGTTGATCAAAGTGATCTACACCTCCTAGTATGGTACTGTATGTTTCCACAGCTGTGGGACACGTAACCATGCTGGTTGTGCCATCCATATTCTTTCTTGAGACAAGTGCGGTTTCTCTAGGATTGTCTGAAGTTGTCAAAATAGTGACAGGTTTATTTTCCATCCATTTTATAGCTGCAATGCCACATTTGCGTTGAATCTGAAATTCTCTTCTTTTCAAGGTACATTTATCTTTCATCATTGAAGGAAGCCCTTTCCAGTTTGCTCTGACAGTCCCTATAGAGTAGATTCCATTGTTCAAAAGCATTTGCATTAGATTCACTATGGTGAAGAACTTGTCAAACGCTACTAAACTGTTATTATATTTCAGGTCTTGGTTGAGGCTAATGACTACACGCTCTCCCAGAGAATTTTCTGTACATCTGTCATTTGATTTTCCTGTGTAAATATCAAATTTTATGACATAGCCAGTCTTTGAATCTGCTTAACACCATACCTTGTATCCTCGTTTCACTGGCTTGAGAGGCATACACTGCTTGAGTGAAGACCGTCCCGTGAAAGGTATCATGCTTTCATCCACAGCCAATACCTTACTAGCAGTGTATGGCTTACGAATTGTGTTGTTCAGAAAGGTTATAAGAGGTCTGACCTTGTGAAGTTTATCGTGGTTTGGATGCCCTCTTGGAGGATTCAGCCTGTTGTCATTTATGTGAATAGTTTCACATATCTCTTTGAAACATTTGCATGTCATAGGTTTCGATATGTAAGGCTCACCTAAGGCAGGTTCTGAACTCCAGTAGTGCACTACACTTGGCAACACAACCACGCTCATCAAGATATTCAATCCAATCCAGGCCTGTAACTCCTCTACAGATAAATTTGTCCAGTTATTTGTTGACTCACTTACAGTCTGACCAGATTGCCGTTTTTGTTTCTGTTGCTCTGCATACAGATTTGTCTGCTGAACCACATACTACAGTATCTCATTGGTAAATAAAGTAAGGAAGTAGTCTCTGTGCTGTGTTTTGTCAATGGGTTGTTGACAACTGGCTCTCCTTTTGTATCAACGCGAAGAAAGTCGAAAACAGCAGTGTCATCGGACCATTCCCCATCTGCCAATGGCTCTTCTGCACTTACGGTACTGTCACTAGAAATATCGACGTCCATGGAGCAAGAATTGTTTGCACTGTTATTGATATTAGGTTGTGGACCAAACACGGATCAACGTCTGAAACAAATTCATCTTCTGACGCTTCATCACTTTCTATTTCAGAATCCTCAGGATCGCTAGGCAGTGAAAATAGCAACTCCGATGCTTCTTCTGGTGTGTATTTCTTACTATAGGCGTGCTTCTTTGACATTTTTGCTATGAAAAGCAAAGAAAGATTTTGAGGCGAACAATAAGTGATAATATGATATTCCAATTATATTTGCCACCAATATTAAAATGTGAAAACAGTAAAGCTATGAGCTGATAATAGTGACACAGACATATACTTCAGAAGCGAAGCAAACTCTTCCGACAACAGTAGTGATCCCGAGATACACACAAACCGATTGTGTACTACCACAAGATGTCAGGCAAATACAGCGGTGGTAATATTCCCAGAAGCATTGTGGTATCTCGACGTTTGTGGTAAGTATGCTTCCCAAGGACCACAAAAGACATTGTGGTATATATACTTCCCGAGCCCCTTTCAGAAACGACTTTTGGTGGTATGCATACTTCCCAAGAACCCTGGGAACATCATTATTTGGTGGGATATATATACTTCTCACAGCCCTAAAAGCTATGTTCAGCAACAAACAGAAACGAGGGGTAGTGCAGCGGACTACCACTAGGGGCCAGGAGCGTACGGAAGTGGGGAAACGTATTTCCATGAATGCAGTAAAGGAATACCATTAGTGGGAAATATATCTCTCACAGTTGCGAAAGGGTTAACACGTCAACAAGTCTCGACTTGTCTGGGGCCTTGCTGACGAAACAGATTTACGGCCCCCTTACATAATCATGATGTCACTTCCGATTATGCCATGTAAATTTAGAACAAGTCTTGACTCGTCTCAGAGCCTGCTAAGAATACATACACGTCTCAGCGCAGTTCCCTGTGACACGAGTGCGGGGAGAGGGATGGGGAAGAGATGGGGGAGAGGGGCAGCGAGTCTCAAGACCCACTCCTCTCCAGTTTCTGGAATCACGGTATGAAGACGTGTTAGAGGTGAACAGCAGGACTTATTGTTGAAGGGGGTCTGAATGCTCGACAGCTTGTACCACAGACAGTAAATCATGTTGTCATAACTTTCATGATCAGGGTTCCAACCCTTCAGGAGAATGGGAGACCCCACACTGCAGTTCACACCATAAACACTTTGAGAAATATACTAATCCCATAACGGCTTGCTGGTCCCCTGATTTGTCACTTACAGGGCACGCCTCGAACGTCATGGAAAGACATATACTTCATACCAAACTCTAGCCTCCAAATTATCATTTCTCATACTGATGTTAATGATTTACATCAATTCCGAATGGAATAAAAGATCAATCATTTAATTTTGTTGCTTGATGAACACCTCCACCGTCTGATATCGGAATGGTGCTTCATGATGTAACATTTCCCTTCTAGGTCAGTACATAAAAATGCTTTTGTTGCTCCAGTAATGTCTACTGTAACTTTTATCAGACATCTATCTGCATACTGGGTCAGACATTTTATGACGTCCACCAGATACCTACATTTGCGAAGAAGAAACAATGCTGCTCCCACTGCTAAGAAACTATTTCTCTTGGCGGGTTAGTCTACGATTATGTTTCCATTCCCGGTTCGTTGGTTGCGCTGCGACTAATCTGAACTTTCTCCGTCAACTCAGTCGCAATGGAAGCGCCTTTTACTATTAGCGTGTCTTAAGCTCATCTGAAAAAGAGCGTGTACGTGGGCTGAAAAAAAAATGTTCAAGCCTAATATTGAGACTTTGTGTACTTAGAAAATACGTTTAGTTTCTTGTAGATGTACCCAAGCTATTACCCATCTCCCTCCACAGACATTTACATTTTTGCGTGTACCATTGTTCAAAACATTTGTGCATTTCACAGCGTGAAGAGGCAATTCAAGGTCACAAAATAGTCACGTATTAATATGACGTGACAAAAAGTTCTTCAGTAATATCAAGAATCTCTCTACTTGTCTGGATGTAATTATTTCGGATATTTAGTTTTCCACTGTTTTCGCGTCACATGAGTACGCAGTGAGCCCCTCTTTTATGCCCTACCGCTATTTCCTCCTTGTTACAGGGAAGGGGCCTCGTTCAGCAAGTGCCTGATGTACAACCAGAGCGATGTGACTGACTTCGGCGGCAGCAGGGAACCTGTGAAGTGCCAGCACGGTTGGGAGTACGACGACACCTGGTTCTCCTTGACGGTGACGTCACAGATGAACTGGGTCTGCGACAACCAGCAGGCCGTCAATGACGTCTTGTTCTACTCACAGGTTATTGGAGTGGCGCTGGGGTTACTGTTTGGCTACATAGGCGACATGTGCGTAGCTGTTTTTTTAAGGCTGGTTAAATCCATCATGAATCACTTAATAATTTTGATTAATTCACGAAAAGACACACTCATTATTTTCAGTATATAAGAAGTTAAATTATTTTTGGAATTTATGACTGGTTTTTCAGTAGCGACAAATACGTAGTACATTCTTCACATGTCGCTACCGTTTGAGTCACTATTATAAGAGTACATTATTATTATTATCATATTAAAATGTAGACTTTCACGGCAGGAAATATTACGTCCATTATAATCATCCGGGCTGTTATGCCGTGGTCGGTTGATGAATTCTGTGTCAATTCCCAACTTTTCGTCTCCGACTGCGGGAGACATCTTCAAGGGGGTCCGTAGCTCGATGGAAGGTCCAACACACCCACTGGCCTTCTACTGACTGCCGCTAAATTCCGTGTCCGGGCGCCCCCGCGCCGCGGCGTGACGTCACGTGTTTTGAAAACGTCAGTGCAATTGGCCGCTGTCCGTCGCCGTCGATCGCCGTTGCCATCACCCAGTAGTGGGCGGGTGGTACACATCTTCTTTAACACCGGCATTCATAAATAATTAGGCCCGTAAAGAGCAATAAACAAAGTTTGAGGCGAAATTGTTTATAAAATTCAATAGAAAATTCATAACGTAAAGAACGCCACTATATAATATTTTGGGTAGCATCACACATATTTTAAACTAGTTAAGTTATACACTTAACTTGCAATAGTTTTCATTGTTTGCAACTTATTATTAACATTTATCGCCCATAATTAATTAATTATTATAGACATGAAGATTTTGAGTAGCGCAGTGTGTGGACCGCTATAGATTACGTCTAAAATCGGTGCTATATGCAGTTCTATGTTAAAACTTTGCAGCACAGATGTCAACAAACAAATTTGCGCTAAATGGCGAAATTTTGCAAAAACTAAAACTTGATTTATGGGCGATAGAATAATCCTAGAAATTAATGTAAAATAGCAAATGAGATGTACTTTTTAGCGCGGTGCCGATGGTGTACTTATTTCTGTCGAGGGATGTATGTATCAAAATTTGTAACCTTAACTGGTGAGATTGGTACTTGCATAACCAGGGGGGGTGGACATCCGAGCCTATATAAGCGAGTGGCCATCTTGGCCAGAGGTCAGTCGTTGCTCAGTCGTTTTGGAGGATGGGTGGCCCATGCGATCGTTTGAGAATTCTTTTTTGCGTCGATTTATTTCGACAAAGAGTATTGTTTAGTAGTGCAAGTGTGCAAGCATATATTTGATGAACTGGAAGCGCTACGATTATTTGTGGAGTACGATTTACGAGGTATACATCGTCATAAGTGAACATGTGGCGATCTGTGATTTCGCGCCAAAAATGTTAGAACAATGAGCACGATGGGAGTTGTGGTTCTGTTCGAATTGATTGAGTAATTTTCATTTATAACAGCCTACATTACTACTACTGGGGGCTCGGAGTCAAATTATTATTAAAGTGAAACTGTAAACCGTCTCACCAGCGTTAATTTCATTGTGTGAAAGAAAAGGACAACGCCAATAAATAGTAACTGAACTGTGTCGTGAAAAACTGATTTTGCTATAATAATCGCCTAATTTTTGTTCCCTAGCATAAACTGTACTCATGTCTGAGTGAATAATTAATTCATAAACAATAACAGTGTACCAATGCACCAAGTGTGGAAAGCATCCCCTGAGACTTACGTGAGAGCCACAATTTGCAATAACGTTTTTAACCAATATTTGTATATGCACACTCGTGAGAACTCTGCAATCGCCCTTTCTCATTTACCGCCCTGTCGCAATCTGTATGCAGTTTAGGCGTTTTGCGCCAGAGATTCGTGCTGCTCCAAGTAGTTGGAACTTTGGAGTCACTTCACTTCAGTCGCACGCTTTGATGCACCTTATCCGTACCGCAGCACAACTGTGTCTGCAGGAAACACGGAACATAACACTCTCTTCTGACAGTGTGCCACTCTTGTTTTCTAAAGTCCCTATGTGCTGTCCTTACAGCTTCAAGCGTCGGAACTGCCACAATCTCGTGGTGGGTGGTGGTAGTAATGTTCTGGCTCGTCACTGCAGATTCAACTCGTGATGGGATGTTTCTCTGCTTCTTGTTCTTCTTCGTCTTTTGTCAATAAGTAATGGCATTACGCTGAGGTGACAAAAGTCACGATATAGCAATATGCACGTATAGAGATGGGAGTAGTATCGCTTACACAAGGTATAAAAAGTCAGTACATTGGAGGAGCTATCATTTGTACTCTGGTGACTCATGTAAAGGTTTCCAAAGTGATTAAGGCAATGAGAATTAACAGACTTTGAACGCGGAATAGTGGTTGGAGCTAGACCCATGGTAAATCGTTTGAGAATTGAATATACAGAGAACCACAGCGCCAAAAGTATTCCGAGAACACCAAATTTCAGGCACTGCCTCTCACCAAGGACAACGCAGTGGCCGACGGCCTTCACTTAACGACCGAGAGCAGCGGTGTTTCCGTAGAGCTGTCAGTGCTAACAGACAAGCACCACTGCGTGAAATTATCGCAGAAATTAATATGGGATGTACGACGAGCGCAACCGTCGAGACAGTGCGGTGAAATTTGGCTTTAATGGGCCAGGGCAGCAGACGACTGACTTGAGTGCCTTTGTTAGCATCACGACATCGTCTTCAGCGTCTCTCATGGGGTGGTGACATTATCGGTTGGACCGTAGGTGACTGGGAAACCTTGGCCTGGTGAGATGGGTCCTGATCTCAGGTGGTAAATGGTGATGTTAGGGTTGAGTGTGAGCAGACCCAACGAAGCCACACACCCAACTTGTCAACAATGCACTTTCCAAGATGGTGGTGGCCTCACATTTGTATGAGTTGCGTTTACATGGAATGGACTGTGTCCTCTGATCCAACTGAACCGGTCATTGACTGGAAATGGTTTTGTTCGGCTTCTTGGAGACTATTTGCAGCCTTTCACGTATTTCACGTTCCGGAACAACGACGGAATACTACAGTTGTTCTCGATTGGTTTGAAGAACATTCCAGACAATTCAGACGAGTTCTCCACCCAGACCGCCGGACATGAACCCAATGGAACTTTTATGGGACATAATCGTGAGGTCAGTTTGTGCTCAAAATCCTGCACCGGCAACACTTTCGCAGTTATGGATATATATATAGTCCCAGCATGGCTCAGTATTGATTTCCAACGACTTTTTGAGTCAATACCACGCCGAGTTGCTACGCTCCACTGGGGAAAAGCATGTCTGACATGATATTAGGAGGGATCCGACGACACTTGTCACCTCAGTGTAAAAGCACTCCGTCTTCAGGCCACAAGTGGCCCATCGGGACCATCCCACCGCCGTATCATCCTCAGATGAGGATACGGAGAGGAGGGGCGTGTGGTCAGCACACTGCTCTCCCGGTCGTTATGATGGTTTTCTTTGACCGGAGCCGCTACTATTCGGTCGAGTAGCTCCTCAATTGGCATCACGAGGCTGAGTGCACCCCGAAAAATGGCAACAGCGAATGGCGGCGCGGACGGTCACCCATCCAAGTGCCGGCCACGTCCGACAGCGCTTAACTTCGGTGATCTGACGGGAACCGGTGTTTCCACTGCGGCAAGGCCGTTGCCCACCTCTGTGTAAGTGGGGCGCAATTAGGGAAAGCCACTGATATAGCTGACTCAACAAAGTGCATACTGTTATGACACTACACCTGGGAACGAGCATCTTGGAAACAGTGTAGCAGGTCAGCTGTTCACATGCTGCTGTTGTATATACGGAAAATGGATGAATGACTGTAGAACCAGGAGTAGGTGACAAGGTTTCGAATGTCCATATCTTGTCACAGAACACAGACGTTGCAATCTTGCCATAAAGCAGAATGGAATGTGGGAGATTTGCCCATAAAGCAGAATGGGCAGCGATCTGCGGGAGATCTGAAGACAGAGCGTAATGGTGGTGCAGGCACGAGGTTTTGGAGGATACCATGTAGCGTACATTGCTGAACATGGATTCTCTGTAGTGGGTGACCTCTGTGTGTTCCCAAGTTACTCCACCAACATCTTCAACATACCGTTCCATGGATGCAGGCTGGTGGAGGTATTACTATGCTACAGTGGACACTGATATGGGTTTTCGTGGGACCTGTGGCACTGTCGAAGGTATCGTGACATATGTGGATTGCATGTTTAGTGCTGTGGGCCATCTATATCCCTTCACGCTTATTGTGTTCCCGGACGGCAACGACATCTTCCACCAGGATAACTGTCCTTGTTACAAGGCCAATATCATACTGCAGTGGTTTCACGAGCGTGATTGTGAATTCATTTTGATATCTTCGCCACAAAATTAACATCAGTTCAGTGGAAAATTTTTAGTATACAATTGGGCAAATACATGCCATGCAGAATTGCTTATGTATGCGTTCGAAAGGGTGATCATGATAATATTCAACAGCTGGTCTTAACGCTTTGGCCCACCAGTCCAACTACAACTGTAAGCTTCATTCTGTGTTCTGCATCTTTTCTTTGAAATGAAATGAAATGTGCGTGTAACACTGTTGGCCGGAAATCCCATCCTGAGAAGTTCGGCCGCCAGAGTTCATGTACTTTTTTTTTGTTTGACGCAACTTCCGCGACTTGTGCATCACTGATGATGAAATAATTATGAGGACAATCCACGCGCACCCAGTCCCTAGTGGGAAAAATCCCCGACCCAGCCAGGAATCGTCCCAGGGCTCCATGGTCGAGAGTCAGCATCGCGAAGCAGAAGACCGTGAGCTGCTGACCGTAATTGTCGAGGAGGGGTAGGGAGTAAATGGAACAGACTAACAAAGATAAAGTTTTATATTATCTCACAAATAAAAACAAAAAAATTAACTTCACAAGTGCAAATTCATTTCATATTCAATGACAAAAAATGATGACTTGTAATTCATATATACTTATAATTTGTCTTTGTACGATTATCTGGTTTCTTTCCTTATCGGCTTCCCAGTCTCTTTCTTTCCTTTGCCAAAGCGACCTTCACAGTAGCACGTGGTGTTTCCTTTGTTGTTCTGGAAGACGACCAAAATTTCTATCCAGGCTAGAGGGTGCTGTTGGTTCCAACGATCGAATGTCTGCTCCCGCAACTAACAACTCATACTAACTTCCTTTTACAAATTATACTAGAGGTGTCTTCTGGTTGGCGACATTCGCGTACAAAATAAAAGCATTCACAGTAGACGTTAGGCAAACGGAAAAGAAAAGTTTTTTCGCCACTTCATTGTGTTTCTCGCGACTGGGTAGTAGCTGTGAAGCTGGCTGACACACGCTACACCGGCCTTGTCCATGATGTTTGCCTCCAGTGTTTTTGTACTTTTCCAAAAATAAAAAGAAGGAAAAAGACAGAACCTTTAGCTTCCTTGCTCTGAAGCTCGTTGGAAGACCTTCCTGTTTTTCATTTCTTCATGAGAGTTTACATGCACACTTATAACTCTGCTGCATCTAGAAGGCAAGATATGAACAGCTACAGCCATCATACAGTCGAAAGTCGTGGAGCACATGGGAAAGCACATTCCAGCAAATGGAAAAGCTGCGCGCCGGCCGCTGTGGCCGTGCGGTTATAGGCGCTTCAGTCCGAAACCGCGCTGCTGCTACGGTCGCAGTTTCTAATCCTGCCTCGGGCATGGATGTGTGTGATGTCCTTAGGTTAGTTAGGTTTACGTAGTTCTAAGTTCTAGGGGACTGATCACCTCAGTTGTTAAGTCCCATAGTGCTCAGAGCCATTTGAACCGTTTGGAAAGCTGCGCCGTTACGGGGTACAGGAGCCGTCCACACGGCCGACACAGGCGCCCCTTTAGCGTACGGCCACAGAGCCTAAAGTGTTAACAGTCACTCGTAAACTGTCTAAGGCCTTGGCTACTCCAGTCTCTGCTCTTTTCTGTCCCAACTACAAAGTCCATCAACATATAAGTGGAATATATCCTTTTATAAGTAGCAGCGCATAATCGTGGGAGTGTATCTGTTAGCTGGACTGCCCAGGACCTCGACACACGGGTTGAGCTGACTCTTGCTGACGTCAGGTACGGCCGACGCCCCCAGCAGCTGCTGTGCCTGTCAGCCCACGTGGTCAGCAGACTGCTGGTCGTCCTCGCTCCACACGTGCTGCCCCTCTTCATCCTGGCAGAATCCCTCGTGTCAGCTGCGGCTGGGCCCATGGTAGAATCGGTCTTGTCTGTCGGTGAGTGTTAAAAAAAACTGACGTAGCTGTTACAGTAATCTCGGCAGTACCAGGAAATCTTTAGAAACGTTACGGCAGTTTGCTCATTCCAGAACCTGGGAAAAGCACTTCAAATGCCTGAGAAGAAATGTAACACTCTCAAGGACTATGTTTAGCGGCGCCATGGTACAGGGTGTTTCAAAAATGACCGGTATATTTGAAACGGCAATACAAACTAAACGAGCAGCGATAGAAATACACCGTTTGTTGCAATATGCTTGGGACAACAGTACATTTTCAGGCAGACAAACTTTCGAAATTACAGTAGTTACAATTGTCAACAACAGATGGCGCTGCGGTCTGGGGAACTCTATAGTACGATATTTTCCACATATCCACCATGCGTAGCAATAATATGGCGTAGTCTCTGAATGAAATTACCCGAAACCTTTGACAACGTGTCTGGCGGAATGGCTTCACATGCAGATGAGATGTACTGCTTCAGCTGTTCAATTGTTTCTGGATTCTGACGGTACACCTGGTCTTTCAAGTGTCCCCACAGAAAGAAGTCACAGGGGTTCATGTCTGGCGAATAGGGAGGCCAATCCACGCCGCCTCCTGTATGTTTCGGATAGCCCAAAGCAATCACACGATCATCGAAATATTCATTCAGGAAATTAAAGACGTCGGCCGTGCGATGTGGCCGGGCACCATCTTGCATAAGCCACGAGGTGTTCGCAGTGTCGTCTAAGGCAGTTTGTACCGCCACAAATTCACGATGAATGTCCAGATAGCGTGATGCAGTAATCGTTTTGGATCTGAAAAATGGGCCAATGATTCCTTTGGAAGAAATGGCGGCCCAGACCAGTACTTTTTGAGGATGCAGGGACGATGGGACTGCAACATGGGGCTTTTCGGTTCCCCATATGCGCCAGTTCTGTCTATTGAGGAAGCCGTCCAGGTAAAAGTAAGCTTCGTCAGTAAACCAAATGCTGCCCACGTGCATATCGCCGTCATCAATCCTGTGCACTATATCGTTAGCGAATGTCTCTCGTGCAGCAATGGTAGCGGCGCTGAGGGGTTGCCGCGTTTGAATTTTGTATGGATAGAGGTGTAAACTCTGGCGCATGAGACGATACGTGGACGTTGGCGTCATTTGGACCGCAGCTGCAACACGGCGAACGGAAACCCGAGGCCGCTGTCGGATCACCTGCTGCACTAGCTGCGTGTTGCCCTCTGTGGTTGCCGTACGCGGTCGCCCTACCTTTCCAGCACGTTCATCCGTCACGTTCCCAGTCCGTTGAAATTTTTCAAACAGATCCTTTATTGTATCGCTTTTCGGTCCTTTGGTTACATTAAACCTCCGTTGGAAACTTCGTCTTGTTGCAACAACACTGTGTTCTAGGCGGTGGAATTCCAACACCAGAAAAATCCTCTGTACTAAGGAATAAACCATGTTGTCTACAGCACACTTGCACGTTGTGGACAGCACACGCTTACAGCAGAAAGACGACGTACAGAATGGCGCACCCACAGACTGCGTTGTCTTCTATATCTTTCACATCACCTGCAGCGCCATCTGTTGTTGAAAATTGCAACTACTGTAATTTCGAAAGTTTGTCCGCCTGAAAATGTACTGTTGTCCCAAGCATATTGCAACAAACGGTGTATTTCTATCGCTGCTCGTTTAGTTTTTATTGCCGTTTCAAATATACCGGTCATTTTTGAAACACCCTGTATAATATGTGCATACTAACGGCTTGTAGTATTAATGAGTCATTTGTCACGGTCTTTGTCGATAAGATAGCGCCCAGGAGGCCTATATGTGCGTCCTCAGCCTTGGCTCTGCAGGCAGTAACTGTGCTGAGTTTCGAGGTGAGTAGTGTTTGCAACATTCTTCATATGGCACAACCACGCCCCACTCACGAGAACGTACTCCACTTGAACGGCTTCAGCCTATTGAATGGGGTGCCATTGTGGGGATGTGGGAAGCTGAATGCATGTCTTGCCGGACTGCTGCACATGTTAGGCACAATATACCGATGGGCTGTCGCTGCTTTCATCAGTGGTCTCTGCGACATTCCCACACCTGTATACCGGGTTTTGTACATTCGTGCAGGGCAGACACGCGTCAAGATCGACGCATTTTGCGAGCAGCGGCGGACCCCGGAACATCATGCAGGGCCGAAATTGTGGCACACGTTGCACATGCTGTATCATGAGGCCTCATTAGCAGCCGTCTGCTTGCAGCAGGATTAAGTTCACACGTGTCTCTGGCCACTCTTGTGTCCTGGAAGAGTTGACTGCCGAAATGATTGGCACTCTGTTGTCTTCAGTGATGAGAATGGGTTCTGTCTGCGTGTGAGTGATGAAGTGTGGCGTAGACCCAGTGAGCTGCCTATTCCAGAGTGCATTCTGCCACATCACACAGGTCCCATCCCAGGCTTCATGGTGTGGGGGAGGTGAGTTACAACTCGCCATCACACTTGGTGTTTCTGAAGGGTGAAGTAACCAGCGCCCGCTACATCGGGCAGGCTATTATCCTTGGGCTACTGCCATTTCTACGACCCCTTCCAACAGGACAATGCACGGCCAGATGCGGCGGCTGCGGCGGCAACACGCTTCTAGTGGTGTAAAACAACTTCTCTGGCTAGCAAAATCACCAGATGTATCGCCAGTTGATCTTGTAAGGAACGTGTTGTAACTTAATCATTCTCCAGGATCTACAAGAACTATTGCCGAACTACAACAGAAGGCGCAAAATGCCTGCAGCAATCTATCGCTGGATGCTATTCGGCACCCTTATGATCGTTTTCATGCGAGAATACACGCTTGCATTGCCGCCAGAGGGGACACACTATGTATTGATGGAAATGTATATGCACCGTTTACTGTGTTATGTGTGTTTCATTTGGTCTGAATTTGTTATCATATCATATTGTCATACACTCCTACAATGGTCAACTACCCGTCACTTGACTTGTCAATTAAATGATGTTGATAGTGATGCATTTCTTCTGGCAGCATATATTGGAGGCCGGCCGCGGTGGTCTAGCGGTTCTAGGCGCTCAGTCCGGAACCGCGGGACAGCTACGGTCGCAGGTTCGAATCCTGCCTCGGGCATGGATGTGTGTGATGTCCTTAGGTTAGTTAGGTTTAATTAGTTCTAAGTTCTAGGCGACTGATGACCTCAGAAGTTAAGTCGCATAGTGCTCAGAGCCATTTGAACCATATATTGGAAAATACTATATGAAAGAGCCTTCTACAAAGTTGTCGAGCCAGAAACTCATAAAAAATTTTAAAATATATTTGAAATTTTTCTACACACTTTTATACTTAGCAGATAATGTACTGTAACATCCATTCAAACAGCAACAAATGGCGTTGAATTGCTTTAGAGATTTCCATAACAGGTTTAAGAAGCATTTCTATCTTAGGTATAACTGCTTCAAAAAGCAGCTGTTTCTGGGGCCTCACGCCCATAAAATACCCAAAAATAGTTTTTCATCACCTAAATCCGTGTTAACATGCATGGATTTAGTTTCTACAAGATCAATGAATAAAAGAATAAAAACCTAAGAAGGAAACATAAAATACTTATTTTATCCCTGCCACTCATAAATTATTAACAAGTGAGAAAATTTTTTTGAAATGAGGTTTATATAGTAAACAAAAATGTCTGCTACCACAAAATGTGAAGTTTTACTCAAAGTTGCTATTTACAAACAAAATACAGACATGTCCACTGGAGTGAACAGTATGCACGTGACAACTCTTGAGTCCTCATCTGTTAATTATTTCTTTTTTTCTTGGAAACTGAATGCAATTTGGGCACAGAGGTTCCTTACATGCAATATAAACATACTTAGCTTTCCTTTTGCACATTTCATAACGACATCCGTTTGCATTTTTTATGTCCAAAAGTTTCGGCCAATGATTCTGTTGCTGAAATCTCACTTCAGCTGCCGCTTTACAAACTGGTCTCTTTTTCTGGGATCTTGGTGTAGAAACAGGACTTCCTCTCCTTCCTGGTGCCTGTCCGTGTTTTCCCAGGTTTATGGAGGATCGTGTCACTGACGCCTTGAAATAAAGGTGACACATGTCATTTCTTGCCTGTCTATATTCATGTTTTCCGTGTATGTGTGAAAAATATCATCCTGCAAATTCTGTATAAAGCACATTCGACGATTAATCGTACATTACCCTCATATTCTGGCATATTGTATTAGCGAGTAAAGTTATTCACATTTGTATTTGACGATATCTGACTCGGGCTTTCCAAGCCTGTCCCTCGTCCTTGAAACCTGTGTCTGCAGATCAAAGCTTCCAGATGGAAAGCAGTTTCGGTGCCTTACCCGATTGCAGGCATATTTTCGTGAAACCATTATGTGTGCGGTAGTTTAGTTCTAGATAATTATAAATACAGTACTTGTTGCGACAACATATATTAGCAAATACCCAAATAACGTTGGAAATTCAGTAAAGGTCCATGCAAATACACTTGTCTTTTCATCACATTACCTTTCAAATGTAATATGTACGAAATAGTATGACTACTGTTTTGAAAAACATAAATTAAAAAAGTAAGCGGCGTTCGGCCCAGTGATTAACCGATGACGGAGCTCGAACACTAACCACATGACCACAATTATATCATGGTCAGAGTCGCAACGCACTGCTACATCACTGACGGGTAAAACATCTCTCGCCGTTTTCTCGAAATTCCCAAGTAGTACGCCTTACTATTTACACATTATGCTCTCCTAATGGACTACTAAAAGTGTACAAAGTTTGAAGTAAATCCACGATACGAACGTCGTGCCCTCTCCTTGTAACTTTAAATACAGATTACGCCTAATATAAAAGCCAATCATGTAAATGATCAGTATGAACCTGTTGACTTCGCAGTATATCACAGATGTGACCAGTGCTATATGTCAAGAAATAAACCAAAATTCATGAAAACTGATGGCAACTGGCTGCAAACACAGTAACAGTTTCAATGTGCGATGAACAAATGCCCTTGGCTTAGTAAGCGCTTCTCGTTTACGGCTTTAGGCTTTCTTTAAAAGTTAGTTATTGTGAAACCACTCATACTGCTATTGTGTCTATCCCGCAAGTGAACTACTGAATCGTCTCCGAAACATCTTTAAAGTGACGTCTGTGTTATTTGATACCTAAGATTGAAAGGATTTGACGGTGCTTCCTCGTGTTTCAGGTTTGGAGCTGACTGATGTCAAGCACCGCACTGCAGTCAACCGCTACCAGTGCTTTAGTGAGGCCGTTGGAATGATGCTTGCTGGTCTCGTGTCATGGGCAGTGCCCAATTGGAACTACTTCGTCTCGATTGCTACCCTCTCTTGTTTTGCGTTATTCTTCTTCTTCAGGCAAGACACGCAAAATAAAAGATGCATGGTGATGCGTAAAGATACAATAAATATTAACATATTATATTCTGAACGGAATGAACAACGGACGACGAAAATACACAGCTTTTCTTTAGTCGGCGAGTCTTGTCTACGGGCAGAAGTACGCCAGGAGATTATTTTTGCGAGTCAAGCGTGTAGAAAGCTGTGATGTGAAGCACTTAACGAGATACACAGCGTATCCGACTGTGTCGTATTATTGTAGAATAGAGTGTCCGTTGGTGCGTGTGTGTAATGGGACATTGCTCGCAATTAATAAAACTTTTCTCTGCATAATCTGCAGGGGCCAAAGATGTGTTGGCGTTGGGTATTCCCAAACAGCTGCCACGTACGTCATCAGCCATATAATGAGAGTTACATACATGTACTAGCCAGGCTCCTGTTCAGTGTACTTTGTCAGATGAGCATTGGGTAGTTTTAGAAAAGACTGACTTAAGCTCTGGTTTCAGTTTGCCCACAGTACAACTAAAACCCGAGGCAGCTAATTCTCACAGAAAAATGTTTGTGTAATGTGATGTCTCTACACTGCTTGTGCTTGTAAATGTGTGTGTGTGTGTGTGTGTGTGTGTGTGTGTGTGTGTGTGTGTGTGGGAGGAGTGGGGAAGTGGGGCACTGCTTGTAAATACACTACTGGCCATTAAAATTTGCTACACCACGAAGATGACGTGCTACAAACGCGAAATTTAACCGACAGGAAGAAGACACTTTGATATGCAGTTGATTAGCTTTTCAGAGCATTCACACAAGGTTGGCACCAGTGGCGACATCTACAACATTCTGACATCAGGAAAGTTTCCAACCGATTTCTCATACACAAACAGCGGTTGACCGGCGTTGCCTGGTGAAACGTTGTTGTGATGCCTCGTGTAAGGAGGAGAAATGCGTACCATTACGATTCCGACTTTGATAAACGTCGGGTTGTAGCGTATCGCGTTTGCGGTTTATCGTATAGCGACATTGCTGCTCACGTTGGTCGAGATCCAATGACTGTTAGCACAATATGGAATCGGTGGGTTCAGGAGGGTAATACGGAACGCCGTGCTGGATCCCAACGGCCTCGTATCACTAGCAGTCGAGATGACAGGCATCTTATCCGCATGGCTCTAACGGATCGTGCAGCCACGTCTCGATCCCTGAGTCAACAACCATCTGCACGAACAGTTCGAGGACGTTTGCAGCAGCATGGACTATCAGCTCTGAGACCATGGATACGGCTACCCTTGACGCTGCACGACAGAAAGGAGCGCCCGCGATGGTGTACTCAACGACGAACCTGGGTGCACGAATGGCAAAACGTCACTTTTTCGGATGAATCCAGGTTCTGTTTACAGCATCATGATGGTCGCATCCATGTTTGGCGATATCGCGGTAAACGCACATTGGAAGCGTGTATTCGTCATCGCCATACTGGCGTATCACTCGACGCGATGGTATGCGGTGCCATTGGTTACTCGTCTCGGTAACCTCTTATTCGCACTGACAGCACCTTGAACAGTGGACGTTACATTTCAGATGTGTTACGGTTCAAAAAATGGTTCAAATGACTCTGAGCACTATGGGACTTAACATCTGTGGTCATCAGTCCCCTAGAACTTAGAACTACTTAAACCTAACTAACCTAAGGACATCACACACATCCATGCCCGAGGCAGGATTCGAACCTGCGACCGTAGCAGTCGCGCGGTTCCGGACTGCGCGCCTAGAACCGTTAGACCACCGCGGCCGGCAGATGTGTTACGACCTGTGGCTCCACACTTCATTCGATCCCTGCGAAACCCTACATTTCAGCAGGATAATGCACGACCGCATGTTGCAGGTCCTGTACGGGCCTTTCTGAATACCGAAAAAGTTCGACTGCTGCCCTGGCCAGCACGTTCTCCAGATCTCTCTCCAACTGAAAACGTCTGGTCAATGGTGGCCGAGCAACTGGCTCGCCACAATACGCCAGTCACTACTCTTGATGAACTGTGGTATCGTGTTGAAGCTGCATGGGCAGCTGTATCTGCACCCGCCACCCAAGCTCTGTTTGACTCAATGCCCAGGCGTATCAAGGCCGTTATTACAGCCAGAGGTAGTTGTTCTGGGTCTGGTTTATCAGGATCTATTCACCCAAATTGCGTGAAAATGTAATCACATGTCAGTTCTAGTGTAATATATTTGTCCAATGAATACCAGTTTGTCATCTGCATTTCTTCTTGGTGAAGCAATTTTAATGGCCAGTAGTGTAGAATTAACTCCCACTTACTAAACTCACCATTTCTCCAACCAAGACCCGACAGTTTTCAATGCTGTCTGTAGGCTAAGACAGTGTTTGATGATTCCCAGTATTGTGCCAGGATAGCTGTGTGCCGCGCGGGTTAGCCGAACGGTCTTGGGCGCCTTGCCATGGTTCACGCGGCTCCTCCCTCGGGCATGGGTGTGCGTGTCGCCATCAGCGTATGTTAGTTCAAGTTAGATTAAGTGGTGTGTAAGTCTAGGGACTGATGACCTCAGACGTTTGGTCCCATAGGAACTTACCACCACCACCATCAGCTATGTCATTGGGGTGGATGTCTACCATCAAGGGGCTATTGAGGCTTCGCTCGTAGTATTCCAGCGCGCTTCCCTGAGGTGTTCCCGCCTATTTACCATATAGTGCTGACTGCTCGCCCCTATTCTCTTGAAGCTTTTGTCAGTGACGCAGGAGTTAGTGACATGTATGTACCCGTGCGGTATTATAGTGCCGTTCAGTTTTTACTCAACAGCACTGCTGAAAGAGTCCAATAGGGTGACGTTTCTGTAATTTTGTGGGAGGGAGTTGTCTTTCCCTGCCTTCCTGAACATCAAGAGCTTGGCTACATTCCAACGTACAAGGAAATTGTGGTGTTTGAGGATAGCACTCTTCATGTCTTTAAAATATTCTCATGTTGTGTGAATAAGCTGGGTTATGAATGCTGTCTGGACCAGTTTCTTTCCTAGGATGGGATACTTGATAGTTACCATGGTACGCCTGTTTCTGGGTGACCCTATGCTGGCGAACTGCGAACATCATGTTTCTCGCAGATACACTCCTGGAAATGGAAAAAAGAACACATTGACACCGGTGTGTCAGACCCACCATACTTGCTCCGGACACTGCGAGAGGGCTGTACAAGCAATGATCACACGCACGGCACAGCGGACACACCAGGAACCGCAGTGTTGGCCGTCGAATGGCGCTAGCTGCGCAGCATTTGTGCACCACCGCCGTCAGTGTCAGCCAGTTTGCCGTGGCATACGGAGCTCCATCGCAGTCTTTAACACTGGTAGCATGCCGCGACAGCGTGGACGTGAACCGTATGTGCAGTTGACGGACTTTGAGCGAGGGCGTATAGTGGGCATGCGGGAGGCCGGGTGTACGTCCCGCCGAATTGCTCAACACGTGGGGCGTGAGGTCTCCACAGTACATCGATGTTGTCGCCAGTGGTCGGCGGAAGGTGCACGTGCCCTTCGACCTGGGACCGGACCGCAGCGACGCACGGATGCACGCCAAGACCGTAGGATCCTACGCAGTGCCGTAGGGACCGCACCGCCACTTCCCAGCAAATTAGGGACACTGTTGCTCCTGGGGTATCGGCGAGGACCATTCGCAACCGTCTCCATGAAGCTGGGCTACGGTCCCTCACACCGTTAGGTCGTCTTCCGCTCACGCCCCAACATCGTGCAGCCCGCCTCCAGTGGTGTCGCGACAGGCGTGAATGGAGGGACGAATGGAGACGTGTCGTCTTCAGCGATGAGAGTCGCTTCTGCCTTGGTGCCAATGATGGTCGTATGCGTGTTTGGCGCCGTGCAGGTGAGCGCCACAATCAGGACTGCATACGACCGAGGCACACAGGGCCAACTCCCGGCATCATGGTGTGGGGCTGTACACCACTGGTGATCGTCGAGGGGACACTGAATAGTGCACGGTACATCCAAACCGTCATCGAACCCATCGTTCTACCATTCCTAGACCGGCAAGGGAACTTGCTGTTCCAACAGGACAATGCACGTCCGCATGTATCCCGTGCCACCCAACGTGCTCTAGAAGGTGTAAGTCAACTACCCTGGCCAGCAAGATCTCCGGATCTGTCCCCCATTGAGCATGTTTGGGACTGGATGAAGCGGCGTCTCACGCGGTCTGCACGTCCAGCACGAACGCTGGTCCAACTGAGGCGCCAGGTGGAAATGGCATGGCAAGCCGTTCCACAGGACTACATCCAGCATCTCTACGATCGTCTCCATGGGAGAATAGCAGCCTGCATTGCTGCGAAAGGTGGATATACACTGTACTAGTGCCGACATTGTGCATGCTCTGTTGCCTGTGTCTATGTGCCTGTGGTTCTGTCAGTGTGATCATGTGATGTATCTGACCCCAGGAATGTGTCAATAAAGTTTCCCCTTCCTGGGACAATGAATTCACGGTGTTCTTATTTCAATTTCCAGGAGTGTATATTTTGTTACGTAGACATATACACAGTATGTATAATATCTATTTGTAAGCGGGTACTTTCCGAGAATATTTGTTATTAGAATTTAGATAGCTTCTCAGTTTGTGCGGAAAAGGTAAGAAAAAAAGAATAGTTTCGCAGTTTGTGCGAAAAAGGTAAGGAAAAAGCCTCAGAGTAGTGGTTGCTTTTCGATACTAAAGCGTAGACCAGTGATTTGCTTTATAATCAATCCCAGAGATGTTGTTCAACGTAAATTGATAATTTGTAGTCTCTGATGTAGTGTGCACTGATATATGACGTTTCCCTTCTCTCAATAAAATTTTGCGATATTTGGATATTCGTCAAGTATTTTATGTTTGAGGTTTTCCTGTAGTATGCAGTTGACTAGTCCTAGCTTATGCTCTTTGGTTTTATGTATCTCATAATTTATAAAAACGCCTTTATTTAACTTCTTTCGGTTTTTTTTCCGCAAAGATAAAAACTAGAAATTTGCAGAAATATTTTATTCGTATCATTTAACTTCTTCACGTTTCCAAGATAAAATATTATTTTTCAGATTTGCAGTATCATAAACTCAGGCACAACGTATAGCTTTTGTGTTCCATCTTGGTTCATACGACAAATAAGCTTACACAACGAAATGCAAATGGCAAGTGAACAATGTAAAAGTTTGATTCATACATTTTTTCATGTCTTTCTTTTTACAACTACGATAATAATAGTCGAAAATAATATCTTCCAGCGATCGCTGGTTTTCGTGAAAGGTGTCACTCCAGTCCCAGTTCTTTCAGCATGGAACATAAAATACTAACATTTTATAATTATTTCGCAAAACTGCAACGGTTTAAAACGCTTTAATTATATTGTAAAAGAAATATTTACCTTATAGACAGCAGTGTGATCGAAACACAGTCACATTACATAGTCCATTTGATTTCAAGTATAGTTTGTGTGACGTCAACGTGGCGTGCCTAGGCAACAAGTGTAGTAGTTGTGTCTGATGGGTCAAAACTGCCCTGGAAGACTGTTCCGCCGGGTTCAAGAAGACTGGGATTCTATCTCCACTTACTGGTTCACCGTCCCGCCAGATTAAACACACTTCGGCAGGTGGCGTCCAACCCAGTGAGTGTCTGACCCCATTGTTCCACACGTCAATTCACACTGGGGGGTTTAGCGATAAGGTTTCCAGCAGCAATGGCACGCGCCGCTATATCGAGTACTCTATTTTTTATTGCCCTTGACAGGTGTAGACACTGATCTCTCAAGTTCCGTCACCTCTATTCCACTGTCTTGGGTGGCCGTTTCTCGATCGGTTCTGTCAACCTGTCGATCGGTACGACAGACGAAACATCTGATTATCTTAAACTGTCTGCGAGGTTCCGATAGCGTATGAATCACTAACTAGTGCGTTGCGTGTGTTCTTCTGATTGCTGAACATGATCGCTTCGAACCTCTTATGAAATATCACATTAGCATTCTGAAACAGGACCTATGTTTCCCTGCTAGAATGTTGTCCATCGATCCGTGTGAAGAGCGTTTTGACGAGTGTTTCGCTTGATAGCCACCCTTTACTAAGCTCAGTCACAAGCAGCTGTGTGATGAGAGAAGCTACTCTAATGACGATCTTCTTCATTCTGAGACTAGGAAAAACGTCTTCAACAAGGAATCCATATCTATAAAGTGATGAAGAACCCAACATAGAGATTATCTGATTTGCTACAGCTGCATGTGAAGTTCGATCACATTTTCAGAATAAACGAGTGGTAATTCCTGTAGGTCATCGTCTTCTTTGAACATAATCAGTATCATTCAGCATATCCTGATATACTTCAGAGTGATTCATATGTGCCAGGAATGATCTTGAAATAACTTCCACCCATTCCAGCATAACTCCCCAAGGGGTGTGGTCGGTATGTCTCAGAGAGACTCGAATTTATCGTTGGCTGGTGAAAGGCATTATGGATATACGTTAACACAAGGATTACAGAACATGTCACCAACGCTACTACTCATAGCTATGTCTAATTTAGCTATCTTCAATTCCTACAGTACAATACAACTTGAGAGTCCTGTCTTTCATACTGTGTGCTAAACCTCAACGAAATTCTAATTGATGAGTAAGTAATAAACTAGAAATGAACACGAAAAAAAACAACATCACTAATTTCAACTTATAAAGGAAATATAACACTTTAAAACGACATGTACACATAGATTACGCTACGAGCATAAAATCTTTTAGATTGACCGTAAGCTGGAGTGGTAAATTCACTCGAAGATACTAGCAAACAGAATACAGACACGGTGATAAGCAGTAAACCCAAGTTCGAGTCCTGGAAGATTTTCATTTGTCGCCACATATTCATTAAATTGCATGTTCTGCGAATCAGAAATGTTCAGTCTCAGATATTTTCACCTCATTGTACTGACACTGGTTTCTTCCTCAACGATTTATTCATTTAATTTCAATGAATTTAATTAATTTAAGAGAGAGTAGCATCTTATTACTGTGGAGTTCTGTGACCAGTGTGTAGTACGCAATGCCCTGTGGACACACAAGAACTCCATACGCTCTCAGTCCTGAAAGATGGAATCCTTCTTTTCAGGATTAAAGGCATAAAATAAGAACACAATTTTGATATTATGTAAGTATAACAACAATACAAAAGTGAGCTCTGTAATGATTACTTCAAAATGTTGGGTTCTCTAATGTGTCTTGTGAGTACCAGTTGATAAAGAGTATTGAGGAAAATTTTAGAAACTATCACGCCAACAGCTCTGTCCATCACAATAGGACAAGAGCCACAATGAACCTTCAAAATTTTCAGATGACAGTTGTAAAGCATTTGTTAAATAATTCATACCATACCATAATGAATTATTTACACAACATAGTGCAACCACTTGTAAAAATGTAACATGAATTTATAATACAACACCTACTTCATTCTACAATATACTTTCTATAATGCACACTCTCACTGGAGAATGTGACATGATAGGTCTGTCTTATAATAGTAATAATCTTTCATCCTCCTCATAGTGAGAGGACAGCTGAATGGTTTTAATAATGGAGTATCCAGTCGACTGCTTTTTGTTGAATCGTTTTTTTTTTTCAATCAAATGAAACAACCAAATTAAACTAGTCTCTGTGGCCGTGTCAGCTATATCAGTACTTTCACTCTCTCTCCATGTCTGAGTTATTTAACTTCATGTGAGACAATGGATTAACACAAATCTCAAACGACTACATCAGCCATATTAACGTTTTTACTCAGTCTCTAGGTTTAAGAGATTTCATGTGCATACTTTATCAGTATTTTCAATGATTCATGAGTCATCACTAGTCTTGCCAAATATTTTAGAGACAAATATTGCACCTTATTTCAAGAATAGGCAATAAAAAGTATATGTCTAAAAATGAGGTATTTTCAAAATCTATGTCTTTATTTACTTACATACCTAATTTTCGTTTTTATTGCATTAACCATGGATATTTTGGTTGGTTTTAAACGGTTAACGACTGGTGATACATTATACATTTGTACTGAAACGAATTAACAATAACTTTTTTATTTAAATTTATTGAAACTCTCTCTGTCTTTCTCTCTCTCTCTCTCTCTCTCTCTCTCTCTCTCTCTCTCTCTCTATATATATATATATATATATATATATATATATATATATATATATCAATGGACCACCCTGTGAATATATACTCTCATTCAACTGACAACAATCTTTGTAACTCTGAAAAACTCTGTAGACATTCGTCAGTAACAAAGCTAGACGAGTTTGGTTGTTTGTGGTTTTCTCGTTTGACGCTTATTTCGTGAGATATTTGGCCCGGTCTTTATCAGTGGACCACCATATATATATATATATATATAGAGAGAGAGATGAGATATGAACAAATAACAGAACATTAGTTTCCATATTAAGCTCACTTTGTTTCGTGTATGAACATACTAAAATACTAAAGACCATTGTACACAATCGATAAATTATCGTTAAGCCCGAAATGTAACCGTTCAAATGTCCAAATGTATAAGTTAAGTTTTCATTCGGTTTTCTCTTTATATCAAGCTAGCAGCTCTAATATTGTTGTATAACTGATCAGTGGACAAATATTCTACTACTACTACAACTACTACTGTGATTAGTACTTACAGGAGACTTGTATTTTTTTGGTGACAGTTGGTTCCCCGAGTCTCCACGCTGGCTGGCGTGCAGGGGTCGCGAGCAGGAGGCGCTGGCTGTTCTGCGGCGCATAGCAGCCACCAACGGCTCCACGGTGCCTCCGTTCGCCTTGCAGGTGATCCAGACCGTGGCCAAGAGCAAGACAGACAGGAGGGGCTTCCTTGGCATCTTCTCCAGCTGGAACGTCTTCAGGAACACAGTAATCCTCATCGTTGCCAGGTGCTTACCAAATAACTTTCTGACTCCTCTATTCTACTAATACCTATCAGCTAATGACTAGCACACATTATCTGCAGTCTTTCCAATTTGCTGCTTCAAGGGGAGTGCTGTGGCGTCCTGAAACACATGAAACCTTCCTCATTTCCTTGCAATCTGTTCAGAGTCAAAAATGACTGAAAACTCTTGTGTCACCGGGTGACAACTTCCAACTCCAGTGCTGTATGTGGGATGTTTCTTCCTGTACTGTGGCGGGCGTGGAATTAGGAACGTCAAGAGCTAACTGCACATCATTTATTGATTGATGCCTCCGTACAGCAGTACGGTTGGCAATGCCGTGGTGCGACCACTGTCGCACAGACAGTGTGTAGCGCAGCAGACGACTGCGCCGGCGGCCTTGCTCAGTATATAAGAGCTGTGTCAGCTTATAACTAGTTATACTTTACATGTCTGTAACATTTTAACTGCGACACGTATGCCTAAGATTCCGCCATAAGTGGAAACAAAGTATCGAATCCAAGGATCAGCAGTTACCGGTATAATACGGATAGTTACAACCTGATCGCTATCGCATGAGTGTTTCCTACAACGTACAACAACTATCGAAATGTAAAAAAAATGGTAATAGCCTAAATTAAAATCTCTCTCTAGTTAGTCGTAATTCAGAATGCTAAAATATGATCTGAAAGAATTTAATGAATCTGAACTGAAGAATAAAATGGTCGCCAGCACCAAAAACGAGCGAAAGTTAATTTTAGTAAATGACTGTAATGACTTCGACACGATGTGAATATCGTGTGGCAAAGACGAAGCAGTACCTTGACAAAATCCACGAGCGCTTGCTTACATGTAAAAGACACGTGTGACATGAAGACAAAAGACGTTAATATGGAATGCAATGACCTCAGTTACCATAATGATCACGAACCATAACTAATGACTAGCTACTCTTTATGGAAACCATACCGTATTATGTAACTGTTACATTACGATAACACTGTCTGAAAAGATGCTTAATCGTGACAAAAACTGATTATTATTCTTTCCTTGTTATTATGCACCTGACTGCTTTTCAAATAGATGCCGCAAAAACTTTCATTCACTGCAACAACTATTTTTCACTACCAATGTGTGTAACATATGAACATTAATATCATTTACAAAACACAACACACAATTTTAAAACTACTTTGACCACATGAAAGCCAGTATACTTCTATCATAGAATACGAATTTAATTTTAAATCACTTTTAATTTGAGCTGACTGTCTGCAGTAGTAGTGCAATAGTACACTCCTGGAAATGGAAAAAAGAACACATTGACACCGGTGTGTCAGACCCACCATACTTTCTCCGGACACTGCGAGAGGTCTGTACAAGCAATGATCACACGCACGGCACAGCGGACACACCAGGAACCGCGGTGTTGGCCGTCGAATGGCGCTAGCTGCGCAGCATTTGTGCACCGCCGCCGTCAGTGTCAGCCAGTTTGCCGTGGCATACGGAGCTCCATCGCAGTCTTAAACACTGGTAGCATGCCGCGACAGCGTGGACGTGAACCATATGTGCAGTTGACGGACTTTGAGCGAGGGCTTATAGTGGGCATGTGGGAGGCCTGGTGGACGTACCGCCGAATTGCTCAACACGTGTGGCGTGAGGTCTCCACAGTACATCGATGTTGTCGCCAGTGGTCGGCGGAAGGTGCACGTGCCCGTCGACCTGGGACCGGACCGCAGCGACGCACGGATGAACGCCAAGACCGTAAGATCCTACGCAGTGCCGTAGGGGACCGCACCGCCACTTCCCAGCAAATTAGGGACACTGTTGCTCCTGGGGTATCGGCGAGGACCATTCGCAACCGTCTCCATGAAGCTGGGCTACGGTCCCGCACACCGTTAGGCCGTCTTCCGCTCACGCCGCAACATCGTGCAGCCCGCCTCCAGTGGTGTCGCGACAGGCGTGAATAGAGGGACGAATGGAGACGTGTCGTCTTCAGCGATGAGAGTCGCTTCTGCCTTGGTGCCAATGATGGTCGTATGCGTGTTTGGCGCCGTGCAGGTGAGCGCCACAATCAGGACTGCATACGACCGAGGCACACAGGGCCAACACCCGGCATCATGGTGTGGGGAGCGATCTCCTACACTGGCCGTACACCACTGGTGATCGTCGAGGGGACACTGAATAGTGCACGGTACATCCAAACCGTCATCGAACCCATCGTTCTACCATTCCTAGACCGGCAAGGGAACTTGCTGTTCCAACAGGACAATGCACGTCCGCATGTATCCCGTGCCACCCAACGTGCTCTAGAAGGTGTAAGTCAACTACCCTGGCCAGCAAGATCTCCGGATCTGTCCCCCATTGAGCATGTTTGGGACTGGATGAAGTGTCGTCTCATGCGGTCTGCAAGTCCAGACGAACGCTGGTCCAACAGAGGCGCCAGGTGGAAATGGCATGGCAAGCCGTTCCACAGGACTACATCCAGCATCTCTACGATCGTCTCCATGGGAGAATAGCAGCCTGCATTGCTGCGAAAGGTGGATATACACTGTACTAGTGCCGACATTGTGCATGCTCTGTTGCCTGTGTCTATGTGCCTGTGGTTCTGTCAGTGTGATCATGTGATGTATCTGACCCCAGGAATGTGTCAATAAAGTTTCCCCTTCCTGGGACAATGAATTCACGGTGTTCTTATTTCAATTTCCAGGAGTGTATATTAGAAGCTGTAGTTACGACTGCCTTTTATAACAAGTTGAAAATGAACTACAAATTCGTTTACAGTTGGCTTATTTTGACCATTTGTTTCACTTGCGACTTTCTCGGAATTTACGGTGAAAGCATAGCATCTTGCTGATGGTTAATGTGTCGCGTAAGTAAAGTTCATCCAGACAAACTTGTTCTTTGACTAAACACAGTTAAATGTTCCAAAAAGTTACTAAGATTACACAACTACAATATACTGGCAGGATCTTTCTTTGCGATGCATTGCTTGTGTCTCGAAGTAGTGCTTATCATGAGATCTATTATTGGCAACAGGCTCTTCTTGATTATCGAGTAGCTTTAATTAATTTCGGCCACGCAATATTCTTCATTACTTCCAAAATCTTCTTGCGACTATGTGCTTTGCCCACATACTTGCAGATACGCTTATAATTTGCATGGCCACACATTACAACATTTTTACGCAGAACACTCTGGTATTTACACACCAACACATGCGTCTGTTCCACACTACAGATGCTTTGCAACTAATTCTCTGCCTTCAACTCTACGACTGCACGCACTCTCGCCAACGATGTTATTTCTACACTGAAGATGTTCTCTATGGTTTATTCAATAAAAACTTCCCTGACGTGGCCAACGTATTTACTACAATGATTTGACATGAATAATTCTCACTTGTCCTATCAAAGTACATTACATTTGGGTCTAGTGAAGCAGGAAGCAGGGGATACAACCAGTCGGCAGTGACCAATGACGTCAGAATTGGCCAGAGAGCATGTATTACACAGATGAAAGAGCTGACAAGACTGTTCAGAAACGAAGGAATACGACAGACGAATAATATAGTTGACATATATCAAGGCAAGTAGTATTTTCACGTTAAGGATATCGCGTGTTTGTATCGTATTATTTCTGTGGAAAATGAAGGGGAAAAATGGATGGAAATACTGGTCGCATAGAATTCGTACCTCACGTCACATATACGTATATGGGTTGTATCTCGAACCTCATTCGAACTGTATTACAAGTTCAGCGTACGTCGATTTCTTCGTTTTCATTAGCATTAATTCTGTTGATCAGTTGAACTATATTGGTCAACTGAAGCACGGGATACAAATTTTACATGTGTTGTTTCTTTCGCCTCCGCTATCACTAACAGTCTGTTGTTACGTAGATATGAGTTCTACCGATGGCAGAACGAGCTACGTCCATAATATTTGTACCCCGTACTTCCGTTGACCTATATATACGTACACTGCTAACGAAAACGTGGAAATGGACGTACGTTACATTTGCAGCCTGTACCTCAGTTGAACTACATGAAGAGGCAGTAAGATGACACACACACAATTTGTATCCCGTACTTCACTATGAGGTACAGTTTTTTTTCGCCTTTGATGCTAATAGTGAAACGTCCCCTTTGAACAACTATACATGACTGTGCTTAAACTGACACACAATATTTTGTTAGCGCAACGCAATCTGACTTTCAAAATTCCCTACAAAAGAATGGCCCTGACTAACATTAAACTATACCTTTCACAAATCACTTACCTCACAAAAATCTTCGCTGCTCAAGCTACTGCAATACAGCGAGCGCCACTACTGCCAGCTAAATAAAAGATTCAAACTATGGAAGGCACTAACTACTGATAGGGATAGTTAGCAAATGAAAGATATTAATAGAGAACAAACAATGTATTTACCTTGATATCATCATATATAAATATAGCAGTTCATGACAAATTTCAAAACTCCGCCATCTCTCTCCCCACATCCACCACTGCTGGCTGCTCACCTCCAACTGCGCAACGCTACGCGCTGTTCACAGCCAGCTGCCTAACACTACAATGGCGAGTATTACAACAATGCAAAGCAGCCACAGACTGCACACAGCACAGCCACTGATTTTCATACAGAGGTGGCGTTACCAATAAAAAAACCTAAACAGCCTACTTACATAGCCCCCATGCTCCCCACAAAAAATTTTTACAAATTGGATTGGGCAGTGGCCAATACAGATTTGAAAAATTTTTTTCATAATTACAATAACAAAGAAATCAAATGCACACACTTATTGATACAACATTGGTCAAAAGCTAAAATTTTGTCACAGTCCATAAAGACAGTCCTGATCATTCATTACGGTAAAATATGCAGTGTTTTTCTCAAAGTCTGAGCAGTAAAAGAAAATGCACACGGAAGTAGTGGATTTCCATGCAGTCTTGAAGAAGTAGTGTTGTCCTTCCAACGGAAAGACAGTGCTGACTCTTGACATGCTGACAGATAATGGGCCACAACAGAGCAAACCCACAGCAGAGTCAGTCGTAGTTTGGAAGAATATTGGTAGGTAGGTCATCATAGAGCAGACCCACTGTAGTCCTGGTAGAGAGTATGGTATTGGTGGGCCACCAGAGGTGCAGACCCACTGCAGACCTTGTAGAAATAATGGCGTTGGTGGGTCATCAAAGATGCAGACCCACTGTAGTCCTTGTAGAAATAATGGCGTTGGTGGGTCATCAAAGATGCAGACCCACTGTAGTCCTTGTAGAGATGGCCAGCAGCCATCTGTTGTGACTGTGCAGGTGCACAATCACCACTGAAGAGTCTTGCGGATAATACAGAAAGTCCATAAACCACCACTTGTGCACTCACAAAGTTTTCGGAACTGTCCTTAGAACCAACAATGCTGTTATCCAGTCTCTTGCTGAATTATTAACACACGTGCAAACACTAACAGTCCCTACTTCTCACATATTGTCCATATACTATGACCAACAGAAACGTGTGCAGTGAAATGTAACTAACAAGTTAATAATATCATCAACTGGTGTCAATTACAATTTTATAACATAAGAATACAATAACAAAGGTACAAAATACATCATTAAAAACATAACAATACAGATAACATTTGTAGTAATACAGGCTTTACAAAAGATTCGAAATAACATATACATCAGTGTTACAGGAATTATAAGTACCTACATAAAGATCAGAATAGCTTTGGAAACAACAACTTCACACATGAGCATTAAAACAAAACAGAATAAATAATGTCTAAACATCTTTACAAAGTAAATAACATATTATTGATGCAAATTATATTTGAGGATAACAGTATTCCTCATCATAGTTCATGTAGCTAAGTATGAGAAAAATTCTACAACATAAGTCTTATGAGGTAAACATATAAAGACAGGAAGAACATATATACACAAGGGTACCCAAACACATAGTGGGATAACACAAAAGGAAAGGACAGGGTTTGTTTCATTGTAGTATTTTGCAAACAAAACTTTCTTTGCTTCTTGGAGATCTCCCTTCATTCATCATTATTCCCAAAAAGTCCTATCTAAGCCTGCTTTCTGTATTCTGTTCATATTTCTTTCAAAATAATTATTTCTGATTGTACAATACTCATTTGGGCCCAAATCGTTTTCATATAACTTCGCAATGCATTCTTTACCTATTCTCCATAGTCAGTTTCTTATACAGTCTACCCCCTCTTAAGCTAACTTAAATCTACTGAGCTCAGATGCTAAACTAAGGAACGAGGCAGTGCAGCAGCACAAAATAAGTAACACAAACAACAATGACCAAAAAAATGGAAAATTGCAAAGCAAGCTACAGTAAATCTAAATTACCAAGCAATGCAACATTACAACTAATATGAACCAATGTGCAGCAACAATAAAAATAAATGAGAAGTAAAATTGGCTTAGCAGAGTAATACAAAGTCAAATTCAGTAACACTACGCCTGGCAAACAGCAGTAACTTATACCTAAACATGACATAGCTCAAGCAGAAAAAATATTACAGTAAAAACAACAATGCAGATAAGGGAAATGTATATTCACATCTTAATATCTATGTAATTAAAGTGGTGCACCACAAGAAGTTATTCTACCAAAAAGTTACCAATTACTTGAAAAGAAAATTATGAATGCAGTTCCTGTGAAGGTAAATGTCATTTTGTGCTCCCTCATTTTTTTGAAATATATCACAAAACTATTATTTACTGGATCTGTAGACAGAAAATATTTATATTAGTACATCTATAAAATTTTATTTGAACCAATGCAGCAGTGCAGCTAGAAACTAGATATCAAATGAAATAAGCAACTATGTACACAGCAAAGCATAAGAACATCGTTCAATAGCCATGTGGCATTTCATAAGTTAGTAGAAAAATCTCTCAACTAGAGAGACAGTAGTCATAATCAGGTGTATAGACATAAAAATATTTCTCGTCATTTCATTAGGCATCCAGTGTAATCATATGTTTTCAAGTTCGACCGTGTCGTTTTTGCGATGCTTTCTACAAAGGAATGTCAGAAGCGAGGTTAATGGCGTCTTTTTTTTTTTTTCCTGTGCTCTGAAAGGCACGCGCTAATGGCTTTTTCTCCAGGTGTCTGACACAGCTGGGTGCCCACGACGCATTACGTGCAGGTGGTCACTTAATTTTCTTACGGAAATATTTATGACAACAGTTTCCGCTACAGTGGGAGTCTCATATAAAAATATTTCACAGGTCAAGAATTAGCGTTGCAAATCTGTAGAAAGAAAATCCTATAAATATAAGTGTCCAAATAAAATATTCGTCAGCATTGTGATACAGTCACGCATTTACGCACATTTCATAACTCTTAAAGTACGATTCTTGGTTTCCAACATACTTCTTATTCCTCATATACGGTAGCATCATCTTATTGATCATAAACATATCTCAACAGCATAGTACACATCGTCGTCGCAATAATAACATCATAACACCTCAGTCAAATCTCAAAAAGGTCGTAGCTTTCTGTAATAATTTCAAAACCTAAAAAAAATTCTCTGCTCATTTCAATAGTGTCATCTACCTCAAACGTACTTTAAAAATCATTCATCCATACCAAATACATCATTCAAAGCTCTCATAGTATCACAATGGTTCCGAAAAAATATGAGCATTTCACAAAGTACAGACAAAATACAATTTCATAAGTGTGAAGTTATCCAACTGTGTAATTGCGTAAACATCTGTCACTGATGTAATAAAAAAAGTTTATCTCTCAGTTACATGATCAGATAGCTGTGTAATTTGTGTGTTAGAGAAATATGGTACCGATGTGTAAAGTTGTATAAGCAAATACCATATTAGCTAGGGTTCCTTGTGGTTGCCAAACACATGGTACACAAAGTAGGCGTATACTCCCCTGAGGATTAATGTAATTATACCCTCAGGTGTTACAGATTACAGCAATGGAATGAAATGTATTACGGAAAACCTTTGTATCATTGTACTCCAAATATCTTTAAAAAATAAATGTTTTAAGTACAAAATTAATCACTCAAATGCGTGTCCTGTAGCGCTAAATGTGCGTCTCGCTGTAAGATAATTCTGTGGAAGTGTCGTACTTATCGTCCTCCGAAAGCTAAGTTCTGCAGAAGTCAATGTACTTACCTCATGATAAACAAAAGTGAAATGCTTTGCGTATAGATATCGTAGTTATTATGCTTATTGGCGTGATGAAGAAAGTACTGTACAGTAACGTATTGTTATGCCACGAAAAAGGCTGTCTCATTGTTGCTATACCACAAAAGTTACTACTAAAACATGTTTTTCTTCCTAGAAGAATTCAGAAAACTGTGCAGATATAAAACAGATACACTGCAAAAGCAACATTGTAAATTGTCACTCATTAGTGGCGTCGTGATAACATCGTGTAGCTGTCACATAAACTAACCACTGTGTCCTCTGGTATCTCACAGAAAGTACTTTAAACCCAGAATGTATTTTCAAGTAAACCAAAATGTTGCATTAAAATCTCATTAGCAGTACCAGTATGTGTCCTAAGTATGTAAGCCTGATAGTCGTTATGTAATCGTGCAACTAACAAGCAAGAATGTACAACTAACAACACTGTGTCGTCTGTTCATTATAACAATGCATTCGTAATTTCTGTTTAAATAAGTTCTCTTGGTTCTTGACTGGATATTTCACTTCAAACATTGTTGTATGTTAACAGACTCTAAGTCTGACAAAGCATACTAGAAATGTGAAGTGAAAGGTTTTATGGCAAAGACAAAGTTAAAATGCAGATTATCTTTCAATAAACGGTTTTACATTTGAAATGTGGTACAATCTTTTACTCTTCAAAGTATTCAGAGTTTCAGCTTGAACGCAATTATCATGCAGTATACGTCGGTAAAGAATGCTAAAATTTTTCTCCAGGCTAGCGTCTTATGTTATTTTTCTCGGAGCCAGCGGGCGCACGCGGCTGCCTGCTGCATGCGGTGTGAGTCATAGTCTGTTCCTTTGTTGGCGCGCGCCGTTATTGGGATTTGGAGACCTAAGTTCTACAAATTCACCGTGACGAGAGGGCCCTGCCCTGTTTAAATCCCGCCAGTTCTGATGCAATTCAGGTCTGTCGTTACGATCACATCGTCTGTCGTCATGTCGGTAGTTCCTGTAGTTTCTTTCTTGTCGGTTAAGTGGTGGAGAATTTCTCCCTGAATCGTAACTGCGCGCTGGACCGTTGCGTCTAAAGTTATTCTGTCTCCCTTGATAATAATTGTTTTGGTTCCCATATTGTCTGTTTCTCTGATTGTCTCTGTGATAGTCATTACCGCGGAGAGGTGATCTTTCCCTGTAATTATTACTACTCTGCCAACGGTTGTCATACGGGTGGTGTCTGTTTTGGTCACGATTTGTGTTGTGAGAATAGCCTTGTCGCGTCCAGTCATTATTTCTGTCGTCACGGAATTGTGACGGATGTGACCTGTAGTGATTGTTTTCCTGTTTTCGCATTCTGCGATTGTCAGTGTCAATTTCCAATTCTTGTAACAGTCCCTGAAAAGCTTCAATGTCGTCTTTGCAACGTCCTGCTAAAATAATATGTCGTAAATGTTCAGGCAATTTGAGTAAGCAAATGCGGATGAGTTCTGAGGGGCTGTATGGGTTTGAAAGATATTGATTCTTATGCAACATGTCTTCAAAATATTTGACATGACTGGAAAATTGAGATTGTTCAAAGTGTTTCATCATCATGATGCTATGTTTTACACGGTCTTGTGTAGCTTGAGACCAATATGCTGAGAGGAAGGCATGGTAAAACTCTCCTTCACTGTGGCAATCGTGAATTACGATCGCATTCTTACAGCTGGTTCATTCTCTAAGTAGCCACACATAAATTCTAATCTGTGTTCCAACGACCAGTTGGGAGGAAAACAATGAGAAAATTGATGGAGCCATGCTTGTGGATGAATGTCGTTGCCAGAATTCTTAAATGTTTTGAATTTACGTGTAGTAATGAACAGCTTATAGTCAAAATCATCATGTCGGCGAGTCGCATATCGGTCATTGTTAGGTCGTGTCGGCCGTTCCATCTCAAAATTCGGTGCACATTGCCAATTTCTTTCATAACTTCCGAAATGCCCTGTGTTATTATTTTGCGGCTTTTCCGTATTTCTAAGTCCCTCTTCCCGTGTTAGAGCGCGAGTGGCCTCTGAAATACGTAATTCTTGTATTACCTGAGTCAGCTGGTCTTGTACTTCCCGGATTTCTCTTTGGTGTTGCGTATTAATTTGATTCTGATTTTGTTTGAATTTCCTAATTTGTTCGCACTCTTCTGTGTCATTGAAGACTACCGGTTTTGTGTCGTTCAGATTATCTTCTACCTTCGTAGATAAGTTAGTGAACTGATCCGAAAGTTCGGCTACTTTCTCCGATAGTGAACACATTTCCTCAATGTGTTTTTCTGAACCAAGTTTCAGATTGTCCATTTGTGTTGAAATCGAATCTACTGTGTTCTTTAAGTTTTCCTGAGTTTTTGCAAGTTGCGTAACCGAATCGGTAGATGCAACTGAGTCAAATTTAGCTTGCAAGGTCTCATGATTTTCATGAACAATAATTTGCAGTTCTTTTATGGCTGCTTCGTGATTCTGTAATGCCTTTTCATGCCGCGAAAAAATAGGTTGAAAATGCTCACAAATTTGAGTTTTTACGTCATTACAGACTTTTTGACATTTCGATTCAATGTTATGTAACTCAGTAGTTAAATCTTCACACGTTTGTTCAAGAGTTTGTTCCAATGAGTCTAACTTTTGAAGCTGTTGCTGTGTTTGTCTCTGATTTTGTTCCAGTGTGTCTAACTTTTTAAGATTTTGTTCCACTGTGTCCAATTTTTTGAGATTTTGTTCCACTGTGTCTAACTTTTGAAGCTTTTGCTGTGTTTGTCCCATTTGTTGTATTAATTGTAATAACAATGCATTGGTGTCTGAAACATGTTCCTCAGTGCTTTTCGGCAGTGAATTTACACCGGAAACATTCACATTTTGACAAGCAGAAAATGTGTCTTGACTTATTTGAGAAAACGGTGAGGATCCAAAACCTGAATCTACAGTATTTGCGAGATCGTGTCGTGTCATTTCGGCTTCCTGAGGCGAGCTTTTGCCGACCGATCGATCGATAATGCTTCCCTCTTCACTAATTGTTTCACTGTCCACGCCATTGTTTGACGCCCGCTCCATTTCCCTGTGCACAGTTACCAAATTACTACTTTGAACATTAGTTAATTCATTACTCTGCGGCGCTGATAAGCTACGCTCGTCGTCACTATTATTTCTCAGTTTAGTTTGGAGCCTAGTGTTACGTTTTTCACACGCCATAATTGTTACAATATTTCACACGATAACACAGAAAAGCACAATTTGAAGTGCAAAAATAGGAGAACACATTAACATAGCACTGAAAATAATATCTAGTTAATTGCAAGCGTAGCTGCGAAATACTTGGTGCAAATCTACATGCATGCCACAACTGTTTTACTGTACAACAATGAAAGGCTACAACTACAAAGGAGATTCTCTCTACAATTACGCGCTAGCAATAAACAAAAGCTACACTAAAAACACAAACTACAAGAAAAAATCAGAAGATTCCAGTGAGGTATCCTAGGCTAAGGGTCGACATATGAAACGTCCCCTTTGAACAATTATACATGACTGTGCTTAAACTGACACACAATATTTTGTTAGCGCAACGCAATCTGACTTTCAAAATTCCCTACAAAAGAATGGCCCTGACTAACATTAAACTATACCTTTCACAAATCACTTACCTCACAAAAATCTTCGCTGCTCAAGCTACTGCAATACAGCGAGCGCCACTACTGCCAGCTAAATAAAAGATTCAAACTATGGAAGGCACTAACTACTGATAGGGATAGTTAGCAAATGAAAGATATTAACAGAGAACAAACAATGTATTTACCTTGATATCATCATATATAAATATAGCAGTTCATGACAAATTTCAAAACTCCGCCATCTCTCTCCCCACATCCACCACTGCTGGCGGCTCACCTCCAACTGCGCAACGCTACGCGCTGTTCACAGCCAGCTGCCTAACACTACAATGGCGAGTATTACAACAATGCAAAGCAGCCACAGACTGCACACAGCACAGCCACTGATTTTCATACAGAGGTGGCGTTACCAATAAAAAAACCTAAACAGCCTACTTACAATAGTATCGACTGAAAGTTATAGTTTTGATATTCAGCAGTGACAATAGTATCCCATTGTTTAGTTGAGCTGTATAGCTATACACAACATTTGTATCCTGCTCTTCCAGTTGACATACATAGGTAAACCTCATCAGTGTTACATACGTCGTTCTTTTCGAATAGGTGGTGTCAGTGTAAAGGTCAACTGAAGGACGGGATACAAATTTTAGTTGCGTCGGGCGTTTCGCCTTTAATATTGCTAGCACGATCCGGAAAAATTGTACTGATAGTAGAGCTGGGAAACGAAAGGAAAGCGACAGCTGCGAAATTTCTATTACGTAGTGGAGTACACGAAAACATACGTAATGGCGCAATAAAAAATGAAATAAGTCAAAACAGTCAAATGCAGTAAAAGAAAGAAATAGAAAACTGAACTTACCAGACGGGAACTTCTTAAAAGAACCGAAGCTCGGCTCGCCTCGAAAAACGTCAACAAAAATCACATACCCACATACACAACAAGCAAAACATTACGAAAACACTCACACACACACACACACACACACACACACACACAAACACACGCATTCACCCCACCCCCATCCTAATGTGAAATTAGCTAACATACGGGTACCGGTACTACTTTAAACACCACATCGTCACATTCTTGACCTGAATCCACAGCCCCCCCCCCCCAAACCCATAATCCCACCAGAGGTTCCCCCCTGTTGTACTTCCTTTTGCCAAAATGCAACTCGTCATTTTCGACCATAACACACGGCCCCCTATATATCGCGTATTCCCTGCAAAAAGAGTACCAATCCACAACTGTACGCTTACTCACACAACATTCATGGACACACAGCCACGCAGGATATCTCAAACACCATCAGTACGTGATTTTCATAATGTCTCTCAAGGCGAGCTTAGATTTTTCTAACCACGTCCCTCGTCTAATGGACCGCCACAACCGATCTTTCCTGTAGCGCCATACGAATAAGTCGTGAGTACGGCGACAAGATACACTTGTGAGGCGCATATGTTCGCCGCACTCACGACATCGAACATACTCGGCAACGAGACCACACATTTGTAAAAAACAAATCGTGGCCAACATGTCTACGCCCATAGCTTCTCTCAAATCATCTATGTTCATCGGAACGGATAAATCAATAACTACTAACGAAAATGAGATACTAAAAATTGTCCTAAAATGAGAAACTAAAATTCCAAATTACCTCAATATCACTAAGAATGAAATAAGTACGGAATGAACTGCAAACAAACAATTATTTAAATAAATGCACACCAAGAATATTTTGAGCAATATGTAGCGATCTCTTTTAAAATCACATTCAAATATTTTAATGTACAGTGATAGCGCTTATCCGGAACACAGAACTGTTCCATTATCTATGGCCGAAAGTTAAGGCATTATTATCTACGAATAATGTAAGACGTTATGGGAGCCTTTATATTTAATGAAGTAACAGCTTTTTCATGAGATGAGAAAACATTTTATTTTCCAAGCACAGATCAAAAACTCGCAAGAATAAACAACTCGTAACCAAGCCGACTACGGCAAAGATAAATATCTATCAGCTGCAGCTTTCACCCGCTGTTTTTGGCGCAATGGATAAATGACGTCGCCACATCAGCCCCCCTCCTTTTGAAACCGGGTGCACCAGGTATGTTGGGAAACTTGCACTTGATTTTTCTACCAGCTCTCGTGAAAACATCTGGTGCAGGCAATGGCTGCTCCTGTTCTGCACTTGCTGCTTCGTTGTCCTCTTCTGAAACCGAGGGCTCGGCGAGACTATCTGCTGTTTCTTTGGCCTCCACGTTTGAGGGTGATTTTGCAGACCGAGGAAGGAGTGTACACTCTTCGGTGCAAGCAGGTTGAAGCCGGTCAATTGAGACTGTCTCTTCTTTACCATCCTTATCGATTTTGAAGCTGTGGCTTCCTCTTGTGATTACCCTGTATGGTCCAGAGTAAGGCGAAACAAGCGGCGGGCGCACCGTATCATCCCCAAGCCACACGTGGGACGTTGCTTGCAGGTCTTTATGTACAAACACTCTCCGGTCTCCATGTCTGACAGGGTTAGTGGGTTTGATGTTTCTCACTCTAACGCTGAGTTGTCTCGCGAATTGCGTGCATAGCTCAGGGGCGAACGGCTGTGTAGATGCTGGAACGATAAATTCTCCAGGAACCCTCAATTGCTCGCCATAAACCAATTCTGCGGAAGAGCATTGTAAGTCCTCCTCCACGGCCGTTCTCAATCCGAGTAGGACCAGCGGTAGTGCTTCAGGCCATGAAGTGGAACTACACATTAATGCAGCTTTGAGCGTGCGGTGTAGTCGTTCCACCATTCCATTACTAGATGGATGATAGCTTGTGGTGCGTAGGTGGTTGCACCCGCACAGTATTTTAGTAAAAGTTCATTGAAAAGTTGGCTTTCAAACTGCCTCCCGCGATCTGTTGTTATGTTTTGCGGAACGCCAAACCTGAAGAACCATGAATGCAAGAGTGCTTTTGCAACCGACTCCGCAGAAATGTCTTGTATTACAACTACTTCTGGCCACCTGGTAAAACGATCAATGATTGGGAGCAAATAGCGTTTTTCTGAAGAGCATGATAGCGGGCCCACAATGTCCACATGTATATGTGTAAATCTCGCAGATGGCGTCGGGAAGTCAGCAATAGGTGCAAAGACATGTCTGCTGATTTTATTACGCTGGAATGTTAGGCATGCACGCGCCCATGCACGACAATCTTTTTGTATGAAACTTCCTGGCAGATTAAAACTGTGTGCCCGACCGAGACTCGAACTCGGGACCTTTGCCTATCGCGGGCAAGTGCTCTACCAACTGAGCTACCGAAACACGACTCACGTCCGGTACACACAGCTTTACTTCTGCCAGTACCTCGTCTCCTACCTTCCAAACTTTACAGAAGCTCTCCTGCGAACCTTGCAGAACTAGCACTCCTGAAAGAAAGGATATTGCGGAGACATGGCTTAGCCACAGCCTGGGGGATGTTTCCAGAATGAGATTTTCACTCTGCAGCGGAGTGTGCGCTGATATGAAACTTCCTGGCAGATTAAAACTGTGTGCCCGACCGAGACTCGAACTCGGGTCCCGAGTTCGAGTCTCGGTCGGGCACACAGTTTTAATCTGCCAGGAAGTTTCATATCAGCGCACACTCCGCTGCAGAGTGAAAATCTCATTCTGGAAATCTTTTTGTATTCCAGGCCACACTACTTTGGAGGAAACTAACTTGGCTGTAGCTCGTACTCCTGGATGTGATAGGTTATGTAGTGCACTATAAATCTCGCGACGATATTGTTCTGGTATGTAAGGTCGCTCCTTTCCTTTTGCTACATCACACCAAATTCCGCCTGGAACATTTGGGACAGACACACGTCTGAGCTGCAGCGCAATTCTCTGCTCCTCTATTAGACGGCGCAAGAAAGGATCTTCTCGTTGTTTAGACGCTAACTCGGTCCAACGAACTGAATTTAAACTGGCACAATTCCTAGACAGGCATTCTGCGACCAGGTTGTCTTTTCCTGAAATGTGACGCACGTCAGTTGTGAACTGTGCAATGTACTCGACTTGCCTGCACTGACGTGGTGAATTGAGCTCTGTGTCTCGTTGAAATATAGCTACTAACGGCTTGTGATCGGTAAAAATTGCAAAGTGCCTCCCTTCGACAGACGTGCGAAAATGCTTTATGGCTAAGTAAATAGCAAGCAACTCACGGTCAATAGCACTCCATTTTTGCTGCTGTCGAGTCAGGTTTTTAGAGAAAAATGCGAGCGGCTGCCATCTGCCATCAACTTCTTGCTGTAGCGCTGCACCCACTGCTGTATGGCTCGCATCAACCATGAGCGCTAAAGGAGCGCTCAATCTTGGATGTCCCAGTAGTGTTGCCCGAGAAAGACATTTCTTTAAGTCATGGAAAGCTGCTTCAGAATCTGGACTCCATGGAATTTTACGATTTCCTGTTGTATTTTTACCTGCAAGTAACGTTGTGAGTGGCTCTTGGGCGGCAGCTAATTTAGGTAAGTGACGTCTGTAATAGTTGAGCATGCCTAAAAATCTGCGAAGTCCTTTGTAAGTTGTGGGAAGGGGCATCTGTTGTACTGCTTCAACCCGCTCAGGCAAAGGTGACAGGCCTGCTGCTGAAACCAAATATCCCAGGAACTTAACCTCGCGTTTTCCAAACGTGCACTTTGTTTCGTTAATAATTATGCCATACTCTGTCAGACGGCGGAAAAGCTGCCGCAGATGTTCGACATGCTGATATACAGAACCAGAGAATACTAAAATGTCGCCCATATAACAAAATACGAACGGTAATTCTCGAAACACCTCATGCATGAATCATTGCCATGTTTGGGCAGCGTTTCTGAGGCCAAATGGCATAAAATTGTACTCAAACAAACCGAATGGTGTGATAACTGCTGTTTTTTTAATGTCAGATGGAGCCATGGGAATCTGGGAAAATGCTTTGGCGCAATCAATCACAGTAAATATTTTGGCATTGCTAATCGTACCGTTAAAATCAGTCACATTGGGTACTGGGTAGCGGTCGGGAATTGTGCGGGCATTGAGCGCCCTGTAGTCCCCACATAGAGGCAGACGCCGCGGGCGGAAGGCAACGGGTTGACCTTGTGTCGTGCTGATGTGGTGTTGAGTATTGTGTCTGCATTTCCTGGTTGCGTTGACGGGTTCGGTAAGTGCTGGAGGGTCTTGAAGCGGTTTAAGAAAAAGTGATTCCTCCGACAGTGCTCTGATATTGCCTACAATGTACGCATCGTTACGACTGTCGGGTGTCTGCTTGCGTGACGCACACGTGTGCGCCCCGCTTAGTTGCGGGTACGAACTCGTATCACAATATCCCGACGCGGATGACGCGGTAGAGGAGCCGGAAATCTTCGTGCGGAAAGACACGGGCACATCGCACTGCACTTGAACCGACGCGGAAGACGCAGTAGGCAATATCCGTTGTGTGTGAACTGTCACCAAACGACGGTTAACCAGGTCGGGCATAAGTCGGTAGTTCCGTAAAAAGTCCGCTCCAATTATAGGACTCGGCACATCAGCAACCACAAAAGTCCATTTTGGATGGAAGTTGGAATTCAGATGTAATGCCAACTGTTTCTCACCATAGGCAGATATTCTGGAATTGTTTGCCGCAGTCAGCACATGTTGCGTTGTTGTCGTGAGTATATCACCTCTCTTTCTTGGATGAACACTGACTTCTGAACCTGTGTCAATCAGAAACTTCTCACCTGAAGAGAGGTCCAACACGAACAATCGGTGTGATTGGTTGACTGCAGATACAGTGGCGTTTCAACCTCTTTGAATCACGCTATGACTCGGGCGCCTATGTTGTTGTTGACGAACGTTAGCGCCCTTTAACGCCCGCCTTTTAAGTTTGGGTAGCTGCAGGGTTGAATACATTGACGGGCAGTGTTACCGAAGCGTCTGTGGTACCAGCGCCATTGATCTGTCAAATCCTGTTGGATAGCATTTCTTCGTCTTTTCCAACTGCGACTTCGTAGCTGCTGGTGGTGTGAAGTTACTTGCACGTTGAGTTTTGCCACTTGAGCTGCCAGTTGCTGCATGGTGGGTTCGGTCGATGAGCACTGCTGTTGGGGAGTATTATTGCATGTTCCTGGCTCACTGACGTCAGATTCCATCACACTACACGTTCTTGGGCCTCTATCCTGGCTGTAGTTGAATTCGGAACACGCAGAAACTTCGGTTAAGGTGTTTGCGATGGTGTCTAAGACTTGCAATGGTAAGTCTGTTTCTGCTGCAATGACGTCACGGATGTTGGCAGGAAGTTTACAAAGCCATATTAGACGTAAAGACTCTTCAGGTAGGAGTTCCGGGCCGGCTAATGTACGCAAGGCTTCGAGTACTTGTGACGGAGTCTTGTCGCCCAAATCTTCGTATGCGAAAATTTTTTGTAGTCGCACATCTGGTGACAACGTATAATGCTGTATGAGAGCTTCCTTTAGCACAAAGTAATTTTGTTGCGACAAGGTTTCTTCTACTTGCTCTATCACTTCTAAATTTAGATGTGAAACCACTATATTAAATTTGTCAATGTTGTTAGACACCTCACTCTGCCGAAATATGCATTCAGCCTGCGTAAACCAAAGCTGGGGGCGCGTCAGCCAGAACGCGGAAAGCTTAACATTTCCGTGTCGCGCGTAGGTACTCCCATCTTTTGCGTTAACATCTGTCGTTCCGTTTTGTGGCGAATCAAAGGGCGTGGACCGCGATCCTGGGTCGAACAGACTGTAGTCTTCAATCTTGATTCCACTGCCCCATGCTTTTGTCTCTGAATTCATTATTCTCGTCGGTATATATATTTTCTTTATGCTTCTGCTACGATTTTTCTGGGTCACCACTATGGGAGCCTTTATATTTTATGAAGTAACAGCTTTTTCGTGAGATGAGAAAACATTTTATTTTCCAAGCATAGATAAAAAACTCACAAGAATAAACAACTCGTAACCAAGCCGACTACGGCAAAGATAAATATCTATCAGCTGCAGCTTTCACCCGCTGTTTTTGGCGCAGTGGATAAATGACGTCGCCACAACGTCATTGGTCAAAGCCGACGGGTTGTATCCCCTGCTTCACTAGACCCTTACATTTTCATAAACAGTAATTACTGACAAAATTCATCAAGACATGTATTTACAAAAAATGGTTATGAACTCGAGAAATCATGTAGCTGAAATATACGTGAGGTAACGATTCAAATGTTTCTGAGCACTATGGGATTTAATATCTGAGGTCATCAGTCCCTTGGAACTTAGAACTACTCAAATCTAACCAACATAATGACATCACACACATCCATGCCCGAGGCAGGATTCGAACCTGCAACCGTAGCGGTCGCGCGGTTCCAAACTGAAGTCACACCCTCGGGGAGTCCATCCATCCGTGGCTGCAGAGGCGTAGCATCACCTGTATCGCGACGCTCCTTCCGGCCAACTTTCGCGCCATTGTTACCCAAACAAGGGAAACACCCATCACCCTCCTATCTCCTTTACACCAGTCTATTTCTCGATCTTGGTAGATACACAGAAGTGGAAACGTCATACTCCTTGCCATCCCACTTCTTCCTTCTCCCTCCCCACTCCCCTCTCCTTCGCCCCCCCCCCCCCCACCATACCCGTTAGCAGTTAGAGATCGAATCCTGTACAGTTGGTAAAGACTGGCGTGTCGCGAAAGGTTCGAGTAAGATCAATGTGGGCAACTGTGTTACGAGTAGGATGCTGCAACTTTTACTTGCTGCTGGCCCTGGTAACGGGCATAAATCTCCTTTTCGTTTTCCCTTCCTGGATGTAAGAAATGGTTTGCGTAAAATTACGCACTCATGCTCCATTTTTATCTCCTACAGCTTCCTCAAATGGTGATGATATCTTCCGGTTCAGCTATCTAGTATGCCAAGAACTTCATGCACTCGTGTGCCTTCGAAATGTACGCCGCTTCTGCGTAAGGTAGCACAGTATCCCAGTAATTATTGTGACATTATTACTCAGCATCTTCCCTATCGTTATGTCAGGTCCATAGAACAATAAGAAATTTGTCATGTTCTGCAGTTTACTTGTTGGTGTTAAACGCTTGTCCATAATTGATGCCGTTCGTAATTAATGACCAAGATGTTTTATTAATTCGAACTTGAATATACACTCCTGGAAATGGAAAAAAGAACACATTGACACCGGTGTGTCAGACCCACCATACTTGCTCCGGACACTGCGAGAGGGCTGTACAAGCAATGATCACACGCACGGCACAGCGGACACACCAGGAACCGCGGTGTTGGCCGTCGAATGGCGCTAGCTCCGCAGCATTTGTGCACCGCCGCCGTCAGTGTCAGCCAGTTTGCCGTGGCATACGGAGCTCCATCGCAGTCTTTAACACTGGTAGCATGCCGCGACAGCGTGGACGTGAACCGTATGTGCAGTTGACGGACTTTGAGCAAGGGCGTATAGTGGGCATGCGGGAGGCCGGGTGGACGTACCGCCGAATTGCTCAACACGTGGGGCGTGAGGTCTCCACAGTACATCGATGTTGTCGCCAGTGGTCGGCGGAAGGTCCATGTGCCCGTCGACCTGGGACCGGACCGCAGCGACGCACGGATGCACGCCAAGACCGTAGGATCCTACGCAGTGCCGTAGGGGACCGCACCGCCCCTTCCCAGCTAATTAGGGACACTGTTGCTCCTGGGGTATCGGCGAGGACCATTCGCAACCGTCGCCATGAAGCTGGGCTACGGTCCGGCACACCGTTAGGCCGTCTTCCGCTCACGCCCCAACATCGTGCAGCCCGCCTCCAGTGGTGTCGCAACAGGCGTGAATGGATGGACGAATGGAGACGTGTCGTCTTCAGCGATGAGAGTCGCTTCTGCCTTGGTGCCAATGATGGTCGTATGCGTGTTTGGCGCCGTGCAGGTGAGCGCCACAATCAGGACTGCATACGACCGAGGCACACAGGGCCAACACCCGGCATCATGGTGTGGGGAGCGATCTCCTACACTGGCCGTACACCACTGGTGATCGTCGAGGGAACACTGAATAGTGCACGGTACATCCAAACCGTCATCGAACCCATCGTTCTACCATTCCTAGACCGGCAAGGGAACTTGCTGTTCCAACAGGACAATGCACGTCCGCATGTATCCCGTGCCACCCAACGTGCTCTAGAAGGTGTAAGTCAACTACCCTGGCCAGCAAGATCTCCGAATCTGTCCCCCATTGAGCATGTTTGGGACTGGATGAAGCGTCGTCTCACGCGGTCTGCACGTCCAGCACGAACGCTGGTCCAACTGAGGCGCCAGGTGGAAATGGCATGGCAAGCCGTTCCACAGGACTACATCCAGCATCTCCACGATCGTCTCCATGGGAGAATAGTAGCCTGCATTGCTGCGAAAGGTTGATATACACTGTACTAGTGCCGACATTGTGCATGCTCTGTTGCCTGTGTCTATGTGCCTGTGGTTCTGTCAGTGTGATCACGTGATGTATCTGACCCCAGGAATGTGTCAATAAAGTTTCCCCTTCCTGGGACAATGAATTCACGGTGTTCTTATTTCAATTTCCAGGAGTGTAGTACCTTAGTCCGTAACTAAAGTCTCCGCAACAGAATACTCTGATGACAGCAGTCGGCCTGACGTATGCGTGGTACACAGTTCCTCACATACCGCAACACGTCCTGTCTGTGTGTCCACCACCAGTAGTGTTGGGCTATACGTCACCTTGTTGTTGTACAGACTCAGCGTCCGGCCATCACAAAATTATGCGCTTCCTTTATACACTTCATTCCACGCGTGACTGGTACCACAATACAAGGTCCGAGTTTTGTTTCTTTACATACGACTTTTCACGCCCAGTGTACAGTGGTTGCGCTGCAAATAGCTGGCTGTCCACTTCAGCAGCTTGTGCCTTTTGCCATTCTGCAAAAGTGATACCCACACATCGTTCATACATACCTTCCTACTAAGACTACTGGAATTTTCATGTGCCTTAACACGTCGATGAGTCACCTGAAAATGAAGTTGCAAGACGGGTGTTTAGTCTTTTCTTAACTATCGCTTCCTGACCAACTCTCAGGTAAATAATTTCTTACTTCCATAACTCTGGAAGCGTTGGAATTCTCGTCGTACTGCGAGTGTTTATGCCAAAGCGTGCTGTACAAATGTATTGGGAGAGGTTGCACGGTTACGGGCTGGAATTACGGGTAGGTAACAGTTAAGAAACTTAGATATATTCTTCAACACAAATGAAATTTGAGGCAGTGTTTCAATTATGGGAGCCACTAATCCACAATGCTGCGTTGTCAATGGAAGTACCCTGTTGCGCACCCGAAAATATTTGAACTGAAAAAGTTTTAAAGAAACAGACAAGTTCGCTTATTGCATTTTAAAATGGAATGACAAGATGGAAGCAGATAAAGCTGCCTACCTTGCTTTTGTAGGAAACAAAGAAAAGGCTCGAATTTCAAATGCACTAGGGGGTAAACAACATGCAGAGGGAATAAAGTAGCCGTGAGAATTCTAGAGATTTCTTTCAGGACCCCATAGACCGTAGCACTCACAACCTTTTCGTCCGCCCCGGTAGCTGAGTGGTCAGCGTGACAGACTGTCAATCCTAAGGGCCCGGGTTCGATTCCCGGGTGGGTCGGAAATTTTCTCCGCTCAGGGACTGGGTGTTGAGTTGTCAAAATCATCATCATTTCATCCCCATCGACGCGCAGGTCGCCGAAGTGGCGTCAAATCGAAAGACCTGCACCAGGCGAACGGTCTACCCGACGGGAGGCCCTAGCCACACGACATTTCCATTTTACCACCTTTTCGACAGCAACTCGTAGGATCGACGCCAGGCGCGCGTGGCATAAACTCTGACGTCCGTCTATAGCATATTCTCATGATGTGATGAAATTAAAAGCAAAGCTGAATTCTACAAGTCTAACTGAAAAGGTAATGGAGGTTAGCAAGCTGTTCGTAGCACGGCTGCACTCCGTCACGCCAACGTTCCCATTAACACAGGACGAATAAGCCATGAGAAACGAACGAGGATGGAATGAGGCATGACTGAGCAACGAATGAGATGGAGTACTCTGTCTTCATCCATTTTATAACCTTGCTAGTGTGCCTCCACACCTAAAAGCACCCCAGCACCTCTTTACTCACACGAAGTGTTGAAAGCTATTGACAAGGGATTTCTAGTTGATTCCGTATTTCTAGTTTTCCAGAAGGCTTCTGACACTGTAACTCACAAGTGGCTTGTAATCAAACTGCGTGCTTATGTAATACCGTCTCAGTTCTGTGACTGGATTCGTGATTTCCTGTCCGAGAGGTAGCAGTTTAGTAATAACTGACTGAAAGTCATCGATTTCTGACGTTCCCCAACGTAGTGTTATAGGCCCTATACTGTTCCTCTTCTATACATGGAGATTCAAGAAGATATGCAAATATTTTAATATGTTATTCTACAAGTAAAACTAAAGAAAAAAGTTCATATAAACATAAAAATGGCTCTGAGCACTATGGGACTTAACATCTAAGGTCATCAGTCCCCTAGAACTTAGAACTACTTAAACCTAACTAACCTAAGGACATCACACACATCTATGCCCGAGGCAAGATTCGAACCTGCGACCGTAGCAGTCCCGCGGTTCATATAAACATAGATCCGCAAATGTTTAAGGAGTTACGGCTAATCAAAGATTTTGCCTGAATATTAGCAACTTCGATAATATGAAGCCATCGCAAAACTGTACGAGATTAAAGTAAAGCACGATTTCCATTTATTTTGTTGTCATTGATCTGGTGAATCTAATAAAACATATCCCAGACGTGTACCTGCATTAGTTTTCCAGAGTATCCATAGAAGCAAAGATTGTTATTCAAGTAAACTTGTTTACTTTCCATTAACAATGTAGAAACGTTTATGTCATTGTTAGCAACCGTCAGTGAGTTGTTTGTCATTTAATAACCTTGAAATGAGTTAGTTTTCTGCATTTTTCAGTGAAAGAGCATCATAACAACAATGTATTTAAGGGAAACTACACAGTAACTGTAGTAGTTTGCAGATTATTTATGAAATAGGGATGCCTTTCAAATTTACGACGGAGGAATACGCGGCTATGGTGTTTATTTATGGCAAATGTGATGGTAATGCTAAGGCTGCAGTTAACGAATATCGCGTACGTTATCCAACTGCGAGGATTCCGAATTCACGAACCATTAGCGGAGTCTTTCGAATGTTATGGCAGACAGGTTCTCTGCCTAGCGTTCATAATCAGTACGAGCTCTCGATACCTGAAGACGATGTTGAGGAGATTATGGATGCAGTTCAACATTGCCCTGGCAGCAGTACAAAAATTTTATTCTCTATAACTCCTGTTGAAAACTTTGTGCAATTGTGTGCAATTTAAAAAATAAATTGGGCCAAGTAGATAACGAATGAAAAATTTTACGAAATTATGTCTTTGCTTCGCTGGAGGTTCTGGAAACCAACTGCACATACACGTGCTTCACTTTAACGCCGTACAGTTTTGTGATGGCTTCATGTTAGCGAAGTTGCTAAATTTCAGGCAAAATCTTTTATTAGCCGTAACTTCGTAACTAAACATTTGCGGATGTATGTTAAATGAACTTATTTCTCTAGTTTTACTTGTAGAATAACATACTAAAATATTCGCATATCTTCGTGAATCACCCTGTATAAACGATTTAGGAGAATTTGATCAGCCGCCTTAGGTTGCCTGCAGATCATGCAGTCGTTTATCGTCTAGTAAAGAAGATCAGAACAGATTTCAAAACGCTTTGGAAAAGATATCTGTGTGGTACGAAAATTCGAAATTGACCCTAAATAATGAAAAGTGTGAGGTCATCCGAGTGAGTGCTAAAACAAATCTGTTAAAGTTCAGTTTCACGACAAATCAGTCAATTCTTAAGCTCGTAAATTCAACTAAATACCTAGGAATTACAATTACGAACAATTCAGAATGTTATTTTGACTCTGCAGCGGAGTATGCGCTGATATGAAACTTCCTGGCTGATTAAAATTGTATGCCGAACCGAGACTCAAACTAGGGACCTTTCCTTTTCGCGGGTAACTGCTCTACCAACTGAGCAGGAGAGCTTCTGTAAAGTTTGGAAGGTAGGAGACGAGGGACTGGCAGAAGTAAAGCTGTGAGGACGGAGCGTAAGTCGTGCTTGGGTAGCCCAAGTGGTAGAGCACTTGCCCGCAAAGGCAAAGGTCCAGAGTTCGAGTCTCGGTCCGACACACAGTTTTAGTCTGCCAGGAAGTTTCATATCAGCGCACATTCCGCTGCAGAGTGAAAATCTCATTCTGGCTATCTGTCTGTCATACTACACCTGGACCTGCATCTGGGATACAACAGCGTGCATGTCCCATCTCTTTTGTCGCGTACAAGCTTCCCAATTTTCTTTGTATGATGATGGTAAAATCGCATATTTAAGTTCAATTTTTATACAAATATAGCTTAATGACAATTTTTAACCAGACGTTACATTAAAGAATGTGTCATAAGTCCATTTAAAGGAGTCTGTGCATGTTGATACTTGTTAGTGGATATAATGTGCGCATTTCTGGTTGTTACTAGGTCGGTGTACCTGCTGACTATGTTCTCACCAGTGATAGCGGTGAGCCAACTGAGTGCGAACCCTTTCCTGGGGATAATGGCTCAAGGGGCGGCCATTTTCGCTGCCTTCTACGTGGTGAACTACTTTGGAGCGAGGTTCGGTCGCCGCTGGCCCGGTGCAGCCAGTGCACTCTTGGCCGCACTGGCCTGTCTTCTCATCTTCTGCCTGTTCACTGGTGAGCTGTGTCCATGTGTCTCTGCTGATTTAGCCTCTATCTTATCTAAAAATTGGATGAAAATCGTAAGAGATTACAGTTAGTTAGTGGTCTAACATTCAGACAGGACCGCCGTGGTAACCAGCTGGGTTAACGATGAGGTGAGTAGAGGTGGAGAAAAGCCAACATACAACCATCTTGTGTAGAAACTGTGATGGAGTGATACTGACAGATTGGAGGTTGGTAAAACTGAGAGAGAAATAAACAGATCCCTTTGTTTTTAGACAATGTTCGCTTTTTTGCTGCTCTTAGACTGTCACAACAACTAATGCGACATGTTAGACACTGACAAAATTCAATTATAAATGGCCAAGTACAGTAACGTGTGGTGATGATTAATGTACGCTGTTACACAATCGAAGGTTTAGTATGCCAACCCCTGCACAAATTTGGTGAGGTGCAAGGTTTCTCCAGTCTTTCATCCTGCTTGAGATAATGGCGTAGTGGAGAAAACTATTCTGCTCTCAGCAAAGAGTAATGCACTTAGTTTCCTATTAAGAGGAATAATTCATTGTGAGTAATTGGGTTGATCATGAATGGGATAGCAGATCTTTAGGGGATGGAGGGGGCAGGATACAATACAACAAGTGAGAAAACGATATACTGCCTTAAATGGACACAATAAATACTCAAATATGCTGATAAATGCAGTGTGCAGTTCTACAGCTAATCCATAAATTTAATCAGCACGAATAGAACGGCAGAAATGCCGACAATATGATCAACAGTGATCTAAATTGCAAGTGCAAGTAATCGCTATGTCAATATTCAGCCACTTTGTTGAGAACAACCATAAGGCCATAAAATAAAAGTAAAAACATATCAGTTATCGAAAAAGGCCATTTTGTGGTGCTAGATGTTAGTCTTAGTGCTTTACAATTTCTGCTTGTTGCCTGCTGTTGTGCACACAGATATTCTTGTACATGAAACGAAATCTTTTTGTAATAAAACTCATTAATACGATTTATTTGAATTAACACCATCATTTACCATAATCAGCCCTATAATTTTCTTGTCCATTATCAGGGGAACATGGCATTTGTGAAAGTAACTGTTTGACGTGAGCACAATATGTAGCTGCAAAATCTAACCAGTATTAAAAGTGGAGACCATCCTCAGCTTATAATTAAAGTGAATCCCAGAACCATGGGTTCAACCCAAAAATCCTTGCTGAGAAAATGTACAAAAACGAATAATTTAGAGTTACTTCTATTGTAAGCTGCTGAGGATGCTTATTATAACCATACATAAAATGGTTGTTTAAGAAACAGTAAGAAATTCTATTTCATGAGATGAACAACAGTTATTCTACTTTATGAGTTAAGCACTGGTTTGTTTATAACCAAGGATAAATGCTCACATATAGCATTAAACTTTCACGTAATATGCATCTGCTTGAAAATAACGACTACCACATCCAACTTGCTATGACAATCATTGAGATACATACTCGAAAGTAATAAATTTTCTCAGCTAACTTCTCAACGTTGGAACCTATTTTATTTTAGAATACACTTTAATTAATAGAAGTGTAAAGATAATTTATGTTTAAAAGATGCAAAATATCCATTGTGTATTACATCATGCTAAGCCATTACATTTATAGAGGCTCATTCTCGCTGTGTGTGCTGAAACAAAAAATTGCGATCAAATGTGGGAGAACCACACAATAAAATTACAAGAACTAAATGTTATAATTCGTTCCTTTGTACCTATTTTTAATACTGAAAATGCTTTAGAATCTATGCAGAATATATGTTATTCCTACATCATTCGATCATAGGTTTATTTCTTCACATTGTATTAACACTTGTCAAAAATACATTTAAAGATAGTACCTTCCAGTCAATGTTATTACAAGTTTTGAACTTCATGATACGTTGAAATACAAATATAACAAATTTATACGTTTTATACTTATAAATTAATTACCTAGTTCAATGAACACAATATTATTTTATTTTAAGGTAATTATTTCTTTTTAGCTCAGAATTTGGAGCTCTTGGTAGCATTAAATAACTTAGTTTCTGTAGTGGACTGACAAGACAGCCAGTCCACAGTGACGGGTAACCGAAAGGCACGCGCTTAAACTCACGTAGGCTGGCGTGAGGTCTGAAACAGGATACGTAATGAATGCTATAAAGAAAAGTACGTAGCTGCTGGAATACTTAACTTTAATCCATCATTGGTGTACATCGCTCTTGGCGATACAAGTTAGACTCTTTAGATACATGCAATATACTGTTAATGGCGCCTTGCTAGGTCGTAGCAATTGACTGAGCTGAAGGCTATGCTAACTATCGTCTCGGCAATTGAGAGCGTAATTCTCGGTGAACCATGGCTAGCAACGTCGGCTGTACAACTGGGGCGAGTGCTAGTAAGTCTCTCTACACCTGCCGTGTGGCGGCGCTCGGTCTGCTATCACTGATAGTGGCGACACGCGGGTCCGTCGTGTACTAGCGGACCACGGCCGATTTAAAAGGCTACCACCTATCAAGTGTGGTGTCTGGCGGTGACACCACAGTTTCACTTAGCAAAAGTGAAAATAGTTGAAGTAAAAATGGAGAAGAAGTGAAATGGTACATCTGCTTTAATTTTAAGTTTAATAGGAAACAGTCTCCTTCAAAGTATGACACTATGACTGCCAATAACAGAGACACAATATAATGTAAATGTAAAAATAATATTTGGGGAATTTCAAACAAATTCACTTAAGATGGGATCTATTAAAACAACAAAGGAATGCAACCATTTGACAAACTGTGGAATCTTAAATTGGAAATTTGTTTGACAAATCTGTAATGATCACATTTCAATTCTTTTCATTACATTATGAACATACATCACAAACTGCAAGAAAGTAAAATAAAGGGTCAAGAAGATTTGCATATGTCATGAATTACAGCTTGAGTATATTTTTCAGCATGGTGTTGGCCGACGTCTTCTCACAGCCTTCTATGGTCTATCGTTCTCGTAACCTCCCAACAGTTTACTTCTGTAACCTCGGAGTAATAAAATGTGACTACCTTCTCAAAAAAAAAAAAAAAAAAAAAAAAAAAAAAAATTGTGGCTCACATGTAACCTTTCAATAATTAACTGACTGTGAATTTAAACTGGTAAATTTTGGACATCAGCAGTGCTGCGTTATGGCCCTGGAAGATCACACTGACTAAATTGAAAATTCTTACCTCAATGAAGTCGCCGAACAACGCGTATATATCTGCTCCTATAAGAAATTTTTCTGGCACAGCCCAGTGTAATGCTGGCCGCTAGATTTTTCATGTGTAAAAAGAAACAACTGATTTTTATTTACGATAGTCGGGATGACCATGGACAAGAGAATTAGTAATACACTCCTGGAAATGGAAAAAAGAACACATTGCCACCGGTGTGTCAGTCCCACCATACTTGCTCCGGACACTGCGAGAGGGCTGTACAAGCAATGATCACACGCACGGCACAGCGGACACACCAGGAACCGCGGTGTTGGCCGTCGAATGGCGCTAGCTGCGCAGCATTTGTGCACCGCCGCCGTCAGTGTCAGCCAGTTTGCCGTGGCATACGGAGCTCCATCGCAGTCTTTAACACTGGTAGCATACCGCGACAGCGTGGACGTGAACCGTATGTGCAGTTGACGGACTTTGAGCGAGGGCGTATAGTGGGCATGCGGGAGGCCGGGTGGACGTACCGCCGAATTGCTCAACACGTGGGGTGTGAGGTCTCCACAGTACATCGATGTTGTGGCCAGTGGTCGGCGGAAGGTGCACGTGCCCGTCGACCTGGGACCGGACCGCAGCGACGCACGGATGCACGCCAAGACCGTAGGATCCTACGCAGTGCCGTAGGGGACCGCACCGCCACTTCCCAGCAAATTAGGGACACTGTTGCTCCTGGGGTATCGGCGAGGACCATTCGCAACCGTCTCCATGAAGCTGGGCTATGGTCCCGCACACCGTTAGGCCGTCTTCCGCTCACGCCCCAACATCGTGCAGCCCGCCTCCAGTGGTGTCGCGACAGGCGTGAATGGAGGGACGAATGGAGACGTGTCGTCTTCAGCGATGAGAGTCGCTTCTGCCTTGGTGCCAATGATGGTCGTATGCGTGTTTGGCGCCGTGCAGGTGAGCGCCACAATCAGGACTGCATACGACCGAGGCACACAGGGCCAACACCCGGCATCATGGTGTGGGGAGCGATCTCCTACACTGGCCGTACACCACTGGTGATCGTCGAGGGGACACTGAATAGTGCACGGTACATCCAAACCGTCATCGAACCCATCGTTCTACCATTCCTAGACCGGCAAGGGAACTTGCTGTTCCAACAGGACAATGCACGTCCGCATGTATCCTGTGCCACCCAACGTGCTCTAGAAGGTGTAAGTCAACTACCCTGGCCAGCAAGATCTCCGGATCTGTCCCCCATTGAGCATGTTTGGGACTGGATGAAGCGGCGTCTCACGCGGTCTGCACGTCCAGCACGAACGCTGGTCCAACTGAGGCGCCAGGTGGAAATGGCATGGCAAGCCGTTCCACAGGACTACATCCAGCATCTCTACGATCGTCTCCATGGGAGAATAGCAGCCTGCATTGCTGCGAAAGGTGGATATACACTGTACTAGTGCCGACATTGTGCATGCTCTGTTGCCTGTGTCTATGTGCCTGTGGTTCTGTCAGTGTGATCATGTGATGTATCTGACCCCAGGAATGTGTCAATAAAGTTTCCCCTTCCTGGGACAATGAATTCACGGTGTTCTTATTTCAATTTCCAGGAGTGTATCTTTAAATTCAGATTAATGATGGTCAAAAGTTATTTTTATAAGAAAGATTATTATTAAAAGATTTTTTTAAAAACATGTACGTGGTACTTGATATGACAATAGTGCAAAATCAATTGTTACAAATCACATATGCGCGCGGCTATGAATAGTAATACTTGGTTTCACATCGCCCAGGCAACGCCATCGCTCTTCACGACTGCGAGCTACTACTCGTACTGTTGTCGACACTACTCTCTGGTCTGCGATTCTATTGTAGCTTACATATCGCAGGCAGCGCGTGGACATTCAATCGAAGTTGCATCTGCTCGAGTGCGCTAGCAATAAATTCCATATTCACGGACCTCTTAGAGTCTCTTTCTCAGAACTGAATGTACAAAAATTCTCTTTCTGCACAGCACACTTCGAGGGCGCACCCGTCGTGATGGGGACCTTGCTGATGCAGTTCAGCACCACTGCCAACATGAGCATGACCAACCTGCAGAGCATCGAGGTGCACCCCACATGTCTACGCCAGATCGCAACCTAGTGTCGAATGGGCTGTCGCCGGGGTTGCCATGTCTGCTCTGCCCTATTTGGCGTTGATGGTACCTGAAATGTTAGGTGTAACACATCAGTAGCCGGAAAAAAGCACTATTGATCTATTACAAAGTTGCTCATCCAAGTTCAGTCGCAGATGCTGCAACGGAGGTATTTTGGATCATACAGAGATGTACTGTCAGAATTTTGAGAGCACACGATCGAAGAAGCACCAAGTACAATGTTAGTTCCTCCGACGGACACTACCTGAACTATCGCGACACCCGTCTGTAATGCGAAATTGACCACTAGATATCCAGAGAGACAGACGATCCAGTGTTAAACGAGGTGGGGAGTATTGTGTGGTCAGTAGAGAAGCAAGAACAGCAGAACTGTACTGTCAGAAGAACTCATTGACCTCGAACGTGGAATGTCACTTCAGTTGCCAGAGGTTACAACAGCTAAAATGCCGCAGAAGTTGAAACTTAGTTCTGCCTTTAGTTCTCTTAAACTGAATGTTACTCAGTTTGAAAGCTCGTCCATCGGTTCTGTCTGGTACATTGTGATACCCAGCATGTCGTGCAAAAGTAGAGGCTGATAATGTTTTTCCTGTGATTGATGTCTCAGAACACCCCTAACCTCATACTGTAAGTATGATTCATGAAATGTCGATCTGTCGTAAGATGAGTAACTACCCACTCGAAGCGAATCATATCTGGAAAATTTGCTGTGTAAGAGAGACAAGTTTAAAAAGTTGTACAAGAGTACAAGAACTGGAATGGTACACAGCATTCTTAACGATGTGTGAAATTACCGTTGGCGCATGTTCATTCCGTCTGGAATATTATCTTTCAAGAATATCTCTCGTAACCGATCAAAAGCTAGCTTATAACCAAACTTCAAATAAAATTACCCTCCCTCCACTCTGGAAAAAACGATCACGAGAAATTTGTAGGTCTATATTGTTGAGGTCAGTCTGTTGCAGCATGTTTCACTCTTGCGAATTTGGACGTTTATGGAGCAGAAAAATCTCCTGTTTAAAAATGAACGAGTACTCCGTAAGCGGACATCTTGCGAGACACAGCTCACTCTGTTCCGTCATGAAATCCAGAGTGTCTATGGTGATGCCATTTCACTGACTTGTACAAGGCACTCTATATATTTCCGCAATGTCTTCTCGTGAACCTGATTCAAGACTTGCACGTAGTACTCAGCAAATGGTTCTTAAGAGGACAAAATCGACCTAAATGGAAAAGTAATTTCTGGAATACCTAGTGTTATAGAGCCATTACTACTTAAAATGTGTAGAAATGTTTTAGAGGACAACATAGGAACCTCTTTGAATCTGTCTGCAGATGGTGCTGTTGTCTATAGCAAAACTGGAACCCAGAACCCGCATAGCATAGACTAATGGTGCATGGACTGGAATTTATTCTGAAACTAAACTATTGGTAAAAAGTTTTCGACCGCCCATAATAAAAACTATATACTTTATTCCAATATATAAACATATCGCACAAAGTAAATATTATTCACTGAAACAGTATTTAGAACCAAACAGAACACATGTAGTAATGTTTCACAAGGTTTATAAGTATATTATTTTTGCATGTTTTAGAATCAAAGAACCTATTGATGATGGCGATATTGTCGCTAAAAATAGTTTGGGAGTTGATAAGTAAATAACAAAAGTGTTTTGCTTCAAGGCGAACTCACAGTCCCATACTTCTGTTCCAACTAAAAACATATATTCTCGTTCTGTCGTTAAAAATAATACAACATGGTTTAGATTTTTAGCCTTTTCTCAGTGTCTATCCTTTCTCTCAGAACAGCTGCACAAACTTTTGCCATTCTGGAGATAAGATTTTGTACTGTTTTTGAAGATATTTCTGCACTAAACTCCTGTAAATAATTGTACACATCTTCAAAATTAAATGACCTTAGTTTCTGACCGCTCCACGAAGTTCATTCCGTAAGACTTCAGTGGGATTTAAGTCAGGCGACTGACTTGGCCAAGTCATATTTCCCAAATATCCCTTTTCTATTGACATACCCTCTGCACAATTTTGAAGCATGTTTGGGATCATTGTCATGTTGCAGAACAAACCCGCGACCAGTAACTCCCTTGCTAGATAGAACTGCATTGTTGACCAGAATCATGTGCTATCCTTCCTTCGTTAATGTTTCCTTAATTCTCACTAGATCACCGACCTAATCACCTACAAAACACGCCCACACCATGACCAACACTCCATCATGACTCACCTTTGGTGTCACACACTGCTCATCACTAGTTCTCCACGAAGTCGGAGAACAGTCGTTCGACGACGGCTGTAAAGTAATTCTCACTTAGATTCGTCCGCGAGTAACACCTTGGACCATTGCTGCACGCTCCAATCATTATGTTGCCGTGCTCATTGCAATAACTGTGCCTTGTTTTGTTTCCTTAATAAAGGTCGTTTGGCCGCTATGCATCCCTTTGAACGTTCTTCACGAAGACGGCGTTACACTGTTAAGAGAGGGGTTGGAACTGCTCGCATACATACTTTACTCCCTCACAAGTTTTAGGTTCGGTAAGAGTCCATTGACGTTTACTCTGTACACATGTGAGCTGATCTTCCCTGTACGATGTTACTCGGGGTCTTCCCGATCGCGAAACAATTGCACTGGCTGCAGTTTGCTTCAACCACTGCAGAGTACACACCACTGTAAATCGGGCTACGCCAAACTTTGTAGCTATTATCTCGTTAGAACTGCCTCCAGATGCAGAGCTACAATTACAGCACATTTTGCGATGCCATTCGCCTGCTTCCCTCCCAGTTTCACCTAATAGGGTATGAACCTTATCAGTGCATACAAACACACCGCTAGATGAACACAATGTACTGTAAACCAATGGAAAGTGATTGCTTCACAGAGAGCTGAAGAAATAGAAACGTCTTAGCTAATGGCACGTCAGAGTTGTTGTGGATACCCATCAACGCCCCTCTGTGCGAACAGCCAGTCAGATACACAACAGACGCACTTAGTTTTTACATGTTTACACTTGTTCTATTTTCAAATGGGTGTATGAAGAATATTCAAAACAAATTTCCTCTTTTAAGCACAAATCTGTAGTTGTGGCAGTTGACTGAAAACTTTTGAGCGGTAGTGCAAATAAATACAACGTACTGGACTGTACGATTGCGGTATTGGTAACAAACAACTCGAAACAGTGACAGTAAGATTGTAGAGGTAACCATCCAGAACGGCGTCAAGTGCAATGACTGCATAAAATTAACTATAGGAAAACCCAATGTCAGGCTGAGATTCATTGGAAGATTATTAAGAAAATGTAATTCATCCACGAAAGAAGTGGCGTATAAAAGACTTGTGAGAGCGGTTCTCGAGTATCATCCATCAGTCTAGGAACCTTACCAGGCTGGATTAACAGATGAAGTAGAAAAGTTCAAACGAAGAATGGCACGTTTCACCACGGAATCTTAGGGTAAACACGAGAACGTTAGCGAGAGCCTCAAGAATATACACTACTGGCCATTAAAATTGTTACACCACGACGATGACGTGCGACACACGCGAAATTTAGCCGACAGGAAGAAGATGCTGTGATATGCAAATGATTAGCTTTTCAGAGCATTCACAAAAGGTTGGTGCCGGTGGCGACACCTACAACGTGCTGACATGAGGAAAGTTTCCAACCGATTTCTCATACACAAACAGCAGTTGATCGGCGTTGCCTGGTGAAACGTTGTTGTGATGCCTCGTGTAAGGAGGAGAAATGAGTACCATCACGTTTCCGACTTTGATAAAGGTCGGATTGTAGCCTATCGCGATAGCGGTTTATCGTATCGAGACATTGCTGCTCGCGTTGGTCGAGATCCAATGACTGTTAGCACAGTATGGAATCGGTGGGTTCAGGAGGGTAAATCGGAACGCCGTGCTGGATCCCAAAAGCCTCGTATCACTAGCAGTCGAGATGACAGGTATCTTATCCGCATGGCTGTAACGGATCGTGCAGCCACGTCTCGATCCCTGAGTCAACAGATGGGGACGTTTGCAAGACAACAACCATCTGCACGAACAGTTAGACGACGTTTGAAGCAGCATGGACGACTATCAGCTCGGAGACCATGGCTGCGGTTACCCTTGACGCTGCATCACAGACAGGAGCTCCTGCGATGGTGTACTCAGCGACGAACGGCACGAATGGCGAGACGTCATTTTTTCGGATGAATCTAGGTTGTGTTTACAGCATCATGATGGTCGCATCCGTGTTTGGAGACATAGCAGTGAACGCACATTGGAAGCGTGTATTCGTCACCACCATACTGGCGTATCACCCGGCGTGATGGTATGGGGTGCCATTGGTTACACGTCTCGGTCACCTCTTGTTCGCATTGACGGCACTTTGAACAGTGGACGTTACATTTCAGATGTGTTACGACCCGTGGCTGTACCCTTCATTCTATCCCAGCGAAATCCTACATTTCAGTAGGATAATGCACGACCGCATGTTGCAGGTCCTGTACGGGCCTTTCTGGATACAGAAAATGTTCGACTCCTGCCCTGGCCAGCACATTCTCCAAATATCTCACTAACTGAAAACGTCTGGTCAATGGTGGCCGAGCAACTGGCTCGTCACAATACACCAGTCACTACTCTTGATGAACTGTGGTATCATGTTGAAGCTGCATGGGCAGCTGTACCTGTACATGCCATCCAAGCTCTGTTTGACTCAATGCGCAGGTGTATCAAGGCCGTTATTACGGCCAGAGTTGGTTGTTCTGGGTACTCATTTCTCAGGATCTATGCACCCAAATTGCGTGAAAATGTAATCACACGTCAGTTCTAGTATAATATATTTGTCCAATGAATACCCGTTTATCATCTGCATTTCTTCTAGGATAGCAATTTTAATGGCCAGTAGTGTACACTGACAGGGGCTACAAGAGAGGCGTCGTATATCACCGAGAGGCTTTCTGTTTCAAGTGTGACAAGGAACCCCTTGAGTTCGAGGTCGCAATTGGCCAATAATGTTTACGGCGTTCGACTTCCCACATATTGTCTACCACACAACCACAATATTGGTTGCTAATGACAACACGGAGCGGGACTGCAGGTATTGAATGGTGAGCACAGCATGAGTCTACGGGGCGTAGTTGAGCTGCTTAGGCGACGAGTAACTCGCAACAGTACTATAGTGCTAGTGGTGTTCATACAAAGCAGAACAATGGCAAAGATAAACAAAGGAAACATTGCATTATATCTACCACAACAGTTTCCGAAGTTGACATTTCGTCGGAAAGGAACCCAGTGAATTTCACACAGTGAGATGGAAGTGGCAGCTGAAATATTAGCGTATTTGCAAGATGAGTCAGTGGAACGTGTGGTGTCGTATATGCTCGACCTTGCGGAAAATACACATGAGGAGTGTTCACCATCCATGGAGCCACATATCCCGTCTCCAGTGAACTTAACTGTTGCCCACGGAGCGGGTAGCGAGCATAATTACGTAGATGGAAGATCGTCGACAGTGCAATAAAGAACAACTATGAACTGATTTCGAATAGGTCCGCAGTCTGAGCGTTTGGAGCATAAGAAAAACTATGGATATTCAAGGAGGTAAAAAATGGAAACGAGCGTTTGGCGTCATTGGCCGGGAGGCCCCTTGCGGGGCAGGTCCAGCCGCCTTGGTGCAGGTCTTACTACGTTCGACGCCACATTGGGCGACCTGCATGCCAGATGGGGATGAAATGATGATGAAGACAACACAACACCCAGTCCCTGCGTGGAGAAAATCCCCGACCCAGCCAGGAATTGAAACCGGGACAGTAGGACGGCTATCCGTGACGCTGACGACTCAGCTCTCGGGGGAGGGGGGGGGGGGAATTCAATGGAGGTCACGGGGCACTTGTTACAAAAACTGGTGTTTGAGCGTTTCAAGGATGCTCGATACAATTTAGAGGATGTGCATGTTAGCGACGTACCACAATATGCACATCAAATTGCGTGATACATTCATTACGGCGATTTCAAGGAAGGCAGGTTGACGCTTATATAACTTCAAACAGTGCTACAGAACTGGAAGATGTAAGATGACAAAATTTCAAGCAAAGCATCATGATGACGATGTACAGAAAACTGCGGAATTGGTCAGAAAATTCGTAGATGAGGTAAACAAATTTTCTTCGTTCAGCAAGGAATTTGTTTTCAACAACGACTAATCGGGATTTGAGGAGGATACGCAAATAAAAACAATCTTGGAAATTAGAGGTATCAAGAGAGCTGTATCAAGATCAAATAACATCAGTGCCTTAGAACTTTCATCCACAATTATGCCCACTGTTAATGTGGAGGGTAAACTGGCTGGAAAGTTATTTACTGTTCTGCGAGGAGCTGAAGTGTTCTGTCCCCTACGATTCTTTTATTGCGTGCCTGATCTTGCAAGGGCAATAGTGAATATTTACGTCTCAGCCATTAAAAGTGAGAAAACGGGCTTAAGAGAACTACAGCTATGGTACGAGCACTACTTTGGCCAACAGCCGCTCAAAATCACTTGCTTTTGCTCCATTCCCGGGCTGCTTGTACTCCTTTAGAGCAAACTATCCCTCCTGAAAAGTGTGTGACATTGCGGTTCATACCACCTGGAACCACTGAACAAATTCAGCCTCTGGATGTTTGTTTGTTTCGTACCTACAAAGCATATTATCGCACGGTTTGCAGCTGCGCTTTAAAGGCTAGCCATTTTCTCAATAAGCTCCAAGACCACAGTTTCATATTGGGTTGCATGCCATCACATTCCGTCAAATCTCACCATCCCGTGACACCAATATGATGTTGCTTGAACTCTTTAAGAGTGGGTACCTAGCTGAACGTCCTTCACAGTTTGTAACTCTCAAGGTGTTTGCCTTAGATCTTAACGGTGCGAACCTTTGTGATCACTGTGGCCCGCCGTTCTTCGTTCGGCGTTTATTGTGCAAGATAATGGTATGTTTCAAACATTTCATGAATGTCGACGAAGTGTAATACACACGTTACTGTAAATGAAAGATAATTGGCAAATCCTAGAATTTACCGGTGAAAAGATTTACCATCACGGCATGTAAAAGTACGAAATTTTTCATTATATCTATAGATTTCGAACATTTACCAAGAGACATTGGTAAATTTTAGGATTTACCATTGCAAACTGGTAAAAGCTGGATCGAAGACTCCCGCCTCCGTTGTGCAGGTACAAACAAGTTTCATTGTTGCCAATTTTGTGTTCAGATATGTTTCTTTGTTGGCAGTTATGAGTTGTCAGTCCACTAACCGCTGCGTAGTTTCAGCCAGTGTCGAGCATCGTGTGTACGGTCATGTTTGCGACTCATTGCGACTCTCCAGCTTTGCATCAGAATAAGTGATGTTATGCGTAATAGATTTTACGAACTTTTAATCAGTGAGTAAGAAGAAGGACAACAATTTTTATGTAGCTGCTGAGCAATATAGTATTCTCTTAAATGAGGTAAAAATTGCAAAAATCGTTTCCAATAAAAAATATGTACACTACAGACGTTTGAAGCGATGTGATGTTCTGATCATCGGAGGTGAAGAGAAAGTCATTGCACCGGTGTCTACTGGTAAAGAAGAAATTCATTATTACGTTCGTTTTGATGAACTGTTTGACGAGTACATGAGACCCACATTGCTGTAGACCACAGCGGCCGAACACGGGTGACTGTAGAACTGAATCGTATGTACAAGAATGTGACTACTGAATCAATTGTTACTTATTTGAGATTATGTGAACCATGTCAGGAAAAGTAAAAAACATTGAAAAGGGGTTTTGCAGTGAAACCTATCATACACAGTGAAATTAATTCGATACCAAATTGCCTTAATCGACATGCAGGCAAATCCAGATGGTAAGTCGAAGTTCATACTTGTATACCAAGATCATTTGAAAAAAACTGTTATCCTTCACGCACTAACTTCGGAAAGAGCTGATGAACTTGCATATCATCTTTTGGATATTTTTACCACCTTTGGGGCCCCAAGTATCCCTCACTTTGATAATGGTAGAGATTTTTGTAACCAAGTCACTGAAAGTTTACGTGGGATGTGGAGTGATATGAAGATAGTCCATGGGAATCTGAGGCACAGTCAGTCCCAGGGATCGGTCAAAAGATCAAATCAAGAAATCGAAAATATTTTATCTACTTGGATGGAAACAAATGAAACTTCACAATGGTCTGAAGTGCCATGTTTTGTGCAGGTTATGAAAAATAGGACTTATCATGAAGGGATCAGATGTTCACCATTAAGCCATGTTTGAGGTTCAAAAATGGTTCAAATGGCTCTGAGCACTATGGGACTCAACTGCTGTGGTCATAAGTCCCCTAGAACTTAGAACTACTTAGATTTGTTGGTTTTAACTTACGGAGATTTCTGCTTGGTACCTCGCCAGCAGGGGGATAACGACGACTTCCCCCAACGCTGGATTGTTGCCAGATTAATTCAAGATGGCGGATCCAAGACGGCGATCATAGATATGGCAACCGTCAGATTGACGTCATGGTGCGAAATAAAAATTTTGGTGAGAAAATAGGTCAACTGAATGGCTCAAACGGCTCTGAGCACTATGGGACTTAACATCTTAGGTCATCAGTCCCCTAGAACTTAGAACTACTTAAACCTAACTATCCTAAGGACATCACACACATCCATGCCTGAGGCAGGATTCGAAACTGCGACCATAGCGGTCGCGCGATTCCAAACTGAAGCGCCTAGAACCGCTCGACCACTCCGGCCGGCAGGTCAACTGAGCTACCTCCACTAACCTAACCCCACCCCCTCTCCCCCTCCCCTCTCCACCCCCCTCCCCACTCCCTCACTCACCCATCTGCAAACTGGCGGGAGAAATACTTGGTCTGTGGTGAGCTGCACGTAGAATAGACATAAATCATTATTTGGTATGCATCTCTCTCTTTCCCCTCCCCTCGCCCATCTGGGAATTAGTAGGGAAAGGACTCAGTCTGCACTGGGCTGCCAGAGAGGATGCACAGAAGTATGCATTGTTTATTTAAAAAATATGAGTTGTCATAGACGGTAGCTCTATACAGTGTCATCACCATGAGCTCCAGAGTCCAGCTGACCTAGTTCACAACACCACTACCAGAGACCGCTTTTGGCCCTTCCCTCACTCCTCTCTCATGACGAAATCCAAGATGGCGGTCTAGCAAAAAAATTGCAGGAAAAAGACTCAGTCTGTGTTTAGCTTCTGGACTGGGGAATGAACATAATTGTTTACATTGCTCAACGGATGACATGTCTATGCTAGAGAAGGAGGAGGTTAACAGGTATATTAGCTGTAATCATGCATCTGAGGACTCTGTCGAAAGCAATGATATTTGGTGAAGATGAATTCGCTTCGTCAAATACTGAAGATTCAGCACGATGGGGCTAGGTTACTCTTCGCAACTCATGCTGATAAATGCGTGTGCTGTAAATGTAGATCATTCGATAAAAGCCAAGGCAGTCGTCCGAAGTGCAGGAGGCAAGACGTTCACCCCAGAGTCTCCAGTCCCTGCGGGAAGAGAGGCTACACGCCGGGCTCCCTGCCCCAAGAGTCTCCACGTCTGCTAGGAGAGGGCCGTGTGCTGAGCAGGAAATAACGGCAGTAGTCCTCCATCTCAGCCCCAGTGCACGGATGCCCTTTTTAGTTGAACAAGAACTGTTTTGGAAGTTATTACATCTGGTGTCTAAGTAATGTGCGGAATACTGTCACATACACTATTGGCCACTAAAATTGCTACACCAAGAAGAAATGCAGATGATACACGGGTATTCATTGGACAAATATATTATACTAGAACTGACATGTGATTACATTTTCACGCAATTTGGGTGCATAGATCCTGAGAAATCAGTACCCAGAACAACCAACTCTGGCCGTAATAACGGCCTTGATACGCCTGGGCATTGAGTCAAACAGAGCTTGGATGCCGTGTACAGGTACAGCTGCCCATGCAGCTTCAACACGATACCACAGTTCATCAAGAGTAGTGACTGGCGTACTGTGACGAGCCAGTTGCTCGGCCACCATTGACCAGACGTTTTCAATTGGTGAGAGATCTGGAGAATGTGCTGGCCAGGGCAGCAGTCGAACATTTTCTGTATCCAGAAATGCCCTACAGGGCCTGCAACATGCGGTCGTGCATTATCCTGCTGAAATGTAGGGTTTCACAGGGATCGAATGAAGGGTAGAGCCACAGGTCGTAACACATCTTAAACGTAACGTCCACTGTTGAAAGTGCCGTCAATGCGAACAAGAGGTGACCGAGACGTGTAACCAATGGCACCCCACACCGTCATGCCGGGTGATACGCCAGTATGGTGATGACGAATACGCGCTTCCAATGTGCGTTCACCGCGATGTCGCCAAACACGGATGCGACCACTATGGTTCGTTAAACAGAACATGGATTCATCCGAAAAAATGACGTTTTGCCATTCGTGCACCCAGGTTCGTCGTTGAGTACACCATCGCAGGCGCTCCTGTCTGTCATGCAGCGTCAAGGGTAACTGCAGCCATGGCCTCCGAGCTGATAGTCCATGCTGCTTCAAACGTCGTCTAACTGTTCGTGCAGATGGTTGTTGTCTTGCAAACGTCCCCATCTGTTGACTCAGGGATCGACACGTGGCTGCACGATCCGTTACAGCCGTGCGGATAAGATGCCTGTCATCTCGACTGCCAGTGATACGAGGCCGTTGGGTTCCAGCACGGCGTTCCGTATTACCCTCCTGAACCCACCGATTCCATATTCTGCTAACAGTCATTGAATCTTGACATGTCGCAATACGATAAACTGCAATCGCGATAGGCTACAATTCGACCTTTATGAAAGTCGGAAACGTGATGGTACGCATACCTCCTCCTTACACGAGGCATCACAACAGCGTTTCACCAGGCAACGCCGGTCAACTGCTGTTTGTGTATGAGAAATCGGTTAGAAACTTTCCTTACGTCAACACGTTGTAGGTGTAGCCACCGGCGCCAGCCTTGTCTGAATGCTCTGAAAAGCAAATCATTTGCATATCACAGCATCTTCTTCCTGTCGGTTAGATTTAGCGTCTGTACCACGACATCTTCGTGGTGTAGCAATTTTAATGGCCAGTAGTGTATATAACTTGAATATATCACAGGAGCTAAACGTACCATTGCACAAAGAGAATGAAGGAGCTTTGCAGATGACGCAAGAATATTTAGACAGTTACATGTTTTGCTCCTAGGAATACCACCACCACCTCCCTTGAACGCAGACCAAAAATGGCCGCTGCAAACTTCTGAAATTGTCCCTGAGGGACTTTGCGCCCTTCTGTAGGAAATACCCTCGTTTTTGAACACGAGCTCCTTCAGGAGTTACTAAATCCAATTGAATATGTCTCTAAATACACTTTCAAAAAAGGTCACTGCACTTTGCGTCAATTTTGCGATGAGTGCTGCCGCACACGAACACAGTCTCTAAAAAGATCGCACCATATTTGTGAAACCTGCCTAAGGCACTTCATACGCTTTTGTGTGAAAGAGATCTCGAAACCAATATCAGCTACAATATCTGACTTCGCACACCAAAACGACAATATTCAAAATAAATATCTCTGTAACTTTAAAGGGGATGCTCATAACTTTTCGAAATTTAGCAGATTGTTTGAAGGCACTGTCAGAGAGAGAAACATTTCTGAATTCTACAGCCGCTGTGGCGTTCATAACTTTTCTGAAATTGTGTGTGGGCTTAGTTAATACGTGCTTGTGCTGGAATCAGGGTCGTAATTTTCCCCACTTCTGGAAGCTTGCCTCACTAGTCGAACTTGTCTAAGCACAGACGGGAAAATCAAAACCATTACACAAACATAATTCTAAGCACTGTCCTACAGACGAGAAAAACGGCTGAATTGTCCAACAGATACTGCTCTGGAGATGCTTTAAAGCCACAATGGCGGGTGAGGGTCATCGTCCCACCTGTCAGAACCAGAGGAGGATGGTCTGTCAGGACTTGTCAGGGGAAATCCAAACAGAGAAGTCATCACGTGTCTCTCAGACGTCACAAAGTACTTTCCTCCGATACCATGCTCCCACCTTGTTTGAACCAGTCTGTCGAGGCTCCAATGCCACACACAAAGGATGATTTGTGTCTCTCTGAGTTCACGGAACCTCTTATGAATGGCCCATTCTGTTGGTTCTTACTGAGTTTACCTGTCAAACTGCTGTTGTCAGTATAGGATCACTGTACGCCAACTTCTGCAGGTGGACGAATTACGAGACTTTCAGTGGCAAAACAATTTTTTAGAGATCGAAAAAAAAACATATGGCAGCCATATTGCACTGACAGTTAAACAGCGCAAAAGTGGCCTACAGATGATAAAACTAGCGCCAAAGACACTGCCTCAATTACTTTGGTACTGTCGAGGAAAGCTCGCATTGGCTGGCTGTTGTGGCTGAGGGGTTCTACGCGCTTCAGCCAGAACCGCGCTGCTGCTACGGTCATAGGTTCGAATCCTACCACGGGCATGGATGTGTGTGATGTCCTTAGACTAGTTATGTTTAAGTAGTTCTAAGTTCTAGGGGACTGATGACCTCAGATGTTAAGTCCCATAGTGCTCAGAGCCATTTTTTGAAAGCTCGAATTTTTCAGTGTGAAACCCATCTCCAAGCGCGCTATATAACCACATACCATACCAATGTAGTAAACATGATTCTTATCCTGCACCTCACAAACATCACTTCTGCATCCTACATGCACCTAATATAGTCCGCACTGCACTAGATATTTCCCCCGAGGTCGGTCAGTCATCCATTGCAGCCAACGGTCACGATTCGACTGCCCCCCCTCCCCCCCCCCCCACACACACGCTGTCCTGATATGCGACCAGAGCCCCTTCAGCAGAACATGGTCAGTCTCTGAGCTGGTGTACAAACGCTGTGTTGCTTCCCCCTGCCATAAAGGCTTTACTGTTTCCGCTCCTGAGCTGCTTGCTTACTTGCTACCATCCTTTCTACAGCCATCTCCACCCTCTAGTATTACAAATACATACGTATTTTCACATATTTTGTTAGAATATCATACCATTTACTCGATAGCTCTCGATATCAAGCACATAGCAGTATGCTACCTATCGCTTGCACAGTATAATTCCGACGATAAAGACTGGAAATTATATCCCTAGAAACATGAATCTTAAGCGAGTGTAGCGATGTGGGACGTGCTGCAAAATCACTGAGTAACTAGAAACTTATCTCGTCCTCAAAGAACTTTACGTGAAAACTCGAAAATAGAGGAAAGTGGTTGTTCCACTGGAATTATTTTTATCGAATACCGATGTCAATGACACAACATATTGCAAATGATCCATTTACTTTACAAAGTCAGCTAAGGTGTTTCTCATATCTAGAGAACCAGCAAATGTCTCTTACAGCTGTTTTCACAATCAAGATGCAAACAACACTGAAACGTCCCCTTTCAAAAATTATGAATGACAGCGCTGGAAAAACTCTTACGTTATTTGATACAGAGACAGCTGAGTAAAACTGAACATACTGAGACACTTCTCTCTTTACTTATTCTGATCATCACTAAACTGACACACAATATTTTTTAGCGCAACGCAATCTGACTTTCAATAATCCCTACAAAAGAATGGCCCTAACTAACAATAACCCATACCTTTCATGAATCACTTACCTCACAAAAATCTTCGTTACTCGAACTACTGCAATACAGCGACCGCCTGTATTGTCAGCTAAATAAAATATTCGAGCTACTGAAGGCTCTAACTACCGATAACCCCTTACCATCACGCCAGGTGATACGCCAGTATGGTGATGACGAATAAACGCTTCCAATGTGCGTTCACCACGATATATATATATATATATATATATATATATATATATATATATATATATATAGGGTGAGTCACCTAACATTACCGCTGGATATATTTCGTAAACCACATCAAATACTGACGAACCGATTCCACAGACCGAACGTGAGGAGAGGGGCTAGTGTAACTGGTTAATACAAACCATAAAAAAATGCACAGAAGTATGTTTTTTAACACAAACCTACGGTTTTTAAATGGAACCCCGTTAGTTTTGTTAGCACATCTGAACATATAAACAAATACGTAATCAGTGCCGTCTGTTGCATTGTAAAATGTTAAATACATCCGGAGATATTGTAACCTAAAGTTGACGCTTGAGTACCACTCCTCCGCTGTTCGATCGTGTGTATCGGAGAGCACCGAATTATGTAGGGATCCAAAGGGAACGGTGATGGACCTTAGGTACAGAAGAGACTGGAACAGCACATTACGTCCACATGCTAACACCTTTATATTGGTCTTTTTCACTGACGCACATGTACATTACCATAAGGGGTGAGGTTCACGTACACGCGTGGTTTCCGTTTTCAATTACGGAGTGGAATAGAGTGTGTCCCGACTTGTCAGGCCAATAGATGTTCAGTGTGGTGGCCATCATTTGCTGCACACAATTGCAATCTCTGGCGTAATGAATGTCGTACACGCCGCAGTACATCTGGTGTAATGTCGCCGCAGGCTGCCACAATACGTTCTTTCATATCCTTTGGGGTTGTAGGCATATCACGGTACACATTCTCCTTTAACGTACCCCAAAGAAAGAAGTCCAGAGGTGTAAGATCAAAAGAACGGGCTGACCAATTTATGCGTCCTCCACGTCCTATGAAACGCCCGTCGAACATCCTGTCGAGGGTCAGCCTAGTGTTAATTGCGGAATGTGCAGGTGCCCCATCATGCTGATACCACATACGTCGACGCGTTTCCAGTGGGACATTTTCGAGCAACGTTGGCAGATCATTCTGTAGAAACGCGATGTATGTCGCAGCTGTTTGGGCCCCTGAAATGAAGTGAGGACCAATGAGGTGGTCGCCAATGATTCCGCACCATACATTTACAGTCGCTCTACCTGTCTGAGCCAGCGAGGACTGTCCACGGACCAGTAATGCATATTCCGTAGATTCACTGCCCCGTGGTTTGTGAAACCCGCTTCATCGGTAAACAGGTAGAACTGCAACGCATTCTCTGTTAATGCCCATTGACAGAATTGCACTCGATGATTAAAGTCATCACCATGTACTTGCTGATGTAGCGACAGATGAAACGGGTGAAAGCGGTGACGATGCAGTATGCGCATGACACAACTTTGACTCAGTCCACCGGCTCTCGCAATGTCCCGTGTACTCATGTGTGGGTTCATGGCAACAGCAGCTTACACACCAACTGCACCCGCTTCTCCTGTGACGGGCCTGTTACGGACCCGTTTGCGTGCTACGACCATACCTGTTGCATACAGTTGGCGGTAGATGTTTTGCAATGTGCGGCACGTTGGATGCTCTCTGTCCGGGTACCGTTCTGCATACACCCTGCAGGCTTCAGCTGCATTTCGTCGACACTCGCCATAGATGAGTATCATCTCCGCCTTTTCAGAGTTCGAATACACCATGGTCACAGTTCTTACAACACTACACTATCACAGACGTCTGGTAACACGGTGTACTACAGCTGGTCTGCGTGCGGAGACGAATGCAGAATAGCAATAGCAGCAAGCGCTACATGCGGACACTGCGACAGCTAGACCAAACCACAACAGTGCAGTACAGCCACACTCGTAAACACGGTCGTCATCGTAAACATGTCCCTGCAGATGCTGCTCGCCGACCGTGGCCCGTGTTTGTTACAACACGCAACTGAACGTCGGAGGTTTCAAGCGTCAACTTTAGGTTACAATATCTCCGGATGTAATTAACATTTTACAATGCAACAAACGGCACTGATTACGTATTTGTTTACATGTTCAGATGTGCTAACAAAACTAACGTGGTTCCATTTAAAAAAACGTAGGTTTGTGTCAAAAAACATACTTCCGTGCATTTTTGTATGGTTTGTATTAAACAATTACACTAGCCCCTCTCCTCACGTTCGGTCTGTGGAATCGGCGTTCAGATCGTCCGCTCAAAACTCTGGCACCTGTCTTCCCACACCCACCACTACTGGCGGCTCATATCCAACTGCCCAACGCTACGCGCTGTTCACATCCAACTGCCCAACACTACACAAGCGAATATTCCAACAATGAGTCCAGCCAGCCACAGACTGCACACAGCACAGTCAGTGATTTTCATACAGAGCGCTACGTGGCGTTACCAACATAGCAACCTAAACAGCCTACTTACAGGTAATGTGCAGAAGCTGTCAATCAGACATTTTATATGGGGCGGGGGCAATAACTTCCCAGTGCAAATGAACATCCATATTGAATCTGTTCAATTTCCGTGGAGAACATACACGATCAGGAAAGCTGTCCAACGCGTAATGAGTTAGGCCATTCCTGTACCCCAGCTAACCTCTCCATTCAGAAGCCTCCCATTGTAAACCGGAAATGTCAATCGTTCCAGCCACACCCCACTTCAGCCACGTACTGCCCAGACGCCAGGCAGAATCGTCCTAGGAAACCAGCCACATACATTTTATCACTGTACTTACAACGAAGTATTACGATTGCAATGTCACTCTGACAACATTCGACGATGAGTAAAGTATCAGAACACCCCCTCCCCGACGGCGTGGCTCTGGAAATATAAACATCTGTACCGTTCATATGACTGGACATAATTTTCCACGTAAAAAAAAAAAATCTTTCACCCCATTACAGCTATCGCAATGTTCCACATTAAATCCATACCTTCCTTACGACAGGACACAGTCATTTCCTTTGCATTTGTCAGATCATTGACCACATCCACAGATACTTTATAGCCCCATTGGCTACAGCAAATCAATCACACATCCCCTACTATGAATTATACTTCGCTAATGACTGAATGCTGGTGACATCAAACAATATTGAGCGAAAATCCACGGTGGATGGATATGTCTCATTCGTTTTTTCTTGCGAGTGCAACCAGTGTGCCTTGTGAAGAGAGACGTAATCATCTTACATGCCACCAGATGTTAAAAACACGATCGCAACGGGAGCAGCCTTGGTCCTATAGGCGCACACAAGTATCGTTAATGATATCCATGTTAAAAGCTATACAAGCTTTATAAATCGAGGTATGGTATTGCTACCTAGTGAAGTGGTCTTCCACACAAATACTGCTACGTCGAACACAGACGGTGATCATAGGGTATTTATTACAGGCCCAAAGTGTGGGTGTATGCTGCTCCATCTGTCTGGAGATCCAGCATGTATGAAAACCACACGTTTTCTTTTTCGTAACCATCTGTTATATCATCACAACACTGTCAGATCTGCTATACACCGATAAGGGATGCTAACCTCTTCGACTTCAGCGCATCTGGAGAGATTTTGTGCACTTGGGATGGGTGCCGTGAGCAACATTGAAGTGGTACAGCAGTTACTGGCCCAGCTCACTTCACGAAACGCTGCATGTAGCCGTCTACTTCTGGTCAGCTGCAAATTAAAGTGTCAGTGTTGCAGGGACGGTTCGTTAAAGGCAATGCAAGTGGATATTCCAGTCTCTAACTTCATCCTCAGAATACGAGTATGCTCTGTGACTCCCATCCACATAGGGAAAGATGTGCAATCGTATTGGCAAGTTATGCACTGTGATCGAAGTGCCAGAAATACATAGGTCGCTGTCTGGTATACTTTGGTGTACATGTTCACAAATTAACAATGGATGGACGTACTGAACAGTCATCTATCTACATTCGCAATGGTACTCGCAAAGCAGTGGAGGGGAGGTTTTAGACATGGTACAGAAATCGGGAAACATGTTGCTGCACCATTGGTCAGCGTTGAAATTAGGATAAAACTGGTAAAATTGCTAAAATAGATCACACCATCCACTTTGATGCTTGTTACAGTACATTGATAGTGTCTTTTCCATCCCATCTGTCCAGTGGTATGCTGTTGATTACCACATAACGATTGCCATCCCTTACAGGGAGGTCAAGGATCGAAACAGTGATCACATACGTGACTGCAATATGGAGAATGAATCGAAATGGAACATCAAGCCATCAGCTGTCCCATCACTGTAAAAGATGAGCTTAAATGTAGAGGTCAGACTCCTGTTTGGAAATGGTCCACAACATCGCGAAACTCTTCCAGTTCCCATAAGTTGTGACTGTTTTTTATTTAAGATCAACCAGTGTGTGCATGTTATGGCAGCAGCAACATAATTTATACCATGTGATGCCCAGCTTCAGTCAGAGTCAATGCATTGACACATGTTGATGTCAGTTGAGAACCTGATACAGACCCCTAAGCCATGGTGTAACAAACAAAATGCATGGCTGTGTAAAAAGCTGCAGTCATACACTGCTTTGATATGTTACAACAGAAAAACAATGTGTCAAACAGCAGCAGAGAGAGACAGGGGCCCTCTCTTGCGACTGATACTCAGTGAGATGTGGTCCTCCTACAGTACGGGCAATGAAACTTTACACTGGTCTTTGCAGGCGACTTCGATCAATAAGTATATATTTAACAAGATCACCACATATACTTGATGCCAGCCTGCAGATGTATTTGTTTTCCATATGTGTATCGGACAACAGGGCTGCAGTAAAATCTCTTCGAGTTCTCTGTTGGATGACGTTAGCAGAGATTTTATACTCCGAACCTTTTTTTCTCTCCACTGGATGGTACATGATATAGAGAATGTTTGGGTGAGCGACGTGAATGCAGCCTGAAAGAGAGAGACCTCATGCGGACTTCAGTAACTGTATGTAGTTTGGAGACATATTGCAATGCAGTAGCAAAATCATAGTCCTTCTCCCAGTTCCCTTAACTGCTTGTACTCTCTTTCTCTACTACTACCTCCTATTGCCAGTGAAAGCTTCATTTGACGCTAATCTTACACATCATTACATGGCTGGTGGAGCTATGATAACATGTTCCTATTTGCATCAAGTGGTCAAAACACGATCCTGTCGCATTAACTCAGCTCAACATGTTTCTAGGTTGCAGAAGGTGGTAGATATAGCGATCTCCAACTTCGCTCAGTTCCGACACAAATTGGAACAATCAGATGCACAAAACTGCAGGGGTGGCGGGCCAGAGACTGACGAACAGTAATAACATGCATAGGGAGTGTCTAAAACTGTAGAATATAAATTCGAAAGAGGCGACTTGTTTCGAAATATGAGAGTGCCATGAATATTATATACCAGTGGTTGTAATCATTAAAGACATCTCCATAGGATCCGATGCACGTATGTGGTTGAATAGAAAGACTTGATTCCAAATTGCAGACACGATTTCTACCACAAAGCTTAACACTATAGATCTGAAAAAGCCAGTGTACATTTCTTGCAACGAGAATATAGCGTTGAATTTTTTAAGTGATTGGCTATATAGCACACCATCTACTGTATGTGATCATTCTCAATCAATCATATAAACCTAGTGGCTCTATCACGGAACCTGTGACACAGCATTGGGATAGAATGCGTTACGAATAGTGCAGAAATATCTAGCGGGTGCATGAGGGAATTGCGAATACCGACTTCACACCACGTTTCTTATCAGATCACTTTCTAAATTGGGTTATTTTATTACGAGTTTACTCGGCTGGCGACGTGCACTCAAACTTTTGTTGCCGGCCGCGGTGGCCGAGCGGTTCTACGCGCTTCGGTCTGGAACCGCGCTACCGCTACAGTCGCAGGTTCGAATCCTGCCTCGGGCATGGATGCGTGTAATGTCCTTGAGTTAGTTAAGTTTAAGTAGTTCTAAGTTCGAGGGGACTGATGACCTCAGATGTTAAGTCCCATAGTGCTCAGAGCCATTTGAACCATTTGAACAATTTCAGTCTGTTAATACACACCCCGCGATCACTATCTATATTCAATGACGTCGTTTTTGTGTGGAAGACCACTTCATTCGGAAGCAATACCATACCTCGATTTATAAAGCTTGTATAGTTTTTAACATGGATATCATTAGCCATACTTGTGTGCGCCTGTAGAACCAAGACTGCTCCAGTTGCGATCGTCTTTTTGACATCTGGTAGCTTGTAAGACGATTACGTCTCTCTTCCTAAGACCCACTGGTAGTACTCGCAAGAAAAAAAACGAAAGAGACGTATCTACCCATCGTTGATTTTCACTCAGTATTGTTTGGTTTCACCAGCATTCAGTTATTGCCATAGTAGTATTGATAACGGGGAATGTGTGACAGATTTGCTGTGCAAAGAAAATGACTATATCCTATCGTAAGGAAGGTGTGGATCTGATGTGGAACATTGCGATAGGAGGTGAAACATTTCTTTTACATGGAAAATTATGTCCAGCCATATGAATGGTACAGATATTTATATTTCCAGAGCCACAGCAATCGGGAGAGGGCGTTTCCAAAACTTCACTCATTGTCGAATGTCGTCAGATTGACGCTGCAATCGTAATACGTAATTGTAAGTACAGTGATAAAATGTATGTGGCTGGTATCTTATGACGATTCTGCCTGGTGTGTGGGGAATTCGTGGCTGCAGTGGGATGTGGCTGGAACGATTGATCGGTTTACAGTGGGAGGCATCTGAATAATACTCAGCATGTGTTGGGCAGCCTACGAGATCGTGTGTGTTCTCTGTGGAAATTCGAGAAGATTCAGTATGGGTCTGTGTTTGAGCTGGACTGTTATGCCGCCATCTAAACCGTCCAGTTGACTTCTGCTTCGCATTTCCCATCTTTATTTTGTTGAGAGAACCTCGGTTGTGGTGTTTACTACGTATTATGTGCATGAGAAACGCCTTAGTCGACTTTCTGAGGCAGAGGAATGACTTGGAGAGTCTTACATCATTGACATCGGTATTCGCTCAAAAAAAATCTTCACAGACAGGATAAGTTTCTAGTTACTCATTGGTTTGCCGCTTGTCCCAGTTCTCAGCATGTCGCTAAACTTTTGGGTTCCTAGAAATGTAGTTTCCCATCTTTATCTTCGGAAGTGTAAAGTGGAAGCGATTGGTAGCATACTGACATGAGCTTGATATCAAGAACTATCACGCAAATGGTATGATATTCTGGCAAACCTTGTGAAGATAGATGTTGTTGTTGTTCTGGTCTTCAGTCCTGAGACTGGTTTGATGCAGCTCTCCATGCTACTCTATCCTGTGCAAGCTTCTTCATCTACCAGTAGTTACTGCAACCTACATCCTTCTGAATCTGCTTAGTGTATTCATCTCTTGTTCTCCCTCTACGATTTTTACCCTCCACGCTGCCCTCAAATACTAAATTTGTGATCCCTTGATGCCTCAGAACATGTCCTACCAACCGGTGCCTTCTTCTTGTCAAGTTGTGCCACAAACTCCTCTTCTCCCCAATCCTATTCAGTACCTCACCATTAGTTATATGATCTACCCTTCTAATCTTCAGCATTCTTCTGTAGCACCACATTTCGAAAGCTTCTATTCTCTTCTTGTCCGTACTATTTATCGTCCATGTTTCACTTCCATACATGGCTACACTCCACACCAATACTTTCAGAAACGACTTCCTGACACTTAAATCTATACTCGATGTTAACAGATTTCTCTTCTTCAGAAACGCTTTCCTTGCCATTGTCAGTCTACATTTTATGTCCTCTCTACTTGGACAGTCATCAGTTATTTTGCTCCTCAAATAGCAAAACTCCTTTACTACTTTAAGTGTCTCATTTCCTAATCTAATTCCCTCAGTATCACCCGACTTAATTCGACTACATTCCATTATCCTCGTTTTGCTTTTGTTGATGTTCATCTTATACCTCCTTTCAAGACACTGTCCATTCCGTTCAACTGCTCTTCCAAGTCCTGCCGGCCGAAGTGGCCGTGCGGTTAAAGGCGCTGCAGTCCGGAACCGCAAGTCCGCTACGGTCCTGCCTCGGGCATGGATGTTTGTGATGTCCTTAGGTTAGTTTGATTTAAATATTTCTAAGGTCTAGGGGACTAATGACCTCAGCAGTTGAGTCCCATAGTGCTCAGAGCCATTTTCTTCCAAGTCCTTTGCTGTCTCTGACAGAATTGCAATGTCATCGGCGAACCTCCACGTTTTTATTTCTTCTCCGTGGATTTTAATACCTACTCCGAATTTTTCTTTTGTTTCCTTTACTGCTTGCTCAATATACAGATTTAATAACATCAGGGAGAGGCTTCAACCCTGTCTCACTCGTTTCCCAACCACTGCTTCCCTTTCATGTCCCTCGACTCTTATAACTGCCATCTGGTTTCTGTACAAATTGTAAATAGCCTTTCGCTCCCTGTATTTTACCCCTGCCACCTTCAGAATTTGAAAGAGAGTATTCCAGTCAACATTGTCGAAAGCTTTCTCTAAGTCTATAAATGCTAGAAATGTAGGTTTGTCTTTCCTTAATCTAGCTTCTAAGGTAAGGGTCAGTATTGCCTCACGTGCTCCAATATGAAGATAGATATGCTCTCGTAATCTGAGAGTTTGGAGATGGTTGTAGAAAGCATGGCAGCAAGTAAGCAAGCAGGTCGGGAGCAGAAACAGTATCGCCTTTGTGCCAGGGGCAACCAGCCCAGCATTTGTACACCAGTTCAGAGAGTAACCACAGTCCTATGAGGGCGTTCTGGTCGTATATCCGGACAGCGTGTGTGGGAGACAATTGAATCACGACCATTGGCCGCAGTAGATGACCAATCGGCCTTACAGGAAATATCTAGTGCTGCGAGGAATAAACACGGTGCATGTGCTTATGTTTTTTGGGATTTTGTCTCTTTTTGTGGTATGTGTATGAGTGTCTGGTGGTAGATAGCTATATGCAGGATGCAGAAGTGATGATCTTATATGGTACAGGATAAGGATTGTGTTTACTACATCGATATGATATGTGATTACATAGCCCGGTTGGGGATCGGTTTCACAACGAAAAATTCGAGCTTTCCTCGACAGTAGCAGAGCAGTGTAATCGAGGAAGTGCCTTTGACGGTAGTTTCCGGATTTTATGTTCTGTAGACCACTTTTGCCCTGTTTAACTGTCTACTCAATATGGCTGCAGTATTTTTTTTTCGATTAGGACAAAATAGTTTTGCTGCTGAAAGTCTCATAATTTGTCCATTTGCAGAAAATGGTGGACAGAGCCTCCATACCGCAGCAGCAGTTTGGAAGGTAAATTCTGTACAAACCAATCAGATTGCTCCATTTACAAGAAATTCCATGAAAGAGAGACACCAATCATCCTTTGTGTGGGATAGATGAGCCTCTATAGAATGGTTGGATCGAGAGGGGGGCAAGTAGATATTGAAAAGTTCTGTGTGACGTCTGAGAGTCATGTGATTTTTTCTTCTTCTTTTGAGTGTTCTGAGACAACTGCCCGCAGACCATCCTCCCCTGATTCAGTCAGGCGGGATGATGTCCCATTGTGACTTCAGAGCTTCTCCAGGTCAGTCTGCAGAACATCGAAAATTCACCGAAAATTCAAGCTGTTTTTCTCATCTGTTGGACAGGGTTGGGTTAGTTGAGGTAGCCCAAGTGACCTATTTTCTCGCCGAAATTTGAACTTCCCGCCATGATGTCAGTGTGACTTTGCCACATCTAAGGGCGCCATCTTGAAGAAATCTGGCAACAGTGCAGTGTGAAGTGATGTCGGTGTTGTCCCCTTACTCTCGCCTGTATCAGGGAAAGCCATCTGCTAGCATGTCTTTGATGTCTTTGTTCTTTAGACTCTGATACTTGGCTAATTTTTCGTTGTTCTGCAGAAATATGCTACACAGCACACTGTTTTCGCACATCACTGTTCCCTGTTTGTTTTTATACTTCAAAGTGTTTATTGTGTTTCTTTATTTTTATACTGCTAAACATTTATTGTGTTTTGTGCTGTTGCCAACATATCACTGTCACTAGTTTGTCTGTGACCTATTGTATGGGTGTTATTCTATTCCATTATGTTGCTCTGTATTTATAATACTGTGTAAGAGAAATGAAGGAATAATGATGGAGCTTTTTTAATAGGTGGAGGACGGAGAAGCAAAGATGAGGGGACACAAGTGCATAGTAGTGTGACAGTGAGTAAGTTGGAGGAAATGGTGAGGAACAAGAAGTGAAATGAAACTGGGGGAGGGGCTATGTAGAGGAGACCATAATGGATGAAAAATGCTCTTTCCTTTTTCATGTGATTGTTTGAACTATTTCATATAGTGCCTGTTTTCTAGCATTTATTTGGGCGCTGAGCAAGTGTTTATTTTCTGTTAATGCTTTGTGTATGTGGAAAATTCCTTGGAAAGGAGGTGGAATCTGTCTTCACTGATTCATATGCTGACCATACTTTTTTTCAACATTGCTTGGTCTGTGATATTCCTGTTATAGATGACTTGCAAATGTTGATGATTAGTACTGTGTTCCAGTACTGCGATGTGTTCCATATATCAAATGTGTCAAATGTTCTGCCAGTCATTCTAATGCCAACTGAGCTGATAGAACTGAGCTGGTAGATACCAGATTTCTTGTATCTGTCTGATTTTGATTTTAGTTTTGGGATGTGCATCTTTATTGAGTTGTTTGTTTTTAAGCAATGTTTATCCCTTGTTTTCGAATATGTTACCTGTTTTATTTGTGAATTTGTTGTAGTAGGTCATTGTATGCTATTTTTGATGTGGTACAGGTTATATGTGTTGGTGTGGTTTGGTTAGATTTTTTCTATTGCTTGACTTTATTTTTCTGTTTCATTTATCTACCATTTTATCTTTGTATCAATTTTTGAAGATTATTTTTTACAATTGCCAGCTCTATTTAGTAATCAGAAGTATTTAGAGGATCCTGTTCAGTCTGCTTAACAAGTAACTGATTGTAGACTGTTTCTGAATCTGTGGGTGGACCGAGGGTGCATTTAAGATTGTGGCACTTGTTGTGGGTTTTTTGCATATGTCAAATGTGTGTTTGTTATTGTGTTTTCTAATGGTTATGTCTAGAGAGTTGAGTGAGCTTTCTTGTTCTCCTTATGTTGTGAGATTTATGTTTTTGTGTACAGTATTTGTGTCTTGATGTATTGTATTTTTAGGTTCAATTACCATGCTTATTATGTTGTCCGTGTATCTGTACTAGCAGATTATTATAATTACATCTTGAAATACTAATTTTCCTTTGTGAGTCACGTAAATGTTGGCTACTGTCCCTTAAGTAGATGAACCCATAGGTAAACTTTTTTGTACGTAGTATTCTTGATTGATTTCAAAATAATATTATTGTGTGATTAAAGCATTATGTAAATATTGCAAATCTCAAGCTGCACCACGCAAAACCACATAACAACAAACACATTCAACACACGATTTGTATCTAAAGGTGGTCATTCTTATAGATGTAACACTGAATGAAAACGAACGACTGCTCTTTGACAAATGTTTGCTACACATTGTTGTCTACAGCAAATGAATGAAAAATAGCACATCTCATTACAGACTCTGAATGTACAGAAGAAGAAAATGGCAACAGTAACGTAAATACAGGAGTAATGAGCGTATGAATAAAAGAATAAATACAGGGGTAATGAGGGTATTAATGAAAGAATAAATTTACAAACATAGTAACACAAGTTAAAAAAGGAAATAAATTGAAAAATAATGGTTATGAAACAAAACTTAAAAATCTAAAAAAGCTGCAATTGGAAAAATCATTATAACAAAATCTAACAACGGTAATATTTGATGACAGGTGAAGATATTAAAAATTAGTACTGCACTCTCACTAAAAAGATGAAAAATGTGAACCATGAATAATCTTTTGGAGAGGAGAATGTCAGATGCTCTGTTCAGTTGTAGGTATGGCTGTAAGAATAACTTTCCATTTGATGGCATCTGTGGAGGGGAAGGTAAGTGTTGCGGTGGACAGAGGGAAGACAGGCAAAGAGGAGCAGCATGACGCGTGGGTGGGGCCATAGAATGAAAAGGAGAAGGGGCAGGGGAAGATACAGAACGGAGTAGGCGGAGCCCTCATGTGGGTTGCGATATGTCGGAAGAATTGTAGCTGTTACGTCGGATAAATATTGGTGGCAGGTTTTATTTTCTGGGAGAGAGAGGGATAGCCTCGAAAATTTGTTTGGGAATGGATATGGGGTTATGTTGTGATGAAATACAGAGCGATTCATATACACCTGGTCTTCGTCTGGAAGTTCGTAGGTATGGGGAAGTTGTTTTAATGATCTCAACGCCTGTGGGAGAACTTGAAGTACTGCTCGTTGCTTGCAATTTGACTCTTGTTTCTGTGCATGTTGCCCTTTGCCCCGCTTGCTCGGCTCATGTTAGTACAAGTATATAGCCTCGTTGGCCGCGCATTGTGAAGTCTGTGAGTGTGTAGTTCGGGTCGCGCGACAATAACGAGCAAATTAGTAATTCGTTAGCAGTCTTTAGCTGGCATAAACATTCAGTACACACTTCGAGAGCAGGTTTTTATTGTGAAAACACACTGGAGGACAGACGCATTGGTTACGACACGACGTACATTCCAGGGAGGATTCAAAGTGCGCGATGTTCCAGCAAAACTAAAAACTTTTATCAATTGTAAGAAAGTAGTAGACAACTGTTGAACTAAACAGCCACAGTTGTAAACATAGACAATCATTGAGTGCAGATGTCATTGACAATGTTCGGAGGCGCTTGAAGTACTTTCCAAGGAAATCGTAGCGTCGATTGAGCCAGGAGACAGGCATTTGACATGGCTGGCACATGTCAGAGAGCTCCGATGAAATCGACACTGCGACCATACAGAGTGCATGTGTTACAGCTCATGAGAAAGAGGACCGTTACTGTAGATGGTTTTGGGGGTTTCTTATTCAAAAATCTCTCCATCGCTTCGTTTACAGATGATGCATGGTTCCATCTGTCAGATAAACGCACCAAACAGGAGATAATGGGCTAGTGTAAACCCTCATATCATTCATGAAACATCAATGCATGATGGCAGCTTCCAGGATTATTGGCCCCATTTTCCGTAGACACTACAGTTTACATGGCATCTTCAATACATTTGTGGAGCAGGTGGGTGACTTCGAACTCACGGAAGATTATTTACAACACGATGGAGCAACATGTTAGACATTTAGCGCGTCCATGCAACTTGTAACAACTTTCTATGGTGACCGAATAATCTTAAAAAAATTTCTTCCCATCCCCACAAGTCCCCAATCACCAGTCACCTGACTAATCACTCCCCCCCCCCCCCCCCCAGATATTTTAATGTGGCGTATCGCGAAAGCTGTGTGTACAAGAGCAGACCACGGACAACTGCAGAATTTCGTAAGGCCTTTACACACGAAATAAGCAACACTGTCGAGGATGGAAGTCAAAGTACCACGCAGAATGTGGTGAAACGAGTACAGCTGTGCATCGACGCTGGTGAAGGGCACTTCCAGCGTTTGCTGTGAGGATTTTATATGTGTTCATGTATGTGTGTATGTAATCTCTCAGTTGTATCTTATCTCCAAAAATTGCAAATGTGTCCTATTATTGGTTCAAATGTTATGATTCATTAAAAGATTTAAGGTTTATACGGATCGCACTGAATGTCGGTCTAAGGATGTACTAGGTCTGCAAATTAGAGAGGGGGGAATAGAAATGCTGAAGTCGAGTTTGCAGACAGTGTAGGATCTGCTTAAGTGTCCATTGTGTCAGGAGTGGTGTGGAATTTGATGAGGGGGTAAAGGATCCATATGAGGGATGCTCAAAGATGTATAGAGAGTAATAGAACGTTGGTGGAGAGTACAACCATTCAACACTGGCATAGCAGACGACAGGTCGTGTCATGGTACATGTGGAGGATAGTGCAGGGGCGCAACCCCCACGTTCGCCCACTTAATAGGTTTCGTAGTTTCAGTCTGGTGTGGACTTACTGTTGGATGCTTGGCAAGGGGTTTTGGATTCGTATTAAATCAGGTGGAAACATGTCCGTGGTTGATGTCTTTCATTCACACTACTGGTAAATGTGATTTTCTTCCGCAGGATGAGAAGCGACTTCCCTTCGCCATCCTCGCAGCTCTCAACTTGATGGTAGCGTTTTCCGTGTCGTTCCTGCCGGAATCTGCGCTGCAGCGATTGCCAGAGACGTTAAGGGATGGTGCCGTCTTTGGCAGAGGACAGCGCTACTGGAGCTGGAAACCCAAACCAACACCGGAGTACGCCAAGGGATAAAAGAGTTCCAGAAGTTCCTTTTAGTTTAGAATGAATGTTAAGGCGACGCTGGCAATCTTCGACTTCTGTTTACTGACGGTGCACATGACTTGCGTTACCAACATAAAAACCTAAACAGCCCACTTACACTATTTACGATGCCATAAAGACTAATTTAAAAGCTAATATCTTCACTCTCACAACCCAAATACTACACAATCGTAAATTTATTATATACCGAAGTCTGGAGCTATATTTTGTGCTATTGAACTAAAAGACGCTTTAATGTAGCTGATTTCCTTTATTGAATGCTACACTCCATCTGAAATCATGCTTCCACCAGATACCTTTATACTTCCTTTCTCAAATCCGCTGGTCAAGTGTTTAAAGAGATTGAAGAACAATCTGATTATCTGAGTAGGCTTCTAGCATTGCATTAATTTCCACCATTTTTAGAATAAGATGAGCTGCTGTGAAACCACAAATCTGCCTTTCACTAATTAATTAATGAGTGTTTACTCACACACAAATTTTATCCATGCACCATACAGTAGAAACATTGTCTACTTGCACCACATATTGTTTGTCTACGATAAGTTGACGTTTGGCGCGGTGTGTGTCTGGAACTGCCCTGCCCCGCATTAAGACTGCCGACTGGAGATGAGCGGTGATGGGGGAGGCAGCATCGGTTGCCTGCAACAGTGTTGGCACGACTGTCCCAGTAACACGAAGTCGGAGGCGACTTGGGGATATATCGTGCGCTTAAGTGGCACTGCTGTCAGATCGGGAATCACCTAATTTGTCGACATTTTCATGCTTGAGAGTTTTACCTACAATTTATGTATAGAAAACAATGAAAAATGAAAGCAGATAAATGTACAACTTACGATTCTATTAATTGAAAGTCAAAAACTAATATTTTTAATCTGTTTGCACATTGCATTTATTAAACGAAGCACAGCAGTAATATCTAGGAAGCGTAATTAACTGCGCCTGAAAAAAATGTCAAAATGATGTTCACTAAAGATTACTGTCATTTCTGTTTGATTCAAGTTCATCATCATCACCATCGATTGAGGGCGTGGTACTGTTGCTAACTTCGTCGATCTCCGTTTCTATTATTCCATTTCGTCTCCAATACTCTTGGTCTAGATGCTGCACATTCCTGCGGTAACCTTACCAGTCTTACTTATGCAGTAATTGAAACGAAAGCGGCATTAGCAACATTCTGCAATCCTCCCTTCGACACATCACCAGTGGCATTGTTCTCCCTGAAATCGTGTTTTATTTTGGCCTATTTCAATCCTCTGAGATTTAGGTTACAGCTGTAGGGCGGTAAACGCACTAGTTTGTGGCTTCTGTTCTCAACGAGTTGACCCACGACGTACACTTCCACGGCTGGTTTGTTTTCCTGTATCGCAGATAACAGTTCAGCCTTTCTCACCGCGTCGTTGCAGTTTATTTCCCCGTCTGGCAACCGCTCTAACATCCTAATCCTGAAGCCGTGTTTATTAGCTGTGCTATGGTGCAATGATAAAAGATAGAAACGGGAAAGATCTGAGTGAAGCAGAGGATGTTAGGGAAAGATGGGCAGAATATGTAGAAGACCTATACAAGAAAGAACTGCATAATGACAGGGCTACTACTGCTGATGTTAATGTTAATTTAGAACTGGAGCCACATAATTTGGAGAGCGAAATCCAGTGGGCCCTTGAACACATGGTTGATACCAAAACTAGTGGACATGATGAGATACCGGCAGAACAGTTTAAAGTCACTGGAAAGGATGCAGTGAAAGTGCTGCACTGTCAAAAAATATGGATCACGCAGCAGTGGCCAGAAGACTGGAAAAGATCAGTATTCATCCCCATACCAAAGAAGAGAAGTTCTAAAGTATCCTCAGATTACTGAACAATCGCACTTATCTCACATGCTAGCAAAGTCATGTTGAAAATCTTACAAAATAGACTTCGCCAATATCTAGATCGAGAGCTACCAGAACAAGCTGGATTTAGGAAAGGAAGAGGAATTAGAGATCAAATTGCTAACATTCGGTGGATTATGGAAAAAGCAAGAGAATTCCAGAGAGATGTGTACCTCTGCTTTATTGACTACCCCAAAGCCTTTGACTGCGTCGATCACAACAAATTATGGAACGTACTGAAAAACATGGGTGTACCAGATCAGCTCATTCATCTGATATGGAGTTTATACCTTGACCAAGAAGCCACAGTGAGAACTATGTATGGAACAATGAAATGGATAAAGGTTCAGAAAGGGGTCCGGCAAAGCTGCATACTGTCACCGTACTTATTGAATCTGTATGCAGAACACGTTATGAGGAATGCGAGGCTAGATGAAGGAGAAACAGGAATTAAAATAGCTGGAATAAATGTAAACAACCTCAGGTACGCCGATGATACGATCCTGTTGTCAGAAAGTGAAGAAGAATTGAGAACACTCTTGCTGAAGGTGAAAGACGAAAGTAAAAAGGCCGGTCTTAGGCTGAATGCGAAGAAAACGAAAATTATGGCAACTACACCGACCAATTCGTGGGATATAGCAGGAGAAACCATGGTGGTAATGACAACATTCAGTTATCTCGGTTCCCAGATCTCTGCTGATGGCGACTGCAGCCATGAAATCCGGAGACGCCTGTTGCTCGGTAGACAGGCGATGTCAAACCTTGACAAGGTTATAAGGTCCAGAGATATAACACTAGCAACAAAGATCCGTATTGTGAGGGCTATGGTCTTTCCAGTTGTGATGTACGGAGGTGAGACCTGGACCATTACAAAGGCTGAATGGCGAAGAATTGACTCCTTCGAATTGTGGTGTTGGAGGAAACTTCTTAGAGTTCCATGGACTGCGAAGAGAACCAACAGATCAATATTGGAGCAAATAAAACCAGATTTCTCCCTGGAAGGTCTAATGTTAAAGCAAAAGCTGAAGTACTTTGGACACACAATGCGAAGGCATGCCTCGCTGGAAAAAATAATAATGCTGGGGAAGATTGAAGGAACTAGAAGAAGAGGACGTCATAGGATGAGATGGATCGATGGCATCACAGAAGCAATGTGTTCCAACCTGGGAAGTCTACGCGAGAAAGTGCAAGACAGGAGAAAGTGGCGTGATTTGGTTCATGGGGTCACGAAGAGTCGGAACCGACTAAACGAAAAGAGAGAGAGAGAGAGAGAGAGAGAGAGAGAGAGAGAGAGAGAGAGAGATGGTGCATTATCCATACAATCACAGCGTTGGATGGAATATTACGGAGCACCATCTCTGCACCCTCTCCCCGTCCCGTCGACCTCCGCTAGTTTCGTCAAATTCATGAAAAGGGAAACAGTTTCTTGCATGAAACTTCATGACAAATTAAAACAATGTGTGAGACCGGGTTCCCAGGTTCGAGTCTCGGTCCAGCACACAGTATTGTCAGGAAATCAGCGCACACTCCGCTGCAGGGTGAAAATTCGCTCTAGTTTCCAGCATCTTGCTGCAAGTAGTTGCCGAATTTGTCTTTTCGTAGCAGTGCTCAAATTTACAGAAGTTTTATGTGTTCAGTGCCGGTTCGAAAACGTCCGTTAAAATAGATAATCAGCACCAGCCAAGGAATTGCGAAACGAGTTTACCGATCAATTTGTTTCACCAGAAGGGAAGGTAGAATGGCAGCACAGACGTCTTTAAATTTTAGCTGATTTTTTTTAATGTTACCCTAAACATAAATGCACTATATTTGTGATAAAAGCAATAAATACTGCTTGTAAAAACAGGAGCAATTATAGTGCAGAGTCTTGTTGAGATACCGCGCAGTATTTTTGTTTACTGTTATCGAACATTGCAATAGACAAGAGATGTTCGAAATTTGCATACAACATCCTCAAAGTTTTTGGACTAGTCAAATCCTCTGATTGTAGTTAAATTGAATAGTGCTTCTTGATAACGTCAATATGTTCTCCTCTAATATTTTTTCAATTTTTTTTTATTTTTGTTTCGTCATGATTTTTATTCATTAATAGTAATGCAACAACGGTGGTGACTTTACTTGTTTTTAAGAATAACTGCACTTCTGTCTCAAGTACTAGCAGTGAGTTTCTGAAATAAACTTGTCCCCATGATTTGAAGAAGTAAACTTAAGTAAGTTCATGTCCTTACGGAAGTGTTTACAGAAGTTACTTACTACAGGACGCAAGCGTTTTTTTATTACTTCGCGTCTAGAGTCAGCTTTATGCTGGCAGCGCTCGGAGACAAATGAACGTCTTTAAAGTAGTGCCCATTTTCTCTGCTTCTCGCAGCACTGGCGAAACCAACAAGTAATCGTGACCAAATAGTAGCTAAACCATTTTCTGCTCTTAACCTCATTGACAATACCGTTATACACGGAAGTCGCACGTCCTACCGCTATAGCATTATAAATCATATTGGAACAACGTGTTTTGGGGAGATATTAATGCGGAATATCATGGGAATACGTACGAAAATGAAAACCATCAAGTAAGGCCTGTTACATTCAAAGGTGGGGAACTTGTCTGACGCTAATCGGTATCGGCAGAAGGAAAGTGGTGTTAGTGAACCACAGAAGAAACTATCCAACTGGAGTAAATATTTGTAGGCCAAATAAGTTGTTTAAACATTGACACGATAACAAATTATTATTCTTCATATAAGTGAGGTAACAAGAATAATACAAATGACTTATCTTAAATGAGACGACACAAAAGCAAAAGTATTTTTACTAGAAAATAACGGAACAAGCTTCCTCTGTCAGTCTCTCCGACAACAATGACAGTGCATGTTAGTAGCAGTGTGACCAATTCTCGGCAGGCAGCAGCGCCGACTGACCACTTTACCACACACACACCTACTGACTTACTATTAATTGGTAAATTAGTATGTTATGTTAATAACAGGGATTGCAATATGAGACACGATCGCAAACGTTTCGGATGACATTATTCTTTTGCTGATTACATTGCCTTACTTTGATTGCATATCAGTAGCTACAAACATGTACAACCCTTGAAAGACGACCGTCTCTATAAAGCGCGTTCATGAATCCATGTTACTTACGTTAGACATTTACACCATAGCAGCTGATCGGTACTAGCTGCGCATGCTTGCGAGTCGCCAGACTGGAAGACAAACAAAAAAATATTCCCCCAAACAATAAAATATTTCCCCTCTTATTTCTCTTAACCGTGCTGTTGGAACGATCCGTAACGCTCCGCCCCTGATGTAAGCGGCAAACTTTACGTAATTCATGGTCGCATTCACCAAATCAATTAAAATTAAGCACAGGTTAAGGAATTACTTCCTCAGCAAGTATTTTTGTTCGTTACTGAGCAACAAAAATACACTCTCAGGGAGCTCTTAACGCTAGTTGAGGATTTTTTGAATGCGACTGTTAGTTGCTAGGTGCATGTTATTATAAAATATGGCTGAGAAGCGCTGGCAGCACGAATCCCTGATTCGGGCCGCATGTGGCCCACAGGCCGCAGTATGGCGACCACTGAATTAGTGGAAGGACACCGCCGCCATCTTTAAGAGACTTTAATTCTAGGAGAGGTGTTCTAACTGCTCTCAGATGTGTAGCGATAGCTCGCTGTTGCACTACTGCCATTCACGAATGTTATAGAATATAGTCGTCGTTACATTACAAAAAAATGAGGGTTTAATTTAAATATTTATTCTTCAGAGCAAAAGCCGAGCCATTGTTTCTACTTCCTTCTGAACTTTCTTTCATACAAAATCAGCTGATGAAGAGCTGTAAGCCGGTAGGGCAACTGCTGGGTTTGACGCGCCGTATCCGCAGCTCGTGGTCGTGCGGTAGCGTTCTCGCTTCCCGCGCCCGTGTTCCCGGGTTCGATTCCCGGCGGGGTCATGGATTTTCTCTGCCTCGTGATGACTGGGTGTTGTGTCCTGTCCTTAGGTTAGTTAGGTTTAAGTAGTTCAAGTTCTAGGGGACTGATGACCATAGATGTTAAGTCCCATAGTGCTTAGAGCAATTTGAACCATTTTTGACGCGCCGCTGCTAAGAAAACATCACAAAGTGAGTGACTTTGCGACACTTTAGTTCTTATGGGAACTGCATTACATTATTATTTCAACTGCTTTTTCTGATTGGATAACTCTGTCAAACTGTCTGTCTCTCTTTTTTTAAATTTTGTACCAAGACGGTTAAGGAATGAAACATTTCACGATTCAGTTAGCGAAGTATTGCGTAGCAAGAACGAGACATTTGTTCAAGTAAGTACAGTGCCATGAAAACAAAGTCAAACAGGGGTCATGCAAGAGTACGTCTAATAGTGAACAAGAAAATACAAATGGGGTAAGTTACCATACAAAGCATAGTGGACACCGAGCGAGGTGGCGCAGTGGTTAGACACTGGACTCGCATTCGGGAGGACGACGGTTCAATCCCGCGTCCGGCCATCCTGTTTTCCGTGATTTCCCTAAATCGCTCCAGGAAAATGCCGGGATGGTTCCTTTCAAAGGGCACGGCCGACTTCCTTCCCCATCCTTCCCTAATCCGATGAGTTCGATGACCTCGCTGTCTGGTCTCCTTCCCCAAACCAACCGACCAACCATAGTGGACACATTATCGTAGCGAAGATAAGGCAGGAAGCAAACACTTATTACAATAGTACAAGAGTACATGTCAACTATCTCCGCAGAATATGAAGAAACAGAAGCAGTGTATGACAAAATAAAGAAAATTATTCAGGTAGTTATGGGAGACGAAAATTTAATTGTGATGGGAATCCGTAGTAGGAAAAGGAAGGGAAAAATAGGTGGAGAAAATGGACTGGAGGAAAGAAATGAAACAGTAAGTCACTTTGCAGAATTTTAAACAGAACATTATTTAATCAACGATAACAGTTTAGGAATGATGAAAGAAGGCTGTATAAGTGGAAGTGACCTGGAGACGCCAGAAAATTTCAGACAAATAGAATAATTGTAAGACTAAGATTTCTGAACCATATTTTAAACTGCAAAATATTTCCCAGGTCAGACGTGGACTCTGACCATAATTTATAGGTTATGAACTGAAAATTAAAACTGAAGAAACTGCAAAACGAAATTAAGGAGATGGGACCCGGATAAGTTGAAAGAACCTGAAATTGTTAAGAGTTTCAGAACGAACATTAGGCAACTGTTGACTGCAACAGGAGGATGGAGCACAATAACAGATAAACGTGTAACTGTGCAAGATGAAACAGTGAGGCAGCAAAGGGTCAAATAGATAGAACAAACGTATAGAAGGGCAATACAAGGGAAATGAAATTGACAATAATATTATAGAAAGGGAAGAAGAAGTAGATGAAGCTCAGATGCGAGTTATAATACTGTGGAAAGAATTTAACAGAGCATTGAATGAAGTTCGTCGAAGAAAGTGGGTAGGTTAATTGATATCCTCGGGAAACAACTATTCTCTCTGGTGTAGATGATCTTTGAAACAGGTGAAATATCCTCAGACTTCAAGAAGGCAGAAACAATTCTTTTCCGAAAGAAGACAGGTGTAATAGGTGTGAAGATAATTGAATTATAAGTATGATAAGTCGTGGTTACAAAATACTGACATGAAATAACAGAACAATGGAGAAACGGATGGAAGCTGACCTGAGGAAAAATCAGTTTGGATTCCGAAGAAGTTAACAAACATGTGAGGCAGTACAGACGCTACAAGTATGCTGATGCATTACCTCCATACTTAACAATCATATACAACCGTTCGCTCGACGAAAGATCCGTACCCAAAGACTGGAAAGTTGCACAGGTCACACAAATATTCAAAGGTAGTAGGAGTAATCCACTAAATTACAGGCCCATATCTTTAACGTCGATATGCAGCAGGATTTTAGAACATATATTGTGTTCTAACATTATGAATTACCTCGAAGAAAACGGTCTATTGACACACAGTCAACATGGATTTAGAAAACATCGTTCCTGTGAAACACAACCAGCTCTCTATTCACATGAAGTGTTGAGTGCTATTGACAAGGGATTTCAGATCGATTCCGTATTCCTCGATGTCCGGAAGGCTTTTGACACTGTACCACACAAGCGGCTCGTAGTGAAATTGCGTGCTTATGGAATTTCGTCGCAGTTATGTGATTGGATTTGTGATTTCGTGTCAGAGAGGTCACAGTTCGTGGTAATTGACGGAAAGTCATCGAGCAAAACAGAAGTGATTTCTGGCGTTCCCCAAGGTAGTGTTATAGGCCGCTTGCTGTTCCTTATCTATATTAACGATTTGGGAGACAATCTGGGCAGCCGTCTTCAGTTGTATGCAGATGACGCAGTCGTTTATCGACTAATAAAGTCATCAGGAGATCAAAACAAACTGCAAAACGATTTAGAAAAAAATATCTGAATGGTGCGAGAAGTGGCAGTTGACCCTAAATAACGAAGTGTGAGGTCATCGACATGAGTGCTAAAAGGATATCGTTAAACTCCGGTTACACGATAAATCAGTCTAATCTAAAAGCAGTAAATTCAACTAAATACCTAGATATTACTATTACGAACAACTGAAATTGGAAGGAACCCATAGAAAATGTTGTGGGGAAGGCTAACCAAAGACTGCGTTTTATTGGCAGGACACTTAGAAAATGTAACAGATCTACTAAGGAGACTGCCTACACAACGGTTGTCCGTCCTCTTTTAGAATACTGCTGCGCGGTGTGGGATGCTTACCAGGTAGGACTGACGGAGTACATCGTAAAAGTTCAAAGAAGGGCAGCACGTTTTGTATTATCGCGTAATATGGGAGAGAGTGTCACAGAAATGATACAGGATTTGGACTGGACATCATTAAAAGAAAGGCGTTTTTCGTAGCGATGGAATCTTCTCACGAAATTCCAATCACCAACTTTCTCCTCCGAGTGCGAAAATATTTGGTTGACACCGACCTACGTAGGGAGGAACGATCACAAAGGTAAAATAAGGAAATCAGAGCTCGTACGGAAAGATATAGGTGTTCATTCTTTCTGCGCGCTATACGAGATTGGAATAATAGAGAATTGTGAAGGTGGTTCGATGAACCCTCTGCCAGGCACTTAAATGTGATTTGCAGAGTATCTATGATGACTTAGATGTATTTTGGAATGTAGTTTAGTTGAAGGCAAACCCTTTGTTGAAAATAATGACTGGGACACACTCATTGAAATTGTTAAGACAGCAGGGACAAAGTGTAAGGAGTGAAGAGATATCTAAAACTTGTACAGAAAGAAGACTGCAGCATTAAGAGTCAAAGGATATGAAATGAAAGCAGTACTTCAGAAAAGAGTGGAACAATGTTACGAGGTGCATTCAAGTTCTAAGGCCTCCGATTTTTTTTCTAATTAACTACTCACCCGAAATCGATGAAACTGGCGTTACTTCTCGACGTAATCGCCCTGCAGACGTACACACTTTTCACGACGCTGACGCCATGATTCCATGGCAGCTGCGAAGGCTTCTTTAGGAGTCTGTTTTCACCACTGGAAAATCGCTGAGGCAATAGCAGCACGGCTGGTGAATGTGCGGCCACAGAGAGTGTCTTTCATTGTTGGAAAAAGCCAAAAGTCACTAGGAGCCAGGTCAGGTGAGTAGGGAGCATGACAAATCACTTCAAAGTTGTTATCACGAAGAAACTGTTGCGTAACGTTAGCTCGATGTGCGGGTGCGTTGTCTTGGTGAAACAGCACACGCGCAGCCCTTCCCGGACGTTTTTGTTGCAGTGGAGGAAGGAATTTGTTCTTCATAACATTTTCGTAGGATGCACCTGTTACCGTAGGGCCCTTTGTAACGCAATGGGTAAGGATTACGCCCTCGCTGTCCCAGAACATGGACACCATCATTTTTTCAGCACTGGTGGTTACCCGAAATTTTTTTAGTGGCGGTGAATCTGTGTGCTTCCATTGAGCTGACTGGCGCTTTGTTTCTGGATTGAAAAATGGCATCCACGTCTCATCCATTGTCACAACCGACGAAAAGAAAGTCCCATTCGTGCTGTCGTTGCTCGTCCACATTGCTCGGCAACGTGCCACACGGGCAGCTGTGTGGTCATCCGTCAGCATTCGTGGCACGCATCTGGATGACACTTATCGCATTTTCAGGTCGTCATGCAGGATTGTGAGCACAGAACCCACAGAAATGCCAACTCTGGAGGCGATCTGTTCAACAGTCATTCGGCGATCCCCCAAAACAATTCTCTCCACTTTCTCAATCATGTCGTCAGACCGGCTCGTGCGAGCCCGAGGTTGTTTCGGTTTGTTGTCACACGATGTTCTGCCTTCATTAAACTGTCGCACCCACGAACGCACTTTTGACACATCCATAACTCCATCACCACATGTCTCCTTCAACTGTCGATGAATTTCAATTGGTTTCACACCACGCAAATTCAGAAAACGAATGATTGCACGCTGTTCAAGTAAGGAAAACGTCGCCATTTTAAGTATTTAAAACAGTTCTCATTCTCGCCGCTGGCGGTAAAATTCCATCTGCCGTACGGTGCTGCCATCTCTGGGACGTATTGACAATGAACGCGGCCTCATTTTAAAAGAATGCGCATGTTTCTATCTCTTTCCAGTCTGGAGAAAAAAAATCGGAGGCCTTAGAACTTGAATGCATCTCATACTCGGCAGCGAGGAACCAATCGGGGACACACCTCTGAGTGCCCCAGCTGGTGGAAGAGTGTGTCAGCACTGCCAACACAGACATGCAGTTGTGCAGCGAGGTTTCTGACTGTGATTCGTCGACCCCTTCGAATGACAGTGTCCACTCCTTCCACCACTGCAGGAGTCACAGCTGTGTGTGGCTGCCTGGCACACGGGATATCGGACAAGTTTCAGCGACCTTATCGCGATGAGAACAGACGCCTCTCCCAACGACTCACCGTGCTTTTGTTCACTGCCAGGTCTTCGTATCGTTCTGCAAGCGCCTATGAATATGTATTACGCTCTGGGTAACTCAGTGATAGCTCTCTGCTTGGAGCGCTCCTATGTTACAGACGTCACCTAGCGGAACTTGATGAAACTGTAGGAGCTGAAGCGAGAATATTCCACTGTGTTCCCCAATAAATTTCGTTTTTTTTCAGCCGAAATTGGCTAAGAAAAAATTGTGTTGCATTACGTATTGAACGCGCCTAGTAAAAAAAACTTTGAGCTTTTCCGATAACACTTTAATTCTATCAGAGATACCAAATGAGTTGAAAAAACAGTTGAACGGAATGGATAGTGTCTTGAAAAGAGAGTAAGGGATGAATGTCAACTGAATTAATAAAGGAGTAAGGGAATGTAGTCGAACTAAATCAGTTGTTGCTGAGGGAATTAGATTAGAACATGGGAGTCTAAAAGTCTAGACGAGTTTTGACGTTTGGAGTCGAAATAAGTGACGATGGCCGAAGTAGAGAAGATATAAATGGCAGTCTGGCAGCAGTAAGAAAAGAACTTTATTCAAAACAGGAATTTATAAATTTTATTGTTAGAAATTGTTTTGTGATAGCATTTGCCGGGAGTATAGCCTTGCACGGAACTAAAACGTGAACGATTAGCAGTTAGGAGAAAAAGAGAACAGAAGCTTTTGATATGCGGACCAGCCGAAGATGAGATGTTTAGATCAGGTAACTAATGAAAGGTACCGAATCGACATGGAGAGAAAAGAAATGCATGGCTTACCTTGACCTAAAGAAAGGATCGATTGATAGGACACATCCGGTCACATCAACAAATCTTGAATTTGGTGACAGAGGGAAATATGAAAGGTTCAAATTCCAGAGGGGGACCAAGGATTAAGTACATTAACCAGGTTCAATTGGATGTAGGTTTCTGCGGTTATGCAGAGATGAAAAGACTTACGCAGGATAGACTACCATGGAGAGCTGGATAAAACCACTTTTAGGACTGAAGAAGAGATCAACAACAACTGTGCGAGTTTATCATGGTTCTTAAATATATTTTTTGACACATGTACCTGTCAAATTTACTGGAAAATGCTATATTTCTCTAAACTACGATTTCCAGGAAGGTATGCTAAAGCGATGACCAATTACTAACGTAAAAATACGAGGGTAAGTCAATTATTACCCGCAAAGTAGTTATAAAATTTTATTGTAATCAAATAGGAAACTTACAAGAACATCATTTTTCGACATAATTGCCTTGCGTTTCAACGCACTTGGTTCATCGTTGTACAAGCTTCCTGATGCCCTCATAAAAGAAGGTTCTCGGTTGAGCTGCGGGCCAGTAATGGACCGCTTCTTTCACTGCTTCGTCCGAGGCAAATCGACGGCCCCTTTATGCCCGAGTAGACCAAACAAGTGATTGTCAGAAGGGGCAAGATCGGGACTATATGGAGGATGATCCAGTACGTCAAATTTGAGTTTCTGGAGCGTTTCAGCTGTGTGGGCAGCAGTATGAGGACAGGCACTGCCGTGCAACAACACAACACCTTTTGACAGCAATCCTCGGCGTTTGCTTCGAATTGCAGGCTTTAGCCTAGCAGTGAGCATCTCACGTACACTGTTTATTGTTGTGGCCCTTTCCTCATAATGTTCCAGTGCATCCGAAAAAACCGTAAGCATCAGTTTTCCTGTTGGCGGTTCGGTCTCGAATTTTTTCTTGCACGGCGAATTTGCATGTTTCCATTCCATACTCAACGGTCTACTCTCCGGTTCGTACTGATGGATCCATGTTTCGTCACCAGTGATGATCCTGTCTAAGAAGTTGTCCCCTTCGTTACCATAGCGATCCAAATGTTTTTTGCAGACGTCCAAGCGCGGTTGTTTGTGCAACTCTGTGAGTTGTTTTGGGACTTATCTTGCACAAACTTTATGAAACCCAAGTCTGTTGTGGATGATTTCGTAGGCAGAACCGTGACTAATTTGCAGACGATGTGCCACTTCGTCAATAGTTAATCGTCTGTCTAAAAGACTCATTTCACGTGAACGCTGAATGATTTCTTCATTTGCGGCGGTAAACGGTCGTCCGGCTCCTTCGTCGTGCGTAACACTTGTGCGACCATTTCGGAATTTTTCAATCCATTCGTAAACACTCCTTTGTGGCAAAACACTGTTCCCGTACTGTACCGAAAGTCTTCGATGAATTTCGGCCCCTGATACGCCTTCACTGAACGTTGCTCTTCTTTGGTGCAAATAGACAGCGGAGCAGCCATGATCAACAGCACAGCAGCAATAACGAAACTAACCTAGCAGCAAGAAAATTGCAAAGATATAACAACGTAAAACGACAGTACTACCAAAACAAATAAAAATATAACTAAATTGCGGATAATTATTGACTTACCCTCGGATTCTTATTATTTTATTGCAAAAACTGTGACCCCGCCTCCCAGAATTAAACCCTGGATCCGCTCCAAAATTATACTCTAAGGAACCATCAGAGCATTCGTTGTAGGGATACCCCAGACTACGTAATCTTTGATGGCCTGAGAGGACGGCTGTATCAGTTGGAGACAACACGCTCTCTTGAGTTTTGATTGTTTCTGAAAGACGCCTTGGAAATGCAGGAACCTTCAGATACAGCCAGGTAACATTATTTGTAACAGCAAAAGAAACAAACAGGTTTTCTAAGGTGACAGCTGTTGTGACATTCTGCAAAGATAACGCGGTAGTTATACTCAGCTTGCAAGAACGAGTGGAGAAAGCAAGTGTTGTGTAGTGTAACTGATACAATCTCGTAATTGCTACATGTCTTTCCAACTTTTTACTACATACTATGTTCTCATAAAAAAAAGAAATATATGCTACATTCTGGGCTGGCTATACAAACAAACACGCCATTAAATGCTGGGTTTAGCCGACAAAATTCCGCACGAATACAGCTACTTCCGTGCGAAAGAAAAGTGTTCCTGTAGGAAGTTTGAAGAATTAAGGCCACGAAAGAAGATATTGCAGATTTGTTAAAGTAACAGATTGCTTTTCACGGGTAGTGTTCTTGACTAGAATTTGTGTTGCAGTAGTACGGGTAGAGTGATTTTCTAAGTTTGACAGGAATCGTCGAAATATTGTGCAGAACGCTTTTACTGTCGATGCAACTGGACACACGGAGATTATACCTTCAAATCAAACAATGGAAAATCCAGGATGGAATGTAACAATACGAGAGAAGGAAAGTTGCTACTCACCATATAGCAGAGATGATGAGCCGCGATAGGCACAATAAAAAGATTTTTTTCTTTGTATTGCGCCTATCGCGGCTCAGCATCTCCGCTATATGGAGATTATATCTTGTAATATTGGTAATGTTGATTTACCCCGAAATGTGAGTTAGCGTCGTAATTACATCAACATTCACGTTTCGTGTCCAAATTTTGAGCATCGCACGAAATGAACACGAAAGTTATTTGTACCTACTTCCTTTCACTTAGTGCAACTTCATTCGGTATTATCGTCAGATAAGCAAGTAGAGCTTGTTAAATTAGGGACCTGTTCGTTCTAAGATGTTGGTTACAGATACGTCCTTTGTCTCAGACGTATTTCTTGTTGACTTTCGCCAAAGGAGCTCCGGCTGACGTTTGCTTAAGGATATCTCTGACGTTTCGCCTGCACTACTGACTGTCATTATCAAAGACAACCTTCCATTGCCGGTGGCGACAGGCTTCGAGCCGCCGGCTGCATATTATACATTGACGGAAAAATAAATCGCAACATCAAGAAGGAGCTACGCGAGATCAAGTTGGTAGGCGTGTTTCTACGCTACTAGCCATTAAAATTGCTACACCATGAAGATGTCGTGCTACAGACGCGAAATTTAACCGACAGGAAGACGATGCTGTGATATGCAAGTGATAGGTTTTCAGACCATTCACGCAAGGTTGGCGCCGGTGGCGACACCTACAACGTGCTGACATGGGGAAAGTTTCCAACCCATTTCTCATACACAAACTGCAGTTGACCGGCGTTGCTTGGTGAAACGTTGTTGTGATGCCTCGTGTAACGAGGAGAAATGCGTACCATCACGTTTCCGACTTTGATAAGGGTCGGATTGTAGCCTATCGCGATTGAGGTTTCTCGTATCGTGACATTGCTGCTCGCGTTGGTCGAGATCCAATGACTGTTGGCAGAAAATCCAATCGGTGGGTTCAAGATGGTAATACGGAACGCCGTGCTGGATTTCAACGGCCTCGTATCACTAGCAGTCGAGACGACAGGCATCTTAACCGCATGGCTGTAACGGATCGTGCAGCCACGTCTCGATGCATGAGTCAACCGATGGGGACGTTCGCAAGGCAACAATCATCGACGACTTTTGCAGCAACATGGACTATCAGCTCGGAGACCATGACTGCGGTTACCATTGACGCTGCATCACAGACAGGAGCGCCTGCGATGGTGTACTCAACGACGAACCTGGGTGCACGAATAGCGAAACGTCATTTGTGCCGATGAATCTAGGTTCTGTTTACAGCATCATGATGGTCGCATCCGTGTTTGGCGACATCGCGGTGAACGCACTTTGAAAGCGTGTATTCGTCTTCGTCATACTGGCGTATCACCCGGCGTGATGGTATGGGGTACCATTGGTTAGACGTCTCGGTCACCTCTTGTTCGCATTCACGGCACTTTGAACAGTGGACGTTACTTTTCAGATGTGTTATGACCCGTGGCTTTACCCTTTATTCGATCCCAGCTAAACCCTACATTTCAGCAGGATAATGCACGACCGCATGTTGCAGGTCCTGGACGGGCCTTTCTGGATACAGAAATTGTTCGACTGCTGCGCTGGCCGGCACATTCTCCAGATTTCTCACCAACTGAAAACGTCTGGTCAATGGTGGCCGAGCAACTGGCTCGTCACAATATGCCAGTCACTACTCTTGATGAACTGTGGTATCGTGTTGAAGCTGCATGGGCAGCTGTAGCCGTACACGCCATCCAAGCTCTGTTTGACTCAATGCCCAGGCGTATCAAGGCCGTTATTATGGCCAGAGGTACTGATTTCTCAGGATCTATGCACCCAAATTGCGTGATAATGTAATCACATGTCAATTCTAGTATAATATATTTGTCTAATGAATACCCGTTTATCGTCTGCATTTCTTCTTGATGTAGCAATTTTAATGGCCAGTAGTGTATAATCTGCGGCCGTGGGCACGACTCCAATCCGCCCACCAGCAGTGGAAGTGTGAAGCTTTGAAGATGTCAGCCACTCGTGCTGGCGAAACGTCACAAAATCGATAATCAATCGTCGGCTGAAGATCCTGACACAGGAGCCAACACGTTATAAGTCAACAAGTGACCGTGACAACCTCAACAATTTTGCCTCTTGTCATGGTACGTAAGGAAGGAATGAAGGAAGACTGGGTTTAAGGTCCCGTCGACATCGAGGTCATTAGAGATGGAGCGCAGGCTCGGAATGTTTAAAGGACGGGAAGGGAAATCGGCCGTGTCTTTTCAAAGAAACCATCCTCGCATTTGCCTGGAGTGATTTAGGAAATCACGGAAAAGTTAAATGGGGATGGCCGTATGCGGATTTCAACCGTCGTTCTCCCTAATACTAGTGTAATGTGATAACAAACGTGTCACGCTGCCAATGATATTCTGACCCTCCATAGATGACCGCTGCTTGGGTCCAATAATTTCTGTTGCATTCAACTTTAGTTTTCAAATACACCACTTGGGCAACGGACTGTTAATAAATAATAGTAATTAAATTTTTTCGTGAGTCATGTTCGCTATCGCTTGAGGAATTTAAATTACGACCCTACAATGTACCAAACAGCAGTTATCGCAAAACTGCCTTTTTCTTCAGTTCGCAACAATTTTCCAGCCATCGGACTTTGTTTTGCTCGCGAGTCACATTCAGTATTATACACCTGCGTGGTCAAAGCCAAATACACACAGTGTCTGGCAACTTTCTGCCTACTTCTGCCACAAAGGAGCCGCTCTAGTGTGTCTTCGAGTACTCGGCTACCCCCACCAAGAAACACACTCACTCCTCTCTGATAACGTTAATAATAGTCCCTTGCGAGGCTCAGAACAGTAAAACAGTCCAATCATTCAGTCGCGACACTCCCTTCAGTGAAAGACTTTACCGTCTCACAGCTGGCGCGACGCTAGCGCTCCAAGCGGCGAGAATGCAGTCACACGCGTCGTAAGGATTATGTTTGTTTTTAGATGTTTATCTACTTAATTAGATTAGATTAGATTAGATTTACTTTCATTCCAATTGATCCGTAGTGAGGAGGTCCTCCAGGATGTGGAACATGTCAGAAAAACAACAATACATGACAAATATTTAAACTAAAACAAATAAGCTAATGTACCATTCCACAGGTCCCAAGTGGAATGATCGTCATTTTTTAATGAACACTAAGAGTCATTTTACAAATACTATTGCACTGAATTTAAAATAAAAAAGTTTTATATTTATTTATAAGGTAAGAAACATGTAATACAACTACTGTAATACTTATTTACAATGAACACATTACTGCACTGAAATGGTGCAGAAGTTAGATTATACTTACACACACACACACACACACACACACACACACACACACACACACACACACACACAAATTTTCAGTGAACACATTACTGCACTGAAATTGTGCAGAAGTTATGTTGTACTTATATACAAATCAGTTGGTTTTCCTCAGAAATTCATCAATGGAGTAGAAACAGTTATAATATTTTGGCATTTCTTGCATTAATAAACTACCAAGAGACATGAATTACCGTGAAATGAATGTAAAAACAGCTGAACCTCACTGATTCAGTGACATGAACTACATCTTATTCGTGAAGAAATACTTTGTATTTTGTTAAAAATTATATCCATATTCTGTAGCATCAATCGTGACTGTATTCAATACCCTGGAAGTATGCATTAAAAAACGCAATCAGTCACAGCTTTTCATGTTTCATGAAGTATACGATGCGTTTCGGACCCTGTGGGTGCATTCTCAAGTGTAATTTCTCTTAATACACGCTCTTTTTTTTCTCTTGAATGAGGTGAAATGCATATTACTGTCAAGAAAAGATCTGATGTTAGGATATGAATTTCGTAGGTCAAAAGCGGAAAATATTTGCGAAATATTGCAAAAGATGAACAGTGTAAACTTACCCCGTCATCCAAGAAAGCCAAGGCAGCAAGAAGTCAAGGCAGCTTATTGGATGTTTCAAGAGCAACTGTTCCATCAGACATGACAGCCTAAATAAAACATGGAAAGACATCATCGTGTAAACGTAATAATAGCTGGTGCAAATCAAAACTAAATGACAGAGACCGTCGTACGCTAACAGGAATTGTGTCGAAACAACACAAAACTGCAGCGGTTCATGTGACCGCAGAGCTCAATAGTCATCTTCGAGATCCCGTATCTATCGACACTGACCGTCGAGAATTCCATAAAGCGAGTATTCATGGACCAGCTAGTATACAGAAACCATTAAGCTGGCCAGTGTGGCCGGGCGGTTCTAGGCGCTTCAGTCTGGAACCGCGCGACCGCTACGGTCGCAGGTTCGAATCCTGCCTCGGGCATGGATGTGTGTGATGTCCTTAGGTCAGTTAGGTTTAAGTAGTTCTAAGTTCTAGGGGACTGATGACTTCAGAAGTTAAGTCCCATAGCGCTCAGAACCATTTGAACCATTTTTTGAAACCATTAGTGACGACAACCAGCACAAAGAAGGGTAAAACATGATGTCAGGGCCATAAACCCTGGACGGCTGATAAGTATAAAGACATCATATGGTCCGATGAGTCAACGTTTTCGTTATTTCCAACATGGGGCCGGGTTTACGTATGGAGAACGCCAACAGTAGCCTACTGTCTGCTTGATTCCAGCGGTTAATCATGGAGGTGGAAGTGTGATGGTGTGGGCAGCTACATCATGGTACTCCGCTGGCCCATCATTATTCTGAAAGGCTGTGTTACAGCCAATGATTATGTGAACATTTTAGGTGATCAGGTGCACCACATGATTCAAATGTTGTTCACAAACAATGATGCAATATTTCAGGACGACAATGCACCCTTTCACACAGCCAGAACAGTACAGTCATGGTATGAGGGGATTGAAACAGAACTGCAGCGTCTTCCCTGCTCAGCACAGTCTGCTGACTTTTAACCTTATCGAAACCTTTTGGGCGGTATTGGAGGGCAGACTCCGGAGCACATTTGCGCCTCCCTCGCCACTACAGGAACTAGAAGAGGTTCCGATCGAAGAATGGCATAACATTCCACTGGAGACCATACAATCATCATATGCTAGGATTTCCAAGAAGAATCGCAGCTGTATTACGGGCAAATGGCGGTCCAACCCCTTAATAAACCATTCCCAAGTAAGTAGAGGTATTCACATTGTTTTGATTATCTCCTATATATCGAATACAAGACTGAGTTCTTCATGTTTCTTGTAGTCTTTCTCTAGAGACGATTTTATTGTTAGAAAAACAAAAAGATTAAATTTAATTTGAAAGTAACCAATTACTAGGAGCAAAGTTCTAATGCTTCAGTTCCTCTCACCTTGAATGTGTAATATGTTAACAAACAGCCCTGCTCATATTCTGGACTGAAATAACCATTTGCTAGTATGAGTTCTACAAGCTGGGCTATCGATGAACTCTCGACTCTACTCAAACACGACAGGTATCTGTGATTATAGCCTAGGGAACCTTAAAAAGCGAGCACTCGTATTCATAAATTTTCACAATCTTGACCTGTCTCGCCTTCGTCCAGCTGTTACTCAATTAGCCGGTAACACGAATGTTATCGGCTGTGTTATTTCCCCACGAACGTTAGCAAGAAATTGGCGTCCCGTTTATGGTGTCGTCAGCAGATACGAAATATCGCAGCTGAGTCAGTAGCAGTAATACGTACTTCAGGAACTTTCGGCACTTGCCGTCCCAGTTTGTTAGCGAACACACGCGTGATTTCCATGTACAGGATTCTCTCACCAGAGATGGAGAAGGACGTCCACAACGGCGAATTACAGGCGCTGCAGGTACTGTGGAATATTCTCACCGCCTGTCTACAACGGCTGACTGTCTACACAACATCAAACGCACATACCATTTCACGTTTACATTTACATGCGAGGTGTCTGACAATCCATGTTACACACTTCTGGAGGTTGCAGAGGGAACCTAGTAGATCAAGTTTTACGTAGGAACCCACGTCTGGAAACGACATTCAGCGAAGCTATAGAGCGTCAAAGTTATAGGCGCCGGCGCCCGTACGTAGCACTCTATATGTATATATATAGACACTGATTCCGTGATCACGTCACAGAATTTCTAGGACGACGGAGAAGGATAAATGTATCAATTTGAGGTAAGTACCGGAAGCAAACGAGTCGAAAGTTATACACGAAAAACGTTCTGCTACCTCTGACAGTACTGGTACTGTTGTTGCTAAGATTGTAGGATACGAAACTTTCAGAGGTGGTGGTATGGACCAAACTAATAACAAATGTCTAGTAAACATGTGTTCTAAAATACATAACTGAAGAGCTATTAGCGCATGATCAGTAGAGGAGATGCGTTTCACACTAGCGAAGGTGAACAAATGCTCACAGCCCCTCGGGTATGCATTTTAGAGGCCTTGTTTACTGGACATTTTTTCTTGTCTCCATACTGTCACCTCTGGAAGTTGCCTACCCTACGTTCTTAGCAGCAACACCAGTACCAATACTTCATTTCTATTGTCAGAGGCATTAGAATGATTTCGCTTGTACCTTTCGACTTGTTCGCTTCCGAATCAGGGACTCTTAGTTCAAATTGGTACATTTATTCGTCTCTCACATCCTTGAAAGTTTGTAACATCGTCACAGTATGTACGCATACGTTTCCAGGCGCGGGCTCCTATAATTTTGACGCTCTGTAGCGTCCTTGGATGACGTTTCCGGACATGGATTCCTATGTAAGCTTTGGTCTACTAAGTCTCCTCTACAGCCTCTATAAGTGTGTAACATGAACTCTGAAACACCCCGTTTTCAGCCCGTGAGCCGTTCAAACGAATGTGGAGGAGAGTTCTTGACACCAATAATTCAATGAAGCCCTTCACGGCCAGTGTTTCTTTCATTTAAACTCCTGTGTTCAATACATAAAACTTATCACTTATGTCTCTATTTCGAGATCTTACATCAATATGGGCATTATTTATTTATTTATTTGGCGTATGGCGCTACACACATGGTTTACACTTATCGCATTATGAAATTATATGATAAAATACACTATAAGATGCATGAGTGGAGGATATATATTCAGATAAATATAATACATAAACACAATAAACAGTAACATCACAGCAGATATTTTGGGTTACATATGTCTTCAAATTCTGACGTCCAAATTGGCGATCCATTCGAGGCAGGGCGGTGTGGCATTGAAGAAGTCAGCCCGACTACCTTGGTAGGCTCTTAACTCACAGTCCTGGGCGATGTGCTGTATTGTTTGATTAGGTGCCCCACAGTCACAGCTAGGGCTGGGAAGCTTTCCCCACTTGTGCAGATTGTGTGCACATAGTCCGTGCCCTGTTCGGATTCTGTTTTAGGCTTTTCCATAGCTGTCGTGGAAGTTCAAAGCCCTCAGGTTTCTCTGGTGGACAGATAATTTCACTGTTGTCAGGGGAGGCACTATCACTCCAGCTCTCGTGCCATTTAGTATCCATGCTGACAGTTGGCAGCTGACATTTGTTGGGCCAGTCTAAAGGGGGATTTCTGGAGTGAAGTCATATTCTTTCCAAAGTTGGAACATCTATATGGATAGGAAGTAGGGGGTTATTCATTATTTTTGTGTATTCCTTCATCAGAACTTCCTGTCTTCGCAGGGAGGGTGGAGCATGTAACTCTTCTGACTCTAAATGTAACTGGGTTTTCTCTTTTGATGCTAGTCAGTTGTCAGGATGAGCATTACTGCAAAGGGCATTTGATTCTAAACCATTAGGGTGAAAATACTAAAAAAATTAAATTTTCTCTCTTAACAACATGCGGGCAGGGTGGGTTCTTCCTTGGCTTGGGTATCAGGTAGAATGAAACAGTATTTTTACATAAGATAACTTTTATTGAAGATTTGTACAACTGTTTCCTTACTGGATGTTCTAGCTCGGAGAGCGGCAGCTGTGTCGTTTGCGAAGCCTTCTGCTGCGGCGGCGGCGGCGGCGGCGTCTGATTACGTCTGGCGGTGTGTATCTCGTGTCGCCATCTCGCCCAGTTGACTGGAGACGCACCTCGTGCTGTGGCCCGTTTAATTATTGAGAATGAAGTCGTGCATCGGATGGTGATACCTTGGATGTGGCCGCGTGTGTTGTGCGTCGGCCAGCGGAGCGGCGCGGCGGGGGAAGGCCAGTGTCCTGGACTGGAACAACGGACTCCAGCTTGCCAGTCTTCGGCTCTCAGATCTTCATCCCAGCTCACAGGTGACTGCTGATGTGAGGCCGTCTCGTTCCCGTCCTCACGAGTCACCTGGGTATGTAAAAATCAGTCTTCAAATACCTTCTAACTTCTGTCTTCTGGCGCCGAGGTTGCTGCCTGCTATTCCATTACAGCGGCGGACTTGGTGCGTCTGTGTACGATGTAGTCTCTTCTTGCATGACGGTCTTCAGCACCGAAACTGACTGAAAACTATTGCTACTCTCGTCAGGCCCACTGCATATCGCGTATTTATTCACTTCAGTTCACTGGAGGTGAACGACTTCACGGTCATTGCCTCTTCTGTCACGTTGAAAAGCTTCTCGAAGAATCTTCTTAACGTCGGTCATTGGCTCTTGGAATGTAGGCGAGGGCCTTTGATCACATGTGACAATTGAGGAACACGTGAGCCGGTCGGGCGATGCCCTGACGGCTGAATCGACAGCGCCTGCTTATGTGGGGAGGGCGATGGCTTCTCCTGAATGTGCTGACTTGCAAGCGCCGGCCGTTGCCACTGCTGCTCTGTCCGCTTTTTGCCAGTGTGTAACTCTTCTAAACGAAACTAAGTTTTCATTTATTTTCTAATTTCTACTTCACATTGATTTCACTAATTTATTTACCTATCTTAAGCACCACTCAACAAGCTATATGACAAAGTGTTGGAAGCCAATATAGTGGGGTAGCCTTTATGCATCCAGTTATGATTCTCATAGCAGCGTTGAGCTGGGTGTCCACCTTGTTTACATGCTTGCTGGTTAATCACGCTGGTGCACGGTACTCGGCTGCAGAGTACACACTAAGGCGAGTGCACAAGTTCATAGTGTGTCTGCTGCTGCTCCCCAGTTCGTGCTGCAGAGCCTCTGAATGAGGCTGTTCCGTGAGCTTATTTTATTGGATACATTTTCCAGGTGTCTTTTGAAGGATAATGTCCTATCTAGATTGACCCCTAGGTACTTTGGATGTGGCTGGTATCGCAGTTGACAGTTATTCATATGGACCTTCAGCTAATATCCCGCCATTCTGTTGTTCAAATGAAAACAGCTGACTTCATTCTTGGTGGGATTTGGTGTTAGCCTCCATTTGGTGAAATACTCAAACATTTTGTTTAGGTCAGTTGTGAGGATGTTTTCAGTGTCTTCAAACTGCTTGCTTTGGATAGTTAGGGCCGTATCATCAGCATAGCTGAACTTCCTTGAGATGGTTTCAGGCAGGTCAGAGATGTGAAGATTAAAGAGCATTGGTGCTAAAACTGATCCTTGAGGCAATCCATCGTTCATTTTCCTCTGTTTGCTTATGTCATCACCCTGTATCACCTGGAAGTATCTATCCGAATGCATGTTAAACCTCCTGGCAGATTAAAACTGTGTGCCGTACCGAGACTGGAAGTCGGGACCTTTGCCTTTTGTGGGCAAGTGCTCTACCGACTGAGCTACCCAAGCACGACTCACGCCCCGTCCTCACAGGAGACGAGGTACTGGCAGAAGTAAAGCTGTGAGTACCGGGTGTGAGTCGTGCTTGGGTAGCTCAGTCGGTAGAGCACTTGCCCACGAAAGGCAAAGGTCCCGAGTTCGAGTCTCGGTCCAGCACACATTTTAATCTGTCAGGAGGTTTCATATCAGCGCACACTCCGCTGTAGAGTGAAAATTTCATTCCCGAATGCATGTTGTTGAGAAGTCTCAGTGTCATACGGCAGGGGATTACTTTTATCGGTTTGTGTAGAAGTCCTTCCTTCCATACAGTGTCATAGGCAGCTGTTAGGGCATAAGCAGACCTTACACGTTATGCAAGACATCGACGTTACTCTGTGCGCTCACAAACTAATACACTTACACAGACATTAGGCTTTGTTACAATGGCAGCACCCGGAAGACGTGAGGTATGTAAATGATTGCAATTGCTATAGTTTATGACAGGAAAGACGGCCATCAGTGTGCGTTTGAGTTGTTCGTGTTTAGTGCTGTTACCAGACCTCCTAGGGTACATGAAGGGCGAGATCGAGTCAGCTGACGAGTGATCACTGTGAAGAGACTCGTAGGTGTCGCATACTCGTCCGTGACTGCTTTATCAGCACTTGACGCAGTTTGAAAGCAGGTCTCCATTTGGCCGCCTGGTCGAGTCGTGCAATATCCAGACGTTTGGGGCATTCGGATATGACAGTGGTCCAGTGTTGGACTGCATGGGAAAGTGAGAGATGACGTAGGATTCCAATCGAGCACGTTTGACCACCACACGGGAAAACCGCCGTACTTTGCACCAAGCACATTGGAATCCACTCACATCTGTGCTTCCCATCCAAGAACAACTAATGAATTTCCTGGAACATTCTCTGTCATTCTGCACCGTTGGTCGAAGACTGGTAGTTGCCGGATTAGTGAATTGCCGTCCAGTGTGTAGGCTGCCGTTAACACCTCATCGCCAACGGCTGGGTTTGCAGTGAGGGATGCACGGACTGCTGACGAATGGCATCGCGTTATGTTCAACGAAGAATCGCGGTTCTCCGCCACCCAGGGTTACTATCGTCGGTGAGTATGCTGGAAATATGGGGAGAGGGCCCGTCCTTTCAAAGTTTTGGACACGCACAGCGGTGTTACTCCTGCCGTCAAGATGGGGATGGAGCCATCGGGTATGACTTCATATCTCTGCTGATAGTGATTGAGGGATCTACGATGGCTCAACGCTACATCACGGACATCGTACGTTCTTACACTACTGGCCATTAAAATTGCTACACCAAGAAGAAATGCAGATGATAAACTGGTATTGATTGGACAAATATATTGTACTAGGACTGACTTGTTTTCACGCAATTTGGGTGCATAGATCCTGAGAAATCAGTACCCAGAACAACCACCTCTGGCAGTAATAGCGGCCTTGATACGCCTGGGCATTGAGTCAAACAGAGCTTGGATGGGGTGTACAGGTACAGCTCCCCATGCCGCTTCAACACGATACCACAGTTCATCAAGAGTAGTGACTGACGTATTGTGACGAGCAAGTTACTCGGCCACCATTGACCAGACGTTTTCAGTTGGTGAGAGATCTGGAGAATGTGCTGGCCAGGGCAGCAGTCTAACATTTTCTGTATCCAGAAAGGCCCGTACAGGACCTGCAACATGCGGTCGTGCATTATCCTGCTGAAATGTAGGGTATCGCAGGGATCGAATAAAGGATACAGCCTCGGGTCGTAACACATTGAAAGGTCTCTGCTGGATTCCTTTCATGTTAATTTCTTAAATCTGTTGTCATTTACAGCATAAATTCCTCTTCTAAATTTACTGTGGCGTTTCTCACTATCTGGGAGGAGACTGAGTAGTGGAACGTGTTACTTTTACACATAAACAAGAACGATCTGTCACACCACTACACTTTAAAACACAGATTATATGTAATTCATGACACACAGTCTCATACGGAACCTACATCCGCTTTCTTTTATATACTGTATATGATAAGATACTGTCATCCCTCTTCCCTTCTGTGTGAGAGGATGAATGAGCAAATGTATTTCTAGTTGCATGCTTGCGGGTAGCAGACAAGCCTGTCTGCTAGAGAACAGTAGGACCAACGTCAGAACAGGTAGCTACGCTTTCTAAAAGCAGAGAGGTTTCTATTCTTAGTATGCTCCTGTCCGTCCCTTGTCATGTTGGTATAGGAAGTTGTCCCTCTGGCCACTTCCGTTGGTATTTGTGAGCCACCCTCAGGAAGGGACCACGGCAGTCTGTCCGCGGCGAGCGTCTGAAGTGGTAAGATCTCCGGCTAAGCGCGTGTCTGCCAAGTCCGTAGGACAATGGATTTCTTAAGTTCAGCCTAACTGAAAATTTAATCACCTTTATTTCAGGTTTAGCTCTAAAATATCTAATGTTATCTTAAATTGCAACGCAGTGTATTTCGAGTATGAAGTTCAGAATATCTTCCAGTAGTTACTTTGTCACTACTTTGTGAGTAAAGTGGAACCACGTGTTGATCAGTAACTCTAACTAAGATCATCAATCTTAAATGCGAATGTGCGTGAGATTATAACGTCTCGCCTTGACAATATTTTTCAATATAGCAACTTTTCTTTATGTTCAATCCACGTGTGGTGTACTTTGTGAGACCAGTACCACGTGCTTCTACAATTGTTTGACCCATCAGGTTAATAGTAAGACGTTAGTAACCAGTTCGAGGTTTTTCTTTTGTAAATTGCTTTTTGATCTAATTTATTTTAATCATCAAAATTATTGTGGAGTTACACTCTTTGTGTAAACCAAGTTGACCACGTCAAGCATGTGGTGTAATCATCAAAGTAGCCCTCAGATATTCTTTTGGGGAAGATTTCACAGAGAGTTAGTATGTATTTAGTATACCAGTGTGTGGTAATTACATGACGGACAGGATTGCGCTACGAACGTAACTTCTTTGGATGAAAACTGAATCGGTTGGTTGTGGTTAATTTCCTCTTGCATATGTTTCAACGTTCTTCGTGTGTTATTTTATGAATGCAGTGTTGTTGGTAGTCTCCCAATCTTGGCTCCCTATTTGATGTGTTCCGTAAGATTACAAACTCACATTTACACAATCCTAAATAAGGCACCAGCTTAGTTATGACTCAAGTTTAATATGCTGAAATTTCAATGATCAATGTTAAAATAAATTTCCAAATATAAACTGATTTATTTCTTTTCATTTAAATTCTCTTTTATATATATATCAGCGGTTGTCGTATGACTATTAAAAGATTATAATTAATGTTAGTCTGGTTGGGAATTTGGTAAGCTGGACTGGATACCAGGTGAAACAGTTGCTCAGTAATGCAAGGTTAACTTCCCCAGACAGCTCACAGCTTTTAAACCGCTTTTATTGTCTACCAGCACCGCTTGCAAAATAAAATTAAAGCAACAACGTTACAACATCTGAAATGTAACGTCCACTGTTCAAAGTGCCGTCAATGCGAACAAGAGATGACCGAGACGTGTAACCAATGGCACCCCATACCATCACACTGGGTGATACGCCAGTACGGCGATGACGAATACACGCTTCCAGTGTGCGTTCACCGCGATGTCGCAAAACACGGATGTGACCATCGTGATGCTGTAAACAGAACCTGGATTCATCCGAAAAAATGAGATTTTGCCATTCGTGCACCCAGATTCGTCGTCGAGTACACCATCGCAGGCGCTCCTGTCTGTGATGCAGCTTCAAGGGCAACCGCAGCCACGGTTCCCGAGCTGATAGTCCATGCTGCTGCAAACGTGGTCGAACTGTTCGTGCAGATGGTTGTTGTCCTGCAAACGTCCCCATCTGTTGACACAGGGATCGAGACGTGGCTGCACGATCCGTTACAGCCATGCAGATAAGATGCCTGTCATCTCGACTGCTAGTGATACGAGACCGTTGGGATCCAGCACGGCGTTCCGTATTACCTTCCTCAACCCACCGATTCCATATTCTGCTAACAGTCTTTGAATCCCGACCAACGCGAGCAGCAATGTCACGATACGAAAAACCGCAATCGCGATAGGCTACAATCCTACCTTTATCAAAGTGGGAAACGTGATGGTACGCATTTCTCCTCCATATACGAGGCATCACCACAACGTTTCACCAGGCAACGATGGTCAACTCTTGTTTGTGTGTGAGAAATCGGTTGTAAACTTTCCTCATGTCAGCACGTTGTATGTGTCGCCACCGGCGCCAACCTTGTGTGAATGCTGTGAAAAGCTAATCATTTGCATATCACAACATCTTCTTCCTGTCGGTTAAATTTCGCGTCTGTAGCACGTCATCTTCGTTGTGTAGCAATTTTAATGGCCAGTAGTGTATGTGTTACATCTCGTGTGGCAGTATTGTGGTGGTACTCTTAAACAGGCCAATGATCGTCCATACATACCACGTGCCTCTATGAACTGTATGCGTGATGTTGAGCTATTGCCGTGACCAGCAGGATCTTCGGGACTGTCCCCAATAGAACATGTGTGGCACCAGCTTTGACTTCATCTCCACGTCAGCGCCAGTATCCAGGATATTAAGTGCCAGTGAAGGGCCAGCTTGTTTCAAGAGCTAATACAATGCCTCTGTGAAACCTTTCGCAACTGAAACAATAGATGCATCCCAGCCAATTTGGATGGAACCTGCTGTTGACAATGGGTTCTTAATGCCAAGCTCTTTGTAAAACTGAGTCCGTATTTAATCACTGAAATAACATCATGAACCCTTTCAATCCATGAAGTTCATTTCGATTCCTCCTTCTCTTCGGATTGCTTCACTTTTTTCGTGACGCATTGCAGTAAGACGCCAACAGCCTCGCCGCAGTGCTAACACGCACGTGGATTGGTTCCGTCTGGGTCTGCCGAGTGTTGTTGGCTAGCAGGGTCCAGTCAACCCTTGTCAGGCAATGGCCACGAAAACTGACAATGGCAAACAGGCGCGACGGCGATGTGCTGACCACCTGCCCCTCCATATCCACATCCAGTGATGCCTGAGGTTTGAGGATGACACGGCGGCCGGTCGGTACAGTTGGGCCTTCAAGGCCTGTTCAGACGGCATTTGTTTGTTTTAATGGGGTAAAGTCTGATAAATTTTACCACTGTCATCATTTTCCTGGTGATTTTGAAATCTAATATAAATTAGGTAAATGTAATACCAGACATATAGGCCAAAACTTTCGAAAATAAATTTTTTATACACTCATGCTCATAAGTGAAGGATAATGCTTATACATGGTGAAACAACGCTCTGGTGGGTGGTTTGTGGGTATAAAACACCTCGGGATATGATCATGCGGTGCATTTGACCTGCAGTTGTCACACGGTGGTGCTGGCAGCAGTCCACATACGCAGAGGTGTGTTGGTGCATGTCAGAGTATGGTGCAGCGAGTAAGTGTGCAGACGTTTTTAGACGTGCTAATGGTGACTGTGTGTTGAATATGGCTCAAAGAACACATATTGATAACGTTATGAGGGGTAGAATACTAGGGCGACTGGAGGCTGGTCGAACACAGCAGGGCGTAGCACGGGCCCTCCGTGTGCCACAAAGTGTTATCTCAAGATTATGGCAATGATTTCAGCAGACAGGAAATGTGTCCAGACGCTACAGTATGGGATGTGCACAGTGTACAACATCACAAGAAGACTGAAATCTCACCATCATTGCCCGTAGACAGCCAAGGAGTACTGCAGGTAGCCTTACTCGGGACCTTACTGCAACCACTGACACAGTTGTCTCCAGACACACAGTCTACAGGCGACTGAACAGACGTGGTTTATTCGCCCGGAGACCTGCAAGGTACATTCCACTGACCACTGGTGACAGGAGAGCCTGTAAACATGGTGTCAAGAACACAGCACATGGCCATTGGAACAGTGGTTCCAGGTTATGTTCACGGATGAGTCCACGTATAGTCTGAACAGTGATTCTCGCCGGGTTTTCATCTGGCGTGCACCAGCAACCAGATACCAACCCCATAATGTGCTTGAAAGGGACCTGTAGGAGGTCATGGTTTGATGGTGTGGGGTGGGATTATGATTGGTGCACGTACACCCCTGCATGTCTTCGACAGAGGAACTGCAACAGGTCAGGTGTATGGGGACGTCATTTTGCACCAGTATGTCCGCCTTTTCAGGGGTGCAGTGGGTCCCACCTTCCTTCTGATGGATGATAACGCACGGCCTCACCGAGTTGCCATTGTGGAGGAGTACCTTGAAACAGAAGATATCTGGCGAATGGAGTCACCTGCCTGTTCTCCAGACCTAAACCCCATCCAGTACGTCTGGGATGCTTTCAGTCGACGTATCGCTGCACGTCTTCAAACCCCTAGGACACTTTAGGAGCTCCGACAGGCACTGGTGCAAGAATGGGAGGCTATACCCCAGCAGCTGCTCGACCACCTGATCCAGAGTATGCCAACCCGTTTTGTGGTCTGTGTACGCTAGCATGGTTGTCATATCCCATATTGATGTCGGGGTGCATGCGCGGGAAACAGTGGCGTTTTGTAGCACATGTGTTTCGGGACGGTTTTCTCAACTTATCACCATTACCGCGGACTTACAGATCTGCGTCGTGTGTGTTCCCTATGTGCCTATGCTATTAGCGCCAGTTTTGTGTAGTGCCACGTTGTGTGGCACCACATTCTGCAATTATCCTTAATTTATGAGCACAAGTGTAGTTTAAAAGATATAACACAGTAGGTGGAGAGGCGCAGATCTTATACATTGCACAACTGCTATTATAAAGTGTACCACTAAAGATTTACTCAACTGTTGCAAGGAATATAGAGATTTGGTGAGTATGACCACTATTTATAAGAATTCTTGAGACATTAGGAAGCAAATTTGAACCATTAATAAATATACATTATCTAAAATGTTGCGCTGCTGGTGGACTTCCACACTGAACGTTAGCTACTCATTCAAGTTTGCAACTACTACAATAAAATAGGTTCTCTCTCGCATTTAGTTTGGCACACCTGCTGTGGAACCATACACAACGTTTGATGAACTTAATCATTTCTTCGTCCTGGTCAACTCTGCAGAATTCGCAGAACCAGATTGATGACGTAATGCCACGTTCCATTTTGCCAGTTGCAATTTTGTTAGGCCTATATTTGTTTTTATCAGATTTTTTTGTCAAGGAGGCGCCTTTTGTAAGGACTACCGTTGATCTCAACAGCAGGTGATGGTGCTCTGCTTCTTTTTCTTTTTATTAGTGTTAAAATAGTTCTGATAACTTATCGGGCTACCTACACATTCCTAATAGAGGTTTCCTCTATGAGAGTTGAAGATTTCGGGACTGCATAGTTTCCATTAGTTTGTCTTGATTTTCCTGGGCGTTCTTGATTTGTCTGGCCACTCATTTCTTCTTCCTCATTTCTAAGTCCTGCTCATGGATTGTATTTAGTCTCCAAGAAGTCCGAATGCTGAAAAATGTGCGGATTCCCGAGAGGTCAGATTCCAGTTTTGGAGAAGCCACTGACAGCACTTTGCACCGTTGTAGCCCTGCCATATGACACTCCTAACATCGGAGGCACCGTTGTCTGACCAATATCGCTGTCAGGATTAGTGCGGAACCAGTTGCCAGATACTCGGTTGCAGATACCTGCAAGAGGCTTAAAATATGCGAGATCTAGTAGTTGTAGCCTGTGAGCGGTGTCTGTAGATAGCCGAGGCGTCATTACATCATCACCTCTAGCTAGAGTTACAGCTTGAAGACTTCTTTCGAAGTGTTGCATGTCCGTGCAATATTAGTAACACCTTTCCGTTAGAATCAGATTTTACAGTTTCGATGAAGTGCTCCATCAACTGGACACACAAATCACTAATCATCCAACCACTGTCTGAAAATATGGGAAATCGGTTCCAGGTAGAGTTCCAGGTTCTATATCACAAAAAAAATCGGTTTCTCTTCAATATTAACATTGCAGGCATATACACGCCCGAAACAATGAAACAACAAACACACTTGCTCTTTGCTCCGCTTTCTGTGCTAGCTATAGCCATCGCTTGGAGCTTCCCTCTTCGTGGAATGATCTTTTGAGATTTCTACACTGTGAATGGGCTAGCCTTGTCCGTATTGCATATCCACATAGCGTGGAAACCATGTGTTGTTCACTAAATCAGAAAGAATATTTCATGACAGCTTGTTTTTTGAAGCCATATGCTGTAGCTGTAGAAGTAGCACCTGGTTGGCGCAGAGACAGTACATGACGCCAAGACATGAAGCTGTTTACTTGCCACCCCATATTTAAATCTGTGTTTCATCCCATTTTCATGTGCCAAATCACAGTTCAGCCTTCGCAAGTCAGTTCGATAACATCCAAACACGTGGGTTTCAAATAGCACAATGAGACCCTAAAGTTCGTCTTCAAGCTCCACAAATGGACCTGTATCATTCTCATATTCTTCAAACCATCTCGTGTTTTCACCTTTTTGTTCTCACCCTCCTCCTCAAAGTGGATTGCCGGCCGGAGTGGCCGTGCGGTTCTAGGCGCTACAGTCTGGGACCGAGCGACCGCTACAGTCGCAGGTTCGAATCCTGCCTCGGGCATGGATGTGTGTGCTGTCCTTAGGTTAGTTAGGTTTCAGTCGTTCTAAGTTCTAGGGGACTGATGACTTCAGAAGTTAAGTCGCATAGTGCTCAGAGCCATTTGGACCATTTTTTAAAGAAGTGTAATCTTGCAAGAAAAGTGACAATTTGATAAAATTGCTATTATAATGATAATAATATTTATCAATGATAATTATCACTGTTATTGCGTAATTTGGGCTCCCGTAACTGCAGGAACACGTTTTTATTCGGCTAAAAATGATAAACATCTTTCTCCACTCTCTTTTAGCGTTCCGTACGCCAGTCAGTGAAAACAAAGCCGTTATAGGATCTGTTTGTTGTCTTTCTGCTGTCTCACTGTCCGACAGTTAAGACTTCTTTTTCTCAGGAACGGGTAGAAGTATCAAGTTGAAATGTATGTCACACACAACGGTCTACTTTCCCTTGGCGATTTAAAGAATTTAGGCCTCCGAGTGAATTCACTCAAAAGATACGCCATTTATGTCACATATTTCGATACTCGCACACTCACTCACCAAAACGCTTAGGGTACTTCCCGCTGACCAAGAATCATAAAATTTTGCTCAAAGCAAGGTTTCACGGTATAAGTAATCGAACAAGTTCAAAAACTCTAAGTTGTAATTACATCACATAAATTTTCTTCTTATCCGTCTGTGTTTCTGTCTGTCTGTATGTTATGATTACGTGTTTAGTAGAACGATGAATCACATGTAGTTAGACAATATTTGAAGACTGTAGATTTAACAGAACCTGCTTCGATTCGTGGTTAAATAAAATGAAATAATAAGATGTCTGAAATTCGGTCTTCGAAACATGAACATTTAGATTTTTACAGTTGGTAATACGTATAGCAGCACAATTATCAGACAAATCAGCTGTAAACCATATACAGCGAACATTATCTTAAAATGTACCAGTACATGGTTGCGCGATGTATAAAACGACGCCATACTTTTTAAACTTATTTGGGTGCTTTTAAATGTTTCTACACTATATTAATAGTGAGTCTAGTTATCTACTGTACAAACTATAAATAGACTTCACGTACTGTAAGAGTACATATGCTTAGCTTCACAAAGAAATTTGTTTTTTCAGAGCACAAAATAAACTTTTAACTACTGCATGCCCCGTACAACTACGAGATAAAGCCTAATACATATTCCGTCCGACAAGCGGCATCACAACGCAGGTAATTTGCCAGATATGTTTGTCGTACAATTTAAAAGTCTGACGAACTCGAAAAACATCAGAGATGCGATAATCTCAGACCGTACGGAATTTAACAGAATAGCACAGAGAACACAGACAAATTAGTGGCGAATCTTGTTTTCAGAATTTAGGCCTGCAGATCGCACTGTACGACATTGGCAGAAGTCATGGACTGGGACGTAGGACACCGGGATCTACAAAACCTAGAGCAATTATAGTGCAGTTCGTCTCGTACAGGAAAAGATCTGAAATCTTCAGAACGAAGGAGAAACTCGCGAAGTCAGGTCTGATGATGCGAGATTAAGCATTTTGAACAATGTGGTTTCGAGAGTTGGGCTATAAAACAACAGCAGGGTAACGGTGAAGGTAGAAAATGGGAAACAGGTCAATTTGCAATGTAAATGAACTCGAAGCCTGTGCTTTAGGAACTGAGGACATGCCAACTCTTGGTGCTGCTGTAGTGTGTGTTTATATTGTTATCATAGCTTAACTCATGTGTTAACTGTTTTGTTTTATTTCGTTACTAATTCCCGTTTGTCATTGTATCTTATATACTACGTCAACTACTGTACCGAGTTTCGCCTTACTTCCATTTTTTAGTAATTTACTGTCATGCTTTTGCTGCTACTCATCATTAGCACCATTACTAACACACTCTGTTTTTATTCCGTTAACCTTACTTTCAGTACACTTGCGCACAGACAATTCTAGCTCTGTTTAGCACGTTTCTTTTCAGAATGAGATTTTCACTCTGCAGCGGAGTGTGCGCTGATATGAAACTTCCTGGCAGATTAAAACTGTGTGACGGACTGAGACTCGAACTTGGGACATTTGCCTTTCGCAGGCAAGTGCTGTACCATCTGAGCTACGTTCGCAGGAGAGCTTTTGTGGAGTTTGGAACGCAGGAGACGAGGTAGTGGCAGATGTAAAGCTGTGAGAACGTGGCGTGAGTCTTGCTTGGGTAGCTCAGATGGTAGAGCACTTGCCTGTGAAAGGCAAAGGTCCCGAGTTCGAGTTTCGGTCGGGCACACGGTTTTAGTCTGCCAGGAAGTTTCAAGTTTCTTTTCCTGTCACCAGTCGGCTATTTAACGACTACTGCAAAGCCTGCTGGCCTTGGCCTCGAAACCTCCTCTCCCCCCTTCCCCCCCTCTACTGGTTTCACTTCCGCGAACCCACAGTCCCATCAGCGCACTTCGCTTTCTTTGTTCCCTCGACAGCGCCGACTCAAAGTTACTAATGTCCGGCAGTGATATCCTCGTAAGCTGTGAAGCAGAACGTACTAAGCTCCACATTGTACACGCAAATGGCCACTCTCTGACAGCTAAGCTCGGCGAGTTCTGTCCTATACTTCAAGACACACACAACCACGTAATACTTATGCTGAGACCTGGCTCAAACCAAGTACTCCAGCAAGTTTGGTAAATCTGGTTGGCCACAGCTTTCTAACACATGACACTTGTAATACACGAGGAGTTGGGTTAGGGGTGTACATAAGGTCTGACTAACCACCTACTGTGCCTCACACATCCAACAATAATGAAGATAAACAAGTCAACTATATGTCCATACAAGCTGGTGCTAAAAGGTTAAAAACGCTTTTCTTGGATTATTTGGTAAGTTTACACTGTTCATCTTTTCCAGTATTTCGTACATACACTACTGGCCATTACAATTGCTACTCCAAGAAGAAATGCAGATGATAAACGGGTATTCATTGCACAAATATATTATACTAGGACTGACATGTGATTACGTTTTCACGCAGTTTGGGTGCATAGATCCTGAGAAATCAGTACCCAGAACAACCACCTTTGGCCTTAATAACGGCCTTGATACGCCTGGGCATTGAGTCAAACAGAGCTTGGATGGCGTGTGCAGGTACAGCTGCCCATGCAGTTTCAACACGATACCACAGTTCATCAAGAGTAGTGACTGGCATATTGTGACGAGCCAGTTGCTCGGTCACCATTTTTGGCTAAAAGTTTTTAGTTGGTGAGAGATCTGGAGAATGTGCTGGCCAGCGCAACAGTCGAACATTTTCTGTATCCAGAAAGGCCGTAGAGGACCTGCAACATGTGGTCGTGCATTATCCTGCTGAAACGTAGTGTTTCGCAGGGATCGAATGAAGGGTAGAGCTACGGATCGGAACACGTCTGAAATGTAACGTCCACTGTTCAAAGTGCCGTCAATGCGAACAAGAGATGACCGAGACGTGTAACCAATGGCACCCCATACCATCACACTGGGTGATACGCCAGTACAGCGATGACGAATACACGCTTGCAGTGTGCGTTCACCGCGATGTCGCCAAACACGGATGCGACCATCGTGATGCTGTAAACAGAACCTGGATTCATCCGAAAAAATGAGGTTTTGCCATTCGTGCACCCAGGTTTGTCGTCGAGTACACCATCGCAGGCGCTCCTGTCTGTGATGCAGCTTCAAGGGCAACCGCAGCCACGGTTTCCGAGCTGATAGTCCATGCTGCTGCAAACGTCGTCGAACTGTTCATGCAGATGGTTGTTGTCCTGCAAACGTCCCCATCTGTTGACACAGGGATCGAGACGTGGCTGCACGATCCGTTACAGCCATGCGGATAAGATGCCTGTCATTTCGACTGCTAGTGATACGAGGCCGTTGGGATCCAGCACGGCGTTCCGTATTACCGTCCTGAACCCTGCGATTCCATATTCTGCTGACAGTCATTGGATCACGACCAACGCGACTAGCAGTGTCGCGATACGATAAACCGCAATCGCGATAGGCTACAATCCGACCTTTATCAAAGTCGGAAACGTGATGGTACGCATTTCTCCTCCATATACGAGGCATCACAACAACGTTTCACGAGGCAACGCCGGTCAACTTCTGTTTGTGTATGAGAAATCGGTTGGTAACTTTCCTCATGTCAGCACGTTGTAGGTGTCGCCACCGGCGCCAACCCTGTGTGAATGCTCTGAAAAGCTAATCATTTGCATATCACAGCATCTTCTTCCTGTCGGCTAAATTTCGCGTCTGTAGCCCGTCATCTTCGTGGTGTAGCAATTTTAATGGCCAGTAGTGAATGTTTGAGGTCTCGGTATGTAGTCAGTTGTAGTTTTTTCTGGGAAATTCTAGCGAGTGCATCATGAAAATTATGTCATCGGCAGACATGCTAGGTGTAAATATTTGAGAGGTACGAATTACTCTGTTTGCGAATTTCGTTGCAAATACATCTAGGAGAATGTGACTACTGTTGGTATGATGTGTAGGAGGAAGCTGAAGTAGTGACATGTATAAAGAAGGAAGCATCCATTTGAATTTCACACTGGAAGGACTATTATACATGGTGTTTCCGTGAGAACGTGCAAAAATCTTATAGGACATAGAGGATGCTCCACTGAGCAATTTGATGTGGGAAATCTGGAGTCGGAGAAGCCAGCTTAAGGAGATAATAGGAACAAAATCACATTATCGTGTACTTTTTTATTTACATTTGTTACAATTAACTGCATATATTATCATTGACACAATGAATGTACCACTGGTACAGCACAAAATGTGCTGAAACTGACGGACACCAACCTCAGTGCAAGCATGACATCAGTGAACAAGATTTTGACATACCCTGACAAATATTCCTGGTGTGTTTGGAATCACCCGGCGTGAAGGTATGGGGTGCCATTGGTTACACGTCTCGGTCACGTCTTGTTCGCACTGATGGCACTTTGAACAGATGTGTTATGACCCGTGGCTCTACCCTTCACTCGATCCCTGCGAAACCCTACATTTCAGCAGGATAATGCACGACCGCATGTTGCCGGTCCTGTACCTTTCTGCATACAGGAAATGTTCGACTGCTGCCCTGGCCAGCACATTCTCCCGATCTCTCACCAACTGAAAACGTCTGGTCAATGGTGGCCGAGCAACTGGCTCGTCACAATACGCCAGTCACTACTCCTGGTGAACTGTGGTATCGTGTTGAAACTGCATGGGCAGCTGAACCTGTACACGCCATCCAAGCTCTGTTTGACTCAATGCCCAGGCGTATCAAGGCCGTTATTACGGCCAGAGGTGGTTGTTCTGGGTACTGATTTCTCAGGATCTATGCACCCAAATTGCGTGAAAATGTAATCACATGTCAGTTTTAGTATAGTATATTTGTCCAATGAATACCCGTTTATCATCTGCATTTCTTCTTCGTGTAGCAATTTTAATGGCCAGTAGTGTACTTGAAGTAATTATCAGAAAATTTGAAAATAACGCCACAGGAAATCCTGTCCCTAGCACCAGTTTAGATCGCTTTCAGTCAGTTGCTGTCCAGTCTCTGCGGTCACTGACGAGCAGAACACGTGCCGTTTTATGTGCCTCTGTGAGCACTGCCCTCTTGCGAGGTAGCGGACCCAGTGTTCATTGCATGCTGTTCCGTTGACAGTGCCCGCTCGTGAACTGGTTATGACGGACCTGCATTTACCGACAGCAGCATTTCATATTGCAATTCAAGCCCATTGTCACTGACACTCTTCCTCGGGTGCCTGTCGGTTAGGATCTTTCTGCCACTATTGTTCCTACCTTGTGTTACACGGCTGCCAATAGTACACCATTTCTTGGAGACACATAGGACAGTCGCCGTAAATGCGTAAACAAGTCGGGCAATTTATTCATTGTGTGGTCACGTGCACGTCCGAAGACGGTAGCTTTTTCCTTTCAGTGTGTCACGTTCCGACTTCGAGCCATTTTGTGCCCCAGTTTGCAGGCAGCCGACTGTAACACATACATACCACTTTACTGCCGTGGCTTATGCTAACAGTGGAAAGTCGCGTAACCTCCCGGTAACAGTTCTACACCGTCCACTGTGCTAGAGTCTGTCGAAAACGAGACGGTGCATCCTGCTCGCTAAGGAGGCAATGCTTAGGTGCGTGTTGGAGCCATTGTTGTACAGTGGATGTTTACATAGGAGGGCACGGTGTCCCTTGGTATTTCTGCAATTTTCTTTCGCCGGCAAGAGACACAGAGACGTCTTGTTCGATAATAAACGTCTGTTTCATCGTGTACAGCGCACTGCAAACTACCTCCGCCTCAAAGAAGAGAAATCGCCAGCGCATTTAACGCGAATAGTGTAAGACTGATTCGAGGATCATTCCGTGAACGTTGCTTGCGTGGCTTCTAGGGACGTCTGACCCTGGTCTTAATCCTATTCGTCGCGCCATTGCGTAAGGTTTGCTCGCTTCGGTCTCAGTTCTGGCCAATCAAAGAGAGTTGTGGGTGGTGGATGTGTGGTGATGAATCAAGATGGCTGCTCTACGCCCTCTTTGTCTCTTGGAATCTGTGTGTCGATAGGCCACTACCGCTATCGTTAGGTACAGGAGTGTTACGTGCAACTAGGTAGGTACCAAAAATTATGTTTCTTATTTGTTTCTCTCTTTAAGCGTAGTCAAATTGTTCTCACCATAAACATTTTTTGGAAAGTAGTGTCGAATCGGTGGAAAATATTAAATAACCTTTCTGAAAAGGATATTTGGTTTTGAGAACTCAATTCAACGATTCCACTTTTAGAACATTTTCAATATGAAATTCTTCCAGTTTTTCGCAGATTAATATATGAGGTTCAACGTTGATTGTATAAGCTCTAAATATAAATTACCTACATATTAAATACTGAATATCCTTTTCCAAAAACTTTCTCCTCGTGCAATATGTCCTTAAGATTTCTTATCACAAACATTTTTTGGATAATAGTGTAGAATCGGTGGAAAATAGTAAGTAACCTTTCTGGAAAGGATATTTGGTTTTGAGAACTCTATTCAGCGATTCTTCTTTTCGATCATTTTTCAATATGAAATTCTTCCAGTTTCTTGCAGATTAATATATGAGGTTCAACGTTAATTGTATAAGCTTTATACGTAATTTATCTACATATGAAATACTGAATATCCGTTTCCAAAAACTTTCTCCTCGTCTAACGTGTCCTTAAGATATTTTATTCAACGACTGAGAAATACTGACTGTTGAGTTGCTCTGTACTGACTTGTGAACCGTGTGGTGAAACAAAACTTTTATCTCGGTGAAATGCTAAATTTGCAATAATGAAAGTGAATCTAATTAAATCCCAAAAGAAAATGCTGAATTTTAAACAACGAAAGTGAATCTAATTAAATCCCAAAAGAAACTAATTGTGTACTGAGTGAAAACTATGGAACTGTAATACTGAAGTACGTTATGAAAGTTACGTAACATGAAGTACAATGTCTGACTTGAAATAACCGCAAAATAAAATACTGCTCAGCTCGGAAGAAAATATCTGTTTAAGATTACCTTCTCTGTCCACTGTAAGTTAAACTGCTTACTTAGCACAACACCTGAAAATTCTGGCAACGTACCGTTTGCTCACAACAATGCAAAGTGAGATCTGTCCTGAACGAAAAGTAGCTTACCTTTTGCTCAACACGCTATTTTATGTCTGGTGAACTGATGCTCTCTAAAGCCAACTGAAATCAGCAAATGGAGCAACTAAAGAAAAATAAGCTACAGTATTGAATTTGTATTGTGTTAAGAAAGAATCCTGATCATGTTCTACACTCTGTCATCTGTTTATGTTCTTCGCGAACGGGACATGGTGGGCTATCGAAGAAGTCTGGTTCTTCTCGGGTGCTCACAGCCGTCTGTGGTTATAGCATAAGCAACCTCAAAATGAGAACATTTGTCTTCATAAATTATCGTCCTCTTGACTTGTCAGATAGTTATATACGTCTCATCTTCGTCCATTTGTTACTCATACATGCATTAGACATGAATTTTATCACTTGTGTTATTTCCTCACAAATGCAAACAAGAAAAAGGTTTCCTGCTCCAGTTGACGTCAGCAGATACCCAGTATGACAGCAGTTGCTGTGATACGGGACTCCAGTCTCCTGCGTCACAAGCTGTCCCAGTGAGCGAACGTGCTGTCCTCTTCAACAGAAGTCTTTGTGCAGGGATGGAGAAAGACATCGGCAACGGCGAACTGCAAGCACTAGAGGTACTGTGAAACTTCTGCCCAATTACAAAACAACAAACGCACCCTGCATTATATATTTACACAGTTATACACGACGAGGCATTTGAAACTGTTTTGGTATTATTTGAAAAACTAGAAATCAAATTAAAAAAGAAAAATTGTTCGTCTCGAAGAGGGACCTCCAATGACACCAAACTCCACCCCCCTGCCCCACCCCCAAGGCGCGGGAGAGGGAGGGGGCCTACTTTCTATTGAGGATTCGGATTCTCTCGGAAAAATGCGTAACTTCTGCAGTAATTTTTTTTTTTTTTCGGTGCGTTATAGATAGCGCTGTAATCGACAAAAATTAAATTGCGTTAAAAACTGTTTAGGAATGTTAATATTTCTACATCCACGTGATTACTCTGCTATTCACAATAAAGTGCCTGGCAGAGGGTTCAATGAACCACCTTCATGCTGTCTCTCTACCGTTCCATTCTCGAACAGCACGCGGGAAAGATGAGCGCTTACATTATTCCGTGCGAGCCCTGATTTCTCTTATTTTATCGTGATGATCATTTCTCCCCACGTAGGTGGGTGCCAACAGAATGTTTTCGCAATCAGAGGAGAAAACTGGTGATTGAAATTTCATGAGAAGATCCCGTCGCAACGAAAAACGCCTGACTTTCCGTCTATTACTACGAACTGTGACCTTTCTGAAAGGAAATCACGAATCCAGTCGCACAACTGAGACGATAATCCGCAGGCACGCAGTTTGATTAGAAGACGCTTGTGAGGAACGGTGTCGAAAGCCTTCTGGAAATCTAAAAATATGGAATCAATTTGACATCCCCTGTCGATAGCACTTATTACCATGAGTATAGAGAGCTAGTTGTGTTTGCAAGAACGATATTTTCTGAATCAGTCCTGACTATATGTCAATAAATCGTTTTCTTCGCGGTACTTCATAATGTTCGAATACAGTATATGTTCTAATACCCTACTGCAAATCGACGTTAGTGATATAGGGCTGTAGTTCCCTCTTTGGGTATTGGTGTGACTTGAGCAATTTTCCAGTCTTTAGGTACGTACCTTTCTGTGAGCGAGTGGTTGTATGTAATTGCTAAATATGGAGCTATTTTATCAGCATACTCTGAGAGGAACCTGACTGGTATACAATCTGGCCTTGCCTTTATTAAGTGATTTCAGCTGCTTTGTTACACCGAGGATATCTACTTCGATGTTTCTCATCTTGGCAGTTGTTCTTGATTGGAATTCAGGAATATTTACTTCGTCTTCTTTGGTGAAGGAGTTCCGGAAAAGCGTGTTTAATAACTCTGCTTTCGTGGCACTGTCATCAGTGACTTCACCGTTGTTATCGCACATTGAAGGTATTGATTGTGTCTTGCCTCTGGTGTGCTTTATGTATGACCAGGCTGTCGTTCTAAAATCTTCAATAAGAAACGGGTTTTATAGCAAAAAAGACTCCGGAATGCAATTGCTTTGTCCACCTTTTTGGTGTAATTTCTTTCACATTTATGACGCTCAGTTTGCTTTATCCTATGGGGATTCTTTACTTGCCAACAACGAGTATTATACCGATTAAATTGACTGCGATTCGTAAAAGTTGATTCATGAGAGAAAATTATCTGTGAAATAAAATCCTCATAGGCTGCTAGTTGTTGTCGTATCCAACTGCAAATGTTCAAGCGGTTTTAAAAGTCTTTCTCATGTAATTCTTGATGTCAACGATGTTGTTGTTGTGGTCTTCAGTCCTGAGACTGGTTTGATGCAGCTCTCCATACTACTCTATCCTGTGCAAGCTTCTTCATCTCCCAGTACCCAACGCAGCCTACTCCCTTCTGAATCTACTTAGTGTATTCATCTCTTGGTCTCCCTCTACGATTTTTACCCTCCATGCTGCCCTCCAGTACTAAATTGGTGATCCCTTGATGCCTCAGAACATGTCCTACCAACCGGTCCCTTCTTCTAGTCAAGTTGTGCTACAAACTCCTCTTCCCCCCAATTTTATTCAGTACCTCCTCATTAGTTATGTGATCTACCAATCTAATCTTCAGCATTCTTCTGTAGCACCACATTTCTAAAGCTTCTATTCACTTCTTGTGTAAACTATTTATCGTCCACGTTTCACTTCCATACATGGCTACACTCCATACAAATACTTTCAGAACGATAAGTGATGTGAATGGAATTTGCGTACATACAATATGTGCAGAACACTTCTCTGCGAAATATTTGTCGAGAGCTAAAGTGTTTCTTACAAATTATGGAGAGCAGCAATCAGTCGTCCAAACTATGCGCATCCCCCATGTTAAATTCTAATTCTGTTTCGGATTGACCGTGTTTTGCGTGGCAAGTTAAATCTCTGTTTTTGGATGATACACGGCACAGTATTATATTTTTATCTAGTCCATTCTTGAGTCCATACTTTGGTAAGGTGCAACTCATCTCTCCCAGCGACCTTTTCTATTTTAGGTGGTAGTCGTCCAGAGCAAAATCAGTTGTTTGCGTCACCAGTATCTTCATGGATTGGTAGATCCTTATTATTCCAGATCTTTTTGTACTCGTTCTTGAGAGCATTTATGCGTCGTAGTTGACGGGATGGAATGTGGTTTCGTACTGGTAGACAAAATGGTTCAAATTGCTCTGAGCACTATGGGACTTAACTTCTGAGGGCATCAGTCCCCTAGACTTAGAACTATTTAAACCTAACTAACCTAAGGACATCACACACACCCATGCCTGAGGCAGGATTCGAACCGGCGACCGTAGCGGTCGCGCGGTTGCAGACTGTAGCGCCTAGAACCGCTCGGCCACCCCGGCCGGCGTACTGGTAGACATTCCGTAGGCGTTGACTGATGACACTAGCAATCATTCTCACATTGTTATTTAGCTGGACGTCTGTTTCTTATGCATATGGACTACTTAGCCAAACTGGAGCACAATAATCGTCGCTTGAGAAAACTGGACTCAGAGCAGAGAAACGTAGGGTGGAAGCCGATGCTCTCCAGGTTGTGACACACATCTTTTTGATAAAGCTGTTTCTCGTTTTCAGTATTTCGGGTATTTTTGATAGATGATCTCCAAAAAAGAACGGTCTATCTGGGGTTACCCCAAGATGCTTAGGGGTTGTATTGCAAGTGTAGTGTTTTCAAATTGTATGTTGCGTTTTCTTCTGGTGAGTTTATTAATTAGGTGAAAGCAGGAATCCTCTGTTTTGGTGGCGTTAGATTGGAGTCACCATTTGGGAAAGTTCTTTCACAGAACAACTAGATCTCCGTTAGAACTGCTTTTGACTGTTAGTTGTAGCTACACCTTGTTGCAAGTATTTAGTCGTTGGCGTAACCAAACTTCCTTGATTTTGTTTTTGGCATGTCTGCTTTGTACAAACTGAAGAGAAATGGAGCAAGAGCTGATCCGTGTGGTAAATCTCTTTTGATTTACTTGGAGATATGATGTTGTATACCAAGACTACTTGTAACACTCGGTCATTTAGCATATTGTTGATTAGCCGAGATGTTGGTTTGCAAGGAATTACACGAAGAAGCTTGTATATCACTTCTCTTAGGACTGTATTGTTGCCCATTGATAGGTGAATGAATGCAGCTACGGTGTTAAGTTTACTTTGAAATCCTGGCTCGTTGGAGGTGGAGAGTAACAGAATTTTATTTATGCAACTTCGTTTTGGCTGGATGCCTGCTTGTTCAAGCGGGACTGTCTCAAGTAATCTTGTACTGGGTCTATTATCGATTAGTCGTTCAAGTAGCTTGCAGGTCACACTTAGCGGGGCTATTATTCGATAACTCTTAGGGTTATCAGCTGATTTGCCAGGTTTTAGGTACTATTGAGGTTATCTTCGAGCATTTAAATTCTTGCAGTATGTTATAAAATGAAAGCATAGAAAGCAAAGGACCACAGAGCAGTAAGTTGATGCAGTTTTTCTCCAGTACAGTTAGTGATGCACCTTTCGCTTATGTGTGGGTTTATGTTTTTATTGAGATCCCCGTTGTACTGTAATGGTTTTTAAATGCTCATTATTACGCTTTTGTTGATGTTTTTGCAGCCCACATAAAATCTGTTCATATCATATCTTTGTGTACGCTAAGGCTGACAGATTTACTGCATATTGTTCGTCAAGTAGTACACCATCAGCGCATACTACCACTTGCGGCGTGACGGGGTCGGTTGTCTGCGTTTTTGTTATCGCTATCGTCCAGTCCACCTACCTCGACCATATTCTTGCCCATGTCCCTTCACTCTGTAGCAGCATATAGGTGTTGGGCAGTGTAAAGCAGCCATGATGAAACCACCACCTAATACCTGCCACACAGAGGCCTCGTAACTCTAGTTGAAAGTCAGTTCCTGCAAGTTCATGATATAAAAAATCGGACGTTCGGGATCTTCAGTCTACTTGCAGAAATGCGTTTGAAATTAGATTAACTCTGCATTTTATTCATACTGAAACACATGAAATGGCTATCAAGTCTGTATTTAATATGGTAAAACGTTATCATTCATAGTTCACTGTCTGTATAATATATAATATTCCCTAGAAAGGCAGCCATAATTTTAGTAAGTCCGACCCGACTAATTATCACGTTCTACCGGTCACAGACCCACAACTACTGGCGAGTTAAACGTTCGGTCGTTTCAGTGGTCTTCTTCGTAAGAGTTGCTCGCCAAAATATTCCGTGCACAGCACGAAACACGCCACGCGGAGATGTTGCTACGATCTGACGATCTGAAAGCTCTCGCGCTCATATCTCTCAAAGTATTTAATTTAGAAACACCAAACCTTCATCGAATTGTTCGTAACTCCAGTCGCTTCAGCCACAATATGTTATAACCGAAATTAGATCACTATTTCCTCATATTACAGAGTATTTTTATGAAGCGATCTGACATCGTGTTATCCATAGACCGACTAGCAAGCGGCTCTCTCTCTCGAGGTACTCTCCTCTCTGCACACTCCTCTTTTCGCGTGGGAGCGGCGTAATTCTGATCGGCTGTTGATCTAAACGACCAATCAGAACGTTCCTTCCAGATCATTATCGCGGCAAATCTTGCCTTATCCAATCACTAATTCGATAGTAATTAATGTCAGCAAAACTTCTAATTCTTGTATTTTGGTTAATCAAACGAACTGCGAAATATTCTTCAAATTGATAAATAAACTTATTAGGCCTCTAGCTTCCAATCTGGTTACTTTTATACAAAAGCAAGAGCACACCCTCATACACCACCTGAATCGTGGTTCCAACATAACTTTCCCACGGTTCGTTATTACAGGGTTTCTTGTAAAATGAAATATTAAATTGTAATGTATGTCCCACATACACCCTCTCAATCATTCTCACGCATTCACACGGAAAAATATAATCAAATAATAACTTTGACCTATTTTGGTATTACGTAATGTATAGTGACTAAAGTTTAAAAAAATCCTAATTAATTGATTTTTATGCACTGCTAACTTTGGAATGGCTTCAAATCTGTTATTGTTCCTAACTTGGTTTTAAAAAACAAGTGTGGGCTTGAGGAATTTTAGGTAATTCAGAACTGTAATAAATAATAACTATGATAATAGTTATAAATAATAACTATAATAAATAAAAATCTGAAATTTTGACAGCATCATTCCATTAATAGCAAAGGCCTGTGTACCAAATTTGAACAAAATCGGATAATAACTAATATGGATTACTTAGATTCGTAGAGGGTAAGAACCTTCATATCGACTGAATGTTGTGCTATGCAGTTCTCACGGCAAGCAGTGTCAGCTGTGCTGTGAGCAAAACGAAAAAAAAAACCACCCTGCATCTACCGTACTAGAAGTTTGCGTGCCTTACTGCAACGAATGTCATCTCGTAGAAACTTGCTGCGTTACGCACTATTGCATTTTTTGGAGTTGTCCTTATGAACGGTGACTGTGCATTGTCCGACAGACACCCACGGAAGTTGTAACCTCCCCCTCACTTATCGACCTCAATGACAGTGAAAAATTAAACCGCATCTACCTAATGAAAATCTGGGAAAAGCAATCGTCACTGAAGTTAATCTGTCGGTAAAGAGGTAGGAAAGTGTTACATCTAAATGAAAGGAAAAATGCAAATGAAATTGGTGGAAATTAATTTAGAAAAAGGGTAAAGTTAATAAAGAAAGTAAATGTGCGGTCGTTACGTTAACAGTTAACTGGCGTTAATGAAATATTTGGGATTTGGGGAAAATTACGGTCGCCAGTCCTATGGACAACTGCTATAATAACTGAAAAAGAAAGGTTAATGCACATATAATTAGCACTAAACCCATGGCAACTGAAGGTTGACACGTGTTGTGTGAAAACGAATGTTTGTTAGAAGTATTCAAACTTAGTATTGGCCTCCTACTACCTATTCACACATAACGTAGCACAATCGCTATATTTGTAACCACTTTCATTTTGTCAACAGATGTCCCCTTCCCAGGCTGGTTGATTTAGCACTATTAACCAAAAAGAATCGCTACAATGTTCACTTGAAGAAGAAGCAGCGGAGAGAAATAACAGTTCCACACTAAGACAGGTACATTATATTGTGATCTGTCTCTGCATTGTGAGCCTAGGAACATGTGGAACGACAGATGCGTACAACTGGAAGCTCAAAGTGGGGAAAGATGCATCAAGGCAGGCAATGATGACGGAGCCCGCTGTTAATGGTTGCTGTGTATCTGAGGAAGGGATGGACAGTTCGCTAGTCGAAGCGGAAAACGCTCTACGTTAAACATCGTGAGATCACTGATCTGAATAATAGTCCCAGTTGTAAAGTTCTATAAGCCAAAATGTTCTGTGCCCTTGTGCGTTGATCTTAATAAAATGAGTTCTCTCTTTGAGACGCTATTGCAGCAATACGTTTTATAAACCAGTATCATGCGGGAAGAGAGGCATTGCCCAAACCGACAGCTGTTTCAACAAATAAAGCTATTGATTCATCAGCTATCGACAACCTCAAAAAAATTACATTATTCCAGTGAAAAAAATCCATAGTTACTTGCATATCGTGGTATGTCAGAAAGATTCGAATATTAAAAACATGGAAACATACTGTCCTCTTTGCATGCTATCATTTTGTAACATCTAGTTTTGATGTTTCAAATCGTTCACGAAATACGATGGATGTTACGAATATTTTATTCTGTCTTTATCATTTGCTTGTGCAAGTAGTTCTCACTGTACTACTTATACACCATTTTCTCGAGGCTGTATATAGATATAGATCCTCTTCCAAATTTAAAGAATTATTCAATATCTTAGCTACATTTTGCAAGGAGCGATGCATGATCACTGTGCACCAAAACCAAACTCATAGCGAGTAACTCAATTTTATAGGCAATTCATCACGAAGCACTATGGAGCCATCACCAGCTTGCACAGTGTCTTATTAACAACGTGGTCCATGGCTTGGTCTGTGGCACTCTCGAACCCTACCAACTCAAATCTGGACTCATCTGACCAGACCGTGGTTTTCCAGTCGTCCAGGGTCCAACCGATATTTCGCCACACTGTACTAACAGATACATTCGTCCTACGTACCACATTCACTTCTGCGGTACTTTCACGGAATGTTCGTTGTCTGTTAGCACTGATGATGCTACGCAAACGCCACTGCTCTGGGTCGTTAAGTTAAGGCCGCCGGCCACTGCATTGTACATGGTGAGAGGTGACCCACAGACATACAGAAAACAGGGCAAACGCATTGCAAATGCGGAATATGTGGGTGGAGGCGACTAGATGCAGTGAGGTACAGTGCTATATACTACGCGTCCCGATCCCAAATATGGTGGATTTGCGCTAGGTGTTGGCAGCTGTACTACGAGGATCACTCCAAAAGAAATGCACACTATTTTTTTTAAATCCATCTTTTATTCTACATGTCTGAAAGTTTTACAGTGTGTAGATACATCCTTTAGGATGGTGCGAGTGTAGGCATACCATAACTTTTCGGGCACTGTACAGATATAAAAGATAACTGCACTGTTTGTGTAAAATGTGTATATATTGCAGTGTAATGTTACTGTGGCTTATGTTGCGGCATGACCGGAGAAAATGAGTGTGTGTCCTATCATGAGGGATGTAGAGGTGGCACATTGATAACTGTGAGGGTATGAGATAGATTTTTAAGAGGTAAATTATGTACGCTATAGATACTCAGATTCATTCCAGAACCACAGCCATCAAGAGGGTACATTACCTGTTCATCGATTGGTGTCAGACTGCAGCAGCAATCGTAATATTTAATTGTAGTTACACCGGTAAATATATTCCTGGTTCCCAATATTCATGTGAATCTTGTATGTATTTGATGATCTGTAGACAACTTTTGTGGGGTTTAACTGCCTGTGCAATATAGCGATGTGTACAAAATAGTTTTTTTTTTTTTGCCGCTGAAAGTCTCGTCCCCGGAAAACAATGGAGAATGATGCTCCCACATCGGCAGCTGCAGCAGTTTGGCGACTGAATTCAGTGACAGATGGGCTGTCCCATTAGGGTTGATAGGAAGAACGTACCCTATCCTATTCTGAGAAGCACTGCAACATCTCTCTCGGCACTGGACTCACAGTGCAGCTGTGTGTCATTGCACCAGCAACGGTGCCTAGGTGGACATGTGTTTGGAACAGGTATTTCTTGGGTCTCATGTACGAAAGAGATGCTGCTGCCTCGTGCTTGTGGGACCTGAATGGACATCGGTGAGTGGCTTGGCAGTTGATGGCCGTGTCATCACTTTGCAGGGGCTGCTGGTGCACCCTGACCTCAGCATCGGGCATTGGGTGGCAGGAAGTGTTTTTTTATTAGCCATCTTTTGTTTAAACTATATTCCATCGATTTAACCACCAATAGGATTCCATGAATTAAAAAAAAACTGCCCCATACATGAGAAGAATATCGATTTTATTAATTTGCATAAATTTTATATATCAACATGGTGTTAGCAGTGCAATAGTTAGAGAGAGGGTGTGTGTGAGTGGGTCACATGGAGCACAACAGCAGGTTAAGTGCAGAACACTACATTAATTTGAACAAGTTTTATGTACAATGCAGTACAATAGTTTAAAAGGGTGGATGACAAAGAGGAATCCGCCAGAAATGACGTTCAAAAGCATGTGAAATTCGTAAAGTGTACCAGAAAATGGTGGGAGAACATAAGTAAGTACTTAATTTGGTATCAAAGGTGGTCCAATAGTTTAAGGAAATGAGGGTGACATAGAAAACCACTTAACAGAACTATAGGTTAAGTGCCGACAAAGGGCCGAACTTTAGGTTAAAACACCCAGTCTACAGTGCTGAACATTAGGTTATGCAACATGTTTGCCCCATGTAATCACTTCTTACAAGACCTACACGTTACCAAACACCAGAGAATGATGAGCAAGAGAAATCCAACCCCCACAAACTGAATGTTTTTATACCCTTGAATTTCCTGTTATGAGATCCTTCCTCTCCACCAATTTCCATATATTCCATACACAGCAATCGATTTCTGGACAAATTCTTGCGCTAAATAAATTAACTGTATTCCATACACCGCCATAAATAATTAAATAATATTCCATACATTTTCTAAAGTGTTTAAACAATATTCCACACACTGGAATCGAATTCCCTGCAAATGACCGATCAATTGAGTCTCTTTTCCTGCCAATTTCTGGGAAGGACGTTGGGAGGGGAGGGGGCTTACCAGAGGGGAAGAAGTTAATTAATTGATTAGTTTAATTAAGTAGTCAATCAAATTGATAAGAGTGAGATGGGCTATGGAATAACTCAGACCTGAAAGTGTACCTGTAGCAGCGAGGGGTGAGGTTTCCTGAGTGGGGATGGGAGTTAGAGGGGGAGGTGCACAATAGGTTAAGTGCCTGTCAATCAAAAGGAAGGATCCTCCTAGTAGAACAATAGGTTAAGTACCTGTCAATCAAAGGAGAACAATAGGTTAAGGACCTGTCAATCAAAGGAGAACAATAGGTTTGCCCCTGAGTGCATACCTGCCTCTGAGGTAGGCAACCTGCACTAACAAAATCCGCTGATGGCTGCTTTGCTCTACTACTCAAATGTACTGTTCACTAACGAGGCTTCATTTCAATATGCTAAAAGTTATTCCAGCATTGGGAGACTATTGTAAATGGTGAAGGAGAATTTATTATTGATGACTCAAGTCTCCATTATGTGTATCTGTTGTGTTCATAAAACTTACAGAATAGTGCTATGAACTTATGTATCAACTTAATAACTGTGTCCATGAGGGCCAGAGGTGGATCAATGTGTTATTGACTTTTTCTATTTGTGAAGCTCATTCTCTTGAATTAAGCATCCAGTTTCTCTGAAATTCTCACGACCTGTTTGCTTGCAGTCTGCACATGTACGCCATACCTACTAATTTCCGTCCCATTTGGATAATTTCTCTGTGGTGCGTCATTTCTTTATTTTCTTTTCTTTTTTTGGTCTTAGAGTGTATTGCTGCACAGTCGTTGTTAATCTCGAAATAGTAACGACATAATGCTGAACTCACGTACCATGAATACTGGATGTACTAGTAATATCTCAAACAAATACAGACACAAGTGAATCGCATGCACATAGGAACTGAATTCAACAACGAAGAACTGTAAGAGAAAACAGCAATGAAATGGACTGAGCGATTATACACAAACATAAAAACTAATTGAAATATTGTCGAAATAAATTTGGGTCAATGAGACTGCTAATCTTTGCTGCTGTGGTAATTGAAAACAGGACCAGATAACTCTACAGACACAAAAAACTATTGCCCACATGCTCTACCAGCAGACTATGGCTCTCGCTGCCTGATGCTGCAGGTAAATAACTTTTGTAGGCATAAACAAAAAATAAATGTCTGCCTGTTTTGCTGGGGACTCATTACCGCTCCCTGTCAGTGATGGCGATAGTAACACCGCTGTTTCGTTATTCATTTTCAGGAGAGGACTGGAATCCCAGAATGCAATACAAAAACAAAGGCTTCTCCAGCATTTGAGGAGGTCCTGGACGCCATTGGGTCCAGGGGCAAGTTCCAGACGAGGCTGAACATCGTCTTCGTTTGCATTGCCTCATGCTTCGACCTGATGAGTGTCAACATGTTCTACCTGGCTGTGCAGACTCCTGATCACTGGTGCTACGTCCCTGGCAGGGAGCTTTCCAACCTTTCAGTTGAGCAGTGGAAGAACCTCACCATACCGAGGTTTGTAGTGGGAAATATTTTAGGTTTCATCGATCGAATGTTTCGTCGGTTCTTGGTAGAATCTTTAATACTTTATGGATGAAAACACACGCGATACTTGTGTAATATTATATAGTATTTATTATTTATTTCACAAATCGTTTTTTGCCTTTTATGAAATCATCAGATACAAAGGTATGTGGTGCAGTGAAGTTTTATTGGACATTTTAAACTAGAATATCTGCAGAGTATCTCAATTTCCAGAGATGAAAAATGTTAATGTTAAGTTTAAGAGTAAAACTAGAGGAACTGTTTCAGTGTAAATGCGGTATAAGATTATTTAACTAAGATAAAATAAAGGAAGGAGGACGAACATTCTTCAGGTAAATTAAAGTAATGAACATATGTCCATCACACCAAGCTTAGTACTGAATGACCAGGCGCAGCTCCCTTACTCGCCACTACTAACTGCAGATGTTCCTCATAACCCCATCCTGGCCATGTTGTAAATTCCTCCCCTTATTCACGCGCCTCATTTTCCTCTATTTCAGTTACTACAATTTCTTATGTTGTGTGAAAAAATACTTTGTATAATCACAGATGACTGGCTCATCTGCTTAATTTCTCTACTACAACTTATCTGTTTGTAATGTAGGAGCTATTAAAGACAAAATTATTTTTTTCAGCCACATCTTTGGAATATGTAAAAGAATTTTGCTGTTGAATTTATTTTCTTCTATGAACAACTGTTGTAATTTGTATACAGCTAATGTGTAACATGTTTTACCTTGGTTAAATAGTCGTACATCGCATTTACACCGAAATAATCCCTGATGTTTTATTCCTAAACCTAACTTCGGAAATGGAGATAATCTGTAGATGCACCAGTTTAAAGTATTTGATCCAACAAAATTTCACTGTATCACATGCTTTAACTTTGTACCTGATGATCACGTAACAGCCGAAAACCGGTTTGAGAAATAAGTAATGAATGTTGTAGGATATTACACCACCGTTGTGTATACTGTCATTCATATTTTGGTTTTCATCTATTACAGTTGCCTATTAATTCCATGGAAGGTGAAACACAGTAAGTACAGCTTATTATAGGTGTGCGTACGGCATAAAGTCCTGGTTTAACGTTATCGTTCGGAATATGTAGCGTAAACAGGAAACGTTGCACTTTCAATATTAAAAAGTAATATACTGATGGCGCAGCTTGCTTGCTTGAAACACGGGTTATGTGCATTGGGTGCAACTACTTTCAGAGTCAGATCTTGGAGAAAAATCTCTCAGAAAGTCCAGAGAAGTTACGGTTCAATGACACTGTAAAAGGAAGGTTTGGACACAGAGCTTCTGCCTAGTTCTTCACACAACCGTCTAGTGTCTAAAATGAAAACAGCAGACAGAAAGTGGGAACATTAATCTCCAAATTTAAAAATGAGTTCAGCCGTAAGGATGATTCTAATGTAACGTTGTCTGACCATCGTACGCACAAAAATAAGCACTACCAGTACTGAAAAGCAGTTTAGACCATCCATTACGAAGATAGCTCCAGAAAAATTTCTATTACAAACAACTTTATGCAGAAGGTAACTACAGCTCAGAGCCATTGTGAACAATAATAACAATACTCAACACTCAATAACTATTCAAATTATCACAAAAATTATAACAATTAAAAAGTCAAGAATGGTGGGGTATTTCCAAAAACCACAGATCTGTATCAAGGTGATTCATTCTTCCCTTTCAAAATTTCACTCGATGATTTGCATTCTTGGCAGATGAACTTGAAATGCGTCTATACTGACGTGAAACCGGTAGCTGCGAATAAAGCACTTTTCATACTGCTATGCGGCTTCTGGAAACACCTCATCGTTCTTGACTTTTTAATTGTTATAATTTTTTTGATAATTCGAATGGTTATTGAATGTTGACTGTTGTTATTGTTAGTCACAAATTCCTATTAGCTTTTATACCGAATACGCTGTGTAAAGTGCTCCTTTTTAAAGCTTATCTTTACCAAGAATCTCTCAGTAAGAAAACAGCTGCGCAGAATCTATATCTCCATTCATACTCTGCAAACCACTGTGAAGCGTACCGTTGTACAACATGTTAAGATGTTTTCGTTTCCCATTCATGGGAAAGTGATTGCTTAGTTGTCTCTGTGCTCGCTGTAACTAGTCTTCTTTTGTCTTCGAAGTACAACATACATAGGAGGTATGGTACATTCCTTGGTTTGTCGGTTAATAATAGTTCTTGAAACTTAGTAAATAGGATGTAGAGGTATAGTTGGCTTTTATCTTGAAGCATTTTGTAAGCGGCCTGTGACGGGGTTGGGGGTTGGGTTGCGTGCGAGGGCTGGTGGAGTTAAACAAACACAGACAATCCCTCATACGACTATACACCACGTTACGTAGCACATGCACATGGCCACAATATTCTATGACTGAGCGCCTAGACCTCACGTACCTATCTCCTGTCTGCGATTGTTCTCTTTTTGTTCCAACCACCAGCTAAAGATTGATCTGAATTGTTTATTTACTAATTAGCTGCGGGTTGGGGGAGCATGCACACTGCCAGAACCACAAACATCTGGTAAAGACTCACATGTGTTCCACCAGTGCAACGTGGGCTACACTGTTCACACAAGAGGTGCAAATTAAGTGCGTGCATGACAGCTGGCATTTTTCGGAGAGTAATTTCTCGGGTTCTGTTGGTCACAGAGACAAGGGGTCAAGTGTTCTGGATAACCTTAGACCTAGAGACCATTTGTATACTTTCGGAATAACGGGCATGCTGTCGCTTTTTGTTTTTCTTTCCGGTTTGGTCATTTGAGGACAACGTTAATTCGCGTCAGTTTCTTTTCTTCTGGGCTTTCTCATTGTCCAATATTCTTTCATTCTCGTGCTTTGCAACCTTCTTCGCTCTTCTGACTTTGCTGTGGGTCTAGTTCCGTCTTCGAAACCTGTGAAAGCCTAGATTTTTTATTTAAAAACTACTCTTTTGTGTTACCTGTTTCCTGTATTCCTATTTCTTCTAGACGCCTTTTCACCTCTTGTACCCAGTGTATTTCGGTTCTCTTGTCCACCAGAAACAGTATTATTTGCTGTGTTAACCTCCCATCGTCCATTCTGAGTATGTGTCCAAAGATCAGACTCCTCCTTTCGCTGCTGATGTCCGAGATTCTCTCTACCTTGGTGTATAGTTCCTGGTTCTCTCGTCTTCTAAATTGACTACCTTGTGTTCTTCGAGGTCGCACTGTCCTCCTGAGAATTTTTCGTTCCACGCGTTCTAGTCTCTTACGTACTCCTGTTCTTACTAGGTTAAGAATTTCTGCTGCATGTAAGACTATTCTACAGTACAGAGTCAAAATTTAAACAATACACATTTCCTCCAGCCCAGGAAAACTGAACATATCGGTTGGTTGAAACTGGCAGAAGTAAAGCTGTGAGTACCGGGCGTGAGTCGTGCTTCGGCAGCTCAGATGGTAGAGCACTTGCCCGCGGAGGACAAATGTCCCGAGTTCGACTCTCGGTTGGGCACACAGTTTTAATCTGCCAGGAAGTTTCATATCAGCGCACACTCCGCTGCAGAGTGAAAATCTCATTCTGGAAATATCGGTTGGTTCTTATAACATTAGGTGTGGTCTAGGGTGGCCTTAAGAGGCTTAAAAAGCACCATTTGTTCATGGGCAGTTCCTGAGAAAACCTAAAAGAAAAAAAAAAAAAAAAAAAAAAAAAAAAAAGGTGTCAAAAGCACCAATTTAGCGATATCGACTTCCATAATTTCTACTAACGGCAAATAGTCGAAATTTTTATCATATGTTTTTAAGATGATGTTATTCAGGAACCTGGCAGTTTTCTTCAGTATCACAACCATTAGCAAGATCCAGAGATTTAAAGTTACCGTACTTGCGCTTGTAACATATGGAGGTAATATCTCTTGTGAGGCATAAATGTAGCTTTAACTCACGTAGTTAACATATGGAAAAAACTCTAGGGTCACCACAAGGGTTCTCAGGTCACAAAATAATGTTTGTAGCCAACATTTTTTCGCCAAAAAAACTTTGTGACGCCTTGTCTCAGGAAAAACAACACTTCACGCCTGTACAAATACGCCCAAAGTGTTACTGCAATGACAAAAATTGGCTGAAAAGAAAACCCGGAAAGATTGCAAGTAAAATATTTCTAATAATATTTTTTCTATTTTAAGATATCATGAGTCAGACATTTCGGTGATCTGCTATAAATGCGCAAAGAACCCAAGAAAAATGTCAATCAAACTATTTTGTGTTAAACTTATATTATGCTTTCTCATTGTCTGTATGTGTCAAAGTAACTAAATTTGTCGAATTACACACATCAAAAAAAGTTTTGCATCACCTTGGTTCCAAGAGTTCCACAACCCGTACAGAAAATTGGAATAGAGATCAACATAAACATCATGTCCGCCCTTTTTATTGCTCATTAAAACCACACATTGCATGTTGTACTACCATACAGCGAGACCTTCAGAGGTGGTGGTCCAGATTGCTGTACACACAGATACTTCTAATACCCAGTAGCACGCCCTCTTGCATTGACGCATGCCTGTATTCGTCGTGGCATACTATCCACAAGTTCATCAAGGCACTGTTGGTCCAGATTGTCCCAGTCTTCAACGGCGATGCGGCGTAGATCCCTCAGAGTGGTTGGTGGGTCACGTCGTCCATAAAGAGCCGTTTTCAATCTATCCCAGGCATGTTCGATAGGGTTCATGTCTGGAGAACTTGCTGGTCAATCTAGTCGAGCGATGTCGTTATCCTGAAGGAAGTCATTTACATGATGCGCCCGATGGGGGCACGAATTGTCGTCCATAAAGACGAATGCCTCGCCAATATGCTGCCAATATGGTTGCACTATCGGTCGGAGGATGGCATTCACGAATCGTACAGCCGTTACGGCGCCTTCCATGACCACCAGCGGCGTACGTCGGCAGCACATAATGCCACCCGAAATCAGCAGGGAACCTCCACCTTGCTGCTCTCGCTGGACGGTGTGCCTAAGGCGTTCAGCCTCCAAACACGTCTCCGACGATCGACTGGTTGAAGGATATGTAACACTTATCGGTGAAGAGAACTTGCTGCCAATCCTGAGCGGTCCATTCGGCAGGTTGTTGGGCCCACCTGTACCGCGCTAGTGGTGTCGTGATTGCAAAGATGGACCTCGCCATGGACGTCGGGAGTGAAGTTACGCATCATGCAGCCTATTGTGCACAGTTTGAGTTGTAACACGACGTCCTGTGGCTGCACGAAAAGCGTTATTGAACATGGTGGCATTGCTCTCAGGGTTCCTCTGAGCCATAATTCGTAGGTAGCGGTCATCCACTGTAGTAACAGCCCTTGGGCGGCCTGAGCGAGGCATGTCATCGACAGTTCCTGTCTCTCTGTACCTCCTCCATGTCCGAACAACGTCGCTTTGGTTCACTCCGAGATGCCTGGACACTTCCATCGTTGAGAGCCCTTCCTGGCAGAAAGTAGCAATGCGGACGCGATCGAACGGTGGTATTGACCGTCTAGGCATGGTTGAACTACAGACAACACGAGCCGTATACCTCCTTCCTTGTGCAATGACTGGAACTGATCGGTTGTTTGACTCCCTCCGTCTAATAGGCGCTGCTCATGCATGGTTGTTTACATCTTTGGGTGGGTTTTGTGGCATCTCTGAACAGTCAAAGGGACTGTGTCTGTGATACAATATCCACAGTCAACGTCTATCTTTAGGAGTTCTGGGAACTGGGGTGATGCAAAACTTTTTTTGATGTGTGTATGTCAATGAACTGTCAAAGGTTCACTGAAGTGTAGAAATGGTTTTATATAAGCAGCATACCTTGCTGTAGGAGGGAAAAGAAGGGTGCTAGCGGAGAAACATTCCTGTCGGAGCACAAACGAGGCGGCTATGTTCTTCTTTAAAAAACTCTGACAGAAGATGTGGGGTATCAGCCCCTCAACTCTCATACCACCTTCCTCATCAAAAATTTTGGCAAGCTGACATATTCGCGCTTTTTTGTGCTGAAACAGAGTAGCAGGCAAACAGTGACGGTGAAAGAGAGACGAGACAGTGTCGGTGAGAGAGAAAGAGAGAGGAGCCAGTGACGGTGGGAAAGAGAAAGTGGTAGTGTAAGAGAAAGAGAGATGGATGAAGACAATAACAGTTCCATTAAAAGAGAGAGGAGAGAGGCAGTGTGAGTAAAAAAAGGAAGTGAGTGGATGGAGATAGAAGCAGTGGGAGAAGAAGAGAAAGGAGACATTGGAAATGAAAAGTACAGATGAGCGGAGACCATTCAGTGGCCTGGGGATCTGAACACTCTCAGACCAGCGGACTTTAACACGTAGGTATGGACCGAAATTTTAAGGTTTCGTTGGACCGCCGGAGTATGGCGGGGACAGTGGCAGTGAGAAAGAAAGAAAAATGGAGACAGTGTAACTGATGATGATGATGATGATGATGATGATTTTTGGTTTGTGGGGCACTCGACTGCGCGGTTATCAGCGCCCGTACAAATTCCCAATCTTTACTCAGTCCAGTCTCGCCACTTGTATGAATGATGATGAAATGATGAGGACAACACAAACACGCACTCCCCAGGCGAAGAAGATCCCCAATCTGGCCGGTAATCGAAACCTGGACCCCGTGATCTAGCAGTGCTAGCCACTAGACCACGAGCTGCGTATAGTGTAACTGAGTGAGGAGACAGTGGCAGTAGGGTATACTGTAAACCAATGGGTGAAAAGGGAGATAATGTGAGAGACGTATGTAGACTGTGGCAGTGAGAGGGAGATGCTAAGTATGAAGGCTTAACTTTAAAGAGAGACTGTGTAAGACGATTTAGAACGCTCTGTGTTAAAAGAGCGCGAAAACGTCCACATGCTAAAATGTTAGGCGTGCAAAACGGAATGAGGATTGAGGCAGTTGGTTTCCCACTTTTCTGTCAGAGTGTTTTAAAGAGGATCGTGTTAGCCTTTTCTTGTGCTCCGACAGGAGCGTTTACATAATTGCTATTTCTGCCACACGGTGTACTTGCAGTACAGTATACCATATAGTTGTACTGCACAGCCTCTCTATTCGACTATTGGTTCCGTAAACAAACAAAATCGCTGTCGACACATTTCTCGCCATTAATGTTAATTCATCCTAAGTGTTCTGTTAATGTTTTTTACGAGTGCACACATAACCGTTTCGCGGCGTGGCTGGCTGTTCATCTATCCATGCGATATGCGAACGAAAGTGTCCACTCGTAAAATTCAGTTACACAGATGACAAGTTCCCCTCAATCAGAATAATCACCGAATCAGGATCAAGTCCATGTTTGCTGATTCCGTAACAGTGGCGACGCGGCTAGCTGTTACCTTGACGATGTGACACAGGACTGTGGAACTCGCACCTTTCATAACACTTCGCTGATACTGTTGAAAAAACTGTAAAACACACGGCCTTTACGGTGAAAGCCTTGACCATATCTCACCAAAGTGCTGGAATTTCCGTTTTCGCACGCCACGACTCCGGCACTATGTGTAGCGTCCACCGCTAAGGCACTAACTAGAGCACTGTATAGTATAAACTAGACAATCCACCATTTTGAAGGTGCTCGTTTAAAACTCTACGGAACACTTACACTTTTTAATATGTTCTTAAATTCATCAAATGTACATTCCTTGCGCAGATAATGTTACAGCGTAGTAAATGTATTCGCTCAGATTTGACTTTAAGAGGCAAGCAAATTAAAGTAGGTGACTAGACGAGTATTTCGAGATATGATACATTCACTTACGTTCCACGCAAATCATACGTTGCTCTACTACATATTTACCAAATACTGTTGAAATACGTCTCCAGTATTGTATTTTCGGGTCTAGTGAAGCAGGGGATACAACCCGTCGGCTTTGACCAATGACGTCGTACATTAGTAATGTCTTCACTTCGAGGCATAGATAGTAAAACAGTTCTGTGTTCCGAAAATTATTCGCAATGATATTGAGGTAATTTGGAGTGCTAGTTTGTTATTGTAGAACAATTTATACTGTCTTATTTTCGTTTATAGGAATGGATTTGTCTGTTTGTGGGTATGTAATTTTCGTTACTGTCTCTCTAGGCAAGCTTCGGTTATTCTTCGATATTTCCCTGCGATAAGTTCACTTTTCCATTTGCTTCTTTCACTGTATTTCACTATTTTGACATATTTCACTGTTTTTTTTCCACCAATATGTGTATTTTCTTGTTGTGAAGTACGTAATAGAAATTTCTCAGCTGTCGATCTTCTTTCGTTTCCCAGCACTAGTATCAGTACATTTTCGAATGTGTACTTGCTGTATCACAGGCGAAACCCCTGACACAACTAAAATTTGTATCCCGTCCTTCACTTCGCCTTTACACCGACACTATATATATCAATTGGCGAGCAAGATACAAATGTTGCATATAGCTATATAGCTCAAGTAACGAATGGGATACTATTAGCGTCAAGGTAACAAGAAAACTACCCCATAGTGAAGTACGGGTACAATTTCTACATGTGTCGTCTTCTTGTCTCCGTGTAGTTCAGTTGTGGTACAGGTTGCAAATGTAACTTGTGCCTATTTCCACCTTTTCGTTACCAGTGTACATATATAGAGGTCAACGGAAGTCTGGTATACATATATTACATACTTTGGTCCTTCTGTCATCAGTAGTACTGATATGTACGTAACAAAGGACTGTCAGAAATAGCGGAGACGAAATGAACAACACATCTACAATTTTATCCCGTGTTCCACTTACGGTTTACTGAAGCGGAGGATACATCGTTCAAGTGAATAACAGAACAGTAATGCTAGTGAAAACGAAGAAATCGGCTTACGACAAACTCGTTTTCCGTACTGTACTCAGGCAACACACTTCGAGTGAGCTATTAATTTGTATCGGGTGTTTCATTTACAGTTTAGTGAAGCAGGGGACACATAGTTCAAGTGAACAACAGGACAGCAATGCTAGTTGAAACTAAGAAATCGACGTACGCTGAACTTGTATCCCGTACATCACTTAAGCAATACAGTTCTAAAGAGTTTCGAGATATAACTGACATACATGTAACGTGATGTATTCTTTGTTAGTAATATATTTCATTCATTTCTTTCTATTGTATTTTGCGGAGAAATACTAAGATACAAACACGCGATATCGTTAACGTGAAAATGCTTCTGGCCCTTATATATGTGAAGTACAGTTTTTCTCTCTTGCATTCCTTTGTTTCTGAACATTCTTCTCAGCTCTTTCATCTTTGTAATACATGCTCTCTGGCCAATTCTGACGTCATTGGTCAAAGCTGACGGGTTGTATCCCTGCTAAACTAAACCCGTATTTTCTGGTTTATGTATGGTATATCTACGTAGGTTTACGATAAGTAAGAGTTGCATTCGTAAACAGTTACGGAATAACGTTAAAATGGAACACAACAGGCATGAAATTCTAGTGTCTGATTCCACTCGTCAGCTTTGAGCAATGACGTCATACCAGAGGCAAGGATGCTAGATAGAGGCAATATTTGAAAGCAGTGGATGATATCCCTAAACAAAGGAATGTAGCATACGATAAAATTAGTCACAGTTCACGCTGTTATTTACTTAGGCGCGAATTGCATCGAAACGAACTGAAGATGATAGAGGTAAATAAGAGCAAAACCAAAGAGAAGTATTTATGCTTGAAGTAAATTACCGTTTAATTTATGTGAGAAGGAAAATAACGAGAACCTTTAAATAAAATTCATTAAGCATAGCGCGTGTTGAAGTCTTAAGATTATAAAATGGCGTTAATTTATAACAATAATTATTGAATCTAAGGGGTTTGGGGCGAGGAGAAACTAAAATGTAATACAACTACGCGAAAATGAAATAAATAATAACATATGTGAAACAGTAGCATGAAATTCGGAGACTGACACAACAATCCTAAAAAAAAAGACAGTACACAAATAAAAAAATTCACAAAAAGTAACAAGTATCGGAATCGATAACTAGAATTGACCTATATACGTTAATTCTAATTACCAATTGCAATATTAGTTACTTTTTCGCAGGAGTTTAGAGAGCAATTACAAATGCAGAAATCCTATAACATTCCAGTACACACACCTGCTGCAAAAACGATCTGAATAATGAACAGCGTAATAGTTGGAATCAGTAACTCGAATTGACCTCTTATATAGTATAATTCTAGTCACCGATTCCAGCATTTGTCACTTTTCCCAGTATTTTAGAGATAAATTACAAACGTAGAAATCCTATTACGTTTCAGTGTACACACCTGCTGGAGAAACGATCTAAATAACGAACAATGGAAATATTGGAATCGACCGCACTCGTGGTCGTGCGGTAGCGTTCTCGCTTCCCACGCCCGGGTTCCCGGGTTCGATTCCCGGCGGGGTCAGGGATTTTCTCTGCCTCGTGATGGCTGGGTGTTGTGTGCTGTCCTTAGGTAAGTTAGGTTTAAGTAGTTCTAAGTTCTAGGGGACTGATGACCATAGATGTTAAGTCCCATAGTGCTCAGAGCCATTTGAACCAATTTTTTTGAAATATTGGAATCGATAACTAGAATTGACATATGGAGGAGGTAAGTTCTAATTACCGATTCCAACCACTCGGTGGTTCATAATTTTGGACACGTTTGCTGTAAGTGCGTGAACTCGGTTTTTGTAGGATTTGTAGAGTTCTTATTGATCGCTGGACTACCGCGAAAAAGTAATAAAATAGTGAAGAGAGTAGTACCGAATGTCGGAAACATGTAGCACTGTAGTACACACGCTTGTTGCAAAAATGGTCTAAATAACAAACCATGGATCGGTTGGAATCGGTAACTAGAATTGAACTATACAGCTTAATTCTAGTTACCGATTCCAATTCGTAATTTCCATTACTTGTGTACTGGCGTTGCTTTTAGGATTTATGTGTCGGTTTCTGTGAGCACATATATTTTGAAAACAAAGAAAAAAGCTTTTTACTTACATTATACAAGTAGCCGCTCGATTTCATGCTTCTGTTCTTTTTTTTTGTTTTTCATATACGTTATTATTTATTTCATTTTTCCCGTTGTTATGTTACATTTTAATTTCTTCCAACCCCTAAACCCCCACTTTCCCGCAGTAGTCCTGTTAATTTCATAATTATTTGATAATAAATTAACGCTATTTCACAATATCACGACTTCAGAATGTGATGTACTGTAATGGATTTAAAGGTTCTCTGTACTTTTCTCACTTACATAAATTACAATAATAATTTATTTCAGACACGTGTGCTCCCCTTTTTTTATTCCTATTTACTATCATTACCTTCACATCTTTTCGACATAATTCATGGCTGAGTAATTAATCATGTCATCTGTGATTGTAATTTTATCGTATGCTACATTCGTTTGTTTACGAATATAATAGTTGCTTTCAAAGATTGCCTCTGTGTAGAGTCTTTGACTTAGGTTTGACGTCATGATGGGTGACATCTGACACTAGAATTGACCCAAAATTTTATGTCAGCACAAGAGGGAGTTGCATGACTACTCAAAGTATATTACTGATGCGAATTTTATTGAGTATCTCAAAAGCTTTAAAAGAAATCTGTCAGAAGTTATTTAAAACGTAAAAAGAAGAAAAAACTGCAAACATTTTGTTATTACGAACAAGCTGCGATACAGCATTGTTAATTTACTCTTTCTATAAAATTAACAGCTCCTTAAGATGAATTGTGGTTTTATACAGCTGTTGTAAATAAAATCAAGAAAAGTAGCTTACTGTAAACTTACAATATTACGTCATGTTACGTAAACATAATCTGCAGCAAGATTAAATAAACACACATCTTACATATATAATTTCATGACCGCCGCTCTGTGAGCACATATATTTTGAAAACAAAGAAAAAAGCTTTTTACTTACATTATACAAGTAGCCGCTCGATTTTGTTGTTCAATCTTTGCGCCTTGAATTTACGAGCCACCTTCTACGCCGATCTATATCTGAAGGAAACCGATAAAACTTATACCATGTCTGCTATTATTTGAGCAGTTTGGAGCTGCACACTCAACCTTTTGACGCTGTGGAACAATAAAACTAAACATAATTCGTTGATTCACTTTCCTACGCCACGCGAAGCATACCACACTGTCTTCGGATTGGGATTCAAAATAGCGAATTGTTCAGTTCGGTATAGCCAGTGCTTTATCTCTAACAATGACGTCACTCTACGCGCTCCCTAGGGAGGCGACTGTTTATACAGCGATGGGGCGGGCAACAATATTACAGTCTGTCAGTTCCGGTTTTTCAGCATCTCAATGACGCTGTCGGCTGACCCGTCGGTCAAACAAACCTGTGACCATTTCCGCTGCCCTTATTTCTTTACAATCGATATCACCTGTAGTCATATTTCGTATAGGTCCTACACAATTGAGCAATATTCTGGATGTACGGGTGTTTCATTAGCAGTCTGATTTGTAGCCCCGTTGATTCTTCCCAGTGTCATACACATGAACCAATGTACACCACCTGGGTCACATACGACTGAGGTTTTGTTGTCATTCCATTTCACGTTCCTACAACGTATTACACCCAGGTATTTGTAAGAAGTGACTGATTCCATTTGTATTTATTTGTACCGTAGTCGTAGGATTGGACTATTAGCGTTTTGTGAAAAGCAAAAATTTACATTTCTGCACCTTTAAAGCAAGTTGTTAGTCCTTGCACGGCCTTGAAATCTTATCAAGCTCTGACTAGGGATGGTGGTTATCGAAATAACTGGTTTTCGATTATATCGGTTTTTTCCACGCAGTGTACTCTATTAAAACAGCTGAAAATAACCGGTTTCTGAAATAACCGATTTTCGGTATTTTGTTCCTATTATTTCCTATAATGAACGTAGATATCGAACAAAGATTGAGAAATTTTGACGTTTTACATAATAACACAATATTTCAAACCAGTGCAAATTGTGCGAAGCAAAATTACTCCATTTTAAAAAAGGTTTATTTAAGAACAAAAAATTTTAGCACTGCTTCTATGACTAACAGATATTTCGATTTTTTTACTCGGTTAGTAGTGAAAAATAAAAAAAACACCTGTTATAGCCGAGACTAAAGAAATACCGAAAAATACTGGTTATCCAAAACTAAAATAGCGGTATCGGTTTTAACCGGTCTGTTTTTCCCATACCTAACTCTGACTGTTCGTGCAGTTTTTTTCGTTACAGATAAACGAATCACTTGCAAAAGATTTGAAGTTACTATTTATATTGTCTGCCAGGTCACGAATATACAACAATAATAGCAAGGGATCCAACACATTTCCCTGAGCACACCTGAAGTTACTTCCACTCTGTGTATGATTCCCCATCCAAGACAACATCCAGAGACATGACTATCAAGAAATCCTCAATGAAGTCACCAATTTCGTCTGATATTCTATTTCACTCTTGGTCTACTTTCTTGAATAAGCTTTGACGTGACACTGAGACAAATTCTTCGAGGAAAACAAGAATTACAGAGCAAAATTGCTAAATTTCGTCTGTCCGGTAGCCCAGATCTTATTCTAAGCAGGAACATTGTGATTGTCCTGGAGAAACAGAAAACAGAAGCTTACCTCCACACTTAATTCTTATGATGATGAGGGAGTGACGTGAGCAAGTCAGATATCATTTTCACACCAATACACCGTGCGGAGTCGAAAAGGAAGATTAGGATTTTACATCATGACGTAACAAGCTCACCAGAGCTACTAGGGTGGGCGAATCAACGATTTAATTAAACCACGGTCCGATTGAGGTGGTGCAGTGATGAGGCGGTGCACTCGTACAATGGCCGTTAAAAAGTTTTGCTCAGTCACCTCTAATTTCTTTAATTTTTTCCAGGAGGAGAATGAAATTTTTTGTGAACATACTTGGAACATTTAGCTATACATTGAGTCTGCTCAATGTAGCCTCTATCAGCTGTGATGCATCTGGCCCAACGTTATTTCCATGATGTAAATACACTTTAGTAAAATTCTGGGGATTGACTTTTTTACACCATCGCTTGACACAGGAATTTCTCACTATCGAATGTTTTGCCGCTACGGTGGGCCTTCAGACGACCAAAGAGATAAAAATCAGAGGGAGACAAGTCCGGATTCTAGAGAGGATGAGGAACAATTTTCCAACCCATTTTTCTGATATTCTTCTGCGTCATAAGGGCTGTATGGGGTTTGGCATTGTCATGGTGTAGTCTGACGAGCTGACCCTGAAGCTGTGGTCTGTGGGTCTTGATGGCACGTCGCAGCTTGTCCAGTGACAAACAGTAACGGTCCCGGTTAATTGTGAAGCCAGATTCCAAAAAGTCAATGAAAATGACACGACACTGATCCCAGAAGAAGGAGGCCATCATCTTTCGGCTTGCTGTTCGTGAAAGTCTTGGTTTCTTCTTCCGAGGGGAACCCGGATGACGCCACTCCATGCATTGGGTTTTGCTCTCAGGTTCGGACAAAAACAACCATATTTCATCCTGGGGTAACACTGTTTCCACTCTTCAGTAAAGGTCTTCATGAGACCACCGCACACATTTTTCCTCATTTCTCTTGTCAGTAATCTAGGCACCCAACGCGCACATATTTTTCTATACCTTAGTGACTGCGATACTACACTACCCAATGACAAACGAGTCATTTCAGCAAGCTGTCGTGTCGTCACACATCTGTCATTTTGGATGATTTGATCATTGGTCTCCTTATTCACATCACTCACTGCCCTCGATGGTCTACCGCATCTTGGATTGTCCAGTAGAGAGAAATCACCTTCTTTAAACCTCTGCAACCACCGCTGCATACAGCTGCGATCCACTGTGTCCTCCCCATAAGCAGGGAGCAACTTCCCGTGCATCGATGTGGCAGAGTCATCGTCGTTCTTGAAGAGGAACTCCATCACCGACCGTTGTCGCAACCTGACATCTACTCCACGGTCCTTTATGGCTCACCTGTAAATAAAAGAAAATACTTTTATACACCAACTTATAGCTAAATGTTCCAAGTGTGTTCACAAAAAATTTCATTCTCCTCCTGCAAAAAATAAAAAAATTAGAGACGACTATGCAAAACTTTTTGAACGCCCTTTGTATTTGGGAAGACTGACCTCCACCCGGTCATACAAATTTAGGTTACCTGTGATTTCCCTAATTCACCCAAGACAAAACCTGGGATCGTTCGTTTGGAAGACTAAGCCTGGTTTCCTTTCCCTTTTTTCCATAATACGATTAATCACTACGTCTCTGACAACCTCGTCGTCGACAAAAAGTTAAACCATCTGATCTTCCAATATCCGGATACCTGGATGGGAATTTGAACCTTCGCCATGTCATGCAACTGTTGTTGTTGTGGTCTTCAGTCCAATGACTGATTTGATGCCGCTCTCCATCCTACTCTATCCTGTGCAAGCCTCCTCATCGCCGAGTAACTGCTGCAACTTACATCCTTCTCATTCCGCTTACTGTATTCATCTCTTGGTCTCTCTTTACGATTTTTATCTTGGACGTTTCTCTCCAGTACCAAATTGGTGATCACTTAATGCCTCAGAATGTGTCCTATCAACCGATCCCTTCTTCTAGTCAGGTTATACAACAAATTTATCTTCTCCCCAAATCTATTCAGTACCTCCTCATTAGTAACTTGATTTACCCACCTAATCTTCAGCATTCTTATGTAGCACCACATCTCCAAAGCTATTTATCGTCTGTTTCGCTTCCATACATGGCTGCATCTATACAAATACTTTCAGAAAGGACTTCCTGACACTTAAATCTGTACTCGATGTTAACAATTTTCTCTTATTCAGAAACGATTTTCTTGCCATTCCCAGTCTACATTTTATATCCCTCCTACTTCGACCATCATCAGTTATTTTGCTCCCCAAAAAGCAAAACTCATCTTCTACTTTAAGTGTCTCATTTCGTAATCTAATTCCTTGAGTATCACCTGATTTAATTCGACTACATTTTCTTATCCTCGTTTTGCTTTTGTTGAAGTTCATCTTATACCCTCCTTTCAAGACACTGTCCATTCCGTTCAACTGCTCTTCCAGGTCCCTTGGTGTCTCTGACAGAATTATAATGTCATCTCCATGGATTCTAATTCCTACACCGAATTTTTCTTTTGTTTCCTTTAGTGCTTACGCAATATACAGATTGAATAACATCGGGGATAGGCTACAAACCCGTCTCACTCCCTTCCCAACTACTGCTTCCCTTTCATGCCCCTCAACTCTTTATAGCTGCCATCTGGTTTCTGTACAAACTGTAAATAGCCTTTCGCTCCCTGTATTTTATCCCTACCATCTTTAGAATTTGAAAGAGAGTATTCCATTCAGCATTGTCAAAAGCTTTCTCTAAGTCTACAAATGCTATAAACGTAGGTTTATCTTTCCTTAACCTAGCTTCTATGAGAAGTTGTATTCGAATGCAACTACAATGCGCTAAACTTTCCACTACGTCGAGCAGTGTTCAGTCGGGAACCGCTTCATGAGGAAACAAACAATTACAAAATGTCAAGAAGTACGCTTTCAGTGATTTTCCTTTTTTTTTATCATGCTGTTGACAACAACAACTCCAGACGCGCACCAGTCGGCAGGTTGACAGGAAGGAAGATATCGCTAAGTGGCAGTGTTGACGTAAGGATTCCGCGAGTCGCCTGAGGAAATTTCTAGAAAACCTGTTATTCAAGCCACCAGTAGAATCCAAGTCGAAACACAATATAGATATGGAAGCAAAATGGACTGTGACGTCCCTTATCAACACCTGTCGAATAGTAGTTGTTCATCGTATATGACGTTATTGGAGGAAAGACACTTTTATGAAAAGATCAGGGGAGCTTCAGCAAAAAACATTCCGCTAAACGTAGCTCACCTTTGAATGGCTGTGAAACTAGTGACACAGCTGATTTTATTCACAGACATTTCCGAAAGGAGTTCGGGACTGGTTCAAATGGTCGACTAAGAACCAAAATACAACGTTACAGAGTATTCTCACAAATATGTGACAGGTCGAAGAATTTTTAATTAATACAAGCCAATACGCTGTATTGGACCGTGAAAGTTTAACAGAAAGTAAAGTGGTATTAGGTGTCCATAAGGAAGCGTAAGAAAACTGTTAATACTATCTAAGGCATATTCCTTGACTTTCGGAAGCCTTTCGATACAGACATCTAATGAACAAAATACGAGTGTACGGAATGTCCCGGCAGCGCCTCCTATCACGAATAGACAACAGTGGTTGGCTAAAATGTACATACTTTTTTCTTTTAATCTGAATTTTTTTGACATCAGTCTTCTGATTCGTCTGATGCGGCCCACCATTAGCTCCTCTTTTGAGCCAACTTCTTCATCTCAGAGTAGCAGTTGCAAGCTACGTCCTCAATTATTTGCTCGATGTATTCCAATCTCTGGCTTCCTCTACAGTTTTTGCAAACTACAGCTCCCTCTAGCGCTATGGAGCTCACTACCTGATGTCTTAACGGATGTCCTATCATCCTGTCTCTTTTCCTTCTCAGTGTTTTCCACATATTCCTTTCCTCTCCAATTCTGTGCAGAACGTCTTCATTACTTATCTTATCAGTCCACCTAATTTTCAACATTCGGCCTTATCACCACATCCGAAATGCTTCGATTCTCTTCTGTTCCTTGTTCCGCTACGATACAATGCTGTACTCCAGACGTACATTCTCGCAAATTTCTTTCTCAAATTAAGGCCTATGTTTGATACTAGTAGCCCTCTCTTGCTCAGGAATGTCCTTTTTTCCAGTGCTAGTCTGCTTCTGATGTTCTCCTTGCTCCGTCCGTCATTGGTAATTTTGCTGCCTAGGTAGTTTAATTCCTTAACCTCATCTACTTCATGATCATCAATCCTGATGTTAAGTTTCTCGCTGTTCTCATTTCTGGTACTTCTCATTACTTTCGTCTTTCTTCAATTTACTCTCAATCCATATCCTGTACTCATTCCAATCAAAAGATCATGTAATTCTTCTTTATTCTCACTGAGGGTAGCAATGTCATCATAGACATCCTTTCACGTTCAATTTTAATTCCATTCCTGGACCTTTCTTTTATTTTCATCATTGCTTCTTCGATGTACAGATTGTACACTATGGGCGAAAGACTACACCTTTTTAATCCGAGAATTTCGTTCATGGTCGTCCACTCGTGTTATTCCCTCTTAACTATTGTCCATATTGTATATAACCCATCTCTCCCCACAGCTTACCCCTATTTTCCTCAGAATCTGGAACATTTTACACCATTTTACATTATTGAACGTTTTTTCTAGATCGACAAATCCGAAGAACGTGTCTTGATTATTCTTTAGTCTTACTTCTATTATCAACCGCATCGTCAGAATTGGCTCTCTGGTGCCTTTACCTTCCCTAAGGTCAAACTGATCGTCATGCAACACATCTTCAGTTTTCTTTTCCATTCTTTTGTATATTATTCTTGTCAGTAACTTGGGTTCATGAGCTGTTGAGCTGATTGTACCATAATTCTCGCACTTCTCAGCTCGTGCAGTATTCGGAGAAGTATGGATGATGTTTTCCCGAAAGTCAGGTGGTATGTCGCCAGTCTGATACATTCTACCTACCAACGTGAATATTCGTTTTGTTGCCACTTTCCGCGAAGATTTTAGAAATTCTGATGGAATGTTATCTATCCCTTCTGGCTTATTTGATCTTAAGTCCTACAAACCTCTCTTAAATTCTGATTCTAATATTGGATCCCCTATCCCTTCTAAATGGACTCCTGTGTATTCCTCTATCAGATCAGACAAATCTTCCCTCTCATAGAGCCGTACAATGCACTCTTTCCACCTATCCGCGCTCTCCTCTGCATTTAACTGTGGAATTCCCGTTGCACTCTTAATGTTACCACCCTTGTTTTTAATTTCACCGAAGGTTGTTTTGACTTTCCTGTGCTGAGTCAGTCCTTCCAACAATAATTTCTTTTTCTCCAACATTTCGCGGCCCTGTCAGCAACTGTATAAATATTAATTTTAATAACCAACAGCGTCAGTTGCGATGTCTACCTAGATTTGCCTAGGTTTCAGTCGGGATAACCCAACCTTCTTCAGAATAACAGTAACTACAGTTTGTCCATAGTGGACATCGTCAAGCTAAAACTACAAATCCATAAATTATCGTCAGACTGTAAAAACTTATCTGGAACTACCTCGGCCCCACTTGGCGACCGCAATGCGGCAGCCACGAGTTAAAAAAAAAAAATGGTTCAAATGGCTCTGAGTACTATGAGACTTCACATCTTAGGTCATCAGTCCCCTAGAACTTAGAACTACTTAAACCCAACTAACCTAAGGACATCACACACATCCATGCCCGAGGCAGGATTCGAACCTGCGATCATAGCAGTTCCGCGGTTCCGGACTGTAGCGCCTAGAACCGCACGGCCACCGCGGCCGGCTCAGCCACGAGTTGCTGTACTGGAACTGACCGTAGCGTCATGAGGCCCGCCTAGGCGGACACAATACCTTGCGCCTGCGCATAAACTGTGTGATAGTTACTTGTTGGGACAAGACGCGAACTTAACTCCTAACCCTAAATTTACTAGTAAAGTGAAGTAAAAGGTACAGCTGAGGAAAAGGGCGTATTATATGTTATCCTGTGTAGAACGTACTCAGATCGACTGTCTTAACATTTATGAAGTATTCGTTGGTCATGATGTGAGGAAGACATCATGTGCTTACAACGTATGGCCTATCTAGAAAAATTTTGTGCTTAAGCACGAAGTTTAAACACCTGAAAAGAACTTAGGAGTGGGAAGGATAAAATAAAGCCAACATCGTCATTATTACGACTAGGTCTAGAAATTTTTAAGACGTAATTGTTAAGCACTTGCTTAGCTATGGTTACAACGCATGAACATCCTACTGACTTAGCACACAAATGGTCAAAATAGAACTTATGAACAAGCTTGTGTCTAATCTATAACATCCGGCAATACGGGCCATATAAAATAGATGGTCACTGTTCAAGATTAGTATATTTGACCTGAAATGGTCTAGAATCAAGTCAAAAACTAATGCACGTGCCTGATGGAGCTTCTTGGCGAAGTTATGGTTGTGAGTTGCAGAAAACACTGTAGTAGGGGATAATGTGGCGGCAATGGGTACTCAAATTGCCTTCTTGGAGGTGATCCACACACATAGTGTAAAAGCTGTGAGTGGACCACTGCCATCATAATTCGGGCCTGGTGACCACTGCCATTGAACTTAGGGAATGACAGCGGAAATATGCCTAAAGCTAAAGTGTGACTTGGCGAACATCGCTCCACTCAGCACACTTAAAACTATTGACCGACATAGGTCAATTATGCTCAACGCTAAAGTGTGACTTGGCGAACATCGCTCCGGTCTAGACAGGTAAAATAATTGACCGACATAGGCCAACATGTACTTAAAGAACTAGTCTAAATTATGGGAGGATGACGGAGAATGGTTAAATTATGATGCGATTTGGCGAGTAACGCTCCAAGGACACCTTTAATCGTGACTGAGTAAGATCAGTTCAAACTGTTCCGTCCAGTCTGAACCAAAACTTCGTATCCAGTAGATTGTGCCAAGGTTACGTTACCCTCTCGTGATACTTATATGGATATGACTGCCATTAATTATGTTAGTAAAAAGTTGAGTATGACTAGGTGATGGTCTCACTGCTGTCGTATACACGTAGTACTGACCAAAGTGTGTAGACCGGAGCGATGTTCACCAAGCCACACTTTAGCTTTGAGCATAATTGACCTCTGTCAGTCAATAGTTTTAAGTGTGTTGACTGGAGCGACGTTCGCCAAGTCACACTTTAGCTTTAAGCATATTTCTGCTGTCACTCCCTAAGTTCAATGGCAGTGGTCATTAGGCCCGAATTATGATGGCAGTGGTCCACACACAGTATTTACAGTATGTGTGTGGATCACCTCCAGGAAGGCAAATTGAATACCCCATTGCCGCCACATTGTCCCCTACTATAGTGTTTTCTTGAACTCATAACTATAACTTCACCAAGAAGCTCAATCAGGCACGTGCATTAGCTTTTGACTTGATTCTAGACCAGTTCAGGTCAAATATACTAATCTTGAAGAATGACCATCTATTTTATATGGCCCGTATTGCTGGATGTTACGGATTAGATATAGACTTGTTCATAAGTTCAATCATGACCATTTCTGTGCTAAGTCAATCGGATGTTCATGCGTTTTAACCATAGGTAAGCAAGTGCTTAACAATTAAGTCTTAAAAATTTCTAGACCTAGTCGTAATAATGACGATGTCGGCTTTATATTATCCTTCCCACTCCTAAGTTCTTTTTAGGTGATTAAACTTCGTGCTTAAGCACAAAATTTTCCTAGCTAGGCCATACCTTGCAAGCAAATGATGTCTTCCTCATATCATGACCAATGAATACTTCATAAATGTTAAGACAGTCGATCTAAGTACGTTCTGCACGGGTTAACATATACGCCCGTTTCCTCAGCTATACCTTTTACTTCACTTTACTAGTAAATTCCAGATCAGGAGTTAGGTTCGCGCCTTGTCCAAACAAGTAACTATCACACAGTTTATGCGCAGGCGCAAGGTATTTTGTCCACCTAGGCGGGCCTCACGACGCTACGGTCTGTTCCATTACAGCACCGAGCGTGGTGGCGCAGTGGTTAACACTCTGGACTCGCATTCGGGAGGACGACGGTTCAATCCCGCGTCCGGCCATCCTGATTTAGGTTTTCCGTGATTTCCCTATATCGCTCCAGGCAAATGCCGGGATGGTTCCTTTGAAAGGGCACGGCCGACTTCCTTCCCCATCCTTCCCTAATCCGATGAGACCGATGACCTCGCTGTCTGGTCTCCTTCTCCAAACCAACCAACCAACCAACCAACCAGTACAGTACTCGTGGCAGCCGCATCGCGGTCGCGAAATGGGGCCGAGGCAGTTCCAGATAAGTTTTTACAGTCTGACGATAATTTATGGATTTGTAGTTTTAGCTTGACGATGTCCACTATGGACAAACGATAGTTACTGTTGAAAACTTCCTGTCAGATTAAAACTGTGTGCCCGACCGAGACTCGAACTCGGGACCTTTGCCTTTCGCGGGCAAGTGCTCTACCAAAGGTCCCGAGTTCAAGTCTCGGTCGGGCACAAAGTTTTAATCTGCCAGGAAGTTTCATATCAGCGCACACTCCGCTGCAGAGTGAAAATCTCATTCTGGAAACATCCCCCAGGCTGTGGCTAAGCCATGTCTCCGCAGTATCCTTTCTTTCAGGAGTGCTAGTTCTGCAAGGTTCGCCGGAGAGCTTCTGTAAAGTTTGGAAGGTAGGAGACGAGATACTGGCAGAAGTAAAGCTGTGAGGACCTGGCGTGAGTCGTGCTTCGGTAGCTCAGTGGTAGAGCACTTGCCCGCGAAAGGCGAAGGTCCCGAGTTCGAGTCTCGGTCGGGCACACAGTTATAATCTGCCAGGAAGTTTCATATCAGCCCACACTCCACTGCAGAGTGAAAATCTCATTCTGGATAGTTACTGTTATTCTGAAGAATGTTGGGTTACTCCGACTGAAACCTAGGTAAATTCTAGGTAAACGGTGCAACTGAGGCTGTTGATTATTAAAATTAAAATTAACATTTCTTTTTCGATTTCTTCACATTTTTCATGCAGCCATTTCGCCTTCACTTCCCTGCACTTCCTATTTATTTCATTCCTCAGCGAATTGTATTTCTGTATTCTTGAAGTTCCCTGAACATTTTTATACTTCCTTCTTTCACTGATCAACTGAAGTATTTCTTCTATTAGCCTTGGTTTCTTTGCATTACCTTTTTTGTACCTACGTTTTTTTCTTTCCAGCTTCTGTGATTGCCAATTTTAGAGATGTCCATTCCTATTCAATTGTACTGCCTACTGCGCTATTCCTTATTGCTGTATCTATAGCGTTAGAGAACTTCAAACGTATCTCGTCATTCCTTAGTACTTCCGTATCCCACTTCTTTGCGCATTGATTCTTCCTGACTAATGTCTTGAACTTCAGCCTACTCTTCATCACTACTATATTGTGATCTGAGTCTATATCTGCTCCTGAGGAAGCCTTACAATCCAGTATCTGATTTCGGAATCTCTGTCTGACCACGATGTAATCCAACTGAAATCTTCCAGTATTACCCAGCCTTTCCCAAATATACCTGCTCCTCTCTTGATTCTTCAACAGACTATTCGCTATTAGTAGCAGACATCTATGACAGAACTCAATTAGTCTTTCTCCTCTCTCATTCCTCGTCCCAAACCCATATTCTCCTGTAATCTTTTCTTCCACTCCTTTCCCTACAACTGTATTCGAGTCCTCCATGACTATTAGATCTTCGTCTCCCTTTACGTACTGTATTACCCTTTCAATACCCTCATATACTTTCTACATCTGTTCACCTTCTACTTGCGACGTCGGTATGTATACTTGAAGTACGTTGTTGGTGTTGGTTTACTATCGATTCTGATAAGAACAACTCTCTCACTGAACTGTTCACAGTAAAACGCTCTCTGCCCTATCTTCCTATTCATAACGAAACCTATTCCCGTTAAACCATTTTCTGCTGCTGTTGATATTACCCTATACTCATCTGACCAGAAAACCTTGTTTTCTTTCCATTTCACTTCACTGACCCGTCCTATATCTAGATTGAGCCTTTGCATTTTCCTTTTCAGATTTTCTAGCTTCCCTACCACTTTCAAACTTCTGAAATTCCACGCCCCGACCAGTAGAACGTTATCCTTCTATTATTTATTGATCTTTTTCTCACAGTCGCCTCTCCCTTGGCAGTCTCCTCCCAGAGACCCGAATGGGGGACTATTCCGGAATCTTTTGCCATTGGAGAGATCATCTTGACCATTTTTAATTACAGGCCACATGTCCTGTGGATACACGTCATGTGTCTTTAATGCAGTGGTTTCCATCGCCTTCTTCATCCTCATGCAGTTGATCACTGCTGATTCTTCCGCCTTTATGGGCAGTTCCCCATCCCAAGCCAGGAGGGTGCCTCGAACCTCTGTCCGCTCCTCTGGCCCCTTTGACAAGGCCGTTGGGAGAAGGAGGGTGACTTCTTATGCCGGAAGTCTTCAGACGCCAATGCTGATTATTGATCAAAATTTAAACAGTGGCGAGTTTCGAATAAGGGACCGAGCACGTTGTGGTTACTAATCTAAGACACTACTCCTACACCACTGGAACACCACATAATAATGCGAATATGTAATAAAAATGGGGATATCCGATCTGAAAATACAAAGTTGACCCCATCCATGCATGCAGTGTGGTTAGGAGGTGGCGCGTTGTAGCACAGCCTTACTAATGTTTACTTTTCAAAAAGAACATTTATTTCGTACGATGCGTCGTTTTCGAGATTCTGAGTTATCTCAAGTTAAAACAAGCCCCCTGTATAGAAATGACCTCATCGATAGCGTCAGTAGTTCCGTGAGGCTTTTCGGGAATGATGCTGTTGTGTACAGGAAGGACACAACGTTAGAACGTTGGAGCGAAATGCAGGAAGACATCTAGAGGATCAACGTTTGGTGGAAGGACTGATGGTTTACCATGAACGTAAATAAATATAACGTATTGTGCATCAATAGGTAGAAAGGTAAATTATTGTAGTATTACACGATTGCAGAATAATCACTGGAATCAGTTACGTCAATAAAATATCTAGGAGTTAGAGTGCGGAGCGATTTAAAGCGGAGCGACCATAGAAAACTAATCGCAGATAAGGGAAACGACAGCCAGATTCATTGAAAGAGACCTAGGAAGTACAGCCACCCTCTGAAAAGATAACCTACAAAACCCTCGTTCCACCAATATTTGAATATTGCTCATAAGTCTGCGGTCTACACCAGATATGATGGATACAGAAAACAGTGTAGATCCAAAGAAGAGCTGCACATTTCGTTATAAATTCAGTAACGCAAAAGCATCATGCAGATGATAAGCAAACTCCAGCAGCAGCTTCGACTAACAGAATTAATGCTGAAAGTTGCGTTAGAATTAGTAGAGTGTCGGGTAAATGTGCAACCTTGTAGGTTTTAGGCTCAATAATGTGCCTTAGAGGTGGTTACACAGTGCTTCGTTTACGTCCCTTCTATCAACTTGCTGTAGAGCCCTTGGATTTTACAGGCTTATATAGAAGGTGATGGTAATTACAGAATACGGCGACATCTCCAAATACACTACTGGCCATTAAAATTGCTACACCGCGAAGATGACGTGCTACAGACGCGAAATTTAGCCGACAGGAAGAAGATGCTGTAATGTGCAAGTGAGAAGCTTTTCAGAGCATTCAAACAAGGTTGGCGCCGGTGGCGACACCTACAACGTGCTGACATGAGGACACTTTCCAACCGATTTGTCATCAACAAACAACAGTTGACCGGCGTTGCCTGGTGAAACGTTGTTGTGATGCCTCGTGTAAGGAGGAGAAATGCGTACCATCACGTTTCCGACTTTGATAAAGGTTGGATTGTAGCATATCGCGATTGCGGTTTATCGTATCGCGACATTGCTGCTCGCATTGGTCGAGATCCAATGGCTGTTAGCAGAATATGGAATCGGTGGGTTCAGGAAGGTAATACGGAACGCCGTGTTGGATCCCAACGGCCTCGTATCACTAGCAGTCGAGATGACAGGCATCTTATCCGCATGGCTGTAACGGATCGTACAGCCACGTCTCGATCCCTGAGTCAACAGACGGGGACATTTGCAAGACAACAACCATCTGCACGAACAGTTCGACGACGTTTGCAGCAGCATGGACTATCAGCTCGGAGACCACGGCTGCGGTTACCCTTGACGCTGCATCACAGACAGGAGCGCCTGCGATGGTGTACTCAGCGACGAACCTGGGTGCACGAATGGCAATGAATCCAAATGTCATTTTTTCGGATTAATCCTGGTTCTGTTTACAGAATCACGATGGTCGCATACGTGTTTGGCGACATCGCAGTGAACACGCATTGGAAGCGTGTGTTCGGCATCGCCATACTGGCGTATCACCCGGCGTGATGGTATGGGGTGCCATTGGTTACACGTCTCGGTCACCTCTCGTTCGCATTGACGGCACTTTGAACAGTGGATGTTATATTTCAGATGTGTTACGACCCGTGGCTCTACGCTTCATTCGATCCCTGCGAAACCCTACATTTCAGCAGGATAATGCACGACCGCATGTTGCAGGTCCTGTACGGGCCATTCTGGATATAGAAAATGTTCGACTGCTGCCCTGGCCAGCACATTCTCCAGATCTCTCACCAATTGAAAACGTCTGGACAATGGTGGTCGAGCAACTGGCTTGTCACAATACGCCAGTCATTACTCTTGATGAACTGTGGTATCGTGTTGAAGCTGCATGGGCAGCTGTACCTGTACACGCCATCCCAGCTCTGTTTGACTCAATGCCCAGGCGTATCAAGGCTGTTATTACGGCCGGAGGTGGTTGTTATGGGTACTGTTTTCTCAGGTTCTATGCAGCCAAATTGCGTGAAAATATAATCACATGTCAGTTCTAGTATAATATATTTGTCCAATGAATACCTGTTTATCATCTGCATTTCTTCTTGGTGTAGAAATTTTAATGGCCAGTAGCGTGAAATTATTAATGTAGGATAGTTAAGTAACTGGGGACGACAAGTAGTTATTGAAATTGAACACAGGTTATTTTAACAAATCAAGTAGAATTCATTTGCAAATGGCGGTCTTACAGTAGAAGAAGTAAGATAGAGTTTTAACAAGAACAGTCCGTCAGCAAGAGTCATGTATGTGTGCAGTGAAGCTAGCAGCACATCTGATATGAACAAAGAGAACTCCCATACGAAGGAAACGTTACACTTGGGTGCCCAGTTTTGAAGTCCGGAAGCGCCATAACTTCAGAAAAATCGGAAATTAAAGGCCCTCATTTAATTCTGCACTCATAAAAAATCGGTAATAAAACGGTCAAACACTACCTATTCAATTTCTCTTTAGTGCCGCTAGTTAGCAACCAATTGCTTTAAAAAGAGTTTTGTTCACAGCAGCACATCACGACTCTGCAAAATGTAATGGTTCAGGTCGCTTCAGTGTCTTGACACCTATGTAGAGTTTTCGCAGTCTGACTACACGTATCACCCGTCAATGATGAATTAAGTTAAGAGTTCAACACACAGCATAAAACTTGGTCTTTCACACACGGAGCGGCCGATATGTCGCACAAAAGCTGTCTCCAGCACTGCCTATCACGAACTCATTACCCAGGCCGGGACCACAGCTGATGCACAAAAGACCCCGTGCCACTGACGCGTCTCCATTACAGAGTGTGCTGACGTCACGCTTCTCTGTTCCTCACAACGAAAATTGCTTTTATGGCGATCATTCAAATATGGCAAATAAAACATTAACACTGTACATTTTTAGAGAGATCCCTCTCTCTTGTGGTTGTTTGCCGCCTGGAAATTACTGGTTCCCTTGTTACTGACAAATTCATATTGGAACCTTTGGCAACACTGGTTTACGCAAAGAAAACATGTGTTTAAATTAACATAAAAGTTAAGGGGACAGTTATTCCGAAACACCCTAAACATTATAGGCCATTCCTTCTGTAATTGTTCTTGGCAGTCTGCGAGTGCACTGCTATCACATTGACAACAACCTGATGCATGTGCAGCCCGCATCTTGTAGGGAAGCAGCCTACTCACGCCATATAAAATTCATATGCTTTCCATTGTGTGCCAGCCTAGTCCACTGTAACTAGCTGTGACGTCACAAATGTTGCGCAATACCAAAAAAATAAAGTAGATAATCTGAAAAGTTGATAGCATGTCAGGAATGATGCTAAAATGATAATGTGTTAAGTTGCAGTTTAGTAACTTTAACAGTTTTCGAAATTTTGACCTTTTACGTAAAAATCATCGGCGCAACAGAAAGGAGCTAGAAACTTCAAAATTTATGTTCAGATTCCTTTTTTTTGTAATATAATAGAAATAGTATGCTAGATCTCACAAAGTAATATTTTGGTTGAAATTCATGATAGCCGGCCGGAGTGGCCGAGCGGTTCTAGGCGCTTCAGTCTGGAACCGCGCGACCGCTACGGTCGCAGGTTCGAATCCTGCCTCGGGCATGGATGTGTGTGACGTCCTTAGGTTAGTTAGGTTTAAGTAGTTCTGAGCTCTAGGGGACTGATGACCTCAGATGTTAAGTCCCATAGTGCTCAGAGCCATTTTGAAATTCATGATTTTCTGTTTTTGTGTCCTAAAAGTTCGGAAGCAAGATAGATTAAGTAAGTGATTAGATAAAGCTAGGATGTTTAGATTTAGGTAGAATGGAGATACGCTAGAATAACAAAGATGTGAGAAGTTTCAAAAAGGTAGCTATAAAACTGTAGCTGTAGCGTCTCTCCAAAGGGCAAGTTCAGAGCTCATCTATTGCGGCCAGTACAACTAAAATAATTCTCTTGCCAAAATTATTTAACCTAGCCACATCAGAATTTTATTACAGATACTTCCCTATGTGCAGATTACACAATTAAGTCGAGAGCTTCATTGGCCATCAGCGAATGAAATAATTAATTATTTAGTAACTTCAAGTGGTGCTTTACTAGCCAAAGCAGCTAGTCAGTAAGGCAAATGTTGTCGGCTCCGCCTTCGGCGGTCCACACCGTGGCTATATAAATAAGAGCGTGCGAGCTACTGTAAGGCCCCAGTTCTCTTCTAGATTCGTATCTGCGCGCACGCCGTGTCGGAACCCGCGCCGCGTTTGGGCAGTTGCAAGGAACAGCCTTGGATGCCTTATTACGTAACTCGGTATGCACGTAACAATGATTTCTCATTGGGGTAAAGAGTTAACAATGGAACGACTCCAGTGATTTATTCTCAGTTTGCGTATGTCGTATTTTGACGTGTCGCCGCAGGACAGACTTTCTATCTACATCTACATCCATACTCCGCAAGCCACACGACAGTGTGTGGCGGAGGGTACCTTGTGTACCTCTATCGGTTCTCCCGTCTATTCCAGTCTCGTATTGTTCGTGGAAAGAAGGATTGTCGGTATGCTTCTGTGTTGTCTCTAATCTCTCTGATTTTATCCTCATGGCGAGATATACGTAGGAGGGAGCAATATACTGCTTGACTCTTCGGTGAAGGTATGTTCTCGAAACTTTAACAAGAGCCCGTACCGAGCTACTGAGCGTCTCTCCTGCAGAGTCTTCAACTGAAGTTTATCTATCATGTCCGTAACGCTTTCGCGATTACTAAATGATCCTGTAACGTAGCGCGCTGCTCTCCGTTGGATCTTCTCTATCTCTTCTATCAACCCTATCTGGTACGGATCGCCCACTGCTGAGCAGTATTCAAGCAGTGGGCGAACAAGCGTACTGTAACCTACTTCCTTTGTTTTCGGATTGCATTTCCTTAGGATTCTTCCAATTAATCTCAGTCTGGCATCTGCTTTACGAACGATCAACTTTATATGATGATTCCATTTTAAATCTAATGCGTACTCCCTGATAATTTACGGAATTAACTGCTTCCAGTTGCTGACCTGCTATTTTGTAGCTAAATGATAAGGGATCTATCTTTCTGTGTATTCGCAGCACATTACGCTTGTCTACATTGAGATTCAATTGCCATTCCGTGCACCATGCGTCAATTCGCTGCAGATGCTCCTGCATTTCAGTACAATTTTCCATTGTTACAACCTCTCGATACACCACAGCATCATCTGCAAAAAGCCTCAGTGAACTTCCGATGTCATCCACAAGGTCTTTTATGTATATTGTGAATAGCAACGGTCCTATGACACTCCCCTGCGGCGCACCTGAAATCACTCTTACTTCAGAAGACTTCTCTCCATTGAGAATGACATGCTGCGTTCTGTTATCTAGGAACTCTTCAATCCAATCACACAATTGGTCTGATAGTCCATATGCTCTTACTTTGTTCATTAAACGACTGTGGGGAACTGTATCGAACGCCTTGCGGAAGTCAAGAAACACGGCATCTACCTGTGAACCCGTGTCAATGGCCCTCTGAGTCTCGTGGACAAATAGCGCGAGCTGGGTTTCACACGACCGTCTTTTTCGAAACCCATGCTGATTCCTACAGAGTAGATTTCTAGTCTCCAGAAAAGTCATTATACTCGAAAATAATACGTGTTCCAAAAGTTTACAACTGATCGACATTAGAGATATAGGTCTATAGATGTGCACATCTGTTCGACGTCCCTTCTTGAAAATGGGAATGACCTGTCCCCTTTTCCAATCCTTTGGAACGCTACGCTCTTCTAGACACCTACGGTACACCGCTGCAAGAAGGGGGGCAAGTTCCTTCGCGTACTCTGTGTAAAATCGAACTGGTATCCCATCAGGTCCAGCGGCCTTTCCTCTTTTGAGCGATTTTAATTGTTTCTCTATCCCTCTGTCGTCTATTTCGATATATACCATTTTGTCATCTGTGCGACAATCTAGAGAAGGATCTATCATTACTAGTGTGGCATTTGATGAGTATTAACATCAAATTTTTGCGAGCATTCACTTTGAACATTTACATCGATAAGAATTATTGAACAGTTTCGTTATCTAGGGATAATAGGATCTGTGCAATAGACTCTGAACAGCTCTGATAGTACAATAGCTGATATGGGTAATCATATGTCTGTAACTTTACGCTTTATCGTTTTCAGAATATAGTGAAAATTGTTATAGTAAACTGCATTTTCTATGAATCCCAGACATCATCCTAAATCCTCAGAGTAATGAACTTCAGTAATCAGTAACTGCTATTCTCCATCAGGGTGGGCACAGTGAACTCTAATTACGGGCATCACATTTTTGCTAATCACTTTCTGGTTGCCAACATTGTAGTTAGAGAGCCCGTGTTGAGAACGGCAACATACAATAGAAATAATAAAGAAATATAATAACTTTATTTTCCACCCGCCGCCCCACAAACTCTATAATATGAGAAATAAGAAACGTCCAAGTTTTAATACATCAACAAGTCTCGACTTGTCTGAGACGTTAAGCCGGGTTCACACAGGCAACAAAAGTATCGCCACTTGTAATGGCGAACTGCAGTTGCTTTGTAGTTGCACGTGTGAACTCCTAGTTTTCGGTGGCGCCATTTAAGAAGCGCAACTTTTGTCACGCCACAAAAAGTTGAACTTGGTTCTACTTTGTTGCGCCATTTTGCCTTCTCCACAATCGAATAACGTCATTCGATTGCTACCTCGCGGCTGTTTTCAAACCTTCCTAGTCGTATTCGTTCGCAGATAGTGCTTTTGCTATTAATATGTTATTAATATGTCGAAAAAGTGGTCAACAGCGACAATTATGAGATTCTTGGAGGTGTATCAAGAACGAGAATGCCTTTGGGACCACAAAAGCGAATCATACAAAGACAGAAATTTGAGAGATGCTGCATTAATTGAAATAGTAAACAGTATGCGTGAATATGTATCTGGAATTGATGTAGCTACAACAAAATCAAAAATTCGAAGCATTCGAAATGCTTACATGAATGAACATAAAAAAGTACTGAAATCATTTGGTGCGTCTACAGACGGTATTTATAAACCCAGCCTTGCTTGGTTTGAAGCTGCAGACCCGTTCTTAAAACATGTAGTCGAGACAAGAGAGATGAGAAACACTTTGGTAAGCAATATTTTACATTTATTATGTCTCCAAAATATCTTATTTAGTAATATGTACAGCCGTTTAATCAGCTGAGACAGGTGGCGCCATTTTGCAAACTGCGCAATGACGAAGAATTTGTGGCGTCCTGTGTGAACGGTAGCTCACAGCGTCACTCCAGAATGACTTGACTTGTGGCGATACTTTCGTTGCGTGTGTGAACCCGGCTTTACTGTAAGGAGATTGACACATCTTACAAGGGGAGGTCGTCAATTGTGAAATTCAGATTCGATTCATACTGCGCATAATAAAAGCTCATGGCCAGAGGTGTAATGTGGCAAAGCACCAAGATGCACTTCTCAGCCGTTGTCGAGAAAATCAACAGTTAAAAGAAACCGTTGCGGTGAAATACTCTCTACGATTAATAATTTTCTACAGCGTCGTGGCGCAGCGGTGAGCGCTCGGGTTTGTAATCCAAAGGTAGCCGGATCGATCCTCGCGCCATGCAATTTTTTTTTAAATTATTAGTTTTTTGTAATTCATTTATATATATATATATATATATATATATATATATATATATATATATATATATATATATATATATTAATGAATTGCTTATGCATGTTGGTGAAGGCGGATCGCTCTCCAATTGTACCGCCTCCATTTTTCTGTTTTTTTAACAGGGTGTACCAAAGCTCTCCCGTCCCCACTGATTTTCGACGATGTTATAAGTTGCGCTAGGGACCGCATCTACCTTCTTTCGAAGTTAGCAGGCAACTACGCTATTATGCGGCGGCTCGTTTCGGCCCATTCAACATCTGTCCTTCAAGTGTAACGAGCGAGTAACGGAGTTTTTTATATTTCATACCTGCGACAGCAAATTTGTGTTCGTGGGGTCTCTGTTCTAATGCGAACGTTTGACTTACGCTATACGTATTCGTTTCGGAATATCGTTTCTACGACTTCCGTTAACTATACGTGGTTAACATTATGAAGACAATTAATAACATTTGTGAAATAAAACTTTGTTTGCGGAAAACATAATGATGTTCGAAGTCGCCAGTTTTTCCACGACAGTCGACTTTCAACAACTTATTATATGCATAATATTGCAACTCATTGCCGGGAATACTATATATATATATATATATATATATATATATATATATATATATATATATATATATATGTGTGTGTGTGTGTGTGTATACACACATTTGAATTACAAAAAACAAATACAAAAAAAACAACGTTGCATGGCGCGATATTCGATCCGGTGATCTTTGGATTACGAATCCGAGCACTTACCGCTGCGCCACGACGCTGTAGAGAATTATCAATCGTAGAGAGTATTTCACCGCAACGGTTTCTTTTAACTGTCGATTTTCTCGACAACGGCTGAGAAGTGCATCTTGGTGCTTTGCCACACTACACCTCTGGCCATGAGCTTTTATTATGCGCAGTATGAATCGAATCTGAATTTCACAACTGGCGGCCTCCCCTTGTTAGCCCAGCTCCGCCCCCTTACATAATCATGTTGTCACTTCCGATTATGCTATTTAGATTTAGAACAGGTCTTGACTCGTCTTAGACCTTGCTGACTAAGAATTCATACACGTCACAGCAAGTGTGGCAAGACGGAGGAGGAAGGGGTGTGGGGAGGGGCAGCGAGTTTCAGGACCCATATCTCTCTGGTTCCTGGAATCACGGTATGCAGAGGTATTAGATGTGAACAACAGGACTTATTGTTCAAGGGGGCCTGAATGCTCACCAGTCTGTACCATAAATAGTAAGTCATGTTGTCACAATACGAGAGAAGGAACGTTGCTACTCATTATATAGCGGAGATGGTGAGTCACGATAGGCACAATAAAGAGATTCACACAGTCATAGCTTTCGGCCATCAAGGCCTTTGTCAGCAGTAGACACACATACACACACGCACACACACACTCACACAAGCGCAACTTACACACGTCTGCAGTCTCAGAGACTGCCCAGCTCTCTGAGACTGCAGACGTGTGTGCAAGTTGCGCTTGTGTGAGTGTGCGTGTGCGTGTGTGTATGTGTGTCTACTGCTGACAAAGGCCTTAATGGCCGAAAGCTATGATTGTATAAATCTTTTTATTGTGCCTATCGTGACTCAACATCTCCGCTATATAATGAGTAGCAACGTTCCTTCTCTCGTATTGTTACATTCCATCCTGGATTTTCCATTGTTTGAAATCATGTTGTCATAATTTTCATGATTAGGGTCCCAATGTTTCAGGACAATACGAGACCCCACACTGCAGTTCCTAGCATAAACACTTTGAGAAATGTACGAATCTCAGAATGGCTTGACCAGTCCTCTGATTTGTCACCTGCAGAACACGTCTCAAACATGGCGGGAAGACGTATACTTCGTACAGACCTCTAGCCAGCAACTTTTATGACTGACCCACCATGTGTTTCAGGCATGGCAAGAGCTTCCCCGAGGCCACATTCGGAGGATGTTTGCTTCCACAACACGATAAACACAAGTGTGTCTTGGGGCCCACGGGTGTCACACCTCATACTGATGTTGTTAATTTACACTATTTCCGAAAGGAATAAAAGTTTAATCATTTAACAACTCGTCATGTGATGAACATCTCCACAGTCTCATACACATCGGAATGGTGCTTCATGATGTAACATTTCCCTTCTAGGTCAGTTTATGAAATACTTTTGTTTTCTCCGGTAATGCCTATTGGAACTTTCCCCAGACATCTGTCAGCATACTGAGTCATAAATTTCATGTCGTCCAGTAGATACGTACATCGGTGCAGAACAAACGATGCTGCTCCCACTGCTAAAACTATTACTCGTGGCGTGTTCGTCCACGATTACATCTCGGCTTCTGGTTATGTGTTTGCGCTGCAACAAATTTGAACTTGCTCCATCAACTCAATCACAATGGGAAGGCCATTTACTACAGGCGTGTTCTTAAGCTCCCCTGAAAAATATCGTCTACGAGGGCTGAAAAAAAAAAGAATCAAGGCTAATATTAAGACTTTGTGTACTTAGAAAATACGTTCAGTTGCTTGTGGCTACCCAAACTAGTACCCATCTCCGCCCACATACATTGACATTTTCGCATGTGCCACTGTTCAAAACATTTGTGCATTTCACAGCGTATAGAGACAATTCAAGGTCGCAAAACAGTCGCGTGTTAATAAGACACGACAAAAAGTTCTTCAGTAATATCAAGAATCTCTCTACTTGTCTGGATGTAATTATTTCGGATATTTAGTTTTCCACTGTTTTCGCGTCACATGAGTACGCAGTGAGCTCCTCTTTTATGCCCTACCGCTATTTCCTGCTTGTTACAGGGAAGGAGCCTCGTTCAGCAAGTGCCTGATGTACAACCAGAGCGATGTGACGGACTCCGGCGGCAGCAGGGAACCTGTGAAGTGCCAGCACGGCTGGGAGTACGACGATACGTGGTTCTCCCTGACGGTGACGTCACAGATGAACTGGGTCTGCGACAACCGGCAGGCCGTCAATGACGTCTTGTTCTACTCGGAGATTGTTGGAGTGCCCCTGGGGTTACTGTTTGGCTACATAGGCGACATGTGCGTAGCTATTTTTTTATTACTGGTTTCACCCATCATGAATCACTTAATAATTTTGATTAATTCACGAAAAGACAAACTGATTATTTTTAGTAAATAAGAAGTTGAGCTATTTTTAGAAGTTTTGATTGGTTTTTCAATAGCGACAAATACGTGGTACATTCTTCAGAATTCGCTACCGTTTCAATCACTATAATAAGAGTACATTATCATTATCGTCGACGTGTTCCTATATGTCACACGCACTACATTGCAATTGTGTCTTTTTCTGCTGGCACTGTGGTGAAGTCAGTTACTTGTTAATGCACCATGGATTTTTTTTCAGTAGTACTAGACATTTATTTTAATAAATAGAGAAAAGCAAAAGATATTCTTATTCGTACATAGAAGCCATAGCTACTTAAGAGTTTAGTTGCATAACGATTTTACAGCGCTTTCTTGTGTCCACACACACACACACACACACACACACACACACACACACACACACACACACACACACACACACAGCTATCGTTCAAACTTTTCTATAAAATACTAAGTTGAGCTCAAGAAGCTGAAAGTAGATTAATATTACACATCATTGACCTAAGATTTAAGATATTCCAGTACCATGTATTGCATTGTGACAGTATGTTACAGAATCAATTTTTTACTATTGATTTACAGGACATATATACAGGCATTTCGGTTGCACAAAATTTTGTCAACTGACCATGGTTTCGATTGCAGTAGGGTAATCTCCATCAGAATAGAAAGTTACATGGAATACATGTAATCACACCATGGTTTAAAACGTCTGAGCAAAAGTGCTCTCGCCAAACAGAAACCATGGTGTGATTGCATGTATTCCATGTAACTTTTTTTTCTGATGAAAAATCGAAATCGTGGTCAGTTGACAAAATTTTGTGCAATCGTAGTGGGTGTATATATGTCCTGTAATTAAATAGCTTATAGTTGCTGGATCACAGCCAACCAAATGTTTTGCTATTAGTTTTTTCTACCAATCCATACTCTGTTCTATAAGGAAATATAATATATAGGATATTATGTAAGATGTATTTGTAAATTTATGGTTTTAGTTGTCCACTTCTTTGCCTTGGGCTGTTTATAACATATTTATTCCCAGGTTGAAAGGGTTATTTTGAGTTTTCGATTCATTTTTTCCTGCTATATGTAAATAAAGCTTGTTCGTGTTCTGTAATCATAACCAGAACTTTATGGCAGTACCAACTGACGATTTCTTAATGTGGATAAAAATTTGTTTGATGTGCTCCATTACTTCTTAGAAACTAAATCCTTAAAAAGATTTTTATGGTATAACCAGCTACTGTTTTTGCTTTTACTCTGATGTCCCTTGGATTGATGGAGTTTAAGAGACCAAACTACGAGGTTATCAGTCGCTCCATCGTATATGTGTCAAGCCGGGTGGTTCCTCAGAGAGGAAAGACACAGAATACAAATCCTGATGAACCCATTGTAACTGAGAATCAATAAAATTTAGAGATACAAGCAAGTAGAAGTGAGTGAAGTGTAGGTAGGAGAAAGTGGGTGTATTGCTCCGCCCAGACAGCAGTTGGAGGCCCCCAAAACATGTTATGTAATGGGAGACGCACCCTCTGCATGCGATTGGCTTTTACTCTCACTCTATTATCACAACAGAAACTAGCAACACAGACAAGTTTATAAAACCTCAGGAAAGACAACAGCGACGACGAGATAGTAAACCAACGGCATTCGAGTAAAAGAGTAAGAAGTTGAAATGTGCGAAAGCCAAAAGCCAGGCTGGACCTCCGACAAAGGGGAGCCACGTGCCCCCTGGGTCCGAGCAGGCTACAGGGAATCCCTCCAACCCCAAAAGAGACTGACGAGGCCATTATGCCCTCCCTCACAGAGACGAGTAGAAACCACCTTCACTGCTAAAATTTAAAACCAGATCAGCGACTCTGACACCATCCGCTAGCACCAGAGGCAGTGTATCTACAACTTTAGGGTTTCACTGTGTCTGTGTCTGTGTGTGTGGGGGGGGGGGAGGGAGTGGGGGAGGTCAGATTAGGGCATTCCAGTAGGATGTAGGCACTCAGCACCCATCAGATTGGCACCACACTGACAGTGGGGTGGATCCTCACGCCATAGGCTGTGGCCTTGGGTGAGCCAAGCGTAGCCAATGTGAAGCTCACAGAGAATGGAAGATTCTCCGTGAGAAGCACGAAGGGAACACTGCCACATGGCTGTGGTCGCCTTTATTTCTCGCAGTCTTTTAGAATAAAGCAGGGCACACCAATTAGTGTTCAACTGGTGGTGGGGAGTCGACCACAGGCCCAGTTCCGGCACCCTCAACTCCAAAGTCGTCATCCTGATAGCTAACTTAGCCAACAGATCAGCATGTTCGTTCACTGGGATCCCCTATGTGATCTGGGATCCATTCAAAGACGGTCGATCGTCCGTCTTGATTAAGGTCAGAAAGGGGATAGGAACAATCACGACCAATGGGTGTCGAGGGCAGCACTGGTCGATAGCCTGATGACAAGGTTCCAGAGGCTACAAATATTGCAATTACTACCATATTTGTTGTTCATTTCACTTCAGGTAATAATTTTAAACCTTTAAATTTTAGTTGTTACACAGTCCATGAAATTATCACCTAATTTTAATTTAACGGTGTTAATACGCTATTAATACTCTCTTTCAAATTCTGAAGGTGGCAGGGGTAAAATACAGGGAGCGAAATGCTATTTACAATTTGTACAGAAACCAGATGGCAGTTATAAGAGTCGAGGGGCATGAAAGGGAAGCAGTGGTTGGGAAAGGAGTGAGACAGGGTTGTAGCCTCTCCCCGATGTTATTCAATCTGTATATTGAGCAAGCAGTAAAGGAAACAAAAGAAAAATGCGGAGTAGGTATTAAAATTCATGGAGAAGAAGTAAAAACTTTGAGGTTCGCCGATGACATTGTAATTCTGTCAGAGACAGCGAAGGACTTGGAAGAGCTGTTGAACGGAATGGACAGTGTCTTGAAAGGAGGATATAAGATGAACATCAACAAAAGGAAAACGAGGATAATGGATGTAGTCAAATTAAATCGGGTGATGCTGAGGGAATTAGATTAGGAAATGAGACACTTAAAGTAGTAAAGGAGTTTTGCTATTTAGGGAGTAAAGTAACTGATGATGGTCGAAGTAGAGAGGATATAAAATGTAGACTGGCAATGGCAAGGAAATCGTTTCTGAAGAAGAAAAATTTGTTAACATCGAGTATAGATTTAAGTGTCAGGAAGTCGTTTCTGAAAGTATTTGTATGGAGTGTAGCCATGTATGGAAGTGAAACATGGACGATAACTAGTTTGGACAAGAAGAGAATAGAAGCTTTCGAAATGTGGTGCTACAGAAGAATGCTGAAGATAAGGTGGGTGGATCACGTAACTAATGAGGAGGTATTGAATGGGATTGGGGAGAAGAGAAGTTTGTGGCACAAGTTGAGTAGAAGAAGGGATCGGTTGGTAGGACATGTTTTGAGGCAATGAGGAATCACAAATTTAGCATTGGAGGGCAGCGTGGAGGGTAAAAATCGTAGAGTAAGACCAAGAGATGAATACACTAAGCAGATTCAGAAGGATGTAGGTTGCAGTAGGTACTGGGAGATGAAGAAGCTTGCACAGGATAGAGTAGCATGGAGAGCTGCATCAAACCAGTCTCAGGACTGAAGACCACAACAACAACAATACGCTATTAATGTACACTTGTGAGGTTCGGTCGCTCAGTGGTTGAGAGCCATACTACTGACCCAAAGCGCATGGGTTTGGCACCTGGTCAGTCCCACAATATTTATCTGATACTTTTCAATTTTGGGAGTGATTTGTATGTACAAAATAAACATAATTGCGCCGTGGTTCGAGGGTTCACATTGAGCTGTAGGTACCACTGTAGCTCACTGGGTAAGTCAGTTGTATGGCCGGGGGAAGCTAACAGGATATGTGCAAGTGTGTGTGACATATATGCGCCCATGATTCGCTCGCTGTCACTGCATTCGACAGATATATCTATCTACGACATTCTGTGGCTTTTAGCTAATGGATTAACGGGAATGATAAGTTTCATGCCGATAATTATAAACTGAGGTGATAAAAGTTATGGGATGCCCCCTAAAAACAATTCGGACATCCTTTTGCCCCGTGTAGTGGGGCATCTCGACACGGCACTGATTCAACAAGTTGTTGGAAGTCTCCTGGAGCTGCACTGCCTCTATAGACATCCATAACTGCCAAAGCGTTGCCGGTGAAGCATTCTGTGCACGCAGTGACCTCTCGACTATGCCCCATAAATGTGCGATAGGATTCATGTCGAGCGACCTGGCTGTCCGTATCATTCACTCGAATTGTCCAGAATGTTCTGCAAAGCAATCTCGAACAATTGTGGCCCGCTGACATGGCTCATTGTCATCTATAAAAATTCCATCTTTGTGTCCAAGTAGCCGAACATAACCATTCCCAGTGAGTGTTCGGTTCAGTTGGATCAGCAGATCCTGTCTGTTCCATGCAGACACAGCGCACACCATTATGGAGCCACGAGTAGCTTGTTGACAACTGCGTCCACGGCCTCATGGGGTCTGCTTCCCCTTCAAACCCTGCCATCAACTATTACCAAGTGAAATCTGGACTCATCTGACCAGCCCACTGTTTTCTGCAGTCATCTAGGGTCCGACCAATGTTTTGGCGGGCCCTACTGCCATAGCCCAGTAAGCCATATTTCGCCGCACTGCCCTGAGGGTTACTTTCGTCGTACATCCGACATTGATTTCTGTCGTCATTTGACGCAGTGTTGCTTGTCTGTCAGCACTGACAACTCTACGCAAACACCGCTGCTCTCGGTTGTTAATTGAAGACCATCGAGCACCGCATTTTCCTTGGTGAGAGGTAACGCCTGAAATTTAGTATTCTAGGCACACTTTTGGCATTATGGAGCTCGGAATATTGAATTTCCTATCGATTTCCGAAGGGGTATGTCTCATGGATCTAGGCAGAACCACCATGTCGCGTTCAAAGTCTGTTAATCCCCGTTGTATGACCATAGTCCGTTCGGAAACCTTTTCACATGGATCACCCGAGCACAAATGACAGCTCCGGTGATGTACTGTCCTTTTATACGTTGTGTACGCCATATTATTTCCATCTCTACATGTGCATATCGCTATCCCAATACTTTTGTCACATCAGTGTAACGCTATTGGTTAATGACAAAAGATAAAGAAGAACGAGAACGATCCTAACACTTTTGTCACCTCAGTGTAACGATATTGGTTAATGACAAAAGATAAAGAAGAACGAGAACTATCCCAACACTTTTGTCACCTCAGTGTAACGCTATTGGTTAATGACAAAAGATAAAGAAGAACGAGAACAATCCCAACACTTTTGTCACCTCAGTGTAACGCTATTGGTTAATGACAAAAGATAAAGAAGAACGAGAACTATCCCGATACTTCTGTCACATCAGTGTAACGCTATTGGTTAATGACAAGAGATAAAGAAGAACGAGAACTATCCTAACACTTTTGTCACCTCAGTGTAACGCTATTGGTCAATGACAAAAGATAAAGAAGAACGAGAACTATCCCAATACGTTTGTCACCTCAGTGTAACGCTATTGGTTAATGACAAAAGATAAAGAAGAACGTGAACTATCCCAACACTTTTGTCACCTCAGTGTAACGCTATTGGTTAATGACAAAAGATAAAGAAGAACGAGAACTATTCCAATACTTTTGTCACCTCAGTGTAACGCTATTGGTTAATGACAAAAGATAAAGAAGAACGAGAATTATCCCAATACTTTTGTCACCTCAGTGTAACGCTATTAGTTAATGACAAAAGATAAAGAAGAACGAGAACTATCCCAACACTTTTGTCACCTCAGTGTAACGCTATTGGTTAATGACAAAAGATAAAGAAGAACGTGAACTATCCCAACACTTTTGTCACCTCAGTGTAACGCTATTGGTTAATGACAAAAGACAAATAAGAACGAGAACTATCCCAACACTTCTGTCACCTCAGTGTAACGCTATTGGTTAATGACAAAAGATAAAGAAGAACGAGAACTATCCCAATAATTTTGTCACCTCAGTGTAACGCTACTGGTTAATGACAAAAGATAAAGAAGAACGAGAACTATCCCAATACTTTTGTCACCTCAGTGTAACGCTATTGGTTAATGACAAAAGATAACGAAGAATGAGAAGTACAGGGATAACCCATCACGGGTTGAACCTACAGTGATGAGCCAACAGTTACGAAAACCACCCACCACGAGGTTGAATGCTGCCTTGTGGCGATGCCGACACTAGAAGCACAAAGGAACTTCAGAGAATAAATTACGCATGTCGCCTCACAATAAGTCCATTGTGCAACAAGAGTGTCACATAGTCGGTAGAGCCGCGAGGGAAAGCCACGTGGTCTTAGGCGCCTTGCCACGGTTCGAGCGTCTTCCCCCATCGGAGGTTCGAGTCCTCTCTCGGGCATGGATGTGTGTGTTTATCACTGTATGAGTGTATATGTATGTGTGTGGCTGTGGGGGCGCTTTATCACTGGATAATTACATATTTTTATTTTTATAATTATTTTTTATGATTTTGGTTGGGGTAGCTTTAAATATTGTGGGCTAGCATGAGACTTTTTGTTAACTTACACCGCGATAACACTCGTACGGACATCGGTGCACCGAAGTACGTACGATATAATATTTTTTAAACACAACGCGCAACTCACCGCCTTCTAATAAATAGTTTGCGTGAGCGTTGTTATTTAGAAAAGAAAATTTGCGTATTCTTACGCAAACTGTAATTATTAACATGGGTCTCAGGGGCTACTGGTTATTTATATACCAAACTACACAAAGATTAACTGAGATATTGCGGAATGTAATGATTTTCAATATTTCTTGTTCATTATTTGCAAGGCGAAACTGGAGAGAATCTCATCTGGCGTTAGGCGGCCAAAATGAAACATACTGAACTCATTCAGTGCTGTGAACTTTAGTAAATGAAATCTATCACTACTGTCTTTAACTTTGAAATTAATGAAAGATCAAAATTGAGAAGTCTCTCTCATTTACATTTAATAACATGAATCGTCAGCGTAATGGCCGACTAAATTCTGCTAGGGGAGATGAGCTCCCTGCACTACGAAGTTCTGTAAAAATGTCGTTAATTATAATTAATGGTTGCGCTCTTGAGAGGTGACAACTAAGTCCATAATACACTCTTTCAAAAATACAGATAAAACTTAGGTTAATTATCAAACAGCACTACAATCGCGGTCTACCGCTAGACGAAACAAAACAGGAGAGCTGGTTCAATCAAAGCATTGTCTCTGATTTTCATGGCCTATATTACACAGAGATTATACTAAAAAAACTGTGTTTTGTTAATTACGTCGATATTTGTGTTTTGATAATTATAACTTACGTTCTTTACTATTTGTTATACATCGCGCAGACGTACTTAGTCTTTAGATAATTTATGTTTCACTCGTCTCATAACAAAAACTTGTTTTCCCTTTCTCCAAATGTCCATTAATGTGACGTACCATCACATGTTGTCCTTAGCGTAAGTTAGTTTGAGTTAGATGAAGCAGAGCGTAAGCCTAGGGACCGCTGACCCCAGTAGTTTGGTCCCATAGCAACTTACCACAAATTTCCAAAAAAACATAGTCAGTTGAGAGTTCTGAGTTTTCTGTAGACAGAGTTGTCCTGCAGTACGGGTAACCGATGCATCACAGTGTACGATGGAAGTGAAGCGACATCTACAAATGTACTCCAAAGTTCAAGTACATGGAAGAGAACGAATCTTGTGCACAAAAGGCCTAAATTGCATACAGATTCACTGTGAAATTCTGGCGCTATATGGACCACAAGCAATGTCTCGCCCAGAAGCAAGGAAATGCCGCAAAAAATTTGACCAATGCCGCACAGACATGAGCGATGCTGACCGAGAAGTCCAGATCTTTCCATCTTTTCAGCAAGCTGAAAAGACGTCTGGGGGGGGGGGGGGGGGGAGGCGGATTTTTGAACTGAGAGAACTTTCACATAGTGATCCTAGAATGACTGCAGGACCAAGGAACGGATTTCTATCGTCAAGGAACTGAACGATTGGTAAAATGTTCCGACGGTTGTTGTGCAGAGATTTGGTAACTATGCGGAAAAATACTGTCATTTATCTGAGTCACTTCGAAGTGTAGTGCAGCATTCAACAAAAGCTACTTGACCTGCGGAAATAATGCGTAACTTACGTTTTCGAGTCCCCTCGTACATACACTGACTTGAAACAAGTCGTGGGCGTACGTCATGTACACATACAGGTGGCGGTAGTATCGCATAGACTGGGTATAAAAGGTCAGAACATTGACGAAGCTGTCATTTGTCCAGAGATGATAGTGAGAAAAATCATCCGCTGTGATTATGGACGCACGACGAGAATTAACAGACTTTAAACGCGGAGTGGTAGTGGGAAATAGACGCATGGGTCATTCCATTATGGAAATCGTTAGGGATTAAAATATTCCGAGATACACAGCGCCAAGAGTGCGCCGGGAATGCCAAATTTCAGGCATTAGCTCTCACCAAGGACAACATAGTGACCGACGGCCTTCACTTAACGACCGAGAGCAGCGGTGTTTGCGTAGAGCTGTCAATGCTAACAGACAAGCAACACTGCGTGAATAATCGCAGAAATCAGTGTGGGACGTACGACGAGCGCAACCGTTGAGACAGTGCGGTGAAATTTGGCGTTAGTGGATCAAGACAGCAGACGACTGACGCGAGTGCCTTTGTTAGCACCACGACTTCGCCTTCAGCGTCTCTCATGGGGTGGTCACATTATCGGTTGGACCGTAGGCGACTGGGAAACCTTGGCCTGGTGAGATGAGTCCTGATCTCAGGTGGTAAATGGTGATGTTAGGGTCGAGTGTGAGCAGACCCAACGAAGCCACACACCCAACTTGTCAACAATGCACTTTCCAAGATGGTGGTGGCTTCATATTTGTATGAGTTGTGTTTACATGGAATGGAATGGGTCCTCTGATCCAACTGAACCGGCCATTGACTGGATATGGTTGTGTTCAGCTTCTTGGAGACTATTTGCAGCCTTTCATGTACTTCGCATTCCGAAACAACGATGGAATTTTTACGAATCACAATGCGCCATGTGACTGGGACACAATTGTTCTCGATTGGTTTGAAGAATATTGCAGACAATTCGAGCGAGTTCTCCACCCAGATCGCCGGACATGAACCCCATGGAACTTTTATGGGACATAATCGTGAGGTCAGTTTGTGCACAAAATCCTGCACCGGCAACACTTTCGCAGTTATGGATATATATATAGTGCCAGCATGGCCCAGTATTTCTACTGTTGATTTCCAACGACTTTTTGAGTAAATACCACGCCGAGTTGCTGCGCTCCACTGGGGAAAAGCGTGTCTAACATGATATTAGGAGGTATCCCACGACACTTGTCACCTCAGTGTAATTGGGGTGCAAATAGGGAAATCCACTGAGATACGTGGCTCAGCAAAGTGCAGACTGTTATGACACTACACCTGCGAACGAGCATCGTGAAAACGGTGAAACTGGTCAGTTGTTCACATGCTACTGTTGTATCTACGGAAAATGGATGAACGACTGTGCAACCACGAGCAGGCGACAAGGTTTCGAATGTCTGTACCTTATCACAGAACAAGGAGGTCAGAAGCTTGTGTCCACAGCTCGTGGTCTCGCGGTCGCGTTCTCGCTTCCCTAGCACGGGGTCCCGGGTTCGATTCCTGGCGGGGTCAGGGATTTTCACCTGCCTCGAGATGACTGAGTGTTTGTATTGTCCTCATCATTTCATCCTCATTCATGAAAGCGGTGAGATTGGGCTGAGCAAAGGTTGGGAATTTGCACAGGCGCAGTTGAGCGCCCCACAAACCAAAAATCATCATCATCAGAAGCTTGCCCATGAAAAAGAATGGGCTGCGATCTGCGGGATATCTGAAGACAGAGTACAATGGTGGTACAGACACAAGGTTTTGGAGCATACCATGTAGCGCACGTGGTTGAACATGGATTCTCTGTAGCAGGTGACCTCTATGTGTTCCCAAGTTACTCCACCAACATCCTCAACATACTGTCCCATGGATGCAGGCTGGTGGAAGCAGTATTATGCTAAAGTGGACACTGATCTGGGTTTTCATGGGTCCTGTGGCACTGTCGAAGGTATCATGACAGATGTGGGTTGCATGTTTAGTGCTGTGGACCACCTATATCCCTTCTCGCTTAATGTATTCCCGGACGGTAACGACATCTTCCACCGGGATAACTGTCTGTGTTACAAGGCCAGAATCGTACTGCAGTGGTTTGAGAAGCATGATTGTGAACTCATTTTGAGCATGAGCTCGATGGATTATATTTGGGATGCTATCGGGCAAATCCATGACATGCATAATCGCTGATGTATGAGCTCCAAAGGGAGATCAAGACGCTATTAAAAAGCTGGTCATAATGCTTTGGTCCATCAGTGCAATTACAGGTGTAAGCTCTACTGGGTATTCTGCTTATTTTCGTTGAAATGAAATGAAATGTGCGTGTAGCACCGGAGGCCGGAAGACCCATTCAGGGAAGGTATGGCCACCAGGTGCAAGTATTTGTTTTTATTCGACGCCACTTCCGCGACTTGCGCATCGATGATGATGAAATAATTTTGAGGGCAACCCACGAGCACCCAGTGTCCAGTGGAGAAAATCCCTGACCCGGCCAGGACTCGAATACAGAGCCTCTTGATCGAGAGTCAGCATTGCGAAGCACGAGACCATGAGCTGCTGACTGTATTGTTGAACATGGGCAGCGAAGAAACGGAATAGACTGACGAAGGTGAAAAATTGAATTATTTTCTCATCAACAGTGTCTACTTTATGAAACGGGTCGCATGCCTCATCTCCTGAACAATTTCAGCTCTTCTTCATTCATGTTTCGCCTCGTGCATGGCGTTTTGTAACTAAATTTAACACATTAAGCACTGATAACTCTGCTCTTCGACTGCGTAGATGAACTGGCGATTGTATTGTAAATTTAAAGAATAATTACACATTAATGAAGCATCTCATAGGTACATATATATACATCATTTTAAACCCCACACATTACAGCTTAGGAAATACGCTTGCTTTTATATACAGGGTGTCCCATTTATCTTGACCATCCTAAATAACTGTTTGTCCAGATGCAAATTACACAATGTTTGAAGCAAATGTTCTTTAGCCGTTGTAACACTACGCTACTGCGCACGATACTTATTAAAGCCTGTACTATGGTAAGTTAACGGGCTTCACCTTATAAGAAAGGATTTTGGTATATATGTTGACCGCGTGTACCTGAATGGAGGCAAAATTCAGACTTCCACCCACTCAGTAACAACAATGATACGTCAAGCAAGTCTGAAGTGCAACTACACGTTAGGACGGACAAGAAACGACACATCAGATGCTACCAAATTGTTAATAATACGGTCGCCAGCCTAATTAGGCATTAACTGAGTTTCTTCCCTGTACAAATTGCTGTACTTTCATACAAAACAACACGCAATAACACTGCATAATATGGTAACTTACAGAACCGGAAAATCTACTGAACTAATAATTTCACTTTCTGTGCTAATATGGACGAGCCATAAATACACAACAATACACTATAATGTTTACTACAAACATCGTACTGTCTATTGAACTGATTAAATTCGGGCATAGGTTACCCTAGCAATAGCACTTTCGAAACACACATACAATGTCAATTTTGAAAAGGGCAAAACACTGATAAGTTTAGGTTTTATATTGACTTTAACTTTGCTGGTCAAATCAGTTCAGTTCACTTCAGAATTCAAATGAATAGAAAAGAAAAAGAAGGGGGGGGGGGGGGGGAACCCTGAAACTGTTATGATCACTGTAGTGAAACTATTAACTATTGAAAGCATTAAGCACTCAAGATTTCCAATATATGAATTACTACTCCTTTTATCACATTTCCTGCTCATTTAACTACCATTATTTTTGTCTCAAATTAATTAAACTTCATTACTAAACCAATCTCAACATTATCTTCCAACTTTGTAAGACCTTAGTTCTTTACTTATAGATTCCTTAGCAACAAAGTTCTTTAAACATCATTCTAACATAGACAGGTCTGCAGGTAATTATTTTTAACATAAACTTTAAATCTTCATTTCGGGACACTCGGATTGCACAACATGTGGAAAAAGTTAAGTTGTTATTGAACAGTCAGGAACAAAAGTAACACTGGTCCACACGAATGCAGTACTAAAAGTTTCAACCTGTTCGTGTCGATGCGGCGGTTGGCGGGCGGCGAGATGGCGAGGCGCAAAGCACACATACAATCACAGCTTTGGCTCTTGATGTATCGGCACTTTGCTTCTTCTTAGCGTCGCAATACTTTTCCATTAAGTGCCTATGGAATATAGCCATGCTGTATAGGCGTCGGAAACGGCACATCCGAGGCTCAATGAAATCACGTTTTCCAGGAGAGCGTCCTCGATCCAGAGCGTGTTTCTCAGACCGATGCCCAACTCCGACTACTACTGCTGAGCCCGTTATGCCGTGCAGCGCCCGTGTGCATTTTCCTGCGCTCGCCTGCCATCCACCTTTTACCGCTCCCCTACAGACAGGGTATTCACCCGAAGTTTTGCATTCTACATATCCTAATACATTACCTACGTATGGACCAGGCTCACAATTACAACTTTAACATCTTACAATAGTTTCAACGTTTCTTACATTTCAATTCCGTTATACCTTTGCTTGAAATTTAACATAAATATTAATATTCACATCGAAAGTTGTTTATAGTTTCCTTAACATAATGGCATGAAACAAAAAAGAAATGAAATCAGACCATCGATTACACTAATTTATCGAAAATCAGAAGAAAAAATTATTATATGTACAATAGTACAGCGTTGTTGTTGTTACACCGTCAGGGACACATCAATCGGCATGATTGCCTTTGTTGTAGCTTTGTTTTTTACAAAGATATGAACAACGATATGACTTTTTTAAATGATACCCTGTATTTTTTATTTGGTAATTCAATTCTCCTCATAAAGACGTATTGAAAAATGTATCACAGTGTACCATTCACTGAAACACAACGTTATTAATTACATAACACAACACTGACTTTGAGCCTGGGGTCACAAACTCGTCCACTTGCTACAGTTGTCAGAAAACAAGGGAAAACCAAGTAAAAACATAACACAAAATTGACTTTGGCTCTCCTGTACCATTGCCCAGGAGTAGAACATTCAAAGGTTCTCAAAGTGGTGACCCCGGACACTGATACACTGGTGCACTCGTCGAATGAAAGAATTATTTACTGCTTCTAGTGTTGCCAGCTGAAGATAATTACAAGCAAGCATGACACATTCCTGCATGTCCTCTGAAGTTGTTGGAATATCGCGATAGACAAAGTCTTAAATGCGTCCCCAAAGAAAAAAGTCCAGAGGATTTAAATCAGGAGACCTAGCAGACCAAGCAACTGTTCCTCCTCGACCAATCCACCTGGCAGGATACCTTCGGTTCAGAACACGACGTGCACGCAAGGCATTATGTTCATCTGAGGAAGCTGGCACACACTGTACTGTTTAGACTACCATTGATGAAATAAGGGCCAATAATTGTAGTACCGAGCATCCCACACCAGACGTTAACTCACCATCGATGCTGATGTTCCACCTGTCTAAGCCATCGTGGGTTGTCGCTGGACCAATAATGCATGTCTCTTGTGTTTGCCTGTCCTTTGATTGAGAAGGAACATTCATCGGTAAATAGAACACTGGAGAAGAAGTTCGGGTTGGCCAGGATTTGCTGCTGTGCCCACTGACAGAACTGTACATGATTCTGGAAATCATTCCCATGCAATTCTTGATGTAGGTGGGCATGGTAAGGATGGAACTGGTGACGTGTAAGAATACGATGTACACTGGTTTTAGGAATGCCAATCTCGTGTTCAAGCTGTCGTGTACTCACGCGTGGATTCATAGCAACGGAAGCGAGAACAGTAACTCCGGCAGCTTCGTCTGTGCGACTGCTACAACCACTGCGTTGTCGTGGGTTGAAACTTCCCATTTCCTGAAGCGTTGCCACAAGACGAGAAAACATCCACCGGGAAGGCGGTTTCTTGTCAGGATATCGCACTCTGTACAGTTCACTGCCTGCGTAGCATTTGGCCTACCTTCTGCAACAACAAAAAAGAAACATCTGTCGATGCAGTTTGTAGGAAGGACAGCCTTTACTGTATGCCTACTCTACACAACAGTATTTCAAAAGGACTACACTACTGTACTAAATGTACCCGTACATAAGAAAACAGTATTGCAATTACTGTTCTGCTAACTTACATTCCCCACAGATGAGTTGCATTTCTACCTTCTCTTCGTTGGTGTACATTCTACTCACACTACTCTCCAACCGACGATGGTTGACGGAATGATGGGTGTGCATTCTACTTATGTTTACATTTGTCCTGTATCAACGTCAGCACGTGGGTGTGTTCCATTAGCTCGAGTACCTGCACTAAGCGCTGGCAGCGTCAACGCCAATGTTGTGCTATGTAATTAATAACGCTGTGTTTCAGTGAAAGGTACACTGTGATACATTTTTGAATACGTCTTTAGGAGGAGAATTGAATTACCGAATAAAAAATACAGGGTATCATCTAAAAAAGTCAAATCGTTGTTCATATCTTTGTAAAAAAACAAAGCTACAACAAAGGCAATCATGCCGATTGATGTCTTCCTGACGGCTAAAGAACATTTGCTTGAAACATTTTGTAATTCTCATCTGCACAAACAGTTATTTAGGGTGGCCAAGATAAATGGGACACCCTGTATATATATATATATATATATATATATATATATATATATATATATATATATATATATATGTGTGTGTGTGTGTGTGTGTGTGTGTGTGTGTGTGTGTGTGTTCGCATTAGTACTGATATACACTCCTGGAAATTGAAATAAGAACACCGTGAATTCATTGTCCCAGGAAGGGGAAACTTTATTGACACATTCCTGGGGTCAGATACATCACATGATCACACTGACAGAACCACAGGCACATAGACACAGGCAACAGAGCATGCACAATGTCGGCACTAGTACAGTGTATATCCACCTTCCGCAGCAATGCAGGCTGCTATTCTCCCATGGAGACGATCGTAGAGATGCTGGATGTAGTCCTGTGGAACGGCTTGCCATGCCATTTCCACCTGGCGCCTCAGATGGACCAGCGTTCGTGCTGGACGTGCAGACCGCGTGAGACGACGCTTCATCCAGTCCCAAACATGCTCAATGGGGGACAGATCCGGAGATCTTGCCGGCCAGGGTAGTTGACTTACACCTTCTAGAGCACGTTGGGTGGCACGGGATACATGCGGACGTGCATTGTCCTGTTGGAACAGCAAGTTCCCTTGCCGGTCTAGGAATGGTAGAACGATGGGTTCGATGACGGTTTGGATGTACTGTGCACTATTCAGTGTCCCCTCGACGATCACCAGTGGTGTACGGCCAGTGTAGGAGATCGCTCCCCACACCATGATGCCGGGTGTTGGTCCTGTGTGCCTCGGTCGTATGCAGTCCTGATTGTGGCGCTCACCTGCACGGCGCCAAACACGCATACGGCCATCATTGGCACCAAGGCAGAAGCGACTCTCATCGCTGAAGACGACACGTCTCCATTCGTCCCTCCATTCACGCCTGTCGCGACACCACTGGAGGCGGGCTGCACGATGTTGGGGCGTGAGCGGAAGACGGCCTAACGGTGTGCGGGACCGTAGCCCAGCTTCATGGAGACGGTTGCGAATGGTCCTCGCCGATACCCCAGGAGCAACAGTGTCCCTAATTTGCTGGGAAGTGACGGTGCGGTCCCCTACGGCACTGCGTAGGATCCTACGGTCTTGGCGTGCATCCGTGCGTCGCTGCGGTCCGGTCCCAGGTCGACGGGCACGTGCACCTTCCGCCGACCACTGGCGACACCATCGATGTACTGTGGAGACCTCACGCCCCACGTGTTGAGCGATTCGGCGGTACGTCCACCCGGCCTCCCGCATGCCCACTATACGCCCTCGCTCAAAGTCCGTCAACTGCACATACGGTTCACGTCCACGCTGTCGCGGCATGCTACCAGTGTTAAAGACTGCGATGGAGCTCCGTATGCCACGGAAAACTGGCTGACACTGACGGCGGCGGTGCACAAATGCTGCGCAGCTAGCGCCATTCGACGGCCAACACCGCGGTTCCTGGTGTGTCCGCTGTGCCGTGCGTGTGATCATTGCTTCTACAGCCCTCTCGCAGTGTCCGGAGCAAGTATGGTGGGTCTGACACACCGGTGTCAATGTGTTCTTTTTTCCATTTCCAGGAGTGTATTAGGGTTTCCAAGAACACGAAAAAATTCCCCCTATTCACTCGAAAAAGTTTCACAATAGTTCACAAATAAAAAGAAAAATATAACTTCACAACTGCATATTTACATTGTACAACAAAAAATTATCACTTGTAATTCATATGTAATTTACACACGTGGTGGTACACGAAGTTAGACACTGCAGTGTTTGTACCACTATCTGGTTTCTTTCGTTATCCACTTGCCAGTCTCTCTCTTTCCTTTGTCAAAGGAAACTTTACTGATGCGCGCGGCGTTTGCTTTGTTGTTCTGGAAGATGACGACCAAAATTTCTATCTACACTGGTGGCTGGTGTTGCTTCCAATGATGTATGCTAACTTCGTTTTACAAATTCCACTAGAGATATCTTCTGCTCGGTAACATCCTTGTACAAAATAAAACCAATCATTCACAGCAGACATTAAGAGAAAGTGAAAGAAAAGCTTTTTTGCCACTTCATTGTTTTTCTTGCGAATGGGCAGTAGATGTGAAGCTGAATGACACAGTCTACACTAGTCTTGTCCACGTTAGATTACGATAATGTTTGACTCTATTGTTGTTGTAAAATATTCTTTTGAACATACAGAATCTCTTTGGTGGTTGCCTGATGTTTTGCAGAGAGTCAATGTATAACACGTTATTTAGCCATTTGAGTCTGGAATATATGCTTGTTTTATTTTTTAAAAAAGGGAGAAAAACTAACTTACTTTGCTTTGAAGCTCGCTGGCAGGCCCTTTCTGTTCTTCACGAGAGTTCCCACAGGTAGTATCTTCTGATGTTCCTACAATGTGCAGTGCGGCCGAGCGGTTCTAGGCGCTTCAGTCTGGAACCGCGCGACCGCTACGGTCGCAGGTTCGAATCCTGCCTCAGCCATGGATGTGTGTGATGTCCTTCAGTTAGTTAGGTTTAATTAGTTCTAAGTTCTAGGCGACTGATGACCTCGGACGTTAAGTCACATAGTGCTCAGAGCCATTTTGAACCTGCACATGATCATAGGACTTTATCTGCTTGCTGGATTGCCCAGCACCTCGAGATGCAGGTTGAGCTGACTCTTGCTGCCGGCAGGTACGGCCGACGCCCCCAGCAGCTGCTGTGCCTGTCAGCCCACGTGCTCAGCAGACTGCTGGTCGTCCTCGCTCCACACGTGCTGCCACTCTTCATCCTGGCAGAATCCCTCGTGTCAGCTGCGGCTGGGCCTTTGACAGAATCTGTCTTGTCTGTTGGTAAGTGTTAAAAATATAGATTCAACTTTCACAACAATCTCAGCAACAAGCCAATGCAGTGAAATATTAAACCAGAATTGTAATGTGTGAGGTCCGCCAGTTATGCAAAACACCGTTTTTTCTCAGTACCCAAACATGTTTCTGCACCACTGTGCCATCATCAGTGGGTTTCCGTTTTGTTTATTCTGCAATGTGAACACGTTTACTAAATGATTACAAAATTATGTGGATATTTAGTTCAAACAATAGTTCATTTCTTTTTGTTAATACCTTGGTGTGCGTGATTTTTCAGGACCACTTCTGTGTTATTTATTGCTTGTCATCTGCAACCAAACGATGTTGATGAGAAATTTTGTTTGGTTGCAGAAGACAAGCTACCTGTAATAAATAATACACAAGTGGTCCTGAAAAATCACGCACACCAAGTGTAAAGGTGATTAGATTAGGAAATGAGACACTTAAAGTAGTAAATGAGTTTTGCTATTTGGGGAGCAAAATAACTGATGATGGTCGAAGTAGAGAGGATATGAAATGTAGATTGGCGATGGCAAGGAAAGCCTTTTTGAAGAAGAGAAATTTGTTAACATCGAGTGTAGATTTAAGTATCAGTAAGTCATTTCTGAAAGTATTTCTATGGAGTGTAGCTGTGCATGGAATTGAAACATGGACGATCACTAGTTTAGACAAGAAGAGAATTGAAGCTTTCAAAATAATGTGCTGCACAAGGATGCTGAAGATTAGGTGGGTAGATCGTGTAACTAATGAGGAGGTACTGAATAGAATTAGGGAGAAGAGCAATTTGTGGTACAACTTGACTAGAATAAGAGATCCGTTGATAGGACATGTTCTGATGCATCAAGGGATCACCAATTTAGTATTGTAAGGCAGCGTGGGGGGTAAAAATTGTAGAGGGAGGCCAAGAGATGGATACACTAAGCAGATTCAGAAGGACGTAGCTTGAAGAAGTTACTTGGAAATTAAGAAGCTTGCCCAGGATAGAATAGCGTGGAGTGCTGCATCAAACCAGTCTCTGGACTGATGACAACATCAACAACAACACCATTCGTACTACAATGGAGTAGAAAAACTGGCTTGGTTTAGCAAACACTGCTCGTTTACAGTTTTAGGCTTGCATTAAAAGTTATTTATTGTGGAACCATACATAGTGCTGTCCTGCAAGTGCACTATAGAATCTTCTCCGAAACATTTTTGAAGTGAAGTCTGTGTTACTTGATACGTAATACTGAAAGCATTTGAGGATGATTTCTCGTGTTTCAGGTTTGGAGCTAACTGATATCAAGCACCGCACTGCAGTCAACCGCTATGGGTGCTGCAGCACGGCCGTTGGAATGATGCTTGCTGGTCTGGTGTCTTGGGGGCTGCCCAATTGGAACTATTCCCTCTCGTTTGCTGCCCTCAGTTGTTTTATACTATTCTTCTTCTTCAGGTAATATACACAAAATAAACGATACATGGGAATGTGTAAAGATGCAATGAATATTAAAATTTTATGATTTTGAGATGAATGAACAAAGGACGACGAAAATGTACAGCTTGTGTTTAGTCAGCGTGTCTTGTGCAAGAACAGAAGTTCACCACAGATTATTTTTGAGCGAGAAGCATGTACAGTAGAAAGGCGTGATGCGAAGCACATAGCGAGCTACGTAGAGCTTTCGAGTGTCTCATCTCACTGACCAGTCGAGTGGTCCGTTGTTGTGTGTGTGTGTGTGTGTGTTGTGGGACATTGCTCGCAATTAATCAAGTGCAGGGGCTGAAGATCTCTTAGTGTTCGGTATTCCCAGACTGCTCCTACGTACGTCATCAGCCTTATAATGAGAGTTATATACACGTACTAGCCATGCTGCCATTCAGTGTACTTTGGCAGCTGAGCATTGGGTAGGAGGAATTAGAAAAGTCTGACTTAAACTCTGGTTTCAATTTCCTCCAGTTCAACTTAACGCCAATGTAGCTAATTCTCACAGAAAAATGTTTGTGTACTGTGATTTATCTACACTGTTTGTGCTTGTGCATATATATATATATATATATATATATATATATATGTGTGTGTGTGTGTGTGTGTGTGTGCATGCATGTGGGAGGGGAGGGGGTGCGGTCTGCTTGTAAACAGAAGTAACTTCCACTTAATAAACTCACCATTTCTCCAATCAATGCCTGAGACTTTTCAGTCCTGTCTGTAAGCTGAGATGATGTTTGGTAATTTCCAGTACTGTGCCAGGGTGGGTTTGTCGTTGGTGTGGGTGGCTGCCAACACATTGTCGTGGAGGCTTAACGCGTGGAACTCCAGTATATTGCCATTAGGTGCTCCCTCCTGTTTACCATGTAGTGTTGATTGTTTACCCCGAATCTCTTGAAGCCCCTGTGAGTGAGTGTTACACATGACCCTGTGCGGAATTCTAGCGAGTTTGCAAATGAAGCTGTTATGGCTAATACGTTCGGCGGTCAAGGGAAACAGTGACTCTGGTTCTTTATTTTTATTGTCGCGTGTTGTGCGGAGAAATTGTGTTGTGGCGAGGTGATTCTGGAATTGGAGTTTGTCTGGGCTCAGGTTACTGATGCAGTGCCAGTGAGAAGTTTCTGAATTATTTACTCAACAACACTACTGAAAGAGCTCAGCAGGATGATGAGCCTGTAATTTTGTGGGATGGAGTCGTCTTTCCCTGACTTAACTGAATATCAGGACCTTGCCCAGTTTCCAACGTGCAAGGAAATACCAATGTTTGAGGATAGCATTCTTGATGTTTGTAAAATATTATAATGATGTACTTACGAGCTGGGTTTGAATTCCATCTAGACCAGTTTCTTTCGTAGGATAGTTTACTTGATAGTTACCATGATACGCCTTGTTTTACGATACCATATGTTGGCGAACCTCGAACATCACATTTCTTGCACATATATTTGGCTACAGTATGTATAATCTTTCTTTGTTAGCAGATACTTCGGTGAATAATTTTTATTACAATTACGATAGCTTTACAGTTTGTACGACGACGTAATAAAAAAGGCATTAGAGCAGTGTTTTCTTTTCGGTACTACAGCGTTGTGTTTTATAATTAGTCCCAGAGATGTTGTTCAACTTCAAAAAATTTATTAAATTGATAATTTGTAGTCTTTGATTTAGTCTGCTCTGATGAACAACCGTTTCCGTTCTTTAAATAAAATTTGTACTGTTTGAACCTTTTTCAATATTTTATGCTTCAGGTACTTCCACAATATGCAGACGATTAGCCCTAGCTTATGCTCTTTGGCGTTATGTATCTCTTAACTTATAAAAACACTCTTATTTAAGTTTTTCCGTATTACTTCTCTGAAAGACAAGAACTGGATGTTTGGTGAAATACGTTGTTCGTATAATTTAACTTCTTCACGTTTGCAAGATAAAATATTTATTTTTAGATTTTGCAGTATTATAAACTCAGTAACAACGTTCTGCTTTCGTGATGCACGTTAAGCTTTTGGGACGAAATATAAACGGTAACTGAATACTGTAAAAGTTTATTGGATGAGGAATTCCGTTTTATGAAGACACCTTAGGAGTTTTGTTTTACCGAGACATGTTTCAACATTTTTTGTGCTATCTTCAGTGGATTACTTTATCTTCTTTCTTACATGAAGCTATTGAATGTTAGTGCTGGTACACAATATACAACTTAGTATGGCGGCGAAAATACTGAACAAGTTCGAAAAATCGCAAAAAATTCCCGTGAAATGACAAAAGTGGTAGAAATCAGCATGTTACCATACCACAAACAAAGGGGATAAAAACATCAAAGCCATGACAAGTTGCAGATTGTGTAGCCGACTCACTGCCACCAACATTAACATTCAATAGCTTCATGCGAGAAAGGAAATAAAGCAATCCACTGAAGATAGCACAAAAAGTGCTGAAACATGTCTGGGTAAAACAAAACTCAAAAGGTATCTTGCAATAGGAGGAATTCGTCATCCAACTTTCTTAGCAAGCACGGGAATAAGAAGAACTGCAACACCAAAAGGTGATCGTACAAGTTCAATTCATACAACTTTTTCTTACCTTTCTTTTTACATTTACATTAATAGTGGTCGAAAATTGTGTTTTCTAGCTGTCGCTGGTCTTCGGTAAAGGTGGTGGCTCTGGTCCCTGTCCATTCCATATAAAACATAAAAATTTAACATTTTGTAATTATTTCACAAATTGTAATGGGTAAAAACCCTTTAATTGTAATTAGAAAGAAATATTTATCTTACAGACAGCAGCGTGACCGAAATGCAGTCGCACTATCTAGTCCATATGATTTCAAGTATTGTATGTCTGATGTAGGCGTGAGGCGCCTAGGCAAAAAGTGTGAAAGTTGTGTTTGAAGGGCTAAAACTGCCCTGGAAGAATGTTCCGCCTGGTCCTGGAGGGTTGGGAATCTAGCGTCTCTTACTGGTTCACCGTCCCATCAGATTAAACGCAGTTTGGTGGGCGGTGTCCAACCCAGTGAGTGTCTGATTCGATTATGGGCCTCAAAGAGTATGTGTTTGTTCCACACGTCAATTCCGACTGGGGCGTTTACCGATAAGGTTTCCAGTAGCAAAGGCATGCTGCGCTATGTTGAGTACTCTGCTTTTTATTGGCCCTGAGAGGTGCAGACTCCGATTTCTCGATTTCTCAAGTTCCGTTAGCTCTATTCCACTGTCTTGGTGGCCGTTTGTCGTTCGGTTCTGTCAATCTGTCTATCGGTACAACAGACAAAACATCTGATTATCTTAAACTGTCTGCGACGTTCTGATAGCATATCAATCACTACCGCGATGTGTGTGTTCTTCTGATTGCTGAACATGATAGCTTCGAACCTATTATTATGCACACTGAGGAAAATTGTAGTAATTATCACACCAACAATCTGTCTATCATCACAGGACAAGAGTCACAGTTAACTTTAACAATTTTCATATGACATTTATAGATCATTTGTTAAATAATTCCTATTATACCTTAATGGGTTATTTAGCCAACGTAGAACAATCGTTTGTAAAAATGTAACACATATTTATAATACAATACCCACTTCATTCTACAATATACTTTCTATAACACACATTGTTACTGTAAAATCTTACATGTAGATCTTCTTCGTCATAGTGAGGGGACAACCAACTGGTTTTAACAACCGATTGTCCAGTCTACAATTTTTTTGTTCAGTCGTTTTTTTTCAGTCAAGTGAAACAACCAATAATTGAATGTAGTCTCTGCGACCATGTAAGCTGTATCAGTGTTCTCACTCAGTCTCAATGTTTGAATTGTTTCACTTAATGTGAGACAGCTGACTGACAAGTCTCTGATGGTTACATCAGCCATATTAATGTTTTCACTCAGTCTCTGGGTTTGAGAGATTTCATGTGCATACTCTTTCAGTCTTTTCGGTTATACATGAATCACAACTAATTTTGCCAACTTCTTTAGAGAAAAGTAATGTAATTTATCTCAAGGAAAGCTGAAAAAAGTATATTTCTTAAAATGAAGCATTTTTAAAATTTGAGTATTCATTTACTTAAATATGCATTTTTCGTCCTTCTGGTATTAAATGTGGATGTTTGGTGGGTTTTAATTGGTTAATGATTGGTGCTACAAGATAAATTTATGTTGAACTAAATGAACAATCACTTTTTTATTTAAATTTACTGAAACTCTATTTCCTCTGGTTTGCACCAATCAGCAATCATCCTATTCTACATCTACATCTACATCTATACTCCGCGAGCCACCTTACGGTGTGTGGCGGAGGGTACTTATTGCACCACTATCTGATCCCCCCTTCCCTGTTCCATTCACGAATTGTGCGTGGGAAGAACGACTGCTTGTAAGTCTCCGTATTTGCTCTAATTTCTCGGATCTTTTCGTTGTGATCATTACGCGAGATATATGTGGGCGGTAGTAATATGTTGCCCATCTCTTCCCGGAATGTGCTCTCTCGTAATTTCGATAATAAACCTCTCCGTATTGCGTAACGCCTTTCTTGAAGTGTCCGCCACTGGAGCTTGTTCAGCATCTCCGTAACGCTCTCGCGCTGACTAAATGTCCCCATGACGAATCGCGCTGCTTTTCGCTGGATCATGTCTATCTCTTCTATTAATCCAACCTGGTAAGGGTCCCATACTGATGAGCAATACTCAAGAATCGGACGAACAAGCGTTTTGTAAGCTACTTCTTTCGTCGATGAGTCACATTTTCTTAGAATTCTTCCTATGAATCTCAACCTGGCGCCTGCTTTTCCCACTATTTGTTTTATGTGATCATTCCACTTCAGATCGCTCCGGATAGTAACTCCTAAGTATTTTACGGTCGTTACCGCTTCCAATGATTTACCACCTATGGCATAATCGTACTGGAATGGATTTCTGCCCCTATGTATGCGCATTATATTACATTTATCTACGTTTAGGGAAAGCTGCCAGCTGTCGCACCATGCATTAATCCTCTGCAGGTCTTCCTGGAGTACGTACGAGTCTTCTGATGTTGCTACTTTCTTGTAGACAACCGTGTCATCTGCAAATAGCCTCACGGAGCTACCGATGTTGTCAACTAAGTCATTTATGTATATTGTAAACAATAAAGGTCCTATCACGCTTCCTTGCGGTACTCCCGAAATTACCTCTACATCTGCAGATTTTGAACCGTTAAGAATGACATGTTGTGTTCTTTCTTCTAGGAAATCCTGAATCCAATCACAAACCTGGTCCGATATTCCGTAAGCTCGTATTTTTTTCACTAAACGTAAGTGCGGAACCGTATCAAATGCCTTCCTGAAGTCCAGGAATACGGCATCAATCTGCTCGCCAGTGTCTACGGCACTGTGAATTTCTTGGGCAAATAGGGCGAGCTGAGTTTCACATGATCTCTGTTTGCGGAATCCATGTTGGTTATGATGAAGGAGATTTGTATTATCTAAGAACGTCATAATACGAGAACACAAAACATGTTCCATTATTCTACAACAGATTGACGTAAGCGAAATAGGCCTATAATTATTCGCATCTGATTTATGACCCTTCTTGAAAATGGGAACGACCTGCGCTTTCTTCCAGTCGCTAGGTACTTTACGTTCTTCCAGCGATCTACGATAAATTGCTGATAGAAAGGGGGCAAGTTCTTTAGCATAATCACTGTAGAATCTTAAGGGTATCTCGTCTGGTCCGGATGCTTTTCCGCTACTAAGTGATAGCAGTTGTTTTTCAATTCCGATATCGTTTATTTCAATATTTTCCATTTTGGCGTCCGTGCGACGGCTGAAGTCAGCGACCGTGTTACGATTTTCCGCAGTGAAACAGTTTCGGAACACTGAATTCAGTATTTCTGCCTTTCTTCGGTCGTCCTCTGTTTCGGTGCCATCGTGGTCAACGAGTGACTGAATAGGGGATTTAGATCCGCTTACCGATTTTACATATGACCAAAACTTTTTAGGGTTCTTGTTTAGATTGTTTGCCAATGTTTTATGTTCGAATTCGTTGAATGCTTCTCTCATTGCTCTCTTTACGCTCTTTTTCGCTTCGTTCAGCTTTTCCTTATCAGCTATGATTCGACTACTCTTAAACCTATGATGAAGCTTTCTTTGTTTCCGTAGTACCTTTCGTACATGATTGTTATACCACGGTGGATCTTTCCCCTCGCTTTGGACCTTAGTCGGTACGAACTTATCTAAGGCGTACTGGACGATGTTTCTGAATTTTTTCCATTTTTGTTCCACATCCTCTTCCTCAGAAATGAACGTTTGATGGTGGTCACTCAGATATTCTGCGATTTGTGCCCTATCACTCTTGTTAAGCAAATATATTTTCCTTCCTTTCTTGGCATTTCTTATTACACTTGTAGTCATTGATGCAACCACTGACTTATGATCACTGATACCCTCTTCTACATTCACGGAGTCGAAAAGTTCCGGTCTATTTGTTGCTATGAGGTCTAAAACGTTAGCTTCACGAGTTGGTTCTCTAACTATCTGCTCGAAGTAATTCTCGGACAAGGCAGTCAGGATAATGTCACAAGAGTCTCTGTCCCTGGCTCCAGTTCTGATTGTGTGACTATCCCATTCTATACCTGGTAGATTGAAGTCTCCCCCTATTACAATAGTATGATCACGAAACTTCTTCACGACGTTCTGCAGGTTCTCTCTGAGGCGCTCAACTACTACGGTTGCTGATGCAGGTGGTCTATAGAAGCATCCGACTATCATATCTGACCCACCTTTGATACTTAACTTAACCCAGATTATTTCACATTCGCATTCGCTAATAACTTCACTGGATATTATTGAATTCTTTACTGCTATAAATACTCCTCCACCATTGGCGTTTATCCTATCCTTGCGGTATATATTCCATTCTGTGTCTAGGATTTCGTTACTGTTCACTTCCGGTTTTAACCAACTTTCCGTTCCTAATACTATATGCGCACTATTTCCTTCAATAAGAGATACTAATTCAGGAACCTTGCCCTGGATACTCCTGCAGTTTACCAATATTACGTTGACTTTTCCTGTTTTTGGTCTCTGAGGACGGACGTTCTTTATCAACGATGATAATGTCCTCTCTGGTAAGCCGTCAGGTATTTTATCGTTTCGCCCAAGGGGGGGCCCCCTAACCTAAAAAACCCCCGTGTGCACGCCACACGTACTCTGCTACCCTAGTAGCTGCTTCCGGTGTGTAGTGCACGCCTGACCTGTCTAAGGGGGCCCTACAGTTCTCCACCCAATAACGGAGGTCGATGAATTTGCAACCATTATAGTCGCAGAGTCGTCTGAGCCTCTGGTTTAGACCCTCCACACGGCTCCAAACCAGAGGACCGCGATCGACTCTGGGCACTATGCTGCAGATATTAAGCTCAGCTTGCACTCCGCGTGCGATGCTGGTTGTCTTCACCAAATCAGCCAGCCGCCGGAAGGAACCAAGGATGGCCTCAGAACCCAAGCGGCAGGCGTCATTCGTTCCGACATGTGCTACTATCTGCAGCCGGTCACACCCAGTGCGTTCAATAGCTGCCGGAAGGGCCTCCTCCACATTACGGACGAGACCCCCCGGCAAGCACACCGAGTGCACACTGGCGTTCTTCCCCGACCTACCCGCTATTTTCCTGAGGGGCTCCATAACCCGCCTAACGTTGGAGCTCCCTATAACTAATAGGCCCGCCCTCTGTGACTGTCGGGACCTTGCCGGAGAATCGGCCACTGGCCCAACAGGCGAGGCATCCTGTGGTGGCTCGGAAACGACGTCATCACCACTAGGAAGCACCCCGTACCTGTTGGAAAGGGGTAAGGCAGCTGCCACGCGGCCAGATCCCACCTTCGCCTTTCGGCCAGGCACGCGCGAGCCCACCACTGTCCGCCATTCACCCTGGAGTGATGGCTGACCGGTAAGATGCTCACTGCCGGAAGACGCAGCGACATCAGGGGTTCCATGTGATTCCAAGGCCACCGAAGTAGGCATAGGTCTCACCACAGTTGCCCCAACGCCACTACGAGCCGACGCCTGCGCCTCGAGCTCGATGAGCCTAACAGACAAAGCCTCCACCTGCCCCCGAAGAGTGGCCAATTCTCCTTGCGTCCGCTCACAACAACCACAGTCCCTACACATGACTATGTTTACCCTACAAGCGAACGGTGTACTCGCCTTATTAGCAGCAGGAAATCGAAGTGCTCTCTCACTGACGGTCTAACCGACACTGAGCTGTTCTAACCAAACAAACAAAAGCGTGTACGATACGAGGGTCGATAGCAACGGCGATACTGTACACTACACTGTTATTAAAATAAACGGTTGTGTCTAGTAGGCACTCAAACACGCAAGAAATTACAAAAATAAAATAGTAACTACCCAGATAACTGAAAATAAGTTGTACCTGTTTGAAGCTCGTAAAAATGTGTAACAAGCGAACGGTGTACTCGCCTTATTAGCAGCAGGAAATCGAAGTGCTCTCTCACTGACGGTCTAACCGACACTATTTTGGTACATGCTGAGGTGACGTGAACATAAAACATATAATGTCAATTGTTGGAAGCTTTTTTCGTGAGAAATATTTGTTAATTTTCTTTGTATTTCTTTAATTAATATAGATTCAGACTATGAATCATCTTTGCAGAGACTTTAAATCTCACTGAGTTTGCCTTGAGGATCATTTTCTAATCAGTCATAAGGTTTATTCCATCCTCACACCACTGAGCATTTCGGAATTCTGAAACCAAACACAGAGTCCACTATTAAGAAAATGCCTCTTCATAAACATGGATGAAGAGCCAAACTAATAGTTAGTGAATGCACTCAATAAAAATAAGATGTCAGGACAACAACAACGGTGACGACAAGTGATAACAGAGTTGAGTCAACAATAAGGGTTAAATAGTTGCATAACAATGGAATGTTCACACTCAAAATGGAATGCATTGTTTTCCAACAACCAACTGAATCGATTCCTTTGATTCAGTTGTTCCTATCAGTACTTCCTCATCTGAATATACATTTTATTGCTCAGGAATATCTACTCAGTTTTTCAGAGTTACAAAGATTCAAAGATTGAAGTGCATAGGAATAACGAAAATTCTAATGTGAATTGGAATATATATATATATATATCATATGTGTGTGTGTGTCTCATAATGGAACATTCGTTTCCCTATTAAGCTTAATTTGTTTCGAGTATGAACATACTAAAATACTAAAGAATATTGTGCACTATCGATAAATTATTGTTAAGCTCGAAATGCAACCATTTAAATGTCCAAATGTATAAGTAAAGTTTTCATTGTGTCTTTTCTTTGTATGAAGCTGACAGCTCTAATATTGTTGTAAAGCTGATAAGTGGACCAATATTCTACTACAACTACAACTACTACTGTGATTAGTACTTACAGGAGACTTGTATTTTTTTGGTGATAGTTGGTTCCCCGAGTCTCCACGCTGGCTGGCGTGCAGGGGTCGCGAGCAGGAGGCGCTGGCCGTTGTGCGTCGCATAGCAGCCACCAATGGCTCCACGGTGCCTCCGTTCACCTTGCAGGTGATCCAGACCGTGGGCAAGAGCAAGACAGACAGGAAGGGCTTCCTTGGCATATTCTCCAGCTGGAACGTCTTCAGGAACACAGTAATCCTCATTGTTGCCAGGTGACTTACCAAACAACTTTCCAACTCGTCTTTGTTCTACTAGAACCTAGCAGTTTATGGGTGGTACATATTATCTGCAGCCTCTTCAAATTTCTAGTTCAAGGGGAAGGCGAAGGTGGCACAAAACTTGTGAAACCTTCCTAATTTCCTTCCAGTCTATTCGGGACCAAAAATGACCAAAATTATGTTTTGTCACCAGGTGACAACTTCTGACTACAGTGCTGCATGTCTGATGTTTCCTCCAGTATTGTGGCGGTCGTGGAGTTACCAATGCACAAGCAATCTGCACTTTATTTATTGACTGATGCCTCCATACAGCAATACAGTTACCAATGCCATGGTGCAGCCACTGTCACATAGGCAGTGTGTGGAGGTGGAACGCAGAAGCAGCACAACAGCAGCTGACAGCGCTGTATGTGATGTGTCAGCTTATAACGTATCTATACTTTACTGTGCATTTTAAGATTTCTATCGTGTCCACCCATTCGTCTAATACAGGGTGCCTAGGAAGCTGTTTTCTCGGATACCTAGACATCAACTCAAGCAAATCTTATTAATGGAGTTTACTACAGTAAATTAAATTGACAGTACTTAACTTTGCCTTTGTCACAAAGAGGTGCCGCAAGCAATTGGCGACCCGTATATATATCGAAGGACATTGATTATTTTCAATTCGCATGCAAGCAATTTGTGTAGATCACAAGTCACAGCTAATCGTTTGGATCACGGCCCGTCTTCTAGCGAGGCTGTGGCTATGCAGAGTGGCGCTTATACTCTCTTCATGTAGGGGCTGCTACTGTCATTGGGTCACCCTAGTGAGCGTGCTAATGGCTGATGTCGTCTCACAGTCCTCTCTGCTGTATTATTCTAGACTGATGTGCTGGTGCTTGATGTTAACACTCGATCAGTTTTAATTCTGACATACGCATGTAAGATTCCACTGTTGGTGGAAACGAGGTATCGAATCCGATGATCAATGCTTAGCGATTGAGTACAGACAGGTACAATCTGATTGCTATTGCAAGAGTATTTATTACTATGTAAACAATGATCGAAATGTAAAAAAATGGTAATAAATAAAAATATCTTTGTACTTAGCCATAATTTAAAATCCTATAATATCGTTTGAATGAATTTAAATTGCAGAATAAAACGGTCGTCAGCTCCAAAAATGAGCAAAATTTTAGTAAATGAGTGTAACGTCATTGAAATCACCTGAATATTGTGTGTTGAAGAGAAAACATCAACTTGACAAAATCCACCCATGCTAGCTGACATGTGAAAAACAAGTGTGACATGAACACAAAAGATGTCAATTTGGAATGCAATGTTGTTAGTTACCATAGTGGTCACCAATAACAATCAATGACTAGTAAAATTTTACGAAAACTGTGCTATGTTTGTAAACATTCCCTTTTTGAACTCACTGTTATTGACTTGTGGATAATAGCCTAACAGTTTAGAATAATCTGACTGTGTGTAACTGATAAAGGCTGATCAGTTAATATTTGAATGGGAGTTGTTTTGTATCAACTCTAACTAAGTTAATGAGGATGTCAGGCAGCAATAATTGGTACAAACTTTGTTCTTAAGGTTCCATTATTTTGTCTAAACAGCACGAATGACGCAGTTACTCCCTTCATCTGACAAAATAATAATAGTTTACTCATCACAGGCCGCCTATTAATATCGTCACATGCCAATATGCTTTTTGTAGCACTGACTGTGCAATCCTCACTGCAATCCAAATCGTTGGTGCCCGGTGCGGTTATTTGCGTAATCACGGTACACAAATGAACACTTAAACATACCAACACGTCACTCAGTTCATGCCACTTCCGTATTTGCTGGAGGTCACGCTCACAGCGTTGGGTGACACACACAGCCGTTAAACAATGGTAAATGCAGTCAGCCGTCCTGCCAAAATCCGCCCTGCTCGTTTCGCAGGCAACAACTTATTGTTTCAGGGTCTCAACACTGACTGGTGCATTCGGCTCTCGACTATGGATAGTACCTACTGTTCTTCATACGTAAGGGGCAGTTGACCCCTTACATCCCCACCTCCCCCCCCCCCCAAATGCCAAATGGACCTCTTTGAAACTGGAAATAGAAAAGAACATAGACTGAGTTAACAGTGATAGAAGGTGAATTAATATATACATTCAAGAACAATGAAATTTACAAACTGAATGGTAAATCCTCTGACTCCGGTTGTAAACTGTCCCTACAAAACAGATTATAGCTCAATTACAAACTATACGAATGACACAACCAAAAATTGTAATTTGTTGAAACAATACTATCACATATAGATTATAAAAATACGCCTCACGACCATAATTTATTAACTATACAACGCTGGATGTCTATTGAATCATATTGTAACAAAACTATTTTCATTTTGGTTCATCTCTGTGAGGTTTGCTGTGCAGAATACAACGAAAATCCTACTATATTAGCACCACACACCACAGGAAACAACTATCTCTAATTAGACTAATACCTACTTAATACAAATGCAGATAAATGACAATAATTTCATCCCTACTCACGAATGTATATATAAATCTATCGTTAGTGTGGTCATCACAAGATAAATCTCTAAAGAAATGTCTTTCTCGTTTGTTACAAATTGTGTTCCCTGCTTTTGAGCGTCTGTTATTCCCACAGTTCATAGAATGCTCCATATCTAGGTCATATTAATACACTCTACAATATTCTAAACACTAATACTTCTCACACTATAAAGGATAACTATGTCTCAGTTCTTACATGCAATTCATCCCTTAAATATGGTTAAGTCTTTTGTCATCATGAAAACCCATAATCCAGAATAGAAACAAATATAGTAAATAAAAGACAACAACTGACACTTGAACACCAGTTCTCAAGATCTTTATTCTCCAAACACACATAATAACCAAAATCATCCATACACACTTATGTTTGTGGCTGTCTAGGCCCTACTTCATCGTCCTGATTACTTCTCTCCTTCAGATTGCCCCAATCTTCCCATGGATAGTAGCTCTTTATATTTTCAATATGTTCCTTGCCATGCACTCCATCGGTTTGAGCATATTCCAACGCCACAGTATTGTGGTGTTCGATCTTGATAATTTTATATGGTACCTCATATACATAGTAAAATTTATGTATTTAAGAATCTGTCTTCTTGGATTTAGCATGCACTTTCACCAACACTAGGTCTCCTACCCTGTAACTTACAGGTTTCGCCGATTTATCATGTCTTTCCTGCCTCCTTTTAACATTCTCTCTCGTGGTTCATTTCTACTAGTTCAAGTTTCCTTTCCCAAATTTGGTTATCTTCTTGTGGATAGTCCACCAACTCACGAAAAACAGTCAGGTTCCTGATTAAGTAAGATTTCGCATGGTTCCAAATACACTCGAATTCTTCTAGGTATTCCTTCCTAGTACCGTGTTTCTTGTCACAATAGGTCAGAGACAAACGATTTAACTCCATCATCCGTTCGGCCTGGTTCGAAACCAGTTTGTATCTACAGATGGCGATCTGTTCTATTTGATGCCTATTCAACATTTCCCTCCACTTCTTGAATCGGAATTGGGATCCATTATCACTTAGGATTCGTTTCAGTGTACATGCATTGCTAAAGCGTTCTTTTTCAAACTTATAAATGATGACCTTGCTGGTTGCTTTCTTTAATGGATAAAACTTCACAAATTTAGATACTAATTTTTCTGCAACTAGAATTTGGGCGTAATTTTTTTTGTCACAGGCAAGGGACTGAACAGGTCCACTGCCACGATGTCTCTAATTGATTCTGGTATGACTGGATGCATGTAACCTTTATGTTGAACAGTGGCAGTTTTAGTTTTCTGACAGGTGTCACAAGTGCTCAGCAACTTGTGTTTATGAGTATATGTTGAAGATGCTGTCCAATTTCCGTTTCTCAAGGCGTTTCTTAGGTCCATAATGGGCATTGCTATAATGTGTGTACCAGATTAACTTGTCTATTATATTCTCTGGTATACATAGTCTCCAGCTCTCTTCATCCACTATTTTTCTCTTGTACAGTATTCCGTGGTGGATATAACAGTATATCCTAATCTTTTCTTTACCAGCACATCTATACTTATTCTTGATTAATTTCAGTTTTTCGTCCTGGTTCTGCTCTCTACATGTGTTCCTCAAGAACCTCTTCACAAAATCTTCATGCTGTACTCCCTTCATTAAATTTACCTGAACTTCTCCGTCTTCTGGTCCTCTCACACCTGTTCCCCAAGAATCGAGTGGCTGCCTTGATAATGCATCAGGTACAGTACACGACTTACCTGGCTGGCTTGTATATCACTTTGCATTCATGATCTTGCAATGCAATTTTATCAACCAGCTGTGTTTCAGTTTACTTGTGGTTAAGAATGTTAGGGCTTTGTGGACCGTGACCACCTTTACATGTCATCCTGTTAGATAATAACGAAATCGCTTAAAAGCCCACACAATAGACAGTGCCCCTCCCTTCATAATGCTGTATCTCCTTTGCCATGCATTCAAGCTTCTGCTTTATAACCTTGCTCTCTCCTTCTTTCTCTATCTGGTTTAATTGTATGCCTAGTCCATAAACTGAGCTACCCACTCCCAAATAAAAGTCTCTAGAGAAATCAGGATGGCATAATATATCTGCATTACACAATGCTTCTTTAATCTTTTCAAATTCTTCTTGACATTCATCATTCCAATGCCAGGTCATTTTGGCTTTAGTAAGTGTTCTCAAATGGTTCAAATGGCTCTGAGCACTATGGAACTCAACTTCTGAGGTCATTAGTCCCCTAGAACTTAGATCTAGTTAAACCTAACTAACCTAAGGACATCACACACATCCATGCCCGAGGCAGATTCGAACCTGCGACCGTAGCGGTCGCACGGTTCCAGACTGTAGCGCCTAGAACCGCTTGGCCACACCGGCCAGCAAGTGTTCTCAATTTTGGGGCAGTGAGTACAGGTTCTTTCAGGAATTTTCGATAGAGCTCACATACGCCGAAGAATGCTCTCAGTTGCCTTTTTTTAAGGTCTGGAAATTGCCTAATTGTCTCGAGTTTACTTGGATCAGGATAAATACCCTCTTCCGTAATTAGGAAGCCAAGAATTTTATCTGGCATTTACCAAATTCTGTCTTACCCACGTTTGCTGTTACCCTAGCTTTCTCAAACGCCTGCAAGACTCCCTCAAGTGTCTCTAAATGTTTTTCCCGTGTCTCAGTTGCAATTAATATATCATCTACGTTAACAGTAAACTTATTAAGTAATCCTTCACCCAAAATATTGTCCAATGCTCTAACAAATTCCAAGACCGATACATTAAGCCCAAATGGCTTGGGATGTATACCTCAGAGAAATACTGGATAGTGAAGGGGGAGGCGTGTTTATAGCGATAAGAAGTGCAATGGTATTAAAGGAAATTGACGGAGGTTTGAGATGTGAAATACTTTGGGGAAAGGTAACGGTTAAAGCAGGCTCAAACATGGCAATTCGATGTCTCTATAGGCCCTCTGGCTCAGCAGCTGTTGTGGCACAACACCTGAAGGAAAATTTGGAAAATATTTCGAGTAGATTTCCCGACCATGTTATAGTTTTGTGTGGAGATTTTAATTTACCAGATATATACTAGGAGACTCAAACGTTTATAACAGGTGGCAGGGATAAAGAATCCAGTCAAATTTTTTTTAAGTGCATTATCTGAATACTACCTTGAGCAGTTAAACAGAGAACCGACTCGTGGCGATAACATATTAGACCTTCTGGTGACAAACAGATCCAAACTATTAGTAACAGTTAATGCAGAACAGGGAAACAGCGATTACAAAGCGGTTTCAGCATCGGTGATTTCAGCCATAAATAGAACTATTAATAAAGGTAGGAAGATTTTTCTGTTTAGCAAAAGTGACAAAAATCAGATTTCAGAGTACTTAATGGCTCAACACAGAAGTTCTATCTCAAGTACAGATGTACAGATAGTGCTGAGGATCAGTGGACAAAGTTCAAAACCGTCGTACAATATGTACCAAGCAAGATCGTAAGAGATGGAAAAGAGCCACCATGGTACAACAACCGAGTCAGAAAACTGCTGCGGAAGGAAAGGGAACTTCGCAGCAAACGTAAACATAGCCAAAGCCTTGCAGACAAACGAAAATTACACGAAGCAAAATGTAGCGTGAGGAGGGTTATGCGAGAGGCGTTCAACAAATTCAAAAGTAAAGTTCTATGTACTGACTTGGCAGAAAATCCTACGAAATTTTGGTTTTACGTCAAAGCGGTAAGTGGATCAAAACAAAATGTCCAGACACTCTGTGACCAAAATGGTATTGAAACAGAGGATGACTGACTAAAGGCCGAAATACTAAATGTCTTTTTCCAAAGCCGTTTCACAGAGGAAGACTGCACTGTAGTTCCTACTCTAGATTGTCACACAGATGACAGAATGGTAGATACCGAAATAGATGAAAGATGGATAGAAAAACAATTAAAATCGCTTAAAAGAGCAAAGGACGCTGGACCTGATGGGATACCTGTTTGATTTTACTCAGAGTACGCGAAGGAACTTGCCCCCCTTCTTGCAGTGGTGTACCGTAGGTCTCTGGAAGAGCATAGCGTTCCAAAAGATTGGAAAAGGGCATAGGCCATCCCCGTTTTCAAGAAGGGACGTCGAACAGATGTGCAGAACTATAGACCTATACCTCTAACGTCGATTAGTTGTAGAATTTTGGAACACCTATTATGTTAGAGTATAATGACTTTTCTGGAGACTAGAAATCTACTCTGTAGGAATCAGCATGGGTTTCGAAAAAGACGGTCGTGTGAAACCCAGCTCGCGCTATTTGTCCACGAGACTCAGAGGGCCATTGACACGGGTTCCCAGGTAGATGCCGTGTTTCTTGACTTCTGCAAGGCGTTTCATACAGTTCCCCACAGTCATTTAATGAACAAAGTAAGAGCATATGGACTATCAGACCAATTATGCGATTGGATTGAAGAGTTCCTAGATAACAGGATGCAGCATGTCTTTCTCAATGGAGAGAAGTCTTCTGAAATAAGAGCGATTTCAAGTGTGCCAAAGGGGAATGTCGTAGGACTGTTGCTATTTACAACATATATAAATTACCTTGTGAATAACATCAAAAGTTCACCAAGGTTTTTGCGGATGATGCTGTAGTATATTAAGAGGTTGTAACAATGAAAAATTGTGTTGAAATTCTGGAGGATCTGCAACAAACTGACGCATGGTGCAGGTAATGGCAATTGAATCTAAATGTAGACAAGTGTAATGTCCTGCAAATACATAGAAAGAAAGATCCTTTATCATTTAGCTACAATATAGCAGATCAGCAACTGGAAGCAGTTAATTATATAAATTATCTGGGAGTAGGCATTAGGAGTGATTTAAAATGGAATGACCATTTAAAATTAATCATTAGTAAAGTAGATGCCAGACTGAGATTCATTGGAAGAATCCTAAGGAAATGCAATCAGAAAACAAAGGAAGTAGGTTACAGTACACTTGTTCGCCCACTGGTTGGATACTGCTCACCAGTGTGGGATCCGTACCAGATAGGATTGATAGAAGAGATAGAGAAGATCCAAAGGAGAGCAGCACGCTTCGTTACAGGATCATTTAGTAAGCGTGATAGCATTACGGACATAATAGATAAATTCCAGTGGAAGACTCTACAAGAGAGACACTCAATAGCTTGGTACAGGCTTTTGTTGAAGTTTCGAGAACATACCTTCAGCAAGCAGTATATTCCTCCCTCCTGCGTATATCTCGCAAAGAGACCATGAGGATAAAATCAGAGAGATTAGAGCCCACACAGAGGCATACTGACAATCTTTCTATTCATGAACATTACGAGACAGGAGTAGAAGGGAGAACCGATAGAGGTACTCAAGGTACCCTCCGCCACACACCGTCAGGTGGCTTGCAGAGTATGGATGTAGATGTAGATGTAGATGGCAATACTTTAAAATGATAACTTCTGTCAGCTTACATGAAGGCAGTATACTGACATGACTCAGAGGTCAGAGGTATTTGCCAGTATCCTGTGGGCAAGTCAATGTTACTAAGTATCTTTGCACCCCGAAACCTTTGAATTAATTCTTCTATCGTTTTTGGCTTTTCTTGATCTGGTTCAATGATTTTATTTACTGTACATGCATCCAAAACTATTCTCACTTTCCCATGTTTCTTGTCTAACACAAATAATGGACTGTTGTATTGGTCTTGGTTCTCTCAATAACCCCAAGGTCAACGATTCTTTGTATTTCCTCTTCTACTGCTTGCCATTTAGCGTGAGGGATGGAGTATTGTTTTGAAAGGCTTGTGTTCCTTAATTTTCAATTTACATTCTACCTCTTTCATGATTCCTGGCTGCTGAGAGAAAACTTTGCTGTGCTTATGTGAGATCTCTGGTAACCTCTTCCGAATCTCTTCATCCAAATGTGTCATATATTCTAGTTTCTTGCCTATAGCATCTTCACTAGGTTGATCTGCTTGTGCTAATCCCTTGTATAATATCAATACTTGCTCATCAACCGATTGTTCTTCTGTAGGCGCACCGCATAACACAAATTCACCTGTCAGAACTCTTCTGACTTCTAACTTTCTACCAAGGTCAGTTCTCTCATTTCTCCTGTCCTGTCCTTTTACACTCACTGTGCATTCATCGAAATATATGATTGCTTCCACTTCATTTAGCCAGTCAATTCCCAAAATAACTGTATGGTATCACCAAAAATGTCGCTTTATATGCTTCTCCCTCTACTTCAAACCCAGTCATTGCTTATTCCTTAATGGGCTTACTTTTGGCACCTACAGCATTTGCAACTCGGACATCATTTATGTGAAAACTACGTAAGGTGGCGTTAGTATTCAGTATCTGGTCATATAGCTTTCGAGACATAGCATGCACTTCACTCCCAGTGTCAACTAAGGCATCAATATCTAGTCGACACATCTTTATCCTGACTACAATTGGACCTCATCAGGAGTGGGGTCTAGTTTACTTTTTCCTTTCTTCCTGATCTTAGGCCTCACTATTTATTCGCCTGCCACCTTCTCTTTCATATTCCCTTGTATTTTCATCTCTTCTGGAAAGGCCTTGGAACTGATGTCCATTTCCATGGGCCCTACTTCCATAATAGTCTCCTCTTCCTCAGTTGAACGATTGATTATTAAACTGATTCCATTGGTAATTGTCTTCTTTTTGGCCCTGCTCACCTGCTTGATTATTCTCCTACACACATGTGTGCTCCGGAATCTCCATCAGGGCTTCTTTATCTTTAAACTTCTGAACACTTTGACCAGTACTTCTTTAGAAATTGTTCTTTAAACTGCTCATAACTACTAACTTTATCTTTTTTCTTCACTCCATTCTATCTATTGCAAACCGAATTTTGTCTTTGTCTCGAAAATGTGTTGGAAAAATGTCTCTCAACCATTTCATAAAAATCTTCAGGTGCAGCACTCCCTTTGGCTTATATTTTTGTCCCACATGAACTTGTGGATGACGATTATCACCAAACATGAATGTTATCACTTTACCTTCTCCTATAGCTAGTGTTGCATAACCAATTTTTCTGTCAGTCTCCTCAGTTTTCGTTTCTAATTGTTGGATTTCGCTTTGTAAATGTTGTATGTCCTGTGCAATCCTCCTGTTATCTTCGCCCCTCTGCAATGTTATTGCGCTTTGTATATTTTGAGCTAATTCAGTCTGTTTGTTGCCTACTCCCTAAATAGCTACTTAACATTGCTGTTGCTTCTGCATTATCTCTTCAGTCTTTCCCCCTAATTCTTCTTTAACTTCTAGAACCTCTTCATGGGCTTTCTCGGTTATCTCTTCTCCCATCTTCTTTGCATCTTTTTAGAGCAGGTTTATGCCCTGCTGGAATCTGCCTTCTCCCTCCTTGCAGTCTTTCCTCACCTATTCCTTATAATTCTGTAATTGTCTGTTAAAATTTTCATGCTCTTGTAGTGTCATCTCAATTTCCTCATTGACAATGTCAATCTTTTCTTGGGTTTTTCTATTGGTTCCCTCGATTTTCCGATTGGCGGCTCTGATTTCCTTATTAGTGGCTTCAGTCTTTTCTTGGGTCATTTTACTGTGTTCCTTGGTTTCCTGCTTGGTATCCTCCATTTTCCAATTGGTGGCTTCAATCTTGGCATCAATTTTTTCTAATATCGCCAGTAGCACATATTTCTGTCTGCCCACTACAATGTTTACTACAGGTTTAATTGGTATCTTGAGGTAATTGGTGGAATGAGATAATGGGCTTTCTATTGATAGTCCACAGCCACTGATTCCTGAATCAACTCTATCCTCCTGTCCTATCTCCTTCTTCCCAGATTCTACCTCCAGAATCTCCTGCTTGATTTCAGTAGACATGTTTGGTTACATATATTACATACAGGCAACACTATAAATTAACCCTTGGGTAACCTAAGACTCTTGACCACCTGACAATTAAAACAAAATAATGACAGCAGTACTTCAACTAGCTCAAAACAGAAACAGTACCTGTTTGCACTGGATATATAAAAAACTTCACCAATTTATCTGAATTAAACACCAATGATAATATTCATCACCTCACACCAAAACATTAAAAATCAAATAACACCACCAATTAACTTATGAAATCTGTAATCAACAATTAATGCTACAGCATAAGTCTTAAAATCTATTCGCAGCTGTCTTGCTGGTGAAAACATAAAAATATATGCATATATAGACAAACTACTGCCGAGCCAGAAAATACCGAAATGGAAGGAAAAATTACTATACAATTCTTGTAGCGTTACAAAATGTGATTATATGCTCTGCAGATAGCCTAATTAAATAATTATTGCGCCAGCAGGTTGTCTCGACTCGTTGCATGACGCAAATACTTGCTGCGGAATTCAATATTCGTTGCTGTGTTAACTGGTGGCTGGAGTAACCGTTATCGCAGTTCCAGTTATATTTTTAAAACCGTTATTATAACAGTTATAAATAAGTTTCAAGTTATTTTTCACTACTGAATACTCCAATGGGGTTACAGTTAAATAATGATACAAGTGGAATCCATCAGTTTAGTTATCAGTATAACTGCGAGTAGTGTGAAATAGCAGGAATGTCGTACGAATCGTGCCATAACCTTAGCTAATTAACTGCGGGTAGATTTCACTTGATGTTCGAACGATTATTAGTGTTTCATATCATATGTATGTATGTATGTTATCACAGTAGCTATTATAAATATTATCCTCACAGCTGCAGCAGAAAGTGCAGAACTTCGCCACAGCACTGTTTAAGTTAAATGTTAACAATGTGCATTTTTAAGTATGAAGTAATATGTAAGCTGAATAATGCAGGTTGAATTCAAAGCTTGTGCTGTTTACTTAATAGAATAAGTGTATGGCCTTGTAATAAAATACAAAAATATACATAATGTAATAGATTCGTTTACTCGTCTATGCTATCCAAGTTTTAGTTGAGATTTGGAAAACTGCTCGATTTCTTCAGCTACAACATGTGTATGAAAAGTTTGACAGTGTTAAATTTCTGGGATTACAACTCAATAATTAATTCAGTTGGGAAGGGCATACCACAGAATTGCTGAAACGCCTAAACAAGTCTGTATTGGTAGTGAGAATGATGACAGATGTAGGAGACATAAATATAAAAATAAAAAAAGCTATATACTTTCATTCTATTATGTCATAAGGGATCATATTCTGGGGTAACTCAACAAATCGAGCAAACGTTTTTAGCATGTAAAAGTGTGTAATAAAAATCATTTGTGTTATAAATTCAAGAACAACATGTAGAAACCTGCTTAGGGAACTTCGTAATATAACCACTGTTTCCTAGTATATTTATTCCTTAATGAAATTTGTTGCAAGTATTTCGAACCAAAAGCTGAATACATAATATCAGTACTAGGAATACAAACAATGATCTACATAAAGACCTAAAATCACTTACCTTGGTCCAAAAAGGGGTCCAATATTCAGGAACACACACTTTCAATAAATTGCTAGCAAGTCAGCAACCAATAAAAACTTGGTTTGAGATAAAGCATGGTTTACAGAGAGTTTGAAAGACTTTTTGATAGGCAACTCGTTCTACTCTATAGATGAATATCTTAACAGGGACTGTTAGACCAGCTTAAGTAAAAATTCTGCTATGTTTCAGTTTTGACAGCACTTGGTCACAGCAGTCAAGATCAGGTACCTGTATCTGAAAAATTTATTAAACATGCATAACTATGTTTTATTCTGGCAGTGCATTAATCCTGTAAATATTAGCAACTCCAGTTTACTGTAATACATTCATGTATTTTGACAATCTCCTGACAAATGATGAGGATAATAAGTATTATATTCAAATGTTTTATGTGATACTTTGTCCTCTCCGATAGCCACTGGCTATTTCCATAGCAGTACGAAAGTATTTGTTCATTCCAGTAACCATCCTCTCTGCAAATATTACCAGGCTCTATGACCTCCAGCTAGAGTCAGGAACACAGTTACTAACTTCCAGTTTACCTGTACTGGTAGCCGTTAACTCACAGAGAAGTAGAACTGTGAGCAAATAACAATAACTACCAGAGATAAATACTGACCTCATAGTTATTTCAATAGTCGCTCTAATTCCTTATGGTAACTGTATTTGTACTACCTGCCCAAACTAAATTGACAAACAAGGTGGTGGCTCAAGGGAATGACCATACATGTCAATGCATGTACTGCAGCCCCTGTTAGCCACCACTCTTACATTAACTTCATTTAACTGTTTGTGCTGAAAGTAGCGATGGCGCACGAAATAGTACACAGTTTTATTAACAGATGGCGCGCAGTCTCATAGTTATTTCCATGACCTAGAGAACACCCTCAAAATGGTCTATCCCTCTCCTTCGATGAGTTGACGCGCAAGCGTAGTAAGATGTTCGGGTCAACAGATGGCGCGAGGCACCATTGGCAGTTATTGAGATACCTGCCAGTATGAGGTGAGCGGTTATCGCAGTAACCATTACTTCTCAGTAATCGGTTATTTCTATCAGTTAAGTTATTTTTTGCCACCTCTAGTCGCTGCCGCTGGTGTCAATGCCATTGGCTCGTTATATGCGGCGACTTGGCTGACGCGTCGCTGGCTGCCCGCCGCCCGGTGCAATGTGTATAGACGTTGTCGTCGAAGTTCGCTGATCGGTGGCCAGGTGGCACTGCGGTCAGGATACTTAGTAGCTTCTCCACGAGACGCAACTTCGGCAGCGTGTTGGTGGCTGCTCGGTGTAGCATGTCTACGCCGTCGAAACTCTCACGTGGCTGTAACTGGTGCTGTGTCGAATTACTTCCTGACTGACGTTCTTTGACGCGGCTGCTGGGCTCCGTGCATTATTGCCTACGTATAAGATTATGGGTCCACATTAATTTTCGAGATTTTTAAACGGTTTACAGCCGGTTTCGTGCGTAAAGACTGAGCACGATACTTCTTTGACACGTTTGTAATGAATACGCGATCAGTTACGTCGCGATAATTTCTACCCGTGTCTCTCGTTAATATTAACCTCGCACTGTTTTACACACGAATTTCCGTGCTTGTACTCCACAGTAGAGTTTTTAACACTGTCTCTGTCGTCTGATACTGCCAATAGCTTTTAATTATTAGGTGTCAGAACGTTCTATTATCCTGCAATTACATCGTAATACAGTGTCTGAAGTTTTTTTATGCATTTTCACAATGAAAACCATTACAAAGTACCGTTTATCGAATATACTTTTTCACGAAATTTCTCAATTGTTCATACATACGTAAATTAATGAGAAGTTTTCGTTACCGTTTAAACTTTTGGTGATTTTCTTAATACTGCCAATGTTCTTTCGCGATAAGCACACTTGAACCATTTGTTGTTATTCTCCTCCTCTTATCGCACTGCACACTGTCCTGTCATAGAATGCCACAATGGAACACTCCCTTTTAGAACTCATCGTTATTGACTTGTGGATAACAGCCTAACAGTTTAGAATAGTTCGACCGTGTGCAGCTGATAAAAGCTGATCCGTTAATATTTGAACGGGAGTTGTTTCGTATCAAATCCAACAAAGTCAATTTGAATGTCAGGTAGCAATAATCGGTACATACTTTGTTGTTAGGGTTCTATATATATTGCCTAAACAGCACGAATGAGAAAGTTACTCTCTTCCTCTGACAAAATAATAACGGTTAACTTATCAAAGGTCGGCTATTAATATCGTCACACACCAATATCCTCCATGTAGCACCAACTGCACAATCCTCACTGCAATTCAAATCGTTGGTGTCCGGCGCGGTTATTGCGTAATCACGGTATGCAAATGAACACTTAAACATCCCGACAAGTCACTTAGTTAATGCCACTTCCGTATTTGCTGGAGGTCACGCCTACGGCGCTGGGTGACACACACAGCCGTTAAACAATGGTAAATGCGGTCACCCATCCTGCCGAAATCCGCCCTGCTCGTTTAGTAGTCAACAACTTACTTTTTCGGAGTCTCAACACTGACTACTTTCTGGCGCACTCGGCTCTCGACTATCGATAATACCTACTGCGAGCTGCGTGAGGCAAAGATATATTGTTCTCCATATGTAAGGGGCGGTTGACTCCTTAAATGATGCGCAATTCACGAGAATGCTGTCTGCCTCAAAATATCCTTCATGTTAAAAACTGTTTATTATTCTTTACTTTTTACTCTACAGCTGATGGTTTATCAAATAGATGCAGTAAAAACTTTCATTCATCACAACACCATACCTGTTTTTCACTAGCAGTGTTATTTTGATGTGTGCATAAAATATGACTTACAAAATACAACATAAAATTCTAAAACTACTTTCACTACATAAAATCCACCATATTATTATCATAGAAACTGTATTTCAATTAAAATCACCTTTAATTTCAACTGATTATCTGCATTAGTAGTGCAATACTATACGAGCAATTGTCGGTACTACTATATTTTGATGCAATAATGACTCGGTTGAAAATAAACAGTAAATTTAATTACATCTGGCTTCTTTTGACTATTTTTTGCATTTATAACTTTCTTGGAATCGTGGTGAAGTGATGACTAGTGTCAATTAAGTTTCTCTCGACAAGTTCATTCTTTGACTAAATGAAGTATAATGTTCCAAGAAGTTCCTAAGATGCTAGCATGCGAATTACACATCTACGAAACACTGCAGGATCTCACTTCGCTATGCGTTGCCTGTGGTGCAAAGTAGTGCTTATTATGAGTTCCATGATCGACAACAGGCTCTTTTTGATTAGTGTGCAGCTTGAATAAATCTGGCGCACGCAATATTCTTCATTGCTTCGAAAATCTTCTTGTGACCATGTACTGTGCCCACATACTTGCTCGACCACTTATAATTTTCCTGGCCACATATCACAACATTTTCGACGCAAAACGCTCTGGCGTTTGCACTTCAACGAATACGTCCGTTCCTCCAGACATGCTTCGCAACTACTTCTCTGCCTTCACCACTGCGCACTCTTGCCAACGACGATATTGTTACTGTGCTTTACACAATAGAAGCTTCCCTGACATGCTCAGCGTATTTACTACAATGATTTGACACGAATAATTCTTACTTATCCTGTCAACAAAAAATAAAATTTTCATAAACACTAATAAATGAGAAAATTCATTAATACATGTATTTACAAAAATTGTTATGCAATCGAGAAATCAAGGTAGCTGAAATGTACGTGAGGTAGTGGGTTGTAGTGTTGCAAGCTCTCGTAAGAGAGCGCGTCAGATGAGCTGGCATGCATCACCAGCAGGTCACGGTGACTGACAGAAAGTGTGCAGGCGCTCAACGCCTGTTTTAATGTCCACTAATGATCTGTCATGACGTCATTTTCCTGCCATGATTACGTCGTCGTGTGGTCGCGCCCTCAGGGCGTCCATTCATCTGTGCCTGCAGAGATGCAGCATCACCTGTATCGCCACTTTTGGCGCTATTGTTACCTAAAGAAGGGAAACACCTATCATTGTCCTATCTCATTTACACCAGTCTATTTCTCGATCTTAGTGCATACACCGAAGTACGTGTAGAAGGTGTGGGAGCGGCTTGCTTACCTTGTCACGTGACTTTTCCCTTCTTACTCCCCCCCACCAGTTAGAGACCGACACCTGTACAGATGCCTTAAAACAGCATCATTTTCAAATCTACTTGAAAATGGTCTGGATGCGAAGGCTACATTCGGTCATGATCTTAAGTAATGCATATATTAGGAAATAGAGCGGCCTTAAATTAATAGAACTGACAATCCACGTTACTGTAGCTACTAAGAACATCAGATCACGAGGGCTTGTTTGGAAAGAAGCTTCAGACTGGCCGTCTATCTGTCATACACTTTTCATGGATCTGATATCAAGGGTACCTAAAACCAATAGACAAGTTTTGTAAGTCTTTATGTATGATGATGGTAAAATCGTATTTTTAAGTTCACTTTTGGTACAGATATAGCTTAATGACAATTTCTAATCAGACTTTACAATAAAGACTGTGTCGTAAGCCCATTTAAAGGAGTCTGTGCATGTTGAAATTTGTTAGTGGATACAGAATAATGTGCGCATTTCTGGTCGTTACCAGGTCAGTATACCTGCTGACAATGTACTCCCCGGTGATAGCAGTGAGCCGACTGAGCGCAAACCCTTTCCTGGGGATAGTGGCGCAGGGGGCGGCCAAGTTCACTGCCTACTACCTGGTGAACTACTTTGGAGCGAGGTTCGGTCGCCGTTGGCCCGGCGTGGCCAGTGCACTCTTGGCTGCAATGGTCTGCGTCCTCATCTTCTGCCTGCTGACTGGTGAGCTGCGACCATGTCTCTCTGCTGGTTTAGACTCTATCTTATCTAAAAATTGGATGAAAATCGTAAGATAGATCAGTTAGATGTCAATAGTCAGAGAAGACAGCTGTGACAACCAGGTGGGTCAACTATGAGATCAGTGCAGATGGAGCACATCCAGGAATGTTCGCTTCTCTGTTGCTCATAGACTGTTGCAATTAAGAACCACAGGTTAGATATTGACGAAATTCAATAATAAATGGCCATGAACAGTAATGCACGATGATGGTCAATATGCGCTGTTACAAATTCTAAGGTTTAGAATGCCATCCCCATCGCAAATTTCGGAGGGTGGAAGGGTTGTACTGCCGTTGATTCTCCTTGGCTTAATGGAATAGTAGACATTTTGCTTTCAGCAAGGGGTACATTACTTAGTTACCTATTTACAGGAATAAGTCACTGCAGGTAATCGAATTGATCAGGAATGGGATAGAAGGGGGGATACAATACAACAAACGAGAAAACAATATACTGCCATAACTCGACTCAACAAATACTCAAATATACTGATTAATACACTGTACAGCTATCAGCTACATAGCTAGTCCATAAATTTAATCACCATGAGAATGGCAAAAATGCCAACGATATGATTCACCGTTATACAAACACAAATCTACTGAAATTTAATCTAAATCATGAAGCAAGTAATCGCTAAGTGAATATTCAACTGCTTCGTCAATGGGGGAGAACAAAAATAGGGCAAAAAAATAAAAGTAAAGACATGCCAGTTATGGCTAAAAGACCGTTTGGTGGAGCTAGACGGTTGTCTTAGTGGTTTACAACTTCTACTTGATGTCTGTTGTTGGGCAACAGGTATTTTAGTACATGGGATGAGATCTATTCGAACTGATAGGGACGGGTTAACAGCTTCATTTATCATAATCTACCCTATAATTTCCTAGTCCAGTATCATGGGAACATGGAATTTGTGAGAGTAACTGTTGATGCAAGTACAATACATAGCTGCAAAATCTAACCTGTTTTGAAAGTAGAGGCCATCAGCATTCATAATTAAATACAAGCCCGGAAACATGGGTTGAACCCAAAAATCCTTGCTGAAAAAATGTACGAAAACTTATAATTTAAGTTATTTTTGTTGTAAGCAGCTGATGATGTTTACTATGATTACACATGAAGTGGTTGTTTAAGAAACAGTAAGAAATTCAGTTACAAGAGATGAACAAACTAACTTTACAAATTAAGCACTATTTTGGTAGTAACAATGAGTAAATGACGACATATAATAAAATGAAGTTTTCTTGTAATATGCATCTGTTTGAAAATCTGGACTACCCCACTCAATTTGCTATGACAGTCATCTTAGATGAATACTCAAAATTAATCAATTTTATCAGATAACATCTGAAAATTGGAACCCATTTTATTTGAGGGTTCACTTTAATTAACAGAAATACAAAGACTATTTACTGTCAGAAGATGCAAAACATATGTTATATGCTATATCACAGTAAGTAATTAGCTTTATAGACACACATTATTACTGTGTGTGCTGAAACGAAAAATTGTGATAACATATGATAGAACCACACAAAAAGATTACAAGGAATAAATGTTACTATTGATGCCTTTGTATCTTTTTTTTAATATTGAAAATTCTTTAGAATATGTGCAGAATTTATAGTATTGATACATTATTCGATCATAGGTTTATTTATTCGCAATGTACCAAACACTTGTCAGATATGCATTTAAGGATAGTATCTTCCAGTCATTATTGTTAAATTGCATGATGTGTTGCGATACAAGTATAAGAAATTTATGGGTTGTATACTTATCAATTAATTGCCTAGTCCAATGAACACACTATTTATTTTAAGGTAATTATGGTACCTTTAAGTCCTTGTTACTCAGCGTTTGGAGCTTTTAAAAACATGAAGTAACTGTAGTTTCACTTAGCAAGAGCGAAAATGGTTGAAGTAAAAAAAAGGACAAGTAAAATGGTGCACTAGCTTTCATTTTAGGTTTTAGCGTAAACTGTTCACACAGAAATATAATTTTATGACTGTCAATAACCCAGATAGAATAATATGTAAATGTAAACAAACATATTGAGCAATTTCGAACAAACTGGTTTAAGAAGAGGTGTATTATATCAACAAAGGAATCCAACCATTTAAGAGAAAATGGAATCCTGGATTTGAAATTTGATTAACAAAACCATACTGATCAAATTTCAACTGTTACCATTAAATTATGAACGTATGTCTGAAAGCTGTATAAAAATGAAGTAAAGGGTCAAAAGGAGTTGCATATATCATGAATTACAGGATGGGTTTATTTATCAGCTGTTTCTTCACACCTATCTACAGGGTGTTTCAAAAATGACCAGTATATTTGAAACGGCAATAAAAACTAAACGAGCAGCGATAGAAATACACCGTTTGTTGGAATATGCTTGGGACAACAGTACATTTTCAGGCAGACAAACTTTCGAAATTACAGTAGTTACAATTTTCAACAACAGATGGCGCTGCGGTCTGGGAAACTCTATAGTACGATATTTTCCACATATCCACCATGCGTAGCAATAAAATGGCGTAGTCTCTGAATGAAATTACCCGAAACCTTTGACAACGTGTCTGGCGGAATGGCTTCACATGCAGATGAGATGTACTGCTTCAGCTGTTCAATGGTTTCTGGATTCTGGCGGTACACCTGGTCTTTCAAGTGTCCCCACAGAAAGAAGTCACAGGGGTTCATGTCTGGCGAATAGGGAGGCCAATCCACGCCGCCTCCTGTATGTTTTGGATAGCCCAAAGCAATCACACGATCATCGAAATATTCATTCGGGAAATGAAAGATGTCGGCCATGCGATGTGGCCAGGCACCATGTTGCATAAACCACGAGGTGTTCGCAGTGTCGTCTAAGGCAGTTTGTACCGCCACAAATTCACGAAGAATGTCCAGATAGCGTGATGCAGTAATCGTTTCGGATCTGAAAAATGGGCCAATGATTCCTTTGGAAGAAATGGCGGCCCAGACCAGTACTTTTTGAGGATGCAGGGACGATGGGACTGCAACATGGGTCTTTTGGGTTCCCCATATGCGCCAGTTCTGTTTATTGACGAAGCCGTCCAGGTAAAAATAAGCTTCGTCAGTAAACCAAATGCTGCCCACATGAATATCGCCGTCATCAATCCTGTGCACTATATCGTTAGCGAATGTCTCTCATGCAGCAATGGTAGCGGCGCTGAGGGGTTGCCGCGTTTGAATTTTGTATGGATAGAGGTGTAAACTCTGGCGCATGAGACGATATGTGGACGTTGGCGTCATTTGGACCGCAGCTGCAACATGGCGAACGGAAACCCGAGGCCGCTGTTGGATCACCTGCTGCACTAGCTGCGCGTTGCCCTCTGTGGTTGCTGTACGCGGTCGCCCTACCTTTCCAGCACGTTCATCCGTCACGTTCCCAGTCCGTTGAAATTTTTCAAACAGATCCTTTATTGTATCGCTTTTCGGTCCTTTGGTTACATTAAACCTCCGTTGAAAACTTCGTCTTGTTGAAACAACACTGTGTTCTAGGCGGTGGAATTCCTACACGAGAAAAATCCTCTGTTCTAAGGAATAAACCATGTTGTCTACAGCACACTTGCACGTTGTGAACAGCACACGCTTACAGTAGAAAGACGACGTACAGAATGGCGCACTCACAGACTGCATTGTCTTCTATATCTTTCACATCACTTGTAGCGCCATCTGTTGTTGAAAATTGTAACTACTGTAATTTCGAAAGTTTGTCCGCCTGAAAATGTACTGTTGTCCCAAGCATATTGCAACAAACGGTGTATTTCTATCACTGCTCGTTTAGTTTTTATTGCCATTTCAAATATACCGGTCATTTTTGAAACACCCTGTATGTGTATGTCAGGCTGGATTTACATGTCTACCTCAGAAGTACAGTAACACAAAAAGCTAAAACCGAAACTGCACCAACAAAGTTTGCAAAATTCAGAGACAGATGGAGCACATAATTTATCTTCCACTCTGTTAGAGTAGGGTAGTGGTGTTCTTGTTTAATCGCGTGTCCAGGGAAGGATCAAAGTGTTAATACGGTAGCTCAATCTATTGCTGGCAGGTAAATGCATGTCTCTTCCTCAGAACTGAACATACAAAAATTCCCGTTTTGTGCAGCGCACGTCACGGGTGCAGCCATCGTGATGGCGACCATGCTGATGCAGTTCAGCACCGTTGCCAACGTGGGCATGGTGAACCTGCAGAGCATCGAGGTGCACCCCACTTGTCTCCGCCAGATCGCCACGAGTGTCGAGTGGGCAGTTGCCGGGGTTGCCATGTCTTCCCTGCCCTACCTGGCTTTGATGGTACGTGAAATGTAAGGCGTTGCACGCCAGTAGCTGGAGAAAAGCATTATTGCTCGATTACAAGGTTGTTCATCCAAATTCCGTCAAAGACGCTGCAGGATAGGGGTTTTGGACCATACAGAGGTATGTTAAAATTCTGAGAGCACATGATCGAAGAAGCGCCAAGTACAACATTAGTTCCTCCGATGCACACTATCTGAACTATCGGGACACCCGTCTGTAAAGCGAAATTGACCACTAGATGTCACGAGAAGCAGACGCGCCATTATAAAACGAGGCGAGGAGTATTGTGTTGTAGAGAAACAGTAACAGCTGAATTTGACTTTCAGAAGAGTTCAGTGCTTCGATCGTGGACTGTCATTGGCTATTACCTGAGTGGCGTATCATCAGGGACATTTCAACTCCTCTAAAGCTGCCTATGTTGACTGTTGGTGATGTGATTGTGAAGTGGAAACGCGAAGGAACGATCACAGTTAAACCAAAATCAGACAGATCAGACATCATATACTGATGGACAGGGACCATCGAGCATTATGGAGTGTGGTCGAAAGAAATCGGTGGACGTACTGACTTGGGAGTTAAAAAGTGATTTCAGCAATTCAACTAGCACATTGACGGTACATATGGAGTCAAAATAATGGAATACAGTTATCGACCAGGTGTTCGTAATCCATCCATTTATGTAATCAGTTCTAAGCGACACTTGACGTGGTGTAAAGAATGTCGCCACTGGACACTGGATGACTGGAGACGCGTAATTTGGAGTGATGAATCACGCTATACCCTGTGACTATCCGATGGGAGGGTTGGGGTTTGGCAAATGCCTCGAGAACATTATCTGCCGTCAGTGTCTAATGCCAACACTGAAGTATGGAGGAGGTGGTGCTACCACATGGGGGGGGGGGGTTCTGTGGTTATGGTGTGGTCCCCCTACTGCGTTTAAGGAAACGGTAAAGGCAAAAGGATATGAACACACTTTACACCATTATATACGGTGTACAGTAGCGCAACAGCTCAGAAACAATGACTGGATCAACATGACAATTCACCTTGTCATAAGCCAATGTCTGTGAAGCAATGGTTTGTAGACAGATTCATTCCTGAAATGGACTGGCCTGCCCAAAGTCCAGAGCTGAATTCAACAGAACACTTTTGGAATCTGATAGTACTTCGACTTCGCTCCAGATCTTCTCTGGTTTCGGCTATTGAGGAAGGATGGGTTGCCATTCCTCCACATACGTTCAAACTACTCATTGAAAGTGTCCTCATTGGAAAGGGTGAAGGGAGGACACATCCATTATTAACTTCCACTTATAGGTGATGGAACACTTTTGGTAAGATAGTGTAAATCTCGTGAAAAAAAAGAACATTGCGGTAAAATCAGATATACTGTATTCAAGTTCATACCGAGATGTATCGGCAGTAATTCTGCCGGAGCTAATAAAGTGAATACCTTATTCGAACACTGTTTTCCCCAAAAACTTACCAAGGTTAGAGCAAAGTCTATAAAGAAGCCACAGATTACTCAAGGAATAGAGGTATCTTGTGAAACAAAAAGAAAACTGTATCTGTCAATCCGAAACAGTTCCGATGTTGATGCTATAAATCATTCCAAGAAATACTGCAAAATATTAAAGACTGTAATATGGACATCAAAGCAAATATGTTACAAGGAAAAGATAGTCATATTAGATAACAAAATAAAGACAATATGGGATATAGTGAAGGAGGAGACCGATAGAACCAGACATGAAGAGGGACAAATAGCATTAAGAGTAAACGATACATTGATGACAGATGTGTATAGTGTCGCAGAACATTTTAACAAACATTTCACATCTGTTACTGAAAAGATGGGGTTGTCAGGTTCTGTAGATGCTGCTGTGGAATACCTCAGACGAGACATTTCAAGTAACTTCCATAATATGAATTTGACCTTCACTACCACAGCAGAAATAATATCCATCATAAAATCTTTAAAATCAAAAATATCTAGTGGGTATGTTGAAATATCAGCAAAGCTAATTAAAGAATATGATTCTGAGTTAAGTAACATATTAAGCTATCTGTGTAACTAGTCGTTTATCAGTGGAATAATTCCTGAATGGTTAAAATATGCTGAAGTTAAGCCACTGTTTAAGAAAGGAGATAAAGAAATAGCATCAAATTTCCGTCGAATTTCACTTTTGCCAGAATTCTCAAAAATTTTAGAAAAAGTAATGTACAATCGGCTTTATAACCAACTTATCTCAAATAACATACTGTCAAAGTCACAGTTCGAATTTCTAAAGGGTTCTGATACTGAGAAGGCTATCTACACTTACAGTGAAAATGTGCTTAATTCATTAGATAAAAAATTGCAGGCAACTGGTATATTTTGTGATTTGTCAAAGGCATTTCCTTTTAAGTAAATTATAATATTACAGTGTAACAGGAAATGCTGCAAAATGGTTCAAATCTTATATCTCTGGCAGGAAACAAAGCGTGTTATTAGGAAAGAGACATGTATCAACCTATCAGGCATCATCCAACTGGGAACTAATTATATGTGGGGTCCCACAAGGTTCCATATTAGGGCCCTTACTTTTTCTTGTGTATATCAACAAACTTTCATCAGTAACATTACCAGATGCCAAGTTCGTTTTGTTTGGCGATGATACAAACATTGCAATAAATAGCAAATCAAGTGTAGTCTTAGAAAGATCGGCTAATAAAATATTTGTGGACGTTAATCACTGGTTCCTAGCCAATTCTTTGACGCTAAACTTTGAAAAAACTCACTACACGCAGTTCAGAACTCGTAAAGGGTGTCCCACGAGTATATGCCTAACATATGATGACAAGCAGATGGAAGAAATGGACAGTGTTAAATTCTTGGGATTACAGCTTGATAATAAATTCAACTGGGAAAAGCACACCACAGCACTGCTGAAGCGTCTTAACAAATCTCTATTTGCAATGCGAATTGTGTCAGACATAGGTGATATAAAAATGAAAAAGCTGGCATACTATGCTTACTTTCATTCCATAATGTCATATGGGATTATTTTTGGGGGTAATTCATCAAGCCAAGCTAAAGTTTTCCAGGCACAAAAACGTGCAGTACGAATTATATGTGGTGTGAACTCAAGAACATCCTGCAGAAGCCTGTTTAGGGATACTAACTACTGCTTCCCAATATATTTATCACTTTTTCAAAGCAACAGGTCAATTCATAGAATCAATACTAGAAATAAAGGATTTAAAGTCACTTAGTCTTGTACAAAAAGGTGTGCATTATTCAGGAACACACATTTTCAATAACTTGCCAGTAGCCTTCAAAAGCTTAACAACCAATGAAATTCAATTTAAGAGAAGCCTAAAGGATTTTTTGGTGGCTAACTCCTACTACTCCATTGATGAATTTCTCAGCAGAACCAACTGATTTGTGTGCATGTATATATTGTATATAAGTACAATATAACTTGTGCACAATTTCAGTGCAGTAATGTGTTCATTGTAAATAAGTGTGTGTGTGTGTGTGTGTGTGTGTGTGTGTGTGTGTGTGTGTGTGTAAGTACAATTTAACTTCTGCACCATTTCAGTGCAGTAATGTGTTCATTGTAAATAAGTATTATAGTAGTTGTATTACACATTTATTACCTTATAAATAAATAAATAAACTTTTTTATATTACATTCAGTGTATTAGTATTTGTAAAATGATTCTTTCATATATTGCTCATTAAAAAATGACGATCATTCCACTTGGGGCCTGTGGAATGGTACATTAGTTTATTTGTCTGAGTTGTTAATATTTGTGATGTATTGTTGTTTTTCCGACATGTTCTACATCCGGGAGAACCTCCTCACTGTGGATCAATTGGAATGAAAGTAAATCTAATCTAATCGAATGTGGGGGATAGTGCAGGGGTGCAATCACTTTTTTGCTCAGTTAATAGGTTTTGTAATTACAGTCTGGTGCGGGCTTTCTGTTGGATGGTTAGCAAGGAGGCTTTAGACTCGTAATAATTCACGTGCAAACATATCTGTGATTGGCGTCTTTCATTCTCACTACTTACAAATATATTTCCCTTGCACAGGACGACAAGCGACTTCCCTTCGCCATCCTCGCAGCCCTGAACTTGGTGGTGGCGTTTTCCGTGTCGTTCCTGCCAGAATCTGCGCTGCAGCGATTGCCGGAGACGTTAAGGGACGGTGCCATCTTTGGCAGAGGACAGCGCTACTGGAGCTGGAAACCCAAACCGACACCAGAGTACGCCAAGGGATAAAGGATTTCCAGAAGTTCCTTTTAGTTTAGAAGGAACGATAATGCGATGCTGGCAACCTTCGACTTCTGTTTACTGACGGTGCACATGACTTGATCGGCCTGCTATGAACGAATAACAGTGCACTTCGAGCCCTATTTCTAATCTGTAAACAGTAACACGAAAATTAAGCCTGACCTGGATTAGATTATAATTTATGGCTGTTATATTCAGCAAATGATACATGCCAAAATAAACTGACATGGAAACCGCACCTACTGCGCTACCCAAAAAAGAAAAAAACCCTCATAATGGACTAAAACTACATATTGCACTCCTAACAAAGCCTTAGTCTGACGAGTAATCCTCTTACGCTAACGTCGCCTGCATTCATACCAGTTTCCCCTCGCATTTTTAACTTTAACACTAACTCCAAAAATACTCTAATGCTATGCAACCCGCCTCGCCCTCTGTACCCGTCCACTACACCCCCCCCCCCTGCGCCCCCCCCCCCGCCTGTTACACTTACATGCTCTCCACATCCTATTCTAATAAAACTTAATCACCTCCCATAACGTGCTCAGGAAATCTCGCCCAGAGATCTACCCATCCTTCCAGCTTTTAACAGAATCCTCTTCAAATGGTCCAAATGGCTCTGAGCACTATGGGACTTAACTTCTGAGGTCATCAGTCCCCTAGAACTTAGAACTAGTTAAACCTAACTACCCTAAGGACATCACACACATCCATGCCCGAGGCAGGATTCGAATCTGTGACCGTAGCGGTCGCGCGGTTCCAGACTGTAGCGCCTAGAACCGCTCGACCACACAGAATCCTCTTCTTGCTCTCGATGTCAGCGCTGGAGTTCGTAGCTCCTCGCCACTTCTATGGGCCCTCTTCCCCACCTCTTCACTCCCGCATTGTTTCGGGAACAGTCTTCCCCTCACCTACTGTTTCTGTACCTGTAGTGAAATGAAGTCTTCCGTTCAAAACATTTTTTTTAAATTAAAAAAAAACAATATTTTATTTGCAATTTGAAATGTAAAATAGCTTGTTTTAATAATTTAAAAAAGACACACATGTTTCGTATTTTTAAATTTTTGTAAACTGTTTATATGTTTTATGACTGCTGTTCCTGAAGAACAGGGATGTAACGCATAGAGTCCTGACGGACGATGGCCGCAAATAATAATAAAAAGGACAAAAAATTGTCCAATACTGTAATAAAATTCCGCGATTATTGATGTGATGTGCATGTCATTACCATTGTTTGCTCATTGTCAGCGTATATCAGCGCTTTTTACTTCCTTTATTTTGAAACAGGCTGAACCGTGATTTATTTTCAAAGAATATTCTTAAAAACTTATTTTATTTACTAGCGATTCATAAAGAACATTAACATATTTAATCACACTATGTAAGCATGGAAGTAACTGACAGGGTGTAACTGAAGAAATCATAACCAAATTCCTTTTAACAAATGGGAATTTTATTCACTTTAATAGTGCCTAAAAGCATTTTTTTTAAATAAACAGATTTAAAATTATAATCAGAAAGCACCCTCTAAATATCAAAGTTACAATTTAGTCAGAGGCAGAAAGAAGCAAGTTTTGAGTATATGAGCTCACGGTCACAGAACCTTGCCACTCCCTTTTGTCACGTCCATAGTTACGACCGCTCACAACAGCCTCTGTTTACACTGGTGTAAATCTGCAACATACCAGATAACTTTAAACCAAGAGTTTTAACAATTTACACAAGCACACAAACTATGCACCCCCCGTAGGAGGGATGGAAATGGTACAGAACACTAACAATTCAAATATTAACCTTGCCACGTGAAAGTGCAACTTGATTTTAACTTCTAAGAAAAGTCTTACGGTGAAAGGGTGGCAACTTTATGTACTAAAATGATCATTTAAATAAAAGCCCATGAAATGCAATCTTATATAAAATTCTACAAGGTTGGCCAAACAATAGTTAAGATGCTCTCCAGTACACAGATACCGCCTCTCAAGATCATAGGCAATAATATCGAAGTTTCCAAAGATCAAAACATATTTCAGGTAGTAGGCCGTTACACTCCAAGCGATAAATTCGTTAACATACCATAACCGACAAACATGACAGAGGCAGCTAGTAACGTACGGTAGACTGATAGGGAGATTACCGAACAACCCGAACCGCAGGTTGCTCCAACCTACCCCTACTCCACAAGGGAAAATGGACCACCCAATTTATAAACAACCACCTTCCCGCGGGTGGGCAACCGGAGAAGAATGTTGGGACGACCCCAAAGCAAAACGGCTGGTGACCTCACACAGAAAACAAGTGTAATTTAACAAGTAAATGAAACAACATATCACCAATCACTTCTTAACTTCTGATAAACTGCCATTTCTCGAGAAGACCTGGCGCAGCACCCTCAAATCGCTCTCCCGAACCGTCCGCTGCCAGCCGCTTCAATGGATGCAGGAAAGCGCGGCGATCTCCCGTCTCACGGCGTCGCAGCTCGCACCAGTCAGAATGATGTCGTGGGTTGACTCCTGTTGCTCACGTGTCGACCGCAAAGTCACTACCCCTCGCTATACGCCGCGGCCCACTGGACCCACGTGGCGACCTCACATGCGCCGACGCTCAAGACGGACAAGTCATCTTGTGTCTCAGTGCGCGACCGACCAACCGGTCGATCCAACCGCCAATGACCATTGCCCGAGCAAACTCGAGCAGACTGACGGCCTAACGCGCAGACTCAGATGCAGGAACTAAGCCCCGACCGGGCGACCACTCGCTGAGCTCTCTTACTGCCTAACAAATGCGGACGAGAGACAGACTAGCAAGCTGGGGACGAGAGACTGACCCACTGGCGAGCTAATAGCGCCCCTTAAATGCACGTGAACAGGCAATCTTCCCCTTTCCCACCAGAGGGAGACACTAAAGCTGCGACTGTCACAGCGGCGCCACCGCCAGAAACGGAGGGCGACTGCTTCACACTAGGCGCTGCGGCGCGCTCTTCAAAATAGCAATTTTTACCACGGCTCACAGGTCTCCATTCCCTTCGTTATGTACAGTTGCATTCAACTGCAGCTCTTCTCTGTGGCATGCTGGTTTATACTTTCTTCTGAAGTTAAGACGACGCTACGAAACACTGGGATCAGTGAGCATGCCTCCATGCATGAATCAAGCTTTCATTGTCAGTGTTGTGCCAATGTGTTTCAGGCCTATCGATTCACTGATTGAGGGACTGAGAACCATAAGGGCCCAAAGCACGGGAACAAAGTTTTGAGAAAAACAGTTGTTTGCTGAAACGAAATTTTTAGACAAACCTCCAGTTTCACAGGTCTGAAGTGCATTTTAACCATGTCCTAACTTCCTAAGCTTCCTATGAAAGCATAACGTACCCACTATGTTATGGAATGTTAATTAATATTTAGGATTATATTTCTTATTAACGATAATTCACAAAATATCCATGTGTAGGCTAGTGACAATAGCGTCTTTTCACAGTTGTAAAGTTTGTAACTTATGTGAAACTGGAATCAGAACGTAAGAGATGCCAAACACATAATTTAGTCATACTAGAACACTTCATAGTACTCATTAGCATTATTTTCATTAAACAGTTTCTGTGGCTTAAGGTTCAGCTGAAACTACCGATACATTGCTACTACGTACATGACGTAGTCACTGAATTATGTTGTCAACCCCAGGAGACACTTGAACAACGCATAGCAACAAAATAATGCTTTGTTGTATGGGCTCACCTGGAAATGAATATCCGAGAAATCAGTGAGACAGCTTTTTGTGAATGTTCGTGTATACGGTGTAGGGCTGCTTTATTTATTTATTTATTTTTTTTTTTTTTTGAGTCATCAGTCTGACTGCTTTGATGCGACCCGCCACTAATTCCTCTCCCGTGCCAACCTCTTCACCCCAGAGTAGCACTTGCAACCTACATCCTCAATTATTTGCTGGACGTTTTCCAATCTCTGCCTTCCTCTACACTTTTTACCCTCTACAACTCTATCTGATACAATGGCAGTTATTTTCTTGATGTTCCACCATCCGGTCCCATCTTCTTGTCAGTGTTTTCCATATATTCCTTTCCTCGTATATATATTACCTTATCAGTCCACCTAATTTTCAACTTACTCATTTAGCACCACACCTCAAATACTTCATTTCTTTTCTGTTCCACGTTTCCCTTAGTCCATATTTCACTACCATACAACGCTGTGCTCGAAACGTACATTCTCAGAAATTTATTCCTCAAATTAAGGCCTATGTTTGATAGTCGTAGATTTCTGTTGGCCAAGAACGTCCTTTCTCCCAGTTTTACGTCCTCTTCGTTCCATCCATCATTGGTTTTTTTTTTTTTGCCTAGATAGCAGAATTCCTTACCTTCATCTACTTCGTGATGCCCAATTCTTATGTTAAGTTTATCGCTGTTCTGATTTCTGCTACTTCTCATTACTTTCGTCTTTCTTCGACTCTTGAACTTTTCGTTTACTTCCATCCTTGCTTCTTCGATGTATAAATTCAACAGAAAGAGCAATATAGGCCTACTACATTCCTGTCTTACACCCTTTTCTTCAAAGCACTTCTTTCTTGTCTCCTATTGTTCCCTCTTGGCTCTTGTACATATTGTATATTACGCGTCTTTCCCTATAGCTAAATCCTATTTTACTCGTTATTTCGAACATCTTGCACCATTTGACTCTGTCGACCGCTTTTTCCAGGTCGACAAATCCTGTGAACTTGTCTTGATTTCTCTTTAATCTTGCTTTCATTATCAACCACAACGTCAGGATTGTCTTTCTGGTGCCTTTACGTTTCCTAAAGCCATACTGATCGTCATCGAAAACATCATCAATTTTCTTCTTCATTTTTCTGCATATTCTTGTTAACAACTTGGATGCGTGAGTTGTTAAGCTGATTGTGGGATAATTCTAGCACTTGTCAGCTTTTGCAACCTTCGGTACGGTGTGGATGTTGTTTTTCCGCAAGTCAGATGGCACATCGCCAGATTCGTATTTTACACACCAACGTTAATAGTCTTTTTGTTGCCACTTACCTCAATGATTTTAGAAATTCTGGTGGAATGTTATATATCTCTTCTGCTTTATTTAATTTTAAGTATTCCAAAGCCCTTTAAATTCTGCTTCTAATATTGGAAGTCTGATGTCTTCTATAACGACTGCTATTTCTTTTTCTATCACGCCATCAAACAAGTTTTCCCCCTCATAGAGATCTTCGGTGTTCTCTTTCCACCTGTCAGCTCTCTTCTGCACATTTAACACCGGATTTTCCGTTGCACTCATAATGTTGCTATCCTTGCTTTTATTTTCCCGAAGGTTCTTTTCACTTTTCCATATGCTGAGCCATTCTTTCCGACAATCATTTCATTTTCGGTTTCTTCACATTTTTCTGCAGTCAGTTCACCTTATATTCCTTGCACTTCCTATTTATTTCATTCGTGAGTGGGTTGTATTTGCCGGCCGGTGTGGCCGAGCGGTTCTAGGCGCTTCAGTCTGGAACCGCGCGTCCACTATGGTCGCAGGTTCGAATCCTGCCTCTGGCATGAATGTGTATGATGTCATTGGGTTAGTTAGGTTTAAGTAGTTCTAAGTTGTAGGCGACTGATGACCTGAGATGTTAAGTCCCATAGTGCTCAGAGCCATTTGAACCATTTTTTGGCTTGTATTTCTGTGTTCCTGAATATCTCTGAGTATTTTTGTATGATCTTCTTTCATCAATCAACTGAAGTATTTCTTCTGCCATCCATGGTTTCTTCGGTGTCACCTAATTTGTACCTATGTGTTTCTTTCCAACTTCTGTGATTGCCCTTTTTAAAGTTGTCCATTGCTCTTCAACTAAACCCCCTACTGAGCTATCCCTTGTTTGATTAGCAGCACGTTCAGCTACACAGGAAATCGCTGAATATTCTCCTCTAAAATTTCCTGACGGTAGCTACCTTTAGCATAAATTTCAAAGCAATGCTGAATGCGACTTAGAGCATAACAGTGACAATTGCGAAACACACATAGAGAGCTTGACGTTACACTTCACAGACACGCACAATTGTGTCACCCCTTCATAGGACAATTATAGTTAGCAAAACATTCCATAGTTCGTAAAATGCTTATGGCATACGACTCCACAATGTAGTGTGTTGTGTAAGTTCTAGCATCCAGTGGCCAGTATTCCAGTAGCAAACTGCCTACTGGCTTCTGTCTCGGGTTCTTCGGCCGACGTTCATCTAACGATTTTTCTGACGTTTCGCCAGCACGAGTGGCTGGCATTGTCAAAGCTTCACCCTCCATTGCCGGTGGTGAACTGGAGCCGAGCTCGCGGCCGCAGACTATATGTACCTGGCGCGCCAACGTCCGAGGGCTGCTCCGCGGTCATTTCCGGTGCGGTTCTCCTCTTGCTACCTGCGACGGTCGTTCGCTGCAGTACGGGAAGCCAGGATCCGTTTACCTTAAGGCTTTCCTCTTTCTTGTTGAAGCTGTTCGCGTGTTTTTGTATTTCTACAGCTTCTCTGAGCAAGCGCGTGTGATAGTGCTTCTCTACAGCCAGAACGTCCGTGTCGGCGAATTTTATTACGTGGTCGGTGTCACTCAGTGCGTGCTCTGCCTCGGCCGATTTCTCCACCTGTCCCAACCTGCAATGTCGCTTATGCTCTTTGATCCTGGTGTCATTTGATAGTCCAGTCATTCCGACATAAACTTTTCCGCATGTGCATGGTATGCGGTATATTCCCGACATTGCAAGTAGGTCCCTTTTCTCCTTTGCCAATCTAAGACACTCTTTGATCGTCCTTGTCGGTGTGAAAATCGTCTTCACGCCATGTTTGCGCAATATACGACCGATTCTGTCCGTCACTCTGGGAATGTGTGGCAGAAAGGCCGTACTCGACATTTGTTTTTCTGATTCCTTACTTCGCCGAGTGTTTGGCTCTGTTACACTTCTAATACAATTTGTGGAGTACCCATTGTTCCTCAAACACTTTCCAGGCGTTGCAATTTTCGTCTGAGGTGCTGCGGCCCACGAGCGTATTAATCGTGCCTCTTTTCTGGCTCGGGTGGTGGTTTGGTAGTTTGTACAGATATCGGTCCTTGTGTGTCGGTTTTCTATACATGCTGTGTCTCAGCTTTTCGCCATCCCTTGTCACCAGCACATCTAGAAGTTTTCTTGTCCCTTTCTACTTCCATGGTAGATTTTATGTTGGCATGGAGGCTGTTCAAGTGTCTTAGGAAGTCACTGAGCTGTTCTTCACCATGGCTCCACACCACGAATGTCAATTGGAGAGGATACAGATGTTATGTACAGCTATATAGCTGAAGTACAGAATGGGATACTATTAGCATCGAAGGCGGAAAAAAAACTGTACCCCATAGTGAAGTACGGGATACAAATTGTACATATGTCGTCTTATTGCCTCTTCGCGTAGTTCAACTGTGGTACAGGTCGCAAATGCAACGTACGTCCATTTCCACGTTTTCGTTAGCAGTGTACAAATATAGCAGTCAACGGAAGTATGGGGTACAAATATTATGTACGTAGCTCGTTCTGCCATCGGCAGAATTAATATCCACGTAACAACAGACTGTTAGTGATGGCAGAGGCGAAATAAATAACACATGTAAAATTTGAGTCCCGTGCTTCAAAATGGTTCAAATGGCTCTGAGCACTATGGGACTTAACTGCTGTGGTCATCAGTCCCCTAGAACTTAGAACTATAGAAACCTAACTAACCTAAGGACATCACACACATCCATACCCGAGGCAGGATTCGAACCTGAGACCGTAGCAGTTGCGCAGTTCCGGACTGAGCATCCCGTGCTTCATTTAGGGTTTAGTGAAGCAGGGGATACTTAGTTAAACTGAACAACAGGACACTAATGCTAGTGAAAACGAAGAAATCAACTTGTATCCCTTACTGTACTTAAGCAATACACTTCTAATGAGGTTCGAGTTACAACTCATAGATATGTGACGTCATGTATTCTACACTGCCAATATTTTCCATCCATTTTTTCCCTTTCATTTTCCAGAGAAATAATACGATACAAACACGCGATATCCTTAACGTGAAAATACTACTGACCTTTCTATATGTCAACTATATTGTTCGTCTGTCGTATTCCTTTGCTTCTGAAGATTCTTGTCAGCTCTTTCAACTGTGTAACAAATGCTCTCTGGCCAATTCTGACGTCACTGGTCAAAGCCGACAGGTTGTATCCCCTGCTTCACTAGACCCGAAAGAACAATAGAATCTGAGTCATAAGATAGATCTTCCGCGTCGCCTAACTCATTAAACGGACAATACAATGTGTATTAATGCAAGTTGTTGAATCTTTAAACATTTTAAGTGTCTAAGTGAGCACATGAATAATGTACAGTGAAAAGTGACTAGTTTAAACCAGTATTACGGCGTATTAATAAAACATTTACTCCGACATAAGTTATCTCTGAAGTTACGCCGGACCGTTGCTAATATCTGGACGTAGCAACGGCATAGTACGCAGAAAAGTTTCATCCTCACTATGTACAACGTGCATTCAAGTTCTAAGGCCTCCGACTTTTTTCTAATTAACTACTAACCCGAAATCGATGAAACTGGCGTTACGTCTCGACGTAATCGCCCTGCAGACGTACACATTTTTCACAACACTGACGCCATGATTCCATGGCAGCGGCGAAGGTTTCTTCAGGAGTCTGTTTTGACCATTGGAAAATTGGTGAGGCAATAGCAGCATGCTGGTGAATGTGCGGCCACGGAGAGTGTCTTTCATTGTTGGAAAAAGCCAAAAGTCACTAGGAGCCAGGTCAGGTGAGTAGGGAGCATAAGGAATCACTTCAAAGCTGTTATCACGAAGAAACTGTTGCGTAACGTTAGCTCGATGTGTGGGTGCGTTGTCTTGGTGAAACAGCACATGCGCAGCCCTTCCCGGACGTTTTTGTCGCAGTGCAGGAAGGAATTTGTTCTTCAAAACATTTTCGTAGTTTTTCGAACGCAATGGGTGAGGATTACACCCTCGCTGTCCCAGAACATGGACACCATCATTTTTTCAGCACTGGCGGTTACCCGAAATTTTTTTGGTGGCGGTGAATCTGTGTGCTTCCATTGAGCTGACTGGCGCTTTGTTTCTGGATTGAAAAATGGCATCCACGTCTCATCCATTGTCACAACCGACGAAAAGAAAATCCCATTCGTGCTGTCGTTGCGCGTCAACATTGCTCGGCAACATGCCACACGGGCAGCCGTGTGGTCGTCCGTCAGCATTCGTGGCACCCACCTGTAAGGCACTTTTCGCATTTTCAGGTCATCATGCAGGATTGTGTGCACAGAACCCACAGAAATGCCAACTCTGGAGGCGACTGTTCAACAGTCATTCAGCGATCCGCCAAAAGAACTCTCTCCACTTTCTCAATCATGTCATCAGACCAGCTTGTGCGAACCCGAGGTTGTTTCGGTTTGTTGTCACACGACACTCTGCCTTCATTAAACTGTCGCACCCATGAACGCACTTTTGACACATCCATAACTCCATCACCACATGCCTCCTTCAACTGTCGATGAATTTCAATTGGTTTCACACCACGCAAATTCAGAAAATGTATGATTGCACGCTGTTCAAGTAAGGAAAAACGTCGCCATTTTAAGTATTTAAAACAGTTCTCATTCTCGCTGCTGGCGGTAAAATTCCATCTGCCGTACGGTGCTGCCATCTCTGGGACGTATTGACAATGAACGCGGCCTCATTTTAAAACAATGCGCATGTTTCTATCCTTTTCCAGTCTGGAGAAAAAGATCGGAGGCCTTAGAACTTGAATGCACCTCGTATGATGTGAAAAACGACCGTAATGATGAAATCGAGAATCAAGATTTTATTTCATCACGGAACTAACCGAGCATAAAAATAAAAATAAACGATTGCATTTTACCAGTTCGCACAAGCTGAGAAGACTGCAGCGGACAGATAACAGAATATTTCTAAGCCACGCGAGGAGTTGTGTTCGTACGTGAGTTACAGGTGGTGTTCCACGTCACACCGACGGCGACGAACATCGTTACGAGCCGCGTCTCCTTCCGGCGAGTGAAGGAGGAGGGAAGGGACGTCACAGACTGTAATTGGCTGTCGTCCTACACGACAGGAGTGAACTGTCGTTTGCAGTCCCCACTCTCTTCCGGTGTGTGTATGACAGCGCGCCATTACTGCCATCGGCGAGTCGGGGTCCGAAACCAGTGGTCGTCCCATGAATGAGCGCAGACTAGCCTTTTCGAATTCCCGATCTCTAGTGAAAATTTGACGTAGCCGACCAGGCCAACGAAAATACAAAAAGAGTCCGCTTTGAGTAGCTGAAATGTGCAACGGCTATGTTTTGTGCCAAATTGCCGCCGTGACGTCACGTGGGAGCACACCTCAGATGCGTATCGTAAAGGTAAGACGCTGTACAGTCGCGAATAAATGCGTCGGAGGAAGACACCACTTCCCACAGTCGCTTTTGTCCGGAAAATTTCACGCCTCGCTGACAAAGACGAAGCAACGCACCGCCGCCGTCCCTTGGCGCTCCAAACCCCCGGTTCTGGGACACTTCGAAATTAACTGACAAAGAAATAATGTGCAAACACTACTTTCGCTACATTGCGTAACTTTTATTGTTGTGATGTCCACCTCCGTAGCACAGAGGCAGCATTACCGGCTACGACGCAGGGGGCTCGGGTTCGATTCCCGGCAGCGGACTGGGCGTTGTGTGTAGTTGTTCATCATTTTCATCATCATTGACTCCCAAGTCGCCGATGTGGCGTCACCTAAAAAGGACTTGCAATACGGCGGCCGAACTCCCCCGAATGGGGCGTCCCGGCCAACAATGCCATACGATCATTTCCATTGTTGTGATTTTCAGTCCGAAGACTGTTTTGATGCAACTCACTATCCAACTTCATCCCGTGTAGAGATGGGCAAACTGAAACACGTAACTGTTTCGAAACAAATAAAACAGTACAATGTAATGTTTCGATACGCTGTTTCGAAACAGTGTAACAGTTACTGTTTTGTAATCTAATAAACCTACACATTTTATAATCTTGAATGTCTACTGTATAAGTATGTCCACATAAACAGAAATGAGGTGCGAGAGCGCTAATCATGTCGCAGAAAGTATGAAACTATCACTTAGACGTATTGGCAGTTTCGTATTTCCTGCAGCTAATGCGCTACTTTCTTGTCGTGTGACTTTCGTACTTTTAAATTGGCTGAGGACAGCCGTAGCTGAAGACAGAAGAACCCCCACGAACGGAACTGGAGATGGGAGCAAACTGCAGAAACAACGGATATGCTACTGGGATTCCCACATTCCGTTAGTATAGGTAATATACCCATACTGCTAATTTCCACGCACACAAAGGGAATCATTGTGGATAATAGGCACAGTGACTTTAGACTCACAAATAACGCCAAATAATTCGAAAAAAATAACAAAATATAACAGAAAAAATTTTGTCTTGCCAGGTGTTTCGACCCGTTACTATACATTCACCGTACTTCCCAGCCCTTCCCGTTCACCATTACACTATCAGTGATATGTCAAACAGATTGCTTGCAATTATACCGACATCAAATTTATGTGTATGTCTAATAACTGTCACTCTACGCCTTTTTTAATTCAAAATGTTGTAGGCTTACTTGCGTTTCTTAATGTGATTACTGTACATGAACAGAGAAGCGTATGTTACAAAAAAAAAGTGTAATTTAACTGAATGATTTTCACATATTTATTATTTTGAATGTGAATAGTATGCGTTGTTTTCTAGTTTTGTTAGTGTTTATAAAGCAGATGTTACGCCATTTCGGAATAGGACAGTCAGCTAGAAACGAAGATTTATTTTCGGATATCTTAAGCTTCAGGCTATTGCTTGTCAAAAAGATTTCGACACTCTTAAAAGTGTTTCATGAAGTGGTATGTTGTGTTTCAGTGCCTGTGCCGAGCCCGAATCTCGTCCGACACAGAGCGGAATGAAACATCACTGTATCGATACAATTAGTCCGTTCCAAGCACCGGTGGGGTGAACAGTATTATTTTGAAACAACGGTGCAGTTTCTGTGTCTGCCTCGAGATCGAATCTGGTCCGGTTATCTGAGACAGGGGCGGAATGAAACACCACTGTTTCGAAACAGTGAACCACAGCCGTTCCGGAAGTTTCCCGAAACACTGAAACAGTTCCACGTATCGATACACTGTATCGAAACATAGAAACAGTGGCAAAGTCTAACCCCGTGCAAACCTCTTCACCTCCGAATACCTACTGCAACTGACATCATTTTGTATCTGCTCACTGTATTCATTTCTTGGTCTCCCTCTACAATTTTTAACCCCCCACCCACCCACACTTCTTTCCAGTACTAAACTGGTGATCCTTTGATGTCTCAGAATGTGTCCTGTCAATCAATCCCTTTTTCTAGGCAGGGTGTGCCACGAATTTCTTTTCTCCCCAGTTCTATTCGGTGATTCCTCATTAGTTACGAATCTCCTGATTTCTTCTGCAACACCATATTTCAGAAGCTTCGATTCGCTTCTTGTTTAAACTATTTATCGTCCATGTTTCACTTCCATACATGGTTAAATTCCATAAAAATATTCAGATGAGACTGCCTAACACTTCAATCTATGTTCGATATTAACGGATATGTTTTCTTCAGAAACGCTTTTCTTGCCGTTGCGCCAACTGTTTATATCCCCTCTACTTCGAGCGTCATCAGTTATTCTGCTGCCATTCCCTCAGCATCACCCGATTTATTTCTACTACATTTCATCATCCTCGTTTTGATTTTGTTGATGTTCATCTTACAATCCCTTTTCAAGACAATGGCCATTCCGGTCAACTGCTCTTCCAAGTCCTTAGCTGTCTCAGACAGTATTACAATGTCATCTGCAAACCTCAAAGTTTTTATTTTATTTATTTTTTTACACGAGGGTGCTGTGTACTTGTTAGATAGCAATTACTTCTGTACCAGCTGATATCTGCTTGTTCCCACATTAAAATGACTGGCGGAAATTGATGGTGGAGACTTATTTCCATCAAACAAGTCAGCCAGAAATTGGTGGACACGTTTCATCACGGGATACAAAAAGGGCAAGCATTTTGATATGTCCACCTTATTAATTTCTCTGTTTTATTACCTGTTGCCCATATTAACTGGCTTGGCATAGGGGTATTGATCACGAAAATGTAGAGAATAATATTATTCACATCCTTTCAAGAGGCTTACTACCTTCACAAACAGTCCTTTTTGTGGCAAAACAAATAAACAGTCAAGAAAAGAAGAAAGATATGTAAGAGGGATTCATCACAACTCATACGCATTTTACGGCGGTTAATGTTTCCAGTGATACGTCGCCAATAGAGTAATTGGACAGTAGTGGATTTCTTTGCATTTTATGCACAATATATCTGTTTTAGGTTCATGGTCAACTGCTGGACCCTGCACCAATCTTTCATTCTCTTCAGTCTTCCCAGTAATTCGCAAATTTTCAGGTGTTTGGTACCTTTAAACGGTCGTGTCAGACTTTCTTGGGGTACTCCTGAAATTACCTTCATAGCTATTTGTTTCGTTCCGCTAAGAAGGGCGTGCTGACTTCTATCTGAAAGAAAAGTCCTGAGTCGAGCCACAAATCTGATCCGATGCTGGGTAAGCTCGTATTTTGCTCTCTAACCGACAGAGAGTAACTCTATCGAAAACCTTCCTGAAGTCACGGGACGCGGTATCAACCTGGGCGCCTATGTCTGCGCGCTCTGGATCTTACGGACCTAGAAAATGAGCTGAGATCGCAAAATATTTGTTTCCGCCCTTAATGATTTTTATAGATTTTGTCCCTTCAAAAATAGCATAATATGTCAGTTTTAAACATATTCCATAATTCCACAACAAACTGACATCAGCCGTATAGGCCTGTTTATTATGTGCATCTGTCCTACGATCCTTCTTGAAAATGGGAATGGTCTTCGCTTTTTTCCAGTCTCTAGGTTCTCTTCGTTGCCCCAGCGAAATACGACAAACTACTGCTACAAGAAATGCAAGTTCTTTCTCATAGTCTCTGCGGAACCTGACAGGTATTTCGTCTAGTACAGATGCTTTTCCACTATAAAGGGACTGTAGTTGCTTTCTTATTTAAATATCTGCCATTTCGGCGCCAAAAAGCAGTTGCGAAAAACCGAAATTAGTATTGCGGCCTTTCCTCTGTCATCTTCCGTTTCAGTGCCAGCGACGCAAATACATAGATAGGTACTTTGGACGCATAAGACCAAAGATTCTTACAGGTTTTAGTCAGGCTGATCGGAAAATTTTCTCTTTAAATTTCATTGAAGCTTCTCTCACTGCTCTCCTTACGCTCATTTTCCCTTCGCTCTGCTTTTGTTTGTCTTCCAGGCTTCGACTTTTCTTAAACATATAAAGAAGCTTCCTTTGATTTCTAGCAGCTTACACGGCAAATTCAACCACGGTGTCTTTCTTATCCCGCAAAACCTTGCTCGGAACGTAATTGTCTAAGGCGTATTGACGATGTCTTTGAATGTTATCCATTTGTGTCCATATCCGCGTCCTCAGGACTGAATATCTGACTCTGACTCCTCAGATACTCTACTGCTTCTATCCTGTCATTCTTGTTGTTGTTGTTGTTGTTGTGGTCTTCAGTCCTGAGACTCGTTTTTTTCAGCTCTCCATGCTACCCTATCCTGTGCAAGTTTCTTCATCTCCCAGTACTTACTGCAACCTACATCCCTCTGAATCTGCTTAGTGTATTCATCTCTTGGTCTCCTTCTACGATTTTTACCCTCCACGCTGCGCTCCAATGCTAAATTTGTGATCTCTTGTTCCCTAGAACATGTACTACCAACCGGTCCCTTCTTCTTGTCAAGTTGTACCACAAACTCCTCATCTCCCTAATTCTATTCAATGCCTCCTCATTAGTTAAGTGAACTACCCATGTAATTTTCAGCATTTTTCTGTAGCACCACATATCGAAAGCTTCTATTCCCTTCTTGTCCAAACTATTTACCGTACATGTTTCACTTCCATATATGCCTACACTCCATACAAATACTTTCAGAAACGACTTCCTGACACTTACGTCTTTACTCGATGTTAACAAATTTCTCTTCTTCATAAACACTTTCCTTGCCCTTCCCAGTCTATATTTTATATCTTCTCTTCTCTACTTCGACCATCATCAGTTATTTTGCTCCCCAAATAGCAAAACTCCTTTACTGCTTTAAGTATCTCATTTCCTAATCTAATTCCCTCAGCATCACCCGACTTAATTCGACTACATTCCATTATCCTCGTTTTGCTTTTGCTGATGTTCATCTTATACCCTCCTTTCAAGACACTGTCCATTCCGTTCAACTGCTCTTCCAAGTCTTTTGCTGTCTCGGACAGAATTACAATGTCATCGGCGAACATCAAGGTTTTTATTTCTTCTTCATGGATTTTAATACCTTCTCCAAATTTTTCTTTTGTTTCCTTTACTGCTTGCTCAATATACAGATTGAATAACATCGGGGAGAGGCTACAACCCTGTCTCATTCCCTTCCCAACCACTGCTTTCCTTTCATGTCCCTCGACTCTCATAACTGCCAACTGGTTTCTGTACAAATAGTAAATAGCCTTTCGCTCTCTCTATTTTACCCATGCCACCTTCCGAATTTGAAATATAGTATTTCAGTCAACATTGTCAAAAGCTTTCTCTAAGTCTACAAAAGCTAGAAAGGTAGGTTTTCCTTTCCTTAATCTAGCTTCTAAAATAAGTCGTAGGGTCAGTATTGCCTCATGTGTTCCAACATTTCTACGGAAACCAAACTGATCTTCCACGAGGTCGGCTTCTACCAGTTTTTCCATTCGTCTCTAAAGAATTGTCGTTAGTATTTTGCAGCTGTAACTTATTAAACTGATAGTTCGGTAATTTTCACATCTGTCAACACCTGCTTTCTTTGGGATTGGAAATATTATATTCTTCTTGAAGTCTGAGGGTATTTCGCCTGACTCATACATCTTGCTCACCAGATGGTAGAGTTTTGTCATGACTGGCTGTCCCAAGGCCGTCAGTAGTTCCAATGGAATGTTGTCTACTCCTGGGGCCTTGTTTCGACTCAAGTCTTTCAGTGCTCTGTCAAACTCTTCACACAGTATCATATCTCCCTTTTCATCTTCATGTACATCCTCTTCCATTTCCATAATAGTGTCCTCAAGTACATTGTCCTTGTATAGATCCTCTATACACTCCTTCCACCTTTGTGCGTTCCCTTCTTTGCTTAGAACTGCGTTTCCATCTGGTCTCTTGATATTCATAGAAGTGGTTCTCTTTTCTCCGAAGGTCTGTTTAATTTTCCTGTAGGCAGTAACTATCTTACCCCTCGTCAGATAATCCTCTACATCCTTACATTTGTCCTCTAGCCATCCCTGCTTAGCCACTTTGCACTTCCTGTCGATCTCATTTTTGAGACGTTTGTATTCCTTTTTGCCTGCTTCATTTACTGCGTTTTTATATTTTCTCCTTTCATCAATTAAATTCCATATTTCTTCTGTTACCCAAGGATTTCTACTAGCCCTCGCCTTTTTACCTACTTGATCCTCTGCTGCCTTCACTAATCCATCCCTCAGAGCTAACCATTCTTCCTCTACTGTATTTCTTTCCTCTGTTCCTGTCACTCGTTCTCTAATACTCTCTCTGAAACTCTCTACAACCTCTGGTTTAGTCAGTTTATCCAGGTCACATCTCCTTAAATTCACACATTTTTGCAGTTTCTTCAGTTTTAATCTACAGTTCATAACCAATAGATTGTGGTCAGAGTCCACATCTGCCCTGGAAATGTCCTACAATTTAAAACCTGGTTCCTAAAACTCTGTCTTACCATTATATAATCTATCTGATAGCTTCTAGTATCTCCAGGATTCTTCGATATATACAACCTTCTTTTATGATTCCTGAACCAAGTGTTAACTATGATTAATTTATGCTCTCTGCAGAATTCTACCAGACGGCTTCCTCTTTCATTTCCTACCCCCAATCCATATTCACCTACTATGTTTCCTTCTCTCCCTTTTCCTACTCTCGAATTCCAGTCACCCATCACTATTAAATTTTCGTCTCCCTTCACTACCTGAATAATTTCTTTTATCTCATCATACATTTCATCAATTTCTTCATCATCTGCAGAGCTAGTTGGCATATAAACTTGTACTACTGTATTAGGCGTGGGATTCGTGTCTATCTTGGCCACAATAATGTCATTCTTACTAAGCAAAAATATTTTTCTCCTATTCTTAACATTCCTTGTAACACCCATGGTCATTGATGAGATAACTGATAAAAAAAGTTTCAAGGCACTTTTTTGCTATCGTTGCTAGGAGATTAGGACGTTATCCTCACGATTTGGTTCTCTACCTACACTGCTCAAAAATTTAGAGGCACTTTTTAACACTTGCATTATTTCTTCAGGAACGTTTGGAGTGAAACAGATTTTTGTTCTGGAAAAAGAAACCTTATTTAAGGGAAATGTACTGGGTCGTGTTATGCCCACTGCAGTTTTAATGGGTCCCCGCATCATGCTGCAACAAGACACTGGGAGAGCGCACTTAGCAGCAGGCACCATGGGAACCGTACAGCACCACACACGTTGGTGCTACGACCAGGAATTTAACACAGTATCGTAAATCAAAGTGGAGACACCTTCACGTAAGTCCCATAAGGCAAAGCAAGAAACATTTTCTCATCTAGTGGGCCCTCCACATGCCCGTATTACTACCTCACATGTTCGAGGCATGCTCCTGACAAATGTGGGAAAATTTTCTTGTGGAATTTTTTCCCTTGATCAGCAACAAATTATGCTGGACAAGTAGTGAGTGTTGTGACGAATACAGGGATCAGCGACCACAAGGCAGTTGCTGCTACGCTGAATACCGTAACACGTACAACCATCAAAAAGAAACGCAAAGTATATCTATTTCAAAAAGCTGATAAAAATGCTCTCAACGCCTTTTTAAGAAACAGTCTTCACATCTTCCGATCTGATCATGAAAGTGTATAAAAGTTGTGGAAAGTTTTCAAAGAGCAACAGCAATTGAGAGATATATACCACATAAATTAATAAGTGATGGTAATGATCCCCCATGGTACACAAAACGGGGCAGATCGTTGTTGCAGAAGCAACGGAGAAAGCATGCCAAGTTCAAAAGAACGCAAAGTCCACAAGATTGGCAAAGTTTTACAGAAGTTCGAAATATGGCGCGTACTTCAGTGCGAGATGCTTTTAATAATTTCCACAACGAAATTCTGTCTCGAAATCTGGCAGAAAACCCAAAGAGATTCTGGTCATACATGGAGCACAACAGTGGCAAGACACAATCAATACCTTCACTGCGCGATAACAGCGGTGAAGTCACTGATGACAGTGCCACTAAAGCAGAGTTATTAAACACGGTTTTCCGAAACTCCTTCACCAAAGAAGGCGAAGTAAATATTCCTGAAATCCAATCAAGAACAACTGCTAAGATGAGAAACATTGAAGTAGATATCCTCGGTGTAACAAAGCAGCTTGAATCACTTAATAAAGGCAAAACCTCCAGTGCAGATTGAATACCAGTCAGGTTCCTCTCAGAGTATGCTGATAAAATAGCTCCATATTTAGCAATTATATACAACCACTCGCTCACATAAAGATACATACCTAAAGACTGGAAAATTGCTCAAGTCACACCAATACCCAAAAAGGGAAGTAGGAGTAATCCGCTGAATTACAGGCCTATAGCACTAACGTCGATTTGCAGTAGGGTTTTAGAACATATACATTATGAAGTAGCTCCAAAAAAAAACGATTTATTGACATTAGTCAGCACGGATTCAGAAAATATCGTTGTTGTGAAACACAACTAGCTCTTTATACTCATGAAGTAATATGTGCTATCGACAGGGGATGTCAAATTGATTCCATATTTTTAGATTTCCAGAAGGCTTTCAACACTGTTCCTCACAAGCGTCTTCTAACCAAACTACGTGCCTACGGAGTATCGCGTCAGTTGTGCGACTGGATTCGTGATTTCCTGTCAGAAAGTTCACAATTAGTAGTAATAGACGGAAAGTCATAGAGTAAAACAGAAGTAATATCCGGCTTTCCCCAAGGAAGTGTTATGGGCCCTCTGTTGTTCCTGATCTATATTAACGACATAGGAGACAGTTTGAGTAGCCGTCTTAGATTGTTTGCAGATGATGCTGCCATTTACCGGCTGTAAAGTCATTAGATGATCGAAACGACTTGCAAAATGATTTAGATAAGATATTTGTATGGTGCGAAAAGTGGCAATTGACCCTGAATAAAGAAAAGTTCGAAGTTATTCACATGAGTAATAAAAGAAATCAGCTGAATTTCTATTACGCGATAAGTCACACAAATCTGAAGGCTGTAAATTCAACTAAATACTTAGGGATTACAATTACAAATAGCCTAACATGGAACGATCACATAGATAATATTGTGGGTAGAGCAAACCAAAGACTGCGATTCATTGGCAGAACACTTAAAAGATGCAACAGGTCTACTAAAGAGACTGCTTACACCACGCTTGTCCGCCCTATTCTGGAGTACTGCTGTGCGGTGTGGGATCCGCATCAGGTGCGACTGAAGGATGACATCGAAAAAGTACAAAGAAGGATAGCGCGTTTTGTATTATCGCGAAATAGGGGAGATAGTGTCACAGACATGATACGTGAATTGGAGTGGCATCATTAAAACAAAGGCGTTTTTCGTTGCGACGGGATCTTCTCATGAAATTTCAATTACCAGTTTTCTCCTCCGATTGCGAAAACATTCTATTGGCACCCACCTACATAGGGAGAAATGATCATCACGATAAAATAAGAGAAATCAGGGCTCGCGCGGAAAAATTTAAGTGCTCGTTTTTCCCGCGTGCCGTTCGAGAGTGGAACGGTAGAGAGACAGCATGAAGGTGGTTCGTTGAACCCTCTGCCAGGCACTTTACTGTGAATAGCAGAGAAATCACGTAGATGCAGATGTAGATGTAGAAGGACATCTGTAAGTTGTTCAAGAGTCCGAGATGCTACAGGACGGGTCAGAAGTTGTCTGTCCAGTGTAACGCATACACGCTCAAGGGGTTGAAGCCAGGACTCAGGGTTTCAATCGCGAGGTCCTGTAATGTTCCCGTGCTGGCCGCTGCTCAAAGCGCTGTCGCATTGTCTCGTTACAGAATAAAATGGGGACCCATTAAAATACAAAGGGCATACCAAGATCCAGTACAATGTCGTCGATGTACCTCTGAGCACCAAGTCGACTTCTGAGTGTCCAAAGGTCTGACTGGTCATCAACTGTGATGCGACCGCACGCCATGACAGCCGTAGCGAAATCTGTACGTTGCCTGGACCGCTGCTTCATTACAACATTCACCACGCAGACGACATACACTTCGCACCTTGTTAGACGAAAGTGGGACTCGACTACAAACAAAACACTGCGGCAGTGCCGCACCTGCCAGCGCCTATGTTCCTCGGCAAATCGAAGTCGATCTCTCTCATGTGTCGAGCAGTTAATCGAGGGACGTGATGAGGTCTTCCTTGTCTTCCACCGGCGTCTCGGAGTCTGTTCCCTATTGTTTGGTCGCTGACACTGTAACCAGTTGCTGCCCTTAGACTATATTGCAGGTCCCAGGCAGGCGAAGAGCGCTGACGGATAGAACAACACACATCGGTCGTCTCCGGCCGATGTTCGGCCTTGCGCTAGCTTACTTGCGTACGCAATTGTTTCACGATATAGTTTTTAAAACCCGCCGAACAACATTAAGCTCTGTAGACACTACATGGATGATCGAACCTTCCTGTAGTCATGCCAGTGGGCGGACACGTTCTGCATCAGGCAGACGCCTCATCTTCATTCATGAGACGTACACAAAGAGTAAAGAGACGCACACGTTGCTTACACTAGCTATGCTCGTCCAGTTCACTCTTAGACATAGCACGATGCACCACCACTAAGCCACTGCTTTCAAACGTGTCGTGGGGAACTGTCCTCATTATTAAAGCATGTCGAAAGAATAAGAACAATAGTGTACACACTGGCGGAAAAAAATGGCAACACCAAAACATAATTAATATAGAATAATAGATGAGCCATGTGCAGCTCGCGTTGGCGCCGTTGGTAGGTTGGCATCGTGTAATAGGGATAGTGGCGTCTCGTTTTCTTCTTGTGTTACTGGTGCCACTATGTTTGCTAGAGTTGCCTGTCCGCGAGTGGCAGCAGCAGCGTTATCTATATCTAGTACAGTGGTACTATCTTTGGAAGGATGCGAAGTGTTTACTGGGATGGGTGTGTTGGCATTTTGGTTGAGACGGAGCAGCAGTGGGGTCCGGCAGCGCGAGGACATGCCTGGACTGCTGGCGACACCCAGGCACTGCCGGATCGAGGGGCTGCAGTTGAGAGGGCGACAACCTCGTTCTCCACCGGACCCAGGAGGTTTGAGTTAAGTGAGCATTAATCCAGTAGTGAAACCTCCACTATTTTGAGATCACACCGTTTGTTCGCGCTTTGCTGCTCGCAGGGTCGCTGAGACGAAGAGCACCGAGTGGAGAGTTTGGAGTTGGCGAAATTAATTACCTGCCCTCCACCTTTCATTATTAATCATTGAATTCCTTACGTTTATTGATGAAGTTGAACCAGCGGTATTTTTCTGCCTAGTGGCCGCTAACGCCCCAGTTACCTGCCCTGGAGGTTAGCGTATTTTCGCGGCATCTACCTGTCCTCGCCTTGACCCTGCTGTCCAGTAAGGCATGTAGTTCGACAGCCTCCTCGATTGTGGTTCGGATAATTCTTTCTTTTGAACTACTTTGGTCGTAGTGGGTCCTTCTGCTTCTGGATGTTCTAAGCAGCGGATTCAGAAGATGCAGTGTTGTCTGTCGGTTCCGCCTTGCCTTATTCCATCGTTGTGTTGGTTATCAGACGTTAGGTAGATGTTGCAAGAGTGTTGGCCGGCGTTTAATCTGTCATTAGCTTGAGTTGCCATCCAGTTAAGTGAATACAACTCTTGGCTGCCTGTCTCATCATTTACGAAGTTGAGCGACTTGATCCTTGGGACACTGTCTGAGGCCCACTTCTCTCTTGATTTGGTCAGATTCACAGCCTTCTGCTGTGAATACACTTTGCCTTAAGAATTTTTAATTAGATATTGCCTCTCAATATGATTGTCCTTTCTTATAACATTTTAGTAAGAATTTTGCTATCTAGGCCTTCAGTTGTCAAATTGTTTTTGAGTAATTACTGTTGGGGTCTTCAGCCGCCAAATGATTTGGATTTCTTGTCAATAAGGCCTTCGGCCATGAATGCAGTTTGTATTTTTAATTAGGTATTGTCTCTTAATATAGTTGTCCTTTCTTTATAATATTTTAGTAAGAATTTGCTGTCTAGGTCTTCAGCAATCATATTGTTTTTTGAGTTATTACTATTGGGGCCTTCAGCCGACAAATAATTTGAATTTTTGGTGAATAAAGCCTTCAGAGCGTTTCTGAAGAAGAGAAATCTATTAACATCGAGTATAGATTTAAGTGTCAGGAAGTCGTTTCTGAAAGTGTTTGTATGGAGTGTAGCCATGTATGGAAGTGAAACATGGACAATAAATAGTTTGGACAAGAAGAGAATAGAAGCTTTCGAAATGTGGTGCTACAGAAGAATGCTGAAGATTAGATGGGTAGATCACATAACTAATGATGAAGTATTGAATAGGATTGGGGAGAAGAGAAGTTTGTGGCACAACTTGACTAGAAGAAGGGATCGGTTGGTAGGACATGTCCTGAGGCGTCAAGGGATCACAAATTTAGCATTGGAGGGCAGCGTGGAGGGTAATAATCGTAGAGGGAGACCAAGAGATGAATACACTAAGCAGATTCAGAAGGATGTAGATTGCAGTAGGTACTGGGAGATGAAGGAGCTTGCACAGGATAGATTAGAATGGAGAGCTGCATCAAACCAGTCTCAGGACTGAAGACCACAACAACAACAAGGCCTTCAGCCATGAATGCAATTTGTTTGAAGAATTTTAATGAGATATTGTCTCTTAATATCATTGTCCTTTCTCTTTTAACAATATTTCAGTAAGAATTTGCTATCTATGCCTTTAGTCATCATATTATTTTTTGAGTTATTACTATTGGGGCCTTCAGCCAACAAATAATTTGAATTTCTGGTCAATAAGGCCTTCAGCTGTGAATGCAATTTGTCTAAAGAATTTTTAATTAGATATTGTATTAACAGTCAAAGTTGATAATTGTTGCTTACTGTCAACGTTATATGCCATTGGTTCAAAATAAAGTGTACGTGATTACAAAAAAAAATACCTGAGCAATCAATGGTAGCTGAGTAAGGCCCCGTACACACCTTTTCCTTCCTTCCCCATGTCCCAAGTTTCAATGGAATTTCTGTAATACGTTTGTCTAGGTAACATATTTATGTGGTAAACATTGCATGATCATAGGTTAATGTAAGCGCGAGATAAGCCATTGCGAATTTGACATGCTGGTACATTAATAATCGGTGTAACCGCCAGAATGTCGAGTGAAAGCACGGAAACGTCCATGCTTTGTGTTGTACAGATGCCAGATGTCAGTTTGTGGGATGGAGTTTCATGCCCGTTGCACATGGACCGCCAATACAGGGACTGTTTGTGGATGACGCTGCATTTTTCGTCCGATGGTGTCCCGTATGTGCTCGATTGGAGACAAATCTGGTGATCGAGCAGGCCAGGTCAACATGTCGGCACTCTGTAGAGCATGTTGGGTTACAACAGCGGTATCTGGGCGAGCGTTATCCTGTTGGAAAATACACCCAAGAGTGCTGCTCATGAATGACAGCACAACAGGTCGACTCATCAGATTGACGAACAAATTTGCAGTTGGCGTATGTGGGATGACCACGAGATTGCTCCTGCTGCTGCGCGATATAGCATCCAGACGATAACTCCAGTTGTAGGTCCTTTGTGACCGTACATTCCCGTGACCACCCCTGCCAGCAACCATGTGCAGTGGCTCCATTCCTGCCAAGCCTAACTGCAGTATCGCAAATGGAACATTCAGCCTCTCGTAGCCCTACCATACGACCTCTTAGAACTCAGTGTGGTGTTGATAAAGGCGTCTTTGTCGCCTTAAACGCATTCTTGGCTAACATCGAGTGGCCACGTCTAATCTCATAGATATCTAACGCTCACGACTGTAATAGCGTGCCGGCGGCCACTGTGGCCGAGCGGTTCTAGGCGCTTCAGTCCGGAACCACGCGGCTGCTTCGGTCGCAGGTTCGAAACCTGCCTGGGGCATGGATGTGTGTGATGTCCTTAGGTTAGTTAGGTTTAAGAAGTTCTATGTCTAGGGGACCGATGACCTCAGATGTTAAGTCCCATAGTGCTCAGAGCCATTTGAACCATTTTTTTTCCTTTTGTTATAGCGTGTGTTTAGAGCGAACCTGATTTGCATCGTCATTGTCGCGCTACTAGCGTCACCCTTATGCGACTGGCGTGATGTTCTCAACAGGCATCGTTTTTCAGATGTAGAAACACGCCTACCAACTTTCGTTTATTTCGCACAACTCCTTGGTTCTTGCGATTTTTTTCCGTCATTGTATCTTAATCGCGGACTACATACGTGATACGCTCGACCACATTCTTGTCCTTGTAATTGTTTTGCGCACCGTATCTTCTCGAAATAATTTACAGAAAAGACGTTCAGAATAGCTTCATAGGAAATCCTATAAGACGTGTAAATTTCTATTGTCTATTGTCAAACCACAATTTACGAAAGATGTTTATATTTTATCAGTAGGATTAAGTAGGAATAATTAATATTTGTCATGTTGGAAATAATTGTGGTAGCAGGGAATGTGTGCACCAAAGTATTGTTGGCAGAAGAGATCGCACATTGACATAATTTTTAAAATGGTTCAAATGGCTCTGAGCACTATGGGACTTAACATCTATGGTCATCAGTCCCCTAGAACTTATAACTACTTAAACCTAACGAACCTAAGGACAGCACACAACACCCAGCCATCACGAGGCAGAGAAAATTCCTGACCCCGCCGGGAATCGAACCCGGGAACCCGGGCGTGGGAAGCGAGAACGCTACCGCACGACCACGAGATGCGGGCAATTTTTAAAAAGCGGGAAAGACCGCGTAAGGGTACATTTTAAGAAAAGAGCGGGAAAGACCGCGCATTGATACATTTTGTAATGGTAGCAGGGATCGTCTGCACCAGAAAGCATTGTGGGCGGGAGAGACCGAACTTTAGCGTTCGTACGAAGTTCCTAGGCGTTCGGATAGATAGTAAGCTGTTGTGGAAAGCCCATGTCCAGGATCTTGTTCAGAAGCTAAATGCTGCTTTATTTACCATTAGAACAGTATCTTAAATAAGTGACACTTCAACACGAAAAGTAGTCTACTTCGCATATTTTCATACGCTTATGTCATATGGTATTATTTTTTGGGGTAATTCTTCTGATTCAAAAAGTGTATTTTTGGCTCAAAAACGGGCTGTTCGAGCTATATTTGGTGTAAGTTCGAGAACCTCTTGTCGACCCCTATTCAAAAATCTGGGAATTCTGACATTGCCCCCGCAGTATGTATTTTCTTTAATGTCGTTTGTTGTCAGCAATATTAGCCTATTCCCAAGAGTTAGCAGCTTTCACTCAGTTAATACTAGGCAGAAATCAAATCATCATGTAGAATGCACTTCCTTGACTCTTGTGCAGAAAGGAGTGCAGTATTCTGCTGCATCCATTTTCAATAAGCTACCACAGGAACTCAAAAATCTTAGCAGTAGCGCAAACTCTTTTAAGTCTAAACTGAAGAGTTTCCTCATGGCTCACTCCTTCTATTCTGTTGAGGAGCTCCTGGAAGAGCTAAAAAATTAAGCAAATTTCAGTGTTACATTGTTGATTTTCTTCATTTAAACATACGACTTGTCACCTGAATATGTTTTTTTTTTATATTTCATTTTATCTGTTTCTAATATCGTGTTATAATTTCATGTATTGACTCTTTCCATGACCATGGAGACTTCTCCTTAATTTGGTCCCACGGAACAATAAATAAATAAATAAATAAAAAAGTCAGTCGTACGCGAGAAGTGAAGCGAGTCGGTAGCAGGTCTGAAGCGAGAGGTTGAGAGGAGCGGTGTGCCTGCCAGCCACCAGCTATGATTTACAAGAGATTATAAACGGATGTACAGAGACATCAGCTAACTATTATCATAAGAGGAACTAATATTATTGAATTTTTTTTTTTTTTGAGAAACTCAAGACTACTGAAGGTATGTTTGCGCATTGCTAGTTGTAAGATTATTGTAAAAAGTAAGTCCCATTTCAACGTTTAAAATCATTTCATTCAGAATATAATTCATTTTTGCCAGCAACATTGCATTACTGATTATAATCCATCCCAAAAACCTTCAACGTAAAACTTTGCAAAATTTTATTGTTGTCAAGAAAAAGTTTTACTATGAATTACGTAACTTCAGTCAAGTTAATTAAAGAACAACGTCAGCTTTGCTATTAAAGAATAACGTAGGCTTTCGTAATAAATACAGCCACTTATTCTGACAGCCCACCAGCAGCTAATAGAGTATAGTAAAACAGAGTAAGTATATTCATGTCGCAGTTCGATGTAGCAGTCAGATGGCGATCCAGTAACAGTAAAAAAGGTAAGGAACAGTTTTGGGTTATTGCAGGTAACGACTGAGGGCCACGACGACGACACATTCTATGTTTCGTCGAAATAATCAGAAAATCACTTTTAATAATCAGCATTTAAATTTGTTCTGCGAAGATTGGGAAAGAGAATTAATTTCAAAGGGAAGATTTCATTTGTTATCATTAAGCAAGAGATAGAAATCCTAAGGGAAGGTTTCATAGATTATAGTAGAAGGGAAGGTTCCGTAACAAAAGAGGTATAGAGGAGACGGGAAGGTTTCAGTCTTGTCTCTAACACCAGTTTAGATCGGTGTCAGTCAATTGCTGTCCGGTTTCTGCGTTCTTTGACGAACTGAAGACGTGTCGTTTTATCTGCCTCTATGAGCACTAGCCTTTTGCAAGCTACCCGACCCAGTGTCCATCGCATGCTGTTCCGTTCACAATGTTCGCTCGGAGACTGATTGAGACAGACCTGTATTCACCGACAGCAGCAGTTATTGTTGGGCTTGAAACCGTTTTCACGGGCAAGGCGTAAGCCTCAGTCTGCGAAGGTGTTGTTGATATACCACCATACAAATGTGTGCCCCGACCGGGACTCGAACCCGGGATCTCCTGCTTACATGGCAGACGCTCTATCCATCTGAGCCACCGAGGACACAGATGAATAGCGCGACTGCAGGGACTTATCCTCGGTTAAGAACAGTCAGATTGTGTACGAGATTTAAAATTATACTTCCACTATTTACAGACTTAAGACTTGCATCTGCTTTCCATAAATCCATCATTCACACAGTAGGTAGTTACTTGGCTGTTACAACCAAGTATTGTCAAAAATTAAAGTAATAGACGGAGTTGGCCACCAAAAATTCTTCCTCGGTGGCTCAGAGGGATAGAGCGTCTGCCATGTGAGCAGGAGATCCCGGGTTCGAGTCCCGGTCGGCGCACACATTTTCAGCTGTCCACATCCAGGTATATCAACAACACCTGTCGGCAGCTGAGGTTGTCAGTTAGTCATCATTTATTCCAGGTAAAAGCTGCACGGTCATCAACAGTAACTGTTCTTTCGAGAACAAGTTACTGTCTTTGTATATAGAGATTAGATTAGATTAGATTAATTATTCATTCCACAGACCCATAAAAGAGGGAATCCGCCTGGGTGTGTAACATGTCAGATAAACAAATTACAAAAATGCAATTAGAAAAACTTGAGTTTCATTAATTTTAATGATCCTCAGTCAGTAAACAGTAAAATTATGTACATGAATTAAATTTAAACTTCTAATATTTGCAGGTTTAATACCTACATGTGCTTTCAATAAATCCATCATTCAGACATTTGCTAGTTTCTTGGTTATTACAACCAAGTATTGTCAAAAATTAAAGTAAATTATTCATTTCAGTGATCCTCGGTTAAGAACAGTCAGATTGTACACAAGATTTAAAATTATACTTCCACTATTTACAGACTTAAGACTTGCGTCTGCTTTCCATAAATCCATCATTCACACAGTAGGTAGTTACTTGGCTGTTACAACCAAGTATTGTCAAAAATTAAAGTAATAGACGGAGTTGGCCGCCAACAATTCTTTTACATTATGTTTAAATTGTGCCTTGTCTGAAACTAAACTCTTAATGGTTGCTGGTAACTTATTGAAAATATGCGTTGCTAAGTAGTGGACTCCTTTCTGGGCAAGAGTAAGTGATTTTAAATCTTTATGTATATTGTTCTTATTCCTAGTATTGATACTGTGTACTAAGCAGTTAGTTGGAAAAAGAGATGTATTATTTACAACAAACTTCATTAAGGAATAAATATACTGAGAAGCTGTGGTTAGTATGCCTAGTTCTTTGAATTGGTTTCGACATGATGTTCTTGGATTTACGCTACTCCTTTCTCTTATTATACGCTTCTGTACTCTAAACATTTTTTCTCTGTTTGTGGAGTTACCCCAAAATTTGATACTGTATGACATAATGGAGTGAAAATAAGCAAAATATGCCAGTTTTTTTATATTTATATCTGCTATGTCTGACATCATTCGCAATGCAAACACGACTTGTTTAGGCGCTTTAGCAGTTCGTTAGTATGTTGCTCCCAACTGAATTTATTATCAAGTTGTAATCCCAAGAATTTTACACTCTCAACTTCTCCTATTTCCATGTCATCATATTCTATACACACACCAGAAAGAAATCTCTTGGAAGTTCTGAACTGCATATAGCGGGTCTTTTCAAAGTTTAATGGCAGTGAATCGGCTATGAACCACTTATTAATGTCAGTAAAAATTTGATTAGCTGCACTTTCTAAATGCCTGTCCGCCAGGATATTTTTGCGACCACTGCTCATACACCGCGTTACATAGCTGTGTGTGGTACTGTAACCTCCTCCTCATTTATCGACCTTAATGACAGTGAAAAATTAAACCACGAGTACCTAATGGAAATTTGGGAAAAGCAATCGACACCGAAGTTAATCTGTTAGTAAAGAGGGAGGAAGGGTTACATCTAAATGAAAAGGAAAAATGCAAATGAAATTGGTGGAAATTAATTTTGAAAATGGTAAAGTTAATAAACAAAGTAAATGTTCGGTCGTTACGTTAACAATTAACTGGCGTTAATTAGATATTTGAGATTTGGGGAAACTTACAGTCGCCAGTCCTAGGACAACTACTAAAATAACTGAAAAAGAAAGGTTATTGCACATATAATTAGCACTAAAAGTGTGGCAACTGAAGGTTGACACGTGTTATGTGAAAACTGAATGTTTGTCAGAAGTAATAAATTTCGCTACACTCTGACTCAATTTAGCAAAAGAATTCATAAAACCGGAAAATCGAAAGTTAATTTAGTGACTGAAATTAATAGTGAGCTTTGTTTCTGAAGCACTACGAAATTCAGTAAAATACGGTTAGTCTTGGGCTACCTCAACAATCATTTCAAAAGCTACTTGAATCTACGCAATTTATAAATAAGAGATTTAACTTTGAACTTGAATTAAATGATTCTGAACAATTAACAATAGTAAAATTTAGTATGTACCAAGCTGAGCTGCAGTCACAGGTAAGCTAAAATATGCTGACAAAACTCGCACTCTTAATTTGTGCTTGTGTAATCTAAATATTGTAGCCAGCTATGAGTACCTTAACTGAACTTTGAAATTAGAGCAGTAAAATCGAATGATATTACTTTAATGCTGGCGTTTGAATTTCAACGACACTCGGGTTCATTCCGTAAAAGAAAGGGACCCTGATGGTAATGCAGTTGGGGCAACGAGCAAGAAAGGTTCATGCTAAGTTGCTGTAATTTTGTGAGAAAGATGGAGCAATTTTAAAATCTGAGGTCTGCCATACAGTTCTAAAACTTTACGTGCTTCCAGTCTTCCTCGTTGGTTGATTCAAGGTTTGAAGTCATCGATCGAGGAGGTGGCGACAGTCACTTATTGTTGGCTGTCGCTGTTACAGAAGCTGGATATTGGCGCGCCTTCTTCTCGACACTGTCACCAGGCAAAACGGGCTCTGGATGTGCACCAGCTAATGCTTCCCGTCCACGACACCATACCAGAAACTATCATAGCAAGTCGAGCGCAATTACATGCTGCCAAACCGTGAAAGCGCGGCAACTCGCGGGAGCGTCACACAACACACCTGCTCTGCCACCCTACTCCAGCCAGACCCTCTCTGCCCGCCCTCCATGCGGCAGAGTTAACACTAGCAAAGATCCTAAACACTTTGGTTCTCCACACGAGCTATCGATGTAATCGTTCGATAGCATAGTTTCCCCTAGGCCAGACCCAGCGTAAAAATACAAATAATATTTACAAAACAAAGCAATTATACCTCGACATAAATGCATATATATATATATATATATATATATATATATATATATATATATATATATATATACTGCTGGCCACCATAAATGCAACACCTTGGAGGAAGCATCCGAATCAAGTGAAATTTACACCATGGGTTTGCAGCGATGAGATATGCAACTGATTAGAATTTCAGCGCAGACGCACATCACGCGCGCCTGTGGCGCCACCTCATAGCGCCATTTAAGGCTTGGCGATTTCGACGAGTGTACGTTCGGCACGTGTGTTTACCTTGTGGTTGTTTCACAAGACGATCAGTTATGCCTCGTAGACAACAGCGAACATCGTTTGATCAAGTATCCGAGTTCGACAGAGGAAGGATAGTGGCTTACCGAGATTGTGGATTATCATACAGAGAAATCGCTAGTCGTGTTGGACGAAACAAAACAACTGTAATGCGGATATGTGACCGTTGGATGCAGGAGGGTACGACGGACCGACGTGGTCGATCGCATTCACCTCGGTGCACCACTGCACGTGCTGATAGGCAAATTGTGCGCATGGCAGTGACGGATCGCTCAGTGACATCCCGAACCATAGCACAGCACATTGCGTCTGTAACGCATCATCCAGTGTCTGCGCGTACAATTCGACGCCGTTTACAGCAGAGTGGTCTGTCCGCAAGACGTCCATTGCTTCGTCTACCATTGACGCAGAACCACAGACGTCTCCGTCGCCAATGGTGTGATGACAGACGGATGTGGACGGCAGAATGGAATGACGTTGTCTTTACTGACGAGGCACGCTTCTGTCTGCAGCACCACGATGGTCGGATTCGAGTGTGGAGACACCGTGGAGAAAGGATGCTGGACAGCTGCATTATGCACCGCCACACTGGTCTTGCACCGTTTATTATGGTGTGGGGCGGTATTGGATATTACTCTCGCACGCCTCTAGTACGCATTGCCGGTACTTCAAATAGCCGGCGCTGCATATCCGAGGTGCTGGAGCCAGTTGTCCTTCCTTACCTTCAGGGCTCGGCCACAGCCATATTTCAACAGGATAATGCGCGACCACACGTGGCACGCATTGTCCAAAGGTTCTTTGTCAATAGCCAGATTGAAGTGCTTCCCTGGCCGGCTCGCTCTCCGGATCTTTCGCCGATAGAAAACATGTGGTCCATGGTTGCTCAACGAGTCACCCAGATTACATCCCCACCTGCCACACCAGATGATATTTGGCAACGTGTGGAAGCTGCTTGGGCTGCTGTGCCCCAGGAACACATCCAATGTCCCTTTGACTCAATGCCGAGACGTGTGGCAGCGGTGATTCCATCAATGGCGGCTACTCTGGCTACTGATTCTGGCAGGAACCACATGTCACAGACGTCTGTAAACATAATCATTTGATACTTGGTCATCATGTTATCTACAAAATAGATTTTGTTGTGCTACCTCTTGTCTTTCTTGGTGTTGCATTTACGGTGGCCAGCAGTGTATATACAAATAGTAAACCAATTACAATATATAAAGACACAGAAATGTCATATCTTCAGGTAACAAAATAAGGAAAAAATTTTATAGTACAATAGATGGAAATTGGAGGATATGCATTTCCGGCGTTACAGTACACCATTCCTTGATAAGATATATGGGGCAATCAGCAGAGACATGTAAACAAATCGGGTAACTTATTCAAGCTGTGTGTGTGGGTATTGAACTGGGGACCTAGAAACGATGGAGAGGCTTCATCCCACCGTGGTTCACAAGCCCACAGCAGGCCACAGCAGTCCACACCCACTTCACCGCCGCCCCACACCGAACCCAGGGTTATTGTGCGGTTCGGCCCCCAGTGCCCCCCCTCGGGAGCGACGAGTGTAGCCCCAATGTTTGCACGGTAGAGTAATGATGGTGTACGCCTACGAGGAGACAGTCTTTGTGCAGCAGTCGCCGACATCAGCGTAACTGAGGCGGAATAAGGGGAACAAGCTCACATTCGCCGAGGCAGATGGAAAACCTCCTTAAAAACTACCCACAGGTTGGCCGGCACACCGGACCTCGATACTAATCCGCCGGGCGGATTTGTGCCGGGCACCGGCGCGCCTTCCGACTCGGGAGCAGCGTGTTAGACCGCGTGGCTAGCCGGGAGGGCTATTCAAGGTGTGGTCATGTGCACGTCCGAAGACGATAGCTTCTACATTTCAATACGTCACGTACCCACGTCGATCCATTCTACTGCGTTGTTTGCAGTCAACCGGCTGTAACATATACACACCACTTTACTGCCGTGACGTATGCCAGTGGTGGAGTGTCTTGTCATGCCAATGTAACAGTTCTACACCGTCTACCGTGCAAGAGTGAGTCGGAAACGAGAAGGTGCATTCTGCTCATTGACTTGGCCGCGTTTAGGTGCATGTTGGAGAAATTATTATACAACGGATGCTTACGTAGGAGGGCACGGGGCCCCTGGTATCTCTGCAGTTTTCTTTCTCCAGCTGACGATACGGAGAAGTGCTGTTCGATAATAAACGTCTGTCTCATCGTGTACAGCACATCGCAGGTGACCTCCGATGTGTGAAAAACGCGCCCAGTGAGATTCGCGCCCAGAAAGGGACGAGGACAGGTCCACTAATCCCCTTGCCCGGCAGACAAAAGAGTTGAGGGACGCTACCTGGAGGTTTCTGAGTTGGGGTTTTCAGCCGTCAGACAGAGAGAGACAATTAAGTTTCTACCACACACCACTTCAAACTGTAGTAAATACAAGAGATTACACTCTTTTGCTTCACTTGCAGTATCATTCAGCAGTCATTATCAATATCATTTTCATTATAACAACTGCTCTTCTTGAATATTCAGAAATATCAAGTGACTCTATACTTGGCGATTAGTAATGTCACTTAATTTTAATTGTTGAATGAGAAGTATAATTGTAAAGGGTGACTCTGAAAAGGGTTCACTTTTGTTTTGGTGTATTGTAAAACACATATACTGTATTTTAAAAGTAATCTGACTTCCATCACACTTTATTCATGCTTTGGACTGGCTAAAGAGCGAAAGTCATTGATGCATGTTTAAAATCAGCTTATAACCATCATCAATATTTTTTTAATTTTTATTATTTTTATATCCATTGCTATTTACATTTGAACACTATTTTATCTATATACATCTTCTGATAAATACAGTCAAGTTTCTGTAGGTAGGATATGGTTTGAAGCATTCCTTGATCTCACCATCCTCTTCATATTTTTTTACTATTTTTCCCATCCTTTCATCACGTACATGTAGACTGTTTTTTTTTCGTTTACCTTCCATACTCAGTTCTGCCCTCATTAAGGCGCATGCTGAATTTCCTGCTTCTCTTTTCAGACACCTAATAAAGTCATTAATTTCCGAATTTGGTTTAGCAAGCATGTTATTAATTTTGTGGTGCCAACCTTCTACAGAGTTGGTTGTTTGCTGGCGCCGTTTGTAGCAACTCCAAAGGTTGATAGGGGTTTCTTCATTTTCCAACCATCTATCTACCAAGTAGTCAAAAATTCAGAAAATTTGGGGATATCCGGTGTATGTGAATGTATCTCCAGCCAACCATCACATACATCTTCAGGCAGTAGAAGCGCCAGCGCAGTACACATGCGAACATGTTGTGTCACTACTTCGTTTCCTTTGTATTCACGAGTAAGTCCTAGCTCTTGCACTTTTCTCCAGAGACACTTTTTCAAATGGAAATAACATCCATAAACTTCAGTTGTCGGAAATACAACTTAAATTGCTGAAATCGCAGCTGATTCGAAGTCAATGGTCACGTTTACAGGTTTACATTCTGGAATTTTTTCCATCAAATTTCGCAAAAGACGGACGTACGTCTCTTTTCTTTTGTTTGACAGTAGTGTAAAGGCAACTGGATAGATGTTTGTCTCATTATTTGTACTCCCAAAGTCGGCGTGAATGGTGTATATTTGCGAAAACTGTTTGCTGCAGCACTTGAACGTACCATCCATAAAAAAGTCTTGTTTAGTCCTTAGAGCCTCTCTTCCTACCCTTCCACTAAAAACTATTATCCTCTCTCCTAGTTTGTCGTCGCTTAACAGAAAACTGCTACCATAGTTCATAGCTAGTAAATCTGCCTTTAAGTCAATTTCTTCTCTTGTCGATGGACCTCTCTCATTTCCCTGTGATTTCGCCCGCTGGTAGTACAAAGCTCTCTTCGTTGTTTGCTGCTCTGGCATTTCAGTGACAAAACCATAGCCTCGATTATGCAGGCAACCCAGCTCCTCTGAATATATTTTTGAAATAGACGTCTCTTCGTCTCTTGCCCTCTTCTTTGCGTAGTTCAAAGTCTTCCTTACTTCCAACCGAGCGACATCTGGAGGTCCACATTGATGCCCAATTGAAAAAAGCACTGCCGAATCCATCGTTTTCAGCACTCCTCGCCAGTGGTTTGCTCTCTGTCTTGAACAGCGCCATGTTACTGTCCCACCTTCTTTAGTTCTCTTCACTATGTAAGAATAACCTTCGTAGTGGCAACATGGCTTCCCCTGATTAGTGGTTGAAAATTCCACATCTGAACTACTGTGTCAAAAATACACGAATCGCGCTATGTGAGCTCTTCGACATCCAGAGTGGAGTGGCACTAAGGCTGTGTTTGTGTATCAGACAGTGGGCGGCTGTGCCTAGTACCGGGGTGGGGTAGGGGGGGGGGGCAGATCCCTGTGTTCGAGGAGCAGGTGGTTTAGTGTCATTAGGATGGCCCGGACGCGGGTAAGCCTGACACAAAGGGAGCAGGTATTGGGCGCGAATCTCACACATTTCTGGTTGGGCGCGAATCTCACTGGGCGCGGTTTTCATAGGTTCGGTGACGTCCACCTCAAATGAAAGAAATCACCAACTTCTGTCAGACTGTTTTGAGGATCATTCCATGAACATTGCTTGCGTGGCTCCTGAGGTCACATGACCCTGACTTTAATCCTGTTTGTCACGCCGCTGTGTAAGGTTTTCCAGCTTTGGGCTCAGTTCTGACCAATCAGGGAGAGTTATGGGTGATGGACGTGTGGTTATGAATCAAGATGGCTGCTCTACGCCTTCTTTGTCTCTTGGAATGTGTGTATCGATAGGTCACAACCGGTATCATTAGGATCAGGATCCAACTTGGTAGGACCGAAAGTTGTTTTTCTCATGTGTGCACATCCGTTGTGTTTCTCTCTTCAAGCAAAGTCAAAATGTCGGAACGTAAAACTTTTTTGATGGTACTGTCAAATCGGCGCGAAACACTGAATAACCTTTCTCAAAAGAATTCTATTCAACGGTTCTAGCTTTTGACCATTTTTCAATACGAAATTGTTCCAGTTTCTCGCAGATTACTGTGTGATGATCAACGTTAGTTGTATGAGCTTTCTATGTAATTTATCTATATATGAAATACTGAATGTTCTTAAACCTTCCTCCTCGTGTAACGTGGACTTAAAGAGGTCGTATTCATACTTAAGAGATCGTATTTAACTGCTGTGCAGTACTGACTGACTATTGGTTGGCCCTGTTCTGCGCTTGTGAATAGTATCGTGAAACAAAACTTGAACCATAGTGAAATGCTGAAGTTGAAATAATGAAAGTTAACTTAATTAAATCGCAAAAGAAACCAGTTGTGTACTCATGGAAAACTGTTGTACTGAAACTCAATACTGAAGTACATTATGAAAATTACGTAATATGAAGTGCAATATCTAACTTGAAATATCGACAAAATAAAATAGTGATCAATGCAGAAGAAAATAATCGTTTAAGATTACCTTCACTGTCCACTCTAATTAATCTGCTTAGTTAGCACAACACCTGAAAATTCTGACTTTATGCCGTTTGCTGACAAGAATGCAACGTGAGAAATATCCTCAAAGGAAAGTAGCTTGCCTCTTGCTCAAGATGCTGTTTTGTGTCTTGTGTACCGACGTTCTCGAAAGCCAATTGAAATCAGCAAATGAAGCAACTAAACAACCTACTCGCTACTGAATTTTTCCTTGTTTGTCAAAGACAATCTGTGGCTGTGTGCGGCTTAAGGTGCAATGAACACAATACAAGACATTTGAAACGTCACTAAAAATGATGGAGGAGTGTTTTAATTCCAACAAAAGCGTTCTTGCAGAATTAAACTCTGATTATTGTTAAAAAGGAGTGTACAGCATAAGATGACTCTAACAATTACGAAATTCTTTCATTAAAAAAATTACTGACATTTAAACCGATTGCGTAATTTGTGACGTAATGAAAGCAAAGAGATCAAACCAACACTTATCATGAATACTATTAGTTGTCTAAGAGACAAAAATTTCCTTCAATTAATAGTTCTGACAAACAAACATTTTTTTTCTTGTGCGTGCACAGCTTATCTTGAAATATTCCTTCAAATATCTTCTCTGTCCATTCACTCAAGAAAATCTTCGCAATAAAATATTTCAGATAATTTCTCCCAGATTCATAAATATCAGATCTCCTTCTCTAAAACTCAACTGCTGGCTACAGTGCCTCTAACAACAATGCCCTAGCGCTGTACAACTGACTGGCTACCAAGCGCACTACATATTACGTTAAACACAGAGTCAAGGATTTTATCCACTACTAGCGAGCTCTCTTATGCCTCTTTATTCCAGTACAGTGAAGGTGGAATATTTACAATGGCAAAATACGTATGAAAACCTTACAACAGTACGTATCTTTTTACAGAACCATGGCGGGATGGCGTATATGGAACGCCTTGCACGAGTATATGAGTGGCAAACACAAAATCTGAGGATGTTTATTCACGTAAGAATGATCTGATCGAATTTTAGTGTAATAATTGAAAAGACCTACTTTTGACAAATAATTATGACAGCCACTTACATGCTCGAAAGATTTGTGATGTTATGTGCAGATTTGTGACGTTAGGAACTTAACTATCGTAATAACGATAAGGAAAGTAAACGGTCTGCTATTTTTGTAGATGTTGCAGCTCGCTGAAGCGTAACATTCCATCAACACCCCCCCCCCCCCCCTCTTCCTCCCCACAAATACCAAACACATTCACTGTTTTTCTGTTCTCCTGCACGTGGTCGTGGAAGAACAGAGGTAGATACTGAGAGATGGGTGGAAGGCAGCCTGTAACACAATGTACAGCTATGGATATCAAACTTACTTGCCCCATTCTGTAGGAATTTTCCGCATCGTTAAGCGTAACCACAGAATTAAAAAGCATTGTGAATGCGGCAGCTGATATGAGGGAAACCAAGGAAATATCAACACCTTTTCTGCCTCAGTTAGGTAAAAGAAAGATGGATGCAATGTGATTTCTTTTTCCAAGTACGACGTGCATTCAAGTTCTAAGGCCTCCGATTTTTTTTCTAATTAACTACTCACCCGAAATCGATGAAACTGGCGTTATTTCTCGACGTAATCGCCCTGCAGACGTACACATTTTTCACAACGCTGACGCCATGATTCCATGACAGCGGCGAAGGCTTCTTTAGGAGTCTGTTTTGACCACTGGAAAATCGCTGAGGCAATAGCAGCACGGCTGGTGAATGTGCGGCCACAGAGAGTGTCTTTCATTGTTGGAAAAAGCCAAAAGTCATTAGGAGCCAGGTCAGGTGAGTAGGGAGCATGAGGGATCACTTCAAAGTTGTTATCACGAAGAAACTGTTGCGTAACGTTAGCTTGATGTGCGGGTGCGTTGTCTTGGTGAAACAGCACAAGCGCAGCCCTTCCCGGACGTTTTTGTTGCAGTGCAGGAAGGAATTTGTTCTTGAAAACATTTTCGTAGGATGCACCTGTTACCGTAGTTCCCTTTGCAACGCAATTGGTAAGGATTACGCCCTTGCTGTCCCAGAACATGGACACCATCATTTTTTCAGCACTGGCGGTTACCCGAAATTTTTTTGGTGGCGGTGAATCTGTGTGCTTCCATTGAGCTGACTGGCGATTTGTTTCTGGATTGAAAAATGGCATCCACGTCTCATCCATTGTCACAACCGACGAAAAGAAAGTCCCATTCGTGCTGTCGTTGCGCATCAACATTGCTCGGCAACGTGCCACACGGGCAGCTGTGTGGTCGTCCGTCAGCATTCGTGGCACCCACCTGGATGACACTTTTCGCATTTCCAGGTCTTCATGCAGGATTGTGTGCACAGAATCCACAGAAATGCCAACTCTGGAAGCGATCTGTTCAACAGTCATTCGGCGATCCCCCAAAACAATTCTCTCCACTTTCTCGATCGTGTCGTCAGACCGGCTTGTGCGAGCCCGAGGTTGTTTCGGTTTGTTGTCACACGATATTCTGCCTTCATTAAACTGTCGCACCCACAAATGCACTTTCGACACATCCATAACTCCATCACTACATGTCTCCTTCAACTGTCAATGAATTTCAATTGGTTTCACACCACGCAAATTCAGAAAACGAATGATTGCACGCTGTTCAAGTAAGGAAAACGTCGCCATTTTAAGTATTTAAAACAGTTCTCATTCTCGCCACTGGCGGTAAAATTCCATCTGCCGTACGGTGCTGCCATCTCTGGGGCGTATTGACAATGAATGCGGCCTCATTTTAAAACAATGCGCATGTTTCTATCTGTTTCCAGTCCGAAGAAAAAAAATCGGAGGCCTTAGAACTTGAATGCACCTCGTAAATGATAAATATTTGTGAACTACCCATATGCGTGAATGAATTCTTCATGTTTCTCGCAAGATTCCTCTGGAGATGATCTTACTATTGTAAAAACGAAACATTAAATCTATTTTGGAAGTAAGAATTTGCTGGGAATTAAGTTTGTCGGGTTTTAAACGTGTATTATGTTAAGATAGATTGACAGCAAAATTAGAATTTATCTGCGGGCACATCGAGGGCACGGCAGTTGAGAAAATACGCGGTGTTGCGGGTACATGCCGAACGTAGCAAGAATTCACCGACGCTTTTCTCGGAACGTATCGGTCGCGCGAAATGAAAAACCGAATAAAACAGGAAATCAATTTCTGTCCAGATCTGGAGGCGTCACGATACAAGAGCCCCACGAAGCACTTTGAGGCTTTAATTAAAAAGAATCAGTTTCTTGATGTGCCACATAGTGACGGTGAAATAATTAAGTTCTGTTTCGCGAAACTGCCAAGCAACTACCAGCAAGCGCTTGTAGGAAAGTACGGATCGAGTGTCGAAACATTTAAAAGCCTTCTGCTCGAGTTGGAGCTAATTTTTGAAAAAGAAGGAGCGCATGATCGAAGGAAAGGGCAAAATAACTATTGCAATGGCGACTTTCGTGGAGCACCGCGCAATAATAACATCCATCAGCGTAATGGAAGATCCTGGAGGCAGGACTATAAGAGACAAAATTCAGGACGGCAGAATCACTGGCAGAGGCAGAATGATACCCGCCAGTACGACACGAACTGCAGGTGCAGAGATTCAGATGAACAACGGGATGAGTCAATCGAAATACGTTGTCCGAACCCGAGTTCCAATCTCCAAAACAGAAATGGAGGGCGAGATTGACGCCAGGACCATTCGGTTTAGGCTTGCGGAAAATCCGCACAAGTACCCGGACAGAGCCGTGTACATATGCTGAAATATGAGGACATATCAGGGTTGCTGCTCAGGGAGCAAGAGACTCCCACCAGAAAGGATCTCTATCCTATGATGACTGTGACAGTAGGGGGCGTACGACTACAGGGAATTGTGGATAGTGCCAGTCATATCCCTGATGCAGCATTTCAAAGATGCTCGCAGAAGGAAAGCTGGCCCACCTTGGCCATGAAAAAGACGAACTTCAAGAGAGCGCTAGCAGAAAAATGCACTGAGGTCAACAAGCAGACGAGGTTAGAGTTTACATGTCAGGGGAACAGGCTAGAGACAAATTTCTTAGTCGTTCAAATGGGTCTCAGCACTATGGGACTCAACTTATGAGGTCATCAGTCCCCTAGAACTTAGAACTACTTAAACCTAACTAACCTAAGGACATCACACACATCCAGGCAGGATTCGAACCTGCGACTGTAGCGCTCTCGCGGTTCCAGACTGTAGCGCCTAGAACCGTTCTTAGTCGTGCCGAATCTATCCATCGACCTGATAATACGCATGGACATTCTAAATGAACGCCAAACTGTCCTTGACTTAGGAAGGGGAGAGATTGTGCTACGGAAAGACAAGATCTGTGATAGTCGCTATTTTTGACTTCATTAAAACAGCAAATAGCTAACACTTTCAGCCAGAAGGCGAATACTTGTTTATAAAGAATGATTAATGTATAATAAGGCGTCGCATAGCGACGTTGGAATTTCCTAAATCATGTAATTCGTCGTCTTTGAGCGGTAATATAGACTGAGAAGAATACGGTTCGACATGCTATCTCTATTTTGTTCGCTGGAGAACAAATGAAGCCTTGAGCGCTAAACACTTGTACTGTTTTTCTTAAGTAAGACGGGCGCAGATTTGTGGCGGTCTGATCTAATTTTTACTAAATGTATAAAAACGTGTTCCGCCTGGGGGCTGTGGCTAAACCATGTCTCCGCAATATCCTTTCTTTCAGGAGTGCTAGTTCTGCAAGTTTCGCAGGAGAACTTCTGTAAAGTTTAGAAAGTAGGAGTCGAGGTGCTGGCAGAAGTAAAGCTGTGAAGACGGGGAGGGGAGTGAGTCGTGCTTGGGTAGCTCAGTTGGTAGAGCACTTGCCCGCGAAACGTAAAGGTCCCGAGTTCGAGTCTCGGTCCGGCACGCAGTTGTAATCTGCCAGGAAGTTTCTTAAACTGAGGCTAGTTAACGTCATAAAGCCCTGCTCGAAACTGGAGGGAACGGTCGCTATTGGCGCGAATGATGTTCTGAGACAGTGTGGGGGGATTTTTGGAATCAGCACTGAATGCTGATTCGCGGTTTTCGAGGATGGTAGGGAGTTGAGCGATGTTGGCTTCGCTCCTGCGTTGCGCGGGTGCAGGGCATTCGGGATCTGATCGTCAGAGGCTGACGGTCTTGCGACTTAGTCGCACCTTTTCGTCAGTACTTAGAATTCTCGGACAGCTTTCGAGGCCAGGCTTTGAAACAGAGTTGTTGCACAGCAGAAGTCGGCGCCTACGTCGTCAGAATGCTGCCTACCGACGACATAGTACAGATTTCAGGATTGGTAAAGTATTTTGCGGCTCCGGCATTGTAGGACCTATCAATTTTTATACTGAAGTCCTCAACAGCACGCGCGATCACTTTGCTACAAGTCCACCTTGCTTGTTTCTCCATGTGATCCCATTTGAGCTCTCACTACTAATCGCGATACTGCTATATAGTCGGGGGATTTATATTTGGTCAATTGCATCATAGAGTGTAGGGGCCCCTTGTTCTCGAGCCAACTTTTATACTCATAATAGTTCAGTATACCCTATCCTTTAACCTACTGTTTGTGTCGATAATCTCATTGTAATATTTAATCCGCATATCATTTCGTATATATATGCTTAAACTCATGTCCTGTAGTTTATTACGACAAAGTTCTCTTTTTTCCCCCTGAGTAGATTACGATTTTTATTAAAATATTGTGAGTGTGCACTCCTTACTTTACCAACTAGCAGGGTCTTCCATCATTTCCTTTCGTTACCATTATGCGTATAATTAATTATGTGGTAGGTAAGGAGGGGTCGAGTGCATGTCTCGTTGTCATGCAAAGTTCGTCAGAATTAAAGAGGTACAAACTCTTCTCCCCCCTGGCACCTTGCAAGTGTTCAACACGATAAATTAACAGTGCATTGCTGTATCGTTAAGTATCGCAAATAGATTATCTGAGGGAATAAAGAAGCATCTTACCTCTTTTTGTAGTGAAGTATTGTAAAGCTCTCAGTGAATCTCTGAAAGTTACCAGTGATTAATTCTTATTCATTGAGATAAACTGCTTTCCCTCCAAAAGCGTCATTCTTTTCGCCCTTAAAACATGTTCTAAGATCACGCAACAATGAAGTGAAACTTTTCCTTGTCCTTCTTACAAAAGGAATATCTGTATTCTTTTCCCGTCGAAACTGAGAGAAATGGTACAGTGACTAAAGCATTAAGGTCAAATTTGAGGAATGAGCGAAGCGACGTGCTAGTTAGCACACCGAAGTGGCATTTCAGAGAGGCGGCAGTTCAAATGTCTATCCAGGAATCCAGATTTAAGTATTCCGTGGATCATTCCTTCGATAAGGACACGACCCATTTCCTTCAACACCAATTCCCGACGTGAGTTTATGTTTCGTCCCCAATTTCCTCGTCGTTGTCGACATTAATCCCAAATCTACGTTTCTTCTTCGAATTTAGGAGGACCAGGGTGAAACCACGTCGGGTAATCCAGATCGCTTTCTTTGCTTTCTTTCAGTCGCTAGAGATGAATGCAGGGATGGTTGCAGTGAAATGGACGGAATTTAACTGCGTACGTTGCAAATGAAGTGTCTTTTTTAAGAAGACCGGTTTCAGTGTTTTGTATTCCATATTCTAGCTTATATGCATTATTTTATGTAACATTTTCATATGAATGAGCATTCATAAGCTGCATCCTAATACCTGCGCCTAAAGAAGTCGATAACGCACTTGGTCGTATTTTATGATGTTCAGTGATTTTCAATCTCTTATAGTTACTGCATTTACGTACATCACACAGACTGTTCTTTTACTTCTTTTCTCATGCATTCGAATTTCACTGTTACAGAGCACATTAAATCAATACTACCAATATTGCTACGTTAATTTTTACTACACAGAGTTTTTTCTTTGTTGTTGTTTCATTTCCTCATTCTGACCATGGAAAAAGGTGGTCTGGCACTGGTACGACATGCTGGTGATCGACCATAAACATTTCTACTCGTAAAAGTGATTTTAAGACGTTAAAAAGGTCAAGAATATTAAATGAATTCTAATATTATTAAAATGACATCTATATGTTGATACTATTAAAAAATAGCTTTTGTTATAGTAATACAATAATTTGTTATAATAATAAAATTGATGAAGCATAAAAACAGAAAGACGTGCACGCAAGGGGTAATTTGGGAGATGACAGATGTACGTACAGATAGGCCTGTATACAGATATTTTTTTGTTTTCTTAAATTACTCTCCTTAAAAGACAGAGTATATCTATCTTCTGATGTGAAACCAGTTCCTTTTCGATGCACATGCTATTTTGATTCCTTTTATAATCCAGTGGTTTCATGACGTCTTACGGGCACCATACTTTATTGTTTCCTTGCGAAAGGAGGTGTTAAAGTTTGATACAAACCCATAAACAACAACATTACAGATTCAGAAATCTGCAACCAGTAACTTTTTTGAAACAGTTATTCGTTCCATAAACCGGTTTTCGACTTTTTCCAGGCTCATCTTCAGATGGCGCACGGGAGGTCACGTGACCATTTGAAAGCGAAGTACTGGGTGCTGGTTCTGTGACAAGATGAAGGAACATGCTTCAGTGCATCAACGTGAGTAATGTTTGTATGGCGATTTTGATCAAGAAAGGAATCCTGTATTTACTGCCACAGTACAGACGGCTTTGTTGTTAATATCGATCTATCAGCTTCCACTGTGATGGACAATTGGTAACACATCACTCAATGTCCACGTGATTTGTACGTATTCCTATACGGACCGTAGTTACGGAAATTACTATATTACGTCATAAATTGATTATATAAACCAGTTTTACATGTTAATAGAATGGAGCCTTTTAAGAATTCCCTAAAACTTTTTACAAAAATTTTTTGTTTGAAGATCGCTATGATTTCTGATTTGGATTATCCTTTATATATAAATATCAGTGCTTTGAAAGCTCTTTCTTTTCGCCGGCCGCTGTGACCGAGCGGTGCTAGGCGCTTCAGTCTGGAACCGCGTGACCGCTACGGTCGCAGGTTCGAATACTGCCTCGGGCATGGACGTGTGTGATGTCCTTAGGTTAGTTAGGTTTGAGTAGTTCTAAGTTCTAGGGGACTGATGACCTCAGATGTTAAATCCCATAGCGCTCAGAGCCATTTCAACCATTTGAAAGAGGCAAGCAGCAGAAAACCATGTAAACCTTTTTTTTAAGAATTCAAAAATCCTAAAACTTCTCATGAGGTGATATATTGGAAGTAGTTATGCATGTTAAAAATGTATGCTGCGGAAAAGAAACATTTTTCCTCAAAATAGAACTGTTCACGATTACAGTACCGGGTCAAACAGACATATTTTGCTAGTCTTTCCAACACCACGTTGTGCCTGTGAAGTGTATAATGGTTCAAATGGCTCTGACTCAACATCTGAGGTCATCAGTCCCCTAGAACGTAGAACTACTTAAACCTAACTAACCTAAGGACATCACACACATCCATGCCCGAGGCAGGTTTCGAACCTGCGACCGTAGCAGTGGCGCGGTTCCGGACTGAAGCGCCTAGAGCCGCTCGGTCACACCGGCCGGCTATCAAGTGTACATCATGGAGAAAGAAAACTGTATAACAAATTACACAGATATGTAAAATCTCTGTCTCAACGATGTACCTTTAAAAAATCTGTGACATCCTACCAGCTGCAAAACTGATTTTATGGAGTCGGTCTTTGTCTTACACATGAAAACATGTAATTCATCTTTTTGACTGTAGAAGTAACTTGTAAATGTATTGTATACAGAGGTGACTGAAGTCGTGGAATAGTGATATGCATATATGGGAGTAGTATCGCAAAGTAGAAAAGGGCAGTGCTTTGGTGGAGCTGTCATTTGTATTCGGATGATTCATGTGAAAAGGAGTCCGACGTGAGTATGGCCCCACGACGGGAATTAGCAGACTTTGCACTGGAATGGAAGCTTCAGACGATCCATTTCGGAATTCGTTAGGGAATTCAGTATCCCGAGATCCCCAGTGTCAAGAGTGTACCAAGAGCAGCAAATCTCAGTCATTACCTCTCACCACTGTCAACGTAGAGGCCGGCAGCCTTCAGTTATGGACCAACAGAAGCTGCGTTTATGTAGAGTTGTGAGTGCCAACAGACAGGCGTGAAATAACCGCAGGTATCAATATGAGACATAACGAGTACGTATCCCTTAGTACAGTGCGGCGAAATTTTTCGTTGTTGGGCCATGACAACGGACGACCGCACATCGACTGCAGCGCCTGTCCTGGGCGCGAGACCATATCGGTTGGACCCCAGACGACTGTAAACCGTGGCCGATCAGATGAGTTCCAATTTCATTTGGTAAGAGCGGATGGTACGGTTCGAGTGTGCCGTACACCCTACGAAGCCATGTAGCCAAGTTGTCGAGAATCACTGTGCAGGCTGGTGGTAGCTCCGTAATGGTGTGGGCTGTGTTTACGTGGAATGGAGTGCGTCCTCTGGTCGAACTGAACTTATCATTGACTGGAAATGGTTATGTTCGGCCACTTGGAGACTATACTCTGCCATTTATGCACTTCATGTTCCCAGACAACAATGTAAGTTCTGTGGACGACAAAATGCTACATAACTAGCTCACAGTTGTACGCGATTGGCTTAAAGAACATTCTGGACAAATGTAGGGAATGGTTTGGCCACACAGATCGCCCGAAATCAGTCCCATCGAACATTTATGGGACATAACCGAGAGGTAATTTCGTCCACTAAACCCTGCACGGACAACACATTAGCAATTATGGACGGCTATAGCGGTAGCATGGTTCAATATTTCTGCAACGACCTGTTAAGTCCATGCCACGCCGAGCTTCTGCACTACTCTGCATGAAAGAACGTCCGTCACGATTTGGGAAGTATCCTATGAGTTTTGTGACCTCAGTGTATAATCAAATTTGTAACTACACTGTTGTTGTTGTGGTCTTCAGTCCTGAGCCTGGTTTGATGCAGCTCTCCATGCTACTCTATCCTGTGCAAGCTTCATCATCTCCCAGTACCTACTGCAACCTACATCCTTCTGAATCTGCTTAGTGTATTCATCTCTTGGTCTCCCTCTACGATTCTTACCCTCCACGCTGCCCTCCAATACTAAATTGGTGATCCCTTGATGCCTCAGAACATGTCCTACTAACCGATCCCTTCTTCTGGTCAAGTTGTGCCACAAACTTCTCTTCTCCCCAATCCCATTCAATACTTCCTCATTAGTTATGTGATCTACCCATCTAACCTTCAGCATTCTTCTGTAGCACCACATTTCGAAAGCTTGTATTCTCTTCTTGTCCAAACTATTTACCGTCCATGTTTCACTTCCATACATGGCTACACTCCATACAAATACTTTCAGAAATGACTTCCTGACGCTTAAATCTATACTCGATGTTAACAAATTTCTCGTCTTCAGAAACGCTTTCCTTGCCATTGCTACAGTACTGGCCATTAAAATTGCTGCACCAAGAAGAAATGCAGATGATAAACTGGTATTCATTGGACAAATATATTATACTACAACTGACATGTGATTACATTTTCATGCAATTTGGGTACATAGATCCTGAGAAATCAGTACCCAGAACAACCACCTCTGGCCGTAATAACTGCCTTGATACGCCTGGGTATTGAGTGAAACAGAGCTTGGATGGCGACTACAGGTGCAGCTGCCCATGCAGTTTCAGCACAATACCAAAGTTCATCAAGAGTAGTGACTGGCGTATTGTGACGAGCCAGTTGCTTGGCCACCATTGACCAGACGTTTTCAATTGGTGATAGATCTGGAGAATGTGCTGGCCAGGGCAGCACTCGAACATTTCCTGTATGCAGAAAGGCCCGTACAGGACCTGGAACATGCGGTCGTACATTATCCTGCTGAAGTGTAGGGTTTCGCAGGGATCGAATGAAGGGTAGAGCCACGGGTCGTAACACATCTGAATAGTAACGTCCACTGTTCAAAGTGCCGTCAATGCGAACAAGAGGTGACCGAGACGTGTAACCAATGGCAGCCCATACCATCACGCCGGGTGATACGCCAGTATGGCGATTATGAATACGAACTTCCAATGTGCGTTCACCGCGATGTCGCCAAACATGTATGCGTCCATCATGATGCTGTAAACATAACCTGGATTCATCCGAAAAAATGACGTTTTGCCATTCGTGCACCCAGGTTCGTCGTTGAGTACACCATCGCAGGCGCTCCTGTCTGTCATGCAGCGTCAAGGGTAACCGCAGCCATGGTCTCCGAGCTTATAGTCCACGCTGCTGCAAATGTCGTCGAACTGTTCGTGCAGATGGTTGTTGTCTTGCAAACGTCCCCATCTGTTGACTGAGGGATCGCGACGTGGCTGCACGATCCGTTACAGCCATGAGGATAAGATGCCTGTCTTCTCGACTGCTGGTGATACGAGGCCGTTGGGATCCAGCACGGCGTTCCGTATTACCCTACTGAACCCACCGATTCCATATTCTGCTAACAGTCACTGGATATCGACCAACGCGAGCAACAATGTCGCGATACGATAAACCGCAATTGCGATAAGCTACTATCCGACCTCTATCAAAGTCGGAAATGTGATGGTACGCATTTCTCCTCCTTACACGAGGCATCACAACAATATTTCACCAGGCAACGCCGGTCATCTTATGTTTGTGTTTGAGAAATCAGTTGGAAACTTTCCTCATGTCAGCACGTTGTAGGTGTCGCTATCGGCGCCAGCCTTGTGTGAATGCTCTGAAAAGCTAAACATTTGCATATCACAGCATCTTCTTCCTGTCGGTTAAATTTCGCGTCTGTAGCACGGCATCTTCGTGGTGTAGCAATTTTAATGGCCAGTAGTGTATTTCTGATACGGATCCAATTTGTTATACTAATTTTTATGAAATGTGTGCAAGTCGTAAAACCAACAGGTAAAAAGATTTTCTCTTTGGTATCGTGTGTGCGATGTATGTATTGGAAAAGAGAGTTTAAAGACAAGTAAATAGTATAAGTAAATGACTTATTTGATTTCAGGTAATACAATGTTCTGTCAAATTTTGTCCTCATTGCCAAATCACCTATTTGACTTATTCGTGTAGAGTATCTCGCAGGACACCATGTAACGAGACTGGTGGATGAGCGAGACCCGAGTCGAATCGACGTGGCGTACTAAAGCGACCGTCGGCTGGTACACGGGCCATCCCTAGTGCAATTTTTAGGCGATTCCCAACACTCTCTTCGCAAAATGTTAGGCTGACAGCCATCTGTGCTTATAGCGTAAGGAACTTCCAAAAGAAAACACATATGAACATAAATTGATCTTTTGACCTCCCAGATTGTTTGTTACGCCCCACCTTGAGCCGTGGTAAAAATTGCTGTTTGGAGAGCGCGCCGCAGCGTGTAGTGTGAAGCAGTAGCCCTCCGTTTCTGGCGGTGGCGCCGCTGTGGCAATCGCAGTTTTGGTGTCTCCCTCTGGTGGGAAAGGGGAAAGACAGCCTGTTCACGTGCATTTAAGGGGCGCTATTAGCTCGGTCAGTCTGCGTGAGTCTGCAGTCAGTCTGGGGTCAGTCTCTCGTACCCAGCTTGCTAGTCTGTCTCTTGTTCGAATTTGTGGCGCAGTGAGAGAAGCCCACGAGTGGTCGCGTGCATCTGAGTCTGCGCTTTGGGCCGCCAGTCTGCTCGAGTTGCTCGGGCAATGGTCATTGGCGGTTGGATCGATCGGTTGGTCGGTCGCGCACTGAGACACAAGATGACTTCTCCGCCTGGAGCGTCGGCGCATGTGAGGTCGCCACGTGAGTCCAGTGGGCTGCGGCGTATAGCGAGGGGTAGTGGCTTCGCGGCCGACACGAGAGCAACAGGAGTCAACCCACGACATCGGTCTGGCCGGCGCGAGCTGCGACGCCGTGAGACGGGAGATCGGCGCGCCTTCCTGCGTCCTTTGAAGCGGCTGGCAGCGGACGGTTCGGGAGAGCGATCTGGGGGTGCTGCGCCAGGTCTTCGACAGAAATCGCAGTTTATTAGAAGTTAAATGATTGGTGATATATTGTTTCATTTACTTGTTAAATTCTACTCGTTTTCTTGGTGAGGTCACCAGCCGCATTGTTTTGGGGTCGTCCCACCATTCTTCTCCGTCTGCCCACCCGCGGGAAGGTGGTTATTTATGAATTGGGTCGTCCCTATTTCCTTTGCTGAGTAGGGGTGGGTTAGATCAACCTGCGGTTCGGGTTGTTCGGTAATCTCCCTATCAATCTGCCGTACGTTAATAGCTGCCTCTGCCATGTTTGTCGGATTCGGTGTCTTAACGAATTTATTGCTTGAAGTGTAACGGCCTGTTTCCTGAAATATGCTTTTATCTTGCCTATCATCTTGAGAGGCGGTATATGTGTACCGTAGAGCTTGTTTGGCCAACCTTGTATAATTTTGTATAAGATTGCATTTCATGGGCTTTTATTTAAATGGTCATTTTAGTATACAAAGTTGCCACACTTCCACTGTAAGACTTTTCTTAGAAGTTAAAATCAAGTTGCACCTTCGGTGCTAAGTTAAGTTTTTAATTTTAGTGTTTTGTACCATTTCCATCCCTTCTGCAGGGTGCATAGTTTGTGTGCTTGTGTGAATTGTTAAAACTTTGAGGTAATCTGGTGTGTTGCAGATTTGCACCTGCGTACTCTTTCAGAGGTTGTTGTGAGCGGTCGTGACTACGGCCGTGTCAAAAGGGAGCGGCAAGGTTCTCAGCCCGAAAGCTCGTACAGTCAAAACTTGTTTCTTTCTGCCTCTGAATAAATTGTAACTTGATTTTTGGAGGGTGCTTTCTGCTTATAATTTTAAATCTGTTTCTTAAAAAAAAAGGACTTTTAGAAATAAAATTCCCATTTGTTAAAAGCAATTTCATTTTGATTTCATCAGTTACTCCCTGGCAACTACTTCCACGCTCACACAGTGTCATTAAATGTGTTAATGCTTGATGAATCGCTAGTAAATGAAGTAAATTTCTTAAGAGAAAATTTTGAAAGTAATTTCACGGTTGACACCTTCTTCCACTCGTGACTGTTATCCCTGTTAAACACGTATTTTATCAATTGCGTTATTTTCCTAGTCCAGGGGACGTCAGCAGATAAGGAGTATCACACCAGCTGCAGTGGCGCGTAACGTCGGTCTCTTGCTTCACAAGCCGTCGCAGTCAGTGCGTGTGTGACTCCCTTTGAACAGACGTCTCTTTGCAGGGATGGGGAAAGACATCGACAACGGCGAACTGCAAACGTTAGAGGTACTGTGGAACGTCTACCCACGTACAATACATCAAACGCATCCTCCATTACGTGTTTACATAATTGCACATGGTCAGGACTAAAAAGAAAAATTTTCTAATACAAGGTGTTCGTCTCGAAGAGTGACATCCAATGACTCCAAACTCGACCCTCGTGCCTCACCTCCAAGGGTGTGACGTGACAGACGGCGCTGTAATCGACTAAAGTCAAAATGGGTGAAAAGCCATTGAAAAGTGGTAACATCTCAAGAAATACACATCAGATTATGATCCCAGGTGGTTAGAAATGCAATCATTTTCAAATCTTTAATGTGAAACCGGTTTTTATAGCAAAAATACTTTACTTTCGGACAAATCGCACGATAGTCACTAATTTCACAAATAAGTGTTCTGCATATACTGCATGTGTACAAACTCGAGTGGCATCACTTACCGTAGCATAAGAACCACATGGGGACGACTTTCAAAACCGCTTGAATATTTGCAGTTGGATACAATAACAACAAGCAGCCTATGTAGATTTTCTTTCACAGATACTTTGCTATGATGAAACAAATCGCCAAACTAAATAGGTTTAATATGCATTATTGGTAAGTGAAGAATCCCCATTAACTTAAACAAGTCGAGCATCATAAGTGGAAGAAATTACAACAAAAATGTGGACCAAGTAATTGCGTTCCGGAGAATCAAGTCTTTTTTGCTATAAAACCGGTTTCTTATTTAATATTTTAGCATAACACTCTTTCTACCTCCTGGGATTCCGATCTGATGGGTGATTGAACTGTTTTTAACGCAATTCCATTTTTGTCGATTACAGCACTATCTATAACGCACTGAAAAAAATTTCAATACGAAAGTTACGAATTTTTCCTGGAGAATCCGCAACAGAAACTGGGGTTCCTTTTCACTGTTTCAAACTTGACCCCCCCACCTCCTGGGGGTGGGATATTGGGATCGAGTTTGGTGTCATTGGATGTCCCCCGTCGAGACCAACAACTTTCATTGCAACCTTTTTTTTAGTTCGATCCGTAGTTTTCCGCGTATTTCCAAAAATAGTTTTAAATTCCTGACCCTCTATAGCCCATAAACCACTGACAGTGTGTGGCCAACATACCTGGTAGCAGCATTAACAGTTTCCAGTCCTCTTCGATTTGCGTGTTGAGCGAGGCAGAAATGACTGCCTGTATGCCTCCCTAAGCGCCCATATCTCTCTCGCCCTTTTCTCATCATAACAACGCGAGATGTGTGACGGTGGCCTGCACCAACTTCTCCTTCTCTAAAATGAATTAGTCAATCTTTAAATCGTACCTCGCTACAGCTCTTTCTCACCCGATCAACCCCTCCACTCTCTGTTATCCTATAACACAGATGCAAGTAAGTTTAGAGGTGAAACTATCTCTGTACCCCTGAAAAGCACAAAGTACAGTAGTCAACTCGCGTGTATCACTGATACCTCAATAGACATACAGTAAAATACTGACTCAAGGGAAAAAAATTGACTACCTCCCTGATTTCCCTCCGTTTCGATATCAACGTTTTCTCGCATCCCACTTGTTGACGCATACTGGATCCCATGTACAAATTGTTTCGCGCGAACCAGAACATACATATGTACTTCTTCAATTTCCCCGCATTTCGGCGTGCGATCAATTTATAGCTATTCCCTAGACATTTTTCGCGATTCTATTGATTTTATGTCAGGTCTGTCCATGCGATCACGACGCAACCGCTCGTTCTGGGTTCTAAAATTGCCTGCCAACACCTAGCCAAAACGCACTAATCGGGAGGCGTAATGTAGCACTGTATTTGACTGTATCGAGTCACCTCCACATTCGAGGAGCGTTTGCTCTGTTTTCTGTTCACTTAGTTGGGCCAGGACTAGGAAAGCTCTATTCTTTCATGAGACGTGGAGTGTAGCGGTCTTCTTCTGATTGGTTGGAGATTAATTCTCTAACGGTGCTGCAGGGCGGGTTGGTCAATGACTGTGTGAGGACGCTCTGTGACTCCCATACGCAGAGAGAGGGATCGTAAATTAAGTACTATGCTCGAGGTCTTAGAAATATGTAGAGCGCTGTGTCTGGTATAGTTTGATGATTTAAGTGTTCGAGAATTAACTGTGAATGGACGCGCTGAGTAGTCATCTATCCGTGTTCGCAATGATACTCGCAAAGTAGAGGTGTGGTCTAGCTATGATACTGAAATTGAGGAAACATGCTGCCACATGATTGGCCGGTGTTGAAGTTAGTGTAAAATTGTTCGCGCTATCAGGTTTCATGTTTATTATTAGAGTACATGGATGGTGTCTTTTGCATCCCATCCCTGCATTGGTTAGCAGATAATGATTGACTGATATGGCTTGTTTGAGGTGGGGAAAAAGTTTTCGTGGATGGACGGCAACTTCTGGCGTTTGCTAACAGCGAAATAGTGATCGCGTACATGAGTGCAATATGAGGAATGAGTCGAAAGGGGACGCATAGTCGTCAGCTATTCCGTCTGTGTGAGAGACGAGTCTAAATGTATAGGTCGTCATTCGCTTTCGGACATCAGTTTGGAGGCCTACGCCAACGCCGCAAAAGTCTTCCACTTTCGTTATGTTGTAAGTGGGTTTTTATTTAAAATATGCAGATGTGTGGCGTGTTATGGTAGTTGCAGTAACAAAATTATTTACACCGCGCGATGTCTAGTTTTCTGTGTGAGGCCGTGTATCAGGGCGTCTTAATGTTAGTTTAGAACATGAGACAGGCATGGAACTCGTGGCAAAAAAACGAAATGTTTGGCGTTGTACAAAAACGTGTTAGTAAACAGTGTTTGAGACAACTAAACAGGACCAGATGGAGCGTGTCATACGATAATTCGCCTTGAGAACACGTGATCAGACTTCAAAGTGGCCTCGGTGGTGACTGTATTTTTAATAGGATCGTGTCATAGACACAGCAGGAGTAGCAGTAGTTCTAATATGTAGCAGTGGCAGTTTGAGGTGAGAGCTGGTAAGGAAGGGGATATACCGCTAGGAATGCTTGGATGGCTGCACGCTACACTATTGTGGGAAGTATTGTGAAATCTGTTTCCCCACGCTGGAGGCCGACCGCAGCTATGCGTCATTGCGCCTGCATCGGTGCCTTGGTGACTTCTAATTCGTATGAGCTGTTATAGTTCGTAATTTTTATCTGTTGGGCTGACTGATTTGAAAGGTCGTGGATCTGTAGTAGTTGTATCTACTTTGGGGAACGTACGAAATTGCGTGCATTTCCACCGAATAGTCAAAACACGGTCTTGTTGCGGTAATTCAGGTCGTTCTGTTTCTTAATGAAGAAGAATATAATAATTCCAATCCCAAAGAAAGCAGGTGTTGACAGATGTGAAAATTACCGAACTATCGGTTTAATAGGCCACTGCTGCAAAATACTAACATGAAATCTTCACAGATGAATGGAAAAACTGGTCGAAGCCGACCTCGGGGAAGATCAATTTGGGTTCAGTAGAAATGTTGGAACATGTGAGGCAATACTGACCCTACGACTTATCTTAGAAAATAGATTAAGAAAAGGCAAACCTACATTTCTAGCATTTGTAGACTTAGAGAAAGCTTTTGACGATGTTCACTGGAATACTCTCTTTCAAATTCGGAAGGTGGCAGGGGTAAAATACAGGGAGCGAAAGGCTGTTTACAATTTGTACAGAAACCAGATGGCAGTTATAAGAGTCGAGGGCCATGAAAGGGAAGCAGTGGTTGCGAACGGAGTGGGACAGGGTTGTAGCCTCTCCCCGATCTTATTCTATCTGTATATTGTGAAAGCACTAAAGGAAACAAAAGAAAAATTTGGAGTAGGAATTAAAATCCACGGAGAAGATATAAAAACTATGAGGTTCGCCGATGACATTCTAATTCTGTCAGACAGCAAAGGACCTGGAAGAGCAGTTGAATGGAACGGACAGTGTCTTGAAAGGTGGATATATAATAAAATTACGTAACTAAATTTTGTTTATTTATATATTTGTCGTCAAGGAACACAATGAAATCCCCTCTTCACTGTAGAGTAACACGCCGCTGGGGGAGTCAGTACTCTAAGGTAGAAAGGAATTTTGATCGGCAGCAGTGGAATAGATGCAGCTGTATGTGGCCTATCCAGATGACACTTTTAGGCATCTGCATTGGACTGAGACAGTGGTAATGTTTCCGCAGCTTTCGAAAACGAATTACCTTTGAATGCAGAAAACGAATTATGGCACGATACATCATTCTGCGCCATTTTGTTCTGGCTTCTCTAGCGGTGTGCTACGGTACTGTGACACGGGGATTTCATCGTGTACTGGGAGTAGAGACATGTAGCTGCGGACAAACGAAGGAATTATCCGAATGGGACGAAGTTCGGGAGATTTGATATACATTTACAGACAAGCAGATTACTACAATTTCAGAAAGTTGGTTGTTTTATCCAAAAGGAGCAGCTTCAGAAATTGAGTATGTCCATAACACCTGAGTCCACCCCGGGTTCGTATTCAAGCAGTTACTCGTCTTAGCACTGACTGACAGGGTTGTTAGATGTCCTCCTTAGGGACATCGTGTCAAAAACGAAATGGCACTGCAGACCGTCACCGCTGGTTGTCGGACGGCATGGCAGGCGGCAATGATGTTGTCTAGGGCGTGGCCACACACATCTTCGTTGGTCGTTGGGGCCCAGTTCGAAGCGGAACTCACCACCAAAGCCAATTTTACTCCAGTGAAAGAGACCTGGTGTTGGTCTGGGATGCCATTTCTCTTCATACCTGGTCCCCTTTGGTTGTCTTCCGTGGCACTCCCGCAGCACTGTGGTACGTCTGCGACATTCTAAGTCTCTTTTTGTTGCCCTTCATGGCAAGCTACTCAGGGCTTACATTTCAGCAAGAAAAAGCCCACCCTCACACAGCGAGAGTTTCTGCTGTTTGCGTTCGTGCTTCCAAACCCTACCTTGGCCAGCGGGGTCGCCCGATCTCTCCCCAGCTGAGAGCGTTTGGAGCGTTATAGGCAGGGCCCTCCAATCAACTCGGGTTTTTGATGATCTACAGAGCCAACTGGATAGAATTTGGCACGATATCCCTCAGGACAACACCCATCAACTCCATCAATCAATGCCAAACCGTAAGTTCATAGCATTTTTTATTTATTTATTTATTGATTTATTTAACCTGGCAAGATTAGGGCCATCAGACCCTCTCTTACATCTAACCAGGCATTCTACTTATTTTACATTCATACGTTTTAGTAGGCATGTTAAACTACATCTAGTACAAAAAGTGAAATAAACAATTAGAAAGGTACACCTGGAAAAATACATACATATAGAGTTTATATTCGTAGATCATAAGTACTGTTATAATTAGACATTATTGAAGAGACAAATTTTAGATAGGAGTGCTGGCAGCAGGGAGTATGAGGGAGACTCATGGTGAAGGGAGGAGAGGAATAGACATGATGAAACATAATTAAGGAAATATAAAGGAAAAGAAGATTCCCTGACTAATAGAGATAGATGAAGGGGAAGGCATCTCAGGAGCAAGATAGGAGACGCTAGCTTTGCTATTTGACAGATGAGAGGATTGGCCTGGTACATTAATTTTGTGGAGAACTTTATGAGGATGATAGTAGGAAATGCTTCAACTTCTTCTTAAAAGCAGCAGGAAATTGAATTTTGCGCAAGGTAAGGGGCAGTTTGTTCCAGAGGCGGACAGCGGCAACTGAGAAGGAGTTTGCAGTGTTTGTGAGTGGGTACAGTTAGGATACCAAATAAGAGTGACCTCGTGTTTCTATTATGATGGCATGACAGGTTTTTAATCTCTGAAGCAAGGTACTGGGGTGCTTGCGCGACGAGGAGTCCGTGAAGTAGACATAGAGTGTGGTAGTCAGGCAATTTGTCCGGCCGCAGCCACCCTAGCTCGGAGTATGAAGCACTAACATGATCATATCGGCGAATGTTGCAGGTGTAACGCACACAGGCATTCATGGTTAGCTCTAGCCGTCTTTTGTTTTCACTACTCGTGCCTTGTTGAATCACATCACAATAGTGGAGGTTCGGTAGAACGAGTGCTTGCACGAGCTGGCGTTTCAAGTCCTGTGGAAATATGTTCCGAAACTTTTTGAGAGCATAGAGACAAGCAGACGTCTTTCGGCACACTGCGACTGTATTCTCCGCCCAGTTGAGATGCTCATCCAAAGTTACACCCAAGTTCTTCACTGTTTTCTGATATGGTATTGGAGTACCGTCGAGCAGAATAGGAGGTAGCCGTTCGCGGAAATCTGAACTTATTAATTTCTGATGGGCTATTAAGATTACTTGCGTCTTTTTTGCATTTAGTTTAAGCCCCAGGCTTTTCGCCCATGTCACTACCGAAGACAGATCATCATTTATCTGAGCGATTGCAGTGTTTACGTCTTCAGGTCTGACGCTTAGGTAGAGCTGGAGGTCGTCGGCATAGAAATGATATTTACAGGAGGACAGAACCGACGAAATATCGTTGACATATAAAGAAAACAAAAGTGGTTCTAAGACTGATCCTTGTGACACTCCCGAGGAAACATGTTTCCAGGAAGATTTTTCATTTACGCAAACAACACATTGCTGTCTGTCTTTTAAGTAGCTTTCAAACCATCTCATTGCACTATCAGAGAAATTAAGCTGTTGCATTTTTCTGAGCAATATATCAAAGTTAACAGTGTCAAAAGCTTTGCTGAAGTCCAGTAGCGTCAATATTGTTGCCTTTCGATTGTCGATGGCACATTTCAGGTCATCTGTTACTTTAATTAGAGCAGTGTTTGTGCTGTGATGTTTGCATGTTGGTATTCCGATTGATATGGGTATATTTATCGATTGTCATTTTTTACTTCTAGTACACTGTTGCTATTTGAGTTTGCGTACTGTAATTTTTTTCTTTTCGAGACAATCAGTGGAGCTGTGGACGTCAAAAAATGGAGTGCCAAGTATAGAAATCGAAACATGTCGGACATTTTCTTTTGTTTGAGTTAGGTAGAGGGGTGAGAGCAGCCGAGGCAGCAAGACACATTTGCGCCGTATGTGGGGATGACGCCACCGACAGAGGACGGCAAGGAAATGGTTGTCCCGTTTTAAGGAGGAACGTTTTGACATTAGTGAGTCTCCACATTCAGGAAGACCTTCGGGATGTTATGGAGCTCGTTTGAACGCATTTATCCACAACGATCCACATCAGAGTATTCGAGAACTGGTAAATGTGATGAACTGTGATCATTCCGCCAACGAACGACATTTGCCTGCAATCCGGAAGATGAATGGCTATCGCACGAGCTAAGCTAGAGCCACAGAAATCAGCTGTCTACTTGTTCGTAACCACTTGGCTCTTGAACAACACAGCCCATTCTACCTTGTATCTTTACCGGTGACGAGAAATTGTGTCTTTATGCTAACATAGTGAGAAAAAAGGAATGTCTGAGCCCAGACAAAGCAGCAACTCCTCGTACGAAGACCTACGCACACTCACAAAAAAAATATGTATCTGGTGGAACAATGGCGGTGTGGTGCGATACGAATTGCTTCCACGAGGTGTAACCACCAATGTTGACATTTATTATCAATAACCGAGACGTATTGCAGACATTGAGCAGCGGTAAAAATTGCTGTTTTGAAGAGCGCGCCGCAGCGCGTAGTGTGAAGCAGTCGCCCTCCGTTTCTGGCGGTGGCGCCGCTGTGGTAGTCGCAGCTTTGGTGTCTCCCTCTGGTGGGAAAGTGGGAAGGTAGGCTGTTCACGTGCATTTAAGGGGCGATATGAGCTCGCCAGTCTGTCAGTCTGGGTCAGTCTCTCGTCCCCAGCTTGCTAGTCTGTCTCTCGTCCGCATTTGTTAGGCAGCTAGTGTCTGTCTGTCGTTCGGAGCTGCCTCTGTCAAGTTTGTCGGATTCGGTGTGTTGACGAATTTATTGCTTGGAGTGCAACGGCCTATATCCTGAAATATGTTTTGATCTTGCCTATCATCTTGGGAGGCGGTATCTGTGTACCGTAGAGCATCTTAATCTGTTTGGCCAACTTGTAGAATTTTATGGGCTTTTTTAAATGGTCATTTTAGTATATAAAGTTGCCAACCTTTCACCGTAAGAGTTTTCTTAGAAGTTAAAATCAAGTTGCACCTTCGGTGGCAAAGTTAACATTTTAATTTTAGTATTTTGTACCATTTCCATCCCTCCTACGGGGGTGCATAGTTGGTGAGCTTGTGTAAATTGTTAAAACCTTTAGTTTAAAGTAGTCTGGTGTGTTGCAGATTTGCACCAGCGTAGTCTTTCAGAGGCTGTTGTGAGCGGTCGTAATTACGGCCGTGTCAAAATGGAGTGGCAAGGTTCTCTGCCCGAAAGCTCATACAGTTAAAACTTGTTTCCTTCGCTCTGAATAAATTGTAACTTGATATTTAGAGGGTGCTTTCTGATTATAATTTTAAATCTGTTTCTTTAAAAAAAATGCTTTTAGGCTCTATTTAAGTAAATAAAATTACCATTTGTTAAAAAGGCATTTTAATTATGATTTCATCAGTTACTCACGGGCAACTACTTCCACGCTCACATAGTGTGATTAAACGTGTTAATGTTCTTCATGAATCGCCAGTAAATAGAATAAAGCATCAAGAAAATTCCTTGAAATTAAACCCACGGTTCAGACACAATCCAAAAACAACGACCGGGAAGAATGCGCGTGTAATGGTGATAACGCGCGCCCGAAATCCTGATAGACTGACAAAAGACACTATACGCCAGTTGGCTTGGAGAATCATTCCGCATCCACCTTATTCATTTGATATTGCGCCCTCTGATTTTCACCTTTTCCGCGTCTAGGGAACAGCCTTCAACGAACTACCTTTCTAGACGAAAACGTGCTCCGAACTTGGCTCCATGGGTTCTTCGCCTCAAAGCGACGTGATTTCTACACTCACGGAATCGAAAAGTTACCCCAGCGCTGGCAGTCTGTTGTAAATAGTGAAGGAGAGTGTGTTACTGATGACTAAACTGCCTGTTATGTGCATATGTTTTGTTTATTAAACTTACGGAAAGATGCTACGAACTTATGGATCAACCTAGTAACTGCTTGCATAAGGAACGTAGGTGGACCAACGCGTTATTGACTTGCTCAATTTATGAAGCTCATTCTCCTGAATAAATCGCTCAGTTTTTCTGAAATTCTAATCGTTTGTTTTGCAGCGCATGTACATTTTATCTACCGATTTCCGCTTTCCGTCGCATCCGGATTATACTTACCTGGTGCGCCTTTGTTTTCTTTTGTTTTCGGGTGTATAACTGCAACGGCGGAATGTTTGGTAATGTCGAGGTATTTAACGACTCAACGCTGACCTGACAGAGCATATCTCCCATTGTACGTATTAATAATACTTCAGATACCCAATATTGACAAGAGTGAGTCATAGGCATATAAGAATTGAATCCAACAAACAAAAAAACCAAGAATTGGAAGAGAAGACAGTAAATAGAACGGGCTGAATGATTGTACACAGACATAAATAAATGAAACTGATTAAAATATTTTCAAAAGAAATTAACTACTTTTGCTGCAGCAAACAATGAACAATTAATAATTAGGCTCACTACTGTCAATGAGACTTGTAACTTTGCTGCTGTTGGTCACTGGAAGCTGGACTAGATAACTCTATAGAGACACAAAACTGTTGCTCATTTGCTCTGCCAGCTAGATGAGTCTGTAGGTATAAAAAAATAAATGTCTGCGTGCTTTGCTGGGAATTCATTACTTTTCCCAGCCAGCGAGGGCGATAGTGAAACCCCTGTTTCATTGTTCATTTACAGGAGAGGACTGAAATTCCAGAATGCAGTAGAAAAACAAAGGCTGCTCCAGCATTCGAGGAGGTCCTGGACGCCATTGGGTCCAGGGGCCAGTTCCAGACGAGGCTGAACATCGTCTTCGTTTGCATTGCCTCATGCTTCGACATGATGAGTCTCAACGTGTTCTACCTGGCTATGCAGACTCCTGATCACTGGTGCTACGTCCCTGGCAGGGAGCTTTCCAACCTTTCGATTGAGGAGTGGAAGAACCTCACCATACCGAGGTTTGTAGTGGTAAATATTTTAGCTTACATCGATCGAATGTTCCGTCGGTTCTTGGTAGAATCTTTAATATTTTATGGATGAAAACACCCACAACTTTGAAGTAAAATTCTACACTATTTATTATTTTTTCACAAACCGATTTTCCGCTGTTATGCAATCATCAGGTACAAGGATAAGTGCGTGGTGCGGTGAAATTTTGTTGCATCATGTACACTCCTGGAAATTGAAATAAGAACACCGTGAATTCATTGTCCCAGGAAGGGGAAACTTTATTGACACATTCCTGGGGTCAGATACATCACATGATCACACTGACAGAACCGCAGGCACATAGACACAGGCAACAGAGCATGCACAATGTCGGCACTAGTACAGTGTATATCCACCTTTCGCAGCAATGCAGGCTGCTATTCTCCCATGGAGACGATCGCAGAGATGCTGGATGTAGTCCTGTGGAACGGCTTGCCATGCCATTTCCACCTGGCGCCTCAGTTGGACCAGCGTTCGTGCTGGACGTGCAGACCGCGTGAGACGACGCTTCATCCAGTCCCAAACATGCTCAATGGGGGACAGATCCGGAGATCTTGCTGGCCAGGGTAGTTGACTTACACCTTCTAGAGCACGTTGGGTGGCACGGGATACATGCGGACGTGCATTGTCCTGTTGGAACAGCAAGTTCCCTTGCCGGTCTAGGAATGGTAGAACGATGGGTTCGATGACGGTTTGGCTGTACCGTGCACTATTCAGTGTCCCCTCGACGATCACCAGTGGTGTACGGCCAGTGTAGGAGATCGCTCCCCACACCATGATGCCGGGTGTTGGCCCTGTGTGCCTCGGTCGTATGCAGTCCTGGTTGTGGCGCTCACCTGCACGGCGCCAAACACGCATACGACCATCATTGGCACCAAGGCAGAAGCGACTCTCATGCTGAAGACGACACGTCTCCATTCGTCCCTCCATTCACGCCTGTCGCGACACCACTGGAGGCGGGCTGCACGATGTTGGGGCGTGAGCGGAAGACGGCCTAACGGTGTGCGGGACCGTAGCCCAGCTTCATGGAGACGGTTGCGAATGGTCCTCGCCGATACCCCAGGAGCAACAGTGTACCTAATTTGCTGGGAAGTGGCGGTGCGGTCCCCTACGGCACTGCGTAGGATCCTACGGTCTTGGCGTGCATCCGTGCTACCAGTGTTAAAGACTGCGATGGAGCTCCGTATGCCACGGCAAACTGGCTGACACTGACGGCGGCGGTGCACAAATGCTGCGCAGCTAGCGCCATTCGACGGCCAACACCGCGGTTCCTGGTGTGTCCGCTGTGCCGTGCGTGTGATCATTGCTTGTACAGCGCTCTCGCAGTGTCCGGAGCAAGTATGGTGGGTCTGACACACCGGTGTCAATGTGTTCTTTTTTCCATTTCCAGGAGTGTATTTTAAACTAGTGCATCTAGAGAGTATCTCCATTTCCAGACATGAGCCGCGCGGGATTAACCTAACGGTCTCAGATGCTGCAGTCATGGACTGTGCGGCTGGTCCCAGCGGAGGTTCGAGTCCTCCCTCGGGCATAGGTATGTATGTTTGTCCTTAGGATAATTTAGGTTAAGTAGTGTGTAAGCTTAGGGACTGATGACCTCCGCAGCTAAGTTCCGTAAGATTTCACACACATTTGAACATTTTCCAGACATGAAAAATGGAGAAGATAGGTTTAAGAATAAAACAAGAGGGGTTGTTTCAGTGTAAATGCTATGTCAGATTTTTCAACTAAGATAAAATAAAGGACGGGAAGACGAACTATCTCGAAATAATTGAAATTAATAAACATATATCCATCAGCCCAAGCTCAGTACTGAATGACCAGACACAGTTCCCTCACTCGCCACTTCTAACTGCAGATACTTCTCAATATCCCAGCCAGGCCATGTTGCAAATTACCCCCCTCCCCCAACCCCCTCTTACTCACATGCTCCGTTTCCGTCTATTTCAGTTACACAATTTCCTTTCTTGTGAAAGAAAAATGGTTTGTATAACCACAGCTGATTCACTTACCTCCTTAATTTCTCTACTCTATTTTATCGGTTTGTAATTTAGAAACTGTTAAAGAAAAAGTTATTTTGTTCTGCCACACCTTTCGAATATGTAAACAAAGTTTATTGTTCAGTTTATTTTCTTCTGTGAACAACAGTGGTAATTTGTATATGGTCCAGCCGGCCGCGGTGGTCTAGCGGTTCTAGGCGCTCAGTCCGGAACCGCGCGACTGCTACGGTCGCAGATTCGAATCCTGCCTCGGGCATGGATGTGTGTGATGTCCTTAGGTTAGTTAGGTTTAAGTAGTTCTAAGTTCTAGGGGACTGATGACCACTGATGTTAAGTCCCATAGTGCTCAGAGCCATTTGAACCATTTTTGTATATGGTCCATTAATTAATGTGTCACATATTTTGCCTTAGCTAAATAATCTTACATCGCATTTACACTGAAATAAAATCTGTTGTTTTAATCCTAAAACCTGATGTTGACATTTTTCAACTCTGGAAATGGAGATACTCTATAAATGCACTAGTTTAAAATATTTGCCCCAAACAAAACTTCACTGCACCACATACTTATCTTTGTACCTGTAGATCACGTAACAGCCGAAAACGTGTTTGTAAAATAAATAATAAATCTTGTTGAATATTACACTAGCGTTGTGTGTGTTTTCATTCATAATTTTGGCTTTCATCTACTAAAACTGCCTAGTAATTCAATGGAAAGTGAAACACACTAAGTACAACTTGTTATACATGTACGTACCGCATAAGATGATAAAAGATGGCAAAGACCAATCTTGCTTTAATGTTATCATTCAGAAAATGTAGCGAAAACAGAAATTGTTGCACTTTCAATTTGAAAAATAATAAACAGATAGCGCAACTTGCTTACCTATAATACGGTATGTGTGCATAGCGTGCAACTACTTTCTGTGTCAGATCTTGGAGAAAAATGTATTAGAAAATTCAGAGAAGTTACGGTTCTATGACAGATTTTAAAGGCAATGTTCGGATCCAAATCTTCCGTCTAGTTCTTCGCACAACAGTCTTACGTCCAAAATGAGAGTGGGAACATTAATCTCCAAATTTAAAAATGAGTTCCCATTACGATATTTCTTCCGTAACGATGTCTGACTACCGTGTACACAAAAATAACCACTACCAGTACTGAAAAACTGTTTAGACAACTCACTACGAAGAGAGCTGCAGGAAAAAATTTCTGTTACAAACAACTTTATGGGGAGGGCAGTCACAGTTCAGAGGTACTGTGGATAATAATAACACCAACACTCAACACTCAGTAACCATTCGAATTATTAAAAAAATTATAACAATTAAAAAGTCAAGAATGATGGGTATTTCCAAATACCACACATCTGTATGAATGTGCTTTATTTCTACCATTTCAATCTTTCAATCTGCGATTTGTATTCTTGGCAGATAAACTTGAAATGCGTCTATAGTGACGTGAAACCGGTAGTTGCGAATAAAGCACCTTCATACAGCTATGCGGGTTTTGGAAACACCTCGTCATTCTTGACTCTTTAATTATTATAATTTTTATGATAATTCAAATGGTTGTTTACTGTCGGCTGTTGGTATTGTAAACTCAAACTTGTTTTTATATTGAATAAACAGTGAGAAGTACACCTTTTTAATGCTTATCTTTACCAAGAATCTCGCAGTAAGAAAACCGATGCACAGATTCTATATCTACATCCATACTCTGCAAACCACTGCATAGCGCACGGCGGAAGACACTTCCGGTTTACAACGTTTTAAGATGTTCCTCTTTTACATTCGCGGGAAAAATCTGCGCTCTCTGTAATTAGTCTCATTTTGTCCATCATACGTAGGAGGTGCAGTATATGCCTAGATTCGTCAGTTAGTAGGAGATCTCGTAACTTTGTATGTAGGGTTTACAGGTATAATTGGCTTTTCCCTTAAGCGTTTTGCCAGCGGCCTGGGACGGAAGTGGGGGTGGGTTGGTATGAGGGTGGGGCGGTGGAGTTAAACACACAAAATCCCCCATACGACTGCACACAGTGTTACGTAAAACGTGCACATGGACCAGAAGATTTTATGACCGAGTGTCTAGACCTCACGACCTGTTTCCTGTCTTTACTTGTTCTCTTGTTGCTGCAACCACCAACTAAAGGCTGATCCTGAATTTGTTATTTACTAATTAGCTGGAGTTTGAGGGGGCATATACACAACGAGGACCACAAATATCTGATAAAGACTCACATGTATTCTACCGGTACAACACAATAATGTGGTCTGCACTGTTCACACGAAAGATACAAATCAGTTCGTGCACGACAGTTGGCGTTTTTCAGAGAGTCATGTCCTGGGTTCTGTTGATCACAGAGATAAGGGCTCAAGTTTTCTGGATACTATTCGGCCTAGCGACCATTTGTATACGTACAGGAAGAACGACCATGCTGTAGTTTCTTCTTCTTCTTCTCGTTTTGGCCATGTGAGGACAACATTAATTCGGATCAGCTCGTTTCTTCTGGTCCCTCTCCTTGTCCAATACTGTTTCGTTCTCGTACTTTGCATCCTTCTTCGCTCTTCCGTCCACGATGATTTTGTTATGGGTCTAGCTCTGTTCTCTAAACCCGTGAAAGCCTGCATTTTTTCAACTTATAAATTACTCTGCTGTATTCTCTGGTTCCTTCATTCGCATTTCTTCCAGATACCTTTCACATATTGGGTCCAGCGCACTTTGGTTCTCTTTTTCACCAAAAACTGTACTATTTGCTGTGTTAACCTGCCCTGGTCAGTTATGAGGATGTGTCCGAAGATCACGCTCCGCCTTTTCCTCGTGATGTCGGAGATTCTCTCTACCATGGTGTATAGTTCTTGGTTCGCACGTCTTCTAAACTGACTACCTTCTGTTCTTCAAGGTCCCAGTATCCCGCTGAGAATTTTTCGTTCCGCCAGTTTTAGTCTCTTACGTACTCCTGTTGTTACTGCTGGACATAAGGCTATTCTGAACTACAGGGTCAAATTTAAACCATACACACTTCCTCCAGTGCAGGCAAACTGAGCAGATCGATTGGTTCTTCTGCTTCTTACGCAGCTTCTTACGCAGCTTATAACACCACCATTTGTTCACGGGCGCTTCCTGAGAAAAACCATGACTTTTCGGTACCAAAAGTACTAGCTGTGGGAGGGCCACTTCAGTAATATCTATTAATGGTAGTTCATAGAAATATGTATCATATGTCCTTAAGACGATGGTGTTGGGAAGCCTTGAAACTTTGTTCGAGATCACTATCCGTTAGCGGGATACAGAGGTTCATAGTTACCGTACTTACGCACATAAATTATGCAGTAATATCCGATGTGAGGCATGAATGTAGTTTTAGATGACGTAGTGAACACATGGCAAAGGTTCTAGCACCATCACAATGGTTCTGAGGTCACAAAACAACTATTTTTAGGCAGCAGTTCTTCATCAGTAAAACTTAACGACTTGTTGCTCTGTGTGAAGCGCACTTCACGCCCGTGCAAATATGCCCAAAGTGTTACTGCAGTGACAAAAATGGTCTAAAAAGAGTCTTAAAATGGCTGAAAAGAACTTAAAATGAGTGCCAAAAATTATGTAAAACTGGAAATGTTGCGAACACAGTCAAATACTTCTACTGATATTTTTTCTTGTCTAAGGTAGATATCACGAGTCGGTCGTTTTCGATGAATCGCGATCGATGCGCAAAGTATCAAAAAAAAAATAATAAAATATACAAAGTGCACAACTTTGCTTCCACCGTTAACTTCCCAACATTTGAGGCTTTAATGAAACAAATTGGTTACACATGTATCATTCAAAGTATTTTCCATCGCTGGCCACTACTTTCTCCCACCTTTCGGACAGTGTACGAATCCCACGCCGAAAAAATTGCTCATCTTTTGAAGCGATCCACGAATCGATCAAATTTGTGACTTCTCCATGAGATCGGAAGTGTTGGTCAGCCAGGCCATGCGCCATTGATCTAAACAGGTGGTAGTCAGAGGGAGCAATGTCTGGAGTATACGGCGGGTGGGGTAGGACTTTCCATTTTAACGTTTACGTTTTGACCTCTTTTGCAACGTGGGTTCGAGAGTTGTCGTGCTGCAAAATCACTTTATCTTGCCTCTCGCTATATTGTGGTGGTTTGTCTTTTAATGCTCTGCTCAGACGCGTTAATTGCGTTCGGTAACGAGCACCTGTGATTGTTTCACTTGGTTTTAACACCTCATACTACACGACGCCGAGCTGGTCCCACCAAATGCAGAGCGTGATCCTCGAGTCGTGACTATTCGGTTTGGCCGTCGACGTGGAACCGTGTCCGGGACATCCCCATGATTTTCTGCGTTTAGGATTATCGTAATGAACCCATTTCTTATCCCCGGTCACAATGTGATGCAGAAATCCCTTCCGTTTTTGCCTCTGAAGCAACTGTTCACAAACACACAAACGCCGTTCAACGTCTCTTGGTTTCAGCTCACACGGGACCCAACTTCCTTCTTTCTGAATCATGCCCATAGCCTTGAGACGTTTTTAAATGGCTTGCTGTGCCCCTCCCACTAATAGTGCAAATTCTTCTTGAGTTTGACGCCAGTCTTCACTCAGCAATATCTCCAGTTCTGCACCTTTGAAAACATTCTCTCTTCCACCACTATCTACATCTACATCGGCATGGATACTCTGTATATCACATTTAAGTGCCTGGCAGAGGGTTCATCGAACCACCTTCACATTTCTCTATTATTCCAATCTCGTACAACGCGGAAAGAATGAACACCTATATCTTTCCGTACGAGCTCTGATTTCCCTTATTTTATCGTGGTGATCGTTCCGCCCTATGTAGGTCGGTGTCAACAAAATATTTTCGCATTCGGAGAAGAAAGTTCGTGATTGGAATTTCGTGAGATGATTCCGTCGCAACGGAAAACGCCTTTATTTTAATGATTTCTTTTGTGGCGGCGTTCGTAGCGACAAACAATTCGTTGTAGAAACGGCTTACGAAGTCACCGCCACACTTTTAATAGCGGGCCGACCGGTCCGCTGGAACAGTAAACAGAAAGATGAAAACCCAAACACTCTGATTAAATAAAAGTCGGTACTTATCTTTATTAACGAAGATACAGAAACACAGTAGTGAACTCCGTGTCTACAGAAATCTGCCTAGTTCGAGTCGGAGCGGCTAGGTCAGCGTCGGCTGACGACAAACAACAACTCTGCTGCGATGAACACACAACTGACTAGCAAGTACACAAATCGGTGGTGAGTATACAACTGAGCGGCGAATACAGAACTCCTAGCGCTCGCGACTCCAGCGCTTAAGAAACCAAAAGCCAGCGGTGGCGCGCGCAGACTTGCGGCGATTTCCTGTCTCGCTGGCGCTGCTTATGCGGACGGCGTCCGGACTTTGATGCTGCCAACCTTTTGGCAGCGGGCTCGGGTGGCATTACTGGCTAGGATATAACACTCCTCCCCCCCAAATCGCCGCACCGTCGTTGAATAATGACGTGGCGAGCGTCGACCGGCGGGGGAGGGGTCTGGCCGCAGGCGTAGCGGACGAGACCGGGGCGGAGACTGTTGTCGGTGGCAGTCTCCGGTCCGCACCCCAGCATTGGCTGCGCGGGGCCTCGGGAAACACCGACTGAAAACCGAGGTCAGGGTGCACGCCTGTGACCACGGGCGCAGCTTCTGGTACTGGACGCGACGGGGCGTCGGGACCCACGAAGAGAGGCAGCGTCTCCTGACGCTGCGTCGACGGCTGCTGAGAGGGCGCCGGACAAGGCGCTGCGGTGTCAGACTCCTTGGGGGTGCCCAAGGAAAGCGGCTGCAGGACAGGCTGCACAGCCACCGCTTGGGAAGGCGGCCCGGCTGAGGGGTCGACGTCCATCAGCTCCGAAGGCGGTGGCGACTGAAGAGGGACCGCAGGCGCCAGAGCGACCACCTGGGGCGCTCCCGGATTAAGCTGCGCGGGAGGCATCAACGGGACGGGCTGTCGGCGTGGTAGCGGCGACGGCTGCTGCTGCTGCTGCCCTGGGGGCGGCAGCGAAGTCGGAAGGCGCGGCTGGAACCCACCGCGGACCAAATCTGTGGACAAAGAACGAGCGGCAGAATCCGGGCGGCCAGCGCGGCGCAACTGGTTCTGATGCCTCCTGTGCACCCCAGTAGCACCTTGAACAGTATAAAAACCGCGACCCTGGACACTTATCACGGTACCACGTTCCCAACGACGGCGACCGTGATAAACTCTGAAAAAAACGGCGTCGTTGCGCTGAAAACGCGTGCGATGCTCAGAAGCGGCGGGTCGATCCGGGGGGTGCAACAACCGTAGTAGGGTGCGATGACGACGGCCGTGGAGAAGCTCCGCAGGCGAAGGGCCGTCGCGTGGCGTGGTCCGGTACGACGACAGGAACGTGATGAGGGCCTGCTGACGAGACTGCGTAGCACGAAGGCGGTCCATATGATCCTTGAATGTGCGTACAAAACGTTCCGCTGCACCATTCGATTGAGGGTGGAACGGCGGAGTAAGAACATGGCGAATGCCATTGGCAGAACAAAAACTTTCAAATTCAGCAGAGGTAAATTGTAGACCATTGTCAGACACTAAAACTTCTGGAAGACCCTCAATACAAAAAATTGAAGTCAACGCCTGTATAGTTTGTGCAGACGTTGTAGACTGCATGGGCACAACAAACGGAAAATTACTAAATGCATCTATCACGATGAGCCAACGAGAATTCCAATATGGACCAGCGAAATCAATATGTACTCGCTGCCAGGGACCGCCAGGGCGTGCCCACTCAAAATAGCGTTGAGGCGGAGCAGCTTGGTGTTCGGCACACGTCGAACAATCTGTAGACATCTGCGTAATCTGCTTATCAATGCCGATCCATGTACAATGACGGCGGGCAAGCTGCTTGGTGCGGACCACTCCCCAATGACATTGATGCAACAAGTCGAGGACCTTGGATTGGAGCACTTGGGGAACCACTACACGAAGCTGGTCATTCTCGGTGCGTAACAGCAAAACTCCGTGCGAAACAGACAACAGATGACGTTGCGGATAATAGCGACGAACCACAGGATCCGATATGTCCTTTGCCTTGGACGGCCAACCACGTTGAACAAAACGTAATAGTAAACTCAGATGAGGATCCGTAGCTGTCTCACGTGCCACCTGACGATAATCAATCGGAAAATCCCGGAAGGATTGATGCTCACCGGCGTCAATCTGATGGCAAGAGTCGTCAGAGGAATCGAAGACATCATCCGCAGCAATCGGCAATCTAGAAAGCGCGTCAGCGTTTGCATGCTGAGCCGTAGGGCGATACAGTATCTCATACTGGTATTGTGATAACAAAAGAGCCCAACGTTGTAGTCTCTGAGCTGTCCGGTGAGGAACTGGTTTAGACGGATGAAACAGTGACGTCAGGGGCTTGTGATCTGTTACTAAATAGAATGGTCTACCATAGAGGTAGTGATGGAATTTTGTGACACCGAACACAATAGCCAACGCTTCCTTGTCAAATTGGCTATAATTACACTGAGCTTTGTTTAGCAATTTAGATGCGAACGCAATAGGACGTTCGGTGTTACCGACTCGGTGAGACAACACAGCACCGAGGCCGAAAGAAGAGGCATCACAAGCTAACACCAGAGGCTTGTTAGGGTCGTAATGGACCAGACAACGATCATTCAATAAAGCCTCTTTAAGCTGCTGAAAGGCTGATTGGCAATCAGCTGACCACACAAACGGAACATTCTTACGGCGGAGACGATGCAACGGTGCAGCAATCTGTGATGCATTAGGTATAAACCTAATATAATATGTCAATTTGCCAAAAACTGCTTGCAATTCCTGCAGATTGCGAGGGGCGGGCAAATCACGAATAGCTGCTAAATGTGACTGGGAGGGATGAATGCCTTGAGCATTAATAACATGTCCCAGATACTCCAGCTCCGTAAGGAAAAATGAACATTTATCGATGTTGCAACGTAGGCCTGCCTGAGACAACACTTTAAACAAACACTCCAAATTACGGAAATGTTCAGCAGGCGTCCGACCGGACACAACAATATCGTCTAAATAGTTGCAACACGATGGCACATTAGCCAGAAGTTGTGACAAAAAACGCTGAAAAACAGCTGGAGCTGACGCACAACCAAAAGGCAAACGCAGAAAACGGAACAACCCCAACGACGTGTTTATGACAAAATACTGTTGTGATTGCTCGTCGAGGGGCAATTGCAAATATGCTTCACGGAGATCAATTTTGGAAAAGAAACGAGCTTCCCCTAACTTATCCATCAGCTCGTCCGGTCTAGGCAAAGGAAAAGAATCAATGACAGTCTGAGGATTAACTGTCGACTTAAAATCAGCACACAAACGTAACTTGCCAGACGGTTTCTTTATAATAACTAAGGGAGAAGCCCACTGGCTCGGTGAAACGGGTTGAATAACACCGTTGTTTTGCCAACGACGAAGTTCATCTGCTACAGGTGCCCGGAGGGCGTGAGGCACTGGACGAGCACGAAAAAATCGAGGCTGAACATTATCTTTTAACGTAATATGAGCGGCAAAGTTCGCAGCACAACCTAGTTCGTCTTTAAATATGTCACTGTATTGTTTACACAAATCGGTTATGCTGTCTTGAGGAACAACAACAGAATTAATTTGCAACACATTGTCTTGGATAGACAGGCCAAACAAGTCAAAACAGTCTAATCCGAAAATGTTTACACTGTCTGTAGCGCGGAGCACTGTGAATGAAACTGTTTTTGTATTGCCACGGAATGTGGCTGGCACGCTACATACATCTAACACAGGAATTTGTTCTCCACTATAAGTAGCCAAAGAATGTTTTGCCGCTGAAAGTTTAGGGCGGCCGATAGCCGCATACGTAGCACTATTTATGAGAGTCACAGACGCACCAGTGTCTAATTGAAAATTGAAGGTCTTATCCTGGATGCGTAGCTTCACAAATAGTTTATTACACTGTCTCTGGATCGGTGCAGCGGAGGCGGAAGACACAAAATCAGCGCGTTTAGCGCGTGTTCGCTGCTTACGACAACTCGTGGGTTGGGCGGGTGGAACAACAACTCCCGCTTCACTTGCAGTCTGTACATTACTTTTTACAGCGTTGGAATTACGCTTGGGTCGCATAGCAGAGGGCTGGGTGGGTGGCTTATTGCGAACAAGTTTATTACCCACACGAACCGTGGAAGAGTCTTTAAACGCGACCTTCTGGGCGGGCTGGCTTTGAAGAACATGAATATCCATGGGCTGGGCAGCACTAGAATTGTTCTTGCGTTTACGCAAACAAACAGTCTGGATGTGTCCTTTCCTTTGACAAAAGTGACAAACCGCGTTTCTTAACGGGCAACGTTCACGAGGATGAGCAAGAACGCACTTAGGGCAAGACTTAACTCTATCATTTTGCACACGCGGTTGACGAATGTGTTTAACATGACGCGGCCGGCTAGTGTTTACAGTCTGACTCTGCCGGTGGGGCCGCGGGCGTGACATAACTTGGTTAGCACAGGCAATTTGAGAAATACATGGCTGATCTAACTCACACTCAGCATAGTCAAAAGTATCTTGGGCTTCAATAATGTTCATCACAGTCTCTAATGACGGGTCAGGCAACTTTAAGATACCAGCACGAATACGAGAATCTGCAATGTTTTGAGTAATAGCGTCTCGTAACATGACATTACTGTAGGAAGCTCCACACACACAATTAAATCGGCACTGACGGGTGAGGCCCCGTAAATCTGTTAACCACTGTTTATTAGATTGATGTGGCAGTTTCTTTAATCTGAAGAACTTGAATCTGGCTGCTGCCACATGAACTCGCGACTCGAAATACTCAGCAAGCTTGTTAACAACAACGTCATAGTCTAAAGCTTCTGGCTTGGATTCCGGGAACAACTTACAAAGTAGTCGATAGACCTCCACGCCTGCAGTGGAAATTAAATAAAGCTGCCGCTCAGTACCCGTGATTTTGTAGACTGTCATGTGCGTCTGCAACTGCGCGAAATATTCTCGCCATTCTTCTCTTGATGCATCAAAAGCACGGAAAGGTGGTGCTGCCTGTGCTTGTTCCTTTTGTGTTGGAGGATTAGCCGCTTGTTTGGCGATTGCTTCCACCAGACTTTGTATTTGCTGACTCTGTAACAAGATCAACTGTTGTAATTCGGCAGACATAGTGAACACAAATTAAACCAGCCCCCAAAATTTTATCGCTATAATTAGTATAACCAGAAACAAGTTGAACCAGCCCTGCACACGAGTTCGGAAGCCCTCGTCGCCAGTTTTGTGGCGGCGTTCGTAGCGACAAACAATTCGTTGTAGAAACGGCTTACGAAGTCACCGCCACACTTTTAATAGCGGGCCGACCGGTCCGCTGGAACAGTAAACAGAAAGATGAAAACCCAAACACTCTGATTAAATAAAAGTCGGTACTTATCTTTATTAACGAAGATACAGAAACACAGTAGTGAACTCCGTGTCTACAGAAATCTGTCTAGTTCGAGTCGGAGCGGCTAGGTCAGCGTCGGCTGACGACAAACAACAACTCTGCTGCGATGAACACACAACTGACTAGCAAGTACACAATTCGGTGGCGAGTATACAACTGAGCGGCGAATACAGAACTGTCCTAGCGCTCGCGACTCCAGCGCTTAAGAAACCAGAAGCCAGCGGTGGCGCGCGCAGACTTGCGGCGATTTCCTGTCTCGCTGGCGCTGCTTATGCGGACGGCGTCCGGACTTTGATGCTGCCAACCGTTTGGCAGCGGGCTCGGGTGGCATTACTGGCTAGGATATAACAATTTCCATCCCAAATCCTGTACCATTTCTGTGGCACTCTCTCCCATATTTCGCGTTAATACGAAACGTGCTGCTTTTCTTTGAACTTTTTCTATGTACTCCGTCAGTCCTACCTGGTAAGGATCCCACACCGCGCAGCAGCATTGTAAATGACAAGCGTAGTGTAGGCAGTCTCCTTAGTAGGTCTGTTACATTTTCTAAGTGTCCTGCGAATAAAATGCAGCTTTTAGTTAGCCTTCCCCATAACATTTTATATGTGTTCTTTCCAATTTAAGTTGTTCGTAATTGTAATACCTAGGTATTTAGTTGAATTTACGGCTTTTAGATTAGACTGATTTATCGTGTAACCTAAGTTTAACGAGTTCCTTTTCGCACTCATGTGGATTACCTCACACTTTTCGTTATTTAGGGTCAACTGTCACTTTTCACACCATTCACATATTTTTTCTAAATCGTTTTGTAGTTTGTTTTGATCTTCTTATGACTTTATTAGTCGATAAACGACAGCGTCATCTGCAAAAAACCGAAGACGGCTGCTCAGATTGTCTCCCAAATCGTTTATATAGGTAAGGAACTGAAAACACTACCTTGGGGAACGCCAGAAATCACTTCTGTTTTACTCGATGACTTTCCGTCAGTTACTACTAACTGTGACCTCTCTGACAGGAAATCGCAAATCCAGTCACATAACTGAGACGATATTCCATAAGCACGCAATTTCACTACGAGCCGCTTGTGTGGTACAGCGTCAAAAGCCTTCCGGAAATCCAGAAATACGGAATCGATCTGAAATCCCTTGTCAATAGCATGCAGCACTTCATGTCAGTAAAGAGCTAGTTGTGTTTCACAGGAACGATGTTTTCTAAACCCATGTTGAGTGTGTGTCAGTAGACCGTTTCCTTCGAAGTACTATGCAGGTCTACGACGTTCAAATCACCGTTCTTAAAGCGTCGAAACCACTGACGACGCGTTCTTTCACTAATAGCGTCCTTACCTTACGTACTTGAGAGCATTCGATGAGACTCAGCCGCTGTTTTCTTCATATTGAAACAAAACAGCAACACCTCCCGCAAATGACGAGAATTAGGATCGTAAACTGACATTTTCAATCAAGAACAACTTTATGATGCAAACACAAATCGACTAATGTTTGAATGAGGTTATGTTGACTGAGGTCCAAGCTAAATGCCTGACGTCTGCGATCTGTTTCTTTCGACCTCTACTTACCGTTGTTGCCACCTATCGGCAAACGGCGGAAGCAAAGTTGTAACCTTTTAAATCAAATGATTTTGTGTTAACCTTACCTTAGGAGTAGTTATTTGTTGTTTACTTGTGTCAAAGTATAAAGAACTTGTTGGAGCATATCAATGAACTATCAAAGTTTTGCTGCCCTATGGAATTGGTTTTATATAAGCAGCACACCTTGCCGTAGAAGGAAAAAAAGGGTGCCAGCGGAGGAAAACCCTGTCGGAGCTCTAAAGAGGCGGCTCTGTTCCTCTTTAAAAGACTCTGACAGAAGATGTGGGGAACCAGCTGCCTCAACCGTCATTCCGGCTTCCTCATCAAAAATTTTGGCATGCGAACAAAATCACGCACTTTTGTGCTGTAAGAGAGTAGCAGAAAAACCAGATGGCAGTTATGAGTCGAGGGGCACGAAAGGGAAGCAGTGGTTGAGACGGGATTGAGACAGGGTTGTAGCCTATCCTCGATGTTATTCTCTCTGTATATTGAGTAATCAGTAAAGGAAACAAAAGAAAAATCTGGACTAGGAATTAAAGTCCTGCCGGCCGAAGTGGCCGAGCGGTTAAAGGCGCTACAGTCCGGAACCGCACGACCGCTACGGTCGCAGGTTCGAATCCTGCCTCGGGCATGGATGTGTGTGATGTCCTTAGGTTAGTTAGGTTTAAGTAGTTCTAAGTTCTAGGGGACTTATGACCACAGCAGTTGAGTCCCATAGTGCTCAGAGCCAATTAAAGTCCAGGGAGAATAAATAAAAACACTGAGGTTTTTCTGATGACATTGTAATTCTGTCAGAGACAGCAAAGCACTTGGAAAAGTAGTTGCAGGGAATGGACTGTATCTTGAAAAGAGGGTATAACATGAACATCAACAAAAGCAAAGTGAGGATAATGGAATGTAGTCAAATTAAATCAGGTGATGCTGAGGGAATTAGATTAGGAAACGATACACTTAAAATTTAAAATAGTAGAGGAGTTTTGCTATTTGGGAAGCAAAATAACTGAGGATGGTCGAATTAGGGAGGATATAAAATATAGACTGGCGATGGTAAGAACAGCGTTTCTGAAGAAGAGAAATTTGTTTACATCGAGTATAGATTTAAGTGTCAGGAAGTCCATGCTGAAAGTATGTGTATTTAGTGTAGCCATATATGGAACTGACATATGGACGATAAATAGTTTCGACAAGAAGAGAATAGAAACTTTCGAAATGTGGTGCTACAGAAGAATGCTGAAGATTAGATGGGTAGATCACGTAACTAATGAGGAGGCACCGAACAGAATTGGTGAGAAGAGGAATTTGTGGCACAACTTGACTAGAAGAAGGGATCGGTTGGTAGGACACGTTCTGAGGCATCAAGGGCTCACCAGTTTAGTACTGGAAGGAACCATGGGTGATAAAAACCGTAGAGGGAGGCGAAGTAAGCAGATTCAGAAGGGTGTAGGTTGTGGTAGTTACTCGGAGATGAATGGGCTTGAACAGAATAGAGTAGCTTGGAGAGCTGCATCAAACCAGTCTTTGGACTGAAGAACGCAACGACAACAACATTGTGTTCGAACATTATGAATTACCTTGAAGAGAATGGTCTATTGACACACAGTCAACAAAGTTTTAGAAAACATCGTACCTTTGAAACACAATTAGCTCTTTTCACACGACAAGTGTTGAGTGCTATTGACAAGAAATTTTAAATTTATTCCGTATTTCCAGATTCCCAAAAGGCTTTTGACGATATACCACATGAGAGGCTTTTAGTGAAATTCCGTTCTTCTGGAATATCGTCTCAGTTATGTGACTGGATTTATGTTTTCCTGTCAGACAGGTCACAGTCTGTAGTAATTGACGGAAAGTCATCGGGTAAAACAGAAGTGACTTCTGGCGTTCCCCAAGGTATCGTTATAGGCCCTCTGCTGTGCCTTATCTACATTAACGATATAGGAGGCAATCTGGGCAGCCGTCTTTGGTTGTTTGCAGATGATGCTGCCGTTTACAGTCTAGTAAACTCAACCGATCAAAACAGATTGCAAAACGATTTAGAAAAGATATCTCTATGGGGCAAAAATTCGCAATTGTCCCTAAATAATGAAAAGTATGCGGTCATCGAGATAAGTGCTAAAAGGAATCAGTTAAACTTCTGTTACACGATAAATCAGTCAAATCTGTCTTAAATTCAACTAAATACGTAGTAGTGAGAATTACAAACAATTTAAGAAACACGTAGAAAAGTTGTGGGGGAGGCAAACCACAGGTTGTGTTTCATTGGCCGAACACTTAGAAAATGGAACACATCTGCTGAAGAGATTGCCTCCACTACTCTTGTCCGTCGTCTTTCGGAGTACCTCTGCGCGGTCTGGGATCCTTACCAGATAGGACTGACGGAGTACATCGAGAAAGCTCAGTACAGAGCAGCACGTTTTGTAGTATCGGGAAACAGAGGAAAGACTGTCACGGACATGATACAGGATTTGGGATGGACACCATTAAAACGAAGTCGTTTGTCGTTGCGGTGGAATCTTTTCACGAAATTTCAATCACCAAGCCGGCCGAAGTGGCCGTGCGGTTAAAGGCGCTGCAGTCTGAAACCGCAAGACCGCTACGGTCGCAGGTTCGAATCCTGCCTCGGGCATGGATGTTTGTGATGTCCTTAGGTTAGTTAGGTTTAACTAGTTCTAAGTTATAGGGGACTGATGACCTCAGCAGTTGAGTCCCATAGTGCTCAGAGCCATTTGAACCATTTTGAATCAATCACCAACTTTCTCCTCCGATTGCGAAAATATTTTGTCGACGCCAATCTTTATAGGGAGAAACGATCGTAGTGATAAAATAAGGGAAAACAGAGCTCGCACGGAAAGCGTTAAGGGTTCGTTTTTATCTCTTTCCAAGACACCTCCGTATAGCCGGATGGGAATCTGAACTTCCGTCCTTTCAAGTGCCACTGCAATGTGCTAAACACAGTCGGGAACCTCTTCATGAGGAAACAAACTACCTGTTACAAAAATCAAGAAGTATGTTTTCAGTTACTTTCCTTTTCTTATCACTTTGTTGGCAACGAAACCTTCAGACTCGCACCAGTCGGTCAGGTTGATAAGGAAGAAGATAACGCTAAGGGGAGGTGTTGACGCAACGACTTTGCGAGTGGCATGCGGATATTTCGAGATAACCTATTATCCAGGCCCCTAGTACAATCCAAGTCGAAACAAAATATCGATATGAAAGCAGAATATGACTAGACGTGTTGTCCGTTATCAATATTTGTCGAACAGTTGTTGTTCATCGTGTGGTACGTTATTGCAGGAAAAACAAAACAGAATGACGCTAGAGTCCAATAGCTCTCGCAGACGCACGACCACGAAGCTCTCGCTAAGTTAAGTGATTGATATTGAAATAAGAGATAATTTAGTTAGTATTACATTTTAGACTAATGCATTTACTTCTTCGCTAGGATATCTATTTAAGATTTTGCTTTTCTGAGCATATTTAATCGAGAAGAAAGTATTTCGTAAAGGCCTATAGTCGTTAGTTTTGTTTATATTTTAGGCGTAAATTTCGGGCGAGTGTAGATCTTTATTTTTCTGATTAGACTTAGCGGTTCAAAGTTAAACTAATTCGTGTCTGTTATACAGAGTTTAGGTTGTTAATTAGAACTTTCGAAAGTAAGTTTAAAAGTTTGTTTAAATTAGCGTTTAGTTACGTATTAGTACAGGTTACGAAACTTCAGTGATCTTGTGTCAAGTTATACTCTGCTTTTGTGTAAATTTTCTGTAAATTTTCCATCAAACCATTTGTGACCAATGTGGTGGCTGCCGTAGAAACCTGAAGGAGGGGGTGTTATCTGAAGACTGTAGGTTGTGGTTTAATTGGGGCAAATGCAGCGGCGAGGAAACGGGGCTCTTCCATGACAATGTAGGTTATGTAGAAAGGACAGAAAAATCGCTGAACAGGATGCTAACATTTGTGTCCTTAAGGTTGAATTAGGAAGCGCCAGTTTCGAATTATGTAGGCTAAGAGAGAAAAAAGAGATGAAATGCTGGGAAAAGGTAGCAAGCAAAGGGTGAAAAGGAAAACTGTTGAAAAAACTTTAGAAATTCCGTTAGCAAATCAGTTGGGCTTGCTATCTGAAGTAGTATGTAGATGAAGCAGAATATTAGCTTAAAGAAAAAAGGCAGGTTGGATCAAATCAGAATAGGAAAAGAAGGATTCTACCTTTAGGTAGCAGGCATGGGACAGGTGTAGGCCAGCAGCTCCAGTAGAAATTAGATGAAGTGTACCAGATCACAAGTTTTGTGAAACCAAGTGCTAGCCTTACCCATGTGACAGAAAACTTAGGCCAGGTATGCAGGGAGTTTGGGAAGGAAGATCAGGCAAGAACAATTAGGGGAGAAGGAAGCAGCTTGGCTATGAATCCAAGATATAGTATTAGGAGTGACCTGAACAAAATAGGACAAGAAACAGGACACAGAAATGTGGGGTTTGTGGAGGTCTTTCATCGCCATCATCGCCCCTGGGTAGACACTGCTATAAAGCATGTTAACAATGAGCTGAACAGGATGCTCCGGACTCTGGCAAAGTCCCACATGAGTGTTCTTCCAGTTGATGCTATTGGTAAGTGGGGATACACTACACATGGCTTGCACTTAAATAGAAAGGGGAAAGGCAAGTTAGCTATTCTGTTAGCAGTCACTGTAAGGGGGGCCACAGTACCACACAAGGGACGATCCCTGTGGTTAATGGGATCAGGCAGACAGGTTTTATAGGTTGAAGCCAAAGTCCAGACAGACAATAATCAAGAAAAATAGAATAAAAGAAGCTTCACGAACAGTAAATAGGGATAAAGCTAAGGGTAGTATCAATTTACTTCATCAAAATGTCAGGGGAATAAAAATTAAAGTTGATGAGCTGTGTTTAGATGATCTCAAAAATAAGAACGAGGTGGATGTAATTTGTCTGTCTGAACACCATGTAACTGTGGCGATGGAAAGTGTCAGTATAAATGGATATAATTTAGCATCTGACACTTGCAAATCAAGCATGGATAAAGGAGGAGTTGCCATTTACACAAAACAAGGCTATAAGTACAAAACTGTAGAAATTTTGAGTCGATCTTTGAAGTTTATGCATGTGTGCTACAGCTAGATAATGTAGTTTTGGCATTAGCAACGGTGCACAGGTCCCCATTAGGAGACTGGGAGATATTCACAAAAAGTTTCACTCCCTATTATGCTGTCTGTCAGACAAAAGGAATGAGTTATAAATCTGTGGTGATTTCAATGTAAACTTTCTAAGCAATTCTGATAGGAAAAGTAAACTAGAAGTGATAGCAATGACATGTAACTTAGAATCACTGATCAAGTTCCCTACGTGTATAGCTGAAAACAGTAGCACTCTAGCAGATAATGTATTTGCACAGCAGACACATGCTCTCCCCGTGACAAATGTATTATCAGACCATGATGCACAACTGATTAGTTTACAAAACTTAACATTGTGTACGGATCAGAAATCATTAAGTAAAAGTGTAAGGCTGGTCAACCCAGTATCTATAGGGCACTTCAGAGAAAGTTTAAGAAACATTAATTCGGGAGTTGTATATAATGAGCCAAACGCCGATGATAAATGAACCGTATTCCTTTTGCCCCAAAAAAATTACTAAATGTAACGCCAAACAGTTTTCAAAGAAATGTTGGATCACTACGGGTATTAAAGTATCTTCAGAAAGAAAAAGAAAATGGTGTGAGGCAGCAAGAATTAGTAAAGACCCAGAAGTAATTTTACAGTATAAAAATTATTGTAATGTACTGAGAAACGTTGTCAGAAAATCAAAAAACCAAAAAATATATACATTAGAGATGAAATTAACAGCTCGGGGAATAAAATAAAATTACTATGGAATATTGTTAGAAGAGAAACAGGGATATTAACCATTGGGGAAGGTAGTATTACTATTAAAGAGAATGAGACCATCTTAACCACAGTACATGGGTAGGTAATGTACTTAACAGCCATTTCTTAAGCGCAGGTGAAAAAATTAGTGAGAATAGTTCAAAAGAAAAAGCCAAGTAGTACATGGGAGAGTCACTTTTGAGAAAGCCTTGTCAGATTAATTTTCATCTAACAGCTTTTTGTGAAGTAAGGAAAACCATTAAATCCTTGAAAAATAAATTTTCTGTTGGAGTAGGTGACATGTCTAACAAGATATTTAAACAATGTGGAGCAGCTACAGCTGATGTTCTGAGTCACATCTGTAGTGCATCAATAACTCAAGGTATTTTCCCAGACAGGTCAAAATGTACCATTGTCAAGTCTCTCTACAAAAAAGTGCACACCACAGATGTCAATAATTACCAGCCAGTATCCTTGCTCACAGCATTTTCAAGAATTGTCGAGTAAGTAATATACTGAAGAGTGGTTAGCAATCTCAGCAGTAATGGGATATGTAGTAAATCACGTTTTGGATTTCAAAAATGCTGTTCCTCTGGGACAGGAATACACAACTTCACTGCCCATGTGATAGAGACTTTAAATAGTAACATGTCACCAACAGGAGTTTTCTGTGACTTGTCCAAAGCATTTCATTGTTTGAACTATGACACTGTGTTACATTAATTACAATCCGTGGTATAAACGGAACAGTGTATGAGTGGTTTAAATGACACCTACAGAACAGGAGGAAAAAAGTTCCTGTATATGGTTTAAGTGATATAAGGAAGCTTCTCACTTGATCTAACTGGGGTGAAATTACATCAGATGTTCCACAGGGTTCGATCATGGGTCCCCTTCTGTTCTTGATATGAAAAGAGAGACTAAACAGACGATGTTTACTGATGATACAAGCATCATTACTAATCTAGTAAAAGAAACTCCAATAGAAAATGACACAAATAATGTCTTTGGAAAAGTTATTGATTGGTTTTCTGCAAATGGGCTTGTTCTGAACTTTGATAAAACACAGTACATCCAATTTTCTACTGCAAGGAGTATAGTTCCTTCAATAAATATAACACGTCAACAGAAGTCAGTAGCCAGGGTAGAGCATACTAAGTTTTTGTGTGTACATATAGACAAAGATCTTAATTGGAAAATTCATATTTTGTATCTCCTAAAGCGACTAGGTTCAGCAACTTTTGCTATCAGAATAATTGCTAGAGGATATAAAAATTAGCAAGTTAACATACTTTGCATACCTTCACTCTATGATGTCATACGGAATAATATTTTGGGATAACTCAACACTTAGGCAAAAAGTATTCACTGTTCAAAAAGAAGTGGTTAGAATAACATGTGGGGCTCATAGTCGCAAATCTTGTAGGCATCTGTTTAAAAGGTTAGGAATCCTTACAACAGCCTCACAGTACATTTACTCAGTAATGAAATTTGTTCTCAACAACATGGACCAGTTTAAAAACAACAGTGACACTCATGAGTATAATACCAAAAGGAAGAAAGAGTTACACTATCCTCTACTTAAGCTATCATTGGCACAGAAAGGGGTAAAATATGCTGCTGTAAAGCTTTTAAATAAATTACCAAATGAAATAAAATGTCTGACAGACAGCAGTGACAGTTTTTAAAAAAAATTGGATCATATCTCCTTGGCAACTCTTTCTATACCACAGATGAATTCTTGAATAGGAATAAATAAATCAATAGGTACAATACACACATCAGAAAAAGTTTTGCATCACCTCGGTTCCGAGAGTTCTGCAACCTGTACAGGAAAGTGGAATAGAGATCAACATAAACATCATTTCTATCCTTTTTATTGCTCATGAAAACCACACATTGCATGTTGTACCACCATACAGTGAGACCTTCAGTGGTCCAGATTGCTGTACACACCGGTACCTCTAATACACAGCAGCACGTCCTCTTGCACTGATGCGTGCCTGTATTCGTCATGGCATACTATCCAAAAGTTCATTAAAGCACTGTTGGTCCAGATTGTTCCACTCCTCAACGGCGATTCGGCGTAGATCCTTCGGAGTGGTTGATGGGTCACGTCGTCCATAAACAGCCCTTTTGAATCTATCCCCGGCATGTTCGATAGGGTTCATGTCTGGAGATCATGCTGGCCGCTCCAGTCGAGCGATGTCGTTATCCTGAAGGAAGTCATTCACAAGATGCGCACGATGGGGACGCGAATGATGAAGACGAATGCCTCGCCAGTACGCTGCCGATATTGTTGCACTATCGGTCGGAGGATGACATTGAGGTATCGTACAGCCGTTACGGCGCCTTCCATGACCACCAACGTCGTACGTCGGCCCCACCTAATGCCACCCGAAAACAGCAGGTAGCCTCCACCTTGATGCTGGACAGTGTGTCTAAGGCCTTCAGCCTGACCGGGTTGCCTCCAAACACGTCTCCGACGATTGTCTGGTTGAAGGCACATACGACACTAATCGGTGAAGAGAACGTGATGCCAATCCTGAGCGATCCATTCGACATGTTGTTGGGCCCATCTGTACAACGCTGCATGGTGTAGTTGTTGCAAAGGCGGACCGCGCCGTGAACGCCGGGAGTGAAGTTTCGCATCATGCAGCCTATTGCGCACAGTTTGAGCCGAAACACGACGTCTTGTGGCTGCACAAAAGCATTATTCAACATGGTGACGTTGCTGTCAGGGTTTCCTCGACCCACAAACCGTAGGTAGCGGTCATCCACTGTAGTAACAGCCCTTGGGCGGCCTGAGCGAGGCATGTCATCGATGGTTCCTGTCTCTCTGTACCTCCTCCATGTCCGAACAACATCGCTTTGGTCCACTCCGAGACGCCTGGACACTTCCCTCGCCGGCCGGGGTGGCCGAGCGGTTCTAGGCGCTACAGTCTGGAACCGCGCGACCGCTACGGTCGCAGGTTCGAATCCTGCCTCGGGCATGGATGTGTGTGCTGTCCTTAGGTTAGTTATGTTTAAGTAGTTCTCAGTTCTAGGGGACTGATGACCTCAGAAGTTAAGTCCCATAGTGCTCAGAGCCATTTGAAACATTTGAGCCACTTCCCTTGTTGAGAGCCCATCCTGGCATAAAGTAACAATGCGGACGCGATCGAACCGCGGCATTGAGCGTCTAGGCATGGCTGAGCTACAGACAACACGACCCGTGTACCTCCTTCCTGGTGGAATAACTGGAAGTGATCGGCTGTTGGACCCCCTCTGTCTAATAGGCGCTGCTCATGGATGGTTGTTTACATCTTTGGGAAGGTTTAGAGACATCTGTGAACGTCAGAGGGACAGTATCTATGATGCAATATCCACAGTCAACGGCTATCTTCAGGAGTTCTGGGAACCGGGGTAATGGAAAACTTTTTTTGATGTGTATATATACATTTTGTGCCATTTATGGCAGTGAGGTAGCAAATAAAAATTTGCAGCTTTAAAAAAAACTTTCATTCCTGTGTGCATATCTTATGCACTTAGCACGATCCACATCATAAAGGTTATCGTGAGATTGATCAATGGAACACGGAACTAACTAACTGAAGACACTTTTCTCAAAGAGTCAGGGCAACTTCAGCAAAAAAAAAAACTTAGCTAAATAAAGTCGACCTTCGATTGGTTATGAAAATAGCGACGCAGGTCACATTATTCACATAGGTTTCGGAATAGGAGTTCGGGACGGAACCATGCGGTCGACTGAGAACCAAAATATGACCTTACGGAGTATCTTCACAAAAATGTGATCAGTCGAGGAGTTTTAAACCACTAGAACTCAACACGTCGTTTTGGACTACGAAACAAAACATGAGTCTACGGAATATCACGCCAGTTCTAAATGAAAAGTAGAATTAAATGCATAAGTTCCTAATTCCACAAGCAGGCACACCTGATATTCGTCGACTACAGCGCCACCTATCACGAATAGGCAACAATAGTTTGAGTAAATCGGATATACTATTTGGTGTATAATCCGAATATGCAATAAGAATGGGGCGTTTCTGGTTTGAAAATACGAAATTGATCCCACTCGTGCCGGAAGAGTTGTTAGAAGGTGGCCAGCTGAAGCAAAGCCATATTAATACTAACTTTTCGCCAATAACATTTTTTTCGTACAATGCCTCGTTTTCGAGATATTTTGCTGTCTCAGGTTAAAACAAACAGCCTGTATAAAAACGGCCTAATGGATAACATCACAAGTTCCACGAGGCATTTCGCGAAAGATGCTGTTGTGTACAGAAAAGAAGCAACGTTAGAAAAGTGGAGTGAAATGAAGGAAAACTGTAGAGAATCAACGTTTGGTGGAGGGATTGGTGGTTCACTGTGAACGTAAGTAAATATAGCGTATTGTGCATAAAAAGGTAGAAACACAATTTATTGTATGATTACACGATTGCAGAACAACCACTGGAAGCATTAGCATGCATAATGTATCCAAGAGAATGCGTACGGAGTGATTTGAAATGTAACGGCCAAAAAAATAAAAAAAAAAACTAATCGCAGATAAAGCAAACCCCAACCAAATTCATTGAAAGAATACTAGGAAGTGCAGTCAGCCATTATGAAGATAGCTTACAAAACCCTCCTTCCACCAGTATTTGAATATTGCTCGCCAGTTTACGATCTGAGCCAGATGTGGTTGATACAGAAAACGGAGGTGATCCAAAGAAGAGCAGCACGTTTCGTTATACATTCAATAGCGCAAAAGCAAATTGGAGATGCTCAGACAGCTACAGAACAAGGCTGTCAGCCGCCCGCTCTCTTTCGACCAATATAATTATTGCTAAATGTTGCGTTATAATTTCAGAGAATGGGCTAAATGTGTAACCTCAGAGGTTTTAGGTTCGATAACTTGTCTAAACGTTGGTTACGCTTCGCTTTGTTTATGACCATTTGGCCACTTGGCTGTAGAATCGTTCGATTTTGTTGACTTATCTAGTAAATGATGGGAATTGCAAAATACGGCAAAGTACTATAGCTAAGTAACTGGAGACGACAGGTAGTAATCACTGAAATTAAATTAAGTTTATTTTAACAAATGAAGTTGTATCACTTGAGATTTTCGGCCTTAGAATAAAAGAAATAAGACAGAAAGGGATTTGATAAGAAAAACTCGTCGGCAAGAGTCATCTATGTGTGAAGAGAAGCTAACATCACAGCTGATCTGAACAAAGCGAACTCCTGTACCACGGAGACATTACACATGGGCGCTTAGTTTCGAAGTCCGAAGTCACCATAACTTCAGAAAAATCAGAAATTAAACATCCTTATTTAACTGAAATAGATAATAACACGGCCAAATAACATCTATTTAATTTCTCTTTAGCGCTGCTAGCTAGTAACAAATTAATTTAAACAGAGTTTAGTTCTCTGCAGCACATTGCGACATTGTAAAATGTAATGTTTCAACTCGCTTCAGAGCCTTACGCCTATCTAAAGTTAGAGTTTTCGCAGTCCGCCAACATCTGTCACCCGTCGATGCTGAATTAAGTTGAGAACTCAACACAAAGCGTAAAACTTGGTCTTTCACGCACGGAGTGGCGGATACGCCGCACAAAATCTGTCTCTAGCACTGCCTATTCCGAACTCACCACCGAGACCACACACGATGGAAATTCCTTTTATGGCCATCATTCAGATACGGCAAAGAGAACGTTTTTACAGATAGCTCTCTTTTTTGTGGTTATTTGCCGCCTGGAAACTACATTATACGTCTTACTACTTAGCTAGTTATTGTCAAATACGAGGTGCATTCAAGTTCTAAGGCCTCCGATTTTTTTTTCTAATTAACTACTCACCCGAAATCGATGAAACTGGCGTTACTTCTCGACGTAATCGCCCTGCAGACGTACACATTTTTCACAACGCTGACGCCATGATTCCATGGCAGCGGCGAAGGCTTCTTTAGGAGTCTGTTTTGACCACTGGAAAAGCGCTGAGGCAGTAGCAGCACGGCTGGTGAATGTGCGGCCACGGAGAGTGTCTTTCATTGTTATAAAAAGCCTAAAGTCACTAGGAGCCAGGTCAGGAGAGTAGGGAGCATGAGGAATCACTTCAAAGTTGTTATCACGAAGAAACTGTTGCGTAACGTTAGCTCGATGTGCGGGTGCGTTGTCTTGTTGAAACAGCACACGCGCAGCCCTTCCCGGACGTTTTTGTTGCTGTGCAGGAAGGAATTTGTTCTTCAAAACATTTTCGTAGGATGCACCTGTTACCGTAGTGCCCTTTGGAACGAAATGGGTAAGGATTACGCTCTCGCTGTCCCAGAACATGGACACCATCATTTTTTCAGCACTGGCGGTTACCCATAATTTTTTTGGTGGTGGTGAATCTGTGTGCTTCCATTGAGCTGACTGGCGCTTTGTTTCTGGATTGAAAAATGGCATCCACGTCTCCTCCATTGTCACAACCGACGAAAAGAATGTCCCATTTGTGGTGTTGGTGTGCGTCAACATTGCTTGGCAACATGCCACACGGGCAGCCATGTGGTTGTCCGTCAGCATTCGTGGCACTACCTGGATGACACTTTTCGCATTTTCAGGTCGTCATGCAGGATTGTGTGCACAGAACCCACAGAAATGCAAACTCTGGAAGCGATCTGTTCAACAGTCATTCGGCGATCCCCCAAAACAATTCTCTCCACTTTCTCGATCATGTCGTCAGACCGGCTTGTGCGAGCCCGAGGTTGTTTCGGTTTGTTGTCGCACGATGTTCTGCCTTCATTAAACTGTCGCACCCACGAACGCACTTTCGACACATCCATAACTCCATCACCACATGTCTCCTTCAACTGTCGATGAATTTCAATTGGTTTCACACCACGCAAATTCAGAAAACGAATGATTACACGCTGTTCAAGTAAGGAAAACGTCGCCATTTTAAGTATTTAAAACAGTTCTCATTCTCGCCGCTGGCGGTAAAATTCCATCTGCCATACAGTGCTGCCATCTCTGGGACGTATTGACAATGAACGTGGCCTCATTTTAAAACAATGCACATGTTTCTATCTCTTTCCAGTCTGGAGAAAAAAAAATCGGAGGCCTTCGAACTTGAATGCACCTCGTACACATTGGAACCTTTAGCAACACTGGTTTACACAAAGAAAACATGTTTGTAAATTAACATAAAAACTAAGGAAACAGTTATTCCGAAACGCATTTTGACGACCTTTCACCTCATGCCCTCAAAATTTATAGTGCATGCCCCATAGGCTAGTTACATAGCAATTCATTAATGGCAAATTTAAAGAAAGTTAATATAATTATCGAGGACACTGAATATTATAAAATAACTAAGGCAGACAACAGCTTGTGGATGTACCTACACCGTGCTGACTTCATAATACGTGTTACAGTGAAGAGTTGTGTTGCGCTCTCAAATTATAATACGAGTATAAACAAGCGTATTTCATTTGCCATGTTGTCTGAATTTGTTGCACCTCAGATTCTCGTACAATTAATTCATTAAGGAATTAATTTAAATGACAGTTATTAATTTTGCTGTAACTTTCACAGTTTTTAGCATATAAAAGTATTCTAAGTGTAGATGGACTCACCTCATGAATATGCTCTGTTTGGTGGCTTTGAAGTTAATGTAACGTTACTGGACAGTGTGACTCTAAATATCCAAGATTTCTAAGTAGACATACTGTATTTTATTTCAGTGACAACTCTCGCCATATTTCTTCCGTTCCGTGCATGCTGCAGTGCGGTATTTTGGCGGCAGAGAAATCCGCCACGTGTTGAGGGTGTGTTTACGCGAAAGCCGGTGGCCCTGCTTAATCTGCTGCCCTTAGGCTGGACCATCGGGACCGCAACTGCCAGGGAAGCGAGTTTAAAAACGTGTGCTCCTCGGCATGTGTTACAAGACACTTCAATAAAAGCGTTGTGTGCTACGGTTGGATCACTGTTAACATTTTGAGAGCATACGTTTCTAGAAGAGAACCAGTGTGTTGCTTCCTCCAACGAATATCTAAAGAAAAGGTCACAAAGGTAAAAATGGTTCAAATGGCTCTGAGCACTATGGGACTTAACATCTAAGGTCATCAGTCCCCTAGAACTTAGAACTACTTAAACCTAACTAACTTAAGGACAGCACACACATCCATGCCCGAGGCAGGATTTGAACCTGCGACAGTAGCGGTCGCGCAGTTCCGGACTGATGCGCCTATAACCACTCCGCCGGCACACAAAGGTAATCCTAGATAGTTTTGCCTCACACACAGGCTTCCCAACTACCGACTTTTCCACGAACCATTCGTGACCGGAGCAGCAATTGCGTGAAGTAACATTGGTATACAACGTACCCTCCTCCACATACAGCAAAACGGCTTGCAGTGTGTAGATGTCGATGTAGATGTAAGAAACTTATAAAAGGAGACTCTACTTTTGAGAACTACCTCCTTAAAGAAGGCCATAGTTACAAGAACAACATGAAAGAAGAAGCATTACATCACATCCACAAAGGAAGGAAGATGAACTGTGTTGAAACTACGGTAATTAGTAAACACATGTCCATTGACCCGAGTTTAGTACTGAGTGACCAGATACAGTTTCCTCACTCACCACTTCTAACTGCAGAGGCTACTCACAGCCCCATCCAGACCATGTTGTGAACCACCCCTCTTACTCGCACGATCCATTTTCTTTTTCAGTTACTAAAGTTTATCTTGTTGTGTTAAAGAAAATTTTACTTTGTGTATTCGCAGCTGCATCACTCACCTGCTTAATATCACTATTATATCACGTCTGCTAATAATTTATGATCTGTTAATGACAAGATTATTTTGTTCAGCAATATCTTTGTAATGTGTCACCAAAGCTTATTGTTAAACTATTTTCTTTTATGTACAACTGTTGTAATTTGTAGTACACTGGTTAATATTTCATCTTACTTAAATAATCTTAGATCACATTTACACTGAAATGACCTCGCTTGTTTTATTCCTATTCTCACAATCCTTGATCCAACAAAATTTCACTCCATCACATAATTATTTTTGTACCTGATGATGGCGTAACAGCCGAAAACCGGTTCGCGTATCAAATAATAAATATTGTAGAATGTTACACCAGTGTTGTGCGTGTTTCATTCATAATGTAAGAATATAGTCGTTTCTCCGACGATTCAACAACTCTCTTAATTTGTTCACTAACGACACTGTGTCTGCAGGAAAGTATCATCTCTGGATGACTGCAGTACGGCCGACATCAGAGCCAATACCGACATTGTGAGGTAGCATCTCGGACAACATACGTACCCATCTTATTATTGATTTGTAACCTACATAAAATGGTATGTTATGAGCCGCTAACAGACCAGCCATAGCAGGGCTGTGGTAGTCGGCCACTGGGCTCCGAGTACTGGTCGTTGAAAGTCGGCATCGTTCGGAACACTTCGTGTCGACTTTCCCCTGTTCCACACTGCCGCCACCTTCGGCGACGCCAAAGCTGTGGCACTGTAATCGCCCGCCAAAGTTTTTCCGTGTTGTCTGCGTGGGCGGGTGATTAATTTGTTAATAACAGCAACGGTACTAGTATTTAAATGCATTATGTAGTATCAGACACGATCACAGACGTTTAATAAATATTTTTTCAACATAAATTTCAGTCATCAGTTGTAAGTAAATTTTATTATCTTTACCGGTTTGACAAATTAATTCGACGAAACCGGTAAAGATGATAAAATCTATTTGAAACTGATTACTGAAATTTATCCTGAAAAAAATAATACTACAGTTGCTGAAAATTACAGCCATGAATAAAATAACTGAATGTTTTCGATGTCATTTTCCTTCTACTCATTGCGTTCCATTACAACAGCCTTAATTTCATATTCCTTCCTATGAGAAAAGTACCACTCTTGAAGATGGCCGTCTCTGTAACGACAATTCGCAAATCAGTGTTAGTTTCGTGTCAAAATTTACACCACAGCAGCCGACCATAATGAATCATGCGTGCCCATGATTTGACATTACTGAAAGACGAACTATAAAACATCGCCCTCTCACATCCTCTAGCCCTGCAGTGACTGCCCTACTTACCCATCCACCCCTGAGGTAAGCGGCAGCCAATTTTATTGAGATGTTTTATGTAATGCATCATTTAAACAGGATATCTTGGCAGAACGCAGCTATAGCTACAAAAAGCACCAAATACCATATATTAGGCTCGTAAACACTTAAATCTGTAAGGCAACTGCTTGGGTTGGTTCGGACTAAAACAATAAAGAACAACATTCCGCGGAGAGGAAACTTCGCTTTCTGATAGAAAAGTACCTTAAAGAAACCGAAATTCGTCTCTAATATTTATCAAAGTATTTAAAGAATTGCTCTGTAACAGTACACCTCACACGCTGATCGCTTATTAATACTATTGATCTAACCTGCAGGTTAAGGTACACTTTGCGGTGAGTAAATGACTTACGCTGTTGCACAGTGGAGACTTCTTGACACTTCGATGGAATAACGTTCTGAACAGTCCTTTCAACTCCTGGCATAGGATTTAGTTGGAGTGGGGTTAGGGATGGAGGCTGTGCAAACGTAGCTTCAATTTTAACTTATCAAACATGAAATATTCTTCTTGCCAATACAGTATTATGAAATGAATAATTGCTACTCACCACACTGCGGAGTTGCTCTGTCGCAGACAGGCACCACAAAAAGTCTGCCGGAAAGTAAGCTTTCGGGGAACACGGCCTTTGTCGGCAATAGCCAACATATCCACATACACTCACGCAAATGCAATTCACACACACATGACCAAGGCTTAATGGCTTCAGCTACCAGAGACTGTGGTCATTTGTGTGTGAGTTGCGTTTGCAGGTGTGTGTGTGTGTGTGTGTGTGTGTGTGTGTGTGTTTTCTCTATTTTGGACAAAGGCCTTGTTGGCCGAAAGCTCACTTTCCGACAGTGTTTATCTTGCGGCTGTCTGCGGTTCAGCATCTCCGCTACATGATGAGTAACAACTATACTTTTCATGATGTTGTTACATTCCACCCTGGATTTTCCACTGTTTGATCTTGCCAGTACAAAAATGACAACAAAACAGAACTTATTTACAGGCCAGTGTACTTCTTGGAGGCAGGGTTCGACGAGAGAGAAACAGCATGAAATATCTTTAGCACAACATAAGCAATTTCAACCAATTAGTAAAACAAAGCTACTTCAACCATTTATAGGGCTCCCTAAGAAAATTCCTCAACTCAGTGTTCTGACAATGTGACGTACAACACAGATCACCGTCACAGGTTAAAATAACAAAATAATTTCCAGTAAACTGGCAAAAACAAAATGTCACGCTCACAGCGTAACAATAACAAGGCCACATTCTGTACAATGGCACATACAAAATCAATCTCACTCACGGTGCATAAACAACAAATCAATCGGGCTCTCACATCTGCACACCCAGCGTACCTCAACACGACTACCATAACATGCTAAATCGTAACCACAGACCTCCCGTGTGTAATATTACTGATCATCCCGTACACTCAATGCATAGCCTATTCTCTTTACTGTACATTGCATGCATCACTCGACCGACCAAAATACTACTGTCAGCCATCAAAGCAACCAGCTAGAGCTGCTCTTGCAATCTGAAGGCCTTCGTATACACCTCCACTGGATTCGCTGTTCTCTCAGCCGGGAAAAGGCACCAATCAAACCACTCAGTTGTTTGAGTGTACAGGGCAGCCACACCCCGCACGGACCGTTAGCGAGGCACTGTAGGCAGCTCCTTCTTGTACCAGCTTGGAGAAGGCTTCCTGTTCTTGGCTCCCCTCTCCTCGACTGCACCCATCCACAGCTCCTTCACCTCAGCTTCAGTGACGCTATTACCAGTCACACGTGTGGGGACCCCACCCTCTTGTAGTACAAGCGCGACAAGCTGCCTCATAAGAATTAGGTTTGCTAGACTATTAACTAACCACTTTCAACCACTTTTCATAGTCAGTTAAGCAGTATAGTAACCCCATAGTAGGTTATTAACTTTATCGTGCAGTGCAAGAGTTTGTCACCTTCTACTGGCAATATTAACTTATTTTATTGTACAACAGAAGTTGACGTATAATACACTTAGTCCCGTACAGGGCCCAACACACCATCCATTCCGTATTTGTAAATCGTAGCTTCCAGTCTGATGATAGTTTGTTCTTTAGCCAAGCTAAAAGTTTCTCGCAGGTGCATATCAAGGAAAATTTATAAACGCAATAAGATTTCATCATTGTTCACTCCTGTGCTTGTGATTTGAAATACAAATTTATTATGCATGTTACTCTAAAACTAAATCTCATTGGTATTGAACCGGCTATTCCAACTTTTTTTTATCATAGTTCATAATCACACTGTTGTTTTGTTGGTCCAGTTCATGCACACAGAAGTCATGGTTTGATGTTAGGTAGTCACATATCTCAATTGTGTTAAAAGTCCCAGCAAAATCTTGCGTTAAACCAAGATCCTTAAGGTGTCATGTACATGAAATTGCTACACTATCCCAGGCAGCTCATCGTGTAGAATTTACCTCGTAGATAAGCTTTTTTAACATTGTACGCCATTCTTTCTCTAATTTTTCTTGTCAGTCAGTGAGTACACAGTTGTCGCACTCTGACAGCAACCTGATACATGTGCAGCCCGCATCTCTGTAATATGAGAAGTAAGACACGTACAAGTTTTAACCCTTTAACGGGAGCATTTTTTGTGGCGACTCAGCGAAGCTATTTTTTTTTGCATCGAATTAGAATTGTGATCAATTTATTATATTTTATTTTTTGATAATTTTATTTTTGTGATTTAGGTCTAAAAATTATTGTGGTAAATATATCACCACAGCACTTTTTTAAATCTTACATTTTCGGTGGTAATCCGATTTCCCGCTTGTGAGCTTTACACTTTGGTGGGAAGAAGATATCCCATTTCCATTTTATAAGCTGTAACATGTTGGCATTACATGTAAAAAAATTTTAAGAAGACGGTGATTTCTTTTTATTTTACTTTATTTCAAAGACATTTACATTACAAATGTGCAAGTAATAATTCTTTTTCAACAAAATGTTCAAATGATTGTTACATTTTCTTTTTATTTTCCATGAAACTGTCGGAAGAATGGTTCGATACACAGGGGTACGTTGCAGGGGCAGCATACATATTTTGTTCTCTTGTCACGAGCTTTTGTTGAACACTTTCGGCACCGTCTGTAGGTTCTTTCTAAAACAGACATATGATCGCCTACTTTTGCCAGTCGAACATGGTCTGGTACGGTGTTCTTCTTGTTTAGAATGGTTATTGGGCGTCCTTTTTTTGCGGGATGTAAAACCATCTATCAATTGTTTTGCGAGTAGTAATCGAAAGTTCAATTGATCATCATATCCCTCTTGTCCTTTATTAGTTTTGTACAATATAAAGGAATTTACAACGTCCATGTCTAATAGGAAATAGAGAATCCGATGCCACCACTTACGAGAACGTCGACCTATTGCATAACGTTCTCTAAGTTGATCAAAGTGATCTACACCTCCTATTATGGTACTGTATGTTTCCACAGCTGTGGGACACGTAACCATGCTGGTTGTGCCATCCATATTCTTTCTTGAGACAAGTGCGGTTTCTCTAGGATTGTCTGAAGTTTTCAAAATAGTGACAGGTTTATTGTCCATCCATTTTATAGCTGCAATGCCACATTTGCGTTGAATCTGAAATTCTCCTCTTTTCAAGGTACATTTATCTTTCATCATTGAAGGAAGCCCTTTCCAGTTTGCTCTGACAGTCCCTATAGAGTAGATTCCATTGTTCAAAAGCATTTGCATTAGATTCACTATGGTGAGGAACTTGTCAAACGCTACTAAACTGTTATTATATTTCAGGTCTTGGTTGAGGCTAATGACTACACGCTCACCCAGAGAATTTTCTGTACATCTGTCATTTGATTTTCCTGTGTAAATATCAAATTTTATGACATAGCCAGTCTTTGAATCTGCTAAACACCATACCTTGTATCCTCGTTTCACTGGCTTGAGAGGCATATACTGCTTGAGCGAAGACCGTCCCGTGAAAGGTATCATGCTTTCATCCACAGCCAATACCTTACCAGCAGTGTATGGCTTACGAATTGTGTTGTTCAGAAAGGTTATAAGAGGTCTGACCTTGTGAAGTTTATCGTGGTTTGGATGCCCTCTTGGAGGATTCAGCCTGTTGTCATTTATGTGAATAGTTTCACATATCTTTTTGAAACATTTGCATGTCATAGGTTTCGATGTGTAAGGCTCACCTAAGGCAGGTTCTGAACTCCAGTAGTGCACTACACTTGGCAACACAACCACGCTCATCAAGATATTCAATCCAATCCAGGCCTGTAAGTCCTCTACAGATAAATTTGTCCAGTTATTTGTTGACTCACTTACAGTCTGACCAGATTGCCGCTTTTGTTTCTGTTGCTCTGCATACAGATTTGACTGCTGAACCACATACTACAATATCTCATTGGTAAATAAAGTAAGGAAGTAGTCTCTGTGCTGTGTTTTGTCAGTGGGTGGTTGACAACTGGTTCTCCTTTTGTATCAACGCGAAGAAAGTCGAAAACAGCAGTGTCATCGGACCATTCCTCTTCTGCCAATGGCTCTTCTGCACTTGGTACTGTCACCAGAAATATCGACGTCCATGGAGCAAGAATTGTTTGCACTGATTTCAGAATTCTCAGGATCGCTAGGTAGTGAAAATAGCAACTCCGATGCTCCTTCTGGTGTGTATTTCTTACTATAGGCGTGCTTCTTTGACATTTTTGCTACGAAAAGCAAAGAAAGATTATGAGGCGAACAATAAGTGATAATATGATATTCCAATTATATTTGCCACCAATATTAAAATTTAATTACCACAATGTGAAAACAGTAAAGCTATGAGCTGATAATAGTGACACAGACATATACTTCAGAAGCGAAGCAAACTCTTCCGACAACAGTAGTGATCCCGAGATACACACAAACCGATTGTTGTAGCAGTTTTCATACACCTGGTACAGTGTACTACCACAAGATGTCAGGCAAATACAGCGGTGGTAATATTCCCAGAAGCATTGTGGTATCTCGATGCTTCCCAAGGGCCACAAAAGACATTGTGGTATATATATTTCCCGAGCCCCTTTCAGAAACGACTTTTGGTGGTATTCATACTTCCCAAGAACCCTGGGAACATCATTATTTGGTGGGATATATACTTCCCACAGCCCTAAAAGCTATGTTTATCAACAAACAGAAACCAGGGCTAGTGCAGCGGACTACCACTAGGGGCCAGGAGCGTACGGAAGTGGGGAAACGTATTTCCATGAATGCAGTAAAGGAATACCATTAGTGGGAAATATATCTCTCACGGTTGCGAAAGGGTTAACACGTCAACAAGTCTCGACTTGTCTGGGGCCTTGCTGACGAAACAGATTTACGGCCCCCTCACATAATCATGATGTCACTTCCGATTATGCCATGTAAATTTAGAACAAGTCTTGACTCGTCTCAGAGCCTGGTAAGAATACATACACGTCTCAGCGCAGTTCCCTGTGACACGAGTGCGGGGAGAGGGATGGGGAAGAGATGGGGGAGAGGGGCAGCAAGTCTCAAGACCCACTCCTCTCCAGTTTCTGGAATCACGGTATGAAGGCGTGTTAGAGGTGAACAGCAGGACTTATTGTTGAAGGGGGCCTCAATGCTCGACAGCTTGTACCACAGACAGTAAATCATGTTGTCATAACTTTCATGATCAGGGTTCCAACCCTTCAGGAGAATGGGAGACCCCACACTGCAGTTCACACCATAAACACTTTGAGAAATATACTAATCCCATAACGGCTTGCTGGTCCCCTGATTTGTCACTTACAGGGCACGCCTCGAACGTCATGGAAAGACATACGAGGTGCGGCTAGAAAAAAACCGGACTGATGCTGGAAAAAACATTTATTTACAATTATTTACAATTTCATGTTATCTCCTTCAATGTACTCTCCTCCTCGGTCTCTACACCGCTCCATACGAATTTTCCACTGTTCATAGCAATGCTGCAGATCATTTTCGGTAAGTCCATACAATACTTCCGTCGCTTTTTCTTTTACTGCTTCAACAGTCTCAAATCTAGTTCCTTTCAAAGCTGACTTGACTTTAGGGAAAAGAAAAAAGTCACAGGGGGCCAAATCAGGTGAGTAGGGTGGATAATCTAAGATGGGAATGTTGTGTTTTGCCAAAAACGTCTTCACTGACAACGCACTGTGAGCTGGGGCATTGTCTTGGTGAAGGATCCATGACTTTTTTCTCCACAAATCGTTCCGTTTTCTCCGTACTCGCTCACGTAGGGTAGCCAGGACGCTAATGTAGTAATGCTGATTCACTGTTTGTCCCTCTGGTACCCAATCAATGTGCACAATCCCTTTGATGTCAAAAAAAACAATCATCATTGCCTTGAATTTCGATTTTGACATTCGTGCTTTTTTTTGTCGTGGAGAACCAGGAGTTTTCCAATGCATCGATTGGCGTTTAGTTTCGGGATCGTAAGTAAAAAACCACGATTCATCGCAAGTAATAACATTTTGTCAGAAGGTGGGATCACTTTCAATGTTTTCCAGGATGTCAGAACAAATCACTCTTCGGCATTCCTTCTGTTCAATTGTGAGACACTTTGGAACCATTTTTGAACACACTTTGTTCATGTTGAAACTTTCATGAAGAATCTGCCTAACACTTTCCTTGTCAACTCATGTTAACTCAGACACTGCTCTGATTGTTAAACGGCGATCTTGTCGAACAAGTTTACCGATTTTTTCAATGTTTGCATCAGTTTTTGCTGACAATGGTCTGCCAGTGCGAGTGTCATCACTGGTATCTTCGCGGCCATCTTTAAATCGTTTAAACCACTCAAACACTTGTGTTCGCGATAAACAATCATCGCCGTACACTTTTTGTAACATTACAAACGTTGCACTTGCAGATTTTCCTAGTTTGAAACAAAATTTGATGTTAACATGCTGTTCTTTCTGTACACTCAACATTTTCCGACGCACAGACAAAACGTCAACTACTTAAAACAGACGCCACGGGCAGACTGAGTGCAGGAGGCAGATGAAACTCGAGCAGTAGGCGGAGCGAGAGTCACGTGACAGGCCACGCGACTTTCAGCCTTATTGCATTCGTTTTATTGTTTCACCAGTACTAGTCCGGTTTTTTTCTAGCCACACCTCGTATACTTCATACCAAACTCTAGCCACCAAATTATCATTTCTCATACTGATGTTGATGATTTACATCAATTCCGAATTGAATAAAAGATCAATCATTTAATTTTGTAGCTTGATGAACACCTCCACCGTCTGATATCGGAATGGTGCTTCATGATGTAATATTTCCCTTCTAGGTCAGTACATAGAATACTTTTGTTGCTCCAGTAATGTCTACTGTAACTTTTATCAGACATCTATCTGCATACTGGGTCAGACATATTATGACGTCCACCAGATACCTACATTTGCGAAGAAGAAGCGATGCTGCTCCCACTGCTAAGAAACTATTTCTCTTGGCGCGTTAGTCTACGATTATGTTTCCATTCCCGGTTGGTTGGTTGCGCTGCGACTAATCTGAACTTTCTCCGTCAACTCAGTCGCAATGGAAGCGCCTTTTATTATTAGCATGTCTTAAGCTCATCTGAAAAAGAGCGTGTACGTGGGCTGAAAAAAAAATGTTCAAGCCTAATATTGAGACTTTGTGTACTTAGAAAATACGTTTAGTTTCTTGTGGATGTACCCAAGCTATTACCCATCTCCCTCCACAGACATTTACATTTTTGCATGTACCATTGTTCAAAACATTTGTGCATTTCACAGCGTCAAGAGGCAATTCAAGGTCACAAAATAGTCACGTGTTAATATGACACGACAAAAAGGTCTTCAGTAATATCAAGAATCTCTCTACTTGTCTGGATGTAATTATTTCGGATATTTAGTTTTCCACTGTTTTCGCGTCACATGAGTACGCAGTGAGCTCCTCTTTTGTGCCCTACCGCTATTTCCTCCTTGTTACAGGGAAGGGGCCTCGTTCAGCAAGTGCCTGATGTACAACCAGAGCGATGTGACGGACGTCGGCGGCAGCAGGGAACCTGTGAAGTGCCAGCACGGCTGGGAGTACGACGACACCTGGTTCTCCCTGACGGTGACGTCACAGATGAACTGGGTCTGCGACAACCGGCAGGCCGTCAACGACGTCTTGTTCTACTCACAGGTTATTGGAGTGGCCCTGGGGTTACTGTTTGGCTACATAGGCGACATGTGCGTAGCCATTTTTTTAAGGCTGGTTTAATCCATCATGAATCACTTAATAATTTTGATTAATTCACGAAAAGACACACTGATTATTTTCAGTATATAAGAAGTTAAATTATTTTTAGAATTTATGACTGGTTTTTCAATAGCGACAAATACGTAGTACATTCTTCACATGTCGCTACCGTTTGAGTCACTATTATAAGAGTACATTATTATTATTATTATCATATTAAAATGTAGACTTTCACGGCAGGAAATATTATGTCCATTATAATCATCCGGGCTGTTATGCCGTGGTCAGTTGATGAATTCTGTGTCAGTTCCCAACTTTTCGTCTCCGACTGCGGAAGACATCTTCAAGGGGGTCCGTAGCTCGATGGAAGGTCCAACACACCCACTGGTTCGCTACTGACTGCCGCTAAATTCCGTGTCCGCGCGCCCCCGCGCCGCGGCGTGACGTCACGTGTTTTGAAAACGTCAGTGCAATTGGCCGCTGTCCGTCGCCGTCGATCGCCGTTGCCATCACCCAGTAGTGGGCGGGTGGTACACATCTTCTTTAACAGCGGCATCCATATGCCGTTTAATTTCACGCCCTCCTCATTTCGATTGAAATGATTAGGGTGTTTAGCGATTTCGATTGCCTCCCTGTAGAGCCTTTCGTAATATCCGCTTGTGGCCGCTAGTACTTGCGTCTCCTCGAAACGAATATTGTGGTTCCCTGGCTGGAAAGCATACTCCGCAACAGCTGATCGTTCCGTTTCTCCTCTTCTACAATTGCCTTTGTGCTCTTCCAAACGTTTAGAAACAGTTCTTTTAGTGGTACCCACATAAACATCTCCACAGCTGCATGGGTTCCTATACACTCCAGCTTTTCCGATGGTTTCAAATGGTTCAAATGGCTCTGAGCACTATGGGACTCAACTGCTGAGGTCATTAGTCCCCTAGAACTTAGAACTAGTTAAACCTAACCAACCTAAGGACATCACAAACATCCATGCCCGAGGCGGGATTCGAACCTGCGACCGTAGCGGTCTTGCGGTTCCAGACTGCAGCGCCTTTAACCGCACGGCCACTTCGGCCGGCTTTCCAATGGTTTGCGAGCGTCATTGGCAGGCTTAAGGTATTCCTGTATCTTCCTGGTGGACTTGTAAATTACGGTAATATTCCGCTTCGTCAAGATCCTCCCTATTCTTTCCGTAACATTTGCAACAAACGGCAGGAAAACCTTAGATTTTGCAGTAGCCTGTACGTCACTATGATTTCTGAGTGGCTGCTTCAACGCACGTTTCATTTCGGCGGACGAATATCCGTTCTTCATTAGTGCATTGTGAAGATGTTCCATCTCAGCGTCGAGCAATTCAGGTTCACAAATATTTCTAGCTCTGTTCGCTAACGTCTTGATAACACCCCGCTTCTGTTGTGGGTGGTGGTTCGACTCCCGGTGCAAATAACAGTCCGTGTGTGTGGGTTTGCGGTACACTGAGTGGCCCAAACTACCATTTTCGTTTCTAAAAACAAGCACATCGAGGAAATGTAGTTTGCCGTCTACCTCCTCCGCCATTGTAAACTGAATTCTCGAGTTTATACTATTCAGATGTTCGTGGAACCGGCTTAGTTCCTCCCTGCCATGTCTCCAGAGCACAAACGTGTCATCCACGTATCGGAACCATACATTTGGTTTTTTGCTGGCAGTACCTAAGGCCTGTTCTTCGAATTTCTCTATAAAGAAGTTTGCAATTACGGGACTTACGGGGCTTCCCATAGCCACGCCATCCGTTTGCTCATAAAACTGTTTATTCCACTTAAAGTGGATCCCAACATGACCTGGGATCCAGAGAAAGACGACCGACCATCCATCTTGATGGAGGTCAGAAAGGAGATCTGGATGGTCACGACCAGTGGGTGTCGTGCATAGCACTGGTCGATAGCCTGATTACAAGGTTCCAGAGGCTTAAAACATTGCAGTTACTAGCATATTTGTTGTTCACTTCGCTTGAGGTGACAATTTTTAACCTTGAAATTTATACTGTTGTTACACAGTCCGTGATATTGTCACCTAATGTTAATTTAACAGTATTAATACGGTATTAATCCACTTGTGTGGTTCAGTGGCTCAGTGGTTGAGAGCTATACTACTGATCCAAAGGTCATTGGTTTGGCACCTGGTCATTCCTACAATATTTATCTGATACTTTTCACATCTGGAAGTGATTTTCGTATACGAAATATGCGTAGTTACACCGAGGTTCGAGGGTTCACGTTGAACTGTATGTCCCACTATAGCTCAGTGGGTGCGACGCATATATCTGTCTATGATATGCTCGCTCCCATTGGGGTCGATATATATAATCTACTGAAGTTTATCTACACTCATGCTCATAAATTACGGATAATTGCAGAGTGTGGTGCCACACAACGTGGCACTACATAAAACTGGCGCTAATAGCATAGGCACGTAGGGAACACACACGACACAGATTTGTAAGTCCACGGTATTGGAGATGCATTGAGAAAACCGTCCCGAAACACATGTGCTACAAAACGCCACTGTTTCCTGCGCATGTACCCCGACATCAATATGGAATATGATCACCATACGCACGTACACACGCCGCACAACGGGTTGGCATACTCTGGATCAGGTGGTCGAGCAGCTGCTGGGGTATAGCCTCCCATTCTTGCACCAGTACCTGTCGGAGCTCCTGAAGTGTCCTAGGGGTTGAAGACGTGCAGAGATACGTCGACCGAGAGCATCCCAGACGTGCTCGATGGGGTTTAGGTCTGGAGAACAGGCAGGCCACTCCATTCGTCTGATATATTCTGTTTTAAGATACTCCTCCGAGATGGCAGCTCGGTGGGGCAGTGCGTTATCATCCATCAGGAGGAAGGTGGGACCCACTGCACTCCTGAAAAGGCGGACTTACTGGTGCAAAATAATGTCCTGATACACCTGACGTGTTACATTTCCTTTGTCAAAGACAAGCAGGGGTGTGCGTGCACCAATCATAATCCCACCCTACACCATCAAACCATGACCTCCATACAGGACCCTTTCACGAATATTAAAAGGTTTGTATCTGGCTCTTGGTTCAAGACTATACCTGCACTCGTCCGTGAACATAACCTGGGACCACTGTTCCAATGACCATGTACTATGTATGTTCTTGACACCGGGCTTTACGGGATCTCATGTGACCAGGGGTCAGTGGAACGCACCTTGCAGGTCTCCAGGCGAATAAACCATGTCTGTTCAGTCGTCTGTAGACTGTGTGTCTGGAGACAACTGTTCCAGTGGCTGCGGTAGGGTCCCGAGCAAGGCTACCTGCAGTTCTCCATGGCCGTCTATGGGCACTGATGGTGAGATATCGGTCTTCTCGTGGTGTTTTACACTGTGGACTCCCCGTACTGTAGCGCCTGGACACGTTGCCTGTCTGCTGGAATCGTTGCCATAATCTTGAGATCACACGGAGGGCCCATGCTACGACCTGCTTTGTTTGACCAGCCTTCAGTCGCCCTAGTATCCTACCCCTCACAACGTCATCAATACGTGTTCTTTAAGCCATTTTCAACACACAGCCACCATTAGCACACTTACTCGCTGAACTGTACTCTGACATGCACCAACACACCTCTGCTAGTGTGGACTGTTCCCAACACCACCGTGCGACGACCATAGGTCAAATGCACCGCATGGTCATAGCCCGAGGTGATTTAAACCCACAAACCGCCCACCAGGGCGCTGTTTCACGGTGTATCAGCATTATCCTTAATTTATGAGCATGAGTGTACATAGGTGCAGCTGAGAGCAAGTGGCGATCGAGATCTATATGCCCTGGCAATGCCGGAGTGGCAGTACATTACCCTGTGTCCTTCACGTGGGAACGTGACTAGCGGTCAGGCAGACGGATCGCAATTTACTCTCTACCAGAGCCCTGAAATGGTAGATTTCAGTGTGTGACACACACATTCGCTGGTCGCACCAAGGACCAATTTGGCTCACTTATACGACAGAGCCCACAAGGATATCAAACGTCAAGGCTGGTAAACAAAAAACGAATAAATGTGCCCTGAGCAAATGGGTAGTCCAAGTCGTTTGAAGTCACACTGTCGGTATAGTAAGAACTTCACCAGAGGCTCCCCAGGCTAAGCTACTCGCAAGTGAAGTCAGTCTCAGGACGGGTCCCAAGCACCAACCAGACATGCCAGAGCTTTGACCAGAAGTGCTCACCAGACTTAAGTCCCGCACCTGAGTGTTTTGCACCTCTCCAGAATAAAATAGCGTTTTCCCGCAAAGTACATGAACGACACACCGCCTTCACCCCGTCTTGAGCCAATCACAGGACTTTATAGGCGCTAAATATCCCCTCCCACATGGCAGCACAAACTCATGTCAAACCAGGGGAAGAGTTAAGAAACGTGTGTCTCTAAAAAAAAGAAACCCCAAATTACTGGCTTTTTTAAGTTTTCACAGAGGGGGGAGAGCTGATTTTTTCTGAAGTCGTGTCTCTTGCCATGGCAACAAGTGAACAGATACAATTCAAAGTTCTTTATCTAAATCGCCTGAGCCATGGAGCTTGTTAGTCCTAGCTGTGAGGTTTAATAAGGATTCTATCTCTAAATGTTTTTCAGACACTGGAGGTTTCTTATACAACCGAGGCAGCCGAAGGAAGTGGTTATCTGGCCTATTTTGCACTATCGGCAAACACGAAAACGTGAATTTTTATTACGTGTGGCTCTGCACACAATGCCCGGTTTATGACTCCACTATGTAGACACGTTCCTTTAGACAGTAGTCCCAGCCCAGGCCTTCTGCTGGCGCCATGGCAGGTATTGTGGCATTGTTCTGCTGGAGACCTGTCTGCATGAGGAGCTGCCCTGTCTGCTCTGTACAGATGTGGGCCTGTCTGGCAAGATTTACCGAGGGATGGGCTCGCCGCCAATTGCTTTCAACTCCCAGCAAGCTGTTTGTACGAGCTACGAATCATAAAAATACCTCACGTGTTTAGCGCCCTACCAGGCTCCATCAACATCTGCTCAGGCCATTAGTTTTCTGGAGTCACACTCGAGGTCCATCAAGTTGTAACAAAATCTTTAATAATTTTCCATATGTGAAACTGTAACTTGTCCTCTCTCAAGTTCTTTCAAGTCAGCGTGTATACGGGGGGACTTACGTTACACATTATTATCGCAGATCAAGTAGCTTTTATTGAATGGTGCACTACACTTCGAAGTGATTCACATAAATAACAGTATTTTTCAACATTGTCACCAAATCTCAGCAAACAACAGTGGAAACTTTTTACCAGTCATACAGTTCCTCGGCGATAGAGATCCGCTCCTTGGTCAGGTAGTCATTCAGGGTGCACTGTGTGACCGTTCTCAGAGTTTAAAAATCTGTCCCCCACCTCCGCTCCCCCATGGAAGTCCTTTCAGCTTGCTGAAGAAATGGAAATTGTATGGTGCCGCTGAAAATTTGACCAATGCCGGACAGACATGGCTGATGCTGACCAGGATGTCTGAACTTCCCAGTCAGCGGCACCGATGTATGTGCGGCCTTGGTCAAGTTTTTAGCGGCATTTCTCAGCGGCGGACTCGACGTTGCTTGTGCCCCATATACCCCAGAATTTCGTGATGAATCTTGTGACGGTACAAACCCCGTTACTAGGTGAATATTTCCAGTATGCACGGATTGCTTTGTGGAGAGCGAGCGCGCGACATGGTGCGCGATTCGCGGAAGCGGGTGGCGCGCCCGGGCTAGATTTGCAACGGTCGCTGGGACGTCTCCACGTGGCCCGCAGCTTGGGGCATTGTTTGGTTTTTCGCGCATAACGCGAACACTATGTAACTTACGGCGAAGAGCGATGCGGCAGTGGATTGCGGTCAGCAACATGCACCTTCTGATAGATCGATCTTTATTTGAAGTCACGTGACGCAAAAGTTATAGTAACTTGAAAATTGCTTAATATCACGAATACTGAAAAAATTAATAAAAGTAGCAAATAACAACTTACAGAGATGAGCGAGCGCTCAGTAAAACATCTCGTCATAGAGGGTCGGGTGCCGTAGGCACATGTTAAGATTCATAAATAATTAGGCCCGTAAAGAGCAATAAACAAAGTTTGAGGCGAAATTGTTTATAAAATTCAATAGAAAATTCATAACGTAAAGAACGCCACTATATAATATTTTGGGTGGCATCACACATATTTTAAACTAGTTAAGTTATACACTTAACTTGCAATAGTTTTCATTGTTTGCAACTTATTATTAACATTTATCGCCCATAATTAATTAATTATTATAGACATGAAGATTTTGAGTAGCGCAATGTGTACATCGCTGTAGATTACGTCTAAAATCGGTGCTATATGCAGTTCTATGTTAAAACTTTGCAGCACAGATGTCAACAAACAAATTTGCGCTAAGTGGCGAAATTTTGCAAAAACTAAAACTTGATTTATGGGCGATAGAATAATCCTAGAAATTAATGTAACATAGTTAATGAGATGTACTTTTTAGCGCGGTGCCGATGGTGTACTTATTTCTGTCGAGGGATGTATGTATCAAAATTTGTAACCTTAACTGGTGAGATTGGTACTTGTATAACCAGGGGGGGTGCACATACGAGCCTATATAAGCGAGTGGCCATCTTGGCCAGGGGTCAGTCGTTATGGAGGGTGGGTGGCGAGCCCCAGTTGAGCGTGGCCCATGCGGTCGTTTGAGAATTCTTTTTCGCGTCGATTTATTTCGACAAAGAGTATTGTTTAATAGTGCAAGTGTGCAAGCATTTATTTGATGAACTGGAAGCGCTACGATTATTTGTGTGAGTACGATTTACGAGGTATACATCGTCATAAGTGAACATGTGGCGATCTGTGATTTCCCGCCAAAACTGTTAGATCAATGAGCACAATGGGACTTGTGGTTCTGCTCGAATTGACTGAGTAATTTCCATTTATAGCAGCCTACATTACTACTACTGGGGGCTCGGAGTCAAATTATTATTAAAGTGAAACTGTAAACCGTCTCACCAGCGTTAATTTCATTGTGTGAAAGAAAAGGACAACGCCAATAAACAGTAACTGAACTGTGTCGTGAAAAACTGATTTTGCTATAATAATCGCCTAATTTTTGTTCCCTAGCATAAACTGTACTCATGTCTGAGTGAATAATTAATTCATAAACTATAACAGTGTACCAATACACCAAGTGTGGAAAGCATCCCCTGAGACTTACCTGAGAGCCACAATTTGCAACAACGTTTTTAACCAATATTTGTATATGCACACTCGTGAGAACTCTGCAACCGCCCTTTCTCATTTACCGCCCTGTCGCAATCTGTATGCAGTTTAGGCGTTTTGCGCAAGAGATTCGTGCTGCTCCAAATAGTTGGAACTTTGGAGTCACTTCACTTCAGTCGCACGCTTTGATGCACCTTATCCGTACCGCAGCACAACTGTGTCTGCAGGAAACACGGAACATAAAACTCTCTTCTGACTGTGTGCCATTGTTGTTTTCTAAAGTCGCTATGTGCTGTCCTTACAGCTTCAAGCGCCGGAACTGCCACAATCTCGTGGTGGGTGGTGGTAGTAATGTTCTGGCTCGTCACTGCAGATTCAACTCGTGATGGGATGTTTCTCTGCTTCTTGTTCTTCTTCATCTTTTGTCAATAAGTAATAGTATTACGCTGAGGTGACAAAAGTCACGATATAGCAATATGCACGTATAGAGATGGGAGTAGTATCGCTTACACAAGGTATAAAAAGTCAGTACATTGGCGGAGCTATCATTTGTACTCTGGTGATTCATGTAAAGGTTTCCAAAGTGATTAAGGCAATGGGAATTAACAGACTTTGAACGCGGAATAGTGGTTGGAGCTAGACGCATGGGAAATCGTTTGAGAACTGAATATACAGAGAACCACAGCGTCAAAAGTATACCGAGAACACCAAATTTCAGGCACTACCTCTCACCAAGGACAACACAGTGGCCGACGGCCTTCACTTAACGACCGAGAGCAGTGGTGTTTCCGTAGAGTTGTCAGTGCTAACAGACAAGCAACACTGCGTGAAATTATCGCAGAAATCAATATGGGATGTACGACGAGCGCAACCGTTGAGACAGTGCGGTGAAATTTGGCTTTAATGGGCCAGGGCAGCAGACGACTGACTTGCGTGCCTTTGTTAGCATCACGACATCGCCTTCAGCGTCTCTCATGGGGTGGTCACATTATCGGTCGGACCCTAGGCGAGTGGGAAACCTTGGCCTGGTGAGATGAGTCCTGATCTCAGGTGGTAAATGGTGATGTTAGGGTCGAGTGTGAGCAGACCCAACGAAGCCGCGCACCCAATTTGTCAACAATGCACTTTCCAAGATGGTGGTGGCCTCACATTTGTACGAGTTGTGTTTACATGGAATGGACTGTGTTCTCTGATCCAACTGAACCGGTCATTGACTGGAAATGGTTTTGTTCGGCTTCTTGGAGACTATTTGCAGCCTTTCACGTATTTCACGTTCCGGAACAACGACGGAATACTACAGTTGTTCTCGATTGGTTTGAAGAACATTGCAGACAATTCGGACGAGTTCTCCACCCAGATAGCCGGACATGAACCCCATGGAACTTTTATGGGACATAATCGTGAGGTCAGTTTGTGCACAAAATCCTGCACCGGCAACACTTTTGCAGTTATGGATATATATATAGTGCCAGCCAGCATGGCTCAGTATTTCTACTGTTGATTTCCAACGACTTTTTGAGTAAATACCACGCCGAGTTGCTGCGCTCCACTGGGGAAAAGCATGTCTGACATGATATTAGGAGGTATCCCACGACACTTGTCACCTCAGTGTAAAAGCACTCCGTCTTCAGGCCACAAGTGGCCCATCGGGACCATCCGACCGCCATATCATCCTCAGATGAGGATGCGGAGAGGAGGGGCGTGTGGTCAGCACACCGCTCTCCCGGTCGTTATGATGGTTTTCTTTGACCGGAGCCGCTACTATTCGGTCGAGTAGCTCCTCAATTGGCATCACGAGGCTGAGTGCAACCCGAAAAATGGCAACAGCGAATGGCAGCGCGTACGGTCACCCATCCAAGTGCCGGCCACGCCCGACAGCGCTTAACTTCGGTGATCTGACGGGAACCGGTGTTTCCACTGCGGCAAGGCCGTTGCCCACCTCAGTGTAAGTGGGGCGCAATTAGGGAAAGCCACTGATATACCTGACTCAATAAAGTGCATACTGTTATGACACTACACCTGGGAACGAGCATCTTGGAAACAGTGTAGCAGGTCAGCTGTTCACATGCTGCTGTTGTGAGTATCTATGGAAAATGGATGAATGACTGTAGAACCAGGAGTAGGTGACAAGGTTTCGAATGTCCATATCTTGTCACAGAACACGGACGTTGCAATCTTGCCCATAAAGCAGAATGGAATGTGGGAGATTTGCCCATAAAGCAGAATGGGCAGCGATCTGTGGCAGATCTGAAGACAGAGCGTAATGGTGGTGCAGGCACGAGGTTTTGGAGGATACCATGTAGCGCACGTGGTTGAACATGGATTCTCTGTAGTGGGTGACCTCTGTGTGTTCCCAAGTTACTCCACCAACATCTTCAACATACCGTTCCATGGATGCAGGCTGGTGGAGGTATTACTATGCTACAGTGGACACTGATATGGGTTTTCGTGGGACCTGTGGCACTGTCGAAGGTATCGTGACATATGTGGATTGCATGTTTAGTGCTGTGGGCCACCTATATCCCTTCACGCTTATTGTGTTCCCGGACGGCAACAGCATCTTCCACCAGGATAACTGTCCATGTTACAAGGCCAATATCATACTGCAGTGGTTTCACGAGCATGATTGTGAATTCATTTTGATATCTTCGCCACAAAATTAACATCAGTTCAGTGGAAAATTTTTAGTATACAATTGGGCAAATTCATGCCATGCAGAATTGCTTATGTATGCGTTCGAGAGGGCGATCATGATAATATTCAACAGCTGGTCTTAACGCTTTGGCCCACCAGTCCAACTACAACTGTAAGCTTCATTCTGTGTTCTGCATCTTTTCTTTGAAATGAAATGAAATGTGCGTGTAACACTGTTGGCCGGAAATCCCATCCTGAGAAGTTCGGCCGCCAGAGTTCATGTACTTTTTTTTTGTTTGACGCAACTTCCGCGACTTGTGCATCACTGATGATGAAATAATTATGAGGACAATCAACGCGCACCCAGTCCCTAGTGGGAAACATCCCCGACCCGGCCAGGAATCGTCCCAGGGCCCCATGGTCGAGAGTCAGCATCGCGAAGCGCAAGACCGTGAGCTGCTGACCGTAATTGTCGAGGAGGGGTAGGGAGTAAATGGAACAGACTAACAAAGATAAAGTTTTATATTATCTCACAAATAAAAACAAAAAAATTAACTTCACAAGTGCAAATTCATTTCATATTCAATGACAAAAAATGATGACTTGTAATTCATATATACTTATAATTTGTCTTTGTACGATTATCTGGTTTCTTTCCTTATCCGCTTCCCAGTCTCTTTCTTTCCTTTGCCAAAGCGACCTTCACAGTAGCACGTGGTGTTTCCTTTGTTGTTCTGGAAGACGACCAAAATTTCTATCCAGGCTAGAGGGTGCTGTTGGTTCCAATGATCGAATGTCTGCTCCCGCAACTAACAACTCCATACTAACTTCCTTTTACAAATTACACTAGAGGTGTCTTCTGGTTGGCGACATCCGCGTACAAAATAAAAGCATTCACAGTAGACGTTACGCAAACGGGAAAGAAAAGTTTTTTCGCCACTTCATTGTGTTTCTCGCGACTGGGTAGTAGCTGTGAAGCTGGTTGACACACGCTACACCGGCCTTGTCCATGATGTTTGCCTCCAGTGTTTTTGTACTTTTCCAGAAATAAAATAAAGGAAAAAGACAGAACCTTTAGCTTCCTTGCTCTGAAGCTCGTTGGAAGACCTTCCTGTTTTTCATTTCTTCATGAGAGTTTACATGCACACTTATAACTCTGCTGCATCTAGAAGGCAAGATATGAGCAGCTACAGCCATCATACAGTCGAAAGTCGTGGAGCACATGGGAAAGCACATTCCAGCAAATCGAAAAGCTGAGCGCCCGCTGCTGTGGCCGAGCGGTTATAGGCGCTTCAGTCCGAAACCGCGCTGCTGCTACGGTCGCAGTTTCGAATCCTGCCTCGGGCATGGATGTGTGTGATGTCCTTAGGTTAGTTAGGTTTAAGTAGTTCTAAGTTCTAGGGGACTGATGATCTCAGATGTTAAGTCCCATAGTGCTCAGAGCCATCTGAACCATTTGGAAAGCTGCGCCGTTACGGGATACAGGGGCAGTCCACACGACCGACACAGGCGCCCCTTTGGCGTATGGGATTTGAACCGAAAGTGTTAACAGTCACTCGTAAACTGTCTAAGGCCTTGGCTACTCCAGTCTCTGCTCTTTTCTGTCCCAACTACAAAGTCCATCAACATATAAGTGGAATATATCCTGTAATAAGTAGCAGCGCATAATCGTGGGAGTGTATCTGTTAGCTGGACTGCCCAGGACCTCGACACGCAGGCTGAGCTGACTCTTGCCGATGACAGGTACGGCCGACGCCCCCAGCAGCTGCTCTGCCTATCAGCCCACGTGGTCAGCAGACTGCTTGTCGTCCTCGCTCCACACGTGCTGCCCCTCTTCATCCTGGCGGCATCCCTCGTGTCAGCTGCGGCTGGGCCCATGGTAGAATCGGTCTTGTCTGTCGGTGAGTGTTAAAAAAACTGACGTAGCTGTTACAGTAATCTCGGCAGCATCAGAAAATCTTTAGAAACGTTATGGCAGTTTGCTCATTCCAGAACCTGGGAAAAGTACTTCAAATGCCTGAGAAGAAATGTAACACTCTCAAGGACTATGTTTAGCGGCGCCATGGTACAGGGTGTTTCAAAAATGACCGGTATATTTGAAACGGCAATACAAACTAAACGAGCAGCGATAGAAATACACCGTTTGTTGCAATATGCTTGGAACAACAGTACATTTTCAGGCAGACAAACTTTCGAAATTACAATAGTTACAATTGTCAACAACAGATGGCGCTGCGGTCTGGGAAACTCTATAGTACGATATTTTCCACATATCCACCATGCGTAGCAATAATATGGCGTAGTCTCTGAATGAAATTACCCGAAACCTTTGACAACGTGTCTGGCGGAATGGCTTCACATGCAGACGGGATGTACTGCTTCAGCTGTGCAATTGTTTCTGGATTCTGGCGGTACACCTGGTCTTTCAAGTGTCCCCACAGAAAGAAGTCACAGGGGTTCATGTCTGGCGAATAGGGAGGCCAATCCACGCCGCCTCCTGTATGTTTCGGATAGCCCAAAGCAATCACACGATCATCGAAATATTCATTCAGGAAATTAAAGACGTCGGCCGTGCGATGTGGCCGGGCACCATCTTGCATAAACCACGAGGTGTTCGCAGTGTCGTCTAAGGCAGTTTGTACCGCCACAAATTCACGAAGAATGTCCAGATAGCGTGATGCAGTAATCGTTTCGGATCTGAAAAATGGGCCAATGATTCCTTTGGAAGAAATGGCGGCCCAGACCAGTACTTTTTGAGGATGCAGGGACGATGGGACTGCAACATGGGGCTTTTCGGTTCCCCATATGCGCCAGTTCTGTTTATTGACGAAGCCGTCCAGGTAAAAATAAGCTTCGTCAGTAAACCAAATGCTGCCCACGTGCATATCGCCGTCATCAATCCTGTGCACTATATCATTAGCGAATGTCTCTCGTGCAGCAATGGTAGTGGCGCTGAGGGGTTGCCGCGTTTGAATTTTGTATGGATAGAGGTGTTAACTCTGGCGCATGAGACGATACGTGGACGTTGGCGTCATTTGGACCGCAGCTGCAACACGGATAACGGAAACCCGAGGCCGCTGTTGGATCACCTGCTGCACTAGCTGCGCATTGCCCTCTGTGGTTGCCGTACGCGGTCGCCCTACCTTTCCAGCACGTTCATCCATCACGTTCCCAGTCCGTTGAAATTTTTCAAACAGATCCTTTATTGTATCGCTTTTCGGTCCTTTGGTTACTTTAAACCTCCGTTGAAAACTTCGTCTTGTTGCAACAACTCTGTGTTCTAGGCGATGGAATTCCAACACCAGAAAAATCCTCTGTTCTAAGGAATAAACCATGTTGTCTACAGCACACTTGCACGTTGTGAACAGCACACGCTTACAGCAGGAAGACGACGTACAGAATGGCGCACCCACAGACTGCGTTGTCTTCTATATCTTTCACATCATTTGCAGCGCCATCTGTTGTCGAAAATTGTAACTACTGTAATTTCGAAAGTTTGTCTGCCTGAAAATGTACTGTTGTCCCAAGCATATTGCAACAAACGGTGTATTTCTATCGCTGCTCGTTTAGTTTTTATTGCCGTTTCAAATATAGCGGTCATTTTTGAAACTCCCTGTATAATATGTGCGTACTAACGGCTTGTAGTATTAATGAGTCATTTGTCACGGTCTTTGTCGATAAGACAGCGCCCAGGAGGCCTATATGTGCGTCCTCAGCCTTGGCTCTGCAGGCAGTAACTGTGCTGAGTTTCGAGGTGAGTAGTGTTTGCAACATTCTTCATATGGCACAACCACGCCCCACTCACGAGAACGTACTCCTCTTGAACGGCTTCAGCCTATTGAATGGGGTGCCATTGTGGGGATGTGGGAAGCTGGATGCATGTCTTGGCGGACTGCTGCACATGTTAGGCACAATATACCGATGGGCTGTCGCTGCTTTCAGCAGTGGTCTCTGCGACATTCCCACACCTGTATACCGGGTTTTGTACATTCGTGCATGGCAGACACGCGTCAAGATCGACGCATTTTGCGAGCAGCGGCGGACCCCGGAACATCATGCAGGGCCGAAATTGTGGCACACGTTGCACATGCTGTATCATGAGGCCTCATTAGCAGCCGCCTGCTTGCAGCAGGATTAAGTTCACACGTGTCTCTGGCCACTCTTGTGTCCTGGAAGAGTTGACTGCCGAAATGATTGGCACTCTGTTGTCTTCAGTGATGAGAATGGGTTCTGTCTGCGTGTGAGTGATGAAGTGTGGCGTATACCCAGTGAGCTGCCTATTCCAGAGTGCATTCTACCACATCACACAGGTCCCATCCCAGGCTTCATGGTGTGGGGGACGTGAGTTACAACCCGCCATCACACTTGGTGCTTCTGAAGGGTGAAGTAACCAGCGCCCGCTACATCGGGCAGGCTATTATCCTTGGGCTACTGCCATTTCTACGACAGAAAGCTGATGTCCCCTTCCAACAGGACAATGCACGGCCAGATGCGGCGGCTGCGGCGCAACACGCTTCTAGTGGTGTAAAACAACTTCTCTGGCTAGCAAAATCACCAGATGTATCGCCAGTTGATCTTGTAAGGAACGTGTTGTAACTTAATCATTCTCCAGGATCTACAAGAACTATTGCCGAACTACAACAGAAGGCGCAAAATGCCTGCAGCAATCTGTCGCTGGATGCTATTCGTCACCCTTATGATCGTTTGCATGCGAGAATACACGCTTGCATTGCCGCCAGAGGGGATACACCATGTATTGATGGAAATGTATATGCACCGTTTATAGTGTTATGTGTGTTTCATTTGGTCTGAATTTGTTATCATATCATATTGTCATACACTCCTACAATGGTCAACTACCCGTCACTTGACTTGTCAATTAAATGATGTTGATAGTGATGCATTTCTTCTGGCAGCATATATTGGAGGCCGGCCGCGGTGGTCTAGCTGTTCTAGGCGCTCAGTCCGGAACCGCGGGACAGCTACGGTCGCAGGTTCGAATCCTGCCTCGGGCATGGATGTGTGTGATGTCCTTAGGTTAGTTAGGTTTAATTAGTTCTAAGTTCTAGGCGACTGATGACCTCAGAAGTTAAGTCGCATAGTGCTCAGAGCCATTTGAACCATATATTGGAAAATACTATATGAAAGAGCCTTCTACAAAGTTGTCGAGCCAGAAACTCATAAAAAATTTTAAAATATATTTGAAATTTTTCTACACACTTTTATACTTAGCAGATAATGTACTGTGACATCCATTCAAACAGCAACAAATGGCGTTGAATTGCTTTAGAGATTTCCATAACAGGTTTAAGAAGCATTTCTATCTTAGGTATAACTGCTTCAAAAAGCAGCTGTTTCTGGGGCCTCACGCCCATAAAATAACCAAAAATAGTTTTTCATCACCTAAATCCGTGTTAACATGCATGGATTTAGTTTCTACAAGATCAATGAATAAAAGAATAAAAACCTAAGAAGGAAACATAAAATACTTATTTTATCCCTGCCACTCATAAATTATTAACAAGTGAGAAAAATTTTTTGAAATGAGGTTTATATAGTAAACAAAAATGTCTACTACCACAAAATATGAAGTTTTACTCAAAGTTGCTATTTACAAACAAAATACAGACATGTCCACTGGAGTGAACACTACGCACGTGAGAACTCTTGAGTCCTCATCTGTTAATTATTTCTTTTTTTCTTGGAAACTGAATGCAATTTGGGCACAGAGGTTCCTTACATGCAATATAAACATACTTAGTTTTCCTTTTGCACATTTCATAACGACATCCATTTGCATTTTTTATGTCCAAAAGTTTCGGCCAATGATTCTGTTGCTGAAATCTCACTTGAGCTGCCGCTTTACAAACTGGTCTCTTTTTCTGGGATCTTGGTGTAGAAACAGGTCTTCCTCTCCTACCTGGTGACTGTCCGTGTTTTCCCAGGTTTATGGAGGATCGTGGCACTGACGCCTTGAAATAAAGGTGACAGATGTCATTTCTTGCCTGTCTATATTCATGTTTTCCGTGTATGTGTGAAAAATATCATCCTGCAAATTCTGCGTAAAGCACATTCGACGGTTAATCGTACATTACCCTCATATTCTGGCATATTGTAACTCATTGTATCAGGGAGTAAAGTTATTCACATTTGTATTTGACGATATCTGACTCGGGCTTTCCAAGCCTGTCCCTCGTCCTTGAAACCTGTGTCTGCAGATCAAAGCTTCCAGATGGAAAGCAGTTTCGGTGCCTTACCCGATTGCAGGCATCTTTTCGTGAAACCATTATGTGTGCGGTCGTTTAGTTGTAGATAATTATAAATACAGTACTTGTTGCGACAACATATATTAGCAAATACCCAAATAACATTGGAAATTCAGTAAAGGTCCATGCAAATACACTTGTCTTTTCATCACATTACCTTTCAAATGTAATATGTACGAAATAGTATGACTACTGTTTTGAAAAACATAAATTAAAAAAGTAAGCGGCGTTCGGCCCAGTGATTAACCGATGACGGAGCTCGAACACTAACCACATGACCACAATTATATCATGGTCAGAGTCGCAACGCACTGCTACATCACTGACGGGTAAAACATCTCTCGCCGTTTTCTCGAAATTGCCCAAGTAGTACGCCTTACTATTTACACATTATGCTCTCCTAATGGACTACTAAAAGTGTACAAAGTTTGAAGTAAATCCACGATACGAACGTCGTGCCCTCTCCTTGTAACTTTAAATACAGATTACGCCTAATATAAAAGCCAATCATGTAAATGATCAGTATGAACCTGTTGACTTCGCAGTATATCACAGATGTGACCAGTGCTATATGTCAAGAAATAAACCAAAATTCATGAAAACTGATGGCAACTGGCTGCAAACACAGTAACAGTTTCAATGTGAATAACATTTGTACTGCCAACTGCGATGAACAAATGCCCTTGGCTTAGTAAGCGCTTCTCGTTTACGGCTTTAGGCTTTCTTTAAAAGTTAGTTATTGTGAAACCACTCATACTGCTATTGTGTCTATCCCGCAAGTGAACTACTGAATCGTCTCCGAAACACCTTTAAAGTGACGTCTGTGTTATTTGATACCTAAGATTGAAAGGATTTGACGGTGCTTCCTCGTGTTTCAGGTTTGGAGCTGACTGATGTCAAGCACCGCACTGCAGTCAACCGCTACCAGTGCTTTAGTGAGGCCGTTGGAATGATGCTTGCTGGTCTCGTGTCATGGGCAGTGCCCAATTGGAACTACTTCGTCTCGATTGCTACCCTCTGTTGTTTTGCGTTATTCTTCTTCTTCAGGTAAGACACGCAAAATAAAAGATGTATGGTGATGCGTAAAGATACAATAAATATTAACACATTATATTCTGAACGGAATGAACAACGGACGACGAAAATACACAGCTTTTCTTTAGTCGGCGAGTCTTGTCTGCGGGCAGAAGTACGCCAGGAGATTATTTTTGCGAGTCAAGCGTGTAGAAAGCTGTGACGTCAAGCACTTAACGAGATACACAGCGTATCCGACTGTGTCGTATTATTGTAGAATAGAGCGTCCGTTGGTGCGTGTGTGTAATGGGACATTGCTCGCAATTAATAAAACTTTTCTCTGCATAATCTGCAGGGGCCAAAGATGTGTTGGCGTTGGGTATTCCCAAACACCTGCCACGTACGTCATCAGCCATATAATGAGAGTTACATACATGTACTAGCCAGGCTCCTGTTCAGTGTACTTTGTCAGATGAGCATTGGGTAGTTTTAGAAAAGACTGACTTAAGCTCTGGTTTCAGTTTGCCCACAGTACAACTAAAACCCGAGGCAGCTAATTCTCACACAAAAATTTTTTGTGTAATGTGATGTCTCTACACTGCTTGTGCTTGTAAATGTGTGTGTGTGTGTGTGTGTGTGTGTGTGTGTGTGTGTGTGTGTGTGTGTGTGTGAGGGGTGGGGAAGGGGGGCACTGCTTGTAAATACACTACTAGCCATTAAAATTTGCTACACCACGAAGATGACGTGCTACAAACGCGAAATTTAACCGACGGGAAGAAGACACTGTGATATGCAGTTGATTAGCTTTTCAGAGCATTCACACATGGTTGGCGCCAGTGGCGACACCTACAACATTCTGACATGAGGAAAGTTTCCAACCGATTTCTCATACACAAACAGCGGTTGACCGGCGTTGCCTGGTGAAACGTTGTTGTGATGCCTCGTGTAAGGAGGAGAAATGCGTACCATCACGATTCCGACTTTGATAAACGTCGGGTTGTAGCGTATCGCGTTTGCGGTTTATCGTATCGCGACATCGCTGCTCACGTTGGTCGAAATCCAATGACTGTTAGTAGAATATGGAATTGGTAGGTTCAGGAGGGTAATACGGAACGCCGTGCTGGATCCCAACGGCCTCGTATCACTAGCAGTCGAGATGACAGGCATCTTATCCGCATTGCTGTAACGGATCGTGCAGCCACGTCTCGATCCCTGAGTCAACAGATGGGGACGTTCGCAAGACAACAACCATCTGCACGAACAGTTCGACGACGTTTGGAGCAGCATGGACTATCAGCTCGGAGACCATGGATACGGCTACCCTTGACGCTGCACGACAGACAGGAGCGCCCGCGATGGTGTACTCAACGACGAACCTGGGTGCACGAATGGCAAAACGTCACTTTTTCGGATGAATCCAGGTTCTGTTTACAGCATCATGATGGTCGCATCCATGTTTGGCGACATCGCGGTAAACGCACATTGGAAGCGTGTATTCGTCATCGCCATACTGGCGTATCACTCGACGTGATGGTATGCGGTGCCATTGGTTACACGTCTCGGTAACCTCTTATTCGCACTGACGGCACCTTGAACAGTGGAAGTTACATTTCAGATGTGTTACGGTTCAAAAAATGGTTCAAATGGCTCTGAGCACTATGGGACTTAACATCTGTGGTCATCAGTCCCCTAGAACTTAGAACTACTTAAACCTAACTAACCTAAGGACATCACACACAACCATGCCCGAGGCAGGATTCGAACCTGCGACCGTAGCAGTCGCGCGGTTCCGGACTGCGCGCCTAGAACCGCTAGACCATCGCGGCCGGCAGATGTGTTACGACCTGTGGCTCCACCCTTCATTCGATCCCTGCGAAACCCTACATTTCAGCAGGATAATGCACGACCGCATGTTGCAGGTCCTGTACGGGCCTTTCTGAATACCGAAAAAGTTCGACTGCTGCCCTGGCCAGCACGTTCTCCAGATCTCTCTCCAATTGAAAACGTCTGGTCAATGGTGGCCGAGCAACTGGCTCGCCACAGTACGCCAGTCACTACTCTTGATGAACTGTGGTATCGTGTTGAAGCTGCATGGGCAGCTGTATCTGCACCCGCCACCCAAGCTCTGTTTGACTCAATGCCCAGGCGTATCAAGGCCGTTATTACGGCCAGAGGTAGTTGTTCTGGGTCTGTTTTCTCAGGATCTATGCACCCAAATTGCGTGAAAATGTAATCACATGTCAGTTTTAGTATAGTATATTTTTCCAATGAATACCAGTTTGTCATCTGCATTTCTTCTTGGTGAAGCAATTTTAATGGCCAGTAGTGTAGAATTAACTTCCACTTACTAAACTCACCATTTCTCCAACCAAGACCCGACAGTTTTCAATGCTGTCTGTAGGCTGAGACAGTGTTTGATGATTCCCAGTATTGTGCCAGGATAGCTGTGTGCCGCGCGGGTTATCCGCACGGTCTTGGGCGCATTGCCATGGTTCGCGCGGCTCCTCCCGTCGGAGGTTCGAGTCCTCCCTCGGGCATGGGTGTGCGTGTCGCCATCAGCGTATGTTAGTTTAAGTTAGATTAAGTAGTGTGTAAGTCTAGGGACTGATGACCTCAGACGTTTGGTCCCATAGGAACTTACCACCACCACCATCAGCTATGTCATTGGGGTGGATGTCTACCATCACGGGGCTATGGGGGCTTCGCTCGTAGGATTCCAGCACGCTTCCCTGAGGTGTTCCCGCCTATTTACCATATACTGCTGACTGTTCGCCCCTATTCTCTTGAAGCTTTTGTCAGTGACGCATGAGTTAGTGACATGTATGTACCCGTGCGGTATTATAGTGCCGTTCAGTTTTTACTCAACAGCACTGCTGAAAGAGTCCAATAGGGTGATGATTCTGTAATTTTGTGGGAGGGAGTTGTCTTTCCCTGCCTTCCTGAACATCAGGAGCTTGGCTACATTCCAACGTACAAGGAAATTGTGGTGTTTGAGGATAGCAGTCTTCATGTCTGTAAAATATTCTAATGTTGTGTGAATAAGCTGGGTTATGAATGCCGTCTGGACCAGTTTCTTTCCTAGGATGGGATACTTGATGGTTACCATGATACGCCTGGTTTTGGGTGACCCTATGCTGGCGAACTGCGAACATCATGTTTCTCGCAGATATATTTGGTTACGTAGACATATGCACAGTATGTATAATATCTATTTGTAAGCGGGTGCTTTCCGAGAATATTTGTTATTAGAATTTAGATAGCTTCTCAGTTTGTGCGGAAAAGGTAAGAAAAAAAGAATAGTTTCGCAGTTTGTGCGAAAAAGGTAAGAAAAAAGCCTCAGAGTAGTGGTTTCTTTTCGATACTAAAGCGTAGACCAGTGATGTGCTTTATAGTCAATCCCAGAGATGTTGTTCAACGTAAATTGATAATTTGTAGTCTCTGATTTAGTGTGCACTCTCAGAGTAGTGGTTTCTTTTCGATACTAAAGCGTAGACCAGTGATGTGCTTTATAGTCAATCCCAGAGATGTTGTTCAACGTAAATTGATAATTTGTAGTCTCTGATTTAGTGTGCACTGATTTACGACGTTTCCCTTCTCTGAATAAAATTTACAATATTTGAATCTTCGTCAAGTATTTTATGTTTGAGGTTTTCCTGTAGTATGCAGTTGACTAGTCCTAGCTTATGCTCTTTGGTTTTATGTATCTCATAATTTATAAAAACGCCTTTATTTAACTTCTTTCGGTTTTTTTTTCCTCAAAGATAAAAACTAGAAATATGCAGAAATATTTTATTCGTATCATTTAACTTCTTCACGTTTCCAAGATAAAATATTATTTTTCAGATTTGCAGTATCATAAACTCAGGCACAACGTATAGCTTTTGTGTCCCATGTTGGTTCATACGACAAATAAGCTTACACAACGAAATGCAAATGGGAAGTGAACATTGTAAAAGTTTGATTCATACATTTTTTCATGTCTTTCTTTTTACAACTACGATAATAGTGGTCGAAAATAATATCTTCCAGCGATCGCTGGTTTTCGCGAAAGGTGTCACTCCAGTCCCAGTTCTTTCAGCATGGAACATAAAATACTAACATTTTATAATTATTTCGCAGAACTGCAACGGTTTAAAACGCTTTAATTATATTGTAAAAGAAATATTTACCTTATAGACAGCAGTGTGATCGAAACACAGTCACATTACATAGTCCATTTGATTTCAAGTATAGTTTGTGTGATGTCAACGTGGCGTGCCTAGGCAACAAGTGTAGTAGTTGTGTCTGATGGGTCAAAACTGCCCTGGAAGAGTGTTCCGCCGGGTTCAAGAAGACTGGGATTCTATCTCCACTTACTGGTTCACCGTCCCGCCAGATTAAACACACTTCGGCAGGTGGCGTCCAACCCAGTGAGTGTCTGACCCCATTGTTCCACACGTCAATTCACACTGGGGCGTTTAGCGATAAGGTTTCCAGCAGCAATGGCACGCGCCGCTATATCGAGTACTCTATTTTTTATTGGCCTTGACAGGTGCAGACACTGATCTCTCAAGTTCTGTCACCTCTATTCCACTGTCTTGGGTGGCCGTTTCTCGATCGGTTCTGTCAATCTGTCGATCGGTACGACAGACGAAACATCTGATTATCTTAAACTGTCTGCGAGGTTCCGATAGCGTATGAATCACTAACTAGTGCGTTGCGTGTGTTCTTCTGATTGCTGAACATGATCGCTTCGAACCTCTTATGAAATATCACATTGGCATTCTGAAACAGGACCTATGTTTCCCTGCTAGAATGTTGTCCATCGATCCGTGTGAAGAGCGTTTTGACGAGTGTTTTGCTTGATAGCCACCCTTTACTAAGCTCAGTCACAAGCAGCTGTGTGATGAGAGAAGCTACTCTAATGACGATCTTCTTCATTCTGAGACTAGGAAAAACGTCTTCAACAAGGGATCCGTATCTATAAAGTGATGAAGAACCCAACATAGAGATTATCTGATTTGCTACAGCTGCATGTCAAGTTCGATCACATTTTCAGAATAAACGAGTGGTAATTCCTGTAGGTCATCGTCTTCTTTGAACATAATCAGTATCATTCAGCATATCCTGATATACTTCAGAGTGATTCATATGTGCCAGGAATGATCTTGAAATAACTTCCACCCATTCCAGCATAACTCCCCAAGGGATGTGGTCGGTATGTCTCAGAGAGACTCGAATTTATCGTTGGCTGGTGAAAGGCATTATGGATATACGTTAACACAAGGATTACAGAACATGTCACCAACGCTACTACCCATAGTCATGTCTAATTTAGCTATCTTCAATTCCTACAGTACAATACAACTTGAGAGTCCTGTCTTTCATACTGTGTGCTAAACCTCAACGAAATTCTAATTGATGAGTAAGTAATAAACTAGAAATGAACACGAAAAAAAAACATCACTAATTTCAACTTAAAAAGGAAATATAACACTTTAAAAAGACATGTACACATAGATTACGCTACGAGCATAAAATCTTTTAGATTGACCGTAAGCTGGAGTGGTAAATTCACTCGAAGATACTAGCAAACAGAATACAGACACGGTGATAAGCAGTAAACCCAAGTTCGAGTCCTGGAAGATTTTCATTTGTCGCCACATAGTCATTAAATTGCATGTTCTGCGAATCAGAAATGTTCAGTCTCAGATATTTTCACCTCATTGTACTGACACTGGTTTCTTCCTCAACGATTTATTCATCTAATTTCAATGAATTTAATTAATTTAAGAGAGAGTAGCATCTTATTATTGTGGAGTTCTGTGACCAGTGTGTAGTATGCAATGCCCTGTGGACACACAAGAACTCCATACGCTCTCAGTCCTGAAAGATGGAATCCTTCTTTTCAGGATTAAAGGTATAAAATAAGAACACAATTTTGATATTATGTAAGTATAACAACAATACAAAAGTGACCTCTGTAATGATTACTTCAAAATGTTGGGTTCTCTAATGTGTCTTGTGAGTACCAGTTGATAAAGAATATTGAGGAAAATTTTAGAAACTATCACGCCAACAGCTCTGTCCATCACAATAGGACAAGAGCCACAATGAACCTTCAAAATTTTCAGATGACAGTTGTAAAGCATTTGTTAAATAATTCATACCATACCATAATGAATTATTTAGACAACATAGTGCAACCACTTGTAAAAATGTAACATGAATTTATAATACAACACCTACTTCATTCTACAATATACTTTCTATAATGCACACTCTCACTGGAGAATGTGACATGATAGGTCTGTCTTGTAATAGTAATAATCTTTCATCCTCCCCATAGTGAGAGGACAGCTGAATGGTTTTAACAACGGAGTATCCAGTCGACTGCTTTTTGTTGAATCGTTTTTTTTTTTAATCAAGTGAAACAACCAAATTAAACTAGTCTCTGTGGCCGTGTCAGCTATATCAGTACTTTCACTCTCTCTCCATGTCTGAGTTATTTAAATTCACGTGAGACAATCGATTAACACAAATCTCAAACGACTACATCAGCCATATTAACGTTTTTACTCAGTCTCTAGGTTTAAGAGATTTCATGTGCATACTTTATCAGTATTTTCAATGATTCATGAGTCATCACTAGTCTTGCCAAATATTTCAGAGACAAATATCGCACCTTATTTCAAGAATAGGCAATAAAAAGTATATGTCTAAAAATGAGGTATTTTCAAAATCTATGTCTTTATTTACTTACATACCTAATTTTCGTTTTTATTGCATTAACCATGGATATTTTTGTTGGTTTTAAACGGTTAACGACTGGTGATACATTATACATTTGTATTGAAACAAATTAACAATAACTTTTTTATTTAAATTTATTGAAACTCTCTCTGTCTCTCTCTCTCTCTCTCTCTCTCTCTCTCTCCCTCTCTCTGTTTCCGCTGGTTTGCACCAATCACCAATCACCCTTTTTCGGTGAACGCTAAGGTGATGTGAACATAAAGCATATAAGAAACAATTTTGTAAATTGTTTGTTACGTAACCACTTGTTTTCGAAACATATATAGACTCTCGTCTGAGGCTTTTTTTGCGAGAAATATTTTTTAAAATTTCTTCGAATTTTTTAATTAATATAGATTCACAATGTGAATTATCTGTGCAGATACTTTAAATGGTATTGAGTTTGTCTTGAGGATCATTTTCTACCCAGTCATATGGTTTATTTCATCCCCATGCCACTGAGCACTGCGGAATTCTGATCCAAACACAAAACTCACGCCTCTTTGTAAACATTGATGAAGAGCCAAACTAATAGTTACTTAATGGTACCCAATAAAAAGCAAATACTGGAACGGCAATAACGTTGACGACAGACGATAATAGAGTGCAGTCAACAATAAAGGCTTAACAATGGCAAAACGATAGAATGTTCGCGTTCAATAGGAATGCATCGTTTTCCAACAACCGACTGATTTGATTCCTTTTATTCAATTGTTCCTGTCAGTAATTCATGAGCTCAACATAAAGTTTGTTACTGACGAATGTCTACAGAGTTTTTCAGAGTTACAAAGATTGAAGTCCATAGGAATCATGTTATTTGTCAGTTGAATGAGAGTATATATACACAGGGTGGTCCATTGATATATATATATATATATATATATATATATATATATGCATGTATACAGAGTGGTCCATTGATAGTGACCAGGCCAAATATCTCACAAAATAAGCGTCAAACGAAAAAACTACAAAGAACGAAACTTGTCTAGCTTGAAGAGGGAAACCACATGGCGCTATGGTTGGCCCGCTAGATGGCGCTGCCATAGGTAAAACGCATATCAACTGCGTTTTTTAAAATAGGAACTCCCAATTATTTATTACATATTCGTGTAGTACGCAAAGAAATATTAATGTGTCAGTTGGACCACTTTTTTAGCATTGTGATAGATAGCGCTGTAATAGTCACAAACATATGGCTCACAATTTAGACGAACAGTTGGTATCAGGTAGGTTTTTTAAGTTAAAATACACGTAGGTACGTTTGGACATTTTATTTCGGTTGTTCCAACGTGGTACATGTACCTTTGTGAACTTATCATTTCTGAGAACGCATCCTGTTGGAGCGTGATTACCTGTAAAAGCCACATTAATGCAATAAATGCTCAAAATAATGTCCGTCAACCTCAATGCATTTGGCAATACGTGTAACGACATTCCGCTCAACAGCGAGTAGTTCGCCTTCCGTAATGTTCGCACATGCATTGACATTGCGCTGACGCATGTTGTCAGGCGTTGTCGGTGGTTCACAATGGCAAATATCCTTCAACTTTCCCCACAGAAAAACGTCAGATTCGGTGAACGTGCGGGCCATGGTATGGTGCTTCGACGACCAATCCACCTGTCATGAAATGTGCTATTCAATACCGCTTCAACCGCACGCGAGCTATGTGCCTGACATCCATCATGTTGGATGTACATCGCCATTCTGTCATGCAGTGAAACATCTTGTAGTAACATCGGTAGTCCATTACATAGGAAATCAGCATTCGTTGCACCATTTAGATTGTCTTCCATAAAATGGGGGCCAATTATCCTTCCTCCCATAACGCCGCACCATACACTGACCCGCCAAGGTCGCTGTCATCGTTGATTTTCTGTTGCCCAATAGTGCATATTACGATTTACGTTACCACTGTTGGTGAATGACGCTTCGTTGCTAAATAGAAGGCGTGCAAAAAATCTGTCATCGTCCCGTAATTTCTCTTGTGCCCAGTGGCAGAACTGTACACGACGTTCAAAGTCGTCGCCATGGAATTCCTGGTGAAATCGATGTTGATGTAGCATTGTCAACACCGACGTGTTTGAGATTCCCGATTCTCGCGCAATTTATCTGCTACTGATGTGCAGATTAGCCGTGACAGCAGCTAAAACACCTACTTGGGCATCATCATTTGTTGCAGGTCGTGGTTGACGTTTCACATGTGGCTGAACGCTTCCAGCTTCCTTAAATAACGGAACTATTCGGCGAACGGTCCGGACACTTGGATGATGTCGTCCAGGATACCGAGCAACATACATAGCTCACGCCCGTTGGACATTTTGATCACAATAGCTATACATCAACACGATATCGACCTTTTCCGCAATTGGTAAACGGTCCATTGTAACACGGGTAATGTATCACGAAGCAAATACCGTCCGCACTGGCGGAATGTTACGTGATACCACGTAGTTATACGTTTGCGACAATTACAGCGCCATCTATCACAAAGCGAAAAAAGTGGTCCAACTGAAACATTCATATTTCTTTATGTACTACACGAATATGTAATAAAAATGGGGGTTCCTATTTTTAAAAAAACGCAGTTGATATCCGTTCGACCTACGGCAGCGCCATCTATCGGGCCAACCATAGCGGCATCTGGTTTCCCCCTTCAAGCTAGACGAGTTTGGTTGTTTGTGGTTTTCTCGTTTGACGCTTATTTCGTGAGATATTTGGCCCGGTCTTTATCAGTGGACCACCATATATATATATATATATATATATGTGTGTGTGTGTGTGTGTGTGTGTGTGTGTGTGTGTGTGTGTGTGTGTAGAGATGAGATATGAACAAATAACAGAACATTAGTTTCCATATTAAGCTCACTTTGTTTCGTGTATGAACATACTAAAATACTAAAGACCATTGTACACAATCGATAAATTATCGTTAAGCCCGAAATGTAACCGTTCAAATGTCCAAATGTATAAGTTAAGTTTTCATTCGGTTTTCTCTTTATATTAAGCTAGCAGCTCTAATATTGTTGTAAAGCTGATAAGTGGACCAATATTCTACTACAACTACAACGACTACTGTGATTAGTACTTACAGGAGACTTGTATTTTTTTGGTGACAGTTGGTTCCCCGAGTCTCCACGCTGGCTGGCGTGCAGGGGTCGCGAGCAGGAGGCGCTGGCTGTTCTGCGTCGCATAGCAGCCACCAACGGCTCCACGGTGCCGCCGTTCGCCTTGCAGGTGATCCAGACCGTGGGCAACAGCAAGACAGACAGGAGGGGCTTCCTCTGCATCTTTTCCAGCTGGAACGTCTTCAGGAACACAGTAATCCTCATCGTTGCCAGGTGCTTACCAAATAACTTTCTGACTCCTCTATTCTACTAAAACCTAGCAGCTAATGACTAGCACACATTATCTGCAGTCTTTCCAATTTGCTGCTTCAAGGGGAGTGCTGTGGTGTCCTGAAACACATGAAACCTTCCTCATTTCCTTGCAATCAAAAATGACTGAAAACTTTTGTGTCACCGGGTGACAACTTCCAACTCCAGTGCTGCATGTGGGATGTTTCTTCCTGTACTGTGGCGGGCGTGGAATTAGGAACGTCAAGAGCTAACTGCACATCATTTATTGATTGATGCCTCCGTACAGCAGTACGGTTGGCAATGCCGTGGTGCGACCACTGTCGCACAGACAGTGTGTAGCGCAGCAGACGACTGCGCCGGCGGCCTTGCTCAGTATATAAGAGCTGTGCCAGCTTATAACTAGTTATACTTTACATGTCTGTAACATTTTAACTGCGACACGTATGCCTAAGATTCCGCTATAAGTGGAAACAAAGTATCGAATCCAAGGATCAGCAGTTACCGGTATAACACGGATAGTTACAACCTGATCGCTATCGCATGAGTGTTTCCTACAACGTACAACAACTATCGAAATGTAAAAAAATGGTAATAGCCTAAATTAAAATCTCTCTCTAGTTAGTCGTAATTCAGAATGCTAAAATATGATCTGAAAGAATTTAATGAATCTGAACTGAAGAATAAAATGGTCGCCAGCACCAAAAACGAGCGAAAGTTAATTTTAGTAAATGACTGTAATGACTTCGACACGATGTGAATATCGTGTGGCAAAGACGAAGCAGTACCTCGACAAAATCCACGAGCGCTTGCTTACATGTAAAAGACACGTGTGACATGAAGACAAAAGACGTTAATATGGAATGCAATGACCTCAGTTACCATAATGATCACGAACCATAACTAATGACTAGCTACTCTTTATGGAAACTATACTGTATTATGTAACTGTTACATTACGATAACACTGTCTGAAAAAATGCTTAATCGTGACAAAAACTGATTATTATTCTTTCCTTGTTATTATGCACCTGACTGCTTTTCAAATAGATGCCGCAAAAACTTTCATTCACTGCAACAACTATTTTTCACTACCAATGTGTGTAACCTACGAACATTAATATCATTTACAAAACACAACACACAATTTTAAAACTACTTTGACCACATGAAAGCCAGCATACTTCTATCATAGAATACGAATTTAATTTTAAATCACTTTTAATTTGAGCTGACTGTCTGCAGTAGTAGTGCAATAGTATATTAGAAGCTGTAGTTACTACTGCCTTTTATAACAAGTTGAAAATGAACTACAAATTCGTTTACAGTTGGCTTATTTTGACCATTTGTTTCACTTGCGACTTTCTCGGAATTTACGGTGAAAGCATAGCATCTTGCTGATGGTTAATGTGTCGCGTAAGTAAAGTTCATCCAGACAAATTTGTTCTTTGACTAAACACAGTAAAATGTTCCCAAAAGTTACTAAGATTACACAACTACAATATACTGGCAGGATCTTACTTTGCGATGCATTGCTTGTGTCTCGAAGTAGTGCTTATCATGAGATCTATTATTGGCAACAGGCTCTTCTTGATTATCGAGTAGCTTTAATTAATTTCGGCCACGCAATATTCTTCATTACTTCCAAAATCTTCTTGCGACTATGTGCTTTGCCCACATACTTGCAGATACGCTTATAATTTGCATGGCCACACATTACAACATTTTTACGCAGAACACTCTGGTATTTACACACCAACACATGCGTCTGTTCCACACTACAGATGCTTTGCAACTAATTCTCTGCCTTCAACTCTACGACTGCACGCACTCTCGCCAACGATGTTATTTTTACACTGAAGATATTCTCTATGGTTTATTCAATAAAAACTTCCCTGACGTGGCCAACGTATTTACTACAGTGATTTGACATGAATAATTCTCACTTGTCCTATCAAAGTACATTACATTTGGGTCTAGTGAAGCAGGAAGCAGGGGATACAACCCGTCGGCTGTGACCAATGACGTCAGAATTGGCCAGAGAGCATGTATTACACAGATGAAAGAGCTGACAAGACTGTTCAGAAACAAAGGAATACGACAGACGAGTAATATAGTTGACATATATCAAGGCAAGTAGTATTTTCACGTTAAGGATATCGCGTGTTTGTATCGTATTATTTCTGTGGAAAATGAAGGGGAAAAATGGATGGAAATACTGGTCGCATAGAATTCGTACCTCACGTCACATATATATGGGTTGTATCTCGAACCTCATTCGAATTGTATTGGTTAACTGCAGTACCGGATACAAGTTTAGCGTACGTCGATTTCTTCGTTTTCATTAGCATTAATTATGTTGATCAGTTGAACTATATTGGTCAACTGAAGCACGGGATACAAATTTTACATGTGTTGTTTCTTTCGCCTCCGCTATCACTAACAGTCTGTCGTTACGTAGATATGAGTTCTACCGATGGCAGAACGAGCTACGTCCATAATATTTGTACCCCGTACTTCCGTTGACCTATATATACGTACACTGCTAACGAAAACGTGGAAATGGACGTACGTTACATTTGCAGCCTGTACCTCAGTTGAACTACACGAAGAGGCAATAAGACGACACACACACAATTTGTATCCCGTACTTCACTATGAGGTACAGTTTTTTTTCGCCTTTGATGCTAATAGTATCGACTGAAAGTTACAGTTTTGATATTCAGCAGTGACAATAGTATCCCATTCTTTAGTTGAGCTGTATAGCTATACACAACATTTGTATCCTGCTCTTCCAGTTGACATACATAGGTAAACCTCATCAGTGCTACATACGTCGTTCTTTTCGAATAGGTAGTGTCAGTGTAAAGGTCAACTGAAGGACGGGATACAAATTTTAGTTGTGTCGGGCCTTTCGCCTTTAATATTGCTAGCACAGATCCGGAAAAATCTGTACTGATACAAGTGCTGGGAAACGAAAGAAAAGCGACAGCTGCGAAATTTCCATTACGTAGTGGAGTACACGAAAACATACGTAATGGCGCAATAAAAGAATGAAATAACTCAAAACAGTCAAATGCAGTAAAAGAAAGAAATAGAAAACTGAACTTACCAGACGGGAACTTCTTAAAAGAACCGAAGCTCGGCTCGCCTCAAAAAACGTCAACAAAAATAAAAAATAAAAATGGTTCAAATGGCTCTGAGCACTCTGGGCCTCAACTGCTAAGGTCATTAGTCCCCTAGAACTTAGAACTAGTTAATCCTAGCTAACCTAAGGACATCACACACATCCATGCCCGAGGCGGGATTCGAACCTGCGACCGTAGCGGTGACGCGGATCCAGACTGCAGCGCCAGTACCGCGCGGCCACTTCGGCCGGCAACAAAAATCACATACCCACATATACAACAAGCAAAACATTACGAAAACACTCACAGACACACACACACACACACACACACACACACACACACACATTCACCCCACCCCCATCCTAATGTGAAATTAGCTAACATACGGGTTCCGGTACTACTTTAAACACCACATCGTCACATTCTTGACCTGAATCTACAGCCGCCCCCCCCCCCCCAAACCCATAATCCGACCAGAGGTTCCCCCCTGTTGTACTTCCTTTTGCCAAAATGCGACTCGTCATTTTCGACCATAACACACGGCCCCCTATATCTCGCGTATTCCCTGCAAAAAGAGTACCAATCCACAACTGTACGCTTACTCACACAACATTCATGGACACACAGCCACACAGGATATCTCAAACACCATCAGTACGTGATTTTCATAATGTCTCTCAAGGCGAGCTTAGATTTTTCTAACCACGTCCCTCGTCTAATGGACCGCCACAACCGATCTTTCCTGTAGCGCCATACGAATAAGTCGTGAGTACGGCGACGAGATAGACTTGTGAGGCGCATATGTTCGCCGCACTCACGACATCGAACATACTCGGCAATGAGACCACACATTTGTAAAAAACAAATCGTGGCCAACATGTCTACGCCCATAGGTTCTCTCAAATCATCTATGTTCATCGGAACGGATAAATCAATAACTACTAACGAAAATGAGATACTAAAAATTGTCCTAAAATGAGAAACTAAAATTCCAAATTACCTCAATATCACTAAGAATGAAATTAAGTACGGAATGAACTGCAAACAAACAATTATTTAAATAAATGCACACCAAGAATATTTTGAGCAATATGTAGCGATCTCTTTTAAAATCACATTCAATTATTTTAATGTACAGTGATAGCGCTTATCCGGAACACAGAACTGTTTCATTATCTATGGCCGAAAGTTAAGACATTATTATCTACGAATAATGTAAGACGTTATGGGAGCCTTTATATTTAATGAAGTAACAGCTTTTTCATGAGATGAGAAAACATTTTATTTTCCAAGCACAGATCAAAAACTCACAAGAATAAACAACTCGTAACCAAGCCGACTACGGCAAAGATAAATATCTATCAGCTGCAGCTTTCACCCGCTGTTTTTGGCGCAGTGGATAAATGACGTCGCCACAACGTCATTGGTCAAAGCCGACGGGTTGTATCCCCTGCTTCACTAGACCCTTACATTTTCATAAACAGTAATTACTGACAAAATTCATCAAGACATGTATTTACAAAAAACGGTTATGAACTCGAGAAATCAAGTAGCTGAAATATACGTGAGGTAACGATTCAAATGTTTCTGAGCACTATGGGATTTAATATCTGAGGTCATCAGTCCCTTGGAACTTAGAACTACTCAAATCTAACCAACATAAGGACATCACACACATCGATGCCCGAGGCAGGATTCGAACCTGCAACCGTAGCGGTCGTGCGGTTCCAAACTGAAGTCACACCCTCGGGGAGTCCATCCATCCGTGGCTGCAGAGGCGTAGCATCACCTGTATCGCGACGCTCCTTCCGGCCAACTTTCGCGCCATTGTTACCCAAACAAGGGAAACACCTGTCACCCTCCTATCTCCTTTACACCAGTCTATTTCTCGATCTTGGTAGATACACAGAAGTGGAAACGTCATACTCCTTGCCATCCCACTTCTTCCTTCTTCCTCCCCACTCCCCTCTCCTTCGCCCCCCCTCCCCCCCCCCACCTTCCCCCTTAGCAGTTAGAGATCGAAACCTGTACAGTTGGTAAAGACTGGCGTGTCGCGAAAGGTTCGAGTAAGATCAATGTGGGCAACTGTGTTACGAGTAGGATGCTGCAACTTTTACTTGCTGCTGGCCCTGGTAACGGGCATAAATCTCCTTTTCGTTTTCCCTTCCTGGATGAAAGAAATGGTTTCCGTAAAATTACGCACTCATGCTCCATTTTTATCTCCTACAGCTTCCTCAAATGGTGATGATATCTTCCGGTTCAGCTATCTAGTATGCCAAGAACTTCATGCACTCGTGTGCCTTCGAAATGTACGCCGCTTCTGCGTAAGGTACCACAGTATCCAAGTAATTATTGTGACATTATTACTCAGCATCTTCCCTATCGTTATGTCAGGTCCATAGAACAATAAGAAATTTGTCATGTTCTGCAGTTTACTTGTTGGTGTTCAACGCTTGTCCATAATTGATGCCGTTCGTAATTAATGACCAAGATGTTTTATTAATTCGAACTTGAATATAGTACCTTAGTCCGTAACTAACGTCTCCGCAACAGAATACTCTGATGACAGCAGTCGGCCTGACGTATGCATGGTACACAGTTCGTCACATACTGCAACACGTCCTATCTGTGTGTCCACCACCAGTAGTGTTGGGCTATACGTCACCTTGTTGTTGTACAGACTCAGCGTCCGGCCATCACAAAATTATGCGCTTCCTTTATACACTTCATTCCACGCGTGACTGGTACCACAATACAAGGTCCGAGTTTTGTTTCTTTACATACGACTTTTCACGCCCAGTGTACAGTGGTTGCGCTGCAAATAGCTGGCTGTCCACTTCAGCAGCTTGTGCCTTTTGCCATTCTGCAAAAGTGATACCCACACATCGTTCATACATACCTTCCTACTAAGACTACTGGAATTTTCATGTGCCTTAACACGTCGATGAGTCACCTGAAAATGAAGTTGCAAGACGGGTGTTTAGTCTTTTCTTAACTATCGCTTCCTGACCAACTCTCAGGTAAATAATTTCTTACTTCCATAACTCTGGAAGCGTTGGAATTCTCGTCGTACTGCGAGTGTTTATGCCAAAGCGTGCTGTACAAATGTATTGGGAGAGGTTGCACGGTTACGGGCTGGAATTACGGGTAGGTAACAGTTAAGAAACTTAGATATATTCTTCAACACAAATGAAATTTGAGGCAGTGTTTCAATTATGGGAGCCACTAATCCACAATGCTGCGTTGTCAATGAAAGTACCCTGTTGCGCACCCGAAAATATTTGAACTGAAAAAGTTTTAAAGAAACAGACAAGTTCGCTTATTGCATTTTAAAATGGAATGACAAGATGGAAGCAGATAAAGCTGCCTACCTTGCATTTGTAGGAAACAAAGAAAAGGCTCGAATTTCAAATGCACTAGGGGGTAAACAACATGCAGAGGGAATAAAGTAGCCGTGAGAATTCTAGAGATTCCTTTCAGGACCTCCATAGACCGTAGCACTCACAACCTTTTCGTCCGCCCCGGTAGCTGAGTGGTCAGCGTGACAGACTGTCAATCCTAAGGGCCCGGGTTCGATTCCCGGGTGGGTCGGAAATTTTCTCCGTTCAGGGACTGGGTGTTGAGTTGTCATAATCATCATCATTTCATCCCCATCGACGCGCAGGTCGCCGAAGCGGCGTCAAATCGAAAGACCTGCACCAGGCGAACGGTCTACCCGACGGGAGGACCTAGCCACACGACATTTCCATTTTACCACCTTTTCGACAGCAACTCGTAGGATCGACGCCAGGCGCGCGTGGCATAAACTCTGACGTCCGTCTATAGCATATTCTCATGATGTGATGAAATTAAAAGCAAAGCTGAATTCTACAAGTCTAACTGAAAAGGTATGGAGGTTAGCAAGCTGTTCGTAGCACGGCTGCACTCCGTCACGCCAACGTTCCCATTAACACAGGACGAATAAGCCATGAGAAACGAACGAGGATGGAATGAGGCATGACTGAGCAACGAATGAGATGGAGTACTCTGTCTTCATCCATTTTATAACCTTGCTAGTGTGCCTCCACACCTAAAAGCACCCCAGCACCTCTTTACTCACACGAAGTGTTGAAAGCTATTGACAAGGGATTTCAAGTCGATTCCGTATTTCTAGTTTTCCAGAAGGCTTCTGACACTGTAGCTCACAAGCGGCTTGTAATCAAACTGCGTGCTTATGGAATACCGTCTCAGTTCTGTGACTGCATTCGTGATTTCCTGTCCGAGAGGTCGCAGTTTAGTAATAACTAAGTCATCGATTTCTGACGTTCCCCAACGTAGTGTTATAGGCCCTATACTGTTCCTCTTCTATACATGGAGATTCAAGAAGATATGCAAATATTTTAATATGTTATTCTACAAGTAAAACTAAAGAAAAAAGTTCATATAAACATAAAAATGGCTCTGAGCACTATGGGACTTAACATCTAAGGTCATCAGTCCTCTAGAACTTAGAACTACTTAAACCTAGCTAACCTAAGGACATCACACACATCCATGCCCGAGGCAGGATTCGAACCTGCGACCGTAGCAGTCCCGCGGTTCATATAAACATAGATCCGCAAATGTTTAAGGAGTTACGGCTAATCAAAGATTTTGCCTGAAAATTAGCAACTTCGATAATATGAAGCCATCGCAAAACTGTACGAGATTAAAGTAAAGCACGATTTCCATTTATTTTGTTGTCATTGATCTGGTGAATCTAATAAAACACATCCCAGACGTGTATCTGCATTAGTTTTCCAGAGTATCCATAGAAGCAAAGATTGTTATACAAGTAAATTTGTTTACTTTCCATTAACAATAAAGAAACGTTTATGTCATTGTTAGCAACCGTCAGTGACTTATTTTTCTTTTAATAACCTTGAAACGAGTTAGTTTTCTGCATTTTTCAGTGAAAGAGCATCATAACAACAGTGTATTTAAGGGAAACTACACAGTAACTGTAGTAGTTTGCAGATTATTTATGAAATAGGGATGCCTTTCAAATTTACGACGGAGGAATACGCGGCTATGGTGTTTATTTATGGCAAATGTGATGGTAATGCTAAGGCTGCAGTTAACGAATATCGCGTACGTTATCCAACTGCGAGGATTCCGAATTCACGAACCATTAGCGGAGTCTTTCGAATGTTATGGCAGACAGGTTCTCTGCCTAGCGTTCATAATCAGTACGAGCTCTCGATACCTGAAGACGATGTTGAGGAGATTATGGATGCAGTTCAACATTGCCCTGGCAGCAGTACAAAAATTTTATTCTCTATAACTCCTGTTGAAAACTTTGTGCAATTGTGTGCAATTTAAAAAATAAATTGGGCCAAGTAGATAACGAATGAAAAATTTTACGAAATTATGTCTTTGCTTCGCTGGAGGTTCTGGAAACCAACTGCACATACACGTGCTTCACTTTAACGCCGTACAGTTTTGTGATGGCTTCATGTTAGCGAAGTTGCTAAATTTCAGGCAAAATCTTTTATTAGCCGTAACTTCGTAACTAAACATTTGCGGATGTATGTTAAATGAACTTATTTCTCTAGTTTTACTTGTAGAATAACATACTAAAATATTCGCATATCTTCGTGAATCACCCTGTATAAACGATTTAGGAGAATTTGATCAGCCGCCTTAGGTTGCCTGCAGATCATGCAGTCGTTTATCGTCTAGTAAAGAAGATCAGAACAGATTTCAAAACGCTTTGGAAAAGATATCTGTGTGGTACGAAAATTCGAAATTGACCCTAAATAATGAAAAGTGTGAGGTCATCCGAGTGAGTGCTAAAACAAATCTGTTAAAGTTCAGTTTCACGATAAATCAGTCAATTCTTAAGCTCGTAAATTCAACTAAATACCTAGGAATTACAATTACGAACAATTCAGAATGTTATTTTGACTCTGCAGCGGAGTATGCGCTGATATGAAACTTCCTGGCTGATTAAAATTGTATGCCGAACCGAGACTCAAACTAGGGACCTTTCCTTTTCGCGGGTAACTGCTCTACCAACTGAGCAGGAGAGCTTCTGTAAAGTTTGGAAGGTAGGAGACGAGGGACTGGCAGAAGTAAAGCTGTGAGGACGGAGCGTAAGTCGTGCTTGGGTAGCCCAAGTGGTAGAGCACTTGCCCGCAAAGGCAAAGGTCCAGAGTTCGAGTCTCGGTCCGACACACAGTTTTAGTCTGCCAGGAAGTTTCATATCAGCGCACATTCCGCTGCAGAGTGAAAATCTCATTCTGGCTATCTGTCTGTCATACTACACCTGGACCTGCATCTGGGATACAACAGCGTGCATGTCCCATCTCTTTTGTCGCGTACAAGCTTCCCAATTTTCTTTGTATGATGATGGTAAAATCGCATATTTAAGTTCAATTTTTATACAAAGATAGCTTAATGACAATTTTTAACCAGACGTTACATTAAAGAATGTGTCATAAGTCCATTTAAAGGAGTCTGTGCATGTTGATACTTGTTAGTGGGTATAATGTGCGCATTTCTGGTTGTTACTAGGTCGGTGTACCTGCTGACTATGTTCTCACCAGTGATAGCGGTGAGCCAACTGAGTGCGAACCCTTTCCTGGGGATAGTGGCTCAAGGGGCGGCCATTTTCGCTGCCTTCTACGTGGTGAACTACTTTGGAGCGAGGTTCGGTCGCCGCTGGCCCAGTGCAGCCAGTGCACTCTTGGCCGCACTGGCCTGTCTTCTCATCTTCTGCCTGTTCACTGGTGAGCTGTGTCCATGTGTCTCTGCTGATTTAGCCTCTATCTTATCTAAAAATTGGATGAAAATCGTAAGAGATTACAGTTAGTTAGTGGTCTAACATTCAGACAGGACCGCCGTGGTAACCAGCTGGGTTAACGATGAGGTGAGTAGAGGTGGAGAAAAGCCAACATACAACCATCTTGTGTAGAAACTGTGATGGAGTGATACTGACAGATTGGAGGTTGGTAAAACTGAGAGAGAAATGAACAGATTCCTTTGTTTTTAGACAATGTTCGCTTTTTTGCTGCTCTTAGACTGTCACAACAACTAATGCGACATGTTAGACACTGACAAAATTCAATTATAAATGGCCAAGTACAGTAACGTGTGGTGATGATTAATGTACGCTGTTGCACAATCGAAGGTTTAGTATGCCAACCCCTGCACAAATTTGGTGAGGTGGAAGGTTTCTCCAGTCTTTCATCCTGCTTGAGATAATGGCGTAGTGGAGAAAACTATTCTGCTCTCAGCAAAGAGTAATGCACTTAGTTTCCTATTAAGAGGAATAATTCATTGTGAGTAATTGGGTTGATCATGAATGGGATAGCAGATCTTTAGGGGATGGAGGGGGCAGGATACAATACAACAAGTGAGAAAACGATATACTGCCTTAAATGGACACAATAAATACTCAGATATGCTGATAAATGCAGTGTGCAGTTCTACAGCTAATCCATAAATTTAATCAGCACGAATAGAACGGCAGAAATGCCGACAATATGATCAACAGTGATCTAAATTGCAAGTGCAAGTAATCGCTATGTCAATATTCAGCCACTTTGTTGAGAACAACCATAAGGCCATAAAATAAAAGTAAAAACATATCAGTTATCGAAAAAGGCCATTTTGTGGTGCTAGATGTTAGTCTTAGTGCTTTACAATTTCTGCTTGTTGCCTGCTGTTGTGCACACAGATATTCTTGTACATGAAACGAAATCTTTTTGTAATAAAACTCATTAATACGATTTATTTGAATTAACACCATCATTTACCATAATCAGCCCTATAATTTTCTTGTCCATTATCAGGGGAACATGGCATTTGTGAAAGTAACTGTTTGACGTGAGCACAATATGTAGCTGCAAAATCTAACCAGTATTAAAAGTGGAGACCATCCTCAGCTTATAATTAAAGTGAATCCCAGAACCATGGGTTCAACCCAAAAATCCTTGCTGAGAAAATGTACAAAAACGAATAATTTAGAGTTACTTCTATTGTAAGCTGCTGAGGATGCTTATTATAACCATACATAAAATGGTTGTTTAAGAAACAGTAAGAAATTCTATTTCATGAGATGAACAACAGTTATTCTACTTTACGAGTTAAGCACTGGTTTGTTTATAACCAAGGATAAATGCTCACATATAGCATTAAACTTTCACGTAATATGCATCTGCTTGAAAATAACGACTACCACATCCAACTTGCTATGACAATCATTGAGATACATACTCGAAAGTAATAAATTTTCTCAGCTAACTTCTCAACGTTGGAACCTATTTTATTTTAGAATACACTTTAATTAATAGAAGTGTAAAGATAATTTATGTTTAAAAGATGCAAAATATCCATTGTGTATTACATCATGCTAAGCCATTACATTTATAGAGGCTCATTCTCGCTGTGTGTGCTGAAACAAAAAATTGCGATCAAATGTGGGAGAACCACACAATAAAATTACAAGAACTAAATGTTATAATTCGTTCCTTTGTACCTATTTTTAATACTGAAAATGCTTTAGAATCTATGCAGAATATATGTTATTCCTACATCATTCGATCATAGGTTTATTTCTTCACATTGTATTAACACTTGTCAAAAATACATTTAAAGATAGTACCTTCCAGTCAATGTTATTACAAGTTTTGAACTTCATGATACGTTGAAATACAAATATAACAAATTTATACGTTTTATACTTATAAATTAATTACCTAGTTCAATGAACACAATATTATTTTATTTTAAGGTAATTATTTCTTTTTAGCTCAGAATTTGGAGCTCTTGGTAGCATTAAATAACTTAGTTTCTGTAGTGGACTGACAAGACAGCCAGTCCACAGTGACGGGTAACCGAAAGGCACGCGCTTAAACTCACGTAGGCTGGCGTGAGGTCTGAAACAGGATACGTAATGAATGCTATAAAGAAAAGTACGTAGCTGCTGGAATACTTAACTTTAATCCATCATTGGTGTACATCGCTCTTGGCGATACAAGTTAGACTCTTTAGATACATGCAATATACTGTTAATGGCGCCTTGCTAGGTCGTAGCAATTGACTGAGCTGAAGGCTATGCTAACTATCGTCTCGGCAATTGAGAGCGTAATTCTCGGTGAACCATGGCTAGCAACGTCGGCTGTACAACTGGGGCGAGTGCTAGTAAGTCTCTCTACACCTGCCGTGTGGCGGCGCTCGGTCTGCTATCACTGATAGTGGCGACACGCGGGTCCGTCGTGTACTAGCGGACCACGGCCGATTTAAAAGGCTACCACCTATCAAGTGTGGTGTCTGGCGGTGACACCACAGTTTCACTTAGCAAAAGTGAAAATAGTTGAAGTAAAAATGGAGAAGAAGTGAAATGGTACATCTGCTTTAATTTTAAGTTTAATAGGAAACAGTCTCCTTCAAAGTATGACACTATGACTGCCAATAACAGAGACACAATATAATGTAAATGTAAAAATAATATTTGGGGAATTTCAAACAAATTCACTTAAGATGGGATCTATTAAAACAACAAAGGAATGCAACCATTTGACAAACTGTGGAATCTTAAATTGGAAATTTGTTTGACAAATCTGTAATGATCACATTTCAATTCTTTTCATTACATTATGAACATACATCACAAACTGCAAGAAAGTAAAATAAAGGGTCAAGAAGATTTGCATATGTCATGAATTACAGCTTGAGTATATTTTTCAGCATGGTGTTGGCCGACGTCTTCTCACAGCCTTCTATGGTCTATCGTTCTCGTAACCTCCCAACAGTTTACTTCTGTAACCTCGGAGTAATAAAATGTGACTACCTTCTCAAAAAAAAAAAAAAAAAAAAAAAAAAAAAAAAAAAAAAAAAAAAAAAAAAAAAAAAAAAATATTGTGGCTCACATGTAACCTTTCAATAATTAACTGACTGTGAATTTAAACTGGTAAATTTTGGACATCAGCAGTGCTGCGTTATGGCCCTGGAAGATCACACTGACTAAATTGAAAATTCTTACCTCAATGAAGTCGCCGAACAACGCGTATATATCTGCTCCTATAAGAAATTTTTCTGGCACAGCCCAGTGTAATGCTGGCCGCTAGATTTTTCATGTGTAAAAAGAAACAACTGATTTTTATTTACGATAGTCGGGATGACCATGGACAAGAGAATTAGTAATACACTCCTGGAAATGGAAAAAAGAACACATTGCCACCGGTGTGTCAGTCCCACCATACTTGCTCCGGACACTGCGAGAGGGCTGTACAAGCAATGATCACACGCACGGCACAGCGGACACACCAGGAACCGCGGTGTTGGCCGTCGAATGGCGCTAGCTGCGCAGCATTTGTGCACCGCCGCCGTCAGTGTCAGCCAGTTTGCCGTGGCATACGGAGCTCCATCGCAGTCTTTAACACTGGTAGCATACCGCGACAGCGTGGACGTGAACCGTATGTGCAGTTGACGGACTGTGAGCGAGGGCGTATAGTGGGCATGCGGGAGGCCGGGTGGACGTACCGCCGAATTGCTCAACACGTGGGGCGTGAGGTCTCCACAGTACATCGATGTTGTGGCCAGTGGTCGGCGGAAGGTGCACGTGCCCGTCGACCTGGGACCGGACAGCAGCGACGCACGGATGCACGCCAAGACCGTAGGATCCTACGCAGTGCCGTAGGGGACCGCACCGCCACTTCCCAGCAAATTAGGGACACTGTTGCTCCTGGGGTATCGGCGAGGACCATTCGCAACCGTCTCCATGAAGCTGGGCTATGGTCCCGCACACCGTTAGGCCGTCTTCCGCTCACGCCCCAACATCGTGCAGCCCGCCTCCAGTGGTGTCGCGACAGGCGTGAATGGAGGGACGAATGGAGACGTGTCGTCTTCAGCGATGAGAGTCGCTTCTGCCTTGGTGCCAATGATGGTCGTATGCGTGTTTGGCGCCGTGCAGGTGAGCGCCACAATCAGGACTGCATACGACCGAGGCACACAGGGCCAACACCCGGCATCATGGTGTGGGGAGCGATCTCCTACACTGGCCGTACACCACTGGTGATCGTCGAGGGGACACTGAATAGTGCACGGTACATCCAAACCGTCATCGAACCCATCGTTCTACCATTCCTAGACCGGCAAGGGAACTTGCTGTTCCAACAGGACAATGCACGTCCGCATGTATCCTGTGCCACCCAACGTGCTCTAGAAGGTGTAAGTCAACTACCCTGGCCAGCAAGATCTCCGGATCTGTCCCCCATTGAGCATGTTTGGGACTGGATGAAGCGGCGTCTCACGCGGTCTGCACGTCCAGCACGAACGCTGGTCCAACTGAGGCGCCAGGTGGAAATGGCATGGCAAGCCGTTCCACAGGACTACATCCAGCATCTCTACGATCGTCTCCATGGGAGAATAGCAGCCTGCATTGCTGCGAAAGGTGGATATACACTGTACTAGTGCCGACATTGTGCATGCTCTGTTGCCTGTGTCTATGTGCCTGTGGTTCTGTCAGTGTGATCATGTGATGTATCTGACCCCAGGAATGTGTCAATAAAGTTTCCCCTTCCTGGGACAATGAATTCACGGTGTTCTTATTTCAATTTCCAGGAGTGTATCTTTAAATTCAGATTAATGATGGTCAAAAGTTATTTTTATAAGAAAGATTATTATTAAAAGATTTTTTTAAAAACATGTACGTGGTACTTGATATGACAATAGTGCAAAATCAATTGTTACAAATCACATATGCGCGCGGCTATGAATAGTAATACTTGGTTTCACATCGCCCAGGCAACGCCATCGCTCTTCACGACTGCGAGCTACTACTCGTACTGTTGTCGACACTACTCTCTGGTCTGCGATTCTATTGTAGCTTACATATCGCAGGCAGCGCGTGGACATTCAATCGAAGTTGCATCTGCTCGAGTGCGCTAGCAATAAATTCCATATTCACGGACCTCTTAGAGTCTCTTTCTCAGAACTGAATGTACAAAAATTCTCTTTCTGCACAGCACACTTCGAGGGCGCACCCGTCGTGATGGGGACCTTGCTGATGCAGTTCAGCACCACTGCCAACATGAGCATGACCAACCTGCAGAGCATCGAGGTGCACCCCACATGTCTACGCCAGATCGCAACCTAGTGTCGAATGGGCTGTCGCCGGGGTTGCCATGTCTGCTCTGCCCTATTTGGCGTTGATGGTACGTGAAATGTTAGGTGTAACACATCAGTAGCCGGAAAAAAGCACTATTGATCTATTACAAAGTTGCTCATCCAAGTTCAGTCGCAGATGCTGCAACGGAGGTATTTTGGATCATACAGAGATGTACTGTCAGAATTTTGAGAGCACACGATCGAAGAAGCACCAAGTACAATGTTAGTTCCTCCGACGGACACTACCTGAACTATCGCGACACCCGTCTGTAATGCGAAATTGACCACTAGATATCCAGAGAGACAGACGATCCAGTGTTAAACGAGGTGGGGAGTATTGTGTGGTCAGTAGAGAAGCAAGAACAGCAGAACTGTACTGTCAGAAGAACTCATTGACCTCGAACGTGGAATGTCACTTCAGTTGCCAGAGGTTACAACAGCTAAAATGCCGCAGAAGTTGAAACTTAGTTCTGCCTTTAGTTCTCTTAAACTGAATGTTACTCAGTTTGAAAGCTCGTCCATCGGTTCTGTCTGGTACATTGTGATACCCAGCATGTCGTGCAAAAGTAGAGGCTGATAATGTTTTTCCTGTGATTGATGTCTCAGAACACCCCTAACCTCATACTGTAAGTATGATTCATGAAATGTCGATCTGTCGTAAGATGAGTAACTACCCACTCGAAGCGAATCATATCTGGAAAATTTGCTGTGTAAGAGAGACAAGTTTAAAAAGTTGTACAAGAGTACAAGAACTGGAATGGTACACAGCATTCTTAACGATGTGTGAAATTACCGTTGGCGCATGTTCATTCCGTCTGGAATATTATCTTTCAAGAATATCTCTCGTAACCGATCAAAAGCTAGCTTATAACCAAACTTCAAATAAAATTACCCTCCCTCCACTCTGGAAAAAACGATCACGAGAAATTTGTAGGTCTATATTGTTGAGGTCAGTCTGTTGCAGCATGTTTCACTCTTGCGAATTTGGACGTTTATGGAGCAGAAAAATCTCCTGTTTAAAAATGAACGAGTACTCCGTAAGCGGACATCTTGCGAGACACAGCTCACTCTGTTCCGTCATGAAATCCAGAGTGTCTATGGTGATGCCATTTCACTGACTTGTACAAGGCACTCTATATATTTCCGCAATGTCTTCTCGTGAACCTGATTCAAGACTTGCACGTAGTACTCAGCAAATGGTTCTTAAGAGGACAAAATCGACCTAAATGGAAAAGTAATTTCTGGAATACCTAGTGTTATAGAGCCATTACTACTTAAAATGTGTAGAAATGTTTTAGAGGACAACATAGGAACCTCTTTGAATCTGTCTGCAGATGGTGCTGTTGTCTATAGCAAAACTGGAACCCAGAACCCGCATAGCATAGACTAATGGTGCATGGACTGGAATTTATTCTGAAACTAAACTATTGGTAAAAAGTTTTCGACCGCCCATAATAAAAACTATATACTTTATTCCAATATATAAACATATCGCACAAAGTAAATATTATTCACTGAAACAGTATTTAGAACCAAACAGAACACATGTAGTAATGTTTCACAAGGTTTATAAGTATATTATTTTTGCATGTTTTAGAATCAAAGAACCTATTGATGATGGCGATATTGTCGCTAAAAATAGTTTGGGAGTTGATAAGTAAATAACAAAAGTGTTTTGCTTCAAGGCGAACTCACAGTCCCATACTTCTGTTCCAACTAAAAACATATATTCTCGTTCTGTCGTTAAAAATAATACAACATGGTTTAGATTTTTAGCCTTTTCTCAGTGTCTATCCTTTCTCTCAGAACAGCTGCACAAACTTTTGCCATTCTGGAGATAAGATTTTGTACTGTTTTTGAAGATATTTCTGCACTAAACTCCTGTAAATAATTGTACACATCTTCAAAATTAAATGACCTTAGTTTCTGACCGCTCCACGGAGTTCATTCCGTAAGACTTCAGTGGGATTTAAGTCAGGCGACTGACTTGGCCAAGTCATATTTCCCAAATATCCCTTTTCTATTGACATACCCTCTGCACAATTTTGAAGCATGTTTGCGAGCATTGTCATGTTGCAGAACAAACCCGCGACCAGTAACTCCCTTGCCAGATAGAACTGCATTGTTGACCAGAATCATGCGCTATCCTTCCTTCGTTAATGTTTCCTTAATTCTCACTAGATCACCGACCTAATCACCTACAAAACACGCCCACACCATGACCAACACTCCATCATGACTCACCTTTGGTGTCACACACTGCTCATCACTAGTTCTCCACGAAGTCGGAGAACAGTCGTTCGACGACGGCTGTAAAGTAATTCTCACTTAGATTCGTCCGCGAGTAACACCTTGGACCATTGCTGCACGCTCCAATCATTATGTTGCCGTGCTCATTGCAATAACTGTGCCTTGTTTTGTTTCCTTAATAAAGGTCGTTTGGCCGCTATGCATCCCTTTGAACGTTCTTCACGAAGACGGCGTTACACTGTTAAGAGAGGGGTTGGAACTGCTCGCATACATACTTTACTCCCTCACAAGTTTTAGGTTCGGTAAGAGTCCATTGACGTTTACTCTGTACACATGTGAGCTGATCTTCCCTGTACGATGTTACTCGGGGTCTTCCCGATCGCGAAACAATTGCACTGGCTGCAGTTTGCTTCAACCACTGCAGAGTACACACCACTGTAAATCGGGCTACGCCAAACTTTGTAGCTATTATCTCGTTAGAACTGCCTCCAGATGCAGAGCTACAATTACAGCACATTTTGCGATGCCATTCGCCTGCTTCCCTCCCAGTTTCACCTAATAGGGTATGAACCTTATCAGTGCATACAAACACACCGCTAGATGAACACAATGTACTGTAAACCAATGGAAAGTGATTGCTTCACAGAGAGCTGAAGAAATAGAAACGTCTTAGCTAATGGCACGTCAGAGTTGTTGTGGATACCCATCAACGCCCCTCTGTGCGAACAGCCAGTCAGATACACAACAGACGCACTTAGTTTTTACATGTTTACACTTGTTCTATTTTCAAATGGGTGTATGAAGAATATTCAAAACAAATTTCCTCTTTTAAGCACAAATCTGTAGTTGTGGCAGTTGACTGAAAACTTTTGAGCGGTAGTGCAAATAAATACAACGTACTGGACTGTACGATTGCGGTATTGGTAACAAACAACTCGAAACAGTGACAGTAAGATTGTAGAAGTAACCATCCAGAACGGCGTCAAGTGCAATGACCGCATAAAATTAACTATAGGAAAACCCAATGTCAGGCTGAGATTCATTGGAGGGATATTAAGAAAATGTAATTCATCCACGAAAGAAGTGGCGTATAAAAGACTTGTGAGAGCGGTCCTCGAGTATCATCCATCAGTCTAGGAACCTTACCAGGCTGGATTAACAGATGAAGTAGGAAAGTTCAAACGAAGAATGGCACGTTTCACCACGGAATCTTAGGGTAAACACGAGAAAGTTAGGGAGAGCCTCAAGAATATACACTACTGGCCATTAAAATTGTTACACCACGACGATGACGTGCGACAGACGCGAAATTTAGCCGACGGGAAGAAGATGCTGTGATATGCAAATGATTAGCTTTTCAGAGCATTCACACAAGGTTCGTGCCGGTGGCGACACCTACAACGTGCTGACATGAGAAAAGTTTCCAACCGATTTCTCATACAGAAACAGCAGTTGATCGGCGTTGCCTGGTGGAACGTTGTTGTGATGCCTCGTGTAAGGAGGAGAAATGCGTACCATCACGTTTCCGACTTTGATAAAGGTCGGATTGTAGCCTATCGCGATAGCGGTTTATCGTATCGAGACATTGCTGCTCGCGTTGGTCGAGATCCAATGACTGTTAGCACAGTATGGAATCGGTGGGTTCAGGAGGGTAAATCGGTACGCCGTGCTGGATCCCAAAAGCCTCGTATCACTAGCAGTCGAGATGACAGGTATCTTATCCGCATGGCTATAACGGATCGTGCAGCCACGTCTCGATCCCTGAGTCAACAGATGGGGACGTTTGCAAGACAACAACCATATGCACGAACAGTTAGACGACGTTTGCAACAGCATGGACGACTATCAGCTCGGAGACCATGGCTGCGGTTACCCTTGACGCTGCATCACAGACAGGAGCTCCTGCGATGGTGTACTCAGCAACGAACGGCACGAATGGCGAAACGTCATTTTTTCGGATGAATCTAGGTTGTGTTTACAGCATCATGATGGTCGCATCCGTGTTTGGAGACATAGTGGTGAACGCACATTGGAAGCGTCTATTCGTCACCGCCATACTGGCGTATCAGCCGGCGTGATGGTATGGGGTGCCATTGGTTACACGTCTCGGTCACCTCTTGTTCGCATTGACGGCACTTTGAACAGTGGACGTTACATTTCAGATGTGTTACGACCCGTGGTTGTACCCTTCATTCTATCCCAGCGAAATCCTACATTTCAGTAGGATAATGCACGACCGCATGTTGCAGGTCCTGTACGGGCCTTTCTGGATACAGAAAATGTTCGACTGCTGCCCTGGCCAGCACATTCTCCAAATATCTCACCAACTGAAAACGTCTGGTCAATGGTGGCCGAGCAACTGGCTCGTCACAATACGCCTGTCACTACTGTTGATGAACTGTGGTATCGTGTTGAAGCTGCATGGGCAGCTGTACCTGTACACGCCATCCAAGCTCTGTTTGACTCAATGTGCAGGTGTATCAAGACCGTTATTACGGCCAGAGTTGGTTGTTCTGAGTACTGATTTCTCAGGATCTATGCACCCAAATTGCGTGAAAATGTAATCACATGTCAGTTCTAGTATAATATATTTGTCCAATGAATACCTGTTTATCATCTGCATTTCTTCTTGGTGTAGCAATTTTAATGGCCAGCAGTGTACACTGACAGGGGCTACAAGAGAGGCGTCGTATATCACTGAGAGGTTTTCTGTTTGAAGTGTGACAAGGAACCCCTTGAGTTCGAGGTCGCAATTGGCCAATAATGTTTACGGCGTTCGACTTCCCACGTATTGTCTACCACGCAAGCACAATACTGGTTGCTAATGACAACACGGAGCGGGACTGCAGGTATTGAATGGTGAGCACAGCATGAGGCTATGGGGCGTAGTTGAGCTGCTTAGGCGACGAGTAACTCGCAACAGTGCTATAGTGCTAGTGGTGTTCATACAAAGCAGAACAATGGCAATGATAAACAAAGGAAACATTGCGTTATATCTACCACAACAGTTTCCGAAGTTGACATTTCGTCGGAAAGGAACCCTGTGAATTTTACACAGTGAGATGGAAGAGGCAGCTGAAATATTAGCGTATTTGCAAGATGAGTCAGTGGAACGTGTGGTGTCGTATATGCTCGACCTTGCGGAAAATACACATGAGGAGTGTTCACCATCCACGGAGCCACATATCCCGTCTCCAGTGAACTTAACTGTTGCCCACGGAGCGGGTAGCGAGCATAATTACGTAGATGGAAGATCGTCGACAGCGCAATAAAGAACAACTATGAACTGATTTCGAATAGGTCCACAGTCTGACCGTTTAGAGCATAAGAAAAACTATGGATATTCAAGGAGGTAAAATATGGAAATGAGCGTTTGGCGTCATTGGCCGGGAGGCCCCTTGCGGGGCAGGTCCAGCCGCCTTGGTGCAGGTCTTACTACATTCGACGCCACATTGGGCGACCTGCATGCCGGATGGGGATGAAATGATGATGAAGACAACACAACTCCCAGTCCCTGCATGGGGAAAATCCCTCACCCATCCGAGAATCGAACCCGGGCTCGTAGGACGGCAATCCGTCACACGCTGACCGCTCAGCTATCGGGGGGGGGGGGGGGGGGAATTCAATGGAGGTCAAGGGGCACTTGTTACAAAAACTGGTGTTTGAGCGTTTCAAGGATGCTCGATACAATGTAGAGGATGTGCATGTTAGCGACGTACCACAATATGCACATCAAATTGCGTGATACATTCATTACGGCGATTTAAAGGAAGGCAGGTTGATGCTTATATAACTTCAAACAGTGCTACAGAACTGGAAGATGTAAGATGACAAAATTTCAAGCAAAGCATCATGATGACGATGTACAGAAAACTGCGGAATCGGTCAGAAAATTTGTAGATGAGGTAAACAAATTTTCTTCGTCCAGCAAGGAATTTGTTTTCAACAACGACTAAGCGGGATTTGAGGAGGATACGCAAATAAAAACAATCTTGGAAATTAGAGGTATCAAGAGAGCTGTATCAAGATCAAATAACATCAGTGCCTTAGAACTTTCATCCACAATTATGCCCACTGTTAATGTGGAGGGTAAACTGGCTGGAAAGTTATCTACTGTTCTGCGAGGAGCTGAAGTGTTCTGTCCCCTACGATTCTTTTCTTGCGTGCCTGATCTTGCAAGGGCAATAGTGAATATTTACGTCTCAGCCATTAAAAGTGAGAAAACGGGCTTAAGAGAACTACAGCTATGGTACGAGCACTACTTTGGCCAACAGCTGCTCAAAATGACTTGCTTTTGCTCGATTCCCGGGCTGCTTGTACTCCTTTAGAGCAAACTATCCCTCCTGAAAAGTGTGTGACATTGCGGTTCATACCACCAGGAACCACTGGACAAATTCAGCCTCTGGATGTTTGTTTGTTTCGTACCTACAAAGCATATTATCGCACGGTTTGCAGCTGCGCTTTAAAGGCTAGCCACTTTCTCAATAAGCTCCAAGACCACAGTTTCATATTGGGTTGCATGCCATCACATTCCGTCAAATCTCATCATCCCGTGACACCAATATGATGTTGCTTGAATTCTGTAAGTGTGAGTACCTAGCTCAACGTTTGTAACTCTCAAGGAGTTCACCTTCGATCTTGACGGTGCGAACCTTTGTGATCACTGTGGCCCGCCGTTCTTCGTTCGGCGTTTATTGTGCAAGATAATGGTATGTTTTAAACATTTCATGAATTTCGACGAAGTGTAATACACATGTTACTGTAAATGAAAGATAATTGTCAAATCCTAGAATTTACTGGTGAAAAGATTTACCATCACGGCATGTAAAAGTACGAAATTTTTCATTATATCTATAGATTTCGAACATTTACCAAGAGACATTGGTAAATTTTAGGATTTACCATTGCAAACTGGTAAAAGCTGGATCGAAGACTCCCGCCTCCGTTGTGCAGATTCAAACGAGTTTCATTGCTGCCAATTTTGTGTTCAGATATGTTTCTTTGTTGGCAGTTATGAGTTCTCAGTGCAATAACTGCTGCGTAGTTTCAGCCAGTGTCGAGCATCGTGCGTACGGTCATGTTTGCGACTCATTTTAGTGGTGTTCCTTCTCCAGCTTTGCGTCAGAATAAGTGATGTTATGCGTAATAGATTTTACGAACTTTTAATCAGTGAGTAAGAAGAAGGACAACAATTTTTATGTAGCTGCTGAGCAATATAGTATTCTCTTAAATGAGGTAAAAAATGCAAAAATCGTTTCCAATAAAAAATATGTACACTACAGACGTTTGAAGCGATGTGATGTTCTGATCTTTGGAGGTGAAGAGAAAGTCATAGCACCGGTGTCTACTGGTAAAGAAGAAATTCATTATCACGTTCGTTTTGCTGAACTGTTTGACGAGTACATGAGACAAACATTGCTGCAGACCACGGCGGCCGAACACGGGTGATTGTAGAACTGAATCGTATGTACAAGAATGTGACTACTGAATCAATTGTTACTTATTTGAGATTATGTGAACCATGTCAAGAAAAGTAAAAAACACTGAAAAGGGGTTTTGCAGTGAAACCCATCATACACAGTGAAATTAATTCGATGCCAAATTGCCTTAATCGACATGCAGGCAAATCCAGATGGTAAGTCGAAGTTCATACTTGTATACCAAGATCATTTGAAAAAAACTGTTATCCTCCACGCACTAACTTCGGAAAGAGCTGATGAACTTGCAAATCATCTTTTGGATATTTTTACCACCTTTGGGGCCCCAAGTATCCTTCACTTTGATAATGGTAGAGATTTTTGTAACCAAGTCACTGAAAGTTTACGTGGCATGTGGAGTGATATGAAGATAGTCCATGGGAATCTGAGGCACAGTCAGTCCCAGGGATCGGTCGAAAGAGTAAATCTAGAAATCGAAAATATTTTATCTACTTGGATATAAACAAATGAAACTTCAGAATGGTGTGAAGTGCTATGTTTTGTGCAGGTTATGAAAAATAGGGCTTATCATGAAGGGATCAGATGTTCACCATGAAGCCATGTTTGAGGTTCCAGTGAAATTGAGCATTGCGACCACAGTTGTTCCACGTGGTTTAATAAAAGAATATAAACATGGAAGAAGGCTTGGAAAGAATGTTAAATACCACTTCTACTGACTAACAGGAAATTGAAAATGAAGGCCAACGAACTCAGGCCAATGAATCAAGTACAGGAACACAAAGAACATAGGCAGAAAGTGTGGCTGTAACAGGTGAGGGAGCACCAGATACATAGGATTTGACGACAGTTAACAACGAGCCACCGGCACCAGCTGATGGTTGTGACGAGACACTGACAACTTCCAACTGTGTAAATAAAGTGAAACGGATCCGAGAAGCTGCCAAAGAAGGTCTTCAATTGGAGGCAAAGAAAATGAATGGAGCCTCTTGTAACAAAGTTCCAAAACCTTCAGTTGGACAGAATGTGTGAATTAAAGCACCGGATGTAGACGGAGCAAAAACTGATGCAAAATCTACAATAGCAGTAGTGATAAATATTCAGGATGACGAATTTTATCAACTTGGTACCAAGCTGGTAAACTGATGTCATTGTACACTAGGAATCAATTTACATTGTGCAAGGAAAATTTTATCAACGTCGAAGAAGTAGCAAGAGAAGAAATCAGTCCACAGCAAGTGGTTGCTAAACAATGTTTTGTTGGAGGACAAGAGTTCAAACAATGCAATTGCTTAAAAAAGTGTTCAACTAAATAATGCTTGTGTAAATCGTCTTCCATATTATGTAATTCGAACTGCCATGATAATCAACCTTATTGTAACAAAAATTAACATTCACAAGGTTAAATTTTTTACAACATTTTCACTGATGTGGAATATTGCTCACTATCATCACATTGGAATGCAAGGATGTATAAAATACATAAATTTACAATAAATACAAACTATTTCAATAAACTGGTAAGCTGATATTTTAAATAATACGGTTTTACCAGTTCATATGGGTACATACTGAGATTTATCAATGTCTATTGGCAAAACTTCGAAATCTATGCATATAATAAGAAAGAACCACCGGTTAATTCTATTATTTCCAAATCATCTTACTTTTACAGTAACACACAAATTGCGTAGAAGGCTGATCTCTGCACCTCCCAGACACTTCATTTTCTGTCGCCCTCATGATGCATATGGTGTGTCATTACCAGCTAATATTTTTCCTGCCATAATTGTTAACACAATACTTCCAAATGAGCCTGACTGAATACTTGTAAACAACTTTTTGGCTTTCCGATGTTTACCAGCTCTCTGACAGTTATTCGGAACTGCTTCTGTATTATACAATGGGCACTCATAAGTTGTTCATATGATGTTAACAAATTGAACATTAGTGTACAGCATCGCTGTCCAACATTTTTCTGTGTTTATTGTTTGGGCACATGTAACTCATGCCTAAGGTGATGTTGTTGCTGCCACCAACACAATCGCTATTTTAGTGTTTCTACTTCAACTACTTCTAATACAAACACACAGTGCTATAATAGTATTTCACAGAATTATAATTATAATTAAAACTGCTTGGACTTACAGCTCACATAATGAAATTTGGAACTGCATATTCACTGTAAGTTCAGAAAAATCTGATGTGTAACTGGTTCGTTCTGTCGTTACAACGACAAGAAAATGCGGTCTTTTTTTTCTTTCACCAGATCCATTTTGCTTTATTGAGGTAAAGCATCATCAATGTTGTGTAACTAAAGATATTTACACTGTGATTTGTTTTTAAGACAAAAAAATCAGTTACCTGAAGATTTGTTGGTTTTAACTTACGGAGATTTCTCCTTGGTACCTCGCCAGCAGGGGGATAACGACGACGTCCCCCAACGCTGGATTGTTGCCAGATTTATTCAAGATGGCGGATCCAAGACGGCGATCATGGATATGGCAAACGTCAGATTGACGTCATGGTGCGAAATAAAAATTTTGGTGAGAAAATAGGTCAACTGAATGGCTGAAACGGATCTGAGCACTATGGGACTTAATATCTTAGGTCATCAGTCCCCTAGAACTTAGAACTACTTAAACCTAACTATCCTAAGGACATCACACACATCCATGCCTGAGGCAGGATTCGAAGCTGCGTCCATAGCGGTCGCGCGGTTCCAAACTGAAGCGCCTAGAACCGCTCGACCACTCCGGCCGGCAGGTCACCTGAGCTACCTCCACTAACCTAACCCCACCCCCTCTCCCCCTCCCCTCTCCACCCCCTCCCCACTCCCTCACTCACCCATCTGCAAACTGGCGGGAGAAATACTCAGTCTGTGGTGAGCTGCACGTAGAATAGACATTGAAACGTCCCCTTTTAACAATTTTACAAATGACTGTGCTTAACCTGACACACAATATTTTGTTAGCGCAACGCAATCTGACTTTCAAAATTCCCTACAAAAGAATGGCCCTGACTAACATTAAACTATACCTTTCACAAACACTTACCTCACAAAAATCTTCGCTGCTCAAGCTACTGCAATACAGCGTGCGCCACTACTGCCAGCTAAATAAAAGATTCAAACTATGGAAGGCACTAACTACTGATAGGGATAGTTAGCAAATCAAAGATATTAATAGAGAACAAACAATGTATTTACCTTGATATCATCATATACACTCCTGGAAATGGAAAAAAGAACACATTGACACCGGTGTGTCAGACCCACCATACTTGCTCCGGACACTGCGAGAGGGCTGTACAAGCAATGATCACACGCACGGCACAGCGGACACACCAGGAACCGCGGTGTTGGCCGTCGAATGGCGCTAGCTGCGCAGCATTTGTGCACCGCCGCCGTCAGTGTCAGCCAGTTTGCCGTGGCATACGGAGCTCCATCGCAGTCTTTAACACTGGTAGCATGCCGCGACAGCGTGGACGTGAACCGTATGTGCAGTTGACGGACTTTGAGCGAGGGCGTATAGTGGGCATGCGGGAGGCCGGGTGTACGTCCCGCCGAATTGCTCAACACGTGGGGCGTGAGGTCTCCACAGTACATCGATGTTGTCGCCAGTGGTCGGCGGAAGGTGCACGTGCCCATCGACCTGGGACCGGACCGCAGCGACGCACGGATGCACGCCAAGACCGTAGGATCCTACGCAGTGCCGTAGGGGACCGCACCGCCACTTCCCAGCAAATTAGGGACACTGTTGCTCCTGGGGTATCGGCGAGGACCATTCGCAACCGTCTCCATGAAGCTGGGTTACGGTCCCGCACACCGTTAGGCCGTCTTCCGCTCACGCCCCAACATCGTGCAGCCCGCCTCCAGTGGTGTCGCGACAGGCGTGAATGGAGGGACGAATGGAGACGTGTCGTCTTCAGTGATGAGATTCGCTTCTGCCTTGGTGCCAATGATGGACGTATGCGTGTTTGGCGCCGTGCAGGTGAGCGCCACAATCAGGACTGCATACGACCGAGGCACACAGGGCCAACACTCGGCATCAAGGTGTGGGGAGCGATCTCCTACACTGGCCATACACCACTGGCGATCGTCGAGGGGACACTGAATAGGGCACGGTACATCCAAACCGTCATCGAACCCATCGTTCTACCATTCGTAGACCGGCAAGGGAACTTGCTGTTCCAACAGGACAATGCACGTCCGCATGTATCCCGTGCCACCCAACGTGCTCTAGAAGGTGTAAGTCATCTACCCTGGCCAGCAAGATCTCCGGATCTGTCCCCCATTGAGCATGTTTGGGACTGGATGAAGCGTCGTCTCACGCGGTCTGCACGTCCAGCACGAACGCTGGTCCAACTGAGGCGCCAGGTGGAAATGGCATGGCAAGCCATTCCACAGTACTACATCCAGCATCTCTACGAACGTCTCCATGGGAGAATAGCAGCCTGCATTGCTGCGAAAGGTGGATATACACTGTACTAGTGCCGACATTGTGCATGCTCTGTTGCCTGTGTCTATGTGCCTGTGGTTCTGTCAGTGTGATGATGTGATGTATCTGACCCCAGGAATGTGTCAATAAAGTTTCCCCTTCCTGGGACAATGAATTCACGGTGTTCTTATTTCAATTTCCAGGAGTGTATAAATATAGCAGTTCATGACAAATTTCAAAACTCCGCCATCTCTCTCCCCACATCCACCACTGCTGGCGGCTCACCTCCAACTGCGCAACGCTACGCGCTGTTCACATCCAGCTGCCTAACACTACAATGGCGAGTATTACAACAATGCAAAGCAGCCACAGACTGCACACAGCACAGCCAGTGATTTTCATATTGAGCGCTACGTAACGTTGCCAATAAGAAAACATAAACAGCCTACTTACATAGAGAAAACATAAACAGCCTACTTACATAGAGAAAACATAAACAGCCTACTTACATAGCCCCCATGCTCCCCACAAAAAATTTTACAAAAATTTTTTGGGCACTGGCCAATACATATTTGTTAAAATTTTTTTCACAGTTACAATAACAAAGAAATCAAAGGCACACACTTATTGATACAATGTTGGTCAAAAGCTAAAATTTTCTCACATTCCATAAAGACAGTCCTCATCATTCGTCACAGTAAAATTGCAGTGTTTTTCTCAAAGTGTGAGCAGTAGAAGAAAATGCACACGGAAGTAGCGGATTTCCATGCAGTCTTGAAGAAGTACTGTTGTCCTTCCAACTGAAAGACAGTGCTGACTCTTGACATGCTGACAGGTAATGGGCCACAACAGAGCAAACCCACAGCAGAGTCATTCGACGGTTTGAAGAAGATTGGTAGGTAGGTCATCACAGAGCAGACCCACTGTAGTCCTGGTAGAGAGTATGGTATTGGTGGGCCACCAGAGGTGCAGACCCACTGCAGTCCTTGTAGAAAGTGTGGACAGGCCCACTGTAGTCCTGGTAGAGATGACCAGCAGCCATCTGTTGTGACTGTGCAGGTGCACAATCACCATTGAAGAGTCTTGCGGATAATATAGCAAGTCCATAAACCACCACTTGTGCACTCACAAAGTTTTCGGAACTGTCCTTAGAACCAGCAATGCTGTTATCCAGTCCCTTGCTGAATCATTAACACACGTGCAAACACTATCAGTCCCTACTTCTCACATATTGTCCATATACTATGACCAACAGAAACGTGTGCAGTGAAATGATACTTAATTTGAAGAACTGGTGTCAATTACAATATTATAACGTGAGAATACAATAACAAAGGTACAAAATACATCATTAAAGAACATAACAATACAGATAACATTTGTGTTTACAAAGAAAATAACATATTATTAATGCAACTTATATTGAGGATAACAGAATTCCTCCTCATAGTGAATATAGCTTAGTACTACAAAAATTCTACAACATAAATCGTATTAGCTAAACACATAAAGACAGGATGAACACAAATACACAAGGGTACACAAACATATAGCAGATTAATACAAAAGGAAAGGACAGGGTTTGTTGTACTGCAGTATTTTGCAAACAAAACTTTCTTTACTTCTCGGAGATCTCCCTTCGTTCTTCATTGTTTCCAAAAGTCCTATCTATACCTGCTTTCTGTACTTTTCTCCTATAGCCTGTCAGTGCATTTCTTCAAATTCATCGCAACTCATTCTCTTATAGGCTACCCCCTCTTAAGTTAACTTAAATCTACTGAGCTCGGATGCTAAACTAAGGGACGAGGCAATGCAGCAGCACAAAACAAGTAACACAAACATCAATGACAAAAAATTCAAATTGGCAAAGCAATTGCAATATTACAACTAATATAAGGCAACGAGCAGCAAACAAGAAAAATAAATCAGTAGTAAAACTGGTTTAACAGAGTAACACAAATTAAAATTCAGTAGCACTATGCCTGGCAAACAGCAGCTTATATCTAAACATGACATAGCTCAAGCAGAAAAAATAGTACACTAAAGATAACAATGCAGATAAGGGAAATGTATAATCACATCTTAATGTCTAAGTAATTAAAGTGGTGCACCACAAATTATTCTACAAAAGAAATTACCAAGGACTTGAAAAGAAAATTATAGATGCAGTTACTGTTATTAGTTCCTTCTTATTGTTCTCTCCATTCCAAGAGCTCCTTTTTTGAAGAATGTGGATCAGAAAATACTTATTTAATAAATCTGTTGACAGAAAGTGTTCACATTTGCAGACGCATTTAAGTTTATTTTATAAAACCAATGCTGCAACACAGCTGGAAACCAGATATTAAACAAAATGAGCAATCTCTTAACTACAAAGACAATAGATGTAAAATGTTTCTAATCATTTCATTAGGCATTTTAGTAAGTATCATAAATTACGAGCTTCACAGTATGCTTTCAACAAGGAAATGTCAATAGCGAGGACAATGGCCTCCCCTTTCTTTTATTCTACCTGTGCCGCTGAAAGGCTAATGGCTTTTTTTCGGGCGGCTGTCGCCCAGGTGGGTGCCCGCGACGCATTACGTGCAGGTGGTCACTTAACTTTCTTACGGAAATATTTACGACAGCAGTTTCCGCTACAGTGACAGTCTCACATAAAAATATTTCACAGGTCAAGAATTAGCGTTGCAAATCTGTAGAAAGAAAATCCTATAAATATAAGTGTCCAAATAAAATATTCGTCAGCATTGTGATACAGTCATGCATTTACGCACATTTCATAACTCTTAAAGTACGATTCTTGGTTTCCAACATACTTCTTATTCCTCATATATGGTAGCATCATCTTATTGATCATAAACATATCTCAACAGCATAGTACACATCGTCATCGTAATAATATCATAACATCTCAGTCAATTCTCAAAATCGTCGTAGCTTCCTCCAATAATTTCAAAACCTAAAAAATATTCTCTGCTCATTTCAATAATGCCATCTACCTCAAACATACTTTAAAAATCATGATCTCATACCAAATACATCATTCAAAACTCTCATAGTATCACAATGGTTCCGAAAAAATATGAACAGTTTACAAAGTACAGACAAAATGCAGTTTCATAAGTGTGAAGTTATCCAACTGTGTAATTACGTAAACATCTGTCACTGATGCAGTAAAAAAGTTTATCTCTCAGTTAAATGATCAGATAGCTGTGTAATTTATGTTTCAGAGAAATATGGTACCGATGTGTAAAGTTGTATAAGCAAATACCATATTAGCTAGGGTTCCTTGTGCTTGCTAAACACATGGTACACAAAGTAAGCATGTACCCCCCTGAGGATTAATGTAATTATACCCTCAGGTGTTACAGATTACAGCAATGGAATGAAATGTATCACGGAAAACTTTCTTTGTAATTCAAAAATCTTTAAAAATAAATGTTTTAAGTAGAAAATTAATCACTCAAATACGTGTACTGTAGCGCTAAATGTGCGTCTTGTTGCAACATAATCTGTGTGGAAGTGTAGTTATCGTCCTCCGAAAGCTAAGTTCTGCAGAAGTCAATGTACTTACCTCATAATACACAAAAGTGAAATGCTTTGCGTATAAATGTCTTAGTTATTACTCTTATTGCCGTGATGAGGAAAGTACTGTGCTGTAACGTATTGTTGTGCTACGGAAAAGGCAGTCTCATTGTAGCTATACCACAAAAGTTACTACTAAAACCTGTTTTACTTTCCAGAATAAAACAGAAAACTGTGCAGATATAAAACAGAAACACTGCAAAAGCAACATTGTAAATTGTCACTCATTAGTAGCGTCGTGATAAAATCGTGTAGCTGTCACATAAACTAACCACTGTGCCATCTGGTATCTCACTGAAAGTACTTTAAATTCAGAATATATTTTCAAGTAAACCAAAATGTTGCATTAAAATCTCATTAGCAGTACTGGTAAATGTTCTAAGTATGTGAGCCTTATAGTCGTTACGTAATCGTGCAACAAACAAGCAAGAATGTACACACACTATAACACTGTGATGTCTGTTCACTATAACAATGCATTTGTCATTTCTGTTTAAATAAGTTCTCTTGGTTCTTGATTGGATATTTAATTTCAAACATTGTTGTATGTTAACAGATTCTAAGTCTGACAAAGCATATTAGTAATGTGAAGCGAAAAATTTTATGACAAAGACTAAGTTAAAAAGCAGATTATCTTTCAATAAACGGTTTTACATGTGAAATGTGGTGTAAATCTTTACTCTTCCTAGGATGCAGAGTTTCAACTTTAACGCAATTATCATGCGGTATACGTCGTTAAACAATACTGGAATTTTTCTCAAGGTTAGCGTCTATGTTATTTTTCTCTGAGCCAGCCGGCGCACTCGGCTGCCTGCGGTGCGAGTCATTGTCTGTCTCTTTGTTGGCGCGCGTCGTTATTGGGATTAGGAGACCTAACTTCTACAAATTCGCCTTGCCGAGAGGGCCCAGCCGTGTTTAAAGCTCGCCAGTTCTGATGGAATTCAGGTCTGTCGTTTTGTCGGTAGTTTACACAGTTTCTTGTTTGTCGGTCATGTGGTGGAGAATTTCTCCCTGAGTCGTAACTGCGCGCTGGACCGTTGCGTCTAAAGTTATCCTGTCTCCCTTGATAATAAGTGTTTTGGTTCCCATATTGTCTGTTTCTAAGGTAATCTCTGTCATATTCATTGCTACAGAAATACAATCTTTCTCTGTAACTATTATTACTCTGCCAGTGGTTGTCATATGGGTGGTGTCTGTTTTGGTCACGATTTGTGTTGTAAGAATAGCCTTGTCGTGTCCAGTTATTATCGAGGAATTGTGACGGATGTGACCTGTAATTGTTGTGTTCCTGTTTCCGCATTCCGCGATTGTCAGTGTCACTTTCCAGTTCTTGTAACAGTCCCTGAAAAGCTTCAATGTCGTCTTTGCAACGTCCTGCCAAAATAATATGTCGTAAATGTTCAGGCAGTTTGATTAAGCAAATGCGGATGAGTTCTGAGGGGCTGTACAGGTTTGACAGGTACTGATTCTTGTGCAACATGTCTTCAAAATATTTCACAAGACTGGAAAATTAAGATTGTTCGAAACGTTTCATCATTATGATGCTATGTTTTACTCGGTCTTGTGTGGCTTGAGACCAATATGCTGAGAGGAAGGCATGGTAAAATTCTCCTTCACTGTGGCAATCGTGAATGACCGATCGCATTCTTACAGCTGGTTCATTCTCTAAGTAGCCACACATAAATTCTAATCTGTGTTCTAACGACCAGTTGGGAGGAAAACAATGAGAGAATTGATGGAGCCATGCTTGTGGATGAATGTCGTTGCCGGAATTCTTAAATGTTTTGAATTTACGTGTAGTAATGAACAGCTTATAGTCAAAATCATCATGTCGGCGAGTCGCATGTCGGTCATTGTTACGTCGTGTCGGCTGTTCAATCTCAAAATTCGGTGCACATTGCCAATTTCTTTCATAATTTCCGAAATGCGCTGTGTTATTATTTTGTGGCTGTTCCGTATTTCTATGTCCCTCTTCCCGTATTGGGGCGCGAGTGTCCTCTGAAATACGTAATTCTTGTACTACTTGTGCCAACTGATCTTGCACTTCCCGGATTTCTCTTTTGTTCTGTGTATTGATTTGATTTTGATTTTGTTTGAATTTTCTAATTTCTACATACTCTTCAGTGTCAGTGAAGGCTACAGGTGTTGTGTTATTTAGATCATCATCTACCTTTGTAGATAAGTTAGTGAACAGATCTGAAAGTTCGGCTACTTTATCCGATAGTGAAATTATTTCCTCTGTATGTTTTTCTGAACCAAGTCTCAGAGTATCTACTGTGTCCTTTAAGTTTTCCTGAGTTTTTGCAAGTTGCGTAACCGAATCGGTAGATGCAACTGAGTCAATTTTAGCTTGCAAGGTGTCGTGATTTTGATGAACAATGGTTTGCAGTTCTTTTATGGCTGCTTCGTGATTCTGTAATACATTTTCATGCCGCGAAAAAATGGGTTGAAAATGCTCACAAATTTGTGTCTTTACGTCATTACAGACTTTTTGACATTTCGATTCAATGTTATGTAACTCACTAGTTAAATCTTCACGTGTTTGTTCAAGTGTGGTGTCTAACGTTTGAAGATTTTGTCCCATTGCGTCTAACTGTTGCTGTGTTTGTCTCTGATTTTGTTCCATTGTGTCTAACTTTTTAAGCTTTTGTCCCATTTGTCTCTGATTTTGTTCCATTTGTTGAATTGATTTGCAATAATAATGTATTAGTGTCTGGAATCTGTTTCTCTACGCTTTTCGGCAGTGCATTTGCACCGGCAACATTCACATTTTGACAAGCAGAAAATGTGTCTTGACTTATTTGAGAAAACGGTGATGACCCAAAACCTGAATCTACAGTATTTGCGAAATTGTGTCCTGTCACTTCGGATTCCTGAGGCGAGCCGTTGCCGACCGATCGATCGATAATGCTTCCCTGTTCACTACCTGTTTCAATGTCTACACCATTGTTTGCAGCCCGCTCCATTTCCCTATGCACAATTACCAAATTACTACTTTAAACATCAGTTAATTCATTACTCGGTGGCGCTAACACACTGCTTTCATTTTCACTGTCATTTCTCAGTTTACTTTGGAGCCTAGTATTACGTTTTTCACACGCCATTATTGTCACAGTATTTCACATGACAACACAGAAAAACACAATTTGAAGATCAAAAATAAGAGAACACATTAACATAGCACTGAAAATAATATCTAGTTAATTGCAGCTGCGAAATACTTGGTGCAAATCTACATGCATGCCACAACTGTTTTACTGTACAACAATGAAAGACTGCAACTACAAAGGAGATTTTCTCTACAATTACACGCTAGCAATAAACAAAATCTACACTAATTACACAAACTACAACAAAAAATCAGAAGATTCCAGTGAGGTATCCTAGGCTAAGGGTCGACATATGAAACGTCCCCTTTAGAAAAATTATACATGACTGTGCTTAACCTGACACACAATATTTTGTTAGCGCAACGCAATCTGACTTTCAAAATTCCCTACAAAAGAATGGCCCTGACTAACATTAAACTATACTTTTCACAAACACTTACCTCACAAAAATCTTCGCTGCTCAAGCTACTGCAATACAGCGAGCGCCACTACTGCCAGCTAAATAAAAGATTCAAACTATGGAAGGCACTAACTACTGATAGGGATAGTTAGCAAATCAAAGATATTAATAGAGAACAAACAATGTATTTACCTTGATATCATCATATATAAATATAGCAGTTCATGACAAATTTCAAAACTCTGCCATCTCTCTCCCCACATCCACCACTGCTTGCGGCTCACCTCCAACTGCGCAACGCTACGCGCTGTTCACAGCCAGCTGCCTAACACTACAATGGCGAGTATTACAACAATGCAAAGCAGCCACAGACTGCACACAGCACAGCCAGTGATTTTCATATTGAGCGCTACGTAACGTTGCCAATAAGAAAACATAAACAGCCTACTTACATAGAGAAAACATAAACAGCCTACTTACATAGAGAAAACATAAACAGCCTACTTACAACATAAATCATTATTTGGTATGCATCTCTCTCTTTCCCCTCCCCTCGCCCATCTGGGAATTAGTAGGGAAAGGACTCAGTCTGCACTGGGCTGCCAGAGAGGATGCACAGAAGTATTCATTGTTTATTTAAAAAATATGAGTTGCCATAGACGGTAGCTCTATGCAATGTCATCACCATGAGCTCCAGAGTCCAGCTGACCTAGTTCACAACACCACTACCAGAGACCGCTTTTGGCCCTTCCCTCACTCCTCTCTCATGACGAAATCCAAGATGGCGGTCTGGTAAAAAGTTGCAGGAAAAAGACTCATTCTGTGTTTAGCTTCTGGACTGGGAAATGAACATAATTGTTTACTTTGCTCAACGGATGAGATGTCTATGCTAGAGAAGGAGGAGGTTAACAGGTATATTAGCTGTAATCATGCATCTGAGGACACTGTCGAAAGCAATGATATTTGGTGAAGATGAATACGCTTCGTCAAATAATGAAGATTCAGCACGATGGGGCTAGGTTACTCTTCGCAACTCATGCTGATAAATGCGTGTGCTGTAAATGTAGATCATTCGATAAAACCCAAGGCAGTCGTCCGAAGTGCAGGAGGCAAGACGTACACCCCAGAGTCTCCAGTCCCTGCGGGGAGAGAGGCTACACGCCGGGCTCCATGCCCCAAGACTCTCCACGCCTGCTAGAAGAGGAGCGTGTGCTGAGCGGGAAATAACGGCAGTAGTCCTCCATCTCAGCCCCAGTGCACGGATGCCCTTTTTAGTTGAACGAGAACTGTTTTGGTAGTTATTACACCTGGTGTCTAAGCAATGTGCGGAATACTGTCACATACACTACTGGCCACTAAAATTGCTACACCAAGAAGAAATGCAGATGACACACGGGTATTCATTGGTCAAATATATTATACTAGAACTGAAATGTGATTACATTTTCACGCAATTTGGGTGCATAGATCCTGAGAAATCAGTACCCAGAACAACCACCTCTGGCCGTAACAACGGCCTTGATACGCCTGGGCATTGAGTCAAACAGAGCTGGGATGGCGTGTACAGGTACAGCTGCCCACGATACCACAGTTCATCAAGAGTAATGACTGGCGTATTGTGACGAGCCAGTTGCTCGGCCACCATTGACCAGACGTTTTCAATTGGTGAGAGATCTGGAGAATCTGCTGGCCAGGGCAGCAGTCGAACATTTTCTGTATGCAGAAATGCCCTACAGGACCTGCAACATGCGGTCGTGCATTATCCTGCTGAAATGTAGGGTTTCACAGGGATCGAATGAAGGGTAGAGCCACGGGTCGTAACACATCTGAAACGTAACATCCACTGTTGAAAGTGCCTTCAATGCGAACAAGAGGTGACCGAGACGTGTAACCAATGGCACCCCACACCGTCACGCCGGGTGATACGCCAGTATGGCGACGACGAATACACGCTTCCAATGTGCGTTCACCGCGATGTCGCCAAACACGGATGCGACCATCATGGTTCTTTAAACAGAACCTGGATTCATCCGAAAAAATGACGTTTTGCCATTCGTGCACCCAGGTTCGTCGTTGAGTACAGCATCGCAGCCGCTCCTGTCTGTGATGCAGCGTCAAGGGTAACTGCAGCCATGGCCTCCGAGCTGATAGTCCATGCTGCTGCAAACGTTGTCGAACTGTTCGTGCAGATGGTTGTTGTCTTGCAAATGTCCCCATCTGTTGACTCAGGTATCGAGACGTGGCTGCACGATCCGTTATAGCCATGCGGATAAGATGCCTGTCATCTCGACTGCTAATGATACGAGGCCGTTGGGTTCCAGCACGGCGTTCCGTATTACCCTCCTGAACCCACCGATACCATATTCTGCTAACAGTCATTGAATCTTGACATGTTGCAATACGATAAACTGCAATCGCGATAGGCTACAATCCGACCTTTATGAAAGTCGGAAACGTGATGGTACGCATTCCTCCTCCTTACACGAGGCATCACAACAACGTTTCACCGGGCAACGCCGATCAACTGCTGTTTGTGAATGAGAAATCGGTTAGAAACTTTCCTTATGTCAACACGTTGTAGGTGTAGCCACCGGCGCCAGCCTTGTCTGAATGCTCTGAAAAGCAAATCATTTGCATATCACAGCATCTTGTTCCTGTCGGTTAGATTTCGCGTCTGTACCACAACATCTTCGTGGTGTAGCAATTTTAATGGCCAGTAGTGTATATAACTCGAAGATATCACAGGAGCTAAACGTACCACTGCACAAAGAGAATGAAAGAGCTTTGCAGATGACGCAAGAATATTTAGACAGTTACATGTTTTGCTCCTAGGAATACCACCACCACCTCACTTGAAAGCAGACCAAAAACTGCCGCTGCAAACTTCTGAAATAGTCCCTGAGGGACTTCACGCCCTTCTGTAGGAAATACCCTCGTTTTTGAACACGAGCTCCTTCAGGAGTTACTAAATCCAATTGAATATGTCTCTAAATATACTTTCAAAAAAGGTCACTGCACATTGCGTCAATTTTGCGATGAGTGCTGCCGCACACGAACACTGTCTCTAAAAAGATCGCACCATATTTGTGAAACCTGCCTAAGGCACTTCATACGCTTTTGTGTGAAAGAGATCTCGAAACCATTATCAGCTACAATATCTGACTTCGCACACCAAAACGACAATATTCAAAATAAATATCTCTGTAACTTTAAAGGGGATGCTCATAACTTTTCGAAATTTAGCAGATTGTTTGAAGGCACTGTCAGAGAGAGATAAATTTCTGAATCCTAAAGCTGCTGTGGCGTTCATAACTTTTCTGAAATTGTGTGTGCGCTTAGTTAATATGTGCTGGTGCTGGAATCAGGGTCGTAATTTTCCCCACTTCTCGAAGCTTGCCTCACTTGTCGAACTTGTCTAAGCACAGACGGGAAAATCAGAACCATTACACAAACATAATTCTAAGCACTGTCCTACAGACGAGAAAAGCGGCTGGACTGTCCAACAGATGCTGCTTTGGAGATGCTCTAAAGCCACAGTGGCGGATGAGGGTCATCGTCCCACCTGTCAGAAGCAGAGGAGGATGGTCTGTCAGGACTCGTCAGGGAACACCCAAACAGAGAAATCATCACGTGTCTCTCAGACGTCACAAAGTACTTTCCTCCGATACCATGCTCCCACCTTGTTTGAACCAGTCTGTCGAGGCTCCAATGCCACACACAAAGGATGATTTGTGTCTCTCTGAGTTCACGGAACTTCTTATGAATGGCCCATTCTGTTGGTTCTTACTGAGTTTACCTCTCAAACTGCTGTTGTCAGTATAGGATCACTGTACGCCAACTTCTGCAGGTGGACGAATTACGAGACATTCAGTGGCAAAACTATTTTGTAGAGATCGAAAAAAAAATGGCAGCCATATTGCACTGACAGTTAAACAGTGCAAAAGTGGCCTACGAAGACACTTCCTCAATTACTATACTCTGGTACTGTCGAGGAAAGCTCGCATTGGCTGGCCGTTGTGGCTGAGCGGTCCTAGGCGCTTCAGTCCAGAACCGCGCTGCTGCTACGGTCATAGGTTCGAATCCTACCACGGGCATGGATGTGTGTGATGTCCTTAGACTAGTTATGTTTAAGTAGTTCTAAGTTCTAGGGGACTGATGACCTCAGATGTTAAGTCCCATAGTGCTCAGAGCCATTTTTTGAAAGCTCGAATTTTTCAGTGTGAAACCCACCTCCAACCGCGCTATATAACCACATACCATACCAATGTAGTAAACATGATTCTTATCCTGCACCTCACAAACATCACTTCTGCATCCTGCATTTGGCTATCGATACCGGACACTCATACACATGCCGTGAAGACAGACAGGTCCCCAAAAAACAACCTACATGCACCTAATATAGTCCGCACTGCACTAGATATTTCCCCCGAGGTCGGTCAGTCATCCATTGCAGCCAACGGTCACGATTCGACTGCCCCCCCCCCCCCCCCCCCGAACACACACACGCTGTCCTGATATGCGACCAGAGCCCCTTCAGCAGACCATGGTCAATCTCTGAGCTGGTGTACAAACGCTGTGTTGCTTCCCTCTGCCATAAAGGCTTTACTGTTTCCGCTCCTGAGCTGCCTGCTTACTTGCTGCCATCCTTTCTACAGCCATCTCCACCCTCTAGTATTACAAATACATACGTATTTTTACATGTTTTGTTAGAATATTATACCATTTACTCTATAGTTCTCGATATCAAGCACATAGCAGTATGCTACCTATCGCTTGCACAGTATAATTCCGACGATCAAGACTGGAAATTATATCCCTAGAGACATGAATCTTAAGCGAGTGTAGCGATGTGGGACGTGCTGCAAAATCACTGAGTAACTAGAAACTTATCTCGTCCTCAAAGAACTTTACGTGAAAACTCGAAAATAGAGGAAAGTGGTTGTTCCACTGGAATTATTTTTATGGAATACCGATGTCAATGATATAACATATTGCAAATGATCCATTTACTTTACAAAGTCAGCTAAGGTGTTTCTCATATCTAGAGAACCAGCAAATGTCTCTTACAGCTGTTTTCACAATCAAGATGCAAACAACACTGAAACGTCCCCTTTCAAAAATTATGAATGACAGCGCTGGAAAAACTCTTACGCTATTTGATACAGAGACAGCTGAGCAGAACTGAACGTACTCAGACACTTCTCTCTTTACTTATTCTGATCATCACTAAACTGACACACAATATTTTTAGCGCAACGCAATCTGACTTTCAATAATCCCTACAAAAGAATGACCCTAACTAACAATAACCCATACCTTTCATGAATCACTTACCTCACAAAAATCTTCGTTACTCGAACTACTGCAATACAGCGGCCGCCATTATTGTCAGCTAAATAAAAGATTCGAACTACTGAAGGCTCTAACTACTAATAGGCATAGTTAGCAAATGAAACATTTTGATAGAGAACAAACAATGTATTTACCTTAATAGCGTTCAAAAGTCATTACAAACACACACACACACACACACACACACACACACACACACACACACATATATATATATATATATATATATATATATATATATATATATATATATATACTGGGTGAGTCACCTAACAATACCGCTGGATATATTTCGTAAACCACATCAAATACTGACGACTCGATTCCACAGACCGAACGTGAGGAGAGGGGCTAGTGTAACTGGTTAATACAAACCATAAAAAAATGCACAGAAGTATGTTTTTTAACACAGACCTACGTTTTTTAAATGGAACCCCGTTAGTTTTGCTAGCACATCTGAACATATAAACAAATACGTAATCAGTTCAGTTTGTTGCATTGTAAAATGTTAATTACATCCGGAGATATTGTAACCTAAAGTTGACGCTTGAGTACCACTCCTCCGCTGTTCGATCGTGTGTATCGGAGAGCACCGAATTATGTAGGGATCCAAAGGGAACGGTGATGGACCTTAGGTACAGAAGAGACTGGAACAGCACATTACGTCCACATGCTAACACCTTTTTATTGGTCTTTTTCACTGACGCACATGTACATTACCATGAGGGGTGAGGTACACGTACACACGTGGTTTCCGTTTTCAATTACGGAGTGGAATAGAGTGTGTCCCGACTTGTCAGGCCAATAGATGTTCAGTGTGGTGGCCATCATTTGCTGCACACAATTGCAATCTCTGGCGTAATGAATGTCGTACACGCCGCAGTACATCTGGTGTAATGTCGCCGCAGGCTGCCACAATACGTTGTTTCATATCCTCTGGGGTTGTGGGCACATCACGGTACACATTCTCCTTTAACGTACCCCAAAGAAAGAAGTCCAGAGGTGTAAGATCAAGAGAACGGGCTGGACAATTTATGCGTCCTCCACGTCCTATGAAACGCCCGTCGAACATCCTGTCAAGGGTCTGCCTAGTGTTAATTGCGGAATGTGCAGGTGCCCCATCATGCTGATACCACATACGTCGACGCGTTTCCAGTGGGACATTTTCGAGCAACGTTGGCTGATCATTCTGTAGAAACGCGATGTATGTTGCAGCTGTTTGGGCCCCTGCAATGAAGTGAGGACCAATGAGGTGGTCGCCAATGATTCCACACCATACATTTACAGTCGCTCTACCTGTCTGAGCCAGCGAGGACTGTCCACGGACCAGTAATGCATGTTCCGTAGATTCACTGCCCCGTGGTTTGTGAAACCCGCTTCATCGGTAAACAGGTAGAACTGCAACGCATTCTCTGTTAATGCCCATTGACAGAATTGCACTCGATGATTAAAGTCATCACCATGTACTTGCTGATGTAGCGACACATGAAACGGGTGAAAGCGGTGACGATGCAGTATGCGCATGACACTACTTTGACTCAGTCCACCGGCTCTCGCAATGTCCCGTGTACTCACGTGTGGGTTCATGGCAACAGCAGCTAACACACCAACTGCACCCGCTTCTCCTGTGACGGGCCTGTTACGGACCCGTTTGCGTGCTACGACCATACCTGTTGCATACAGTTGGCGGCAGATGTTTTGCAATGTGCGGCACGTTGGATGCTCTCTGTCCGGGTACCGTTCTGCTTACACCCTGCAGGCTTCAGCTGCATTTCGTCGACACTCGCCATAGATGAGTATCATCTCCGCCTTTTCAGAGTTCGAATACACCATGGTCACAGTTCTTACAACACTACACTATCACAGACGTCTGGTAACACGGTGTACTACAGTTGGTCTGCGTGCGGACACGAATGCAGAATAACAATAGCAGCAAGCGCTACATGCGGACACTGCAACATCTAGACCAAACCACAACAGTGCACTACAGCCACACTCGTAAACACGGTCGTCATCGTAAACATGTCCCTGCAGATGCTGCTCGGCGACCGTGGCCCGTGTTTGTTACAACACGCAACTGAACGTCGGAGGTTTCAAGCGTCAACTTTAGGTTACAATATCTCCGGATGTAATTAACATTTTACAATGCAACAAACGGCACTGATTACGTATTTGTTTATATGTTCAGATGTGCTAACGAAACTAAAGTGGTTCCACTTAAAAAAACGTAGGTTTGTGTAAAAAACATACTTCCGTGCATTTTTGTATGGTTTGTATTAAACAATTACACTAGCCCCTCTCCTCACGTTCGGTCTGTGGAATCGGCGTTCAGGTCGTCCGCTCAAAACTCCGCCATCTCTCTCCCCACACCCATCACTACTGGCGGCTCACATCTAACTGCCCAACGCTACGCGCTGTTCACATCCAACTGCCCAACACTACACAAGCGAATAATCCAACAATGAGTCCAACCAGCCACAGACTGCACACAGCACAGTCAGTGACTTTTATACAGAGCGCTACGTGGCGTTACCAACATAAAAACCTAAACAGCCTACTTACACTTCAACAAACGTTCTCTCAATCAAATAAAGACAGGTAATGTGCAGAAGCTGTCAATCAGACATTTTATATGGGGCGGGGGCAATAACTTCCCAGTGCAAATGAACATCCATATTGAATCTGTTCAATTTCCGTGGAGAACATGCACGATCACGAAAGCTGTCCAACACGTAATGAGTTAGGCCATTCCTGTACCCCAGCGAACCTCTCCATTCAGAAGACTCCCATTGTAAACCGGAAATGTCAGTCGTTCCAGCCACACCCCACTTCAGCCACGTACTGCCCAGACAGCAGGCAGAATCGTCCTAGGAAACCAGCCACATACCTTTTATCACTGTACTTACAATGAAGTATTACGATTGCAATGTCACTCTGACAACATTCGACAATGAGTAAAGCATCAGAACACACCCTCCCCGACGGCGTGGCTCTGGAAATATAAACATCTGTACCGTTCATATGACTGGACATAATTTTCCACGTAAAAAAAAAAAAAAAAAAAATCTTTCACCCCATTACAGCTATCGCAATGTTCCACATTAAATCCATACCTTCCTTACGACAGGACATAGTCATTTCCTTTGCATTTGTCAGATCATTGACCACATCCACAGATACTTTATAGCCCCATTGGCTACAGCAAATCAATCACACATCCCCTACTATGAATTATACTTAGCTAATGACTGAATGCTGGTGACATCAAACAATATTGAGCGAAAATCCACGGTGGATGGATATGTCTCATTCGTTTTTTCTTGCGAGTGCAACCAGTGTGCCTTGTGAAGAGAGACGTAATCATCTTACATGCCACCAGATGTTAAAAACACGATCGCAACGGGAGCAGCGTTGGTCCTATAGGCGCACACAAGTATCGTTAATGATATCCATGTTAAAAGCTATACAAGCTTTATAAATCGAGGTATGGTATTGCTACCTAGTGAAGTGGTCTTCCACACAAATACTGCTACGTCGAACACAGACGGTGATCATAGGGTATTTATTACAGGCCCAAAGTGTGGGTGCACGCTGCTCCATCTGTCTGGAGATCCAGCATGTATGAAAACCACACGTTTTCTTGTTCGTAACCATCTGTTATATCATCACAACACTGTCAGATCTGCTATACACCGATGAGGGATGCTAACCCCTTCGACTTCAGCGCATCTGGAGAGATTTTATGCACTTGGGATGGGTGCCGTGAGCAACATTGAAGTGGTACAGCACTTACTGACCCAGCTCGCTGTGTTACTTCACGAAACGCTGCATGTAGCGGCCTACTTCTGGTCAGCTGCAAATTAAAGTGTCAGTGTTGCAGGGACGGTTCGTTAAAGGCAATGCAAGTGGATATTCCAGTCTCTAACTTCATCCTCAGAATACGAGTATGCTCTGTGACTCCCATCCACATGGGGAAAGATGTGCAATCGTATTGGCAAGTTATGCACTGGGATCGAAGTGCCAGAAATACATAGATCGCTGTGTGGTACACTTTGGTGTACATGTTCACAAATTAACAATGAATGGACGTACTGGACAGTCATCTATCTACATTCGCAATGGTACTCGCAAAGCAGTGGAGGGGAGGTTTTAGACATGGTACAGAAATCGGGAAACATGTTGCTGCACCATTGGTCAGCGTTGAAATTAGGATAAAACTGGTAAAATTGCTAAAATAGATCACACCATCCACTTTGATGCTTGTTACAGTACATTGATAGTGTCTTTTCCATCCCATCTGTCCAGTGGTATGCTGTTGATTACCACATAACGATTGACATCACTTCCAGGGATGTCAAGGATCGAAACAGTGATCACATACGTGACTGCAGTATGGAGAACGAATCGAAATGGAACATCAAGCCATCAGCTGTCCCATCACTGTAAAAGATGAGCTTAAATGTAGAGGTCAGACTCCTGTTTGGAAATGGTCCACAACATCGCGAAACTCTTCCAGTTCCCATAAGTTGTGACTGTTTTTTATTTAAGATCAACCAGTGTGTGCATGTTATGGCAGCAGCAACATAATTTATAGCATGTGATGCCCAGCTGCAGTCAAAGCCAATGGATTGAAAGATGCTGATGTCAGTTTAGAACCTGATACAGACCTCTAAGCCGTGGTGGAAGAAACAAAATGCATGGCTGTGTAAAAAGCTGTAGTCATACACTGCTTTGATATGTTACAACAGAAAAACAATGTGTCAAACAGCAACAGAGGGAGACAGGGGCCCACTCTTGCGACCGTTAGTCAGTGAGATGTGGTCCTCCTACAGTACGGGCAATGAAACTTTACACTGGTCTTTGCAGGCGACTTCGATCACTGAGTGGATCAATAAGTATATACAGGGGGTTTCAAAAATGACCGTTATATTTGAAACGGCAATAACAACTAAACGAGCGGCGATAGAAATACACAGTTTGTTGCAATATGCTTGGGACAACAGTACATTTTCAGGCGGACAAACTTTCGAAATTACAGTAGTTACAATTTTCAACAACAGATGGCGCTGCAAGTGATGTGAAAGATGTAGAAGACAACGCAGTCTGTGGGTGCGCCATTCTGTACGTCGTCTTTCTGCTGTAAGCGTGTGCTGTTCACAACGTGCAAGTGTGCTGTAGACAACATGGTTTATTCCTTAGAACAGAGGATTTTTCTGGTGTTGTAATTCCACCGCCTAGAACACAGTGTTGTTGCAACAAGACGAAGTTTTCAACGGAGGTTTAATGTAACCAAAGGACCGAAAAGCGATACAATAAAGGATCTGTTTGAAAAATTTCAACGGACTGGGAACGTGACGGATGAACGTGCTGGGAAGGTAGGGCGATCGCGTACGGCAACCACAGAGGGCAACACGCAGCTAGTGCAGCAGGTGATCCCACAGCGGCCTCGGGTTTCCGTTCGCCGTGTTGCAGCTGCGTCCAAATGACGCCAACGTCCACGTATCGTCTCGTGCGCCAGAGTTTACACCTCTATCCATACAAAATTCAAACGCGGCAACCCCTCAGCGCCGCTACCATTGCTGCACGAGAGACATTCGCTAACGATATAGTGCACAGGATTGATGACGGCGATATGCATGTGGGCAGCATTTGGTTTACTGACGAAGCTTATTTTTACCTGGACGGCTTCGTCAATAAACAGAACTGGCGCATATGGGGAACCGAAAAGCCCCATGTTCCAGTCCCATCGTCCCTGCATCCTCAAAAAGTACTGGTCTGGGCCGCCATTTCTTCCAAAGGAATCATTGGCCCATTTTTCAGATCCGAAACGATTACTGCATCTCGCTATCTGGACATTCTTCGTGAATTTGTGGCGGTACAAACTGCCTTAGACGACACTGCGAACACCTCGTGGTTTATGCAAGATGGTGCCCGGCCACATCGCACGGCCGACGTCTTTAATTTCCTGAATGAATATTTCGATGATCGTGTGATTGCTTTGGGCTATCCGAAACACACAGGAGGCGGCGTGGATTGGCCTCCCTATTAGCCAGACATGAACCCCTGTGACTTCTTTCTGTGGGGACACTTGAAAGACCAGGTGTACCGCCAGAATCCAGAAACAATTGAACAGCTGAAGAAGTACATCTCATCTGCATGTGAAGCCATTCCGCCAGACACGTTGTCAAAGGTTTCGGGTAATTTCATTCAGAGACTACGCCATATTATTGCTACGCATGGTGGATATGTGGAAAATGTACTGTAGAGTTTCCCAGACCGCAGCGCCATCTGTTGTTGACAATTGTAACTACTATAATTTCGAAAGTTTGTCTGCCTGAAAATGTACTGTTCTCCCAAGCATATTGCAAAAAACGGTGTATTTCTATCGCTGCTCGTTTAGTTTGTATTGCCGTTTCAAACATACCGGTCATTTTTGAAACACCCTGTATTTAACAGGATCGCCACTTATACTTTGTGCCAGCCTGCAGATGGTATTTGTTTTCCATATGTGTATCGGACAACAGGGCTGCAGTAAAATCTCTTCGAGTTCTCTGTTGGATGACGTTAGCACAGATTTTATACTCCGAACCTTTTTTTCTCTCCACTGGATGGTACATGATATAGAGAATGTTTGGGTGACAGACGTGAATGCAGCCTGAAAGAGAGAGTCCTCATGCGGACTTCAGTACCTGTATGTAGTTTGGAGACATATTGCAATACAGTAGCAAAATCATCGTCCTTCTCCCAGTTACCTGAACTGCTTGTACTCTCTTTCTCTACTACTACCTCCTATTGCCAGTGAAAGCTTCATTTGACGCTAATCTTACACATCATACATGGCTGGTGGAGCTATGACAAGATGTTCCCATTTACATCAAGTGGTCAAAACACGATCCTGTCGCATTAACTCAGCTCAACTTGTTTCTAGGTTGCAGAAGGTGGTAGATATAGCGATCTCCGACTTCGCTCAGTTCCGACACAAATTGGAACAATCAGATGCACAAAGCTGCAGGGATGGCGGGCCAGAGACTGACGAACAGTAATAAGATGCATAGGGAGTGTCTAAAACTGTAGTAGATAAGTTCGAAAGAGGTGACTCGTTTCGAAATATGAGAGTGCCATGAATATTATATACCAGTGGTTGTAATCATTAAAGGCATCTCCATAGGATCCGATGCAGGTATGTGGTTGCATAGAAAGACTTGATTCCAAATTGCAGACACGATTTCTGCCAGAAAGCTTAACACTATAGATCTGAAAAAGCCAGTGTACATTTCTTGCAACGAGAATATAGCGTTGAATTTTTTAAGTGATTGGCTGTATAGCACACCATCTACTGTATGTGATCATTCTCAATCAATCATCTAAACCTAGTGGCTCTATCACGGAACCTGTGACACAGCATTGGGATAGAATGCGTTACGAATAGTGCAGAAATATCTAGCGGCTGCATGAGGGAATTGCGAATACCGACTTCACACCACGTTCCTTATCAGATCACTTTCTAAATTGGGTGATTTTATTACGATTGGATTGGATTGGATTGTTTGGAGGAAAGAGACCAAACTGCGAGGTCATCGGTCTCATCGGATTAGGAAAGGACGGGGAAGGAAATCGGCCGTGTCCTTTCAAAGGAACCATCCCGGCATTTGCCTGGAGCGATTTAGGGAAATCACGGAAAACCTAAATCAGGATGGCTGGAGACGGGATTGAACCGTCGTCCTCCCGAATGCGAGTCCAGTGTGCTAACCACTGCGCCACCTCGTTCGGTTTTTATTACGAGTTTACTCGGCTGGCGAGGTGCACCCACACTTTTGTTGCCGGCCGCGGTGGCCGAGCGGTTCTACGCGCTTCGGTCTGGAACCGCGCTACCGCTACAGTCGCAGGTTCGAATCCTGCCTCGGGCATGGACGCGTGTAATGTCCTTGGGTTAGTTAAGTAGTTCTAAGTTCTAGGGGACTGATGACCTCAGATGTTAAGCCCCATAGTGCTCAGAGCCATTTGAACCATTTGAACACTTTCAGTCTGTTAATACACACGCCGCGATCTCTATCTACACTCCTGGAAATTGAAATAAGAACACCGTGAATTCATTGTTCCAGGAAGGGGAAACTTTATTGACACATTCCTGGGGTCAGATACATCACGTGATCACACTGACAGAACCACAGGCACATAGACACAGGCAACAGAGCATGCACAATGTCGGCACTAGTACAGTGTATATCCACCTTTCGCAGCAATGCAGGCTGCTATTCTCCCATGGAGACGATCGTAGAGATGCTGGATGTAGACCTGTGGAACGGCTTGCCATGCCATTTCCACCTGGCGCCTCAGTTGGACCAGCGTTCGTGCTGGACGTGCAGACCGCGTGAGACGACGCTTCATCCAGTCCCAAACATTCTCAATGTGGGACAGATCCGGAGATCTTGCTGGCCAGGGTAGTTGACTTACACCTTCTACAGCACGTTGGGTGGCACGGGATACATGCGGACGTGCATTGTCCTGTTGGAACAGCAAGTTCCCTTGCCGGTCTACGAATGGTAGAACGATGGGTTCGATGACGGTTTGGATGTACCGTGCACTATTCAGTGTCCCCTCGACGATCACCAGTGGTGTACGGCCAGTGTAGGAGATCGCTCCCCACACCATGATGCCGGGTGTTGGCCCTGTGTGCCTCGGTCGTATGCAGTCCTGATTGTGGCGCTCACCTGCACGGCGCCAAACACGCATACGACCATCATTGGCACCAAGGCAGAAGCGACTCTCATCGCTGAAGACGACACGTCTCCATTCGTCCCTCCATTCACGCCTGTCGCGACACCACTGGAGGCGGGGTGCACGATGTTGGGGCGTGAGCGGAAGACGGCCTAACGGTGTGCGGGACCGTAGCCCAGCTTCATGGAGACGGTTGCGAATGGTCCTCGCCGATACCCCAGGAGCAACAGTGTCCCTAATTTGCTGGGAAGTGGCGGTGCGGTCCCCTACGGCACTGAGTAGGATCCTGCGGTCTTGGCGTGCATCCGTGCGTCGCTGCGGTCCGGTCCCAGGTCGACGGGCACGTGCACCTTCCGCCGACCACTGGCGACAACATCGATGTACTGTGGAGACCTCACGCCCCACGTGTTGAGCAATTCGGCGGTACGTCCACCCGGCCTCCCGCATGCCCACTATACGCCCTCGCTCAGAGTCCGTCAACTGCACATACGGTTCACGTCCACGCTGTCGCGGCATGCTACCAGTGTTAAAGACTGCGATGGAGCTCCGTATGCCACGGCAAACTGGCTGACACTGACGGCGGCGGTGCACAAATGCTGCGCAGCTAGCGCCATTCAACGGCCAACACCACGGTTCCTGGTGTGTCCGCTGTGCCGTGCGTGTGATCATTGCTTGTACAGCCCTCTCGCAGTGTCCGGAGCAAGTATGGTGGGTGTGACACACCGGTGTCAATGTGTTCTTTTTTCCATTTCCAGGAGTGTATATTCAATGACGTCCTTTTTGTGTGGAAGACCACTTCATTCGGAAGCAATACCATACCTCGATTTATAAAGCTTGTATAGTTTTTAACATGGATATCATTAGCGATACTTGTGTGCGCCTGTAGAACCAAGACTGCACCCGTTGCGATCGTGTTTTTGACATCTGGTAGCTTGTAAGACGATTACGTCTCTGTTCCTAACACCCACTGGTAGCACTCGCAAGAAAAAAAACGAAAGAGGCGTATCTACCCATCGTTGATTTTCACTCAGTATTGTTTGGTGTCACCAGCATTCAGTTATTGCCAAAGTAGTATTGATAACAGGGAATGTGTAACAGATTTGCTGTGCAAAGAAAATGACCATGTCCTATCGTAAGGAAGGTGTGGATCTGATGTGGAACATTGCTATAGGAGGTGAAACATTTCTTTTACATGGAAAATTATGTCCAGCCATATGAATGGTACAGATATTTATATTTCCAGAGCCACAGCAATCGGCAGAGGGCGTTTCCAAAACTTCACTCATTGTCGAATGTCGTCAGATTGACGCTGTAATCGTAATACGTAATTGTAAGTACAGTGATAAAATGTATGTGGCTGGTATGTTATGACGATTCTGCCTGGTGTGTGGGGAATTCGTGGCTGCAGTGGGATGTGGCTGGAACGATTGATCGGTTTACAGTGGGAGGCATCTGAACTAATACTCAGCATGTGTTGGGCAGCCTACGCGATCGTGTGTGTTCTCTGTGGAAATTCGAGAAGATTCAATATGGGTCTGTGTTTGAGCTGGACTGTTATGCCCCCATCTAAACCGTCCTGTTGACTTCTGCTTCGCATTTCCCATCTTTATTTCGTTGAGAGAACCTCGGTTGTGGTGTTTACTACGTATTATGTGCATGAGAAACGCCTTAGTCGACTTTCTGAGGCAGAGGAATGACTTGGAAAGTCTTATATCATTGACATCGGTATTCGTTAAAAAAAAAAAAAAAGAAAAAAAGAAAAAGAAATGCGAGGCTATCAACCATTTTCGCCTGTTTTCGAGTTTTCAAATAAAAATCTTCACAGACAGGATAAGTTTCTAGTTACTCATTGGTTTGCCGCTTGTCCCACTTCTCAGCATGTCGCTAAAGTTTTGGGTTCCGACAAATGTAATTTCCCATCTTTATCTTCGGAACTGTACAGTGCAAGCGATTGGTAGCATACTGACATGAGCTTGATATCAAGAACTATCACGCAAATGGTATGATATTCTGGCAAACCTTGTGAAGATAGGTGTTGTCGTTGATGTGGTCTTCAGTCCTGAGACTGGTTTGATGCAGCTGTCCATGCTACTCTATCCCGTGCAAGCTTCTTCATCTCGCAGTCCCTACCGCAACCTACATCCTTCTGAATCTGCTTAGTGCATTCATCTCTTGGTCTCCCTCTACGATTCTTACCCTCCACGCTGCCCTCCAGTACTAAATTGGTGATCCCTTAATGCCTCAGAACATGTCCTACCAACCGATCCCTTCTTCTAGTCAAGTTGTGCCACAAACTTCTATTCTCCCCAATCCTATTCAGTACCTCATCATTAGTTACATGACCTACCCTTCTAATCTTCAGCATTCTTCTGAAGCACCACATTTCGAAAGCTTCTATTCTCTTCTTGTCCAAACTATTTATCGTCCATGTTTCACTCCCATACATGGCTACACTCCACACCAATACTTTCAGAAACGACTTCCTGACACTTAAATCTATACTCGATGTTAACAGATTTCTCTCCTTCAGAAACGCTTTCCTTGCCATTGTCAGTCTACATTTTATATCCTCTCTACTTTGACAGTCATCAGTTATTTTGCTCCTCAAATAGCAAAACTCCTTTACTACTTTAAGTGTCTCATTTCCTAATCTAATTCCCTCGGTATCGCCCGACTTAATTCGACTACATTCCGTTATCCTCGTTTTGCTTTTGTTGATGTTCATCTTATACCCTCCTTTCAAGACACTGTCCATTCCGTTCAACTGCTCTTCCAAGTCCTTTGCTGTCTCTGACAGAATTGCAATGTCATCGGCGAACCTCAAAGTTTTTATTTCTTCTCCACGGATTTTAATACCTACTCCGAATTTTTCTTTCGTTTCCTTTACTGCTTGCTCAATATACAGATTTAATAACATCAGGGAGAGGCTTCAACCCTGTCTCACTCGTTTCCCAACCACTGCTTCCCTTTCATGTCCCTCGACTCTTATAACTGCCATCTGGTTTCAGTACAAATTGTAAATAGCCTTTCGCTCCCTGTATTTTACCCCTGCCACCTTCAGAATTTGAAAGAGAGTATTCCAGTCAACATTGTCGAAAGCTTTCTCTAAGTCTATAAATGCTAGAAATGTAGGTTTGTCTTTCCTTAATCTAGCTTCTAAGGTGAGGGTCAGTATTGCCTCACGTGCTCCAATATGAAGATAGATATGCTCTCGTAATCTGAGAGTTTGGAGATGGTTGTAGAAAGCATGGCAGCAAGTAAGCAAGCAGGTCGGGAGCAGAAACAGTATCGCCTTTGTGCCAGGGGCAACCAGCCCAGCATTTGTACACCAGTTCAGAGAGTAACCACAGTCCGATGAGGGCGTTCTGGTCGTATATCCGGACAGCGTGTGTGGGAGACAATTGAATCACGACCATTGGCCGCAGTAGATGACCGATCGGCCTTACAGGAAATATCTAGTGCTGCGAGGAATAAACACGGTGCATGTGCTTATGTTTTTTGGGATTTTGTCTCTTTTTGTGGTATGTGTATGAGTGTCTGGTGGTAGATAGCTATATGCAGGATGCAGAAGTGATGATCTTATATGGTACAGGATACGGATTGTGTTTACTACATCGATATGATATGTGGTTACATAGCCCGGTTGGGGATCGGTTTCACAACGAAAAATTCGAGCTTTCCTCGACAGTAGCAGAGCAGTGTAAACGAGGAAGTGCCTTTGATGGTAGTTTCCGGATTTTATGTTCTGTAAACCACTTTTGCCCTGTTTAACTGTCTACTCAATATGGCTGCAGTATTTTTTTTTTCGATTTGGACAAAATAGTTTTGCTGCTGAAAGTCTCATAATTTGTCCATTTGCAGAAAATGGTGGACAGAGCTTCCATACCGCAGCAGCAGTTTGGAAGGTAAATTCTGTACAGACCTATCAGATTGCTCCATTTACAGGAAGGTCCATGAAAGAGAGACACCAATCATCCTTTGTGTGGGATAGATGAGCCTCTCTAGAATGGTTGGATCGAGACGGGGGCAAGGTAGATATGGAAAAGTTCTGTGTGACGTCTGAGAGTCATGTGATTTTTTCTTCTTCTCTTGAGTGTTCTGAGACAACTGCCCGCAGACCATCCTCCCCTGATTCGGTCAGGCGGAATGATGTCCCATTGTGACTTTAGAGCTTCTCCAGATCAGCCTGCAGAACATCGAAAATTCACCGAAAATTCAAGCTGTTTTTCTCATCTGTTGGACAGGGTTAGGTTAGTTGAGGTAGCCCAAGTGACCTATTTTCTCGCCGAAATTTGAACTTCCCGCCATGATGTCAGTGTGACTTTGACACATCTAAGGCCGCCATCTTGAAGAAATCTGGCAACAGTGCAGTGTGAAGTGATGTCGGTGTTGTCCCCTTACTCTCGCCTGTATCAGGGAAAGCCATCTGCTAGCATGTCTTTGATGTCTTTGTTCTTTAGACTCTGATACTTGGCTAATTTTTCGTTGTTCTGCAGAAATATGCTACACAGCACACTGTTTTCGCACACCACTGTTCCCTGTTTGTTTTTATACTTCAAAGTGTTTATTGTGTTTCTTTATTTTTATACTGCTAAACATTTATTGTGTTTTGTGCTGTTGCCAACATATCACTGTCACTAGTTTGTCTGTGACCTATACCTTTTTTAGTTAATTGTATGGGTGTTATTCTATTCCATTATGTTGCTCTGTATTTATAATACTGTGTAAGAGAAATGAAGGAATAATGATGGAGCTTTTTTAATAGGTGGAGGATGGAGAAGCAAAGATGAGGGGACACAAGTGCATAGTAGTGTGACAGTGAGTAAGTTGGAGGAAATGGTGAGGAACAAGAAGTGAAATGAAACTGGGGGAGGGGCTATGTAGAGGAGACCATAATGGATGAAAAATGCTCTTTCCTTTTTCATGTGATTGTTTGAACTATTTCATATAGTGCCTGTTTTCTAGCATTTATTTGGGCACTGAGCAAGTGTTTATTTTCTGTTAATGCTTTGTGTATGTGGAAAATTCCTTGGAAAGGAGGTGGAATCTGTCTTCACTGATTCATATGATGACCATACTTTTTTTCAACATTGCTTGGTCTGTGATATTCCTGTTATAGATGACTTGCAAATGTTGATGATTAGTACTGTGTTCCAGTACTGCAATGTGTTCCATATATCAAATGTGTCAAATGTTCTGCCAGTCATTCTAATGCCAACTGAGCTGATAGAACTGAGCTGGTAGATACCAGATTTCTTGTATCTGTCTGATTTTGATTTTAGTTTTGGGATGTGCATCTTTATTGAGTTGTTTGTTTTTAAGCAATGTTTATCCCTTGTTTTCGAATATGTTACCTGTTTTATTTGTGAATTTGTTGTAGTAGGTCATTGTATGCTATTTTTGATGTGGTACAGGTTATATGTGTTGGTGTGGTTTGGTTAGATTTTTTCTATTGCTTGACTTTATTTTTCTGTTTCATTTATCTACCATTTTATCTTTGTGTCAATTTTTGAAGGTTATTTTTTACAATTGCCAGCTCTATTTAGTAATCAGAAGTATTTAGAGGATCCTGTTCAGTCTGCTTAACAAGTAACTGATTGTAGACTGTTTCTGAATCTGTGGGTGGACCGAGGGTGCATTTAAGATTGTGGCACTTGTTGTGGGTTTTTTGCATATGTCAAATGTGTGTTTGTTATTGTGTTTTCTAATGGTTATGTCTAGAGAGTTGAGTAAGCTTTCTTGTTCTCCTTCTGTTGTGAGATTTATGTTTTTGTGTACAGTATTTGTGTCTTGATGTAGTTGATGTAATGTATTTTTAGGTTCAATTACCATGCTTATTATGTTGTCCGTGTATCTGTGCTAGCAGATTATTATAATTACATCTTGAAATACTAATTTTTCTTTGGGAGTCATGTAAATGTTGGCTACTGTCCCTTAAGTAGATGAACCCATAGGTAAACTTTTTTGTACGTAGTATTCTTGATTGATTTTAAATAATATTATTGTGTGGTTAAAGCATTATGTAAATATTGCAAATCTCAAGCTGCACCACGCAAAACCACATAACAACAAACATATTCAACACACGATTTGTATCTAAAGGTGGTCATTCTTATAGATGTAACACTGAATGAAAGCGAACGACTGCTCTTTGACAAATGTTTGCTACACATTGTTGGTTCAAATGGCTCTGAGCACTATGGGACTTAACTACTGAGGTCATCAGTCCCCTAGAACTTAGAACTACTTAAACCTAACTAACCTAAGGACATCACACACATCCATGCCCGAGGCAGGAATCGAACCTGAGACCGTAGCGGTCACGCGGTTCCAAACTGACGCGCTTAGAACCGCACGGCCACACCGGCCGGCACACATTGTTGTCTACAGCAAATGAATGAAAAATAGAACATCTCATTACATACTCTGAATGTACAGAAGAAGAAAATGGCAACAGTAATGTAAATACAGGAGTAATGAGCGTATGAATAAAACAATAAATACAGGGGTAATGAGGGTATTAATGAAAGAATAAATTTACAAACATAGTAACACAAGTTAAAAAAGGAAATAAATTCAAAAATAATGGTTATTAAACAAAACTTAAAAATCTAAAAAAGCTGCAATTGGAAAAATCATTATAACAAAATCTAACAACGGTAATATTTGATGACAGGTGAAGATATTAAAAATTAGTACTGCACTCTCACTAAAAAGTTGAAGAATGTGAACCATGAATAATCTTTTGGAGAGGAGAATGTTAGATGCTCTGTTCAGTTGTAGGTATGGCTGTAAGAATAACTTTCCATTTGATGGCATCTGTGGAGGGGAAGGTAAGTGTTGCGGTGGACAGAGGGAAGACAGGCAAAGAGGAGGAGCATGAGGCGTGGGTGGGGCCATAGTATGAAAAGGAGAAGGGCAGGGGAAGATACAGAACGGAGTGGGCGGAGCCCTCATGTGGGGTGCGATATGTCGGAAGAATTGTAGCTGTTACGTCGGATAAATATTGGTGGCAGGTTTTATTTTCTGGGAGAGAGAGGGATAGCCTCGAAAATTTGTTTGGGAATGGATATGGGGTTATGTTGTGATGAAATACAGAGCGATTCATATACACCTGGTCTTCGTCTGGAAGTTCGTAGGTATGGTGAAGTTGTTTTAATGATCTCAACGCCTCTGGGAGAACTTGAAGTACTGCTCGTTGCTAGCAAGTTGACTCTTGTTTCTGTGCATGTTGCCCTTTGCCCCGCTTGCTCGGCTCATGTTAGTACAAGTATATAGCCTCGTTGGCCGCGCATTGTGAAGTCTGTGAGTGTGTAGTTCGGGTCGCGCGACAATAACGAGCAAATTAGTGATTCGTTAGCAGTCTTTAGCTGGCATAAACATTCAGTACACACTTCGAGAGCAGGTTTTTATTGTGAAAACACACTGGAGGACAGACGCATTGGTTACGACACGACGGACATTCCAGGGAGGATTCAAAGTGCGCGATGTTCCAGCAAAACTAAAAACTTTTATCAATTGTAAGAAAGTAGTAGACAACTGTTGAACTAAACAGCCACAGTTGTAAACATAGGCAATCATTGAGTGGAGATGTCATTGACAATGTTCGGAGGCGCTTGAAGTTCTTTCCAAGGAAATCGTAGCGTCGATTGAGCCAGGAGACAGGCATTTGACATGGCTGGCACATGTCAGAGAGCTCCGATGAAATCGACACTGCGACCATACAGAGTGCATGTGTTACAGCTCATGAGAAAGAGGGACGTTACTGTCCATGGTTTTGGGGGTTTCTTATTCAAAAATCTCTCCATGGCTTAGTTTACAGATGATGCATGGTTCCATCTGTCAGATAAACGCACCAAACAGGAGATAATGGGCTGGTGTAAACCCTCATATCATTCATGCAACATCAATGCATGATGCCAGCTTCCAGGATTATTGGCTCCATTTTCCGTAGACACTACAGTTTACATGGCATCTTCAATACATTTTTTGACCAGGTGGGTGACTTCGAACTCACGGAAGATTATTTACAACACGATGGAGCAACGTGTCAGACATTTAGAGCTTCCATAAAAATTTCTGCCCATCCCCAACTCCCCAATCACCAGTCACCTGACTAACCACTCCCTCCCCCCCCCCCCCAGATATTTTAATGTGGGGTATCATGAAAGCTGTGTGTACAAGAGCAGACCACGGACAACTGCAGAATTTCGTAAGGCCTTTACACACGAAATAAGCAACACTGGCGAGGATGGAAGTCACAGTACCACGCAGAATGTGGTGAAACGAGTACAGCTGTGCATCGACGCTGGTGAAGGGCACTTCCAGCGTTTGCTGTGAGGATTTTATATGTGTTCATGTATGTGTGTATGTAATCTCTCCGTCGTATCTTATCTCCAAAAATTGCAAATGTGTCCTATTATTGGTTCAAATGTTATGATTCATTAAAAGATTTCAGGTTTATACGGATCGCACTGAATGTCGGTCTAAGGATGTACTAGGTCTGCAAATTAGAGAGGGGGGAATATAAATGCTGAAGTCGAGTTTGCAGACAGTGTAGGATCTGCTTAAGCGTCCATTGTGTCAGGAGTGGTGTGGAATTTGATGAGGGGGTAAAGGATCCATATGAGGGATGCTCAAAGATGTATAGAGAGTAATAGAACGTTGGTGGAGAGTACAACCATTCAACACTGGCATAGCAGACGACAGGTCGTGTCATGGTACATGTGGAGGATAGTGCAGGGGCGCAACCCCCACGTTCGCCCACTTAATAGGTTTCGTAGTTTCAGTCTGGTGTGGACTTACTGTTGGATGCTTGGCAAGGGGTTTTGGATTCGTATTAATTCAGGTGGAAACATGTCCGTGGTTGATGTCTTTCATTCACACTACTGGTAAATGTGATTTTCTTCCGCAGGATGAGAAGCGACTTCCCTTCGCCATCCTCGCAGCTCTCAACTTGATGGTAGCGTTTTCCGTGTCGTTCCTGCCGGAATCTGCGCTGCAGCGATTGCCAGAGACGTTAAGGGATGGTGCCGTCTTTGGCAGAGGACAGCGCTACTGGAGCTGGAAACCCAAACCAACACCGGAGTACGCCAAGGGATAAAAGAGTTCCAGAAGTTCCTTTTAGTTTAGAATGAATGTTAAGGCGACGCTGGCAATCTTCGACTTCTGTTTACTGACGGTGCACATGACTTGCGTTACCAACATAAAAACCTAAACAGCCCACTTACACTATTTACGATGCCATAAAGACTAATTTAAAAGCTAATATCTTCACTCTCACAACCCAAATACTACACAATCGTAAATTTATTATATACCGAAGTCTGGAGCTATATTTTGTGCTATTGAACTAAAAGACGCTTTAATGTAGCTGATTTCCTTTATTGAATGCTACACTCCATCTGAAATCATGCTTCCACCAGATACCTTTATACTTCCTTTCTCAAATCCGCTGGTCAAGTGTTTAAAGAGATTGAAGAACAATCTGATTATCTGAGTAGGCTTATAGCATTGCATTAATTTCCACCATTTTTAGAATAAGATGAGCTGCTGTGAAACCACAAATCTGCCTTTCACTAATTAATTAATGAGTGTTTACTCACACACAAATTTTATCCATGCACCATACAGTAGAAACATTGTCTACTTGCACCACATATTGTTTGTCTACGATAAGTTGACGTTTGGCGCGGTGTGTGTCTGGAACTGCCCTGCCCCGCATTAAGACTGCCGACTGGAGATGAGCGGTGATGGGGGAGGCAGCATCGGTTGCCTGCAACAGTGTTGGCACGACTGTCCCAGTAACACGAAGTCGGAGGCGACTTGGGGATATATCGTGCGCTTAAGTGGCACTGCTGTCAGATCGGGAATCACCTAATTTGTCGACATTTTCATGCTTGAGAGTTTTACCTACAATTTATGTATAGAAAACAATGAAAAATGAAAGCAGATAAATGTACAACTTACGATTCTATTAATTGAAAGTCAAAAACTAATATTTTTAATCTGTTTGCACATTGCATTTATTAAACGAAGCACAGCAGTAATATCTAGGAAGCGTAATTAACTGCGCCTGAAAAAAATGTCAAAATGATGTTCACTAAAGATTACTGTCATTTCTGTTTGATTCAAGTTCATCATCATCACCATCGATTGAGGGCGTGGTACTGTTGCTAACTTCGTCGATCTCCGTTTCTATTATTCCATTTCGTCTCCAATACTCTTGGTCTAGATGCTGCACATTCCTGCGGTAACCTTACCAGTCTTACTTATGCAGTAATTGAAACGAAAGCGGCATTAGCAACATTCTGCAATCCTCCCTTCGACACATCACCAGTGGCATTGTTCTCCCTGAAATCGTGTTTTATTTTGGCCTATTTCAATCCTCTGAGATTTAGGTTACAGCTGTAGGGCGGTAAACGCACTAGTTTGTGGCTTCTGTTCTCAACGAGTTGACCCACGACGTACACTTCCACGGCTGGTTTGTTTTCCTGTATCGCAGATAACAGTTCAGCCTTTCTCACCGCGTCGTTGCAGTTTATTTCCCCGTCTGGCAACCGCTCTAACATCCTAATCCTGAAGCCGTGTTTATTAGCTGTGCTATGGTGCAATGATAAAAGATAGAAACGGGAAAGATCTGAGTGAAGCAGAGGATGTTAGGGAAAGATGGGCAGAATATGTAGAAGACCTATACAAGAAAGAACTGCATAATGACAGGGCTACTACTGCTGATGTTAATGTTAATTTAGAACTGGAGCCACATAATTTGGAGAGCGAAATCCAGTGGGCCCTTGAACACATGGTTGATACCAAAACTAGTGGACATGATGAGATACCAGCAGAAGTGTTTAAAGTCACTGGAAAGGATGCAGTGAAAGTGCTGCACTGTCAAAAAATATGGATCACGCAGCAGTGGCCAGAAGACTGGAAAAGATCAGTATTCATCCCCATACCAAAGAAGAGAAGTTCTAAAGTATCCTCAGATTACTGAACAATCGCACTTATCTCACATGCTAGCAAAGTCATGTTGAAAATCTTACAAAATAGACTTCGCCAATATCTAGATCGAGAGCTACCAGAACAAGCTGGATTTAGGAAAGGAAGAGGAATTAGAGATCAAATTGCTAACATTCGGTGGATTATGGAAAAAGCAAGAGAATTCCAGAGAGATGTGTACCTCTGCTTTATTGACTACCCCAAAGCCTTTGACTGCGTCGATCACAACAAATTATGGAACGTACTGAAAAACATGGGTGTACCAGATCAGCTCATTCATCTGATATGGAGTTTATACCTTGACCAAGAAGCCACAGTGAGAACTATGTATGGAACAATGAAATGGATAAAGGTTCAGAAAGGGGTCCGGCAAAGCTGCATACTGTCACCGTACTTATTGAATCTGTATGCAGAACACGTTATGAGGAATGCGAGGCTAGATGAAGGAGAAACAGGAATTAAAATAGCTGGAATAAATGTAAACAACCTCAGGTACGCCGATGATACGATCCTGTTGTCAGAAAGTGAACAAGAATTGAGAACACTCTTGCTGAAGGTGAAAGACGAAAGTAAAAAGGCCGGTCTTAGGCTGAATGCGAAGAAAACGAAAATTATGGCAACTACACCGACCAATTCGTGGGATATAGCAGGAGAAACCATGGTGGTAATGACAACATTCAGTTATCTCGGTTCCCAGATCTCTGCTGATGGCGACTGCAGCCATGAAATCCGGAGACGCCTGTTGCTCGGTAGACAGGCGATGTCAAACCTTGACAAGGTTATAAGGTCCAGAGATATAACACTAGCAACAAAGATCCGTATTGTGAGGGCTATGGTCTTTCCAGTTGTGATGTACGGAGGTGAGACCTGGACCATTACAAAGGCTGAATGGCGAAGAATTGACTCCTTCGAATTGTGGTGTTGGAGGAAACTTCTTAGAGTTCCATGGACTGCGAAGAGAACCAACAGATAAATATTGGAGCAAATAAAACCAGATTTCTCCCTGGAAGGTCTAATGTTAAAGCAAAAGCTGAAGTACTTTGGACACACAATGCGAAGGCATGCCTCGCTGGAAAAAATAATAATGCTGGGGAAGATTGAAGGAACTAGAAGAAGAGGACGTCATAGGATGAGATGGATCGATGGCATCACAGAAGCAATGTGTTCCAACCTGGGAAGTCTACGCGAGAAAGTGCAAGACAGGAGAAAGTGGCGTGATTTGGTTCATGGGGTCACGAAGAGTCGGAACCGACTAAACGAAAGAGAGAGAGAGAGAGAGAGAGAGAGAGAGAGAGAGAGAGAGAGATGGTGCATTATCCATACAATCACAGCGTTGGATGGAATATTACGGAGCACCATCTCTGCACCCTCTCCCCGTCCCGTCGACCTCCGCTAGTTTCGTCAAATTCATGAAAAGGGAAACAGTTTCTTGCATGAAACTTCATGACAAATTAAAACAATGTGTGAGACCGGGTTCCCAGGTTCGAGTCTCGGTCCAGCACACAGTATTGTCAGGAAATCAGCGCACACTCCGCTGCAGGGTGAAAATTCGCTCTAGTTTCCAGCATCTTGCTGCAAGTAGTTGCCGAATTTGTCTTTTCGTAGCAGTGCTCAAATTTACAGAAGTTTTATGTGTTCAGTGCCGGTTCGAAAATGTCCGTTAAAATAGATAATCAGCACCAGCCAAGGAATTGCGAAACGAGTTTACCGATCAATTTGTTTCACCAGAAGGGAAGGTAGAATGGCAGCACAGACGTCTTTAAATTTTAGCTGATTTTTTTTAATGTTACCCTAAACATAAATGCACTATATTTGTGATAAAAGCAATAAATACTGCTTGTAAAAACAGGAGCAATTATAGTGCAGAGTCTTGTTGAGATACCGCGCAGTATTTTTGTTTACTGTTATCGAACATTGCAATAGACAAGAGATGTTCGAAATTTGCATACAACATCCTCAAAGTTTTTGGACTAGTCAAATCCTCTGATTGTAGTTAAATTGAATAGTGCTTCTTGATAACGTCAATATGTTCTCCTCTAATATTTTTTCAATTTTTTTTATTTTTGTTTCGTCATGATTTTTATTCATTAATAGTAATGCAACAACGGTGGTGACTTTACTTGTTTTTAAGAATAACTGCACTTCTGTCTCAAGTACTAGCAGTGAGTTTCTGAAATAAACTTGTCCCCATGATTTGAAGAAGTAAACTTAAGTAAGTTCATGTCCTTACGGAAGTGTTTACAGAAGTTACTTACTACAGGACGCAAGCGTTTTTTTATTACTTCGCGTCTAGAGTCAGCTTTATGCTGGCAGCGCTCGGAGACAAATGAACGTCTTTAAAGTAGTGCCCATTTTCTCTGCTTCTCGCAGCACTGGCGAAACCAACAAGTAATCGTGACCAAATAGTAGCTAAACCATTTTCTGCTCTTAACCTCATTGACAATACCGTTATACACGGAAGTCGCACGTCCTACCGCTATAGCATTATAAATCATACTGGAGCAACGTGTTTTGGGGAGATATTAATGCGGAATATCATGGGAATACGTACGAAAATGAAAACCATCAAGTAAGGCCTGTTACATTCAAAGGTGGGGAACTTGTCTGACGCTAATCGGTATCGGCAGAAGGAAAGTGGTGTTAGTGAACCACAGAAGAAACTATCCAACTGGAGTAAATATTTGTAGGCCAAATAAGTTGTTTAAACATTGACACGATAACAAATTATTATTCTTCATATAAGTGAGGTAACAAGAATAATACAAATGACTTATCTTAAATGAGACGACACAAAAGCAAAAGTATTTTTACTAGAAAATAACGGAACAAGCTTCCTCTGTCAGTCTCTCCGACAACAATGACAGTGCATGTTAGTAGCAGTGTGACCAATTCTCGGCAGGCAGCAGCGCCGACTGACCACTTTACCACACACACACCTACTGACTTACTATTAATTGGTAAATTAGTATGTTATGTTAATAACAGGGATTGCAATATGAGACACGATCGCAAACGTTTCGGATGACATTATTCTTTTGCTGATTACATTGCCTTACTTTGATTGCATATCAGTAGCTACAAACATGTACAACCCTTGAAAGACGACCGTCTCTATAAAGCGCGTTCATGAATCCATGTTACTTACGTTAGACATTTACACCATAGCAGCTGATCGGTACTAGCTGCGCATGCTTGCGAGTCGCCAGACTGGAAGACAAACAAAAAAATATTCCCCCAAACAATAAAATATTTCCCCTCTTATTTCTCTTAACCGTGCTGTTGGAACGATCCGTAACGCTCCGCCCCTGATGTAAGCGGCAAACTTTACGTAATTCATGGTCGCATTCACCAAATCAATTAAAATTAAGCACAGGTTAAGGAATTACTTCCTCAGCAAGTATTTTTGTTCGTTACTGAGCAACAAAAATACACTCTCAGGGAGCTCTTAACGCTAGTTGAGGATTTTTTGAATGCGACTGTTAGTTGCTAGGTGCATGTTATTATAAAATATGGCTGAGAAGCGCTGGCAGCACGAATCCCTGATTCGGGCCGCATGTGGCCCACAGGCCGCAGTATGGCGACCACTGAATTAGTGGAAGGACACCGCCGCCATCTTTAAAAGACTTTAATTTTAGGAGAGGTGTTCTAACTGCTCTCAGATGTGTAGCGATAGCTCGCTGTTGCACTACTGCCATTCACGAATGTTATAGAATATAGTCGTCGTTACATTACAAAAAAATGAGGGTTTAATTTAAATATTTATTCTTCAGAGCAAAAGCCGAGCCATTGTTTCTACTTCCTTCTGAACTTTCTTTCATACAAAATCAGCTGATGAAGAGCTGTAAGCCGGTAGGGCAACTGCTGGGTTTGACGCGCCGTATCCGCAGCTCGTGGTCGTGCGGTAGCGTTCTCGCTTCCCGCGCCCGTGTTCCCGGGTTCGATTCCCGGCGGGGTCAGGGATTTTCTCTGCCTCGTGATGACTGGGTGTTGTGTCCTGTCCTTAGGTTAGTTAGGTTTAAGTAGTTCAAGTTCTAGGGGACTGATGACCATAGATGTTAAGTCCCATAGTGCTTAGAGCAATTTGAACCATTTTTGACGCGCCGCTGCTAAGAAAACATCACAAAGTGAGTGACTTTGCGACACTTTAGTTCTTATGGGAACTGCATTACATTATTATTTCAACTGCTTTTTCTGATTGGATAACTCTGTCAAACTGTCTGTCTCTCTTTTTTTAAATTTTGTACCAAGACGGTTAAGGAATGAAACATTTCACGATTCAGTTAGCGAAGTATTGCGTAGCAAGAACGAGACATTTGTTCAAGTAAGTACAGTGCCATGAAAACAAAGTCAAACAGGGGTCATGCAAGAGTACGTCTAATAGTGAACAAGAAAATAGAAATGGGGTAAGTTACCATACAAAGCATAGTGGACACCGAGCGAGGTGGCGCAGTGGTTAGACACTGGACTCGCATTCGGGAAGACGACGGTTCAATCCCGCGTCCGGCCATCCTGTTTTCCGTGATTTCCCTAAATCGCTCCAGGCAAATGCCGGGATGGTTCCTTTCAAAGGGCACGGCCGACTTCCTTCCCCATCCTTCCCTAATCCGATGAGTTCGATGACCTCGCTGTCTGGTCTCCTTCCCCAAACCAACCGACCAACCATAGTGGACACATTATCGTACCGAAGATAAGGCAGGAAGCAAACACTTATTACAATAGTACAAGAGTACATGTCAACTATCTCCGCAGAATATGAAGAAACAGAAGCAGTGTATGACAAAATAAAGAAAATTATTCAGGTAGTTATGGGAGACGAAAATTTAATTGTGATGGGAATCCGTAGTAGGAAAAGGAAGGGAAAAATAGGTGGAGAAAATGGACTGGAGGAAAGAAATGAAACAGTAAGTCACTTTGCAGAATTTTAAACAGAACATTATTTAATCAACGATAACAGTTTAGGAATGATGAAAGAAGGCTGTATAAGTGGAAGTGACCTGGAGACGCCAGAAAATTTCAGACAAATAGAGTAATTGTAAGACTAAGATTTCTGAACCATATTTTAAACTGCAAAATATTTCCCAGGTCAGACGTGGACTCTGACCATAATTTATAGGTTATGAACTGAAAATTAAAACTGAAGAAACTGCAAAACGAAATTAAGGAGATGGGACCCGGATAAGTTGAAAGAACCTGAAATTGTTAAGAGTTTCAGAACGAACATTAGGCAACTGTTGACTGCAACAGGAGGATGCAGCACAATAACAGATAAACGTGTAACTGTGCAAGATGAAACAGTGAGGCAGCAAAGGGTCAAATAGATAGAACAAACGTATAGAAGGGCAATACAAGGGAAATGAAATTGACAATAATATTATAGAAAGGGAAGAAGAAGTAGATGAAGCTCAGATGCGAGTTATAATACTGTGGAAAGAATTTAACAGAGCATTGAATGAAGTTCGTCGAAGAAAGTGGGTAGGTTAATTGATATCCTCGGGAAACAACTATTCTCTCTGGTGTAGATGATCTTTGAAACAGGTGAAATATCCTCAGACTTCAAGAAGGCAGAAACAATTCTTTTCCGAAAGAAGACAGGTGTAATAGGTGTGAAGATAATTGAATTATAAGTATGATAAGTCGTGGTTACAAAATACTGACATGAAATAACAGAACAATGGAGAAACGGATGGAAGCTGACCTGAGGAAAAATCAGTTTGGATTCCGAAGAAGTTAACAAACATGTGAGGCAGTACAGACGCTACAAGTATGCTGATGCATTACCTCCATACTTAACAATCATATACAACCGTTCGCTCGACGAAAGATCCGTACCCAAAGACTGGAAAGTTGCACAGGTCACACAAATATTCAAAGGTAGTAGGAGTAATCCACTAAATTACAGGCCCATATCTTTAACGTCGATATGCAGCAGGATTTTAGAACATATATTGTGTTCGAACATTATGAATTACCTCGAAGAAAACGGTCTATTGACACACAGTCAACATGGATTTAGAAAACATCGTTCCTGTGAAACACAACCAGCTCTCTATTCACATGAAGTGTTGAGTGCTATTGACAAGGGATTTCAGATCGATTCCGTATTCCTCGATGTCCGGAAGGCTTTTGACACTGTACCACACAAGCGGCTCGTAGTGAAATTGCGTGCTTATGGAATTTCGTCGCAGTTATGTGATTGGATTTGTGATTTCGTGTCAGAGAGGTCACAGTTCGTGGTAATTGACGGAAAGTCATCGAGCAAAACAGAAGTGATTTCTGGCGTTCCCCAAGGTAGTGTTATAGGCCGCTTGCTGTTCCTTATCTATATTAACGATTTGGGAGACAACCTGGGCAGCCGTCTTCAGTTGTATGCAGATGACGCAGTCGTTTATCGACTAATAAAGTCATCAGGAGATCAAAACAAACTGCAAAACGATTTAGAAAAAAATATCTGAATGGTGCGAGAAGTGGCAGTTGACCCTAAATAACGAAGTGTGAGGCCATCGACATGAGTGCTAAAAGGATCTCGTTAAACTCCGGTTACACGATAAATCAGTATAATCTAAAAGCAGTAAATTCAACTAAATACCTAGATATTACTATTACGAACAACTGAAATTGGAAGGAACCCATAGAAAATGTTGTGGGGAAGGCTAACCAAAGACTGCGTGTTATTGGCAGGACACTTAGAAAATGTAACAGATCTACTAAGGAGACTGCCTACACAACGGTTGTCCGTCCTCTTTTAGAATACTGCTGCGCGGTGTGGGATGCTTACCAGGTAGGACTGACGGAGTACATCGTAAAAGTTCAAAGAAGGGCAGCACGTTTTGTATTATCGCGTAATATGGGAGAGAGTGTCACAGAAATGATACAGGATTTGGACTGGACATCATTAAAAGAAAGGCGTTTTTCGTAGCGATGGAATCTTCTCACGAAATTCCAATCACCAACTTTCTCCTCCGAGTGCGAAAATATTTGGTTGACACCGACCTACGTAGGGAGGAACGATCACAAAGGTAAAATAAGGAAATCAGAGCTCGTACGGAAAGATATAGGTGTTCATTCTTTCTGCGCGCTATACGAGATTGGAATAATAGAGAATTGTGAAGGTGGTTCGATGAACCCTCTGCCAGGCACTTAAATGTGATTTGCAGAGTATCTATGATGACTTAGATGTATTTTGGAATGTAGTTTAGTTGAAGGCAAACCCTTTGTTGAAAATAATGACTGGGACACACTCATTGAAATTGTTAAGACAGCAGGGACAAAGTGTAAGGAGTGAAGAGATATCTAAAACTTGTACAGAAAGAAGACTGCAGCATTAAGAGTCAAAGGATATGAAATGAAAGCAGTACTTCAGAAAAGAGTGGAACAATGTTACGAGGTGCATTCAAGTTCTAAGGCCTCCGATTTTTTTCTAATTAACTACTCACCCGAAATCGATGAAACTGGCGTTACTTCTCGACGTAATCGCCCTGCAGACGTACACACTTTTCACGACGCTGACGCCATGATTCCATGGCAGCTGCGAAGGCTTCTTTAGGAGTCTGTTTTCACCACTGGAAAATCGCTGAGGCAATAGCAGCACGGCTGGTGAATGTGCGGCCACAGAGAGTGTCTTTCATTGTTGGAAAAAGCCAAAAGTCACTAGGAGCCAGGTCAGGTGAGTAGGGAGCATGACAAATCACTTCAAAGTTGTTATCACGAAGAAACTGTTGCGTAACGTTAGCTCGATGTGCGGGTGTGTTGTCTTGGTGAAACAGCACACGCGCAGCCCTTCCCGGACGTTTTTGTTGCAGTGGAGGAAGGAATTTGTTCTTCATAACATTTTCGTAGGATGCACCTGTTACCGTAGGGCCCTTTGTAACGCAATGGGTAAGGATTACGCCCTCGCTGTCCCAGAACATGGACACCATCATTTTTTCAGCACTGGTGGTTACCCGAAATTTTTTTAGTGGCGGTGAATCTGTGTGCTTCCATTGAGCTGACTGGCGCTTTGTTTCTGGATTGAAAAATGGCATCCACGTCTCATCCATTGTCACAACCGACGAAAAGAAAGTCCCATTCGTGCTGTCGTTGCTCGTCCACATTGCTCGGCAACGTGCCACATGGGCAGCTGTGTGGTCATCCGTCAGCATTCGTGGCACGCATCTGGATGACACTTATCGCATTTTCAGGTCGTCATGCAGGATTGTGTGCCCAGAACCCACAGAAATGCCAACTCTGGAGGCGATCTGTTCAACAGTCATTCGGCGATCCCCCAAAACAATTCTCTCCACTTTCTCAATCATGTCGTCAGACCGGCTCGTGCGAGCCCGAGGTTGTTTCGGTTTGTTGTCACACGATGTTCTGCCTTCATTAAACTGTCGCACCCACGAACGCACTTTTGACACATCCATAACTCCATCACCACATGTCTCCTTCAACTGTCGATGAATTTCAATTGGTTTCACACCACGCAAATTCAGAAAACGAATGATTGCACGCTGTTCAAGTAAGGAAAACGTCGCCATTTTAAGTATTTAAAACAGTTCTCGTTCTCGCCGCTGGCGGTAAAATTCCATCTGCCGTACGGTGCTGCCATCTCTGGGACGTATTGACAATGAACGCGGCCTCATTTTAAAAGAATGCGCATGTTTCTATCTCTTTCCAGTCCGGAGAAAAAAAATTGGAGGCCTTAGAACTTGAATGCACCTCATACTCGGCAGCGAGGAACCAATCGGGGACACACTTCTGAGTGCCCCAGCTGGTGGAAGAGTGTGTCAGCACTGCCAACACAGACATGCAGTTGTGCAGCGAGGTTTCTGACTGTGATTCGTCGACCCCTTCGAATGACAGTGTCCACTCCTTCCACCACTGCAGGAGTCACAGCTGTGTGTGGCTGGCTGGCACACGGGATATCGGACAAGTTTCAGCGACCTTATCGCGATGAGAACAGACGCCTCTCCCAACGACTCACCGTGCTTTTGTTCACTGCCAGGTCTTCGTATCGTTCTGCAAGCGCCTATGAATATGTATTACGCTCTGGGTAACTCAGTGATAGCTCTCTGCTTGGAGCGCTCCTATGTTACAGACGTCACCTAGCGGAACTTGATGAAACTGTAGGAGCTGAAGCGAGAATATTCCACTGTGTTCCCCAATAAATTTCGTTTTTTTTCAGCCGAAATTGGCTAAGAAAAAATTGTGTTGCATTACGTATTGAACGCGCCTAGTAAAAAAAACTTTGAGCTTTTCCGATAACACTTTAATTCTATCAGAGATACCAAATGAGTTGAAAAAACAGTTGAACGGAATGGATAGTGTCTTGAAAAGAGAGTAAGGGATGAATGTCAACTGAATTAATAAAGGAGTAAGGGAATGTAGTCGAACTAAATCAGTTGTTGCTGAGGGAATTAGATTAGAACATGGGAGTCTAAAAGTCTAGACGAGTTTTGACGTTTGGAGTCGAAATAAGTGACGATGGCCGAAGTAGAGAAGATATAAATGGCAGTCTGGCAGCAGTAAGAAAAGAACTTTATTCAAAACAGGAATTTATAAATTTTATTGTTAGAAATTGTTTTGTGATAGCATTTGCCGGGAGTATAGCCTTGCACGGAACTAAAACGTGAACGATTAGCAGTTAGGAGAAAAAGAGAACAGAAGCTTTTGATATGCGGACCAGCCGAAGATGAGATGTTTAGATCAGGTAACTAATGAAAGGTACCGAATCGACATGGAGAGAAAAGAAATGCATGGCTTACCTTGACCTAAAGAAAGGATCGATTGATAGGACACATCCGGTCACATCAACAAATCTTGAATTTGGTGACAGAGGGAAATATGAAAGGTTCAAATTCCAGAGGGGGACCAAGGATTAAGTACATTAACCAGGTTCAATTGGATGTAGGTTTCTGCGGTTATGCAGAGATGAAAAGACTTACGCAGGATAGACTACCATGGAGAGCTGGATAAAACCACTTTTAGGACTGAAGAAGAGATCAACAACAACTGCGCGAGTTTATCATGGTTCTTAAATATATTTTTTGACACATGTACCTGTCACATTTACTGGAAAATGCTATATTTCTCTAAACTACGATTTCCAGGAAGGTATGCTAAAGCGATGACCAATTACTAACGTAAAAATACGAGGGTAAGTCAATTATTACCCGCAAAGTAGTTATAAAATTTTATTGTAATCAAATAGGAAACTTACAAGAACATCATTTTTCGACATAATTGCCTTGCGTTTCAACGCACTTGGTTCATCGTTGTACAAGCTTCCTGATGCCCTCATAAAAGAAGGTTCTCGGTTGAGCTGCGGGCCAGTAATGGACCGCTTCTTTCACTGCTTCGTCCGAGGCAAATCGACGGCCCCTTTATGCCCGAGTAGACCAAACAAGTAATTGTCAGAAGGGGCAAGATCGGGACTATATGGAGGATGATCCAGTACGTCAAATTTGAGTTTCTGGAGCGTTTCAGCTGTGTGGGCAGCAGTATGAGGACAGGCACTGCCGTGCAACAACACAACACCTTTTGACAGCAATCCTCGGCGTTTGCTTCGAATTGCAGGCTTTAGCCTAGCAGTGAGCATCTCACGTACACTGTTTATTGTTGTGGCCCTTTCCTCATAATGTTCCAGTGCATCCGAAAAAACCGTAAGCATCAGTTTTCCTGTTGGCGGTTCGGTCTCGAATTTTTTCTTGCACGGCGAATTTGCATGTTTCCATTCCACACTCAACGGTCTACTCTCCGGTTCGTACTGATGGATCCATGTTTCGTCACCAGTGATGATCCTGTCTAAGAAGTTGTCCCCTTCGTTACCATAGCGATCCAAATGTTTTTTGCAGACGTCCAAGCGCGGTTGTTTGTGCAACTCTGTGAGTTGTTTTGGGACTTATCTTGCACAAACTTTATGAAACCCAAGTCTGTTGTGGATGATTTCGTAGGCAGAACCGTGACTAATTTGCAGACGATGTGCCACTTCGTCAATAGTTAATCGTCTGTCTAAAAGACTCATTTCACGTGAACGCTGAATGATTTCTTCATTTGCGGCGGTAAACGGTCGTCCGGCTCCTTCGTCGTGCGTAACACTTGTGCGACCATTTCGGAATTTTTCAATCCATTCGTAAACACTCCTTTGTGGCAAAACACTGTTCCCGTACTGTACCGAAAGTCTTCGATGAATTTCGGCCCCTGATACGCCTTCACTGAACGTTGCTCTTCTTTGGTGCAAATAGACAGCGGAGCAGCCATGATCAACAGCACGGCAGCAATAACGAAACTAACCTAGCAGCAAGAAAATTGCAAAGATATAACAACGTAAAACGACAGTACTACCAAAACAAATAAAAATATAACTAAATTGCGGATAATAATTGACTTACCCTCGGATTCTTATTATTTTATTGCAAAAACTGTGACCCCGCCTCCCAGAATTAAACCCTGGATCCGCTCCAAAATTATACTCTACGGAACCATCAGAGCATTCGTTGTAGGGATAGCCCAGACTACGTAATCTTTGATGGCCTGAGAGGACGGCTGTATCAGTTGGAGACAACACGCTCTCTTGAGTTTTGATTGTTTCTGAAAGACGCCTTGGAAATGCAGGAACCTTCAGATACAGCCAGGTAACATTATTTGTAACAGCAAAAGAAACAAACAGGTTTTCTAAGGTGACAGCTGTTGTGACATTCTGCAAAGATAACGCGGTAGTTATACTCAGCTTGCAAGAACGAGTGGAGAAAGCAAGTGTTGTGTAGTGTAACTGATACAATCTCGTAATTGCTACATGTCTTTCCAACTTTTTACTACATACTATGTTCTCATAAAAAAAAAGAAATATATGCTACATTCTGGGCTGGCTATACAAACAAACACGCCATTAAATGCTGGGTTTAGCCGACAAAATTCCGCACGAATACAGCTACTTCCGTGCGAAAGAAAAGTGTTCCTGTAGGAAGTTTGAAGAATTAAGGCCACGAAAGAAGATATTGCAGATTTGTTAAAGTAACAGATTGCTTTTCACGGGTAGTGTTCTTGACTAGAATTTGTGTTGCAGTAGTACGGGTAGAGTGATTTTCTAAGTTTGACAGGAATCGTCGAAATATTGTGCAGAACGCTTTTACTGTCGATGCAACTGGACACACGGACATTATACCTTCAAATCAAACAATGGAAAATCCAGGATGGAATGTAACAATACGAGAGAAGGAAAGTTGCTACTCACCATATAGCAGAGATGATGAGCCGCGATAGGCACAATAAAAAGATTTTTTTTCTTTTTATTGCGCCTATCGCGGCTCAGCATCTCCGCTATATGGAGATTATATCTTGTAATATTGGTAATGTTGATTTACCCCGAAATGTGAGTTAGCGTCGTAATTACATCAACATTCACGTTTCGTGTCCAAATTTTGAGCATCGCACGAAATGAACACGAAAGTTATTTGTACCTACTTCCTTTCACTTAGTGCAACTTCATTCGGTATTATCGTCAGATAAGCAAGTAGAGCTTGTTAAATTAGGGACCTGTTCGTTCTAAGATGTTGGTTACAGATACGTCCTTTGTCTCAGACGTATTTCTTGTTGACTTTCGCCAAAGGAGCTCCGGCTGACGTTTGCTTAAGGATATCTCTGACGTTTCGCCTGCACTACTGACTGTCATTATCAAAGACAACCTTCCATTGCCGGTGGCGACAGGCTTCGAGCCGCCGGCTGCATATTATACATTGACGGAAAAATAAATCGCAACATCAAGAAGGAGCTACGCGAGATCAAGTTGGTAGGCGTGTTTCTACGCTACTAGCCATTAAAATTGCTACACCATTAAGATGTCGTGCTACAGACGCGAAATTTAACCGACAGGAAGACGATGCTGTGATATGCAAGTGATAGGTTTTCAGACCATTCACGCAAGGTTGGCGCCGGTGGCGACACCTACAACGTGCTGACATGGGGAAAGTTTCCAACCCATTTCTCATACACAAACTGCAGTTGACCGGCGTTGCTTGGTGAAACGTTGTTGTGATGCCTCGTGTAACGAGGAGAAATGCGTACCATCACGTTTCCGACTTTGATAAGGGTCGGATTGTAGCCTATCGCGATTGAGGTTTCTCGTATCGTGACATTGCTGCTCGCGTTGGTCGAGATCCAATGACTGTTGGCAGAAAATCCAATCGGTGGGTTCAAGATGGTAATACGGAACGCCGTGCTGGATTTCAACGGCCTCGTATCACTAGCAGTCGAGACGACAGGCATCTTAGCCGCATGGCTGTAACGGATCGTGCAGCCACGTCTCGATGCATGAGTCAACCGATGGGGACGTTCGCAAGGCAACAATCATCGACGACTTTTGCAGCAACATGGACTATCAGCTCGGAGACCATGACTGCGGTTACCATTGACGCTGCATCACAGACAGGAGCGCCTGCGATGGTGTACTCAACGACGAACCTGGGTGCACGAATAGCGAAACGTCATTTGTGCCGATGAATCTAGGTTCTGTTTACAGCATCATGATGGTCGCATCCGTGTTTGGCGACATCGCGGTGAACGCACTTTGAAAGCGTGTATTCGTCTTCGTCATACTGGCGTATCACCCGGCGTGATGGTATGGGGTACCATTGGTTAGACGTCTCGGTCACCTCTTGTTCGCATTCACGGCACTTTGAACAGTGGACGTTACTTTTCAGATGTGTTATGACCCGTGGCTTTACCCTTTATTCGATCCCAGCTAAACCCTACATTTCAGCAGGATAATGCACGACCGCATGTTGCAGGTCCTGGACGGGCCTTTCTGGATACAGAAATTGTTCGACTGCTGCGCTGGCCGGCACATTCTCCAGATTTCTCACCAACTGAAAACGTCTGGTCAATGGTGGCCGAGCAACTGGCTCGTCACAATATGCCAGTCACTACTCTTGATGAACTGTGGTATCGTGTTGAAGCTGCATGGGCAGCTGTAGCCGTACACGCCATCCAAGCTCTGTTTGACTCAATGCCCAGGCGTATCAAGGCCGTTATTATGGCCAGAGGTACTGATTTCTCAGGATCTATGCACCCAAATTGCGTGATAATGTAAACACATGTCAATTCTAGTATAATATATTTGTCTAATGAATACCCGTTTATCGTCTGCATTTCTTCTTGATGTAGCAATTTTAATGGCCAGTAGTGTATAATCTGCGGCCGTAGGCACGACTCCAATCCGCCCACCAGCAGTGGAAGTGTGAAGCTTTGAAGATGTCAGCCACTCGTGCTGGCGAAACGTCACAAAATCGATAATCAATCGTCGGCTGAAGATCCTGACACAGGAGCCAACACGTTATAAGTCAACAAGTGACCGTGACAACCTCAACAATTTTGCCTCTTGTCATGGTACGTAAGGAAGGAATGAAGGAAGACTGGGTTTAAGGTCCCGTCGACATCGAGGTCATTAGAGATGGAGCGCAGGCTCGGAATGTTTAAAGGACGGGAAGGGAAATCGGCCGTGTCTTTTCAAAGAAACCATCCTCGCATTTGCCTGGAGTGATTTAGGAAATCACGGAAAAGTTAAATGGGGATGGCCGTACGCGGATTTCAACCGTCGTTCTCCCTAATACTAGTGTAATGTGATAACAAACGTGTCACGCTGCCAATGATATTCTGACCCTCCATAGATGACCGCTGCTTGGGTCCAATAATTTCTGTTGCATTCAACTTTAGTTTTCAAATACACCACTTGGGCAACGGACTGTTAGTAAATAATAGTAATTAAATTTTTTCGTGAGTCATGTTCGCTATCGCTTGAGGAATTTAAATTACGACCCTACAATGTACCAAACAGCAGTTATCGCAAAACTGCCTTTTTCTTCAGTTCGCAACAATTTTCCAGCCATCGGACTTTGTTTTGCTCGCGAGTAACATTCAGTATTATACACCTGCGTGGTCAAAGCCAAATACACACAGTGTCTGGCAACTTTCTGCCTACTTCTGCCACAAAGGAGCCGCTCTAGTGTGTCTTCGAGTACTCGGCTACCCCCACCAAGAAACCCACTCACTCCTCTCTGATAACGTTAATAATAGTGCCTTGCGAGGCTCAGAATAGTAAAACAGTCCAATCATTCAGTCGCGACACTCCCTTCAGTGAAAGTCGTTACCGTTTCACAGCTGGTGCGACGCTAGCGCTCCAAGTGGCGAGAATGCAGTCTCACGCGTCGTAAGGATTATGTTTGTTTTTAGATGTTTATCTACTTAATTAAGGAAACAGTTGTAATATTTTGGCATTTCTTGCATTAATAAACTACCAAGAGACATGAATTACCGTGAAATGAATGTAATAACAGCTGAACCTCACTGATTCAGTGACATGAACTACATCTTATTCGTGAAGAAATACTTTGTATTTTGTTAAAAATTATATCCATATTCTGTAGCTTCAATCGTGACTGTATTCAGTACTCTGGAAGTATGCATTAAAAAACGCAATCAGTCACAGCTTTTCATGTTTCATGAAGTATACGATGCGTTTCGGACCCTGTGGGTGCATCATCAAGTGTAATTTCTCTTAATACACGCTCTTTTCTTTCTCTTGAATGAGGTGAAATGCATATTACTGTCAAGAAAAGATCTGATGTTAGGTCATGAATTTCGTAAGGCAAAAGCGGAAAATATTTGCGAAATATTGCAAAAGATGAACAGTGTAAACTTACCCTGTCATCCAAGAAAGCCAAGGCAGCAAGAAGTCAAGGTAGCTTATTGGATGTTTCAAGAGCAACTGTTCCATCAGACATGACAGCCCAAATAAAACATGGAAAGACATCATCGTGTAAACGTAATAATAGCTGGTGCAAATCAAAACTAAATGACAGAGACCGTCGTACGCTAACAGGAGTTGTGTCGAAACAACACAAAACTGCAGCGGTTCACGTGACCGCAGAGCTCAATATTCATCTTCGAGATCCCGTATCTATCGACGCTGACCGTCGAGAATTCCATAAAGCGAGTATTCTTGGACCAGCTAGTATACAGAAACCATTAAGCCGGCCAGTGTGGCCGGGCGGTTCTAGGCGCTTCAGTCTGGAACCGCGCGACCGCTACGGTCGCAGGTTCGAATCCTGCCTCGGGCATGGATGTGTGTGATGTCCTTAGGTCAGTTAGGTTACAGTAGTTCTAAGTTCTAGGGGACTGATGACCTCAGAATTTAAGTCCTGTAGCGCTCAGAACCATTTGAACCATTTTTTGAAACCATTAGTGACGACAACCAGCACAAAAGAAGGGTAAAACATGATGTCGGGGCCATAAATCCTGGACGGCTGATAAGTAGAAACACGTCATATGGTCCGAATGAACGTTTTCGTTATTTCCAACATCGGGCCGGGTTTACGTATGGAGAACGCCAACAGTAGCCTACTGTCTGCTTGATTCCAACGGTTAAGCATGGAGGTGGAAGTGTGATGGTGTGGGCAGCTACATCATGGTACTCCGCTGGCCCATCATTACTCTCAAAGGCCGTGTTACAGCCAATGATTATGTGAACATTTTAGGTGATCAGGTGCACCACATGATTCAAATGTTGTTCACAAACAATGATGCAATATTTCAGGACGACAATGCACCCTTTCACACAGCCAGAACAGTACAGTCATGGTATGAGGGGATTGAAACAGAACTGCAGCGTCTTCCCTGCTCAGCACAGTCCGCTGACTTTTAACCTTATCGAAACCTTTTGGGCGGTATTGGAGGGCAGACTCCGGAGCACATTTGCGCCTCCCTCGCCACTACAGGAACTAGAAGAGGTTCCGATCGAAGAATGGCATAACATTCCACTGGAGACCACACAATCATCATATGCTAGGATTTCCAAGAAGAATCGCAGCTGTATTACGGGCAAATGGCGGTCCAACCCCTTAATAAACCATTCCCAAGTAAGTAGAGGTATTCACATTGTTTTGATTATCTCCTATATATCGAATACAAGACTGAGTTCTTCATGTTTCTTGTAGTCTTTCTCTAGAGACGATTTTATTGTTAGAAAAACAAAAAGATTAAATTTAATTTGAAAGTAACCAATTACTAGGAGCAAAGTTCTAATGCTTCAGTTCCTCTCACCTTTAATGTGTAATATGTTAACAAACAGCCCTGCTCATATTATGGACTGAAATAACCATTTGCTAGTATGAGTTCTACAAGCTGGGCTGTCGATGAATTCTCGACTCTACTCAAACACCACAGGTATCTGTGATTATAGCCTAGGGAACCTTAAAAAGCGAGCACTCGTATTCATAAATTTTCACAATCTTGACCTGTCTCGCCTTCGTCCAGCTGTTACTCAATTACCCGGTAACACGAATGTTATCGGCTGTGATATTTCCCCACGAACGTTAGCAAGAAATTGACGTCCCGTTTATGGTGTCGTCAGCAGATACGAAATATCGCAGCTGAGTCAGTAGTAGTAACACGTACTTCAGGAACTTCGGCACTTGCCGTCCCAGTTTGTTAGCGGACACACGCGTGATTTCCGTGTACAGGATTCTCTCACCAGAGATGGAGAAGGACGTCTGTAACGGCGAATTACAGGCGCTGCAGGTACTGTGGAATGTTCTTACCGCCTGTCTACAACGGCTGACTGTCTACACAACACCAAAGGCACATACCATTTCACGTCTACATTTACAAGCGAAGTGTTTGACAATCCGTATTACACACTTCTGGAGGTTGAAGAGGGAACCAAGTAGATCAATTTTTACGTAGGAATCCATGTCTGGAACGTCATTCAGCGAACCTACAGAGCGTCAAAGTTATAGGTGCCGGCGCCTGTACGTAGTGCTGTATATATATATACAGGGTGTTTCAAAATTGACCTGTATATTTGAAACGGCAATAAAAACTAAACGAGCAGCGATAGAAATACACCGTTTGTTGCAATATGCTTGGGACAACAGTACATTTTCAGGCGGACAAACTTTCGAAATTACAGTAGTTACAATTTTCAACAACAGATGGCGCTGCAAGTGATGTGAAAGATATAGAGGACAACGCAGTCTGTACTTCAGATTTGAGTTTCTGGAGCGTTTCAGCAGCGTGCGCAGCAGTATGCGGACAGGCACTGCCGTGCAACAACACAACACCTTTTGACAGCAATCCTCGGCGTTTGCTTCGAATTGCAGGCTTTAGCCTGGCGGTAAGCATCTCACTGTAACGTGTATTGTTGAGGCCCTTTCCTCATAATGTTCCAGTGCGTCCGAAAAAACCGTAAGCATCAGTTTTCCTGTGGACGGTTGGGTCTCGAATTTTTTCTTGCACGGCGAATTTGCATGTTTCCATTCCATGCTCTACGGTCTACTCTCCGGTTCGTAATGATGGATCCATGTTTCGTCACCAGTGATGATCCTGTCTAAGAAGTTGTCCCCTTCGTTACCATAGCGATCCAAATGTTTTTTGCAAATGTCCAAGCGCGTTTGTTTATGCAACTGTGTGAGTTGTTTTGGGACTCATCTTGCACAAACTTTATGAAACCCAAGTCTGTTGTGGATGCTTTCGTAGGCAGAACCGTGACCAATTTGCAGACGATGTGCCACTTCGTCAATAGTTAGTTGTCTCTCTAAAAGACTCATTTCACGTGAACGCTGAATGATTTCTTCATTTTTGGTGGTAAACGGTCGTTCGGCTCCTTCGTCGTGCGTAACACTTGTGCGACCATTTCGGGATTTTTCAATCCATTCGTAAACACTCCGTTGTGGCAAAACACTGTTCCCGTACTGTACCGAAAGTCTTCGATGAATTTCGGCCCCTGATATGCCTTCACTGAACGTTGCTCTTCTTTGGTGCAAATAGACAGCGGAGCAGCCATGATCAACAGCACGCCAGCGATAACGAAACTAACCTAGCAGCAAGAAAATTGCAAAGATACAACAACAAATAAACAAAGCATGCGTCATCAACGTAAAATGACAGTACTACCAAAATAAACAAAAATATAACTAAATTGCGGATAATAATTGACTTACCCTCGGATTCTTATTATTTTATTGCAAAAACTGTGACCCCGCCTCCCAGAATTAAACCCTGGATCCGCTCCAGAATTATACTCTGAGGAACCATCAGAGCATTCGTTGTAGGGATACTCCAGACTATGTAATCCTTGATGGCCTGAGAGGACGGCTGTATCAGTTGGAGACAACACGCTCTCTTGAGTTTTGATTGTTTCTGAAAGACACATTCGAAATGCAGGAACCTTCTGATACAGCCAGGTAACATTATTTGTAAAGCAAAAGAAACAAACAGGTTTTCTAAGGTTACAGCTGTTGTGAAATTCTGCAAAGATAAGGCGGTAGTTATACTCAGCTTGCAAGAACGAGTGGAGAAAACAAATGTTGTGTAGTGTAACTGATACCATCTCGTAACTGTTACTTGTCTTTCCAACTTTTTACTACCTACTATATTCTCATAAAAAAAGAAATATATGCTACAGTTTGGTCTGGCTATACAAACACGTCATTAAATGCTGGGTTTAGCTGACAAAATTCCGGACGAATACAGCTACTTCTGTGCGAAAGAAAAGTGTCCCTGTAGGAAGTTTGAAGAATTAAGGCCGCGAAAGAAAATATTGCAGATTTGTTAAAATAACCGATTGCTTTTCACGGGTAGTGTTCCTGACTAGATTTTGTGTTGCAGTAGTACGGGTAGAGTGATTTTATAAGTTTGTCAGGAATCGTCGAAATATTGTGCAGAACGGTTTTACTGTCGATCCAGCTGGACACATGGAGATTATATCTTGTAATATTGCTAGTCTTGATTTACCCTGGAATGTGCGCTAGCGTCATAAGTACATCAAAATTCGCGTTTCGTGTCCAAATTTTGAGTATCGCACAAAATGAACAATAAAGTTATTTGCACCTAGTTGCTTTCACTTAGTGCAACTTCATTCAGTATTATCGTCAGATAAGTAAGTAGAGCTTGTTAAATTAGGGACCTGTTGGTTCTAAGATGTTGGTTACAGATACATTGTTTCCGAAAGTCCTATATCTCTGACGTATATGTTGTTATCTTTCGCAAAAGGAGCTCCGGCTTACGTTTGATTAAGGAGTTCTCTGACGTTTCGCCTTCACTAGTGACTGTCATTGTCAAAGACAACCTTCCATTGCTGGTGGCGACTGGCTCCGAGCCGCCGGCTGCATGTTATACATTGACGGAAAAAGAAATCGCAACATCAAAAAGGAGCTGTGCGACGTAAGGTTGGTAGGCGTGTTTCTACGCTACTGGCCATTATAATTGCTACACCACGAAGATGACGTGCTATAGACGCGAAATTTAACCGACAGGAAGAAGATGCTGTGATATGAAAATGATTACCTTCTCAGAGGATTTACACAAGGTTGGCGCCGGTGGCCACATCTACAACGCGCTGACATGAGGAAAGTTTCCAACCGATTTCTCATACACAAACAGCAGTTGACCGGCGTTTCCTGGTGAAACGTTGTTGTGATGCCTCGTGTAAGGAGGCGAAATGCGTACCATCACGTTTGCGACTTTGATAAAGGTCGGATTGTAGCCGATCGCGATTGCGGTTTATCGTATCGCGACGTTGCTGCTCGCGTTGGTCGATATCCAATGATTGTGGAATCGGTGGCTTCAGTAGGGTAATACGGAACGCCGTGCTGGATCCTAACGGCCTCGTATCACTAGCAGTCGAGATGACAGGCATCTTATGCGCATGACTGTAACGGATCGTGCTGCCCCGTCTCGATCCATGAGTCAACAGAAAGGGACGTTCTAAGACAACAACCATCTGCACGAACAGTTCGACGACGTTTGCAGCAGCACGGACTATCAGCTCGGAGACCGTGGCTGCGGTTACCCTTGACGCTGCATCACAGACAGGAGCGCATGCGACGGTGTACTCAACGACGAACCTGGGTGCACGAATGGCAAAACGTCATTTTTTCGGACGAATCCAGGTTCTGTTTACAGTATCAGATTGGTCGCATCCGTGTTTGGCGACATCGCGGTGAACGCACATTGGAAGCATGTATTCGTCATCGCCTTACTGGCGTATCACCCGGCGTGATGGTATGGGGTGCCATCGGTTACACGTCTCGGACACATCTTGTTTGCATTGACGGCACTTTGAACTGCGGACGTTACATTTCAGATGTGTTACGACCCGTGGCTGTACCCTTCATTCGATCCCTTCGAAACCCTACATTTCAGCAGGGTAATGCACGACAGCATGTTGCAGGTCCTGTACGGGCCTTTCTGGATGCAGAAAATGTTCGACTGATGGCCTGGTCAGCACATTCTCCAGACCTCTCACCAACTGAAAACGTCTGGTCAATGATGGCCGAGCAACTGGCTCGTCACAATACGCCAGTCACTACTCCTGAACTGTGGTATCGTGTTAAAGCTGCATGGGCAGCTGTACCTGTACACGCCATCCAAGCTCTGTTTGACTCAATGCCCAGGCGTATCAAGGTGGTTATTCTGGGTACTGATTTCTCAGGATCTATGCACCCAAATTGCGTGAAAACGTAATCACATGTATAATATATTTGTCCAATGAATGTCCGTTTATCATCTCCATTTCTTGTTGATGTAGCAATTTTAATGGCCAGTAGTGTCTGATCTGCGACCGTGGGCTCGACTCCAATACGCCACTAGCAGTGGAGGGTGAAGCTTTGAAGATGTCAGTCACTCGTGCTGGCGGAACGTCCAAAATCGATAAACAATCGTCGGCTGAAGATCCTGACACAGGAGCCAACATGTAATATGTTAACAAGTGAGCATGACAACCTCAACAATTTTGCCTTATGTCATGGTATGGAAGGAAGGAAGGAAGGAAGACTGGGTTTAACGTCCTGTCGACATCGAGGTCGTTAGAGACGGAGTGCAGGCTCGGAATGTTTTAAGGACGGGAAAGGAAATCGGCCGTGTCTTTTCAAAGAAACCATCCTCGCATTTGCCTGGAGTGATTTAGGAAATCACGGAAAAGTTAAATAAGGATGACCGTTCGCGGATTTCAACCGTCGTTCTCCCTAATACTAGTGCAATGTGATAAGAAACGTGTCACGTTGCCGATGATATTCTGACCCTCCATAGATGACCACTGCTTGGGTCCAATAATTTTTATTGTACTCAGCTTTAGTTTTCAAATACACCACTTGGGCAACGGACTGTTAGTAAATAATAGTAATTCAATTTTTTCGTGAGTCATGTTCGCTATCGCTTGAGGAATTTAAATTACGACCCTACAATGTACCAAACAGTAGTTATCGCAAAACTGCCTTTTTCTTCAGTTCGCAACAATTTTCCAGCCGTCAGTATTATACACCTGCGTGGTCAAAGCCAAATACACATAGTGTCTGGCAACTTTCTGCCTACTTCTGCCACAAAGGAGCCGCTCTAGTGTGTCTTCGAGTACTCAGCTGCCCCCACCAAGAAACCCACTCACTCATCTCTGATAACGTTAGTAATAGTCCCTTGCGAGGCTCAGAATAGTAAACAGTCCAATCATTCAGTCGCGACACTCCCTTCAGTGAAAGTCGTTACCGTTTCACAGCTGGCGCGATGCTAGCGCTCCAAGCGGCGAGCATGCAGTCACACGCGTCGTAAGGATTATGTTTGTTTTTAGATGTTTATCTACTTAATTAAAGAAACAGTTGTAATATTTTGGCATTTCTTGCATTAATAAACTACCAAGAGACATGAATTACCGTGAAATGAATGTAAAAACAGCTGAACCTCACTGATTCAGTGACATGAACTACATCTTATTCGTCAAGAAATACATTGTATTTTGTTAAAAATTATATCCATATTCTGTAGCTTCAATCGTGACTGTATCCAATACCCTGTAAGTATGCATTAAAAAACGCAATCAGTCACAGCTTTTCATGTTTCATGAAGTACACGCTGCATTTCGGACCCTGTGGGTGCATCACCAAGTGTAATTTCTGTTAATACACGCTCTTTTTTTTCTCTTGAATGAGGTGAAATGCATATTACTGTCAAGAAAAGATCTGATGTTAGGTTATGAATTTCGTAGGTCAAAAGCGGAAAATATTTGCGAAATATTGCAAAAGATGAACAGTGTAAACTTACCCCGTCATCCAAGAAAGCCAAGGCAGCAAGAAGTCAAGGCAGCTTATTGGATGTTTCAAGAGCAACTGTTCCATCAGACATGACAGCCTAAATAAAACATGGAAAGACATCATCGTGTAAACGTAATAATAGCTGGTGCAAATCAAAACTAAATGACAGAGACCGTCGTACGCTAACAGGAATTGTGTCGAAACAACACAAAACTGCAGCGGTTCACGTGACCGCAGAGCTCAATAGTCATCTTCGAGATCCCGTATCTATCGACACTGACCGTCGAGAATTCCATAAAGCGAGTATTCATGGACCAGCTAGTATACAGAAACCATTAAGCTGGCCAGTGTGGACGGGCGGTTCTAGGCGCTTCAGTCTGGAACCGTGCGACCGCTACGGACACAGGTTCGAATCCTGCCTCGGGCATCGATGTGTGTGATGTCCTTAGGTCAGTTAGGTTACAGTAGTTCTAAGTTCTAGGGGACTGATGACCTCAGAAGTTAAGTCCCATAGCGCTCAGAACCATTTGAACCATTTTTTGAAATCATTAGTGACGAAAACCAGCACAAAGAAGGGTAAAACATGATGTCGGGGCCATAAATCCTGGACGGCTGATAAGTAGAAAAACATCATATGGTTCGATGAGTCAACGTTTTCGTTATTTCCAACATCGGGCCGGGTTTACGTATGGAGAACGCCGAAAGAAGCCTACTGTCTGCTTGATTCCAACGGTTAAGCATGGAGGTGGAAGTGTGATGGTGTGGGCAGCTACATCATGGTATTCCGCTGGCCCATCATTATTCTGAAAGGCTGTGTTACAGCCAATGATTATGTGAACATTTTAGTTGATCAGGTGCACCACATGATTCAAATGTTGTTCACAAACAATGATGCAATATTTCAGGACGACAATGCACCCTTTCACACAGCCAGAACAGTACAGTCATGGTATGAGGGGATTGAAACAGAACTGCAGCGTCTTCCCTGCTCAGCACAGTCTGCTGACTTTTAACCTTATCGAAACCTTTTGGGCGGTGTTGGAGGCCAGACTCCGAAGCACATTTGCGCCTCCCTCGCCACTACAGGAACTACAAGAGGTTCCGATCGAAGAATGGCATAACATTCCACTGGAGACCATACAATCATCAAATGCTAGGATTTCCAAGAAGAATCGCAGCTGTATTACGGGCAAATGGCGGTCCAACCCCTTAATAAACCATTCCCAAGTAAGTAGAGGTATTCACATTGTTTTGATTATCTCCTATATATCGAATACAAGACTGAGTTCTTCATGTTTCTTGTAGTCTTTCTCTAGAGACGATTTTATTGTTAGAAAAACAAAAAGATTAAATTTAATTTGAAAGTAACCAATTACTAGGAGCAAAGTTCTAATGCTTCAGTTCCTCTCACCTTGAATGTGTAATATGTTAACAAACAGCCCTGCTCATATTCTGGACTGAAATAACCATTTGTTAGTATGAGTTCTACAAGCTGGGCTATCGATGAACTCTCGACTCTACTCAAACACGACAGGTATCTGTGATTATAGCCTAGGGAACCTTAAAAAGCGAGCATTCGTATTCATAAATTTTCACAATCTTGACCTGTCTCGCCTTCGTCCAGCTGTTACTCAATTAGCCGGTAACACGAATGTTATCGGCTGTGTTATTTCCCCACGAACGTTAGCAAGAAATTGGCGTCCCGTTTATGGTGTCGTCAGCAGATACGAAATATCGCAGCTGAGTCAGTAGCAGTAATACGTACTTCAGGAACTTTCGGCACTTGCCGTCCCAGTTTGTTAGCGAACACACGCGTGATTTCCATGTACAGGATTCTCTCACCAGAGATGGAGAAGGACGTCCACAACGGCGAATTACAGGCGCTGCAGGTACTGTGGAATATTCTCACCGCCTGTCTACAACGGCTGACTGTCTACACAACATCAAACGCACATACCATTTCACGTTTACATTTACATGCGAGGTGTCTGACAATCCATGTTACACACTTCTGGAGGTTGCAGAGGGAACCTAGTAGATCAAGTTTTACGTAGGAACCCACGTCTGGAAACGACATTCAGCGAAGCTATAGAGCGTCAAAGTTATAGGCGCCGGCGCCCGTACGTAGCACTCTATATGTATATATATAGACACTGATTCCGTGATCACGTCACAGAATTTCTAGGACGACGGAGAAGGATAAATGTATCAATTTGAGGTAAGTACCGGAAGCAAACGAGTCGAAAGTTATACACGAAAAACGTTCTGCTACCTCTGACAGTACTGGTACTGTTGTTGCTAAGATTGTAGGATACGAAACTTTCAGAGGTGGTGGTATGGACCAAACTAATAACAAATGTCTAGTAAACATGTGTTCTAAAATACATAACTGAAGAGCTATTAGCGCATGATCAGTAGAGGAGATGCGTTTCACACTAGCGAAGGTGAACAAGTGCTCACAGCCCCTCGGGTATGCATTTTAGAGGCCTTGTTTACTGGACATTTTTTCTTGTCTTGGTCCATACTGTCACCTCTGGAAGTTGCCTACCCTACGTTCTTAGCAGCAACACCAGTACCAATACTTCATTTCTATTGTCAGAGGCATTAGAATGATTTCGCTTGTACCTTTCGACTTGTTCGCTTCCGAATCAGGGACTCTTAGTTCAAATTGGTACATTTATTCGTCTCTCACATCCTTGAAAGTTTGTAACATCGTCACAGTATGTACGCATACGTTTCCGGCGCGGGCTCCTATAATTTTGACGCTCTGTAGCGTCCTTGGATGACGTTTCCGGACATGGATTCCTATGTAAGCTTTGGTCTACTAAGTCTCCTCTACAGCCTCTATAAGTGTGTAACATGAACTCTGAAACACCCCGTTTTCAGCCCGTGAGCCGTTCAAATGAATGTGGAGGAGAGTTCTTGACACCAATAATTCAATGAAGCCCTTCACGGCCAGTGTTTCTTTCATTTAAACTCCTGTGTTCAATACATAAAACTTATCACTTATGTCTCTATTTCGAGATCTTACATCAATATGGGCATTATTTATTTATTTATTTGGCGTATGGCGCTACACACATGGTTTACACTTATCGCATTATGAAATTATATGATAAAATACACTATAAGATGCATGAGTGGAGGATATATATTCAGATAAATATAATACATAAACACAATAAACAGTAACATCACAGCAGATATTTTGGGTTACATATGTCTTCAAATTCTGACGTCCAAATTGGCGATCCATTCGAGGCAGGGCGGTGTGGCATTGAAGAAGTCAGCCCGACTACCTTGGTAGGCTCTTAACTCACAGTCCTGGGCGATGTGCTGTATTGTTTGATTAGGTGCCCCACAGTCACAGCTAGGGCTGGGAAGCTTTCCCCACTTGTGCAGATTGTGTGCACATAGCCCGTGCCCTGTTCGGATTCTGTTTTAGGCTTTTCCATAGCTGTCGTGGAAGTTCAAAGCCCTCAGGTTTCTCTGGTGGACAGATAATTTCACTGTTGTCAGGGGAGGCACTATCACTCCAGCTCTCGTGCCATTTAGTATCCATGCTGACAGTTGGCAGCTGACATTTGTTGGGCCAGTCTAAAGGGGGATTTCTGGAGTGAAGTCATATTCTTTCCAAAGTTGGAACATCTATATGGATAGGAAGTAGGGGGTTATTCATTATTTTTGTGTATTCCTTCATCAGAACTTCGTGTCTTCGCAGGGAGGGTGGAGCATGTAACTCTTCTGACTCTAAATGTAACTGGGTTTTCTCTTTTGATGCTAGTCAGTTGTCAGGATGAGCATTACTGCAAAGGGCATTTGATTCTAAACCATTAGGGTGAAAATACTAAAAAAATTAAATTTTCTCTCTTAACAACATGCAGGCAGGGTGGGTTCTTCCTTGGCTTGGGTATCAGGTAGAATGAAACAGTATTTTTACATAAGATAACTTTTATTGAAGATTTGTACAACTGTTTCCTTACTGGATGTTCTAGCTCGGAGAGCGGCAGCTGTGTCGTTTGCGAAGCCTTCTGCTGCGGCGGCGGCGGCGGCGGCGTCTGATTACGTCTGGCGGTGTGTATCTCGTGTCGCCATCTCGCCCAGTTGACTGGAGACGCACCTCGTGCTGTGGCCCGTTTAATTATTGAGAATGAAGTCGTGCATCGGATGGTGATACCTTGGATGTGGCCGCGTGTGTTGTGCGTCGGCCAGCGGAGCGGCGCGGCGGGGGAAGGCCAGTGTCCTGGACTGGAACAACGGACTCCAGCTTGCCAGTCTTCGGCTCTCAGATCTTCATCCCAGCTCACAGGTGACTGCTGATGTGAGGCCGTCTCGTTCCCGTCCTCACGAGTCACCTGGGTATGTAAAAATCAGTCTTCAAATACCTTCTAACTTCTGTCTTCTGGCGCCGAGGTTGCTGCCTGCTATTCCATTACAGCGGCGGACTTGGTGCGTCTGTGTACGATGTAGTCTCTTCTTGCATGACGGTCTTCAGCACCGAAACTGACTGAAAACTATTGCTACTCTCGTCAGGCCCACTGCATATCGCGTATTTATTCACTTCAGTTCACTGGAGGTGAACGACTTCACGGTCATTGCCTCTTCTGTCACGTTGAAAAGCTTCTCGAAGAATCTTCTTAACGTCGGTCATTGGCTCTTGGAATGTAGGCGAGGGCCTTTGATCACATGTGACAATTGAGGAACACGTGAGCCGGTCGGGCGATGCCCTGACGGCTGAATCGACAGCGCCTGCTTATGTGGGGAGGGCGATGGCTTCTCCTGAATGTGCTGACTTGCAAGCGCCGGCCGTTGCCACTGCTGCTCTGTCCGCTTTTTGCCAGTGTGTAACTCTTCTAAACGAAACTAAGTTTTCATTTATTTTCTAATTTCTACTTCACATTGATTTCACTAATTTATTTACCTATCTTAAGCACCACTCAACAAGCTATATGACAAAGTGTTGGAAGCCAATATAGTGGGGTAGCCTTTATGCATCCAGTTATGATTCTCATAGCAGCGTTGAGCTGGGTGTCCACCTTGTTTACATGCTTGCTGGTTAATCACGCTGGTGCACGGTACTCGGCTGCAGAGTACACACTAAGGCGAGTGCACAAGTTCATAGTGTGTCTGCTGCTGCTCCCCAGTTCGTGCTGCAGAGCCTCTGAATGAGGCTGTTCCGTGAGCTTATTTTATTGGATACATTTTCCAGGTGTCTTTTGAAGGATAATGTCCTATCTAGATTGACCCCTAGGTACTTTGGATGTGGCTGGTATCGCAGTTGACAGTTATTCATATGGACCTTCAGCTAATATCCCGCCATTCTGTTGTTCAAATGAAAACAGCTGACTTCATTCTTGGTGGGATTTGGTGTTAGCCTCCATTTGGTGAAATACTCAAACATTTTGTTTAGGTCAGTTGTGAGGATGTTTTCAGTGTCTTCAAACTGCTTGCTTTGGATAGTTAGGGCCGTATCATCAGCATAGCTGAACTTCCTTGAGATGGTTTCAGGCAGGTCAGAGATGTGAAGATTAAAGAGCATTGGTGCTAAAACTGATCCTTGAGGCAATCCATCGTTCATTTTCCTCTGTTTGCTTATGTCATCACCCTGTATCACCTGGAAGTATCTATCCGAATGCATGTTAAACCTCCTGGCAGATTAAAACTGTGTGCCGTACCGAGACTGGAAGTCGGGACCTTTGCCTTTTGTGGGCAAGTGCTCTACCGACTGAGCTACCCAAGCACGACTCACGCCCCGTCCTCACAGGAGACGAGGTACTGGCAGAAGTAAAGCTGTGAGTACCGGGTGTGAGTCGTGCTTGGGTAGCTCAGTCGGTAGAGCACTTGCCCACGAAAGGCAAAGGTCCCGAGTTCGAGTCTCGGTCCAGCACACATTTTAATCTGTCAGGAGGTTTCATATCAGCGCACACTCCGCTGTAGAGTGAAAATTTCATTCCCGAATGCATGTTGTTGAGAAGTCTCAGTGTCATACGGCAGGGGATTACTTTTATCGGTTTGTGTAGAAGTCCTTCCTTCCATACAGTGTCATAGGCAGCTGTTAGGGCATAAGCAGACCTTACACGTTATGCAAGACATCGACGTTACTCTGTGCGCTCACAAACTAATACACTTACACAGACATTAGGCTTTGTTACAATGGCAGCACCCGGAAGACGTGAGGTATGTAAATGATTGCAATTGCTATAGTTTATGACAGGAAAGACGGCCATCAGTGTGCGTTTGAGTTGTTCGTGTTTAGTGCTGTTACCAGACCTCCTAGGGTACATGAAGGGCGAGATCGAGTCAGCTGACGAGTGATCACTGTGAAGAGACTCGTAGGTGTCGCATACTCGTCCGTGACTGCTTTATCAGCACTTGACGCAGTTTGAAAGCAGGTCTCCATTTGGCCGCCTGGTCGAGTCGTGCAATATCCAGACGTTTGGGGCATTCGGATATGACAGTGGTCCAGTGTTGGACTGCATGGGAAAGTGAGAGATGACGTAGGATTCCAATCGAGCACGTTTGACCACCACACGGGAAAACCGCCGTACTTTGCACCAAGCACATTGGAATCCACTCACATCTGTGCTTCCCATCCAAGAACAACTAATGAATTTCCTGGAACATTCTCTGTCATTCTGCACCGTTGGTCGAAGACTGGTAGTTGCCGGATTAGTGAATTGCCGTCCAGTGTGTTGGCTGCCGTTAACACCTCATCGCCAACGGCTGGGTTTGCAGTGAGGGATGCACGGACTGCTGACGAATGGCATCGCGTTATGTTCAACGAAGAATCGCGGTTCTCCGCCACCCAGGGTTACTATCGTCGGTGAGTATGCTGGAAATATGGGGAGAGGGCCCGTCCTTTCAAAGTTTTGGACAAGCACAGCGGTGTTACTCCTGCCGTCAAGATGGGGATGGAGCCATCGGGTATGACTTCATATCTTTGCTGATAGTGATTGAGGGATCTACGATGGCTCAACGCTACATCACGGACATCGTACGTTCTTACACTACTGGCCATTAAAATTGCTACACCAAGAAGAAATGCAGATGATAAACTGGTATTCATTGGACAAATATATTGTACTAGGACTGACTTGTTTTCACGCAATTTGGGTGCATAGATCCTGAGAAATCAGTACCCAGAACAACCACCTCTGGCAGTAATAGCGGCCTTGATACGCCTGGGCATTGAGTCAAACAGAGCTTGGATGGGGTGTACAGGTACAGCTCCCCATGCCGCTTCAACACGATACCACAGTTCATCAAGAGTAGTGACTGACGTATTGTGACGAGCAAGTTACTCGGCCACCATTGACCAGACGTTTCCAGTTGGTGAGAGATCTGGAGAATGTGCTGGCCAGGGCAGCAGTCTAACATTTTCTGTATCCAGAAAGGCCCGTACAGGACCTGCAACATGCGGTCGTGCATTATCCTGCTGAAATGTAGGGTATCGCAGGGATCGAATAAAGGGTACAGCCTCGGGTCGTAACACATTGAAAGGTCTCTGCTGGATTCCTTTCATGTTAATTTCTTAAATCTGTTGTCATTTACAGCATAAATTCCTCTTCTAAATTTACTGTGGCGTTTCTGACTATCTGGGAGGAGACTGAGTAGTGGAACGTGTTACTTTTACACATAAACAAGAACGATCTGTCACACCACTACACTTTAAAACACAGATTATATGTAATTCATGACACACAGTCTCATACGGAACCTACATCCGCTTTCTTTTATATACTGTATATGATAAGATACTGTCATCCCTCTTCCCTTCTGTGTGAGAGGATGAATGAGCAAATGTATTTCTAGTTGCATGCTTGCGGGTAGCAGACAAGCCTGTCTGCTAGAGAACAGTAGGACCAACGTCAGAACAGGTAGCTACGCTTTCCAAAAGCAGAGAGGTTTCTATCCTTAGTATGGTTCTGTCCGTCTCTTGTCAAGTTGGTATAGGAAGCTGCCCCTCTGGCCACTTCCGTTGGTATTTGTGAGCCACCCTCAGGAAGGGACCACGGCAGTCTGTCCGCGGCGAGCGTCTGAAGTGGTAAGATCTCCGGCTAAGCGCGTGTCTGCTAAGTCCGTAGGACAATGGATTTCTTAAGTTCAGCCTAACTGAAAATTTAATCACCTTTATTTCAGGTTTAGCTCTAAAATATCTAATGTTATCTTAAATTGCAACGCAGTGTATTTCGAGTATGAAGTTCAGAATATCTTCCAGTAGTTACTTTGTCACTACTTTGTGAGTAAAGTGGAACCACGTGTTGATCAGTAACTCTAACTAAGATCATCAATCTTAAATGCGAATGTGCGTGAGATTATAACGTCTCGCCTTGACAATATTTTTCAATATAGCAACTTTTCTTTATGTTCAATCCACGTGTGGTGTACTTTGTGAGACCAGTACCACGTGCTTCTACAATTGTTTGACCCATCAGGTTAATAGTAAGACGTTAGTAACCAGTTCGAGGTTTTTCTTTTGTAAATTGCTTTTTGATCTAATTTATTTTAATCATCAAAATTATTGTGGAGTTACACTCTTTGTGTAAACCAAGTTGACCACGTCAAGCATGTGGTGTAATCATCAAAGTAGCCCTCAGATATTCTTTTGGGGAAGATTTCACAGAGAGTTAGTATGTATTTAGTATACCAGTGTGTGGTAATTACATGACGGACAGGATTGCGCTAAGAACGTAACTTCTTTGGATGAAAACTGAATCGGTTGGTTGTGGTTAATTTCCTCTTGCATATGTTTCAACGTTCTTCGTGTGTTATTTTATGAATGCAGTGTTGTATGTAGTCTCCCAATCTTGGCTCCCTATTTGATGTGTTCCGTAAGATTACAAACTCACATTTACACAATCCTAAATAAGGCACCAGCTTAGTTATGACTCAAGTTTAATATGCTGAAATTTCAATGATCAATGTTAAAATAAATTTCCAAATATAAACTGATTTATTTCTTTTCATTTAAATTCTCTTTTATATATATATCACCGGTTGTCGTATGACTATTAAAAGATTATAATTAATGTTAGTCTGGTTGGGAATTGGTAAGCTGGACTGGATACCAGGTGAAACAGTTGCTCAGTAATGCAAGGTTAACTTCCCCAGACAGCTCACAGCTTTTAAACCGCTTTTATTGTCTACCAGCACCGCTTGCAAAATAAAATTAAAGCAACAACGTTACAACATCTGAAATGTAACGTCCACTGTTCAAAGTGCCGTCAATGCGAACAAGAGATGACCGAGACGTGTAACCAATGGCACCCCATACCATCACACCGGGTGATACGCCAGTACGGCGATGACGAATACACGCTTCCAGTGTGCGTTCACCGCGATGTCGCAAAACACGGATGTGACCATCGTGATGCTGTAAACAGAACCTGGATTCATCCGAAAAAATGAGGTTTTGCCATTCGTGCACCCAGATTCGTCGTCGAGTACACCATCGCAGGCGCTCCTGTCTGTGATGCAGCTTCAAGGGCAACCGCAGCCACGGTTTCCGAGCTGATAGTCCATGCTGCTGCAAACGTGGTCGAACTGTTCGTGCAGATGGTTGTTGTCCTGCAAACGTCCCCATCTGTTGACACAGGGATCGAGACGTGGCTGCACGATCCGTTACAGCCATGCAGATAAGATGCCTGTCATCTCGACTGCTAGTGATACGAGACCGTTGGGATCCAGCACGGCGTTCCGTATTACCTTCCTCAACCCACCGATTCCATATTCTGCTAACAGTCTTTGAATCCCGACCAACGCGAGCAGCAATGTCACGATACGAAAAACCGCAATCGCGATAGGCTACAATCCTACCTTTATCAAAGTGGGAAACGTGATGGTACGCATTTCTCCTCCATATACGAGGCATCACAACAACGTTTCACCATTCAACGCCGGTCAACTGCTGTTTGTGTATGAGAAATCGGTTGTAAACTTTCCTCATGTCAGCACGTTGTATGTGTCGCCACCGGCGCCAACCTTGTGTGAATGCTCTGAAAAGCTAATCATTTGCATATCACAACATCTTCTTCCTGTCGGTTAAATTTCGCGTCTGTAGCACGTCATCTTCGTTGTGTAGCAATTTTAATGGCCAGTACTGTATGTGTTACATCTCGTGTGGCAGTATTGTGGTGGTACTCTTAAACAGGCCAATGATCGTCCATACATACCACGTGCCTCTATGAACTGTATGCGTGATGTTGAGCTATTGCCGTGACCAACAGGATCTTCGGGACTGTCCCCAATAGAACATGTGTGGCACCAGCTTTGACTTCATCTCCACGTCAGCGCCAGTATCCAGGATATTAAGTGCCAGTGAAGGGCCAGCTTGTTTCAGGAGCTAATACAATGCCTCTATGAAACCTTTCGCAACTGAAACAATAGATACATCCCAGCCAATTAGGATGGAACCTGCTGTTGACAATGGGTTCTTAATGCCAAGCTCTTTGTAAAACTGAGTCCGTATTTAATCACTGAAATAACATCATGAACCCTTTCAATCCATGAAGTTCATTTCGATTCCTCCTTCTCTTCGGATTGCTTCACTTTTTTCGTGACGCATTGCAGTAAGACGCCAACAGCCTCGCTGCAGTGCTAACACGCACGTGGATTGGTTCCGTCTGGGTCTGCCGAGTGTTGTTGGCTAGCAGGGTCCAGTCAACCCTTGTCAGGCAATGGTCACGAAAACTGACAATGGCCAACAGGCGCGACGGCGATGTGCTGACCACATGCCCCTCCATATCCACATCCAGTGATGCCTGAGGTTTGAGGATGACACGGCGGCCGGTCGGTACCGTTGGGCCTTCAAGGCCTGTTCAGACGGTATTTGTTTGTTTTAATGGGGTAAAGTCTGATAAATTTTACCACTGTCATCATTTTCCTGGTGATTTTGAAATCTAATATAAATTAGGTAAATGTAATACCAGACATATAGGCCAAAACTTTCGAAAATAAATTTTTTATACACTCATGCTCATAAGTGAAGGATAATGCTTATACATGGTGAAACAACGCTCTGGTGGGTGGTTTGTGGGTATAAAACACCTCGGGATATGATCATGCGGTGCATTTGACCTGCAGTTGTCACACGGTGGTGCTGGCAGCAGTCCACATACGCAGAGGTGTGTTGGTGCATGTCAGAGTATGGTGCAGCGAGTAAGTGTGCAGACGTTTTTAGACGTGCTAATGGTGACTGTGTGTTGAATATGGCTCAAAGAACACATATTGATAACGTTATGAGGGGTAGAATACTAGGGCGACTGGAGGCTGGTCGAACACAGCAGGGCGTAGCACGGGCCCTCCGTGTGCCACAAAGTGTTATCTCAAGATTATGGCAATGATTTCAGCAGACAGGAAATGTGTCCAGACGCTACAGTATGGGATGTGCACAGTGTACAACATCACAAGAAGACTGAAATCTCACCATCATTGCCCGTAGACAGCCAAGGAGTACTGCAGGTAGCCTTACTCGGGACCTTACTGCAACCACTGACACAGTTGTCTCCAGACACACAGTCTACAGGCGACTGAACAGACGTGGTTTATTCACCCGGAGACCTGCAAGGTACATTCCACTGACCACTGGTGACAGGAGAGCCTGTAAACATGGTGTCAAGAACACAGCACATGGCCATTGGAACAGTGGTTCCAGGTTATGTTCACGGATGAGTCCACGTATAGTCTGAACAGTGATTCTCGCCGGGTTTTCATCTGGCGTGCACCAGCAACCAGATACCAACCCCTTAATGTGCTTGAAAGGGACCTGTAGGAGGTCATGGTTTGATGGTGTGGGGTGGGATTATGATTGGTGCACGTACACCCCTGCATGTCTTCGACAGAGGAACTGCAACAGGTCAGGTGTATGGGGACGTCATTTTGCACCAGTATGTCCGCCTTTTCAGGGGTGCAGTGGGTCCCACCTTCCTCCTGATGGATGATAACGCACGGCCTCACCGAGTTGCCATTGTGGAGGAGTACCTTGAAACAGAAGATATCTGGCGAATGGAGTAACCTGCCTGTTCTCCAGACCTAAACCCCATCCAGTACGTCTGGGATGCTTTCAGTCGACGTATCGCTGCACGTCTTCAAACCCCTAGGACACTTTAGGAGCTCCGACAGGCACTGGTGCAAGAATGGGAGGCTATACCCCAGCAGCTGCTCGACCACATGATCCAGAGTAGGCCAACCCGTTTTGTGGTCTGTGTACGCTAGCATGGTTGTCATATCCCATATTGATGTCGGGGTGCATGCGCGGGAAACAGTGGCGTTTTGTAGCACATGTGTTTCGGGACGGTTTTCTCAACTTATCACCATTACCGCGGACTTACAGATCTGCGTCGTGTGTGTTCCCTATGTGCCTATGCTATTAGCGCCAGTTTTGTGTAGTGCCACGTTGTGTGGCACCACCTTCTGCAATTATCCTTAATTTATGAGCACAAGTGTAGTTTAAAAGATATAACACAGTAGGTGGAGAGGCGCAGATCTTATACATTGCACAACTGCTATTATAAAGTGTACCACTAAAGATTTACTCAACTGTTGCAAGGAATATAGAGATTTGGTGAGTATGACCACTATTTATAAGAATTCTTGAGACATTAGGAAGCAAATTTGAACCATTAATAAATATACATTATCTAAAATGTTGCGCTGCTGGTGGACTTCCACACTGAACGTTAGCTACTCATTCAAGTTTGCAACTACCACAATAAAATAGGTTCTCTCTCGCATTTAGTTTGGCACACCTGCTGTGGAACCATACACAACGTTTGATGAACTTAATCATTTCTTCGTCCTGGTCAACTCTGCAGAATTCGCAGAACCAAATTGATGACGTAATGCCACGTTCCATTTTGCCAGTTGCAATTTTGTTAGGCCTATATTTGTTTTTATCAGATTTTTTTGTCAAGGAGGCGCCTTTTGTAAGGACTACCGTTGATCTCAACAGCAGGTGATGGTGCTCTGCTTCTTTTTCTTTTTATTAGTGTTAAAATAGTTCTGATAACTTATCGGGCTACCTACACACTCCTAATAGAGGTTTCCTCTATGAGAGTTGAAGATTTCGGGACTGCATAGTTTCCATTAGTTTGTCTTGATTTTCCTGGGCGTTCTTGATTTGTCTGGCCACTCATTTCTTCTTCCTCATTTCTAAGTCCTGCTCATGGATTGTATTTAGTCTCCAAGAAGTCCGAATGCTGAAAAATGTGCGGATTCCCGAGAGGTCAGATTCCAGTTTTGGAGAAGCCACTGACAGCACTTTGCACCGTTGTAGCCCTGCCATATGACACTCCTAACATCGGAGGCACGGTTGTCTGACCAATATCGCTGTCAGGATTAGTGCGGAACCAGTTGCCAGATACTCGGTTGCAGATATCTGCAAGAGGCTTAAAATATGCGAGATCTAGTAGTTGTAGCCTGTGAGCGGTGTCTGTAGATAGCCGAGGCGTCATTACATCATCACCTCTAGCTAGAGTTACAGCTTGAAGACTTCTTTCGAAGTGTTGCATGTCCGTGCAATATTAGTAACACCTTTCCGTTAGAATCAGATTTTACAGTTTCGATGAAGTGCTCCATCAACTGGACACACAAATCACTAATCATCCAACCACTGTCTGAAAATATGGGAAATCGGTTCCAGGTAGAGTTCCAGGTTCTATATCACAAAAAAATCGGTTTCTCTTAAATATTAACATTGCAGGCATATACACGCCCGAAACAATGAAACAACAAACACACTTGCTCTTTGCTCCGCTTTCTGTACTAGCTATAGCCATCGCTTGGAGCTTCCCTCTTCGTGGAATGATCTTTTGAGATTTCTACACTGTGAATGGGCTAGCCTTGTCCGTATTGCATATCCACATAGCGTGGAAACCATGTGTTGTTCACTAAATCAGAAAGAAAATTTCATGACAGCTTGTTTTTTGAAGCCATATGCTGTAGCTGTAGAAGTAGCACCTGGTTGGCGCAGAGACAGTACATGACGCCAAGACATGAAGCTGTTTACTTGCCACCCCATATTTAAATCTGTGTTTCATCCCATTTTCATGTGCCAAATCACAGTTCAGCCTTCGCAAGTCAGTTCGATAACATCCAAACACGTGGGTTTCAAATAGCACAATGAGACCCTAAAGTTCGTCTTCAAGCTCCACAAATGGACCTGTATCATTCTCATATTCTTCAAACCATCTCGTGTTTTCACCTTTTTGTTCTCACCCTCCTCCTCAAAGTGGATTGCCGGCCGGAGTGGCCGTGCGGTTCTAGGCGCTACAGTCTGGGACCGTGCGACCGCTACAGTCGCAGGTTCGAATCCTGCCTCGGGCATGGATGTGTGTGCTGTCCTTAGGTTAGTTAGGTTTCAGTAGATCTAAGTTCTAGGGGACTGATGACTTCAGAAGTGAAGTCGCATAGTGCTCAGAGCCATTTGGACCATTTTTTAAAGAAGTGTAATCTTGCAAGAAAAGTGACAATTTGATAAAATTGCTATTATAATGATAATAATATTTATCAATGATAATTATCACTGTTATTGCGTAATTTGGGCTCCCGTAACTGCAGGAACACGTTTTTATTCGGCTAAAAATGATAAACATCTTTCTCCACTCTCTTTTAGCGTTCCGTACGCCAGTCAGTGAAAACAAAGCCGTTATAGGATCTGTTTGTTGCCTTTCTGCTGTCTCACTGTCCGACAGTTAAGACTTCTTTTTCTCAGGAACGGGTAGAAGTATCAAGTTGAAATGTATGTCACACACAACGGTCTACTTTCCCTTGGCGATTTAAAGAATTTAGGCCTCCGAGTGAATTCACTCAAAAGATACGCTATTTATGTCACATATTTCGATACTCGCACACTCACTCACCAAAACGCTTAGGGTACTTCCCGCTGACCAAGAATCATAAAATTTTGCTCAAAGCAAGGTTTCACGGTATAAGTAATCGAACAAGTCCAAAAACTCTAAGTTGTAATTACATCACATAAATTTTCTTCTTATCCGTCTGTGTTTCTGTCTGTCTGTATGTTATGATTACGTGTTTAGTAGAACGATGAATCACATGTAGTTAGACAATATTTGAAGACTGTAGATTTAACAGAACCTGTTTCGATTCGTGGTTAAATAAAATGAAATAATAAGATGTCTGAAATTCGGTCTTCGAAACATGAACATTTAGATTTTTACAGTTGGTAATACGTATAGCAGCACAATTATCAGACAAATCAGCTGTAAACCATATACAGCGAACATTATCTTAAAATGTACCCGTACATGGTTGCGCGATGTATAAAACGACGCCATACTTTTTTAAACTTATTTGGGTGCTTTTAAATGTTTCTACACTATATTAATAGTGAGTCTAGTTATCTACTGTACAAACTATAAATAGACTTCACGTACTGTAAGAGTACATATGCTTAGCTTCACAAAGAAATTTGTTTTTTCAGAGCACAAAATAAACTTTTAACTACTGCATGCCCCGTACAACTACGAGATAAAGCCTAATACATATTCCGTCCGACAAGCGGCATCACAACGCAGGTAATTTGCCAGATATGTTTGTCGTACAATTTAAAAGTCTGACGAACTCGAAAAACATCAGAGATACGATAATCTCAGACCGTACGGAATTTAACAGAATAGCACAGAGAACACAGACAAATTAGTGGCGAATCTTGTTTTCAGAATTTAGGCCTGCAGATCGCACTGTACGACATTGGCAGAAGTCATGGACTGGGACATAGGACACCGGGATCTACAAAACATAGAGCAATTGTAGTGCAGTTCGTCTCGTACAGGAAAAGATCTGAAATCTTCAGAACGAAGGAGAAACTCGCGAAGTCAGGTCTGATGATGCGAGATTAAGCATTTTGAACAATGTGGTTTCGAGAGTTGGGCTATAAAACAACAGCAGGGTAACGGTGAAGGTAGAAAATGGGAAACAGGTCAATTTGCAATGTAAATGAACTCGAAGCCTGTACTTTAGGAACTGAGGACATGCCAACTCTTGGTGCTGCTGTAGTGTGTGTTTATATTGTTATCATAGCTTAACTCATGTGTTAACTGTTTTGTTTTATTTCGTTACTAATTCCCGTTTGTCATTGTATCTTATATACTACGTCAACTACTGTACCGAGTTTCGCCTTACTTCCATTTTTTAGTAATTTACTGTCATGCTTTTGCTGCTACTCATCATTAGCACCATTACTAACACACTCTGTTTTTATTCCGTTAACCTTACTTTCAGTACACTTGCGCACAGACAATTCTAGCTCTGTTTAGCACGTTTCTTTTCAGAATGAGATTTTCACTCTGCAGCGGAGTGTGCGCTGATATGAAACTTCCTGGCAGATTAAAACTGTGTGACGGACTGAGACTCGAACTTGGGACATTTGCCTTTCGCAGGTAAGTGCTGTACCATCTGAGCTACGTTCGCAGGAGACCTTTTGTGGAGTCTGGAACGCAGGAGACGAGGTAGTGGCAGATGTAAAGCTGTGAGAACGTGGCGTGAGTCTTGCTTGGGTAGCTCAGATGGTAGAGCACTTGCCTGTGAAAGGCAAAGGTCCCGAGTTCGAGTTTCGGTCGGGCACACGGTTTTAGTCTGCCAGGAAGTTTCAAGTTTCTTTTCCTGTCACCAGTCGGCTATTTAACGACTACTGCAAAGCCTGCTGGCCTTGGCCTCGAAACCTCCTCTCCCCCCTTCCCCCCCTCTACTGGTTTCACTTCCGCGAACCCACAGTCCCATCAGCGCACTTCGCTTTCTTTGTTCCCTCGACCGCGCCGACTCAAAGTTACTAATGTCCGGCAGTGATATCCTCGTAAGCTGTGAAGCAGAACGTACTAAGCTCCACATTGTACACGCAAATGGCCACTCTCTGACAGCTAATCTCGGCGAGTTCTGTCCTATACTTCAAGACACACACAACCACGTAATACTTATGCTGAGACCTGGCTCAAACCAAGTACTCCAGCAAGTTTGGTAAATCTGGTTGGCCACAGCTTTCTAACACATGACACTTGTAATACACGAGGAGTTGGGTTAGGGGTGTACATAAGGTCTGACTAACCACCTACTGTGCCTCACACATCCAACAATAATGAAGATAAACAAGTCAACTATATGTCCATACAAGCTGGTGCTAAAAGGTTAAAAAAGCTTTTCTTGGATTATTTGGTAAGTTTACACTGTTCATCTTTTCCAGTATTTCGTACATACACTACTGGCCATTACAATTGCTACTCCAAGAAGAAATGCAGATGATAAACGGGTATTCATTGCACAAATATATTATACTAGGACTGACATGTGATTACGTTTTCACGCAGTTTGGGTGCATAGATCCTGAGAAATCAGTACCCAGAACAACCACCTTTGGCCTTAATAACGGCCTTGATACGCCTGGGCATTGAGTCAAACAGAGCTTGGATGGCGTGTACAGGTACAGCTGCCCATGCAGTTTCAACACGATACCACAGTTCATCAAGAGTAGTGACTGGCATATTGTGACGAGCCAGTTGCTCGGTCACCATTTTTGGCTAAAAGTTTTTAGTTGGTGAGAGATCTGGAGAATGTGCTGGCCAGCGCAACAGTCGAACATTTTCTGTATCCAGAAAGGCCGTAGAGGACCTGCAACATGTGGTCGTGCATTATCCTGCTGAAACGTAGTGTTTCGCAGGGATCGAATGAAGGGTAGAGCTACGGATCGGAACACGTCTGAAATGTAACGTCCACTGTTCAAAGTGCCGTCAATGCGAACAAGAGATGACCGAGACGTGTAACCAATGGCACCCCATACCATCACACTGGGTGATACGCCAGTACAGCGATGACGAATACACGCTTGCAGTGTGCGTTCACCGCGATGTCGCCAAACACGGATGCGACCATCGTGATGCTGTAAACAGAACCTGGATTCATCCGAAAAAATGAGGTTTTGCCATTCGTGCACCCAGGTTTGTCGTCGAGTACACCATCGCAGGCGCTCCTGCCTGTGATGCAGCTTCAAGGGCAACCGCAGCCACGGTTTCCGAGCTGATAGTCCATGCTGCTGCAAACGTGGTCGAACTGTTCGTGCAGATGGTTGTTGTCCTGCAAACGTCCCCATCTGTTGACACAGGGATCGAGACGTGGCTGCACGATCCGTTACAGCCATGCGGATAAGATGCCTGTCATTTCGACTGCTAGTGATACGAGGCCGTTGGGATCCAGCACGGCGTTCCGTATTACCGTCCTGAACCCTGCGATTCCATATTCTGCTGACAGTCATTGGATCACGACCAACGCGACTAGCAGTGTCGCGATACGATAAACCGCAATCGCGATAGGCTACAATCCGACCTTTATCAAAGTCGGAAACGTGATGGTACGCATTTCTCCTCCATATACGAGGCATCACAACAACGTTTCACGAGGCAACGCCGGTCAACTTCTGTTTGTGTATGAGAAATCGGTTGGTAACTTTCCTCATGTCAGCACGTTGTAGGTGTCGCCATCGGCGCCAACCCTGTGTGAATGCTCTGAAAAGCTAATCATTTGCATATCACAGCATCTTCTTCCTGTCGGCTAAATTTCGCGTCTGTAGCCCGTCATCTTCGTGGTGTAGCAATTTTAATGGCCAGTAGTGAATGTTTGAGGTCTCGGTATGTAGTCAGTTGTAGTTTTTTCTGGGAAATTCTAGCGAGTGCATCATGAAAATTATGTCATCGACAGAGGTACGAATTACTCTGTTTGCAAATTTCGTTGCAAATACATCTAGGAGAATGTGACTACTGTTGGTATGATGTGTAGGAGGAAGCTGAAGTAGTGACATGTATAAAGAAGGAAGCATCCATTTGAATTTCACACTGGAAGGACTATTATACATGGTGTTTCCGTAAGAACGTGCAAAAATCTTATAGGACATAGAGGATGCTCCACTGAGCAATTTGATGTGGGAAATCTGGAGTCGGAGAAGCCAGCTTAAGGAGATAATAGGAACAAAATCACATTATCGTGTACTTTTTTATTTACATTTGTTACAATTAACTGCATATATTATCATTGACACAATGAATGTACCACTGGTACAGCACAAAATGTGCTGAAACTGACGGACACCAACCTCAGTGCAAGCATGACATCAGTGAACAAGATTTTGACATACCCTGACAAATATTCCTGGTGTGTTTGGAATCACCCGGCGTGAAGGTATGGGGTGCCATTGGTTACACGTCTCGGTCACGTCTTGTTCGCACTGATGGCACTTTGAACAGTGGACGTTATATTTCAGATGTGTTATGACCCGTGGCTCTACCCTTCACTCGATCCCTGCGAAACCCTACATTTCAGCAGGATAATGCACGACCGCATGTTGCCGGTCCTGTACCTTTCTGCATACAGGAAATGTTCGACTGCTGCCCTGGCCAGCACATTCTCCCGATCTCTCACCAACTGAAAACGTCTGGTCAATGGTGGCCGAGCAACTGGCTCGTCACAATACGCCAGTCACTACTCCTGGTGAACTGTGGTATCGTGTTGAAACTGCATGGGCAGCTGTACCTGTACACGCCATCCAAGCTCTGTTTGACTCAATGCCCAATAGTATCAAGGCCGTTATTACGGCCAGAGGTGGTTGTTCTGGGTACTGATTTCTCAGGATCTATGCACCCAAATTGCGTGAAAATGTAATCACATGTCAGTTTTAGTGTAGTATATTTGTCCAATGAATACTCGTTTATCATCTGCATTTCTTCTTCGTGTAGCAATTTTAATGGCCAGTAGTGTACTTGAAGTAATTTTCAGAAAATTTGAAAATAACGCCACAGGAAATTCTGTCCCTAGCACCAGTTTAGATCGCTTTCAGTCAGTTGCTGTCCAGTCTCTGCGGTCACTGACGAGCAGAACACGTGCCGTTTTCTGTGCCTCTGTGAGCACTGCCCTCTTGCGAGGTAACGGACCCAGTGTTCATTGCATGCTGTTCCGTTCACAGTGCTCGCTCGTGGACTGGTTATGACGGACCTGCATTCACCGACAGCAGCATTTCATATTGCAATTCAAGCCCGTTGTCACTGGCACGCTTCCTCGGGTGTCTGTCGGTTAGGATCTTTCTGCCACCGTTGTTCCTACCTCGTGTTACACGGCTGTCAATAGTACACCATTTCTTGGAGACACATAGGACAGTCGCCGTAAATGCGTAAACAAGTCGGGCAATTTATTCATTGTGTGGTCACGTGCACGTCCGAACACGGTAGCTTTTTCCTTTTAGTGTGTCACGTTCCGACTTCGAGCTATTTTGTGCCCCAGTTTGCAGGCAGCCGATTGTGACACATACACACCACTTGTGCCCCAGTTTGCAGGCAGCCGATTGTGACACATACACACCACTTTACTGCCGTGGCTTATGCCAGCGGTGGAAAGTCGCGTAACCTCTCGGTAACAGTTCTACACCGTCCACTGTGCAAGAGTCTGTCGAAAACGAGACGGTGCATCCTGCTCGCTAAGGAGGCAGTGCTTAGGTGCGTGTTGGAGCCATTGTTGTACAGTGGATGTTTACATAGGAGGGCACGGTGTCCCTTGGTATTTCTGCAGTTTTCTTTCGCCGGCAAGAGATACGGAGATGTCTTGTTCGATAATAAACGTCTGTTTCATCGTGTGCAGCGCATTGCAGACCACCTCCCCCTCAAAGAAGAGAAATCGCCAGCGCATTTAACGCGAATAGTGTAAGACTGATTCGAGGATCATTCCGTGAACGTTGCTTGCGTGGCTTCTAGGGACGTCCGACCCTGGTCTTAATCCTACTCGTCGCGCCACTGCGTAAGGTTTGCCCGCTTCGGTCTCAGTTCTGGCCAATCAAAGAGAGTTGTGGGTGGTGGATGTGTGGTGATGGATCAAGATGGCTGCTATACGCCTTCTTTGTCTCTTGGAATCTGTGTGTCGATAGGTCACTACCGCCATCGTTAGGTACAGGAGTGTTACGTGCAACTAGGTAGGTGCCAAAAATTATGTTTCTTATTTGTTTCTCTCTTTAAGCGTAGTCAAATTGTTCTCACCATAAACATTTTTTGGAAAGTAGTGTCGAATCGGTGGAAAATATTAAGTAACCTTCCTGAAAAGGATATTTGGTTTTGAGAACTCTATTCAACGATTCCACTTTTAGACCATTTTCAATACGAAATTCTTCCAGTTTCTCGCAGATTAATGTATGAGGTTCAACGTTAATTGTATAAGCTTTATATATAATTTATCTACATATTAAATACTATGTATCCTTTTCCAAAAACTTTCTCCTCGTGCAATGTCTCATTAAGATTTCTCATCATAAACATTTTTTGGATAGGAGTGTCGAATCGGTGGAAAATACTAAGTAACCTTTCTGGAAAGGATATTTGGTTTTGAGAACTCTATTCAACGATTCTTCTTTTGGATCATATTTCAATACGAAATTCTTCCCGTTTCTCGCAGATTAATGTATGAGGTTCAAAGTTAATCGTATAAGCTTTATATGTAATTTATCTACATATGAAATACTGAATATCCTTTTCCAAAAACTTTCTCCTCGTCTAATGTGTCCTTGAGATATCTTATTCAATGACTGAGAAATACTGACTGTTGGGTTGCCCTGCACTGACTTGTGAACCGTGTGGTGAAACAAAACTTTTATCTCGGTGAAATGTTAAATTTGCAATAATGAAAGCGAATCTAATTAAATCCCAAAAGAAAATGCTGAATTTTAAATGATGAAAGTGAATCTATTTAAATCCCAAAAGAAACTAATTGTGTGCTCAGTGAAAACTATGAAACTGTAACTAATACTAAAGAACGTTAAGAAAGTTACGTAACATGAAGTGCAATGTCTGACTTGAAATAACCGCAAAGTAAAATACTGCTCAGCTCGGAAGAAAATATCTGTTTAAGATTACCTTCTCTGTCCACTGTAAGTTAAACTGCTTACTTAGCACAACACCTGAAAATTCTGGCAACGTACCGTTTGCTCACAACAAAGCAAAGTGAGATCTGTCCTGAACGAAAAGTAGCTTACCTTTTGCTCAACACGCTATTTTATGTCTGGTGTACTGATGTTCTCTAAAGCCAACTGAAATCAGCAAATGGAGCAGCTAAAGAAAAATAAGCTACAGTATTGAATTTGTATTGTGTTAAGAAAGAATCCTGATCATGTTCTACACTCTGTCATCTGTTTATGTTCTTCGCGAACGGGACATGGTGGGCTATCGAAGAAGTCTGGTTCTTCTCGGGTGCTCACAGCCGTCTGTGGTTATAGCATAAGCAACCTCAAAATGAGAACATTTGTGTTCATAAATTATCGTCCTCTTGACTTGTCAGATAGTTATATACGTCTCATCTTCGTCCATTTGTTACTCATACATCCATTAGACATGAATTTTATCACTTGTGTTATTTCCTCACAAATGCAAACAAGAAAAAGGTTTCCTGCTCCAGTTGACGTCAGCAGATACCCAGTATGACAGCAGTTGCTGTGATACGGGACTCCAGTCTCCTGCGTCACAAACTGTCCCAGTGAGCGAACGTGCTGTCCTCTTCAACAGAAGTCTTTGTGCAGGGATGGAGAAAGACATCGGCAACGGCGAACTGCAAGCACTAGAGGTACTGTGAAACTTCTGCCCAATTACAAAACAACAAACGCACCCTGCATTATATATTTACACAGTTATACACGACGAGGCATTTGAAACTGTTTTGGTATTATTTGAAAAACTAGAAATCAAATTAAAAAAGAAAAATTGTTCATCTCGAAGAGGGACCTCCAATGACACCAAACTCCACCCCCCTGCCCCACCCCCAAGGCGCGGGAGAGGGAGGGGGCCTACTTTCTATTGAGGATTCGGATTCTCTCGGAAAAATGCATAACTTCTGCAGTAATTTTTTTTTTCAGTGCGTTATAGATAGCGCTGTAATCGACAAAAATCAAATTGCGTTAAAAACTGTTTAGGAATGTTAATATTTCTACATCCACGTGATTACTCTGCTATTCACAATAAAGTGCCTGGCAGAGGGTTCAGTGAACCACCTTCATGCTGTCTCTCTACAGTTCCACTCTCGAACAGCACGCGGGAAAGACGAGCGCTTAAATTATTCCGTGCGAGCCCTGATTTCTCTTATTTTATCGTGATGATCATTTCTCCCTACGTAGGTGGGTGCCAACAGAATGTTTTCGCAATCAGAGGAGAAAACTGGTGATTGAAATTTCATGAGAAAATCCCGTCACAACGAAAAACGCCTGACTTTCCGTCTATTACTACGAACTGTGACCTTTCTGAAAGGAAATCACGAATCCAGTAGCACAACTGAGGTGATAATCCGCAGGCACGCAGTTTGATTAGAAGACGCTTGTGAGGAACGGTGTCGAAAGCCTTCTGGAAATCTAAAAATATGGAATCAATTTGACATCCCCTGTCGATAGCACTTATTACTTCATGAGTATAGAGAGCTAGTTGTGTTTGCAAGAACGATATTTTCTGAATCCGTCCTGACTATATGTCAATAAATCGTTTTCTTCGCGGTACTTCATAATGTTCGAATACAGTATATGTTCTAAAACCCTACTGCAAATCGACGTTAGTAATATAGGCCTGTAGTTCCCTTTTTGGGTATTGGTGTGACTTGAGCAATTTTCCAGTCTTTAGGTACGTACGTTTCTGTGAGCGAGTGGTTGTATGTAATTGCTAAATATGGAGCTATTTTATCAGCATACTCTGAGAGGAACCTGACTGGTATACAATCTGGCCTTGCCTTTATTAAGTGATTTCAGCTGCTTTGTTACACCGAGGATATCTACTTCTATGTTTCTCATCTTGGCAGTTGTTCTTGATTGGAATTCAGGAATATTTACTTCGTCTTCTTCGGTGAAGGAGTTTCGGAAAAGCATGTTTAATAACTCTGCTTAAGTGGCACTGTCATCAGGACTTCACCCTTGTTATCGCACAGTGAAGGTATTGATTGTGTCTTGCCTCTGGTGTGCTTTATGTATGACCAGGCTGTCGTTCTAAAATCTTCAATAAGAAACCGGTTTTATAGCAAAAAAGACTCCGGAATGCAATTGCTTTGTCCACCTTTTTGGTGTAATTTCTTTCACATTTATGACGCTCAGTTTGCTTTATCCAATGGGGATTCTTTACTTGCCAACAACGAGTATTATACCGATTAAATTGACTGCGATTCGTAAAAGTTGATTCATGAGAGAAAATTATCTGTGAAATAAAATCCTCATAGGCTGCTAGTTGTTGTCGTATCCAACTGCAAATGTTCAAGCGGTTTAAAAGTCTTCCTCATGTAATTCTTGATGTCAACGATGTTGTTGTTGTGCTCTTCAGTCCTGAAACTGGTTTGATGCAGCTCTCCATGCTACTCTATCCTGTGCAAGCTTCTTCATCTCCCAGTACCCAACGCAGCCTACTCCCTTCTGAATCTACGTAGTGTATTCATCTCTTGGTCTCCCTCTACGATTTTTACCCTCCATGCTGCCCTCCAGTACTAAATTGGTGATCCCTTGATGCCTCAGAACATGTCCTACCAACCGGTCCCTTCTTCTAGTCAAGTTGTGCCACAAACTCCTCTTCTCCCCAATTTTATTCAATACCTCCTCATTAGTTATGTAATCTACCAATCTAATCTTCAGCATTCTTCTGTAGCACCACATTTCTAAAGCTTCTATTCACTTCTTGTGTAAACTATTTATCGTCCACGTTTCACTTCCATACATGGCTACACTCCATACAGATACTTTCAGAACGATAAGTGATGTGAATGGAATTTGCATACATACAATATGTGCAGAACACTTCTCTGCGAAATATTTGTCGAGAGCTAAAGTGTTTTTTACAAATTATGGAGAGCAGCAATCAGTCGTCCGAACTATGCGCATCCCCCATGTTAAATTCTAATTCTGTTTCGGATTGACCGTGTTTTGCGTGGCAAGTTAAATCTCTGTTTTTGGATGATACACGGCACAGTATTATATTTTTATCTAGTCCATTCTTGAGTCCATACTTTGGTAAGGTGCAACTCATCTCTCCCAGCGACCTTTTCTATTTTAGGTGGTAGTCGTCCAGAGCAAAATCAGTTGTTTGCGTCACCAGTATCTTCATGGATTGGTAGATCTTTATTATTCCAGATCTTTTTGTACTCGTTCTTGAGAGCATTTATGCGTCGTAGTTGACGGGATGGAATGTGGTTTCGTACTGGTAGACAAAATGGTTCAAATTGCGCTGAGCACTATGGGACTTAACTTCTGAGGGCATCAGTCCCCTAGACTTAGAACTATTTAAACCTCACTAACCTAAGGACATCACACACAGCCATGCCTGAGGCAGGATTCGAACCGGCGACCGTAGCGGTCGCGCGGTTGCAGACTGTAGCGCCTAGAACCGCTCGGCCACCCCGGCCGGCGTACTGGTAGACATTCCGTAGGCGTTGACTGATGACACTAGCAATCAGTCTCACATTGTTATTTAGCTGGACGTCTGTTTCTTATGCATATGGACTACTTAGCCAAACTGGAGCACAATAATCGTCGCTTGAGAAAACTGGACTCAGAGCAGAGAAACGTAGGGTGGAAGCCGATGCTCTCCAGGTTGTGACACACATCTTTTTGATAAAGCTGTTTCTCGTTTTCAGTATTTCGGGTATTTTTGATAGATGATCTCCAAAAAAGAACGGTCTATCTGGGGTTACCCCAAGATGCTTAGGGGTTGTATTGCAAGTGTAGTGTTTTCAAATTGTATGTTGCGTTTTCTTCTGGTGAGTTTATTAATTAGGTGAAAGCAGGAATCCTCTGTTTTGGTGGCGTTAGATTGGAGTCACCATTTGGGAAAGTTCTTTCACAGAACAACTAGATCTCCGTTAGAACTGCTTTTGACTGTTAGTTGTAGCTACACCTTGTTGCAAGTATTTAGTCGTTGGCGTAACCAAACTTCCTTGATTTTGTTTTTGGCATGTCTGCTTTGTACAAACTGAAGAGAAATGGAGCAAGAGCTGATCCGTGTGGTAAATCTCTTTTGATTTACTTGGAGACATGATGTTGTATACCAAGACTACTTGTAACACTCGGTCATTTAGCATATTGTTGATTAGCCGAGATGTTGGTTTGCAAGGAATTACACGAAGAAGCTTGTATATCACTTCTCTTAGGACTGTATTGTTGCCCATTGATAGGTGAATGAATGCAGCTACGGTGTTAAGTTTACTTTGAAATCCTGGCTCGTTGGAGGTGGAGAGTAACAGAATTTTATTTATGCAACTTCGTTTTGGCTGGATGCCTGCTTGTTCAAGCGGGACTGTCTCAAGTAATCTTGTACTGGGTCTATTATCGATTAGTCGTTCAAGTAGCTTGCAGGTCACACTTAGCGGGGCTATTATTCGATAACTCTTAGGGTTATCAGCTGATTTGCCAGGTTTTAGGTACTATTGAGGTTATCTTCGAGCATTTAAATTCTTGCAGTATGTTATAAAATGAAAGCATAGAAAGCAAAGGACCACAGAGCAGTAAGTTGATGCAGTTTTTCTCCAGTACAGTTAGTGATGCACCTTTCGCTTATGTGTGGGTTTATGTTTTTATTGAGATCCCCGTTGTACTGTAATGGTTTTTAAATGCTCATTATTACGCTTTTGTTGATGTTTTTGCAGCCCACTTAAAATCTGTTCACATCATATCTTTGTGTACGCTAAGGCTGACAGATTTACTGCATATTGTTCGTCAAGTAATACACCATCAGCGCATACTACCACTTGCGGCGTGACGGGGTCGGTCGTCTGCGTTTTTGTTATCGCTATCGTCCAGTCCACCTACCTCGACCATATTCTTGCCCATGTCCCTTCACTCTGTAGCAGCATATAGGTGTTGGGCAGTGTAAAGCAGCCATGATGAAACCACCACCTAATACCTGCCACACAGAGGCCTCGTAACTCTAGTTGGAAGTCAGTTCCTGCAAGTTCATGATATAAAAAATCGGGCGTTCGGGATCTTCAGTCTACTTGCAGAAATGCGTTTGAAATTAGATTAACTCTGCATTTTATTCATACTGAAACACATGAAATGGCTATCAAGTCTGTATTTAATATGGTAAAATGTTATCATTCATAGTTCACTGTCTGTATAATATATAATATTCACTAGAAAAGCAGTCATAATTTTAGTAAGTCCGACCCGACTAATTATCACGTCCTACCAGTCACAGATCCACAACTATTGGCGAGTTAAACATTCGGTCGTTTCAGTGGTCTTCTTCGTAAGAGTTGCTCGCCAAAATACTTCGTGCACAGCACGAAACACGCCACGCGGAGATGTTACTACGACCAGAAAGCTCTCGCGCTCATATCTCTCAAACTATTTAATTTAGAAACACCAAACCTTCATCGAATTGTTCGTAACTCCAGTCGCTTCAGTCACGATATGTTCGTACCGAAATTAGGTCACTATTTCCTCATATTACAGAGTATTTTTATGAAGCGATCTGACATCGTGTTATCCATAGACCGTCTAGCAAGCGGCTCTCTCTCTCGAGGTACTCTCCTCTCTGCACACTCCTCTTTTCGCGTGGGAACGGCGTAATTCTGATCGGCTGTTGATCTAAACGACCAATCAGAACGTTCCTTCCAGATCATTATCGCGGCAAATCTTGCCTTATCCAATCACTAATTCGATAGTAATTAACGTCAGCAAAACTTCAAATTCTTGTATTTTGTTTAATCAAAATAAACGAACTGCGAAATATTCTTCAAATTGATGAATAAACTTATTAGGCCTCTAGCTTCCAATCTGGTTACTTTTATGCAAAAGCAAGAGCACACCGACATACACCACCTGAATCGTGGTTCCAACAGAACTTTCCCACGGTTCGTTATTACAGGGTTTCTTGTAATATGAAATATTAAATTGTAATGTATGTCCCACATACACTCTCTCAATCATTGTCACGCAGTCACACGGAAAAATATAATCAAATAATAACTTTGACCGATTTTGGTATTACGTAATGCATAGTGCTAAAGTTTAAAAAAGAATCCTAATTAATTGATTTTTATGCACTGCTAACTTTGGAATGGCTTCGAATCTGTTATTGTTCCTAACTTGGTTTTAAAAAACAAGTGTAGGCTTGAGGAATTTTAGGTAATTCAGAACTATAATAAATAATAACTATAATAATAGTTATAAATAATAACTATAATAACAAAAATCTGAAATTTTGACAGCATCATTCCATTAATAACAAAGGCCTGTGTACCAAATTTGAACAAAATCGGATAATAACTAATATGGATTACTTAGATTCGTAGAGGGTAAGAACCTTCATATCGACTGAATGTTGTGCTATGCAGTTCTCACGGCAAGCAGTGTCAGCTGTGCTGTGAGCAAAGCGAAAAAAAAAAAAAAAAACCATCCTGCATCCACCGTACTAGAAGGCTGCGTGCCTTACTGCAACGAATGTCATCTCGTAGAAACTTGCTGCGTTACGCACTATTGCATTTTTTGGAGTTGTCTTGTACGGTGACTGTGCATTGTCCGACAGACACCCACGGAAGTTGTAACCTCCCCCTCACTTATCGACTTAATGACAGCGAAAATTAAACCGCATGTACCTAATGGAAATCTGGGAAAGCAATCGTCACTGAAGTTAATCTGTCGGTAAAGAGGTAGGAAAGGGTTACATCTAAATGAAAGGAAAAATGCAAATGAAATTGGTGGAAATTAATTTTGAAAAAGGGTAAAGTTAATAAAGAAAGTAAATGTGCGGTCGTTACGTTATCAATTAACTGGCGTTAATTAGATATTTGGGATTTGGGAAAAATTACGGTCGCCAGTCCTATGGACAACTACTATAATAACTGAAAAAGAAAGGTTAATGCACATATAATTAGCACTAAAGCCATGGCAACTGAAGGTTGACACATGTGGTGTGAAAACGAATGTTTGTCAGAAGTATCCAGACTCAGTATTGGCCTCCTACTACCATTTCGCATATAACGTAGCACAATCGCTATATTTGTAACCACTTTCATTTTGTCAACAGATGTCTCCTTCCCAGACTGGTTGATTTAGCACTATTAACCAAAAAGAATCGCTACAGTGTTCACTTGAAGAAGAAGCAGCGGAGAAAAATAGCAGTTCCACACTAAGACAGGTACAGACACATTATATTGTGATCTGTCTCTGCATTGTGAGCCTAGGAACATGTGGAACGACAGATGCGTGCAACTGGAAGCTCAAAGTGGGGAAAGATGCATCAAGGCAGGCAATGATGACGGAGCCCGCTGTTAATGGTTGCTGTGCATCTGAGGAAGGGATGGACAGTTCGCTAGTCGAAGCGGAAAACGCTGAGATCACTGATCTGAGTAATAGGTCCAGTTGTAAAGTTCTATAAGCCAAATGTTCTGTGCCCTTGTGCGTCGATCTTAATAAAATGAGTTCTCTCTTTGAGTCGCTAATGCAGCAATACGTTTTATAAACCAGTATCATGTGGGAAGAGAGGCATTGCCCAAACCGACAGCTGTTTCAACAAATAAAGCTATTGATTCATCAGCTATCGACAACCTCAAAAAAATTACATTATTCCAGTGAAAAAATCCATAGTTACTTGCATATCGTGGTATGTCAGAAAGATTCGAATATTAAAAACATGGAAACATACTGTCCTCTTTGCATGCTATCATTTTCTAATATCTAGTTTTGCTGTTTCAAATCGTTTACGAAATACGATGGATGTTACGAATATTTTATTCTGTCTTTATCATTTGCTTGTGCAAGCACTGTACTACCTATAAACCATTTTCTCGAGACTGTATATAGATATAGATCCTCTTCCAAATTTAAAGAATTATTCAATATCTTAGCTACATTTTGCAAGGAGCGATGCATGATCACTGTGCACCAAAACCAAACTCATAGCGAGTAGCTCAATTTTATAGGCAATTCATCATGAAGCAGTATGGAGTCATCACCAGCTTGCACAGTGTCTTATTAACAACTTGGTCCATGGCTTGGTCTGTGGCACTCTCGAACCCTACCAACTCAAATCTGGACTCATCTGACCAGACCATGGTTTTCCTGTCGTCCAGGGTCCAACCGATGTTTCGCCGCACTGTACTAACAGATACGTTCGTCCTACGTACCACATTCACTTCTGCGGTACTTTCACGGCGTGTTCGTTGTCTGTTAGCACTGACGATGCTACGCAAACGCCACTGCTCTGGGTCGTTAAGTTAAGGCCGCAGGCCACTGCATTGTACATGGTGAGAGGTAATCCACAGACATACAGAAAACAGGGCAAACGCAGCGCAAATGCGGAATATGTGGGTGGAGGCGACTAGATGCAGTCGAGTACAGTGCTGTACTACGCGTCCCGATCCCAAATATGGTGGATTTGCGCTAGGTGTTGGCAGCTGTACTACGAGGATCACTCCAAAAGAAATGCACACTATTTTTTTAATCCGTCTTTTATTCTACATGTTTGAAAGTTTTACAGTGTGTAGATACATCCTTTAGGCTGGTGTGAGTGTAGGCATACCATAACTTTTCGGGCACTGTACAGATATAAAAGATAACTGCACTGTTTGTGTAAAATGTGTATATATTGCAGTGTAATGTTACTGTGGCTTATGTTGTGGTATGACCAGAGAAAATGAGTGTGAGGGATGTAGAGGTAGCACATTGATAACTGTGAGGGTATGAGATTTTTAAGAGGTAAATTATGTGCGCTATAGATACTCAGATTCATTCCAGAACCACAGTGTAGTGTTCCCTTATCCTCGGGGCTCTGCCGTGAAAAATATAAAATAGAAAATCTGATTGATATCTTGAATTTTGGTGGTTTCAGTTACGGATAAGGCGGACTTATTATTGATTGAGATCGTGCTGTAATTTGACCGTGCATGGCAGACCGGGTCGGCAACACTACAAAAAGCGACTGTAGGGAAATAGCATCAGAAAACTAATTGAAATTTACCTTATAATCTTGTTAGATGCGCAGTATTAATTACAATATAGTCTTCATGGCTGTCCTCCTAATTTCTCTTGGAGGACGACCCGTCTTTCACTTTTCTCCGTCTGTTGAAAACTTCTTCAAGTTGTCACTGTCATGATCAATTTACAAATTTGGCGATAACCACCTCGAATCACTATTGAAACAACCTCGCTTTGTAATGTAATTTTAATTTCCACCCAAAAGCACATTCAACACCTCGCCGAAAAATACACGTCTTTCGTATGAAGACAAGAGAGAGAGTGTCTAATCAATTAGTTGTTAAAAAAACAAAAACCTACGCAAAAGTAAAAAGACGAACAAAATTATTTATAAAAATCGGTCGCTGGCGCAGCGCTCTTCTGCGTGCGCGATCGTAAATTATATCTTTGTATTGGCGGAGGCGCCGAAGTCAAAGTACCATTACAACAGCCATGAAGAGGATACATTACCTGTTCATCGATTGGTGTCAGACTGCAGCAGCAATCGTAATATTTAATTGTAGTTACACCGGTAAATATATTCCTGGTTCCCAATATTCTTGTGAATCTTGTATGTATTTGATGATCTGTAGACAACTTTTGTGGGATTTAACTGCCTGTGCAATATGGCGATGTGGACAAAATAATTTTTTTGCCGCTGAAAGTCTCGTCTGCAGAAAACAATGGAGAACGGTGCTCCCACATCAGCAGCAGCAGTTTGGCGACTGAATTCAGTGAAGGATGGGCTGTCCCATTAGGGTTGATAGGAAGAACGTACCCTGTCCTATTCTGAGACGCATTCCAACATCTCTCTCGGCACTGGACTCACAGTGCAGCTGTGTGTCGTTGCACCAGCAATGGTGCCTAGGTGGACATGTGTTTCGACAAGTATTTGTTGGGTCTCAGGTATGAAAGAGATGCTGCTGCCTCGTGCTTGTTGGACCTGAATGGACATCGGTGAGTGGCTCGGCAGTTGATGGCCGTGTCATCACTTTGCAGGGGCTGCTGGTGCACCCTGACCTTGGCATCGGGCATTGGGTGGCAGGAAGTGTTTTTTATTAGCCATCTTTTGTTTAAACTATATTCCATCCATTTTACCGACCAATAGGATTCCATGAATTAAAAAAAAAACTACCCCATACATGAGAAGAATATCGATTTTATTAATTTGCATAAATTTTATATATCAACATGGTGTTAGCAGTGCAATAGTTAGAGAGAGGGTGTGTGTGAGTGGGCCACATAGAGCACAACAGCAGGTTAAGTGCAGAACACTACATTAATTTGAATAAGTTTTATGTACAATGCAGTACAATAGTTTAAAGGGGTGGGTGACAAAGAAGAATCCGCCAGAAATGACGTTCAAAAGCATGTGAAATTCGAAAAGTGTACCAGAAAATGGTGGGAGAACGTAAGTAATTACTTAATTTGGTATCAAAGGTGGTCCAATAGTTTAAGGAAATGAGGGTGACATAGAAAACCACTTAACAGAACTATAGGTTAAGTGCCGACAAAGGGCCGAACTTTAGGTTAAAACACCCAGTCTACAGTGCTGAACATTCGGTTATGCAACATGTTTGCCCCATGTAATCACTTCTTACAAGACCTACACGTTACAAAACACCAGAGAATGATGAACAAGAGAAATCCAACCCCCACAAACTGAATGTTTTTATACCCTTGAATTTCCTGTTATGAGATCCTTCCTCTCCACCAATTTCCATATATTCCATACACAGCAATCGATTTCTAGACAAATTCTTGCGCTAAATAAATTAACTGTATTCCATACACCGCCATAAATAATTAAATAATATTCCATACATTTTCTAAAGTGTTTAAACAATATTCCACACACTGCAATTGAATTCCCTCCAAATGACCGATCAATTGAGTCTCTTTTCCTGCCAATTTCTGGGAGGGATGTTGGGAGGGGAGGGGGCTTACCAGAGGGGGAGAAGTTTATTAATTGATTAGTTTAATTAAGTAGTCAATCAAATTGATAAGAGTGAGACGGGCTATCGAATAACTCAGACCTGAAAGTGTACCTGTAGCAGCGAGGGGTGAGGTTTCCTGAGTGGGGATGGGAGTTAGAGGGGGCAGGTGCACAATAGGTTAAGTGTCTGTCAATCAAAAGGAAGGATCCTCCTAGTAGAACAATAGGTTAAGGACCTGTCAATCAAAGGAGAACAATAGGTTTGCCCCTGAGTGCATACCTGCCTCTGAGGTAGGCAACCTGCACTAACAAAATGCGCTAATGGCTGCTTTGCTCTACTACTCAAATGTACTGTTCACTAATGAGGCTTCATTTCAATATGCTAAAACTTATTCCAGCATTGAGAGACTATTGTAAATGGTGAAGGAGAATTTATTATTGATGACTGAAGTCTCCATTACGTGTATCTGTTGTGTTCATTAAACTTACAGAATAATGCTATGAACTTATGTATCAACTTAATGACTGTGTCCATGAGGGCCAGAGATGGACCAATGTGTTATTGACTTTTTCTATTTGTGAAACTCATTCTCTTGAATTAAGCATCCAGTTTCTCTGAAATTCTCACGACCTGTTTGCTTGCAGTCTGCACATGTACACCATACCTACAAATTTCCGTCCCATTTGGATAATTTCTCTGTGGTGCGTCATTTCTTTATTTTCTTTTCTTTTTTTGGTCTTAGAGTGTATTGCTGCACCATCGTTGTTAATCTCGAAATAGTAACGACATAATGCTGAACTCACATACCATGAATACTGGATGTACTAGTAATATCTCAAACAAATACAGACACAAGTGAATTGCATGCGCATAGGAACTGAATTCAACAACGAAGAACTGTAAGAGAAAACAGCAATGAAATGGACTGAGCGATTATACACAAACATAAAAACTAATTGAAATATTGTCGAAATAAATTTGGGTCAATGAGACTGCTAATTTTTGCTGTTGTGGTAATTGAAAACAGGACCAGATAACTCTACAGACAGAAAAAATATTGCCCACAAGCTCTACCAGCAGAGTATGGCTCTCGCTGCCTGATGCTGCAGGTAAATAACTTTTGTAGGCACAAACAAAAAATAAATGTCTGCCTGTCTTGTTGGGGACTCATTACCGTTCCATGTCAGTGATGGCGATAGTAACACCGCTGTTTCGTTGTTCATTTTCAGGAGAAGGCTGGAATCCCAGAATGCAGTACAAAAACAAAGGCTTCTCCAGCATTCGAGGAGGTCCTGGACGCCATTGGGTCCCGGGGGAAGTTCCAGACGAGGCTGAACATCGTCTTCGTTTGCTTTGCCTCATGCTTCGACCTGATGAGCGTCAACATGTTCTACCTGGCTATGCAGACTCCTGATCACTGGTGCTACGTCCCTGGCAGGGAGCTTTCCAACCTTTCAGTTGAGCAGTGGAAGAACCTCACCATACCGAGGTTTGTAGTGGGAAATATTTTAGCTTCCATCGATCGAATGTTCCGTCGGTTCTTGGTAGAATCTTTATTTTATGGATGAAAACACAATACTTACGTAATATTCTATAGTATTTATTATTTATTTCACAAATCGGTTTTTCCCTTTTGTGCAATCATCAGGTACAAAGGTAGCTGGTGCAGTGAAGTTTTATTGGATATTTATACTGTTGAATTTATTTTCTTCTATGAACAACTGTTGTAGTTTGTATATAGCTAATGCGTAACATGTTTTACCTTGGTTAAATAGTCATACATCGCCTTTACACTCAAATAATCCCTGAAGTTTTATTCCTAAACCTAACTCCGGAAATGGAGATAATCTGTAGATGAACTAATTTAAAGTATTTGATTCAACAAAATTTCACTGTATCACATACTTGTAACTTTGTACCTGATGATCACGTAACAGTCAAAAAGGGTTTGAGAAATAATTAATAAATGTTGTAGGATCTTACACCACCGTTGCGTATACTGTCATTCATATTTTGGATTTCATTTATTACAGTTGCCTATTAATTCCATGGAAGGTGAAACACAGTAAGTACAGCTTATTATAGGTGTGTGTACCGCATAAAATGATAAAAGATGGCACAGGACCGATCCTGGTTTAAATTACCATTCGGAATATGTAGCGTAAACAGAAAACGTTGAACTTACAATATTAAAAAGTAATATACTGATGGCGCAGCTTGCTTACTTGAAACACGGGATATGTGCAAAGGGTGCAACTACTTTCAGAGTCAGATCTTGGAGAAAAATCTCTCAGGAAATCCAGAGAAGTTACGGTTCAATGACACACTGTAAAAGGAAGGTTTGGGTACAGATCTTTCGCCTAGTTCTTCACACAACAGTCTAGTGTCTAAAATGAAAACAGCAGACAGAAAGTGGGAACATTAATCTCCAAATTGAAAAATGAGTTCAGCTGTAAGGACACTTCTAAATGTAACGTTGTCTGACCATCGTACGCACAAAAATAGGCACTACCAGTACTGAAAAGGAGTTTAGACCATTCATTACGAAGATAGCACCAGAAAAATTTCTATTACAAACAACTTTATGCGGAAGGTAACTATAGCTCAGAGTCATTGTGAATAATAATAACAATACTCAACACTCAATAACCATTCAAATTATCACAAAAATTATAACAATTAAGAAGTCAAGAATGGTGGGGTATTTCCAAAAACCACAGATCTGTATCAAGGCGATATATTCCTTCCCTTTCAAAATTTCGCTCAGTGATTTGTATTCTTCGCAGATGAACTTGAAATGCGTCTATACTGACGTGAAACCGGTAGCTGCGAATAAAGCACTTTTCATACTGCTATGCGGCTTCTGGAAACACCTCATCGTTCTTGACTTTTTAATTGTTATAATTTTTTTGATAATTCGAATGGTTATTGAATGTTGAGTGTTGTTATTGTTAGTCACAAATTCCTATTAGCTTTTATACCGAATACGCTGTGTAAAGTGCTCCTTTTTAAAGCTTATCTTTACCAAGAATCTCTCAGTAAGAAAACAGCTACGCAGAATCTATATCTCCATTCATACTCTGCAAACCACTGTGAAGCGCACGGTTGTAAAACATGTTAAGATGTTTTCGTTTTCCATTCACGGGAAAGTGATTGCTTTGTTGTTTCTGTGCTCGCTGTAACTAGTCTTCTTTTGTCTTCGAAGTACAACATACATAGGAGGTATGGTACATTCCTTGGTTTGTCGGTTAATAATAGTTCTTGGAACTTAGTAAATAGGATGTAGAGGTATAGTTGGCTTTTATCTTGAAGCATTTTGTAAGCGGCCTGTGACGGGGTTGGGGGTGGGTTGCGTGCGAGGGTTGGTGGAGTTAAACAAACACAGACAATCCCTCATACGACTATACACCACGTTACGTAGCACATGCACATGGCCACAATATTCTATGACTGAGCGCCTAGACCTCACGTACCTATCTCCTGTCTGCGCTTGTTCTCTTTTTGTTCCAACCACCAGCTAAAGATTGATCTGAATTGTTCATTTACTAATTAGCTGCGGGTTGGGGGAGCATACACACGGCCAGAACCACAAACATCTGGTAAAGACTCACATTTGTTCCACCAGTGCAACGTGGGCTGGACTGTTCACACAAAAGGTGCAAATAAGTGCGTGCATGACATCTAGCATTTTTCGGAGAGTAATTTCTCGGGTTCTGTTGGTCACAGAGACAAGGGGTCAAGTGTTATGGATAGCCTTAAGCCTAGAGACCATTTGTATACTTTGGGAATAACGGACATGGTGTCGCTTCTTGTTTTTCTTTCCGGTTTGGCCATTTGAGGACAACGTTAATTCGCGTCAAGTATCTTTTCTTCTGGGCTATCTCATTGTCCAATATTCTTTCATTCTCGTGCTTTGCAACCTTCTTCGCTCTTCTGACTTTGCTGTGGGTCTAGTTCCGTCTTCAAACCTGTGAAAGCCTAGATTTTTTATTTAAAAACTACTCTTTTGTGTTACCTGTTTCCTGTATTCCTATTTCTTCTAGACGCCTTTGCACCTCTTGGACCCAGTGTATTTCGGTTCTCTTGTCCACCAGAAAATTATTTGCTGTGTTAACCTCCCATGGTCCATTCTGAGGATGTGTCCAAAGATCAGACTCCTCCTTTCGCTGCTGATGTCCGAGATTCTCTCTACCTTGGTGTATAGTTCCTGGTTCTCTCGTCTTCTAAATTGACTACCTTGTGTTCTTCGAGGTCGCACTGTCCTCCTGAGAATTTTTCGTTCCACGCGTTCTAGTCACTTACGTACTCCTGTTCTTACTAGGTTAAGAATTTCTGCTGCATGTAAGACTATTCTACAGTACAGAGTCAAAATTTAAACAATACACATTTCCTCCAGCCCAGGAAAACTGAACATATCGGTTGGTTGAAACTGGCAGGAGTAAAGCTGTGAGTACCGGGCGTGAGTCGTGCTTCGGTAGCTCAGATGGTAGAGCACTTGCCCGCGAAAGGCAAAGGTCCCGAGTTCGAGTCTCGGTCGGGCACACAGTTTTAATCTGCCAGGAAGTTTCATATCAGCGCACACTCCGCCGCCGAGTGAAAATCTCATTCTGGAAATATCGGTTGGTTCTTATAACATTAGGTGTGGTCTAGGGTGGACCTTAAGAGGCTTAGAAAGCACCATTTGTTCATGGGCAGTTCCTGGGAAAACCTAAAAGAAAAAAAAAAAAAGATTTTCGGGTGTCAAAAGCACCAATTGTGGCGATATCGACTTCCATAATTTCTATTAACGGCAAATAGTCGAAATTTTTATCATATGTTTTTAAGATGATGTTATTCAGGAACCTTGCAGTTTTCTTCAGTATCACAACCATTAGCAAGATCCAGAGATTCAAAGTTACCGTACTTGCGCTTGTAAAATATGGAGGTAATATCTCTTGTGAGGCATAAATGTAGCTTTAACTCACGTAGTTAACATATGGAAAAAACTCTAGGGTCACCGCAAGGGTTCTGAGGTCACAAAATAATGTTTATAGCCAGCATTTGTTCGCCAACAAAACTTTTTGACGCCTTGTCTCAGGAAAAACAACACTTCACGCCTGTACAACTACGCCCAAAGTGTTACTGCAATGACAAAAATTGGCTGAAAAGAAAACCCGGAAACATTGCAAGTAAAATATTTCTAATAATATTTTTTCTATTTTAAGATATCATGAGTCAGACATTTCGGTGATCTGCTATAAATGCGCAAAGAACCCAAGAAAAATGTCAATAAAACTATTTTGTGTTAAACTTATATTATGATTTCTTATTGTCTGTATGTGTCAAAGTATCTAAATTTGTCGAATTACACACATCAAAAAAAGTTTTGCATCACCTCGGTTCCGAGAGTTCCACAACCCGTACAGAAAATTGGAATAGAGATCAACATAAACATCATGTCCGCCCTTTTTATTGCTCATTAAAACCACACATTGCATATTGTACTACCATACAGGGAGACCTTCAGAGGTGGTGGTCCAGATTGCTGTACACACAGATACCTCTAATACCCAATAGCACGCCCTCTTGCATTGACGCATGCTTGTATTCGTCGTGGCATACTATCCACAAGTTCATCAAGGCACTGTTGGTCCAGATTGTCCCAGTCTTCAACGGCGATGCGGCGTAGATCCCTCAGAGTGGTTGGTGGATCACGTCGTCCATAAACAGCCGTTTTCAATATATCCCAGGCATGTCCGATAGGGTTCATGTCTGGAGAACATGCTGGCTACTCTAGTAGAGCGATGTCGTTATCCTAAAGGAAATAATTCACAAGATGTGCACGATGGGGGCACGAATTGTCGTCCATAAAGACGAATGCCTCGCCAATATGCTGCCAATATGGTTGCACTATCGGTCGGAGGACGGCATTCACGTATCGTACAGCCGTTACGGCGCCTTCCATGACCACCAGCGGCGTACGTCGGCAGCACATAATGCCACCCAAAATCAGCAGGGAACCTCCACCATGCTGCTCTCGCTGGACGGTGTGCCTAAGGCGTTCAGCCTCCAAACACGTCTCCGACGATCGACTGGTTGAAGGATATGTAACACTTATCGGCGAAGAGAACGTGCTGCCAATTCTAAGCGGTCCATTCGGCAGGTTGTTGGGCCCACCTGTACCGCGCTGCATGGTGTCGTGATTGCAAAGATGGACCTCGCCATGGACGTTGGGAGTGAAGTTACGCATCATGCAGCCTATTGTGCACAGCTTGAGTCGTAACACGACGTCCTGTGGCTGCACGAAAAGCATTATTGAACATGGTGGCATTGCTCTCAGGGTTCCTCTGAGCCATAATTCGTAGGAAGCTGTCATCCACTGCAGTAGTATCCCTTGGGCGACCTGAGCGAGACATGTCATTGACAGTTCCTGTTTCTGTGTATGTCCTCCATTTTCGAACAACATCGCTTTGGTTCACTCCGAGAAGTCTGGACACTTCCATTGTTGAGAGCCCTTCCTGGCAGAAAGTAACAATGCGGACGCGATCGAACCGCAGTATTGACCGTCTAGGCATGGTTGAACTATAGGCAACACGAGCCGTGTACCTCCTTCCTTATGGAATGACTGGAACTGATCGGTTGTTCCTCCGTCTAATAGGTGCTGCTCATGCATGGTTGTTTACATCTTTGGGTGGGTTTTGTGGCATCTCTGAACAGTCAAAGGGACTGTATCTGTGATACAATATCCACAGTCAACGTCTATCTTTAGGAGTTCTGGGAACTGGGGTGATGCAAAACTTTTTTTGATGTGTGTATGTCAATGAACTGTCAAAGATTCAGTGAAGTGTAGAAATGGTTTTATATAAGCAACATACCTTGCTGTAGGAGGGAAAAGAAGGGTGCTAGTGGAGAAACACTCCTGTCGGAGCACAAACGAGGCGGCTATGTTCTTCTTTAAAAAACTCTGACAGAAGATGTGGGGTAGCAGCCCCTCAACTCTCATACCACCTTCCTCATCAAAAATTTTGGCATGCTGACATATTCGCGCTTTTTTGTGCTGAAACAGAGTAGCAGGCAAACAGTGACGGTGGAAGAGAGACGAGATAGTGTCGGTGAGAGAGAAAGAGAGAGGAGCCAGTGACGGTGGGAAAGAAAAAGTGGTAGTGTAAGAGAAAGAGAGGTGCATGAAGACAATAACAGTTCCATCAAAAGAGAGAGGAAAGAGGCAGTGTGAGTAAAAAAAGGAAGTGAGTGGATGGAGATAGAACCAGTGGGAGAAGAAGAGAAAGGAGACATTGGAAATGAAAAATACAGATGAGTGGAGACCATGCAGTGGCCTGGGGATCTGAACACTCTCAGACCAGCGGACTTTAACACGTAGGTATGGACCGAAATTTTAAGGTTTCGTTGGACCCCTGAAATTATTGAGGTGCCGGAGTATGGCGGGGACAGTGGCAGTGAGAAAGAAAGAAAAATGGATACAATGTAACTGATGATGATGATGATGATGATGATGATGATTTTTGGTTTGTGGGGCACTCGACTGCGCGGTTATCAGCGCCCGTACAAATTCCCAACCTTTACTCAGTCCAATCTCGCCATTTGCATGAATGACGATGAAATGATGAGGACAACACAAACACGCACTGCCCAGGCGAAGAAGATCCCCAATCCGGCAGGTAATCGAAACCGGGACCCCGTGATCTAGCAGTGCTAGCCACTAGACCACGAGCTGCGGACAGTGTAACTGAGTGAGGAGACAGTGGCAGCAGGGTATACTGTAAACCAATGGGTGAAAAGGGAGACAATGTGAGAGACGTATGTAGACTGTGGCAGTGAGAGGGAGATGCTAAGTATGAAGGCTTAACTTTAAAGAGAGACTGTGTAAGACGATTTAGAACGCTCTGTGTTAATAGAGCGCGAAAACGTCCACATGCTAAAATGTTAGGCGTGGAAAACGGAATGAAGATTGAGGTAATTGGTTTCCCACTTTTCTGTCAGAGTGTTTTAAAGAGGATCGTGTTCGCCTTTTCTTGTGCTCCGACAGGAGCGTTTACATAATTAGTATTTCTGCCACACGGTGTACTTGCAGTACAGTGTACCCTATTGTTATACTGCACAGCCTCTCTATTCGACTACTGGTTCCGTAAACAAACAAACTCGATCTCGACACATTTCTCGCCATTAATGTTAATTCATCCTAAGTGTTCTGCTAATGTTTTTTACGAGTGCACACATAACCGTTTCGCGGCGTGGCTGGCTGTTCATCTATTTATGCGATATGCGAACGAAACTGTCCACTCGTAAAATTCAGTTACACAGATGGCAAGTTCCCCTCAATCAGGATAATCGCCGAATCAGGATCAAGTCCATGTTTGCTGATTCCGTAACAGTGGCGACGCGGCTGGCTGTTACCTTGACGATGTGGCACAGGACTGTGGAACTCGCACCTTTCATAATACTTCGCTGGTACTGTTGAAAAAACTGTAAAACACACGGCCTTTACGGTGAAAGCCTTGACCATATCTCACCAAAGTGGTGGAATTTCCGTTTTCGCACCCCACGACTCCGGCACTATGTGTAGCGTCCACCGCTAAGGCACTAACTAGAGCACTGTATAGTATAAACTAGACAATCCACCACTTTGAAGGTGCTCGTTTAAAACTCTACGGAACACTTACAATTTAATATGTTCTAAAATTCATCAAATGTACATTCCTTGCGCAGATAATGTTACAGCGTAGCAAATGTATTCGCTCAGATTTGACTTTAAGAGGCAAGCAAATTAAAGTAGGTGATTAGACGAGTATTTCGAGATATGATACATTCACTTACGTTCCACGCAAATCATACGTTGCTCTACTACATATTTACCAAATACTGTTGAAATACGTCCCCAGTATTGTATTTTCGGGTCTAGTGAAGCAGGGGATACAACCCGTCGGCTTTGACCAAAGCTGTCGTACATTAGTTATAGATAGTAATGTCTTCACTTCGAGGCATAGATGATAAAACAGTTCTGTGTTCCGGATAAGCGCTATCATTGTACATTAAAATTATTCGCAATGATATTGAGGTAATTTGGAGTATTAGTTTGGTTTTGTAGAACAATTTATACTGTCTTATTTTCGTTTATAGGAATGGATTTGTCTGTTTGTGGGTATGTAATTTTCGTTACTGTCTGTCTAGGCGAGTTTCGGTTATTCCTCGATATTTCCCTGTGGTAAGTTCACTTTTCCATTTGCTTCTTTCACTGTATTTCACTATTTTGATATATTTCCCTGTTTTATTCCACCAATGTGTGTATTTTCTTGTTGTGAAGTACGTAATAGAAATTTCTCAGCTGTCGATCTTCTTTCGTTTCCCAGCACTAGTATCAGTACGACATTTTCGAATGTGTACTTGCTATATCACAGGCGAAACCCCTGACACAACTAAAATTTGTACTCCGTCGTTCGCTTCGCCTTTACACCGACACTATATATGTCAATTGGCGAGCAAGATACAAATGTTGCATATAGCTATATAGCTCAAGTAACGAATGGGATACTATTAGCGTCCAAGGTAACAAGAAAACTACCCCATAGTGAAGTACGGGTACAAATTCTACATGTGTCGTCTTCTTGTCTCCGTGTAGTTCAGTTGTGGTACAGGTTGCAAATGTAACTTGCGTCTATTTCCACCTTTTCGTTACCCGTGTACATATATAGAGGTCAACGGAAGTCTGGTATACATATATTATATACTTTGGTCCTTCTGTCATCAGTAGTACTGATATGTACGTAACAAAGGACTGTCAGAAGTAGCGGAGACGAAATAAACAACACATCTACAATTTGTATCCCGTGTTCCACTTACGGTTTACTGAAGCGGAGGATACATCGTTCAAGTGAATAACAGAACAGTAATGCTAGTGAAAACGAAGAAATCGGCTTACGACAAACTCGTTTTCCGTACTGTACTCAGGCAACACACTTCGAGTGAGCTATTAATTTGTATCGGGTGTTTCATTTACAGTTTAGTGAAGCAGGGGACACATAGTTCAAGTGAACAACAGGACAGCAATGATAGTTGAAACTAAGAAATCGACGTACGCTGAACTTGTATCCCGTACATCACTTAAGCAATACAGTTCTAAAGAGTTTCGAGATATAACTGACATACATGTAACGTGATGTATTCTTTGTTAGTAATATATTTCATTCATTTCTTTCTATTGTATTTTGCGGAGAAATACTAAGATACAAACACGCGATATCGTTAACGTGAAAATGCTTCTGGCCCTTATATATGTGAAGTACAGTTTTTCTCTCTTGCATTCCTTTGTTTCTGAACATTCTTCTCAGCTCTTTCATCTTTGTAATACATGCTCTCTGACCAATTCTGACGTCATTGGTCAAGGCTGACGGGTTGTATCCCCTGCTAAACTAAACCCGTATTTTCTGGTTTATCTACGTCAGTTTACGATAAGTAAGAGTTGCATTCGTAAACAGTTACGGAATAACGTTAAAATGGAACACAACAGGCATAAAATTCTAGTGTCTGATTCCACTCGTCAGCTTTGAGCAATGACGTCATACCAGAGGCAAGGATGCTAGATAGAGGCAACATTTGAAAGCAGTAGATGATATTCCTAAACAAAGGAATGTAGCATACGATAAAATTAGTCACAGTCCACGCTGTTATTTACTTAGGCGCGAATTGCATCGAAACGAGCTGAAGATAATAGAGGTAAATAAGAGCAAAACCAAAGAGAAATATTTATGCTTGAAGTAAATTACCGTTTAATTTATGTGAGAAAGAAAAATACAGAGAACCTTTAAATAAAATTAATTAAGCATAGCGCGTGATGAAGGCTTAAGATTATAAAATGGCGTTAATTTATAACAATAATTATTGAATCTAAGGGGTTTTGGGCGGGGAGAAACTAAAATGTAATACAACTACGCGAAAATGAAGTAAATAATAACATATGTGAAACAGTAGCATGAAATTCGGAGACTGGCACAACAATCCTAAAAAAAAGACAGTACACAAATAAAAAAATTCACAAAAAGTAAGAAGTATTGGAATTGATAACTAGAATTGACCTATATACGTTAATTCTAATTACCAATTCCAATATTAGTTACTTTTTCGCACGAGTTTAGAGAGCAATTACAAATGCAGAAATCCTATTACATTTCAGTACACACACCTGCTGGAAAAACGATCTAAATAACGAATAATGGAAATATTGGAATCGATAACTAGAATTGACATATAGAGGGGGTAAGTTCTAATTACCGATTCCAACCATTCGATGGTTCATAATTTTGGACACGTTTGCCGTAAGTGCGTGAACTCGGTTTTTGTAGGATTTGTAGAGTTCTTATTGATCGCTGGACTACGGCGAAAAAGTGAAAAAATAGTGAAGAGAGTAGTACCGAATGTAGGAAACATGTAGCACTGTAGTACACACGCTTGTTGCAAAAATGGTCTAAATAACAAACCGTGGATCGGTTGGAATCGGTAACTAGAATTGAACTATACAGCTTAATTCTAGTTACCGATTCCAATTTGGAATTTCCATTACTTGTGCACTGGCGTTGCTTTTAGGATTTATGTGTCGTTTTCTGTGAGCACATGTATTTTGAAAACAAAGAAAAAAGCTTTTTATTTACATTATACAAGTAGCCGCTCGATTTCATGCTTCTGTTCTTTTTTTTTGTTTTTCATATACGTTATTATTTATTTCATTTCTCCCGTTGTTGTGTTACATTTTAAATTCTTCCAACCCTTTAACCCCCACTTTCTCGCAGTAGTCCTATTAATTCCATAATTATTTGATAATAAATTAACGCTATTTCACAATATCATGACCTCAGAATGTGATGTACTGTAATGGATTTAAAGGTTCTCTGTACTTTTCTCACTTACATAAATTACAATAATAATTTATTTCAGACACGTGACTCCCCTTTTTTTATTCCTATTTACTATCATTACCTTCACATCTTTTCGACATAATTCATGGCTGAGTAATTAATCATGTCAACTGTGATGGTAATTTTATCGTATGCTACATTCGTTTGTTTACGAATATGATAGTTGCTTTCAAAGATTGCCTCTGTGTAGATTCTTTGCCTTAGGTTTGACGTCACGATGGGTGACATCTGACACTAGAATTGACCCAAAATTTTATGTCAGCACAAGAGGGAATTGCATGACTACTCAAAGTATATTACTGATGCGAATTTTATTGAGTATATCAAAAGCTTTAAAAGAAATCCGTCAGAAGTTATTTAAAACGTAAAAAAAAGAAAAAACTGCTAATATTTTGTTATTACGAACAAGCTGCGATACAGCATTGTTAATTTACTCTTTCTATAAAATTAACAGCTCCTTAAGATGAATTGTGGTTTTATAAAGCTGTTGTAAATAAAATCAAGAAAAGTAGCTTACTGTAAACTTACAATATTACGTCATGTTACGTAAACATAATCTGCAGCAAGACTAAATAAACACACAACTTACATATATAATTTCATGACCACCGCTCTGTGAGCACATATATTTTGAAAACAAAGAAAAAAGCTTTTTACTTACATTATACAAGTAGCCGCTCGATTTTGTTGTTCAATCTTTGCGCCTTGAATTTACAAGCCACCTTCTACGCCGATCTATATCTGAAGGAAACCGATAAAACTTATACCATGTCTGCTATTATTTGAGCAGTTTGGAGCTGCACACTCAACCTTTTGATGCTGTGGAACAATAAAACTAAACATAATTCGTTGATTCACTTTCCTACGCCACGCGAAGCATACAACACTGTCTTCGGATTGGGATTCAAAATAGCGAATTGTTCAGTTCGGTATCAATAGGAATTCAACCTTTTAATCCTATACAAATTCCATTACTTAATACAGCTATTCTTTTAGCCAGTGCTTTATCTCTAACAATGACGTCACTCTCCGCGCTCCCGAGGGAGGCGACTGTTTATACTGCGATGGGGCAGGCAACGACATTACAGTCTGTCAGTTCAGGTTTTTCAGCATCTCAATGACGCTGTCGGATGACCCGATGGTCAAACAAACCTGCGACCATTTGTGCTGCCCTATTTCCTTACATTTGATAACACCTGTAGTCATATTTCGTATAGGTCCTACTCAGTTGAACAATATTCTGGACGTACGAATGTTTTGTAAGCAGTCTCATTTGTATCCCCATTGAATCTTCCCAGTATCATACGAATGAACCAATGTACACCGCCTGGTTCACATACGACTGAGGTTTTGTTGTCATTCCATTTCATATTCCTACAACGTATTACACCCAGGTATTTGTAAGAAGTGACTGATTCCATTTGTATTTATTTGCACCGTAGTCGTAGGATTGGACTATTAGCGTTTTGTGAAAAGCAAAAATTTACATTTCTGCACCTTTAAAGCAAGTTGTTAGTCCTTGCACCGCCTTGAAATCTTATCAAGCTCTGACTAGGGATGGTGGTTATCGAAATAACTGGTTTTCGATTATATCGGTTTTTTCCACGCAGTGTAATCTATTAAAACAGCTGAAAATAACCGGTTTCTGAAATAACCGATTTTCGGTATTTTGCTCCTATTATTTCCTATAATGAACGTAGATATCGAACAAAGATTGAGAAATTTTGACGTTTTAGATAATAACACAATATTTCAAACCAGTGCAAATTGTGCGAAGCAAAATTATTCCATTTTAAAAAAGGTTTATCTAAGAACAAAAAATTTCAGCACTGCTTCTATGGCTAACAGATATTTCGAATTTTTTACTCGGTTATTAGTTAAAAATAAAAAAACACCTGTTATAGCCGAGACCAAAGAAATACCGAAAAATGCTGGTTATCGAAAACTAAAATAGCGGTGTCGGTTTTAACCGGTTTGTTTTTCCCATACCTAACTCTGACTGTTTGTGCAGTTTTTTTCATTACAGATAAATGAATCACTTGCAAAAGATTTGAAGTTACTATTTATATTGTCTCCCAGGTCACGAATATACAACAAGAATAGCAAGGGATCCAACACATTTTCCTGAGCACACCTGAAGTTACCTTTACTCTGTGCATGATTCTCCATCCAAGACAACATCCAGAGACACGACTATCAAGAAATCCTCAATGAAGTCACCAATTTCGTCTGATATTCTATTTCACTCTTGGTCTACTTTCTTGAATAAGCTTTGACGTGACACTGAGACAAATTCTTCGAGGAAAACAAGAATTACAGAGCAAAATTGCTAAATTTCGTCTGTCCGGTGGCCCAGGTCTTATTCTAAGCAGGAACATTGTGATTGTCCTGGAGAAACAGAAAACAGAAGCTTACCTCCACACTTAATTCTTATGATGATGAGGGAGTGACGTGAGCAAGTCAGATATCATTTTCACACCAATACACCGTGCGGAGTCGAAAAGGAAGATTAGGATTTTACATCATGACGTAACAAGCTCACCAGAGCTACTAGGGTGGGCGAATCAACGATTTAATTAAACCACGGTCCGATTGAGGTGGTGCAGTGATGAGGCGGTGCACTCGTACAATGGCCGTTAAAAAGTTTTGCTCAGTCGCCTCTAATTTCTTTAATTTTTTCCAGGAGGAGAATGAAATTTTTTGTGAACATACTTGGAACATTTAGCTATACATTGAGTCTGCTCAATGTAGCCTCTATCAGCTGTGACGCATCTGGCCCAACGTTATTTCCATGATGTAAATACACTTTAGTAAAATTCTGGGGATTGACTTTTTTACACCATCGCTTGACACAGGAATTTCTCACTATCGAATGTTTTGCCGCTACGGTGGGCCTTCAGACGACCAAAGAGATAAAAATCAGAGGGAGACAAGTCCGGATTCTAGAGAGGATGAGGAACAATTTTCCAACCCGTTTTTCTGATTTTCTCCTGCGTCATAAGGGCTGTATGGGGTTTGGCATTGTCATGGTGTAGTCTGACGAGCTGACCCTGAAGCTGTGGTCTGTGGGTCTTGATGGCAAGTCGCAGCTTGTCCAATGACAAACAGTAACGGTCCCGGTTAATTGTGAAGCCAGGTTCCAAAAAGTCAATGAAAATGACGCCACACTGATCCCAGAAGGAGGCCATCACCTTTGGGCCTGCTGTTCATGAAAGTCTTGGTTTCTTCTTCCGAGGGGAACCCGGATGACGCCACTCCATGCATTGGGTTTTGCTCTCAGGTTCGGACAAAAACAACCATATTTCATCCTGGGGTAACACTGTTTCCACTCTTCAGTAAAGGTCTTCATGAGACCCCCGCACACATTTTTCCTCATTTCTCTTGTCAGTAATCTAGGCACCCAACGCGCACATATTTTTCTATACCTTAGTGACTGTGATACCACACTACCCAATGACAAACGAGTCATTTCAGCAAGCTGTCGTGTCGTCACACATCTGTCATTTTGGATGATTTGATCAATGGTCTCCTTATTCACATCAGTCACTGCCGTCGATGGTCTACCGCATTGTGGATTGTCCAGTAGAGAGAAATCACCTTCTTTAAACCTCTGCAACCACCGCTGGATACTGCTGCGATCCACTGTGTCCTTCTCATAAACAGGGAGCAACTTCCTGTGCATCGATGTGGCAGAGTCATCGTCGTTCTTGAAGAGGAACTCCATCACCGACCGTTGTCGCAACCTGTCATCTACTCCACGGTCCTTTATGGCTCACCTGTAAATAAAAGAAAATACTTTTATACACCAACTTATAGCTAAATGTTCCAAGTGTGTTCACAAAAAATTTCATTCTCCTCCTGCAAAAAATAAAAAAATTAGAGACGACTATGCAAAACTTTTTGAACGCCCTTTGTATTTGGGAAGACTGACCTCCACCCGGTCATACAAATTTAGGTTACCTGTGATTTCCCTAATTCACCCAAGACAAAACCTGGGATCGTTCGTTTGGAAGACTAAGCCAGGTTTCCTTTCCCTTTTTTCCATAATACGATTAATCACTACGTCTCTGACAACCTCGTCGTCGACAAAAAGTTAAACCATCTGATCTTCCAATACCCGGATAGCTGGATGGGAATTTGAACCTTCGCCATGTCATGCAACTGTTGTTGTTGTGGTCTTCAGTCCAATGACTGATTTGATGCCGCTCTCCATCCTACTCTATCCTGTGTAAGTCTCCTCATCGCCGAGTAACTGCTGCAACTTACATCCTTCTCATTCCGCTTACTGTATTCATCTCTTGGTCTCTACGATTTTTTATCTTGGACGTTTCTCTCCAGTACCAAATTGGTGATCACTTAATGCCTCAGAATGTGTCCTATCAACCGATCCCTTCTTCTAGTCAGGTTATACAACAAATTTATCTTCTCCCCAAATCTATTCAGTACCTCCTCATTAGTTACTTGATCTACCCACCTAATCTTCAGCATTCTTATGTAGCACCACATCTCCAAAGCTTCTACTCTCCTCTTGTCTAAACTATTTATCGTCTGTTTCGCTTCCATACATGGCTACATCTATACAAATACTTTCAAAAAGGACTTCCTGACACTTAAATCTGTACTCGATGTTAACAAATTTCTCTTCTTCACAAACGATTTTCTTGCCATTCCCATTCTACATTTTATATCCCTCCCACTTCGACCATCATCAGTTATTTTGCTCCCCAAATAGCAAAACTCGTCTTCTACTTTAAGTGTCTCATTTGGTAATCTAATTCCTTGAGTATCACCTGATTTAATTCGACTACATTTTCTTATCCTCGTTTTGCTTTTGTTGAAGTTCATCTTATACCCTCCTTTCAAGACACTGTCCATTCCGTTCAACTGCTCTTCCAGGTCCCTTGGTGTCTCTGACAGAATTATAATGTAATCGGCAAACCTCAAGGCTTTTATTTCTTCTCCATGGATTCTAATTCCTACACCGAATTTTTCTTTTGTTTCCTTTAGTGCTTACGCAATATACAGATTGAATAACATCGGGGATAGGCTATAAACCTGTCTCACTCCCTTCCCAACTACTGCTTCCCTTTCATGCCCCTCAACTCTTTATAACTGCCATCTGGTTTCTGTACAAACTGTAAATAGCCTTTCGCTCCCTCTATTTTATCCCTACCATCTTTAGAATTTGAAAGAGAGTATTCCAGTCAGCATTGTCAAAAGCTTTCTCTAAGTCTACAAATGCTATAAACGTTGGTTTACCTTTCCTTAACTTAGCTTCTGTGAGAAGCGGTATTCGAATGCAACTACAATGCGCTAAACTTTCCACTACCTCGAGCAGTGTTCAGTCGGGAACGGCTTCATGAGGAAACAAACAATTACAAAATGTCAAGAAGTACGCTTTCAGTGGTTTTCCTTTTTTTATCATGCTGTTGACAACAACAACTCCAGACGCGCACCAGTCGGCAGGTTGACAAGAAGGAAGATATCGCTAAGTGGCAGTGTTGACGTAAGGATTCCGCGAGTCACCTGAGGAAATTTCTAGAAAACCTATTATTCAAGCCCCCAATAGAATCCAAGTCGAAAAACAATATACATATGAAAGCAAAATTGACTGTGACGTCCCTCATCAACACCTGTCGAATAGTAGTTGTTCATCATATATGACGTTATTGGAGGAAAGACACTTTTATGAAAAGATCAGGGGAGCGTCAGCAAAAAACATTCCGCTAAACGTAGCTCACCTTTGAATGACTGTGAAACTAGTGACACAGCTGATTTTATTCACAGAGATTTCCGAAAGGAGTTCGGGACTGGACCAAATGGTCGACTAAGAACCAAAATACAACTTTACGGAGTATCCTCACAAATATGTGACAGGTCGAAGAATTTTTAATTAATACAAGTCAATACGCTGTATTGGACCGTGAAAGTTTAACAGAAAGTAAAGTGGTATTAGGTGTCCATAAGGAAGCGTAAGAAAACTGTTAATACTATCTAAGGCATATTCCTTGACTTTCGAAAGCCTTTCGATACAGGCATCCAATGAACAAAATACGAGTGTACGGAATGTCACGGCAGCGCCACCTATCACGAATAGACATCAGTTGCTGGCTAAAATACACATACTTTTTGCTTTTAATCTGAATTTTTTTGTCATCAGTCTTCTGATTCGTCTGGTGCGGCCCACCATTAGCTCCTCTTTTGAACCAACCTCTTCATCTCAGAGTAGCAGTTGCAAGCTACGTCCTCAATTATTTGCTCGATGTATTCCAATCTCTGGCTTCCTCTACAGTTTTTGCAAACTACAGCTCCCTCTAGCGCTATGGAGCTCACTACTTGATGTCTTAACGGATGTCCTATCATCCTGTCTCTTTTCCTTCTCAGTGTTTTCCACATATTCCTTTCCTCTCCGATTCTGCGCAGAACGTCTTCATTCCTTATCATATCAGTCCACCTAATTTTCAACATTCGTCCTTATCATCACATCTGAAATGCTTCGATTCTCTTCTGTGCCTTGTTCCACTACGATACAATGCTGTACTCCAGACGTACATTCTCGCAAATTTCTTTCTCAAATTAAGGCCTATGTTTGATACTAGTAGCCCTCTCTTGGTCAGGAATGTCCTTTTTGCCAGTGCTAGTCTGCTTCTGACGTTCTCCTTGCTCCGTCCGTCATTGGCTATTTTGCTGCTTAGGTAGTTTAATTCCTTAACTTCATCTACTTCATGATCATCAATCCTGATGTTAAGTTTCTCGTTGTTCTCATTTCTGGTACTTCTCATTACTTTCGTCTTTCTTCAATTTACTCTCGACCCATATTCCTACTCATTCCATTCAAGAGATCATGTAATTCTTCTTTACTGTCACTGTGGATAGCAATGTCATCATAGACATCCTTTCACGTTCAATTTTAATTCCACTCCTGGACCTTTCTTTTATTTCCATCATTGCTTCTTCGATGTACAGTTTTAGTTTGAAGCATATTTCCGCTGTCACTCCCTAAGTTCAATGGCAGTGGTCACCAGGCCCGAATTATGATTGCAGTGGTCCACACACAGTTTTTACAGTATGTGTGTGGATCACCTCCAGGAATGCAAATTGAATACCCAATTGCAGCCACATTATCCCCTATTACAGTGTTTTCTGCAACTCATAACCATAACTTCACCAAGAAGCTCAATCAGGTAAGTGCATTAGGTTTTGACTTGATTCCAGACCATTTCAGGTCAAATATAATACTCTTGAATAATGACCATCTATTTTATATGGCCCGTATTGCTGGATGTTACAGATTAGATATAAACTTGATCATAAGTTCAATCATGGCCATTTGTGCGCTAAGTCAATAGGATGTTCATGCGTTGTGACCATAGCTAAGCAAGTGCTTAACAATTATGTCTTAAAAATTTCTAGACCTAGTCGTAATAATGACGATGTTGGCTTTATATTATCCTCCCCACTCCTAAGTTCTTTTTAGGTGATTAAACTTCGTGCTTAAGCACAAAATTTTCCTAGATAGGCCATACGTTGTAAGCACATGATCTGTTCCTCATATCATGACCAATGAATACTTCATAAATGTTAAGACAGTCGATCTAAGTACGTTGTGCACAGGTTAACATATACGCCCGTTTCCACAACTATACCTTTTACTTCATTTTACTAGTAAATTCAAGGTCGGGAGTTAGGTTCTCGTCTTGTCCAAACAAGAAACTATCACACAGTTTATGCGCAGGCGCAAGGTATTGTGTCCGCCTAGGCGGGCCTCACGACGCTACGGTCAGTTCCAGTACAGCACTCGTGGCTGCCGCATCGCGGTCGCGAAGTGGGGCCGAGGCAGTTCCAGACAAGTTTTTACAGTCTGACGATAATTTACGGATTTGTAGTTTTAGCTTGACGATGTACACTATGGACAAACGGTAGTTACTCTTATTCTGAAGAAGGTTGGGTTATCCCGACTGAAAACTAGGTAAATTCTAGGTAAACTGTGCAACTGAGGCTGTTGATTATTAAAATAAAAATTAACATTTCTTTTTCGATTTCTTCACGTTTTTCATGCAGCCATTTCGTCTTCACTTCCCTGCACTTCCTATTTATTTCATTCCTCAGCAACTTGTATGTCTGTATTCTTGAATTTCCCTGAACATTTTTGCACTTCCTTCTTTCGCCGATCAACTGAAGTATTTCTTCTGTTAGCCTTGGTTTCTTTGCATTACCTTTTTTGTACCTGGGTTTTTGCTTTCAAGCTTCTGTGATTTCCAATTTTAGAGATGTCCATTCCTCTTCAACTGTACTGCCTACTGAGCTATTCCTTGTTATTGTAGCTACAGCCATAGAGAACTTCAAGCGTATCTCGTCATTCCATAGTACTTTCGTATCCCACTTCTTTGCGTACTGATTCTTGCTGACTAATCTGTTAAACCTCAGCCTACTCGTCATCACTACTACATCGTGATCTGAGTCTATATCTGCTCCTGAGGAAGCCTTACAATCCAGTGTTTGATTTCGGAATCTCTGTCTGACCACGATGTAATCCAATTGAAATCTTCCCGTATTACCCAGCCTTTCCCAAATATACCACCTCCTCTCGTGATTCTTCAACAGAGTATTCGCTATTAGTAGCAGACATCTATGACAGAACTCAATTAGTCTTTCTCCTCTCTCATTCCTTGTCCCAAACCCATATTCTTCTGTAATCTTTTCTTCTACTCCTTTCCCTACAACTGTATTCCAGTCCCCCATGACTATTAGATTTTCATCTCCCTTTCCGCACTGTATTACCCTTTCAATATTCTCTTACACTTTCTAGATCGTTTCACCTTCAACTTGCGACGTCGGTATGTATACTTGAAGTACGTTGTTGGTGTTGGTTTACTCTCGATTCTGATAAGAAGAACCCTATCACTGAACTGTTCACAGTAAAACGCTCTCTGCCCTATCTTCCTATTCATAACGAAACCTATTCCTGTTAAACCATTTTCTCCTGCTACTGATATTACCCTATTCTCATATGACCAGAAAAGCTTGTTTTCTTTCCATTTCATTTCACTGACCCCTCCTAGATCTAGAGTGAGCCTTTGAATTTTTCTTTTCAGCTTTTCTAGCTTCCCTACCGCGTTCAAACATCTGAAATTCCACGCCCCGACTAGTAGAACGTTATCCGTTCGTTAGTCATTGAATCATTTTCTGACGGTCACCTCTCCCCTGGCAGTCCCCTTCCAGAGACCCGAATGGGGGACTATTCCGGAATCTTTTGCCAACGGAGAGATCATCATGACCCTTTTTAATTACAGGCCACATGTCCTGTGGATACACGTCATGTGTCTGAAATGCAGTGGTTTCCATCGCCTTCCTCATCCTCATGCCGTTGATGACTGCTGATTCTCCCGCCTTTAGGGTCAGTTTCTCATCCAAATGCCAGGAGGGTGCCCTGAACCTCTGTCCGTTCCTCCGGCCGCTTTGACAAGGCCGTTGGGAGAAGGAGGGTGACTTCTTATGCCAGAAGTCTTCAGCCGCCAGTGATGATTATTAATCAAAATTTAAACGGTGGCGAGTTTCGAATAAGGGACCGAGCACGTTGTGGTTATTAATCTAAGACGCTACTCCTACACCACGGAAACACCACATAATAATCCGAATATGTAATAAAAATGGGGATATCCGATCTGAAAATACAAAGTTGATCCCATCCATGCATGAAGTGTGGTTAGGAGGTGGCCGATTGTAGCACAGCCTTACTAATGTTTACTTTTCAACAAGAACATTTTTTCCGTACGATGGGTCGTTTTCCAGATACTGAGTTATCTCAAGTTAAAACAATCCCCCCCCCCATATTGAAATGACCTAATCGATAACGTCAGAAGTTCCATGAGGCTTTTCGTGAATGATGCTGTTGTGTACAGGAAGGACACAACGTTAGAAAATTGGAGCGAAATGCTGAAAGACCTCTAGAGGATCAACGTTTGTTGGAAGGATTGGTGGTTTACCATGAACGTAAATAAATATAACGTATTGTGCATAAATAGGTAGAAAGGTAAATTACTGTATTATTACACGATTGCAGAATAATCACTGGAAGCAGTTAAGTCAATAAAATACCTAGGAGTTAGAGTACGGAGCGATTTAAAGCGGAGCGACCATAGAAAACTAATCGCAGATAAGGGAAACTACAGCCAGATTCATTGAAAAGGAACCTAGGATGTACAGTCACCCTCTAAAAAGATAGCTTACAAAACCCTCGTCCCACCGATGTTTGAAAATTATTACTCATAAGTCTGCGATCTGCACCAGATGTGATGGATACAGAAAACAGAGTAGATCCAAAGAAGAGCAGCACATTTGGTTATAAATTCAGTAACGCAAAAGCATCATGGAGATGCTAAGCCAACTCCAGCAGCAGCTTCGACTAATAGAATTAATGCTGAAAGTTGCGTTATAATTAGTAGAGCGTCGGGTAAACGTGCAACGTCGTAGGTTTTAGGTTCAATAATGTGCCTTAGAGGTGGTTACACAGTGCTTCGTTTACGTCCCTTTGGCCAACTTGGCTGTAGAGTCCTTAGATTTTACTGACTTATCTAGAAGGTGATGGTAATTACAGAATACGGCAACATCTGCAAATAAAATTAGTAATGTAGGTAGTTAAGTAACTCGAGATGACAAGTAGTTATTGAAATTGAACACAGTTTATTTTAACAAATCAAGTAAAATTCATTTGCAAATGGCGGTCTTACAGTAGAAGAAATAAGATAGAAAGAGTTTTAACAAGAACAGTCCGTCAGCAAGAGTCACGTATGTGAGCTGAAACTAAACTTGGCAGTGTAGTTTCAGCTCTCTGAGACTGCAGACGTGTGTGCAAGTTGCGCTTGCGTGAGTGTGTGTGTGCGTGTGTGTATATGTGTATCTACTGCTGACAAAGGCCTTAATGGCCGAAAACTATGATTGTATAAATCTTTTTATTGTGCCTATCGCTACTCAGCATCTCCGCTATATGGTGAGTAGCAACTTTCCTTCTCTCGTATTGTTACATTCCATCCTGGATTTTCCATTGTCTGAAATCATGTTTGTCATAATTTTAATGATCAGGGTCCCAATGTTTCAGGCCAATACGAGACCCCACACTGCAGTTCCCACCATAAACACTTTGAGAAATGTACGAATCTCAGAATGGTTTGACTAGTCCTCTGATTTGTCACCTGCAGAACACGTCTCAAACATGGCGGGAAGACGTATACTACGTACGGACCTCTAGCCAGCAACTTTTGTGACTGACCCATGGCATGGCAAGAGCTTCCCCAAGGCCACATTAGGAGGATGTTTGCTTCCACAACACGATAAACACAAGTGTGTCTTGGGGCCAGGGTGTCTCATCTCATACTGATGTCAATTTACACTATTTCCGGAAGGAATAAAAGTTTAATCATTTATCAACTCGTCATGTGATGAACATCTCCACAGTCTCATATACATCGGAATGGTGCTTCATGATGTAACATTTCCCTTCTAGGTCAGTATATGAAATACTTTTGTTTTCTCCGGTAATGCCTATTGGAGCATTTCTCAGACATCTGTCAGCATACTGAGTCATAAATTTCATGTCGTCCAGTAGATACGTACATCGGTGCAGAAGAAACGATGCTGCTCCTACTGCTAAGGAACTATTCGTCGTGGCGTGTTCGTCCATTATTATATTTCGGCTTGTGGTTAGGTGCTTGCGCTGCAACAAATTTGAACTTGCTCCATCAACTCAATCACAATGGAAAGGTCATTTACTACAGGCGTGTTCTTAAGCTCCCCTGAAAAATATCGTGTACGAGGGCTGAAAAAAAAAGAATCAAGGCTAATATTAAGACTCTGTGTACTTAGAAAGTACGTCCAGTTGCTTGTGGCTGCCCAAGCTATTACCCATCTCCGCCCACATACATTGACATTTTCGCATGTGCCACTGTTCAAAACATTTGTGCATTTCACAGCGTAAAGACACAATTCAAGGTCACGAAACAGTCGCGTGTTAATATGACACGACAAAAAGTTCTTCAGTAATATCAAGAATCTCTCTAATTGTCTGGATGTAATTATTTCGGATATTTAGTTTTCCACTGTTTTCGCGTCACATGAGTACGCAGTGAGCTCCTCTTTTATGCCCTACTGCTATTTCCTCCTTGTTACAGGGAAGGGGCCTCGTTCAGCAAGTGCCTGATGTACAACCAGAGCGATGTGACGGACTTCGGTGGCAGCAGGGAACCTGTGAAGTGCCAGCACGGCTGGGAGTACGACGACACCTGGTTCTCCCTGACGGTGACGTCACAGATGAACTGGGTCTGCGACAACCAGCAGGCCGTCAATGACGTCTTGTTCTACTCTCAGATTATTGGAGTGGCCCTGGGGTTACTGTTTGGCTACATAGGCGACATGTGCGTAGCTATTTTTTTAAGGCTGGTTTCACCCATCATGAATCACTTAATAATTTTGATTAATTCACGAAAATAGAAACTGATTATTTTTAGTAAATAAGAAGTTGAGGTATTTTTAGAAGTTTTGATCGGTTTTTCAATAACGACAAATACGTGGTACATTCTTCACAAGTCGCTACCGTTTCAATCATTATAATAAAAGTACATTATTATTGTCATCGACATGTTCCTATATGTCACACACACTACATTGCATTTCCGCATTGTGTCTTTTTCTGCAGGCACTGTGGTGAAGTCAGTTAAATGTTAATGCACCATGGACTTTTTTTACAGCAGTATTACACATTTATGTTGATAAATAGAGAAAAGCAAAAGATAATCTTATTCGTACATAGAAGCCAAAGCTACTTAAGGGTTTAGTTGCATAAGAATTTTAGAGTGCTTTTTTGTGTCTCCACACACACACACACACACACACACACACACACACACACACACGCGCGCACAGCTATCCTTCACACTTTTCTATAATAAATACTAAGTTGATCTCAAGAAGCTGAAAGCAGATTAATATTACACATCATTGACCTAACATTTAAGATATTTCAGTACCATGTACTGCACTGTGACAGTATGCTGTAGAATCAATTTTTTACTGTTAAATTACACGACGTATATACAGGCACAGAATTTTGTGCAACCGACCACGGTTTCGATTGCAGTAGGGCAATCTTCATCAGAATAGAAAGTTACATGGAATACATGTAATTACACCATGGTTTAAAACGTCTGAACAAAAGTGCTCTCGCCAAACAGAAACCATGGTGTGATTGCGTGTATTCCATGTAACTTTTTTTTTCTGAGGAGGATTGCCCTAGTGCAATCGAAATCGTAGTCAGTTGACAAAATTTAGTGCAACCGTAATGGGTGTATATACGTCCTGTAATGAAATGGCTTATAGTAGTTGGATGACAGCCAATAAAATGTTTTGCTATTAATTTTTTTCTACCAATCCATACTCTATTCTATAAGGAAATATAATATATAGGATAATTATGTAAGATGTATTTGTAAATTTATAATTTTAGTTGTCCTCTTATTTGCCTTGGGCTGTTTATAACACATATTTATTCCCAGGTAGAAAGAGTTATTTTGAGTTTTCGATTCATTTTTTTCCTGCTATATGTAATTAAAGTTTCTTCATGTTCTGTAATCATAACCAGAACTGACGATTTCTTAATGTGGATAAAAATTGGTTTGATGTGGTCCATTATGTTATTAGAAACTAAATTCTTACAAAGATTTTTATTGTATAACTAGCTATTGATTTTGTTTTTACTGTGATGTCCCTTGGATTGATGGAGTTTGAGAGACCAATCCAAGAGGTCATCAGTCGCTCTATGGTTCCTCAGAGAGGAAAGACACAGAAGACAAATCCTGATGATCCCATTGTAACTGAGAATCAATAAAATTTAGAGATGCAAGCAAGTAGAAGTGAGTGAATGGTAGGTGGGAGAAAGTGGGTGTATTGCTCCGCCCAGACAGCAGTTGGAGGCCCCCAAAACATGTCATGTGGTGGGAGATGCACCCTCTGCATGCGACTGGCTTTTACTCTCACTCTATTATCACAACAGAAACTAGCAGCACAGACAAGTTTATAAAACCTCAGGAAAGACAACAGCGACGACGAGATAGTAAACCAACGACATACGAGTAAAAGAGTAAGAACTTGAAATGTGGGAAGGCCAAAAGCCAGGCTGGACCACCGACAAAGGGCAGCCACGTACCCCCTGGGTCCGAGCAGGCTACGGGGAATCCCTCCAACCCCTCAAGAGACTGACGAGGCCATTATGCCCTCCCTCACAGAGACTAGTAGAAACCACCTTCACTACTAAAATTTAAAACCAGATCAGCGGCTCTGACGTCATCCGCTAGCACCAGAGGCAGTGTATCTACAAGTTTAGGGTTACACTGTGTCTGTGTGTGTGTGTGGGGGGGAGGTCAGATTAGGGCACTCCAGTAGGATGTAGGCACTCAGCACCCATCAGATTGGCACCACACTGACAGTGGGGGTGGATCCTCACGCCGTAGGCCGTGGCCTTGGGTCAGCCAAGTGTAGCCAATGTGAAGCTGAAGAATGGAAGACTCTCCGTGAGAAGCACGAAGGGAAGGCTGCCACATGGCCTTGGTCGCCTTTATTTCTCGCAGTCTTTTAGAAGAAAGCAGGGCACCTCAATCAGTGTTCAACTGGTGGTGGGGAGTCGAGCACAGGCCCAGTTCCGGCACCCCCAACTCCAAAGTCGTCATCCTGATAGCTAACTTAGCCAACAGGTCAGCATGTTCGTTCACTGGGACCCCTGACGTGACCTGGGATCCAGACAAAGACGATCGATCGTCCGTCTCGATTACGGTCAGAAAGGGGATATGAACAATCACGACCAGTGGGTGCGAGGGTAGCACTGGTCGATAGCCTGATGACAAGGTTCCAGAGGCTAGAAATATTGCAATTACTAGCATATTTATTGTTAATTTCACTTCAGGTGATAATTTTAAACTTTTAAATTTATACTGTTGTTACACAGTTCATGATATTAGCACCTAATTTTAATTTAACGCTATTAATGCGATATTAATATCCACTTGTGAGGTTCGGTCGCTCAGTGGTTGAGAGCCATACTGCTGATCCAGAGGGCATGGGCTTGGCACCTAGTCAGTCCTACAATATTTATCTGATACTTCTCCTTCTGGGAATGATTTGCATGTACAAAATATGCGTAATTGCACCGTGATTCGATCGTTCACGTTGAGCTGTAGGTACCACTATAGCTCACTGGTTGTTGTATGGCCAGAGGAAGGTAACAACATAAGCGCACGTGGGTGTGACCCATATATGTGCCCATGATTCGCTCGCTGTCGTTGGGTTCGACAGATATATCTATTCACGGCATTCTGTGTCTTGTGGCTAATGGGCTAATGGGAATGACTAGTTTCATGCCGATAATTATACACAGAGGTGAGGAAAGCTATGGGATCCCCCCTAAAACCGTCTCGGACCTCCTTCTGCCAGGTGTAGTGGGGCATTTCGTCATCGCATGGACTCGACAAGTTGTTGGAAGTCCCCTGCAGAAATACTAAGCTACACTGCCTCTATAGACCTCCATAACTGCCAAAGTGTTACCGGTGAAGGATTCTGTGCACGAAGTGACCTCTCGACAAAGCCTCATAAATGGGATTCATACCGGGCGATCTGGATGGCCATACCATTCGCTCGAACTGTCCAGAATGTTCTGCAAAGCAATCTCGAACAATTGTGGTATGGTGACATGGCGCTTTGTCGTCTATAAAAATTCCGTCTTTGTTTTGGAACATGAAGTCCACGAATGGTTGCAGATGGTGTCCAAGTAGCATTCCCAGTGTTCGATTCAGTTGGATCAGCAGATTCTGTCTATTCCATGTAGACACAGCGCACACATTATGGGGTCACGAGTAGCTTGTTGACAACTGCGTCCACGGCCTCATGGGGTCTGCGTCCCATTCAAACCCTGCCATGAGCTCTTACCAAGTGAAATCCGGACTCATCTGACCAGCCCATTCTTTTCTGCAGTCGTCTAGGGTCCGACCAATGTTTTCGCGGGCTCTGCTGCCATAGCCCAGTGACGTCAAATTTCGCCGCACTGCCCTGACGGTTACGTTCGTCGTAGATCCGACATTGATTTCTGTCGTCATTTGATACGACAATGCTTGTCTGTCATCACTGACAACTGTACCCAAACGCCGCTGCTCTCGGTTGTTAAGTGAAGGCCTTCGGGCACTGCATTTTCCTTGGTGAGAGGTAATGCTTGAAATTTGGTATTCTAGACACACTCTTCGCATTATGGAGCTCGGAATATTGAATTTCCTAGCGATTTCCGAAGCGGTATGTCTCATGGATCTAGGTAGAACCACCATGCCGCGTTCGAAGTATGTTAATTCCCGTTGTATGGGCATAATCCGTTCGGAAACCTTTTCACATGGATCACACGGGTACAAATGACAGCTCCGGCGACGTACTGACCTTTCATACATTGTGTACGCCATATTATTTCCATCTCTACGTGTGCATATCGCTACCCCAATACTTCTTGTCACCTCAGTGTAGCGCTATTGGTTAATGACAAAAGATAAAGAAGAAGGAGAAGTAGAGAGATAACCCATCACGGGTTGAACCTACAGTGATGAGCCAACAGTTACGACCACCACCCACCACGACACTGAATGCTGCCTTGAGGCGATGCCGACACTAGAAGCTGTAACGAGAGCACAAAGGAACTTCAGAAAATAAATTACGCATGTCGCCTCACAATAAGTCCATTGTGCAACAAGAGTGTCACAAAGTCGGCAGAGCCGCGAGGGATAGCCGCGTGGTCTTAGGCGCTTTGCCACGGTTCGCGCGTCTTCCCCCATCGGAGGTTCGAGTCCTCTCTCGGGCATGGATGTGTGTGTTTGTCACCGTATAAGTGTACATGTATGTGTGTGGGTGTGGGGGCGCTTTATCACTGGATAATTACATATTTTTATTTTTATAATTATGTTTTATGATTTTGGTTGGGGTAGCTTTAAATATTGTGGGCTAGCATGAGACTTTTTGTTAACTTATACCGCGATAACACTCGTACGGAAATCGGATGTCCAGAAGTACGTACGATATAATATTTTTTAAACACAATGCGCAACTCACCGCCTTCTAATAAATAGTTTGCGTGAGCGTTGTCATTTAGAAAAGAAATTATGCGTATTCTTACGCAAACTGTAATTATTAACATGGGTCTCAGGGGCTACTTGTTATTTATGTAACAAATTACACAAAGATTAACTGAGATATTGCGGAATGTATTGATTTTCAATACTTCTTGTTCATTATTTGCAAGGCGAAACAGGAGAGAATCTCATCTGCCGTTAGGCGGCCAAAATGAAACATACTGAACTCATTCAGTGCTGTGAATTTTAGTAAATGAAATTTATCACTACTGTCTTTAACTTTGAAATTAATTAAACATCAAAATTGAGACGTCTCTCGCATTTACATTTAGTAACTGAATCGTCAGCGTAATGGCCGACTAAATCCTGCTAGGGGAGATGAGCTCCCTGCACTACCAAGTTCTGCAAAAATGTCGTTAATTATAATTAATGGTTGCGCTCTTGAGAGGTGACAACTAAGTCCATAATACACACTTTCTAATAAATATTTCTATTCTATTTTTCAAAAATACAGATAAAACTTACGTTAATTATCAAAAAACACTACACTGGTGGTCTACTGCTAGACGAAACAAAACAGGAGAGCTCGTTTAATCAAAGAATTGTCTCTGATCTTTACACAGAGATTATACTAAAAAACTATGTTTTGTTAATTACATCGATATTTGTGTTTTGATAATTATAACTTACATTCTTTACTATTTGTTATACATTGTGCAGACGTACTTGGTCTTTAGATAATTTCTGTTTCACTCGTCTCATAACAAAAACTTCTTTTTGTGGTGTCACAGCCAAACACCATACTTGCTAGGTGGTAGCCTTTAAATCGGCCGCGGTCCGTTAGTATACGTCGGACCCGCGTGTCGCCACTATCAGTGATTGCAGACCGAGCGCCGCCACACGGCAGGTGTAGTCTAGAGAGACTTCCTAGCAATCGCCCCAGTTGTTCAACTGACTTTGCTAGCGATGGTTCACTGACAAAATACGCTCTCATTTGCCGAGACGATAGTTAGCATAGCCTTCAGCTACGTAATTTGCTACGACATAGCAAGGCGCCATTACCAGTTACTATTGATACTGTAAAACATGTACCGTCAAGAGCGACGTTCACCATTTATGGATTAAAGTTAAGTATTCCAGCAGCTACGTCCTTTTTTGCTAGTCTAATTTCGATGACCTGTTCCAAACCTCACGCCAGCCTGCGTGAGCTAAAACGCGTGCCTTTCGGCTTCCTCTCATACCAGGTTTGCTCTCTTGCCAATCCACACTTTTCCCTTTCTCCAAATGTCCATTCATGTGGCGTACCGTCACATGTTGACCCTAGCGTAAGTTAGTTTGAGTTAGAGTAAGTAGAGCGTAAGCCTAGGGACCGATGACCTCAGTAGTTTGGTCCCATTGGAACTTACCACAAATTTCCAAAAAAACATAGTCAATTGAGAGTTCTGGGTTTCCTGTAGACAGAATTGTCCTGCAGTTCGGGTAACCGATGCATCACAGTGTACGATGGAACTGGAACGACATCTAGAAATGTACTCCAAAGTTCAAGAACATGGAAGAGAACGAATCTTGTGCACAAAGGGCCTAAATTGCATACAGATTCACTGTGAAATTCTGGCGCTGTATGGACCACAAGCAATGTCTCGCCCAGAAGCAAGGAAATGCCGCAGAAAATTTGACCAATGCCGCACAGACGTGAGCGATGCTGACCGAGAAGTCCAGATCTTTCCATCTTTTCAGCAAGCTGAAAAGACGTCTGGGGGGGGGGGGGGGGGGATTTTTCAACTGAGAGAACTTTCCACATAGTGATTCCTGAATGACTGCAGGACCAAGGAGCGGATTTCTATCGTCAAGGAACTGAACGATTGGTAAAATGTTCCGACGGTTGTTGTGCAGAGATTTGGTAACTATGCGGAAAAATACTGTCATTTATCTGAGTCACTTCGAAGTGTAGTGCAGCATTCAACAAAAACTACTTGACCTGCGGAAATAATGCGTAACTTACGTTTTCGAGTCCCCTCGTACATACACTGACTTGAAAGAAGTCGTGGGCGTACGTCATGTACACATACAGGTGGCGGTAGTATCGCATAGACTGGGTATAAAAGGTCAGAACATTGACAAAGTTGTCATTTGTACGGAGATGATAGTGTGAAAACTATCCGCTGTGATTATGGACGTACGACGAGAATTAACAGACTTTAAACGTGGAGTGGTAGTGGGAAATAGACGCATGGGTCATTCCATTACGGAAATCGTTAGGGATTACAATATTCCGAGATACACAGCGCCAAGAGTGCGCCGAGAATGCCAAATTTCAGGCATTACCTCTCACCAAGGGCAACACAGTGGCCGACGGCCTTCACTTAACGACCGAGAGCAGCGGTGTTTGCGTAGAGCTGTCAAGCAACACTGCGTGAAATAATCGCAGAAATCAATATGGGACGTACGACGAGCGCAACCGTTGAGACAGTGCGGTGAAATTTGGCGTTAATGGGTTAAGACAGCAGACGACTGACGCGAGTGCCTTTGTTAGCACCACGACATCGCCTTCAGTGGCTCTCACGGGGTGGTCACATTATCGGTCGGACCCTAGGCGACTGGGAAACCTTGGCCTGGTGAGATGGGTCCTGATCTCAGGTGGTAAATGGTGATGTTAGGGTCGAGTGTGAACAGACCCAACGAAACCACACGCCCAACTTGTCAACAATGCACTTTCCAAGATGGTGGTGGCTTCATATTTGTATGAGTTGTGTTTACAAGGTATGGACTGTGTCCTCTGATCCAACTGAACCAGCCATTGACTGGAAATGGTTGTGTTCGGCTTCTTGGAGACTATTTGCAGCCTTTCATGTACTTCACGTTCCGAAACAACGATGGAATTTTTATGGGTCACAATGTGCTGCCATGTGACTGGGCCACAGTTGTTCTTGATTGTCAGTTTGTGCACAAAATCCTGCACCGGCAACACTTTCGCAGTTATGGATACATATAGTGCCAGCATGGCTCAGTATTTCTACAGTTGATTTCCAACGACTTTTTGGGTAAATACCACGTCGAGTTGCTGCGCTCCACTGGGGAAAAGCATGTCTGACATGATATTAGGAGGCATGCCATGACGTTTGTCACCTCAGTGTAAGTGGGGCGCTAATAGGAAAATCCACTGAGATACGTGGCTCAGCAAAGTGCAGACTGTTATAACACTATACCTGGGAACGAGCATCCTGAAAACTGTGAAACTGGTCAGCTGTTCACGTGCTACTGTCGTGAGTATCTACAGAAAATGGATGAACGACTGTGGAACCACGAGCAGGCGACAAGCTTTCGAATGTCTGTACCTTATCACAGAACAAGGAGGTCAGAAGCTTGTGTCCACAGCTCGTGGTCTCGCGGTCGCGTTCTCGCTTTCCTAGCATGGGGTCTCGGATTCGATTCCCGGCGGGGTCAGGGATTTTCACCTGCCTCGAGATGACTGGGTGTTGTATTTTCCTCATCATTTCATCCTCATTCATGAAAGTGGCGAGATTGGGCAGAGCAATGGTTGGGAATTTGTACAGGCGCAGTTGAGCGACCCACAAACCAAAAATCATCGTCATTGGAAGCTTCCCCATGAAAAAGAATGGGCAGCGATCTGCGGGAGATCTGAAGACAGAGCACAAAGGTGATGCAGACACAAGGTTTTGGAGCATACCATATAGTGCACATTGTTGAACATGGATTCTCTGTAGTAGGTGACCTCCATGTATTCCCAAGTTACTCCACCAACATCCTCAACATACTGTCCCATGGACGCAGGCTGGTGGAGGCAGTATTATGCTACAGTGGACACTGATGTGGGTTTTCATGGGCCCTGTGGCACTGTCGAAGGTATCGTGACATATGTGGATTGCATGTTTAGTGCTGTGCTTCTCCCTTAATGTCTTCCCGGAAGGCAACGACATCTTCCACCAGGATAACTGTCTGTGTTACAAGGCCAGAATCGTACTGCAGTGGTTTGAGAATGATGATTGTGAACTCATTTTGAGCATGAGCTCGATGGAATACATTCGGGATGCTATCAGGCAAATCCATGCCACGCACAATCGCTGATATATGCGCTCCAAAGGGAGATCAATACACTATTAAACAGCTGGTCACAATGCTTTGGTCCATCAGTGCAATTACAGGTGTAAGCTCCACTGGGTATTCTGCGTATTTTCGTTGAAATGAAATGAAATGTGCGTGTAGCACTGTTGGCCAGAAGTCCCATTCTGGGAAGTTCGGCCAACAGGCGCAAGTATTTGTTTTTATTCGACGCCAATTCCGCGTCTTCCGCATCGATGATGATGAAATAATTATGAGGGCAACCCACACGCACCCAGTCTCCAGTGGATAAAATCCCCGACCCGGCCAGGAATCGAATACGGAGCTCCTTGATCGAGAGTCAGCATTGTGAAGCACGAGACCTTGAGCCGCTGACTGTATTGTTGAGCACGGGCTGTGAGGAAACGGAATAGACTGACGAAGGTGAGAAATTGAATTATTTTCTCCTCAACAGTGTCTACTTTATGAAACGGGCCCCATGCCTTATCCCCTGAACCATTTCAGCTCTTCTTCATTCATGTTTCGCCTCATGCATGGCGTTTTGTAACGACATTTAACACATCCAGCACTGATAACTCTGCTCTTCGACTGCGTAGATGAACTGGCGATTATATTGTAAATTTAAAGAATAATTACACATTCATGAAACATCTCAGAGGCACATATATATACATCATTTTAAACCCCATAAATTACAGTTTAGGAAATTGCGCTTGGTTTTAGATACAGGGTGTCCCATTTATCTTGACCATCCTAAATAAGTGTTGGTCCAGATGCAAATTACAAAATGTTTCAAGCAAATGTTCTTTAGCCGTCAGGGAGACATCAATCGGCATGATTGCCTTTGTTGTAGCTTTGTTTTTTACAAAGATATGAACAACGATTAGACTTTTTTAAATGGTGCCCTGTATTTTTTATTCGGTAATTCATATCCCCTCATAAAGAACTATTCAAAAATGTATCACAGTGTACCATCCAGTGAAACACAGCGTTATTAATTACATAATACAACACTGACGTTGACGCTGCCAGCGCTTAGTACAGGTACTCGAGCTAATGGAACACATCCACGTGCTGACGTTGATACAGGACAAATGTAGACATAAGTAGAATGCACACCCGTCATTCCGTCAACCATCGTCGGTTGGAGAGTTTTGTGAGTAGAAAGAAACAAGTTTTGACTGTATGAGCTTTCGGGCATAGATCCTTGCCGCCCCTTTTGACACGGCCGTAGTTACGACCGCTCACAACAGCCTCTGAAAGACTACACTGGTGCAACACTGCAACACACCAGATAACTTTAAACCAAGAGTTTTAACAATTTACACAAGCACACAAACTATGCCCCCACCCCCGTAGGAGGGATGGAAATGGTACAAAACACTAACAATTAAAATATTAGCCTTGCCACCGAAGGTGCAACTTGATTTTAACTTCTAAGAAAAGTCGTATGGTGAAAGTGTGGCAACTTTATATACTAAAATGATAATTTAAATAAAAGCCCATGAAATGCAATCTTATGTAAAATTCTACAAGGTTGGCCAAACAATAGTTAAGATGCTCTACAGTACACAGATACCGCCTCTCAAGATCACAGGCAATAATATCAAAGTTTCCAAAGATCAATACATATTTCAGGTATTAGGCCGTTACACTCCAAGCAATAAATTTGTTAACACACCAAACATGACAGAGGCAGCTACTAACGTATGGTAAATTGATAGGGAGATTACCAAACAACCCAAACCGCAGGTTGCTCTAACCCACCCCTACTCCACAAGGGAAAAACGGACCACCCAATTTATAAACAACTACCTTCCCTGGAGGTGGGCAAATGGAGAACAATGGTCGGACGACCCCAAAGCAAAACGGCTGGTGACCTCACCAAGAAAACAAGTGGAATGTAACAAGAGTAAAGCAAACAACATATCACCAATCACTTAACTTCTAATAAACTGCGATTTCTCGAGAAGAGCTGGCGCAGCACCCGCAAATCGCTCTTCCAAACCGTCCGCTGCCAGCCACTTCAAGAGACGCAGGAAAACACGCCGATCTCCCGTCTCATGGCGTCGCACCTCGCACTGGCCAGACCGATGTCGTGGGTTGACTCCTGTTGCTCTCGTGTCGACCGCGCAGTCACTACCCCTCGCCATACGCCGCGGCCCACTGGACTCACGTGGCGACCTCACATGCGCTGACTCTCAAGACGGACAAGTCATCTTGTGTCTCAGCGCGTGACCGACCAACCGATCGATCCAACCGCCAATGACCATTGCCCGAGCAAACTCGAGCAGACTGGCGGCCTAAAGCGCAGACTCAGATGCAGGAACGAAGCCCCGACCGGGCTACCACACGCTGAGTTCTCTTACTGCCTAACAAATGCGGACGAGAGACAGACTAGCAAGCTGGGGACGAGAGACTGACCCAGACTGCCCGACTGGCGAGCTCATAGCGCCCCTTGAATGCTCGTGAACAGGCAACCTTTCCCCTTTCCCACCAGAGGGAGACACCAAAGCTGCGATTGCCACAGCGGCGCCACCGCCAGAAACGGAGGGCCACTGCTTCACACTACGCTCTGTGGCGCACTCTTCAAAACAGCAATTTTTTACCACGGCTCAATAATGTTTGGCTCTATTGTTCTTTTGAACATAAAGACATCTCTTTGGTGGTTGCCTGATGTTTTGCTGAGGGCCAATGTATATCATGTTGTTTTTCCACTTGAGCCTGGAATATACGCTTTGTTTTATTTTTTTTAAGAAATGAAAAAAACTTTAACTTCCTAGCTTTGAAACTCGCTGGCACGCCCCTTCTGTTCTTCATGAGAGTTCCCACAGGTAGTATGTTCTGATGTTGCTACAATGTGCGGTGTGGCCGAGCAGTTCTAGGCGCTTCAGTCTGGAACCGCGCGACCAGAACAGTCGCAGGTTCGAATCCTGCCTCGGGCATGGATGTGTGTGATGTCCTTAGGTTTAAGTAGTTCTAAGTTCTACGGGACTGATGACTTTACATGTTAAGTCCCATAGTGCTCAGAGCCATTTGAACCATCTGAACCTACAATCTGTTCAGTAAAGGCACACCTGTAAATCGATTCCTGCTGCATCTAGCGGACAAAATATGAACTGCTACGGCTATCCTACAGTCGAAAGTTGCGTAGTACGTGGGGAAACACATTTCAGCGAATGGAAAAGCTGCGCCCGTACAGGATAAGGGCGCCGTCTACACAGCCAACACACGGGCGCCCATATGGCGTACAGGCATGGTGTCGATACGGTTAACGGTCACTTGTAAACCATCTAAGGTCACGGTTACTCCAGTTTCTGCTCTTTTCTGTCCCAAGCACAAAGTTCATCAACAAATAAAAGCAATATTTTTGTTAATAAGAGTCAGCACATGATCGGCCAGCCGGAGTGGCCGTGCGGTTCTAGGCGCTACAGTCCGGAACCGCGCGACTGCTACGGTCGCAGGTTCGAATCCTGCCTCGGGCATGGATGTGTGTGATGTCCTTCAGTTAGTTAGGTTTAATTAGTTCTAAGTTCTAGGCGTCTGATGACCTCGGACGTTAAGTCACATAGTGCTCAGAGCCATTTTGAACCTGCACATGGTCATAGGACTTTATCTGCTTGCTGGACTGCCCAGCACCTCGAGATGCAGGTTGAGCTGACTCTTGCTGCCGACAGGTACGGCCGACGCCCCCAGCAGCTGCTGTGCCTGTCAGCCCACGTGGTCAGCAGACTGCTGGTCGTGCTCGCTCCACACGTGCTGCCCCTCTTCATCCTGGCAGAATCTCTCGTGTCAGCTGCGGCTGGGCCTTTGACAGAATCTGTCTTGTCTGTTGGTAAGTGCTAGAAAGATAGATTCAACTTTCACAACAATCTCAGCAACAAGCCAATGCAGTGAAATATTAAACCAGAATTGTAATATGTGAGGTCCGCCAGTTATGCAAAACACCGTTTTTTCTCAGTACCCAAACATGTTTCTGCACCACTGTGCCATCATCAGTGGGTTTCCGTTTCATTTATTCTGCAATGTGAACACTTTTACTAAATGATTACAAAATTATGTGGATATTTAGTTCAAAGAATAGTTCGTTTCTTTTGGTTACTACCTTGGTGCGCGTGATTTTTCAGAACCACTTGTGTATTATTTATTACAGGTTGCTTGTCATCTGCAACAAAACGATATTGACGAGAAATTATGTTTGGTTGCAAATGACAAGCTAACTGTAACAAATAATACACAAGTGGTCCTGAAAAATCACGCACACCAAGTGTAAAGGTGATTAGATTAGGAAATCAGACACTTAAAGTAGTAGATGAGTTTTGCTATTTGGGGAGCAAAATAACTGATGATGATCGAAGTAGAGAGGATATAAAATGTAGATTGGCGATGGCAAGGAAAGCCTTTTTGAGGAAGAGAAATCTGTTAACATCGAGTATAGATTTAAGTATCAGTAACTCGTTTCTGAAAGTATTTCTATGGAGTGTAGCTGTGTGTATGGAATTGAAACATGAACGATCACTAGTTTGGACAAGAAGAGAATAGAAGCTTTCAAAATAATGTGCTACACAACGATGCTGAAGATTAGGTGGGTTGATCGTGTAACTAATGAGGAGGTACTGAATAGAATTGGGGAGAAGAGCAATTTGTGGTACAACTTGACTAGAAGAAGGGATCGGTTAATAGGACATGTTCTGATGCATCAATGGATCACCAATTTAGTATTGGAAGGCAGCATGGAGGGTAAAAATTGTAGAGGGAGACCAAGAGATGAATACACTAAGCAGATTCAGAAGGATGTAGCTTGAAGAAGTTACTTGGAGATTAAGAAGCTTGCGCAGGATAGAGTAGCGTGGAGTGCTGCATCAAACCAGTCTCTGGACTGATGACAACATCAACAACAACACCATTCGTACTACAATGGAGTAGAAAAAGTGGCTTGGTTTAGCAAACACTGCTCGTTTACAGTTTTAGGCTTTCATTAAAAGTTATTTATTGTGGAAGTATACACAGTGCTATGGTGTCTGTCCTGCAAGTGCACTATAGAATATCCTCCGAAACATTTTTGAAGTGAAGTCTGTGTTATTTGATACGTAATATTGAAAGCATTTGACGATGATTTCTCGTGTTTCAGGTTTGGAGCTAACTGATATCAAGCACCGCACTGCAGTCAACCGCTATGGGTGCTGCAGCATGGCCGTTGGAATGATGCTTGCTGGTCTGGTGTCTTGGGGGCTGCCCAATTGGAACTATTCCCTCTCGTTTGCTGCCCTCAGTTGTTTTATACTATTCTTCTTCTTCAGGTAATATACGCAAAATAAACGATACATGGGGATGTGTAAAGACGCAATGAATATTAAAATTTTATGTTTCTGAGATGAATGAACGAAGGATGACGAACATGTACAGCTTGTGTTTAGTCAGCGTGTCTTGTCCAAGAACAGAAGTTCACCACAGATTATTTTTAAGAGAAAAGCATGTACAGTAGAAAGGTGTGATGCAAAGCACATAGCGAGCTACGTAGAGCTTTGGAGTGTCTCATATCCCTGTACAGTCGAGTGGTCCATTGTTGTCTGTGTGTGTGTGTGTGTGTGTGTGTGTGTGTGTGTGTGTGTGTGTGTCGTGGGACATTGCTCGCAATTAATCAAGTGCAGGGGAAGAAGATCTGTTGTTCGGTATTCCCAGACTGCTCCTACGTACGTCATCAGCCTTATAATGAGAGTTACATACACGTACTAGCCATGCTGCCATTCAGTGCACTTTGGCAGTTGAGCATGGGGTAGGAGGAATTAGAAAAGTGTGACTTAAACTCTGGTTTCAATTTCCTCCAGTCCAACTTAACGCCAAGGTAGCTAATTGTCACAGAAAAATGTTTGTGTAATGTGATTTATCTACACTGTTTGTACTTGTGTGTGTGTGTGTGTGTGTGTGTGTGTGTGTGTGCGTGTGCGTGCATGTGGGAGGGGAGGGGATGCAGTCTGTTTGTAAACAGAATTAACTTCCACTTAATAAACTCACCATTTCTCCAACCAATGCCTGAGACTTTTCAATCCTGTCTGTAAGCTGAGATGATGTTTGGTTATTTCCAGTACTGTGCCAGGGTAGGTTTGTCGTTGGTGTGGGTGGCTGCCAACACATTGTCGTGGAGGCTTAATGCGTGGAACTCCAGTACATTGCCTGAGACTTTTCAATCCTGTCTGTAAGCTAAGATGATGTTTGGTTATTTCCAGTACTGTCCCAGGGTAGGTTTGTCATTGGTGTGGGTGGCTGCCAACACATTGTCGTGGAGGCTTAATGCGTGGAACTCCAGTACATTGCCATGAGGTGCTCCCTCCTGTTTACCGTGAAGTGTTGATTGTTTACCCCGAATCTCTCAAAGCCCCTGTGAGTGACACATATGAACCTGTGCAGAATTCTAGCGAGTTGGCACATGAAGCTGTTATGGCTAATACGTTCGGCGGTCAAGGAAAACAGTGCCTCTGGTTCTTTTTTGTTGCTGCCGCGTGTTGTGTGGAGAAATTGTGTTGTGGCGAGGTGATTCTGGAATTGGAGTTTGTCTGGGCTCAGGACACTGATGCAGTGCCAGTGATATGTTTCTGAATTATTTACTCAAGAACACTGCTGAAAGAGCTCAGCCTGTAATTTTGTGGGATGGAGTCGTCTTTGCCTGACTTACTGAACATCAGGACCTTTCCCAATTTCCAAAGTGCAAGGAAATACCAATGTTTGAGGATAGCATTCTTGATGTTTGTAAAATATTATAATGATGTATTTACGAGCTGGGTTTGAATTCCATCTAGACCAAGTTCTTTCCTAGGATGTATTACTTGATAGTTAGCATGATACGCCTCGTTTTAAGATACCGTATGTTGGCGAAACTCGAACATTATATTTCTTGCACATATATTTGGCTACAGTATGTATAATCTTTTTTTCTTAGCAGATGCTTGCCGAGAATAATTTTTATTATAATTACGATAGTTTTACAATTTGTACGACGACGTAATAAAAAAAGCATTAGAGCAGTGTTTTCATCTCGGTACTACAGCATTGTGTTTTATAATTAATCCCAGAGATGTTGTTCACCTTCAAAAAAATTTTTAAATTGATAATTTGTAGTCTTTGATTTAGTCTGCTCTGATGTACAACCGTTTCCGTTCTTTAAATAAAATTTATACTGTTTGAACCTTTGTCAATATTTTATGCTTTAGGTACTTCCATAATATGCAGACGATCAGCCCTATCTTATACTCTTTGGCGTTATGTATCTCTTAACTTATAAAAACACTCTGATTTCACTTTTCGCGTTATTTTTCGCAAAGACGAAAACTGGATATTTGGTGAAATACGTTGTTCATATAATTTAATTTCTTCACGTTTGTAAGATAAAATATTTATTTTTAGGTTTTGCAGTATATAAACTCAGTAACAACGTTCTGCTTTCGCGAACCACGTTAAATAACACACAAACAAGATTTTGGGACGAAATATAAACGGTAACTGAATATTGTAAAAGGTTATTGGATGAGGAATTCAGTTTTATGAAGAGACCTTTGGAGTTTTGTTTTACGAACACATGTTTCAACTTTTGTTTGTGCTATCTTCAGTGCGTTACTTTATTTTCCTTCTTACATGAAGCTATTGTATGTTTATGCTGCTACACAATCTACAACTTAGTATGGCGGCGAAAATACTGAGCAAGTTCGAAAAATCGCAGAAAATTCCTGTGAAATGACAAAAGTGGTAGAAATCAGCATGTTGGCACACCACAAACAAAGGGGACAAAAACATCAAAGCCATGACAAGTTGCAGATTGTGTAGCAGACTCACTGCTACCAACATTAACATTCAATAGCTTCATGTGAGAAGGAAATAAAGTAATCCGCTGATGATAGCACAAAAAGTGGTGAAACATGTCTGGGTAAAACAAAAGGGGAATTCGTCATCCAACTTTCTTAGCAAGCATGGGAAAAAGAAGAACTGCAACACCAAAAGGTGATCGTACAAGTTCAATCCATACAACTTTTTCTTGTCTTTCTTTTTACATTTACATTAATAGTGGTCGAAAATAGTGTCTTCTAGCAGTCGCGGGTCTTCGGTAAATATGGTCGCTCTGGTCCCTGTCCTTTCAACATAAAACATAAAAATTTAACATTTTGTAATTATTCCACAAATTGTAATGGGTAAAAACCCTTTAATTGTAATTTAAAAGAAATATTTATGTTACAGACAGCAATGTGACCGAAATGCAGTCGCACTATCTATTCCATATAATTTCAAGTATCGTTTGTCTGATGTAGGCGTGCTGTGCCTAGGCAACAAGTGTGAAAGTTGTGTTTGATGGGCTAAAACTGCCCTGGAAGAATGTTTTGCCTGGCCCCATAGGGTTGGGAATCTAGCGTCACTCACTGGTTCACCGTCCCATCGGATTAAACACACGTTGGCAGGCGGTGTCCAGCCCAGTGAGTGTCTGATCCGATTGTGGGCCTCTGCGACTATATGTGTTTGTTCCATACGTCAATTCCGACTGGGGCGCTTACCGACAAGGTTTCCAGCAGCAAAGGCAAGCTGCGCTATGTTGCGTACTCTGCTTTTTATTGGCCCTGACAGGTTTAGTCTCCGATTTCACGATTTCTCAAGTTCCGTCAGCTCTATTCCACTTGTCGATCGGTTCCCTCAATCTGTCGATCCGTACAACAGACAAAACATTAGATTATCTTAAACTGTCTGCAACGTTCCGGTAGCATATCAGTCACTAGCGTGATGTGTGTGTTCTTCTGATTGCTGAACATGATCGCTTCAAACCTATTATTATGCACACTGAGGAAAATTTTAGTAATTATCACATCAACAATCTATCATCACAGGACAAGAGCCATATTTAACTTTAACAATTTTCATATGACGTTTATAGATAATTTGTTAAATAATTCCTATTATACCTTAGTGGGTTACTTAGACAACATAGAACAATCGTTTGTAAAAATGTAACACATATTTATAATACAAAAGCCACTTTATTCTACAATATACTTGCTACAATACACATTCTTACTGGAAAATCTTACATGTAGATCTTCTTCCTCATAGTGAGGGGACAACCAACTGGTTTTAACAACCCATTGTCCAGTCTACTTTTTTTGTTCAGTCGTTTTTTTTTCAGTCAAATGAAACAACCAATAATTGAATGTAGTCTCTGTGACCTTGTAAGCTGTATCAGTGTTTTCACTCTGAGTTGTTTTGCTTAATGTGAGGCAGCCGACTGGCAAGTCTCTGATGGTTACATCAGCCATATTAATGTTTTCACTCTGTCTCTGGGTTTGAGAGATTTCATGTGCATACTCTTTCAGTCTTTTCGGTTATACATGAATCACAACTAGTTTTGCCAACTTCTTTAGAGAAAAATAATGTAATTTATGTCGAGGAAAGCTGAATAAAAAGTATATTTCTTAAAATGAAGCATTTTTAAAATTTATGTATTCATTTACTTAAATATGCATCTTTCGTCCTTCTGGTATTAAATATGGATGTTTAGTTGGTTTTAATTGGTTAATGACTGGTGGTACAAGATAAATTTATATTGAACTAAATGAACAACCACTTTTTTATTTAAATTTACTGAAACTCTATTTCCTCTGGTTTGCACCAATCACCAATCATCCTATTTTGGTACATGCTGAGGTGACATGAACATAAAACATACAATGTCAATTGTTGGAAGCTTTTTTTGCGAGAAATATTCGTTAATTTTCTTTGTATTTCTTTAATTAATATAGATTGAGATTATGAATCATCTTTGCAGAGACTTTAAATCTCATTGAGTTTGCCTTGAGGATCATTTTCTAATCAGTCATAAGGTTTATTCCATCCTCACACCACTAAGCATTTCGGAATTCTGATCCAAACACAGAGTTCACTATTAAGAAAATGCCTCATCATAAAGTGGATGAAGAGCCAAACTAATAGTTAGTCAATGCGCTCAATAAAAATCAGATATCGGAATGACGACAACAGTGACAAGTGATAACAGAGTGGAGTGAACAATAAGGGTTAAATAGTGGCATAACAATGGAATGTTCACACTCAAAATGGAATGCATTGTTTTCCAACAACCAACTGAATCGATTCCTTTGATTCAGTTGTTCCCATCACTACTTCCTCATCTGAATATACATTTTATTACTCAGGAATATCTACTCAGTTTTTCAGAGTTACAGAGATTCAAAGATTGAAGTGCATAGGACTAACGAAAATTGTAAGGTGGTGTGGAATCTGTGTGTGTGTGTGTGTGCGTCATAATGGAACATTCGTTTTCCTATTAAGCTTAATTTGTTTCGAGAATGAACATACTGAAATACTAAAGAACAACGTGCACAATCGATAAATTATTGTTAAGCTCGAAATATAACCGTTTAAATGTCCGAATGTATAAGTAAAGTTTTCATTGTGTGTTTTCTTTGTATTAAGCTGACAGCTCTAATATTGTAGTAAAACTGATCAGTGGACAAATGTTCCACTACTACAACTACTAGGACTACTACCACTACTTACAGGAGACTTGTACTTTTTTTGTGACAGTTGGTTCCCCGAGTCTCCACGCTGGCTGGCGTGCAGGGGTCGCGACCAGGAGGCGCTGGCCGTTGTGCGTCGCATAGCAGCCACCAACGGCTCCACGGTGCCTCCGTTCGCCTTGCAGGTGATCCAGACTGTGGGCGAGAGCAAGACAGACAGGAGGGGCTTCCTCAGCATCTTCTCCAGCTGGAGTGTCTTCAGGAACACAGTAATCCTCATTGTTGCCAGGTGACTTACCAAACAATTTTCTAACTCGTCTTTGTTCTACTAGAACCTAGCAGCTTATGGGTGGTGTCACGAAATTTGTGAAACCTTTCTAATTTCCTTGAAGTCTGTTCAGTGCCAAAAATGACCAAAAATATGTTTTGTTACCAGGTGACAACTTCTAACTACAGTGCTGCATGTCTGATGTTTTCTCCAGTACTGTGGCGGTCGTGGAGTTGTAAGAAGGCTGTTTAGGGTTTTATGTTGGTAACGCCATGTAGCGCTCTATATGAAAACCACTGACTATGCTGTGTGCAGCCTGTGGCTGGTTTGCATTGTTGGAATTTGCTATTGTAGGGTTGGGCAGTTGGCTGTTAACAGCGTGTAGCGTTGCGCAGTTGGAGGTGAGCTGTTGCCGACCGATCGATTGACAATTCTTCCCTGTTCACTAATTGTTTCACTGTCTACACCATTATTTATTACCTGGTCCATTTCCCTATGCACAGTTACCAAATTACCATTCTGAATATTTGTTAATTCATTACACGGTGGCGCTAACACACTACTTTCGTCTTCACTGTCATTTCTTAATTTACTTTGGAGCCTAGTGTTACGTTTTTCACACGCCATAATTATCACGTATTTCACACGATAACAAGAAAAGCACAATTTGAAGAGCAAAAACAAGAAAACACATCAGCATAGCACTGAAAATAATATCTCGTTAATTGCAAGCGCAGCTGCGAAATACTTGGTGCAAATCTACATGCAAGCCACAACTGTTTTACTGTACAACAATGAAAAACTACAACTACAAAGGAAATTCTCTCTATAATTACACAAACTACAAGAAAAAATCAGAAGATTCCAGTGAGGTATCCTCGGCTAAGGGTTGACATATGAAACGTCCCCTCAGAAAAATTATAAATGACTATGCTTAAACTGACACACAATATTTTTAGCGCAACGCAATCTGACTTTCAAAAATCCCTACAAAAGAATGGCCCTGACTAACAATAACCTATACCTTTCATGAATGACTTACCTCACAAAAATCTTCGATACTCAAACTACTACAATACAGCGTGCACCAATACTGCCAGCTGGCTATAAGATTCTAACTACTGACAGACATAGTTAGCAAATGAAAGATTTTGATAGAGAACAAACAATGTATTTAGCTTAATAGTGTTCAAAAGTCATGATATATACATATCAGTTCATGACATCCAGTCTTACAAATTTACTCTCTCTGATGGACATACGTCCAGATCATCCACTCTCAAAACTCCATCTCACTTCCCACATCCACCACTGCTGGCGTCTCACCTCCAACTGCGCAACGCTACGCGCTGTTAACAGCCAACTGCCCAACACTACAATATCAAATTCCAACAATACAAACCAGCCACAGGCTGCACACAGCACAGTCAGTGATTTTCATACAGAGCGCTACATGGCGTTACCAACATAAAAACCTAAACAGCCTACTTACAGAGTTACCAATGCACAAGCAATCTGTGCTTTATTTATTGACTGATGCCTCCATACAGCAATACAGTCAGCAATGCCATGGTGTGGCCACTGTCACGTAGGGAGTGTGTGAAGGTGGAGCGCAGAAGCAGCACAACAGCAGCTGACAGCGCTGTATGTGATGTGTCAGCTTATAACGTATCTATACTTTACTGTGCATGTAAGGTTTCTATCGTGTGCACCCATTCGTCTAATGCAGGGTGCCTAGGAAGCTGTTTTCTCGGATACCTAGACATCAACTCAAGCAAATCTTATTAATGGAGTTTACTACAGTAAATTAAATTGACAGTACTTAACTTTGCCTTTGTCACAAAGACGTGTCGCAACCAATTGGCGACACGTATATATATCGAAGGACATTGATTATTTGCAACTCCCATGCAAGTAATTTGTGTAGATCACAAGTCACGGCTAATAGTTTGGATCACGGCCCGTCTTCTAGTGAGTCTGTGGCTATGCAGAGTGGCGCTTATACTCTCTTCATATAGGGGCTGCTCCTGTCACTGTGTCATCCTAGTGAGCGTGCTAAGGCTGATGTCGTCTCACAGTCCTCTCTGCTGTATCATTCTAGACCGACCTGCTGGTGCTTGATGTTACACCCGATCAGTTTTAATTCTGACATATGCAAATAAGATTCCACTGTTGGGAGAAACGAGGTATCGAATCCGATGAGCAATGCTTAGCGATAGAGTACAGACAGGTACAATCTGATTGCTATTGCAAGAGTGTTTATTACTATGTAAACAATGATCGAAATGTAAAAAAATGGTAATAAATTAAAATATCTTTGTAGTTAGCCATAATTTTAAATGCTATAATATGGTTTGAATGAATTTACATTGCAGAATAAAACGGTCGCCAGCTCCAAAAATGAGCAAAATTTTACTAAATGACTGTAACGTCATTGAAATCACCTGAATATTGTGCATCAAAGACAAAACAGCAACTTGACAAAATCCACCCTTAGATATGGTTAAGTCTTTTCACATCATGAAAACCCATAATCCAGTATAGATACAAATATAGAAAATAAAAGACAACAACTGACACTTGAACATCAGTTCTTAAGATCTTTATTCTCCAAACACGCATAATAACCAAAATTATCCATACACACTTATGTTTGTGCCTGTCTAGGCCCTACTTCATCGTCCTGATTACTTCTCTCCTTCAGATTGCCCCAATCTTCACATGGATAGTATCTCTTTATATTTTCAATTTGTTCCTTGCCATGAACTCCATCGGTTTGAGCATATTCCAACTCCACAGTATTGGGGTGTTCGATCTTGATAATTCTATATGGTCATTCATATACATGGTTAAATTTATGTAATTCAGAATCTATCTTTTTTGATTTAGCATGCACTTTCATGTACACTAGGTCTCCTACCCTGAAGGTCACAGGTTTCACCAATTTATCATGTCTTTCCTGTCTCCTTTTCACCTTCTCCCTCATGGTTCATTTCTACTAGTTCAAATTTCCTTTCCCAAGTTAGGTTATCTCCTTGTGGATATTCCACCAACTCACGAAAAACAGTCAAAAAAGATTTCGCATGGTGCAAATCCTGTCAAATCATGCATTAGGTGGTTCCAAATACACTCGAGTTCTTCAAGGTATTCCTTCCAAGTACTGTGTTTCTTGTGACAATAGGTCAGAGACAAACGATTTAACTCCATCATCCATTTGGCCTGGTTCGAGGCCAGTTTGTATCTATAGATGGCGATCTGTTCTATTTGATACCTATTCATCATTTCCCTCTGCTTCTTGGATCAGAATTGGGATCCATTATGACTTAGGATCCGTTTGAGTGTACATACATTGCTAAAGTAATCTTTTATCAAACTTATAACTGATGACCTTGCTGGTTGCTTTCTTTAATGGAGAAAACTTCACAAATTTAGATACTAATTCTTCTGCAACTAGAATTTGGGTGTAATTTCTTTTTGCCACAGGCAATGTACTGAACAGGTCCAATGCCACGATGTCGCTAATAGGTTCTGGTATGACTGGATGCAAGTAACCTATATGTTGAACAGTGGTAGTTTTAGTTTTCTGACAGGTGTCACAAGCGCTCAGCAACTTGCGTAGACCTATATGCCTTCCCATTTTGTTGAAGATGCTGTCCATTTTCAGTTTCTCAAGGCATTTCTTAGGTCCATAATGGGCATTGCTGTGATGTGTGTACCAGATTAACTTGTCTATTATATGCTCTGGTATACATAGTCTCCAGCTCTCTTCGTCCTATCTGTTCCCCTTGTATTCCCTGGTGGATATAACAGTATGTCCTATTCTTTTCTTTACCAGCACATCTATACTTATTCTTGATTAATTTTAGTTCTTTCGTCCTGTTTCTGCTCTCTACGTATGTTCCTCAAGAACCTCTTCACAAATCTTAATCCTGTCCTCCCTTCATTAAATTTACCTGAACTTCTCCGCCTTCTGGTTCACTCACACCTGGTCCCCAAGAATCGAGTGGCTGCCTTGGTAATGCATTAGGTATGGTACATGATTTACCAGGCTTGTATATCACTTTGCGGTTATGATCTTGCAATGCAAGCTTATCAAGCGGCTGTGTTTCAGTTTACTTGTGATTAAGAACGTTAGGGCTTTGTGGTCCGTGACCACCTTTACATATCGTTCTGCTAGATAATAACGAAATCGCGTAAAACACCACACAATAGAGAGTGCCGCTTCCTCCATAATGCTGTATCTCCTTTCCCATGCATTCAAGCTTCTGCTACCAAAGGCATAACCTCGGTCTCTCCTTCTTTCTCGATCTGGTTTAAATGTAGTCCATAATCTGAGCTATCCACTACCAAATGAAAGTCTCTAGAGTAATCAGTATGGCATAATATATCTGCATTACACAACGCTTCTTTAATCCTTTCAAATTCTTCTTGACATTCATCATTCCAGTGCCAGGTCATTTTGGCTTTAGTAAGTGTTCTCAATTTGGGAGCAGCGAGTACAGGTTCTTTCAGGAATTTTCGATAGAACTCACAGACGCCGAAGAATCCTCTCAGTTGCCTTTTGTTACAAACAACTGAAAATTGCCTAATTGTCTCGAATTTACTTGGGTAAAGGTAAATACCCTCTTCCGTAATTCTGAAGCCAAGAATTTTATCTGGGATTTACCGAATCCTGACTTATCGAAGTATGCTGTTATCCCAGCTTTCCCTCAAGTGTCTCTAAATGTTCTTCCCATGTCTCAGTAGCATTTAATATATCATCTACGTAAACAGTAAACTTCTTAAGTAATTCGTCATCCAAAATCTTGTCCAATACTCTAATGAATTCCAAGTCCGATACATTAAGCCCAAATGGCTTGGAATGTATACCGCAGAGAAAGCCTGGACAGTGAAGGGGAAGGCATGTTTATAGAGATAAAAAGTGCAATAGTATCGAAGGAAATCGACGAAGATCCGAAATGTGAAATTATTTAGGTGAAGGTGACGGTCAAAGTAGGCTCAAACATGCTAATTGGATATTTCCATAGACACCCTGGCTCAGTAGCTGTTCTGGCAGAAAACCTGAAGGAAAATTTGGAAAATATTTGGAGTAGATTTCCCGACCATGTTATAGTTTCCAGTGGAGATTTTAATTTACTGGATATGGATTAGGAGACTCAAACGTTTATAACGGTTGGCAGGGACAAAGAATCTAGTGAAATTTTTTTAAGTGCATTATCTGAAAACTACCTTGAGCCGTTAACAGAGAGCTGACTCGTGGTGATAACAGATTAGACCTTCTGGTGACAAACAGACCCGAACTATTTGAAACAGTTAACGCAGAACAGGGAAACAGCGATCATAAAGCGGTTTCAGCATAGGTGATTTCAGCTGTAAATAGAAATATTAAAAAAGGTAGGAAGATTTTTCTGTTTAGCAAAAGTGACGAAAAGCAGATTTCAGACTACTTGACGGCTCAACACAAAAGTTTTATCTCAAGTACAGATAGTTTGAGGATCAGTGGACAACGTTCAAACCATCGTACAACATGCATAAGATGAGTATGTGCCAAGCAAGATCGTAAGAGATGGAAAAGAGCCACAATGGTACAACAACCGAATTAAAAAACTACTACAGAAGCAAAGGGAACTTCACTGCAGACATAAACATAGCCAAAGACTCGCAGACAAACAAAAATTATACGAAGCGAAATGTAGTGTGAGGAGGGCTATGCGAGAGGCGTTCAATGAATTCGAAAGTAAAGTTCTATGTATTGACTTGGCAGAAAATCCTAAGAAATTTTGGTCTTAGGTCAAAGCGATAGGTGGATCAAAACAAAATGTCCAGACACTGTTGTTGTTGTTTGGAACCAATGGCTTGTAGAGTTGACAATAAGGAACAATTATCAAATTTGACTGTTAAAACAATATCTAATTAAAAATTCTTTAGACGAATTGCATTCACGGCTGAAGGCCTTATTGACCAGAAATTCAAAGTATTTGTCGGCTGAAGGCCCCAATTGTATTGTTGTTGTTGATGTGGTCTTCAGTCCTGAGACTGGTTTGATGCAGCTCTCCATGCTGCTCTATCCTGTGCAAGGTTCTTCATCTCCCAGTACTTACTGCAACCTACAACCTTCTGAATCTGCTTAGTGTATTCATCTCTTGGTCTCCCTCTACGATTTTACCCTCCAGGGTGCCCTCCAATGCTATATTTGTCATCCCTTTATGCCTCAGAACATGTCTTACCAACAGGTCACTTCTTCTTGGCAAGTTGTGCCACATACTCCTCTTCTCCCCAATTCTATTCAATACCTCCTCATTAGTTATGTGATCTACCCATCTAATCTCCAGCATTCTTCTGTAGTATCACATTTCAAAAGCTTCTATTCTCTTCTTGTCCAATCTATTTATCGTCTATGTTTCACTTCCATACAGGGCTACACTCCATACAAATACTTTCAGAAACGACTTCCTGACGTTTAAATCTATACTCGATGTTAACAAATTTTTCTTCTTCAGAAACGGTTTCCTTGCCATTGCCAGTCTACATTTTATATCCTCTCTACTTCGACCATCGTCAGTTATTTTACTCCCCAAATAGCAAAACTCCTTTACTACTTTAAGTGTCTCAATTCCTTATCTAATTCCCTCAGCATCATCCAACTTAATTCGACTACATTCCATTATCCTTGTTTTGCTTTTGTTGATGTTCATCTTATATCCTCCTTTCAAGACACTGTCCATTCCGTTCAACTGCTCTTCCAAGTCCTTTGCTGTCTCTGACAGAATTACATTGTCATCGGCGAACCTGAAGGCTTTTATTTCTTCTCCATGGATTTTAATACCTACTCCGAATTTTTCTTTTGTTTTCGTTACTGCTTGCTCAATATACAGATTGAATAACATTGGGGAGAGGCTACAATCCTGTCTCACTCCCTTCCCAACCACTGCTTCCCCTCGATTCTTATAACTGCCACCTGGTTTCTGTACAAATTGTAAATAGCCTTTCGCTCCCTGTATTTTATACCTGCCACCTTTAGAATTTGAAAGAGAGTATTCCACTCAACATTGTCAATAGCTTTCTCTAAATCTACAAATGCTAGAAACATAGGTTTGAATTTCCTTAATCTTTCTTCTCAGATAAGTCATAGTCAGTATTACCTCACGGGTTCCAACATTTCTATGGAATCCAAACTGATCCTCCCCATGGTCGGCTTCTACCATTTTTTCCATTCATCTGTAAAGAATTCGAGTTAGTATTTTGCACCTGTGGCTTATTAAACTGATAGTTCGGTAATTTTCACATCTGTCAACACCTGCTTTCTTTGGGATCGGAATTATTGTATTCTTCTTGCAGTATGAGGGTATTTCGAATGTCTCATACATCTTGCTCACCAGATGGTAGAGTTTTGTCAGGACTGGCTCTCCCAAGGCCGTCAGTAGTTCTAATGGAATGTTGTCTACTCCCAGGGCCTTGTTTCGGCGTAGGTCTTTCAGTGCTCTGTCAAACTCTTTACGCAGTATCATATCTTCCATTTCATCTTCATCTACATCCTCTTCCATTTCCATTATATTGTCCTCAAGTACATCGCCGTTGTATAGACTCTATATACTCCTTCCACCTTTCTGGTTTCCCTTCCTTGCTTATAAGTGGGTTTCCATCTGAGCTCTTGATATTCATACAACTGGCTCTCCTTTCTCCAAAGGTCTGTTTAATTTTCCTGTAGGCAGTATCTGTCTTACCCCTAGTGAGATAAGCCTCTACATCCTTACATTTGTCCTCTAGCCATCCCTGCTTAGCCATTTTGCACTTCCTGTCGATCTCATTTATGAGACGTTTATATTCCTTTTTGCTTGCTTCATTTACTGCATTTTCATATTTTCTCCTTTCATCAATTAAATTCAATATTTCTTCTGGTACCCAAGGATTTCTAGAAGCCCTCGTGTTTTGACCTGCTTGATCCTCTGCTGCCTTCACTACTTCATCCCTCAAAGCTACCCATTCTTCCTCTACTGTATTTCTTTCCTCCGTTCTTGTCAATTGTTCTCTAATACTCTGTCTGAAACTGTCTACACCTCTGGTTTAGTCAGTTTATCCAGGTCCCATCTCCTTAAATTCCCACCTTTTTGCAGTTTCTTCACTTTTAATCTACAGTTCATAACGAATAGATTGTGGTCAGAGTCCACATCTGCCCCTGAAAATGTCTTACAATTTAAAACCTGGTTCCTAAATCTCTGTCTTACCATTATATAATCTATGTGATACCTTTTAGTTTCTCCAGGCTTCTTCCATGGATACAACCTTCTTTTATGATTCTTGAACCAAGTATTAATTATGATTAAGTTATGCTCTGTGCAAAATTTTATCAGACGGCTTCCTCTTTCATTTTTTCCAGACACTGTGTGACCAAAATTGTGCCGAAACAGAAGATGACAGACTAAAGGTCTAAATACTAAATGTCTTTTTACAAAGCTGTTTCACAGAGGAAGGCTGCACTGTAGTTCCTTCTCTAGATTGTCGCACAGACGACAAAATGGTAGATACTGAAATAGATGACAGATGGATAGAAAAACAATTAAAATCGCTCAAAAGAGGAAATGCCACTAGACCTGATGGGATACCAGTTCGATTTTACACAGAGTACGTGAAGGAACTTGCGCCCCCCCCCCCCCCCCTCCTTCTTGCAACGCTGTAACGTAGGTTTCTTGAAGACCACAGTGTTCCAAAAGATTGGAAAAGGGCACAGGTCATCCCGTTTTCAAGAAGGGACATCGAACATATGTGCAGAACTATAGACCTATATCTCTAACGTCGATCACTTGAAGAATTTTAGAACACGAATTATCTTCGATTGTAATGACTTTTCTGAAGACTAGAAATCTACTCTGTAGGAATCAGCATGGGTTTCGAAAAAGGCGATCGTGTGAAACCCAGCTCACCCTATTTGTCCACAAGACTCAGAGGGCCATAGATACGCATTCCCAGGTAGATTGCATGTTTCTTGCCTTCTGCAAGGCGTTTCATACAGTTCCCCACAGTCATTTAATGAACAAAGTAAGAGCATATGGACTATCAGACCAATTGTGAGATTGGATTGAAGAGTTCCTAGATAACAGAAAACAGCATGTCATTCTCAGTGGAAGTAAGTCTTCTGAAGTAAGTGATTTCAGTTGTGCCACAGGGGAGTGTCGTAGGACCGTTGCTATTCACAATATATGTTAATGACCTTGTGGGTAATATCAGAAGTTCACTGAGGCTTTTTGCGGATAATGCTGTAGTATACTGAGAGGTTGTAACAATGAAAAATTGTACTGAAATGCTGGAGGATCTGCAGCAAATTGACACATGGTGCAGGGAATGGCAATTGAATGTAAATGTAGGCAAGTGTAATGTGCTGCAAATAAATAGAAAGATCCTTTATCATTTAGATACAATATAGCAGGTCAGCAACTGGAAGCAGTTAATTCCATAGTTTATATGGGAGTAGGCATTAGGAGTGATTTAAAATGGAATGACCATATAAAATTAATTGTCAGTAAAGCAGATGCCAGGCTGAGATTCATTGGAAGAATCCTAAGGAAATGCAGTCAAAAAACAAAGGAAGTAGGTTACAGTCCACTTGTTTGCCCACTGCTTGAATGCTGTTCACCAGTGTGGGATCCGTTCCAGATAGGGTTGATAGAAGAGATAGAGAAGATCCAACGGAGAGCAGCGCGCTTCGTTACAGCATCATTTAGTAACTGCGAAAGCGGTACGGAGATGATAGATAAACTCCAGTTGAAGACTCTGCACGAGAGATGCTCAGCAGCTCAATACATGCTTTTGTTGAAGTTTCGAGAACATACCTTCACCGAGGAGTCAAGCAGTATATTGCTCCCTCCTACGTATATCTCGTGAAGAGACCATGAGGATAAAATCAGAGAGATTAGAGCCAACACAGAGGCATACCGACAATCTTTCTTTCCATGAACAATACGAGACTGGAATAGAAGGGAGAACTGATAGAGGATTTAAGGTACCCTCCACCACACACCGTGAGGAGTCTTTCGGAGTATGGGTGTAGATGTAGATGGCAATACTCTAAAATGATAACTTCTGTCAGCTTACATGAAGGCAGTATACTGACATGACTCAGGGGTCAGAGGTATTTGCCAGTACCCAGAGGGTAAGTCAATGCTACTGAGTATCTTTGCACCCCGAAACCTTTGAATTAATTCTTCTATCGTTTTTGGCTTCTCTTGATCTGGTTCAATGATTTTATTTACTGTACATGCATCCAAAACTATTCTCACCTTTCCATCTTTCTTGTCTACCACAAATAATTGACTATTATATTGGCCTTGGCTCTCTCAATAGCCCCAAGGTCAACAATTCTTTGTATTTCCTCTTCTACTGCTTGGCATTTAGCCGGAGGTATGGAGTATTGTTTTGAAAGGCTTGTGTTCCTTACTTTTCAATTTACATTCTACCCCTTTCATGATTCCTGGCTGCTGAGAGTAAACTTTGCCGTGCTTATGTAAGATCTCTGCTAACCTCTTCCGAATCTCTTCTTCCAAATGTGTCACATCTTCTAGTTTCCTGCCTATAGCATCTTCACTCGGTTGATCCGCTTGTGCTAATCCCTCATAGAATATCAATACTTCCTCATCATCCGGTTGTTCTTCTGTAGGCCCCACCTCATAACGCAAATTCACTTGTCAGAACTCTTGTCTCTCTTATGACTTCTTACTTTCTACCAAGGTCAATTCTCTCCTTTCTCCCTCCCATCCTTTTACACTCACTATGCATTCCTCGAAATTTATGATTTCTTCTACTTCATTTAGCCAGTCAATTCCCAAAATAATTGCCATATTAAGACATGGTAACACCAAAAATGTCGCTTTATATACTTTTCCCTCTACTTCAAACCCAATCAATGCTTATTCCTTAATGGGCTTACTTTTGGCACCTACAGCATTTGCAACTCGGACACCATTTATGTGAAAACTACGTAAGGTGGCGTTAGTATTCAGTATCTGTTCATATAGCTTTCGAGACATAGCACACACTTCACTCCCAGTGTCAACTAAGGCTTCAACATCTAGTCCACACATCTTTATCCTGACTACAATTGGACCTCATCAGGAGTGCGGTCTAGTTTTCTGAACTCATTTCCTCCTGATCTTAGGCCTCACTATTTATTCGTCTGCCACCTTCTCTTTCATATTCCCTCGTATTTTCATCTCTTCTGGAAACGCCTTGGAACTGATGTCCATTTCCATGGCCCCTGCTTCCATGATAGTCTTCTTCAGTTGAACGATTGATTATTAAACTGATTCTGTTGGTAATTGTCTTCTCTTTGGCCCTGCTCACCTGCTTGATTATTCTTTTGCTCCAATATCTCCATCAGGGCGCCTCTATCTTTAATCAGACTTCTGGACAAAGTTTCTTACATCCTCTGGCTTAATCTTCTCTTAGTTGCAGAAATCATTATATCAACATTTAAGGGTTGCTCCGAAGTTTCATTTAGTTCCCATAAATGCACAGCAAATTCTTTCAAGGTACCTCTCCAGTTATTAAGAGACTTGCAATGGAGCAGGTTTTCCAGTATTGCACACTGATGGCTCTTTGACCAGTACTTCTTTAGAAATTGTCCTTCAAACTGCTCATAAGTACTGACTTCACTTTTTTCTTCACTCCCCATGTAAAAGCTTCACGTTCCATTCTATCTATTGCAAACTGAATTTTCTCTTTGTCTCGAAAATGTGTTGGAAAAATGTCTCTCAGTCATTTCATAAGAATCTTCTGGTGCAGCGCTCCCTTTGGCTTATATTTTTGTCCCACATGAACTCGTGGATGACGATTATCGCCACTCATTAATGTTATCACTTTACCGTCTACTATAGCTAGTGTTGCATGACCAATTTTCCTGTCAATATCCTCAGTTTTCGTTTCTAATTGTTGGATTTCGCCTTGTAAATGTTGTATGTCCTGTGCAATCCTCCTATTATCTTCTCCCCGATGCACTGTTATTGCGCTTTGTATATTTTGAGCTAATTCAGTCTGTTTGTTGCCTAGTCTCTTAATAGCTACTTAACATTGCTGTTGCTTCTGCATTATCTCTTTGATCTTTCCCCCGAATTCTTCTGTAACTTCTTGAACCTCTTCATGGGCTTTCTCGCTTATCTCTTCTCCCATCTTCTTTGCATCTTTTTGGAGCAGGTTTGTCCTCTGCTGGAATCTGCCTTCTCCCTCCTTGCAGTCTTTCATCACCTATTCCTTATAATTCTGTAATTCTCTCTTCAAATTTTCATGCTCTTGTGGTGTCATCTGAATTTCCTCGTTGACAGTGTCAATCTTTTCTTGGGTTTTCCTATTGGTTTCCTCGATTTTCTGATTGGTGGCTCTGATTTCCTAATTAGTGGCTTCAGTCTTTTCTTGGGTCATTTTACTGTGTTCCTTGGTTTCCTGCATTGTGTCCTCCATTTTCCAATTGGTGGCTTCAATCTTGGCATCAGGCTTTTCTAACATTGCCAGTAGCACATCTTGCTGTCTGCCCACTACAATGTTTAGTACAGGTTTAATTGGTCTCTTGAGGTAATTGGTGGAATGAGGTAATGGGATTTCTATTGAGAGTCCACAGTCACTGATTCCTGAATCACATCTATTCTCCTGTCCTATCTCCTTCTTCCCAGCTTCTACTGCCAGAATCTCCTGCTTGATTTCAGTAGACATGTTTGTTTACATATATTACATACAAGCAACACTATAAATTAACCCTTGGGTAACCTAAGACTCTTGAGCACCTGACAATTAAAACAAAATAATGACAGCAGTACTTCAACTAGCTCAAAACAGAAACAATACCTGTTTGCACTGGATATATAACAACACTTCACCAACTTACCTGAATTAAACAGCAATGGTAATATTCATCACATCACACCAAAGCATCAAAAATCAAATAACACCACCAATTAACATATGAAACCTGTAATCAACAATTAATGCTGCAGTATAAGTCTTAAAATCTATTCCCTTCTCTATTGCTGGTGAAAACATAAAAAATATATGCATACATAGACAAACTACTGCAGAGCCAGAAAATTCCGAAATGGAAGGAAAAATTACTATACAATTCTTGTAGCGTTACAAAATGTGATTATATGCTCTGCAGATGGCCTAATTAAATTATTATTGCGCCAGCAGGTTGTCTTAACTCATTGCACAACGCTAATACTTGCTACGGAATTCGATATTTGTTGCGTGCTGTGTTAACTGGTAGCTGGAGTAACCATTACCACAGTTCCAGTTATATTTTTAAAACCGTTATTTTAACAGTTACAAATAACTTTCAAGTTAGATTTCACTACCGAATACTCCAATGGGGTTACAGTTAAATAATGACACAGGTGGAATCCATCAGTTTAGTTACCAGTATAGCCGCTAGTAGAGCTAAATGTCCTATGAATCGTGCCATAACCTTAGCTGATTAACTGTGGGGAGATTTCACTTGATATTTGAACTATTATTAGTGTTTCATATCATATGTATGTAGGTTATCAGCAGCTATTATAAATATTATCCTCGCAGCCACAGCAGAAAACTCTGAACTTCGCCACAGCACTGTTTAAGTTAAATGTTAACAACATGCATTTTTAAGTATGAAGTAATATGTAAGCTGAATAATGCAGGTTGAATTCAAAGCTTAATTTCTTGTGCTGTTCACTTAATAGAATAAGTGTATGGCCTTGTAATACAATACAAAAATATACATAATGTGACAGATTCGTTTACTCCTGTATGCTATCCAAGTTTTCGTTGAGATTTGGAAAACTGCTCGATTTCTCCATCTACAACATGTGTATGAAAAGGTTGACAGTGTTAAATTTCTGGGATTACATCTCAGTAATTAATTCAGTTGGGAAGGACATACCACAGAATTGCTGAAGCACCTAAACAAGTCTGCATTTGCAGTGAGAATGATGTCACATGTAGGAGACATAAATATAAAAATAAAAAAGCTACATACTTCCATTCTATTATGCCATAAGGGATCATATTCTGGGGTAACTCATCAAACCGAGCAAAAGTTTTTAGCATGTAAAAGTGTGTAATAAAAATCACTTCTGGTATAAATTCAAGAACATCATGTAGAAACCCATTCAAGGAACTTCGTATTCTAACGACTGCTTCCTAATATATTTATTCCTTAATGAAATTTGTTGCAAGTACTTCGAAGCAACAGCTCAATACATAATATCAGTACTAGGAATACAAACAATAATCTACATAAAGACCTAAAATCACTTACCTTGGTCCAAAAAGGGGTCCAACATTCAGGAACACACACTTTCAATAAATTGCTAGCAAGTCAGCAACCAATAAAAACTTGCTTTGAGATAAAGCACCGTTTACAGAGAGTTGAAAGACTTCTTGATAGGCAACTCATTCTGCTCTATAGATGAATATCTCAACAGGGACTGTCAGACCAGCTTAAGTAAAAATTCTGCTATGTTTCAGTTTTGACAACACTTGGTCACAGCAGTCAAGATCAGGTATCTGTATACGATAAATTTATTAAACGTGCATAACTATGTTTTATTCTGGCAGTGTATTAATCCTGTAAACATTAGCAACTCCAGTTTACCGTAATACATTCATGTATTTTGACAATCTACTGACAAGTGATGAGGATAATAAGTATTATATTCAAATATTTTATGTTATACTTTCTCCTCTGCGATGGCCAGCGGCTATTTCCATAGCAGTATGAAAGTATTTGTTCATTCCAGTAACTATCCTCTCTGGAAATATCACCGGGTTCTATGACCTTCAACTGGAGTCGGGAACGCAGTTACTAACTTCCACGTTACCTGTACTGGTAGCCGTTAACTTCCAGAAAACGAGAACTGTGAGTGAATAACAATAACTACCGGAGATAAATACTGACCTCATAGTTATTTCCATAGTCGCTCTAATTCCTTATGGTAACTGTATTTGTACTACCTGCCCAAAACTAAATTGGCAAATATGGCGGTGGCTCAAGGGAACGACCGTACATGTCAATGCGTGTACTGCAGCACTGTTAGCCACAACTCTTACATTAACTTCGTTTTACTGTTTGTGCTGAAAGTAGCGATGGCGCACGAAATAGTACACAGTTCTATCAACAGTCTCACAATTATTTCCATGATCTAGAGAACGCCCTCAAAATGGTCTATCCCTCTCCTTCGATGAGTTGACGCGCGAGTGTAGTAAAATCTTTGGGTCAACAGATGGTGCGAGGCACTATTGGCAGTTATTGAAATACCTGCCAGTATCAGGTGAGCGGTTATCGCAGTAACCGTTACTTCTCAGTAATCGGTTATTTCTATCAGTGAAGTTATTTTTTGCCACCTCTAGTCGCTGCCGCTGCTGTCAATGCCATTGGCTCGTTATAAGCGGCGACTTGGCTGAAGCGTCGCTGGCTGCCCGCCGCCCAGTGTAATCTGTATAGACGTTGTCGTCGAAGTTCGCTGATCGTTGGCCAGGTGGCACTGCGGTCAGGATACTTCGTAGTTTCTCCACGAGATGTCAGCTTCGGAGGCGTGTTGGTCGCTGCTCGATGTAGCATGTCTACGCCGTCGAAACTCTCACGCGGCTGGAACTGGTGCTGTGTCGAATTACTTCCTGACTGACGTTCTTTGACGCGGCTGCTGGGCTCCGTGCCGTCACTCAACAATAACGTTAGCCACTCGCATTATTGCCTACATTAATTTTCGCGATTTTAAAACGGTTTACAGCCGGTTTCGTACGTAAAGACTCAGCACAAAACTTCTTTGACACGCTTGTAATGAATATGCGATCAGTTACGTCGCGATAATGTCTACCCGTGTCTCTCGTTAATATTAACCTCGCACTGTCCCTGTCGTCCGATACTGCCAATTGCTTTTAATTATTAGGTGTTAGATCGTTCTATTATCCTGCAATTACGTCGTAATACAGTGTCCGAAGTTTTTTACGCATTTTCACAATGAAAACTATAACAAAGTACCGTTTATCGACAAAGGGTTTTTCACGAAATTTCTCAATTGTTCATACATACGTAAACTAATGAGAAGTTTTCGTTACCATTTAAACTTTTGCTGATTTTCTTAATACTGCCAATGTTCTTTCGCGATAAGCACACTTGAACCATGTACTGTTATTCTCCTCCTCTTATCACTTGTCCGAAAAATGCACACTATCCTTTCATAGAACGCCACAATGAAACACTCCCTTTTTGAACTCAGCGTTATTGACTTGTGGATAACAGCATAGCAGTTTAGAACAGTTTGACCGTGTGCAACTGATAAAGGCTGATCTGTTAATATTTGGACGGAGAGTTGTTTCGTATCAAATCCAACAGAGTCAATTTGAATGTCAGGTAGCAATAATCGGTACATACTTTGTTGTTATGGTTCTATATATATTGTCTAAACAGCACGAATGAGGCAGTTTCTCCCTTCATCTGACAAAATAATAAAGGTTAACTCATCAAAGGTCGCCTATTAATATCGTCACACATCAATATCCCTTATGTAGCACCATCTGCACAATCTTCACTGCAATCCAAATCGTTGGTGTCCGGCGCGGTTATCGCGTAATCGCGGTACGCAAATGAACACTTAAACATACCAACAAGTCACTCAGTTAATGCCATTTCTATATTTGTTGGAGGTCATGCCCACGGCGCTGGGTGACACAGAGAGCCGTTAAACAATGATAAATGCGGTCAGCCGTCTTGCCGAAATCCGCCCTGCTCGTTTAGTAGTCAACAATTTACTTTTTCGGGGTTTCAACACTGACTACTTTCTGGCGCACTCGGCTCTCGACTATCGATAGTACCTACTGCGAGCTGTGTGAGGCAAAGATATATTGTTCTCCATATGTAAGGGGCGGTTGACTCCTTAAATGTTGCGCAATTCACGAGAATGCTGTCTGCCTGAAAATATGCTTAGTGTTAAAAACTGTTTATTATTCTTTACTTTTTACTCTACAGCTGACGGTTTATCAAATAGATGCAGTAAAAACTTTCATTCATCGCAACGCCATACCTGTTTTTCACTAGCAGTGTTATTTTGACGTGTGCATAAAATATCACAAAATACAACATAAAATTCTATAACTACTTTCACTACATAAAACCCACCATATTATTATCATAGAAACTGTATTTCAATTAAAATCACCTTTAATTTCAACTGATTGTCTGCATTAGTAGAGCAATACTATACGAGCAATTGTCGGTACTACTATATTTTGATGCAATAATGACTCGGCTGAAAATAAACAGCAAATTTAATTACATCTGGCTTTTTTTGACTATTTTTTGCATTTATAACTTTCTTGTAATCGTGGTGAAGTAATAGAAAAAAACCCTGCTAATGATTAATGACTAGTGTCAATTAAGTTTCTCTCGACAAGTTCATTCTTTGACTAAACGAAGTATAATGTTCCAAGAAGTTACTAAGATGCTAGCATGCCAATTGCACAGCTACGAAACAGTGCAGGATCTCACTTCTTTATGCGTTGCCTGTGGTGCAAAGTAGTGCTTATTATGAGTTCCATGATCGACAACAGGATCTTTTTGATTAGTGTGCAGCTTGAATAAATCTGGCCCACACAATATTCTTCATTGCTTCGAAAATCTTCTTGTGACCATGTACTGTGCCCACATACTTGCTCGACCACTTATAATTTGCCTGGCCACATATCACAACATTTTCGACGCAAAACACTCTGGCGTTTGCACTTCAACAAATACGTCCGTTCCTCCAGACAGATGCTTCGCAACTACTTCTCTGCCTTCACCACTGCGCACTCTTGCCAACGACGATATTGTTACTGTGCTTTACACAATAGAAGCTTCCCTGACATGGTCAGCATATTTACTACAATGATCTGACACGAATAATTCTTACTTATCCTATCAACAAAAAATAAAATTTTCATAAACACTAATAAATGAGAAAATTCATTAATACATGTATTTACAAAAATGGTTATGCAATCGAGAAATCAAGGTAGCTGAAATGTACGTGAGGTAGTGGGTTGTAGTGTTGCAAGCTCTCGTAAGAGAGCGCGTCAGATGAGCTGGCATGCATCACCAACAGGTCACGGTGACTGACAGAAAGTGTGCAGGCGCTCGACGTCTGTTTTAATGTCCACTAGTGATCTGTCATGACGTCATTTTCCTGCCAGGATTCCGTGCTCAGGGCGTCCAATCATCTGTGGTTGCAGAGTTGCAGCATCACCTGTATCGCCATCTATGGGGCCATTGTTATCTACAGAAGGAAAACACCTATCATTCTCCTATCTCCTTTACACCAGTCTATTTCTCGATCTTAGTGCATACACTGAAGTATGTGTAGAACGCGTGGGAGCGGCTTGCTCACCTTGTCACGTGACTTTTCCCTTCTTACTCCCCCCCACCAGTTAGAGACCGACACCTGTACAGATGCTTTACAACAGCATCATTTTCAAATCTACTTGAAAATGGTCTGGATGCAAAGGCTACATTCGGTAATGAATGTATATATTAGGAAATAGAACGGCGTTAAATTAATAGAACTGATAACAACATTATTGTAGCTACTAAGAACATCAGATCATGAGGGCTTGTTTGGAAAGAAGCTTCAGACTAGCCATCTATCTGTCATACACTTTACATGGATCTGATATCAAGGGTACCTAAAACCAATGTACAAGTTTTGTAAGTCTTTATGTATGATGATGGTAAAATCGTATTTTTAAGTTCACTTTTGGTACAGATATAGCTTAATGACAATTTTTAATCAGACTTTACAATAAAGACTGTGTCGTAAGCCCATTTAAAGGAGTCTGTGCATGTTGATTTGTTAGTGGATATGGAATAATGTGCGCATTTCTGGTCGTTACCAGGTCGGTAGACCTGCTGACAATGTACTCACCGGTGATAGCAGTGAGCCGATTGAGCGCGAACCCTTTCCTCGGGATAGTGGCGCAGGGGGCGGCCAAGTTCACTGCCTACTACCTGGTGAACTACTTTGGAGCGAGGTTCGGTCGCCGTTGGCCCGGCGTGGCCAGTGCACTCTTGGCTGCAATGGCCTGTGTCCTCATCTTCTGCCTGCTGACTGGTGAGCTGTGTCCATATGTCTCTGCTAATTTAGCCTCTATCTTATCTAAAAATTGGATGAAAATCGTAAGATAGATCAGTTAGATGTCAATAGTCAGAGAAGACTGCTGTGATAACCAAGTGGATCAACTATGAGATCGGTAGAGATGAAGCAGATCCAGGAATGTTGCTCATAGACTGTGGCAATTAAGAACCACAGGTTAGATATTGACGAAATTCAATAATAAATCGCCATGTACAGTAATGCGCGATGATGGCCGATATGCGCTGTTACAAATTCTAAGGTTTAGAATGCCATCCCCATCGCAAATTTCGTAGGATGGAAGGGTTGTACTGCCGTTGATTCTCCTTGGCTTAATGGAATAGTAGACATTTTGCTTTCAGTAAGGGGTAAATTACTTAGTCACCTATTTACAGGAATAAGTCACTGCAGGTAATCGAACTGATCACGAATGGGATAGAAGATTTTATGGAGGGATACAATACAACAAACGAGAAAACAATATACTGCCATAACTCGACTCAACAAATACTCAAATATACTGATTAATACACTGTACAGCTATCAGCTACATAGCTAGTCCATAAATTTAATCAGCATGAGAACGGAAAAAATGCCAACGATATGATTCACGGTTATATAAACACAAATCTACTGAAATTTAATCTAAATCATGAAGCAAGTAATCGCTAAGTGAATATTCAGCTGCTTCGTCGATGGGGGAGAACAAAAATAGGGCAAAAAAATAGAAGTAAAGACATGCCAGTTATGGGTAAAAGACCGTTTGGTGGAGCTAAACGGTTGTCTTAGTGGTTTACAACTTCTACTTGTTGTCTGTTGTTGGGCAACAGGTATTTTAGTACATGGGATGAGATCTATTCGAACTGATAGGGACAGGTTAACAGCTTCATCTATCACAATCTACCCTATAATTTCCTAGTCTAGTATCATGGGAACATGAAATCTGTGAGAGTAACTGTTGATGCAAGTACAATATATAGCTGCAAAATCTAACCTGATTTGAAAGTGGAGACGATCAGCAGTTCATAATTAAATACAAGCCCGGAAACATGGATTCAACCCAAAAATCCTTGCTGAGAAAATGTACGAAATAATTATAAGTTATTTTTGTTGTAAGCAGCTGATGATGTTTACTATGATTACACATGAAGTGATTGTTTAAGAAACAGTAAGAAATTCAGTTACAAGAGATGAACAAACTAACTTTACAAATTAAGCACTATTTTGGTAGTAACGAAGAGTAAATGACGACATATAATAAAATGAAGTTTTCTTGTAATATGCATCTGTTTGAAAATCTGGACTACCCCACTCAATTTGCTATGATAGTCATCTGAGATGAATACTCAAAATTAATCAATTTTATCAGATAACATCTGAAAATTGGAACCCATTTTATTTTAGGGTTCACTTTAATTAACAGAAATACAAAGACTATTTACTGTCAGAAGATGCAAAACATACGTTATATGTTATATCACAGTAAGAAATTAGCTTTATAGACACACATTATGACTGTGTGTGCTGAAACGAAAAATTGTGATAACATATGATAGAACCACACAAAAAGATTACAAGGAATAAATGTTACTATTGATGCTTTTGTATCTTTTTTTTAATATTGAAAATTCTTTAGAATATGTGCAGAATTTATAGTATTGATACATTATTCGATCATAGGTTTATTTATTCATAATTTACCAAACACTTGTCAGATATGCATTTAAGGATAGTATCTTCCAGTTGTTATTGTTAAATTGCATGATGTGTTCGATACAAGTATAAGAAATTTATGGGTTATATACTTATCAATTAATTGCCTAGTTCAATGAACACACTATTTATTTTAAGGTAATTATGATACCTTTAAGTCCTTGTTACTCAGTGTTTGGAGCTTTTAAAAACGTGAAGTAACTGTAGTTTCACTTAGCAAGAGCGAAAACGGTTGAAGTAAAAAAAGGAGAAGTAAAATGGTGCACTAGCTTTGATTTTAGGTTTTAGCGTAAACTGTTCACACAGAAATATATAATACTATGACTGTCAATAACCCAGACAGAATATAATGTAAATGTAAACAAAAATATTCAGCAATTTCGAACAAACTGGTTTAAGAAGGGGTGTATTATATCAACAAAGGAATCCAACCATTTAAGAGAAAATGGAATCCTGGATTTGAAATTTGATTAACAAAACCATACTGATCAAATTTCAACTGTTACCATTAAATTATGAACGTATGTCTGAAAACTGTATAAAAATGAAGTAAAGGGTCAAAAGGAGTTGCATATATCATGAATTACAGGATGGGTTTATTTATCAGCTGTTTCTTCACACCTATGTATGTGCATGTCAGGCTGGATTTACATGTCTACCTCAGAAGTACAGTAACACAAAAAGCAAAAACCGAAACTGCACCAACAAATTTTGCAAAATTCACAGACAGATGGAGCACATAATCTATCTTCCACTCTGTTAGAGTAAGGTTGTGGTGTTCCTGTTAAATCGCTGGTCCAGGGAAAGATCAAAATGTTAATACGATAGCTCAATCTATTGCTGGCAAGTAAATGTATGTCTCGTCCTCAGAACTGAACATACAAAAATTCCCGTTTTGTGCAGCGCACATCGCGGGTGCAGGAATCGTGGTGGCGACCATGCTGATGCAGTTCAGCACCATTGCCAACATGGGCATAGCGAACCTGCAGAGCATCGAGGTGCACCCCACGTGTCTCCGCCAGATCGCCACGAGTGTCGAGTGGGCAGTTGCCGGGATTGCCATGTCTTCCCTGCCCTACCTGGCTTTGATGGTACGTGAAATGTAAGATGTTGCACATCAGTAGGTGGAAAAATAAGCCTTCTATCTATCTATCTATATCCGAATCCCGCTCCAGCTACTGCCTGGTCTGGGTGCTGACGAGTCCTCTCCATTTGGCTCGGTCCTCCCACCACTTTTCTTCCTCCACTTGCTGCCAGGTCACACCCCTCCTTTCAAAAGATATTCTCACTCCCATTTTCCACCGTGTTCTTGGGCGCCCTCTAGGTCTTTTCCCATCCATCTGTAGTTCTTCCATAATTTTGGGGAGTCTCTGCCCATGCATCCTCTTAACATGCCCATACCATCTTAATCTCTTTCTTTCAATTTCTTCTCTCATACTTTCTTGTTTGAGGTCCTTTCTAATCTCTACATTCCTTACTCTGTCCATTCTTGTTTTTCCCTTAACTGCTCTGAGAAATTTCATTTCACCTGCTTGCAGTCTGCTCCAGTCCCTTTCTTTCATTGTCCATGTTTCTCCACCATAGGTGACAATAGGGAAGTAATAATTCTTATACATCAGGAGTTTTGCTCTTTCTGAAACTTCATTATTCCAAATCAGATGTTTTATTGTTTGGTAGAAATTGCCTCCCTTCTGTAACCTCCTATTAATTTCGTTAGTTATTCTTCCATCCCTAGATATTTCACTCCTTAAATAAGTGAAACTTTCTACCACTTTGAGGGGTTCTGCATTCAAGGTAATATTTCCATTGATTCCTTTCTCTCTTCCAAATACCATTACTTCACTCTTATCTTTATTTATTTTTAATACATACCTTTTCATTATTTCCTTGCATGCATCAAGCTGTAACTGTACATCAACCTCTTTATCGCCCCATATTACCATATCATCTGCAAAAATCATCTTTTTATCTTTTTCTTTTACTATATCTTTAACTGCCCTATTCATTCCCTCCATCACAACATTAAAAAGCGCAGGAGATAGAATACCTCCTTGCTTAAGTCCTTGTCTTATTTCGAAGTGTTCAGAGTTCCCCAATGATGTTCTAATTCTACAATTGTGGCCTCTGTACATTGTCTTTATAACATTAATGTATCCATCTTCTATATCTATCTTCTTCAGTTCTTCCCAGAGTCTTTCCCTGTCAACTGAGTCATATGCCTTTTCTATGTCTATAAAAACCATTATCACCCTTTTGTTATACTCCCAACTTTTTTCCATCAGTTGACGGATAGAAAATATCAGGTCGATTGTGCTCCTTCCTTTCCTAAACCCATGCTGTTCTTCACTTGCTCCCATCTTCAAGAAAGGCAATAAAAGACTTTGTAAAAACTACAGAGGAATAACCCTCATTAGTCATACAGCCAAGATTTTTGAAAGAATTTTACTAAATCGAGTAAGTGAAAAGATAGAAAAGGAACTGAGTGAAGAAAAAATAAGCCTTACTGCTCGGTCACAAGGTTGTTCATCCAAATTCAGTAGCAGACGCTGCAGGAGAGGTGTTTTGGACCATACAAAGGTACATTAAAATTTTTAGAGCACATGATCGAAGAAGCGCCAAGTAAAACATTAGTTCCTCCGACACACACTATCTGAACTTTCGGGACACCCCCTCTGTAATGCGAAATTGATCCCTAGATGTCACGAGAAGCAGACGCGCCAGTATAAAACGAGGCGAGGAGTATTGTGTTGTCAGTAGAGAAACAGTAACAGCTGAATTTGACTTTCAGAAGAGTTCAGTGCTTCGATCGTGGACTGTCATTGGCTATTACCTGAGTAGCGTATCACCAGGTCATCCCCATCGACGCGCAGGTCGCCGAAGTGGCGTCAAATCGAAAGACCTGCACCAGGCGAACGGTCTACCCGACAGGAGGCCCTAGCCACACGACATTTCCATTATACCAGGGACATATCAACTCTTCTAAAGCTGCCTATGTTCACTGTTGGTGATGTGATTGTGAAGTGGAAACGCGAAGGAACAATCGCAGCTAAGCCAAAATCAGACAGATCAGACATCATATACTGATGGACAGGGACCATCGAGCATTATGGAGGGTGGTCGAAAGAAATCGGTGGAAGTACTCACTTGGGAGTTTCAAAGTGATTTAAGCAATTCAGCTAGCACAGTGACTCCACATATGGAGTCAAAAGAATGGAATACAGTTGTCGACCAGGTGTTCATAATCCATCTATTTACATATTCAGTTCTAAGTGACACTCGACGTGGTGTAAAGAATGACACCACTGGGCACTCAATGACTGGAGACGAGTAATTTGGAGTGATGGATCACGCTATACCCTGTGACTATCCGATGGGAGGGTTCGGGTTTGGCGAATGCCTCGAGAACATTATCTGCCGTCAATGTCTAATGCCAACAGAGAAGTATGGAGAAGGTGGTGCTACCACATGGGGGGGGGGCGGCGTTTTCCGTGGTTATGGTGTGGTCCCCTTACTGCGTTTAAGGAAACCATTGCATACGGTGTACAGTAGCGCAACAGTTCAGAAACGATGACTGGATCAACATGACAATTCACCTAGTCATACACCAATGTCTGTGAAGCAATGGTTTGTAGACAGAATCATTCCTGAAATGGACTGGCCTGCCCAAAGTCCGGACCTGAACCCAACACAACACTTTTGTGATGAGATAGTACTTGGACTTCGCTCCAGATCTTCTCTGGTTTCGGCTATTGAGGTAGGATGGAGTGCCATTCCTCCACAGACGTTCAAACTACTCATTGAAACTGTCCTCTTTAGAAATCATGCTGTCGATAAGGGCGAAGGGAGGACACATCCATTATTTACTTCCACTTGAATAAGTGTCGGAATACTTTTGATAAAACAGTGTAAATCTCGTGAAAAAAAAATTGCGTTAAAATCAGAGATACTGTATTCGAGTCCATTCCGAGATATTTCGGCAGTAATTCTGCCGGAGCGCCATTCTGAACTGTAGCAGGAGAGAGTGGCACCACAATATCGTTTTGAGATGTTCATATAAATATAGATGTAGCAGATTGATGCAAATATTGTCGCTTACATTCCCTTAACATGAGGTAAACAATGGTCTCCATTGACGATGAATCTGATACAAAATGTGAAGAAATCAAAACGACAGATCAAATATGTCTCAGAAAATCCAAAGCAAGTGTGATCACTTTGTCGTAAATTTTCAACCAGTATAATAACGAATTTGAGACAAAAACTGTAAAAGTTTAGATGATAGGTCCAATGCGACGGATAAATTCCAAAAAATAACGATATCTTTCTGTTAGGCGTATTTCTCTCTCGTTGATACTTTTCATAAACCAGCGTAAAAAGTAAGGATCACATCTTCATCGCCATCAAGTTTGTCTGGCGATGTAGAATTTAAACCTGTCCTATTGCCCTGGATGGGATGGAAAAAGAAGATTTACAATCCTCGGAGTATTCTATTTTCCTGAAGTTCAGCGAGTTGTTTGTACATCGCCTGATAGTTCGGCTGTACTGGATTTCTGTACATTTGGGGAAATACTGGGTGGTCACAACTAAACTGGCAGTGTTCCTAGCGCTGCAGTGCTGGCTATATATATCACAGGACGTTGAAACATTGTAGGTGTATCCATCAGCCGGTGCGCTCGCGGAGTGTGATAAAAAAATAATAGTTCCATTTTCCGCCACCAGGTGAAAATATGGAGTTATAAGCAGCCAGAATGTGATGTAGGTGCAGGGAAAGAATATTTCCCAGCCACATTCATGAACGTGTAAAATTGGTCCAGTTTTGAAGAGCACTATTGTGGAAACGGATGATCCAAAAAAATATGCCGATGGTCTCATTCAATGCAGAATTTCATGTCCTACAATTTTTAATTCCACTACGTTTTCGATATTGTGAGTTATTTACGAGATATAATCACAAAACCGAAAAAATACCCCTTTCTCGGGTACATTTTTGTCCCCCACCACTTTTCCACAAGTCCGCCAAGGGGGAAAACCTAGGATAGTCGTACTGGGACACAAACGAAGCCATTAAAACAATAAAACATTTTGTAGCAATTCTACTGGGCATGTCAGCCAGTTCTGTGCATGCCACAAAACGAAGGGCGAAGTCATGACGTTGTAGCCTATCTTGGAGCTTCATTATTTGCACATTCTGAATCTCGTAGGGATACCATTGTAAAATGCGCCGCAAAATCTTTAGAACAATTGGCCAGGGAAGAGACAATTTCTGTGATAACTTGAGCGGTGGATCCTAATAAAGCGAGTGCTGCACTTCATCAACAACTGCCATGGGAATGGGCTACTTCCCTTTCTCATCTGCACCACTATTGTTCACCTGTTTCTTCAGGTTAATTGATCGTATTCCTCAGCCCATTTACTATCATGGGGCCTCATCACAGCTGTTCCTATCGGTGATATACTCACCCTGCAGTGATGTTGTTTCCGTCGTTGTGATAAAACAACTTTACCAGGAGTGTACGTCTTTTTCTCAACGGCCACTGCGTTTCATATACCCTTTACACCAATTACCACTTCATAAAAGAAATCAACACGCATCGCCTAGCGACGTACAGCATATTGACGTCGAAACAACAGACATTTCACATTCTGACTCCTTACAGTGCCATATTTTCAACTGGTGGCAGAAAGTAGAACTACAGGTATTTTTTTTTCTGGAAGCTTTGCAAGCTCAACGATTAATGGACGTACGTGCGATGTTTCAGCGTCCAGCAACGTTTACAACCTGCACTGCAGCTCTTGGAACACCATCACTATAATTATACCCACCGGGTACTTGTTTTAGCATCCAATTATACCCACCGGGTACTTGTTTTAGCACCCTTATATGGAACGGTCAATAAATAATTTATAACTGTGCATTTGTTGGATAATAATGGAAATACGTCATTCTCTAGTTGACATCAAGATCTACAGAGGGTTAGCTGCCCTCTGTAATGAAAAAGAAAAAAAAAAAACAGAGTGAATGGACCAACGACGAACTTCAGCGAGTATCACGGGACGTCCGCCTCGAACTATTGCAACGAACAAAATGAGCTAAAAAAAAAAAGTAGTTAGCTCTCGCGCTTAGGAAGAAGGACGTGTGCGAGGCGACGGTTCGAATCCAGCTACAGTGACTGCTAGTTCTTAATCTATGTCTTTCCTGTCACCCGTGAAATTATTTAGTTTATATGACATTTGAGAGCTAATATAATGAAAAAAATAATCCCACGTGCATTTTCCTGAAGTTGTTGTGAATTTCATATGTTATTTGACTATTTACTATTTTTAATTAAATGTTCAACGACGGGGTACGGGCTTGGAAAGCCTAGGCAAAACTCGATAAATAATGATGCGAATGACGTTATTCACAGTTACTAATATAGTAAATCACAATGAGTCGGAATACAAGAGTGATGTACAGTTACTCGTCGGATGTGCTCTCGAGATCACATGTTTGCAGGATGGTGTTTGTCATACAGACGTGGAAAACAAATTGAAATGGTACCTACTACTTCGAATGAATTCAGTTTTCCAGCATTTACAGGGAATATTCAGTGTTTCTAAGGAAAAGCATACCTCGTTCACATTTTGAAAAATTTCTCTTTCTTGCGATAGTTTGGATGCAAACTGTGCGTAACGCGACATTTTCGCAAATATCGGTGCTGGAAACTGTTGATGTACAACGGAATGTAATTAAAGTTGTTATGTAGTCAAATAACATGAAATGTGCTAAATCTCCATGGAAATACACTTGGTTTTTTTTTAGTTACATTACCTCTCAAATAAGTTAAATAATATGACCAGTGATGAAAAAAATAGAATAACGAATAAGTCTGAGCAGGAGCCAAATCGTCGCCTCGTACATGTTCGTCTTGGAAGCTCGAACGCTAATCACTTGACTACCACGAATTCGAACGACCAGCACCTTCGTACATGTACGTCAGTTACATAATCGATGCGTAAAAATTCTCTTGAGATTTTCTCGGAATTTCCACAATAGTACATCTAGCTACTCTCGCATTTTGTTGTTTTAGTGGCCTCCTAAAGACACACAAAGTTTGAAGTAAATCTGTGAGCCGAACTTCATGGCCTCTCCTCGTTAGTATTTTCAGTGAGTATTTTCAGCTTCAGTTTTAACGTAGTCAGTTCGTGGGTCATTTTGCAGTTGTGAAATAGAGGGCGATCCATATAAATCTGATTTCCTTCCTTCAAAAGCTCGTAAATACGGGGAAGTTGTCTGGGAGAACTACAAGTACCGCCCGTTGTTGACAAGTTGACCGTTTTTGCGCTTGTTCTTTGTCCGGCGTTATGCCGCGCCTGCTCGGCTCGTGTTAGTTCGCTGGTAGCCCCGTTGGTCACGGTTTGTGAAGTGTAGTGAGTGTGTAGTTCGAGCAAATCAGTGATTCGTTCGCAGACTTTAACTGGCAGGAAGATGCATTACACACTTCGGGAATGAGTTTCTATTGTGAAAATACATGGGAAGACAAAGTCATTGGTTACAACAGCCAGAAAGAATTCAATCTGCGCGATGTTCCAGCAAAGCTAGCAATTTTATCAATTGTAAGAAAGTTGTAGACGACTGATGGAGTAAAGTGTGTCAGTTGTAAACATAAACAGTCGTTGAATGCAGAGGTTATTGATAATGTTCAAAGACACTGGAAGTACTCTCCAAGGAATTCATTTTGTCGATTGAACCAGCATAGAGCTCCGAAGAAATCGGCATTTCGAGCATACAGAGTGCACTTCTTGCAAGTGCGCAAGAAACAGACCATGAGAAGAGAATGCATTACTGTCGATAGTTTCAGGGGTTTCTTATTCAACAGCCTCTGCATAACTTAGTTTACAGATGAGGTATGGTTGCATCTTCCAGGTTACACCAAAACACGAAGCAGTAGACGCTGGGCTGGTGTTAACCTCCATATCATCCATGGAAAACCACTGTATGATGAAAAGGTCGGTGTGTGGTGCTCAATGTCAGCTTCCAGGAATGCTGGCCCCATTTTCTTTGATATGACTGAAGACTCTACAGTTTATACGGACATCTTCAATACATTTGTGGAGCAGCTGGATGACATCGAACTTATGAAAGCTTAATTACAAGATGGAGCAGCGTGCCGCATGCCTAGCGCTTCCATGTAACTTGTAACAAGTCAAGTGTCTATGATGACCGAACAACCGCCCCCCCCCCCCACTTTCCCCCGCCCTTGTGGCGGTATCTTAAAAGCTGAGTGTACAGTCATAGACCACAGACAACTGCATAACTTCGTGGGGCCAAGGCACACGAAGTAAGCAATACTGGCGAGGATGCATTTCACATAATGCATGGAATACAGTGAAAAGAATGCACTAGTGCACTTGCACATCTCTGCTGGTGAAGGGCACTTCCAGCATTTGCTGTGAGGACTTTGCATGTACGAGGGGGGACCCAAAAGTAACCGGAATCGTAATGCTGCACGTCGTGTACTTGTAGTAGCAGGTTGCGCCGCCAGAGGGTTGTAGTAGGATCTCTGCTGAGTCATTCTGCCACGCGGCGTCACCCAAAAGTGAGAAGTGTGGTTTCTTTGGCAGTTCTTCGAGTGTGCGTGCAGTGCAGACGTGAGACGAGGACATGGCTAGTTCTTACGAACAACGTGCGGCAGTGAAGTTTTGTTTCTTGCTCGGCAAGAAAGCAGCAGAAACTGTTGCGATGATTCAGACAGCCTACAAAGACCATACTCTTAGTAAAACGCAAGTGTACGAATGGTCTTCTCGGTTTAAAAAGGCAGAAATGGTTGTTGAAGATCAGCTCCGTTCCAGTCGACCTTCAACTGCTCAAAGCGAAGACAACATCGACAAAATCCGTGATCTCATCAGTGAAGATCGACGCATGACAATCGACCAACTCGAGAACTTGTCCAAGTTGTCCTGGAGCTCAATTCAGCGCATCTTGACCATTGATTTGGGGATGCAAAGAGTGGCAGCAAAATTCGTGCCGAAGCTTCTTACTGGATATCAAAGGGATTGTCGCGTTCAAGCCTGTCTCGAAATGAAGGACGCTTTCAAAGATGGTTCACACTTTTTCAACAAAATCATTACCGGTGATGAGTCATGGTGCTATGGGTACGATCCAGAAAGTAAACAACAGTCATCATAATGGAAGTCACCTGGCTCACCTCGACCAAAACAAGCTCGACAAGTGAAATCAAATGTGGAAACGACGTTGATCTGTTTTTTTGACATCAAAGGGATCGTACACTCTGATTTTGTCCCTGAAAACCAGACAGTAAGCCAACAATTCTATTTGGAGGTTATGAAACGGCCTTGTGGGCTTTGTGAGATTCTGGTGTGTGGTTCCTCCATCACGACAATGCTCCCGCGCACACGGCTCTCAGCGTTCGCCAGCTTTTGGCCTCAACGAAGACGAGTCCCTTGACCCACGTGCCCTATTCACCGGATGTAGCACCCTCGGACTTCTTCCTATTCCCGAGGATGAAAAGAGACTTCAGAGGGAAGCGTTTTGCGGATGTGGAAGACGTAAAACGCAATGTCATGAAAGTGCTAGCAGGTATAAAAGAGGATGAATTTAAAAGGTGCTTCGAACACTGTAATGAATGTTTGGACAAGTGTATTAACGCTAATGGAGAGTACTTCGAAGGAGATTAAGGTTGTATTTGAAAACAGTAAAGTATATGCTTTCTAGAAAGAAATTCCGGTTATTTTTGGGTCCCCCCCCCCCTCGTATGTATGTATGTATGTATGTATGATATTCATCATCTCCTAAAATTGCAAATGTGTCCCGTTATTGGTTCAGAAGTTCTAAGTTATTAAAGTAGCTCATGTTTATATGGGTCGAACTGTATGTCGATGTAGGTGCGAAGGCATGGCAGGATTGCAAATTAAAGAGTATACAAATGTTGAAGTCTAGTTTGCAGATAGTTTAGGATCTGATTAGGTGTTCATTGTATGTTAGGAGAGGTGGGAATTTGATGAGGGGGTAGAGGGAAACTAAACAGATGTTGAAATGGAGAACAGAGTGCATGACGCTCAAGCATTTAGAGCGAGTAATAGAACGTTGGTGGAGAGTACATCCGTGCAACACTGGCATAGCAAACTATAGGTCAGACCATGGTACATGTGGAGGATAGTGCAGGAGTGCAATCACCTTTTTGCCCAGTTAATATATTTTGTAATCTCAGTCTGGTGCGGGCTTTCTGTTGGATGGTTAGCAAGGAGGCTTTAGACTCGTAATAATTCACGTGGAAACATATCTGTGATTGGTGTCTTTCATTCTCACTACTTACAAACATCTTTTCCTTTCACAGGACGACAAGCGACTTCCCTTCGCCATCCTCGCAGCCCTGAACTTGGTGGTGGCGTTTTCCGTGTCGTTCCTGCCGGAATCTGCGCTGCAGCGGTTGCCGGAGACGTTAAGGGACGGTGCCGTCTTTGGCAAAGGACAGCCTTACTGGAGCTGGAAACCTAAACCGACACCAGAGTACGCCAAGGGCTAAAACAGCTACAGAAGTTCCTTTTAATTTAGAAGGAATGTTAATGCGATGCTGGAAACCTTCGAGTTCTGTTTACTGACGGTGCACATGACTTACTCGGCCTGCTATGAACGAATAACAGTGCACTTCGAGCTCTATTTCTAATCTGTAAACAGTAGCACGAAAATTAAGCCTGACCTGGATTAGATTATAATTTATGGCCGTTCTATCCAGTAAATGCTACACGCCAAAATAAACTGACATGGAAACCGCACCAACTGAGTTACCAAAAAAAAAAAAAACCTCACAATAGACTAAAACTGCATATTGCACCCATGTTGTTGTTGTGGTCTTCAGTCCAGAGACTGGTTTGGTACAGCTCTCCATGCTACTCTATCCTGTGCAAGCTTCTTCATCTCCCAGTACCTACTGCAACCTACATCCTTCTGAATCTGCTTAGTGTATTCATCTCTTGGTCTCCCTCTGCGATTTTTACTCTCCACGCTGCCCTCCAGTACTAAATTGATGATCCCTTGATGCCTCAGAACATGTCCTACCAATCGGTCCCTTCTTCTTGTCAAGTTGTGCCACAAACTCCTTTTCTCCCCGATTCTGTTCAATACCTCCTCATTAGTTATGTGATCTACCCATCTAATCTTCAGCATTCTTCTGTAGCACCACATTTCAAAAGCTTCTATTCTCGTCCTGTCTAAGCTATTTATCGTCCATGTTTCAGTTCTATACATGGCTACAGTCCATACAAATACTTTCAGGAACGATTTCCTGGCGCTTAAATCTATACTCGATGTTAACAAATGGCCGGCCAGTGTGGCCACGCGGTTAAAGGCGCTTCAGTCTGGAGCCGCGCGACCGCTACGGTCACAGGTTCGAATCCTGCCTCGGGCATGGATGTGTGTGATTTCCTTAGGTTAGTTAGGTTTAAGTAGTTCTAAGTTCTAGGGGACTGATGACCTCAGATGCTAAGTCCCGTAGTGCTCAGAGCCATTTGAACCAATTTTTTGTTAACAAATTTCTCTTCTTCAGAAACGCTTTCCTTGCCATTGCCAGTCTACATTTAATATCCTCTCTACGTCGACCATCATCATTTATTTTGCTCCCCAAATATCAAAACTCCTTTACTACTTTAAGTGTCTCACTTCCTAATCTAATTCCCTCAGTCTGACCCGACTTAATTCGACTACCTTCCATTATCCTCGTTTTGATTTTGTTGATGTTCATCTAACAAAGCCTTAATCTCACGACTAATCCTATTATGCTAACGTCGTTTGCCTTCATACCAGCTTCGCCTCGCACTTTTAATTTTAACACTAACTCCAAAAATACTCTAATGCTATGGAACCCGCCTCGCCCTCTGTACCCGTCCACTACACCCCCCTGCGCCCCCCGCCCTCCCCGCCTGTTACACTTACATGCTCTCCACATCCGATTCCAACAAAACTTAATCACCTCCCATAACGTGCTCAGTAAATCTCGCCCAGAGATCTATCCATCCTTCCAGCTTTTAACAGAATCCTCTTCAAATGGTCCAAATGGCTCTGAGCACTATGTGACTTAACTTCTGAGGTCATCAGTCCCCTAGAACTTAGAACTAGTTAAACGTAACTACCCTAAGGACATCACAAACATCCATGCCCGAGGCAGGATTCGAATCTGCGGCCGTAGCGGTCGCGCGGTTCCAGACTGTAGCGCCTAGAACCGCTCGACCACACAGAATCTTCTTCTTGCTCTCGATGTCAGCGCTGGAGTTCGTAGCTCCTCGCCACTTCTATGGGCCCTCTTCCCCACCTCTTCACTCCCGCATTGTTTCGGGAACAGTCTTCCCCTCCCCTATTGTTTCTGTACCTGTAGTGAAATGAAGTCTTCCACTTAAAACATTTTTTTTTTAAATTAAAAAAAAAAAACAATAATTTATTTACAATTTGAAATGTAAAATAGCTTGTTTTAATAATTTTAAAAAGACACACATATTTCGTATTTTTAAATTTTTGTGAACTGTTTATATGTATTATGACTGCTGTTCATGAAGAACAGGGATGTAACGCATAGAGTCCTGACGGGCGATGGCCACAAATAATAATAAAAAGGACAAAAAATTGTCCAATACTGTAATAAAATTCCGCGATTATTGATGTGATGTGCGTGTCATCACCATTATTTGCTCAATGTCAGCGTATATCAGCGCTTTTTACTTCCTTTATTTTGAAACAGGTTGAACCGTTATTTATTTTCAAAGAATATTCTTAAGAATTTATTTTATTTACTAGCGATTCATCAAGAACATTAACACATTTACTCACACTATGTAAGCATGGAAGTAGTTGACAGGGAGTAACTGATGAAGTCATAACAAAATTCCTTTTAACAAATGGGAAATTTATTCACTTTACTAGTGCCTAAAAGCATTTTTTTAAAGAAACAGATTTAAAATTATAATCAGAAAGCACCCTCTAAATATCAAAGTTACAATTTATTCAGAGCCAGAAAGAAACAAATTTTGACTGTATGAGCTTTCGGGCAGAGAACCTTGCTGCTCCCTTTTGACACGGCCATAGTTACGACCGCTCACAACAGCCTCTGAAAGACTACACTGGTGCAAATCTGCAACACACCAGATAACTTTAAACCAAGAGTTTTAACAATTTACACAAGCTCACAAACTATGCACCGCCCATAGGAGGGATGGAAATAGTACAGAATACTAACAATTAAAGTATTAACCTTGCCATCGAAAGTGCAACTTGATTTTAACTTCTAAGAAAAGTCTTACGGTGAAAGGGTGGCAACTTTATATATTAAAATGATCATTTAAATAAAAGCCCATGAAATGCAATCTTATATAAAATTCTACAAGGTTGGCCAAACAATAGTTAAGATGCTCTATAGTAAACAGATACCGCCTCTCAAGATCATAGGCAATAATATCAAAGTTTCCAAAGATCAAAACATATTTCTGGTATTAAGCCGTTACACTCCAAGCAATAAATTTGTTAACACACCAAATCTGACAAACATGACAGAGGCAGCTACTAACGTTTGGTAGATTGACAGGGAGATTACCGAACAACCCGAACCGCAGGTTGCTCTAACCCGCCCCTGCTCCACAAGGGAAAAACGGACCACCCAATATATAAACATCCACCTGCCCGTGGGTGGGCAACCGGAGAAGAATGGTGGGACGACCTCAAAGCAAAACGGCTGGTGACTTCGCCAAGAAAACAAGTAGAATTTAACAAGAATAAATCAAACAACATATCACCAATCACTTAACTTCTAATAAGGTGCGATTTCTCGAGAAGACCTAGCACAGCACCCCCAAATCACTCTTCCGAACCGTCCGCTGCCAGCCGCTTCAACGGACTCAGGAAGGCGCGCCGATCTCCCGTCTCACGGCGTCGCAGCTCGCACCGGCCAGACCGATGTCGTGGGTTGACTCCTGTTGCTCTCGTGTCGACCGCGCAGTCACTACCCCTCGTTATACGCCGCGGCCCACTGGACTCGCGTGGCGACCTCACTTGTGCAGACGCTCAAGACGGCCAAGTCATCTTGTGCCTCAGTGCGCGACCGACCAACCGATCGATCCAACCGCCAGTGACCATTACCTGAGCAAACTCGAGCAGACTGGCGGCGTAACGCGCAGACTCAGGTGCAGGAACTAAGCCCCGACCGGGAGACCACTCGCTGAGTTCCCTAACTGCCTAACAAATGCGGACGATAGACAGAAGGGCCCAAAGCACGGGAACAAAGTTTTGAGAAAAACAGTGGTTTGCTGAAATGAAATTTTTAGACAAACCTCCAGTTTCATAGGTCTGAAGTGCATTTTAACCATGTCGTAACTTCCTAAGCTTCCTATGAAAGCATAACGTACCCACTATGTTATGGAATGTTAATTAATATTTAAGATTATATTTCTTATTAACGATAATTCACAAAATATCCATGTGTAGGCTAGTGACAATAGCGTCTTTTCACAGCTGTAAAGTTTGTAATTTATGTGAAACTGGAATCAGAATGTAAGAGATACTGAGTGCACCAAACACATAATTTAGTCATATTCGAACACTTCGTAGTACTCATTAGCATTATTTTCATTAAACAGTTTCTGTGGCTTAAGGTTCAGCTGAAACTACCGATACATTGCTACTACGTACATGACGTAGTCACTCAATTATGCTGTCAACCCCAGAAGACACTTGAACAACGCAGAGCAACAAAATAATGCTTTGTTGTTTGGGCTCACCTGGAAATGAATATCCGAGAAATCAGTGAGACAGCTTTTCGTGAATGCTCGTGTATACTGTGTAGGGATAGAGTTTTATTTTTATTTTTTATTGTTATTTTTTTTTTTGAGTCATCAGTCTGACTGGTTTGATGCGACCCGCCAAGAATTTCTCTCCTGTGCCAACCTTTTCATCTCAGAGTAGCACTTGCAACCTACATTCTCAATTATTTGCTGGATGTTTTCCAATCTCTGCCATCCTCTACACTTTTTACCCTCTCCAACTCTCTCTGACATAATGGAAGTTATTTTCTTGATGTTCTACGATCCGCTGCCATCTTCTTGTCGGTGTTTTCCATTTATTCCTTTCCTCGCATATTCTGCTGAGGAACTCCTCATTTCTTACCTTATCAGTCCACCTAATTTTCAACTTACTCATTTAGCACCACATCTTAAATGCTTCGTTTCTTTTCTGTTCCGCGTTTCCCACAGTCCATATATCACTGTCATACAACGCTGTGCTCGAAACGTACATTCTCAGAAATTTATTCCTCAAATTAAGGCCAATGTTTGATAGTCGTAGATTTCTGTTGGCCAAGAATGTCCTTTCTCCCAGCGCTAATTACTGTTTATGTCCTCTTCGTTCCATCCGTCATTGGTTATTTTTCTTCCTAGATAGCTGAATTTCTTAACTTCATTTACTTCGTGATGCCCAATTCTTATGTTAAGTTTATCACTGTTCTGATTTCTGCTACTTCTCATTACTTTCGCCTTTCTTCGACTCTTGAACTTTTCGTTTACTTCCATCCTTGCTTCTTCGATGTATAGATTCAACAGAAACAGCGAAAGACTACATTCTTGTCTTACACCCTTTTTTTTCAGAGCACTTCGTTCTTGTCTCTTATTGTCCCCTCTTGGTTCTTGTACATATTGTATATTACGCGTCTTGCCCTATAGCTAAACCCTATTTTATTCATTATTTCGAACATCTTGCACCATTTGACACTGTCGACCGCTTATTCCAGGTCGACAAATCATATGAACTTGTCTTGATTTCTCTTTAATCTCGCTTTCATTATCAACCACAACATCAGGATTGACTTTCTGGTGCCTTTACGTTTCCTAAAGCCATACTGATCGTCATCTAACACATCCTCAATTTTCTTCTTCATTCTTCTGCATATTCTTGTTAACAACTTGGATGCGTCAGTTGTTAAGCTGACTGTGGGATAATTCTAGCTCTTGTCAGCTTTTGCAACCTTCGGTACTGTGTGGATGTTGTTTTTCCTAAAGTCAGATGGTACATCGCCAGATTCGTATTTTACACACCAACGTTAATAGTCTTTTTGTTGTCACTTACCTGAATGATTTTAGAAATTCTGATGGAATGTTATATATCTCTTCTCAAAGCCCTTTAAATTCTGATTCTAATATTGGAAGTCTGATGTCTTCTATAACAACTCCTGTTTCTTCTTCTATCACGCCATCAAACAAGTTTTCCCCATTATAGGGATCTTCGGTGTACTCTTTCCACCTGTCAGCTCTCTTCTGTGCATTTAGCATCGGAATTTCCGTCGCACTCTTAATGTTGCCACCCTTGCTTTTATTTTCCCGAAGGTTCTTTTCACTTTTCTATATGCTGAGCCATTCCTTGAGCCAATCATTTCTTTTTCGGTTTCTTCACATTTTCCTGTAGTCAGTTCAACTTATATTCCCTGAACTTCCTATTTGTTTCATTCCTGAGTGGGTTGTATTTGTCGGCCGGTTTGGCCGAGCGGTTCTAGGCGCTTCAGTCTGGAACCACGCGACCGCTATGGTCGCAGGTTCGAATCCTGCCTCGGGCATGGATGTGTGTGATGTCCTTAGGTTAGTTAGGTTTAAGTAGTTCTAAGTTATAGAGGACTGATGACCTCAGATGTTAAGTCCCATAGTGCTCAGAGCCATTTGAACCATTATTTTGGCTTGTATTTCTGTGTTCCTGAATTTCTCTGAGCATTTTTGCTTGTTCTTCTTTCATCAATCAACTGAAGTATTTCTTCTGATATCCATGGTTTCTTCGGTGTCACCTTATTTGTACCTATGTGTTTCTTTCCAACTTCTGTGATTGCCCTTTTTAAAGTTGTCCATTGCTCTTCAACTAAACTCCCTACTGAACTATTCCTTGTTTGATTAGCAGCACATTCAGCTACACAAGAAATAGCTGAATATTCTCCTCGAAAACTTCCTGACGGTAGCAACCTTTAGCATAAAGTAAATTCCAAAGCAATACTGAATGCGTCTTAGAGCACAACAGTGACAATTGCGAAACACACATAGAGAGCTTGACGTTACACTTCACAGACACGCACAATTGTGTCACCCCTTGATAGGACAAATATAGTTAGCAAAACATTCCACAGTTCCATAGTTCGTTAAATGCTTATGGAATACGACTCCACAATGTAGTGTGTTGTGTAAGTTCAGGCATCCAGTGGGCAGTATTCCAGTAGTAAACTGCCTATTGGCTTCTGTCTCGGGTTCTTCGGCCGACGTTCATCTAATGATTTTACTGACGTTTCGCCAGCACGAGTGGCTGGCATTGTCAAAGCTTCACCCTCCATTGCCGGTGGTGAACTGGAGGCGAGCTCGCGGCCGCAGACTATGTGTACCTGGTGCGCCAACGTCCGAGGGCTTCTCCGCGGTCATTTCCGGTGCGATTCTCCTCTTGCTACCTGCGACGGTCGTTCACTGCAGTACGGGAAGCCAGGATCCGTTTACCTTAAGGCTTTCCTCTTTCTTGTCGAAGCTGTTCGCGTTTTTTTTTTTGTTTTTTTTTTCCTACAGCTTCTCTAAACAAGCGCGTGTGATAGTGCTTCTCTACAGCCAGAACTTCCGTGTCGGCGAATTTTATTACGTGGTCGGTCTCATTCAGTGTGTGCTCTGCCACGGCCGATTTCTCCACCTGCCCCAACCTGCAATGTCGCTTATGCTCTTTGATCCTGGTGTCAATTGATCGTCCAGTCATTCCGACGTAAACGGTATATTTCCGACATTGCAAGTGGGTCCCTTTTCTCCTTGCCGATCTAAGACACTCTTCGATCGTCCTTGTCGGTTTGAAAATCGTCTTTACGCCATGTTTGCGCAATATACGTCCGATTCTGTCCGTCACTCTGGAAATGTATGGCAGAAAGGCCGTACCCGACATTTCTTTTCCTGGTTACTTACTTCGCCGAGTGTTTGGCTCTGTTACACTTCTAATATAATTTTTGGAGTACCCATTGCTCCTCAGGACAATTTGCAGGTGTTGCATTTCTCGTTTGAGGTGTTGAGGCTCACATATTCGTCCTGCTCTCGTTACGAGCGTACTAGTCGTGCCTCTTTTCTGGCTCGGGTGGTGGTTTGACAGTTTGTGCAGGTATCGGTCCGTGTGTGTCGGTTTTCTATACACGCTGTGTCCCAGGTTTTCGCCATCCCTTGTGACCAGCACATCTAGAAATGGCAGTTTCTTGTTCTTTTCTACTTCCGTGGTAAATTTTATGGAGGCTGTTTAAGTGTCTTAGGAAGTCAGCGAGCTGTTCTTCACCATGGCTCCACACAACGAATCGATGTATCTCTACCACACCTTAGGTTTGCAATTCGCCAACTCCAGTGCCTGTGCTTCGAACTGTTCCACGAAGAAGTTGGCCACCACTGGACTAAGGGGACTACCCATGGCGACGCCTTCCAGCTGTTCGTAGAAATCGCCATTCCACGTGAAATAGCTCGTGGTGAGACATGCATGGAAGAGCTTTTTGATGTCTTGCGGGAAAATGGAAACAATGTGCTCCAGAGCGCCAGTGAGTGACACTTTCGTAAACAAACAAACAACATGAAAGCTGATCAGGATGTCGTTTGGTGCAAGTTTCAGTTTCTTCACCTTCTCAATGGAATGTCCTGAGTCCTTAATGTATGTGTCGGTCTTCCCCACGTGTGGCCTGGAGCAGAGAGGCCAAGTGTTTTGCCAGTTTATACGTCGGTGAGCCAGGAGCGCTAACAACGGTCTCAGTGGAACGTTGTTCTTATGGATCTTGGGTAATCCATACAGCCGAGGTGGAAGGGCTTCTGTGTTGCGCAGGTTTCTCTGTATGTCCGCCGGCAGAGAAGACGCCTTGATTAATACGAGGGCAGTTCAATAAGTAATGCAACACATTTTTTTTCTCGGCCAATTTTGGTTGAAAAAACCGGAAATTTCTTGTGGAATATTTTCAAACATTCTCGCTTCGTCTCATATAGTTTCATTGACTTCCGACAGGTGGCAGCGCTGTACGGAGCTGTTAAAATGGCGTCTGTAACGGATGTGCGTTGCAAACAACGGGCAGTGATCGAGTTTCTTTTGGCGGAAAACCAGGGCATCTCAGATATTCATAGGCGCTTGCAGAATGTCTACGGTGATCTGGCAGTGGACAAAAGCACGGTGAGTCGTTGGGCAAAGCGTGTGTCATCATCGCCGCAAGGTCAAGCAAGACTGTCTGATCTCCCGCGTGCGGGCCGGCCGTGCACAGCTGTGACTCCTGCAATGGCAGAGCGTGCGAACACACTCGTTCGATATGATCGACGGATCACCATCAAACAACTCAGTGCTCAACTTGACATCTCTGTTGGTAGTGCTGTCACAATTGTTCACCAGTCGGGATATTCAAAGGTTTGTTCCCGCTGGGTCCCTCGTTGTCTAACCGAATACCATAAAGAGCAAAGGAGAACCATCTGTGCGGAATTGCTTGCTCGTCAAGTGGCTGAGGGTGACAATTTCTTGTCAAAGATTGTTACAGGCGATGAAACATGGGTTCATCTCTTCGAACCTGAAACAAAACGGCAATGAATGGAGTGGCGCCACACCCACTCCCCTACCAAGAAAAAGTTTAAAGCCATACCCTCAGCCGGTAAAGTCATGGTTACAGTCTTCTGGGACGCTGAAGGGGTTATTCTGTTTGATGTCCTTCCCCATGGTCAAACGATCAACTCTGAAGTGTATTGTGCTACTCTTCAGAAATTGAAGAAACGACTTCAGCGTGTTCGTAGGCACGAAAATCTGAACGCACTTCTCCTTCTTCATGACAACGCAAGACCTGACACAAGTCTTCGCACCCAAGAGGAGCTCACAAAACTTAGTGGACTGTTCTTCCTCATGCACCCTACAGCCCCGATCTCGCACCGTCGGATTTCCATATGTTTGGCCCAATGAAGGACGCAATCCGTGGGAGGCACTACGCGGATGATGAAGAAGTTATTGATGCAGTACGACGTTGGCTCCGACATCGACCAGTGGAATGGTACCGTGCAGGCATACAGGCCCTCATTTCAAGGTGGCGTAAGGCCGTAGCATTGAATGGAGATTACGTTGAAAAATAGTGTTGTGTAGCTAAAAGATTGGGGAATAACCTGGTGTATTTCAATGCTGAATAAAACAACCCCTGTTTCAGAAAAAAAAATGTGTTGCATTACTTATTGAACTGCCCTCGTAGATTCGTATTCCATGTGATACGCTGCGTCGGATCTGCGCTTGGTTTTCGGTACGTTGTCGGACTTGCAAATCTAAGGCGTGGTACAGATACGTCGATGATATTTTAGTGGCGTGGAGGCACGGTGAAGAACAGCTCGGTGACTTCCTAAGACACTTGAACAGCCTCCATGCCAACATAAAATTTACCATGGAAGTAGAAAAGAACAAGAAACTGCCATTTCTAGATGTGCTGGTCACAAGGGATGGCGGAAACCTGGGACACAGCGTGTATAGAAAACCGACACGCACGGACCGATACCTGCACAAACTATCAAACCACCATCCGGGCAAGAAAAGAGGCATGATTAGTACGCTCGTAACGCAAGCGGGACGAATATGTGGGCCGCAGCACCTCAGACGAGAAATGCAACACCTGGGAAGTGTTCTGAGGAGCAATGGGTACTCCACAAATTACACTACTGGCCATTAAAATTGCTACACCACGAAGATGACGTGATACACACGCGAAATTTAACCGACAGGAAGAAGATGCTGCGATATGCAAATAGATTTTCAGAGCATTCACACAAGGTTGGCGCCGGTGGCGACGCCTACAACGTCCTCACACGAGCAAAATTTCCAACCGATTTCTCATACACAAACAGCAGTTGACCGGCGTTGCCTGGTGAAACGTTGTTGTGATGCCTCGTGCAAGGAGGAGAAATGCGTACCATCACATTTCCGACTTTGATAAAGGTCGGATTGTAGCCTATCGCGATTGCGGTTTATCGTATCGCGACACTGCTGCTCGCGTTGGTCGACATCCAATGACTGTTAGCAGAATATGGAATCGGTGGGTTCAGGAGGGTAATACGGAATACTGTGCCGGATCCCAATGGCCTCGTATCACTAGCAGTCGAGATGACAGGCATCTTATCCGCATGGCTGTAACGGATCGTGCAGCCACGTCTCGATACCTGAGTCAATAGATGGGGACGTTTGCAAGACAACAACCATCTGCACGAACAGTTCGACGACGTTTGCAGCAGCATGGACTATCAGCTCGGAGACCGTGGCTACGGTTACCCTTGACGCTGCATCACAGACAGGAGCACCTGCGATGGTATACTCAACGACTAAACTGTGTGCACGAATGGCAAAACGTCATTTTTTCGGATGAATCCAGATTCTGTTTACAGCATCATGATGGTCGCATCTGTGTTTGGCGACATCACGGTGAACGCAGATTGGAAGCGTGTATTCGTCATCGCCATACTGGCTTATCACCCGGCGTGATGGTATGGGGGTGCCACTGGCTACGCGTCTCGGTCACCTCTTGTTCACATTGATGGCACTTTGAACAGTCGACGTCACATTTCAGGTGTGTTACGACCCGTGGCTCTACCCTTCATTCGATCCCTGCAAAACCCTACATTTCAGCAGGATAATGCACGACCGCATGTTGCAGACATTGAGCAGTGGTAAAATTTGCTGTTTTGAAGAGCGCGCCGCAGCGCATGGTGTGAAGCAGTCGCCCTCCGTTTCTGGCGGTGGCGCGGGCGCTATAAGCTCGCGAGTGGCAGTTGGTCAGTTGGAATGAGTCTGTCAGTCTCGGCGAGTCTGGTCAATTGGTCAGCCGGGTCAGTGCGGGGCAGTAAGTGTCTGTCTGTCGTCCGGAGTGCTGGTGTGTATTGGGCCGCCAGTCTGCTCGAGTTTGCTCAGGCAACGGTCATTGGCGGTTGGATCGATCGGTTGGTCGGTCACGCACTGAGACACGAAATGACTTGTCCGTCTTGAGCATTGTAGTAACCGCGAATAATGGAATTCAAATACTGAATCGAAATAATTAACTGACGACACAAATTATGGTAAGGAATGTTAATCCAATTTAAATAAAATTGGAAGTTGTCACTACAGTGACAGAAATTAGAGAGATATTACCGTTTCGCCTGTGACTTTAATTCAAAGGCTCTTTCTTCATCCTTTGTGTGTTCGAAGCATTAGAAGCAAGAGTACAGGCAGACGGATTAGGTGCACGGTGAGAACGTCTGAATACGTCTTCTTCGATGGCCCTTCTGTGCCTGTTCTCTGCAAACCACTGTGAAGTGTATGGCCGGTTCAGGTAACTGGTGACCGACTCTTTTCACTATGGCTGCTGAGTTACTTGGTTACTTAATCATTGCTGATACTGGCGTAAGAGCTATGTCGAGTCTATATTTTAGAGTTGTTTTACTTTTGCAAGTGATACAGTTTATATATCATGGAGCAGTTGAGTAAGTTTACAATGAAATTAGACGCATTATTTAAAATACTTAAGCATAGTCGTGTAAATGTGTTGGTAAGCAAGTTATGCTGCTCTGTGAATGTGGACTCATCAGTGTTGCTGTACTGAACTTTGTTACGGCGTCAGGCAAAATCAATCTAAGCGTGACGTCTACAGAGATCACACGAGACCTGATAAACTACGACTTATTCAGTCTAAGTTAAACGTCGGGGCGAGATACTCTTATCAGTCTGCGGAACCAGATTCTGACGAAAAACTGTTCGTCTTGTAACACCCCAAGGACAGAAAACCCCAATTAACAGACTTTGTGGAAACTTAAAGTAGGGAAGTGAGTCATGTTGACAGTGACGGCAACTATTGACGATAAAATCTACACTGGTAATATTTTGATCAACACCTATATCATTCAAATACTGAGAACAGCTTATAAAAAGAGGAGATAAAAGGAAAGGATTGTCATAGATTCTTTATCAAACATCTATAGAAAAAAAACTTCCTGGCAGATTAAAACTGTGTGCCGGACCGAGACTCGAAGTCGGGACCTTTGCCTTTCGCGGACAGGTGCTCTACCATCTGAGCTACCCAAGAACGACTCACGCCCCGTCCTCACAGCTTTACTTCTGCCAGTACCTCGCCTCCTACCTTCCAAACTTTACAGAAACTCGCCTGCGAACCTTGCTGAACTAACACTCCTGAAAGAAAGGATATTGCGGAGACATGGGTTAGCCACAGCCTGGGGGATGTTTCCAGAATGAGATTTTCACTCTGCAGCGGAGTGTGCGCTGATATGAAACTTCCTGGGGCAAATTAAAACTGTGTGCCGGACCGAGACTCGAACTCGGGACGTTTGCCTTTCGCGGGCAAGTGCTCTACCAAATTAGCTACCCAAGCACGACTCACGCCCCGTTCTCACAGCACAGCGCACACTCCGCTGCAGAGTGTAAATCTCATTCTGGAAACATCCCCCAGGCTGTGGCTAAGCCATGTCTCCACAATATCTTTTCTTTGAGGAGTGCTAGTTCTGCAAGGTTCACAGGAGAGCTTCTGTAAAGTCTGGAAGATAGGAGACGAGATACTGGCAGAAGTAAAGCTGTGAGGATGGGGCGTGAGTCGTGCTTGGGTACCTCAGTTGGTAGAGCACTTGCCCACGAAAGGCAAACGTCCCGAGTTCGAGTCTCGATCCGGCACGCAGTTTTAATCTGCCAGGAAGTTTCATATCAGCGCACACTCCGCTGCAGGGTGAAAATCTCATTCTGGATCTATAGAATAAATTCAAAATCATATGAACGAAGGTTAAATCCAAGAAAGTAATTCAGCCAAAGTATGGAAGAGTTGTAGCCGCATCGAAAAGGAAATTCCATGCGACCACAATGCAACTCGGGTATGGAAATGTTCAGTTAGTTAGTTGATCTTGAGTCACTCCAGAGTACTTTTGCGATAGTTACCTGAACGCAGACGCTATTAGATTGTTTCAGTTTTGGAAGTTTGATAATTCGTGAGATAGAGACTGAAGTACTGGTCAGTCATTCGACTGATGAAAGTTAATCTTTGCCGTTCTCAACGCGACGTTATAGTAAGACGAGTGTTAGACTTCAATTGAGTGATATTGGTTTATCGGTCTTAGCCTTCGTACTGATGAACAAAACCTTGAGAGCAATGGATCAACGACAGAAAAACAATTAGTAGTCTTGAGTAGGACACAATCGAAGACACGCTGATTAGTCAAAAGTTGTCGTCAGCGTTACGATTACTGAACTGAACAGAAGTTAGTCTTGAATGACATATCGGTGTGAGTGTGCTGCAGCGACGAACAATTAATTACAGAAAGAACGGGTCTAGTGAAGCTGGGGATACAACCCCTCGGCATTGACCAATGACGTCATACATTACTCTTAGATAGTAATGTCTTCACTTCGAGCCATAGGTAATAAAACAGTTCTGTGTTCCGGATATGCGCTATCATTGTACATTAAAATAATTGAATGTGATTTTGAAAGAGATCACTACATATTGCTGAAAATATTCTTCGTTCAAATCTTCAAATGTGTGTGAAATCTTATGGGACTTAACTGCTAAGGTCATCAGTCACTAAGTTTACACACTACTTAACCTAAATTACCCTAAGGACAAACACACACACACCCATGCCCGAGGGAGGACTCGAACCTCCGCCGCGACCAGCCGCACGGTCCATGACTGCAGCGCCTGAGACCGCTCGGCTAATCCCGCGCGGCTGTATATTCTTCGTGTGCTTTTATTAAATTAATTGGTAGTTTCTAATTCATTCGGTACTTAATAACATTCTTAATGATATTGAGGTAATCTGTACTATTAATTTTTTATTTTAGAACAATTTTTAGTACCTCATTTTCGTTTGTAGGTATGAATTTATCTATTCCAATGAACCTTGATGATTTACGAGAGGCTATGGGCGAAGACATGTTGGCCACGATTTTTTTTTTTCAAATGAGTGGTCTCATTGCTGAGTATGTTCGATGTCGTGAGTGCGGCGAAGATATGTGTCTCACAAGTGTGTCTGATCGCCGTACTCACGACTTATTGAAGATCACGTTGCAAAGGGTTCCGTTGTAATTTCAGACGGGATTTCTTCATATAAGGATTTAGGGGAAAGGGGTTATCAGCATCTCGTAGTAAATCACAATACTGAGTTCAGATCATTATCGACTGGCACAGGGGGTTGCACAAATATCATACAGGGTTATTGGTCAGCTGTGAAATCTCTTGTAGGGAAGGGGGAACGCCGGATTTTCACACTTCAAATTCACCTAGACGAATATTCATGGAGACATAGTATTCCCCAAACATATTGCCCGTTTAAATGTTTTATTAAACAAGTTGGTCAAATGTACCGTCCGAAATATGTTACCTAATTTCACATTAGGATGGGGGATGGGTGGGTGAATGTGTGTGTGTGTGTGTGTGTGTGTGTGTGTGTGTGTGTGTGTGTGTGTGAGAGAGAGAGAGAGAGAGAGAGAGAGAGAGAGAGAGAGAGAGAGAGAGAAGAGAGAGGGAGAGTGTGTGTGTTTTCGTAATGTTGTGTATGTGGGTTTGTGATTTTTGTTGATGTCTTTCTAGGCGAGCTTTGGTTCTTTTAGGAAGTTCCCGTCTGGTAAGTTCACTTTTCCATTTTCTTCATTTACTGCATTTGACTATTTCGACTATTTCATTGTTGTATTACACTAACAGGTATGTTTTCGTATAGTCCAGTACGTAATAGAAATTTCGCATCTGTCGTTCTTCTTTCGTTTCCTAGCACTAGTTTCAGTACAATTTTTTCGAATCTGTACTAGAAATATTGAAGGCGAAACGGCCGACACAACTGAAATTTGTATCCCGTCCTTCAGTTGACCTTTACACTGACACTACGTATTCGAAAACAACGACATAGGTGACATTGATGAGATTTACCAAATATGTGTCGTCTTATTAACTCTTCGCGTAGTTCAACTGAGGTAGAGGTTTCAATTGTAAAGTACGTCCATTTCCACGTTTTTGTTAGCAGTGTACAAATATAGTGGGCAACGGATGTATGGGATACAAATATTATGTACGTAGCTCGTTCTGTCATCGGTAGAACTAATATCTACATAACAACAGACTGTTAGTGATAGCGGAGACGAAATAAACAACACATGTAAAATTTGTGTCCCGTGCTTCATTTAGGGTTTAGTGAAGCAGGAGATAAATCAACTGAACAACAGAACACTAATTCTAGAGAAAGCGAAGACATCAACTTACGCCAAACTTGTATCCCTTACTGCACTTAAGCAATACAGTTCTAATGAGGTTCGAGATACAACTCATATATATGTGACGTCATGTATTCTACGCTACCAATATTTTCCATTCATTTTTTCCCTTTCATTTTCCAGAGAAATAAAACGATACAAACACGCGATATCCTTAACGTGAAAATACTACTGGCCTTTCTATATGTCAACTATACTTTTCCTCTCTCGTATTCCTTTGTTTCTGAACATTCTTGTCAGCTCTTTCATCTGTGTAATAAATACTCTCTGGCCAATTCTGACGTCACTGGTCAAAGCCGACAGATTGTATCTCTTGCTTCACTAGACCCGAAAGAACAATAAAATCTGAGTCAAAAGATAAATCTTACGCGTCGCCTAACTCATTAAATGGTCAATACAATGTGTATTAATGCAAGTTGATTGACTCTTTAAACATCTTAAGTGACTAAGTGAGTACATGAATAATGGACAGTGACTAGTTTAAACCAATATTACGGCGTATTATTGAAACATTTACTCCAACATAAGTTATCTCTGGACTTACGTCGGATCGTTGCTAATATGTGGACGTAGCAATGGCATAGCAACGGAATAGTAGACAGCAAAATATCATCCTCGCTGTATGATGTGAAAAACGACCGTAATGATGAAATCGAGAATCAAGATTTTATTTCATCACGGAACTAACCGGGCATAAAAATAAAAATAAACGATTGCAGTTTACCAGTTCACACAAGCTGAGAAGACTGTGCAGCGGCGCGGTTCTTTCCGTCCCTTTACGACGGACCTTGTAACGGAACATATTAAAGGCTTTACTTTACCGAAGTATGCGATACCCTCCAAATTCAACCAGTTTAACGAGTATTTATGATTACAGAAAAGTTATTGTGTATGTTAACAAAGATTGCATAACATGTCTCCATAAACAGTCAACCCATTAAATTATACTGAATAACTGACCCACACTAAAGTTAATATCACTTGATCACTGATACAGCAAATGTCATCATGTATAAACACCAAGTTCATCTTAAATAATTAATATGAAGAACGAAAAATAGTGGCCAACTTAGGTTTTTTGGATCTCCTTAAATAAAAATCACCCAGTGAAACCTATTTGTTCACTAGGAGCGTTTTCACTCAGTATTCACGTAATCAATCCTATTTTAGACGAAAACCAATGTAATTCTTAATAATTCATGTTATTTACTTATTTATGCAAGTTAGAGAAGTCAATTGACAAACTTCTAAAAAACGGCCTTTTTGTAACAAAGAATTATTCTGTCAAGTCAACAAATCTGTCTGTCATTTTAATAACATGTTAAATTATGTCACTCGATGCAAATTAATAACTTTTCTGCACAAATTATGATAACATGTGACATAAACTGTATCTCTTTTTAGTAGTTCTTTGACAATGCTATAAATACAAGCAGCAAGAAGGGTCGGGGGCGCAGTCGGAATGTCACTTTGGTAAAGTGTGTTCGTGTGATATTGTTTGAGGTGGATAAACAATGCAAAGAACATGTAAAGGAGGTACTACTTTGTGTTGTGTCATGGTCTTTGGTGGACAGTGGAATTAAGATGACCACCAGAGTAATAAATATTTGAAGTTTACACGTTTGTTGGTTTCGCTCGTTCTTTATCATCAAAAGCACATAAAAAACACGGGACCACATCTTTTTATCCCTAGACAACCAGATTTAGAGCCAGCATCAACATCGAGACACAGCAGCGATCCAGCAAGCAGTAGCGATTACTACAATGCATTTAAATGGTGCCAACCTAACATCAAGTGCTAACAAGCTCCGTAAATGGGAGTGAAATAGTGCGATTATAGCAATTAGCAATATCTTCGACTAGGCGACCATTACAACCTGCACCTACCTGTGAACATTGTCTCAGCAGATCATCAGTAGGAAAGCCGAGTGAAACCTGCTGTACTTCGACGTGAACCAGGCTGCAATTAAAGTCACTAATCTACGTTTCGGGAGAAACACGAAATGAAAGGTTGGAAATTTTGTCCTCAATTAATATATTCTGAAACTTAGGTGAACAAGTACCACTGCCAAGCCCGTGCTAGTCTTAACACAGTCACTCACAATCCCTTTCACCCACGTTAGCAAGTTTATGGTGTTGCATTTCCCAAAAACGTAATAGCTACAACAGTACTGATTGTTTTTGACTGAGGATGCTCGCCAAATATTAAGTCTGTCGGTACCAAATGCAGTCACAGTTTTTAGCCACCGACCTGCTCAATACGCCACGCGGAATTTATCTCTTTTCTCGTCAGAAAGTTCACTTAAAAATTCCGAAATTTCTACACACACATCGGAATAATTATGCCGTCACTTTACAACCATTTTGACGTATGAAACACTGCTAGATCCGGCAACTTATCATTTCCATCGGAACTACTACTGCACACGTCAGATCTCTTTCATGGCTTAGGCTTCAACTCCTCTCTAGATTACTCTTAGTCTTCTCTACCAGCAGAGAAAGGCGCGCGAAGAATATTGCTTTACCATTGCTCAGTTTACTCAACAGCCAATAGCACAACAACATTCTCCCGCGTCAATCCGCGCTTTTCATCTATAACCAATCACAAAATAGTAAATCTCACGACTGCACTTTCTACCGACGTAATTATCTAATATAGAGAAGTTTTGTTTATGCATAAAGTTATTTACTATTGTTATTTATACCTGAATTAATTTTCCCTCTACCATAAACTTACTTTACAAATCTATTCTACAAAAATCCCCTCTGTCCATATCCATACTTCTTCGAAATTTTCCCACACTAAATCCTACTACATAACTCGTTAAACAATTATCTTCATATTAACCTTAAACCACATTCGCGCGTCATTCATACTGCTAAAACACATTTATAACAACTTACATACACAAAAAGACATAATAACACTTTATGAAAATACTAGAACAGTTTATGAAAAACATTCTATTACTTTAGTGCACTCTAGTGGGCACAATCGAAACTAAAATCACAGTCCCCTATCCCATACTGTCCTCTATCGGCTGATACATAAACTACGTGCGCGTCCAGTCTCGCGTCACCATCTGTCACTGTACAGCTCTGAGACACATCTCCCACTTAACCGCCTCCAAGGCAGGATCGTTATACGGCGCTACGCCTCAACTGTTGCGGACAGATAACAGAATATCTCTAAACCACGCGAGGAGTTGTGTTCGTACGTGAGTTACAGGTGGTGTTCCACGTCATTCCGACGGGGAAGAACATCGTTACGTGTCGCGTCTCCTTCCGGCGAGTGAAGAAGAAGGAAAGGGACGTCACAGACTGTAATTGCCTGTCGTCCTATACGACAGGAGTGAACTGTCGTTTGCAGTTCCCACTGTCTTTTGGTGTGTGTGTGTGACAGCGTGCCGTTACTGCCATCGGCCAGTCGGGGCCGAAACCAGTGGTCGTCCTATGAATGAGCGCAGACTAGCCTTTTCGAATTCCCCATCTCTAGTGAAAATTTGATGTAGCCGACCAGGCCAACGAAAATACAAAAGAGTGCGCTTTGAGTAGCTGAAATGTACAATGGCTATGTTTTGTGCCAAATTGCCGCCGTGACGTCGCGTGGGAGCACATCTCAGACGCGTATCGTAAAGGTAAGACGCTGCACAGTCGCCCATAAATGCATCGGTGGAGACACCACTTCCAAAAGTCGCTTTTGTCCAGAAAATTTCACGCCTCGCTGACAAAGACGAAACAACGCACCGCCGCCGCCCCTTGGCGCTCCAAACCGCCGGTTCTGGGACACTTCCAAAGTAGCTGACAAAGAAATAATGTCCAAACAATACTGTCGTTGCGTTGCGTAACTTTTATTGTTGTGATGTCCACCTCCGTAGCGCAGAGGCAGCATTACCGCCTACCACGCAAGGGGCTCGTGTTCGATTCCCGGCAGCGGACTGGGTGTTGTGTGTCCTTGTTAATCATTTTCATCATCATTGACTCCCAAGTCGCCGATGTGGCGTCACCTAAAGAGGACTTGCAATACGGCTGCCGAACTCCCACGAATGGGGCCTCCCAGCCAACTATGGCATACAATCATTTCCATTTTTGTGATTTTCAGTCCGAAGACTGTTTTGATGCAACTCTCCATCCAACTGCATCCAGTGCAAGCCTCTTCACCTCCGAATACTGCAACTGACATCCTTTTGTATCTACTCACTGTATTCATCTCTTGGTCCCCCTCTACCATTCTTATCCCCCTCACACTTCTTTCCAGTTCTAAACTGGTGATCCTTTGATGTCTCAGAATGTGTCCTGTCAATCAACCCTTTTTCTAGGCAGGGTGTGCCACGATTTTTTTTTCTCCCCAGTTCTATTTGGTAACTCCTCATTAGTTACGAATCTCCTGCTTTCTTCTGCAACACCATATTTCAGAAGCTTCTATTCGCTTGTTGTTTAAACTATTTATCACCCATGTTTCACTTCCACACATGGTTACATTCCATAAAAATATTCAGATGGGACTGCCTAACACTTCAATCCATGTTCGATATTAACAGATATCTTTTCTTCATAAACGCTTTCCTTGCCATTGCGTCGACAGTTTATATCCCCTCTACTTGGGCGTCATCAGTTATTCTGCTGCCATTCCCTCAGCGTCACCCGATTTAATTCGACTACACTTCATTATCCTTGTTTTGATTTTGTTGATACTCATCTTATATTCCCTTTTCAAGACAATGTCCATTCCCGTCAACTGCTCTTCCAAGTCCTTTTCTGTCTCAGACAGTATTATAACAACATCTGCAAACCTCGAAGTTTTTTTTTTTTTCATGAAGGTATTGTGTACTTGTTAGATCGCAATTACTTCTGCATCAACTGATATCTGCTTGTTCTCATATTGAAATGACTGCCGGAAATTGATGGAGGAGACTTATTTTCATCAAACGAGTCAGCCAGAAATTGGTGGACAAGTTTCATCAAGGGATACAAAAAGGGCAAGCATTTTCCTATGTCCACCTTATTAATTTCTCTGTTTTATTACCTGTTGCCCGTATTAACTGGCTTGGCATAGGGGTATTGATCACGAAAATATGGAGAATAATATTATTCACTCCCTTTCAAGAGGCTTACTACCTTCACAAACAGTCCTTTTTGTGGCAAAGCAAATAAACAGTCAAGAAAAGAAGAAAGATATATGAGAGGGATTCGTCACAACTCATACACATTTTACGGCGGTTAATGTTTCCAGTGATACGTCGCCAATAGAGTAATTGGACAGTCGTGGATTTCTTTGCATCTTTATGCACAATATATCTTTTTTAGGTTCATGGTCAACTGCTAGACCCTGCACCAATCTTTCATTCTCTTCAGTCTTCCCGGTAATTCGCAAATTTTCAGGTGTTTGGTACCTTTAAACGGTCGTGTCAGACTCTCTTGGGGTACTCCTGAAATTACCTTCATAGCTATCTGTTTCGGCGCTAAGAAGGGCGTGTTGACTTCTGTCTGAAAGAAAAGTCCTGAATCGAGTCACAAGTCTGATCCGATGCTGGGTAAGCTCGTATTTTGCTCTCTGACCGACAGAGAGTAACTCTGTCGAAAACTTCCCTGAAGTCAATGGACGCGGTATCAACCTGGGTGCCTATGTCTACGCGCTCTGGATCTTACGGACCTAGAAAATGAGCTGAGATCGCAAAATACTTGTTTCCGCCCATAATGATATTTATAGATTTTTTCCCTTCAAAAACAACATAATATGTCAGTTTTAAACATATTCCATAATTCCGCAACAAACTGACATCAGCCGTATAGTCGACCGCTGTGGCCGAGCGGTTCTAGGCGCTTCAGTCCGAAACCGCACTGCTGCTACGGTCGCAGGTTCGAATCCTGCCTCGGGCATGGATGTGTTTAATGTCCTTAGGTTAGTTAGGTTTAAGTAGTTCTAAGTCTAGAGGACTGATGACCTCAGATGTTAAGTCCTATAGTGGTCAGAGACGATTTCAGCCGTATAGGCCTGTTTATTACGTGCATCTGTCCTGTCCTTCTTGAAAATGGGAATGGTCTTCGCTTTTTTCCAGTCGCTAGGTTCTCTTCGTTGCCCCAGCGAAATACGACAAACTACTGTTACAAGGAAAGCAAGTTCTTTCGCATAGCCTCTGTGGAACCTGACAGGTATTTCGTCTGGTACAGATGATTTTCCACTATTAAGGTACTGCAGTTGCTTTCTTATTTAAATATCTGCCACTTCGGCGCCAAAAAGCAGTTGCGGAAGACCGAATTTAGTATTTCGGCCTATTCTCTGTCATCTTCCGTTTCAGTGCCAGCGACGGAAATACATAGGTACTTTGGACGCATAAGACCAAAGATTCTTACGTGTTTTAGTCACGCTGATCGGAAAATTTTCTCTTTGAATTTCATTGAAGCTTCTCTCACTGCTCTCCTTACACTCATTTTCCCTTCGCTCTGCTTTTGTTTGTCTGCCAGGCTTCGACTTTTCTTAAACATACAATGAAGCTTCCTTTGATTTCTAGCAGCTTACACGGCAATTCAATCACAGTGTCTTTCTTATCCCGCAAAACCTTGCTCGGAACGTAACTGTCTAAGGCGTATTGACGATGTCTTTTTGCGTGTGTTCGCCCCTGACAAACAACTTGCAGAGAAATTGGGAGTGGTACTATACTCAAAAATGGAGAACGCTAGATTTAAATGTGGCCCTGTCAGCCCTAATTAATCTGCGGTGGTAGCGTTGACGATGAATCACACCTGTTTTTACTTCCAAACATGAACGATCACGAACACTTAGGGTGTTCAATGGCATCAAACACATACACAAATTAAAATAAAGCAAAAGGGTGAATTCAGGATCAACTGCTGAAAGTAAAGGCTCTACTGAATCACAATAATTTTATTATAACCTTCAGATCGATGCTGAATAAAACACAATGAACAATTTGCAAATTATCCTCCTGACTGGCATTGGCAGTGAACTGTGTTAAAATTGGTCCAAAATGCGATCTCTTATAACTTGACTGACCGGCTGACATCGACACAAAACGTAAAATACGAAGAACCACTACACCCCAAAGTACCGTGAAACCACTGTGGAAACAGCAATTGCACGTGATCCAACTATTTAATGTTACTCCTAACACAGGATGAAGCGGGAGCAGTCTCACCATAATGTTCCTGTTGCAGCGGCGGTCTCCGACGGCGACGGCGCGGCTGTGCGGTTGGCGTGTGGCGTCTCGGAAAGTACACTCCTACACTACTCGGACAACAGACCGCTGTCCATAAACTTCTCTATTTGCAACTATCTTCCCTGCAGCAAAGAGCTGGCGCGGCTAACGTCCTCTCAGAACGAAAGACCAAGAGGGGAGATGACTCGGCTAACGTCCTCTCAGTACGAGAGCCCAGAACGGAAGACCTCTACCGAGATTCCAGCAAGATCGCTCTTCACCTTTTGTTTTCTCCCCTCAACTTTTACCGAGCGAATCGCATCACTAGAAGCTCTCAAAATACCCTGTTTGCCAGTGCCGACCAATGTACGGCCTGGGAACAGAACTCTTTTCCACCATTCTTTTATTTTTACAAAATTTCACAAGTAAACTCCGCCCTCGCCGGATTGGAAGAACCATAGCTGTGGGCAATAACATGTTTACTCGAAGTTTCCTCCCAAGAGGCCACTCGAGATTTTCCCAGCAAGATTCTCCGTCGTAGCGAACACAGATTCTTGCATTGAAAGTTTGTTATTCGGAACTCCTGGCCTGCCCCACTTGAGTTACTCGAAGGCGTAAAATTAGTGGGACATAGGCGAGAGCACGCACAGGAAAGCCCGTCCAGCTATCCACTGATCAATTTTGGTAAACACTCGGACATCTGCAGCCGCACGTTCTTCAGAGGTTGGCGGCCGCTGTGGCCTGTCTAAACGGATTACAGAAATCCCCCAGTTCACCATTCATACCGTTAGGCTGTGGCCTTCGGCGGCTAGGTGGGGAGGTAGCCGAGCTCTGTCTCGCGTACTGCCTTTCCGAAAAATCTTGTAATTACAAAATCGCGGAATTCACGCGTGCCGATGCGTTCCCACACAGATTTCCTACACTGTAATTTAGAGTAGTACTCCAACAAAACCTAAAGTGTCACGTTAAATGGACTCATGTAAGGTGCAGGGCCGTTGCCACCTTACACATTTGTGTCCAAATCTGCGTCCCCAGGACGGAATATCTGACACTGACTAGTCAGATACTCTACTGCTTCTATCCTGTCATTCTTGTTGTTGTTGTTGTTGCGGTTTTCAGTCCTGAGACTGATTTTATTCGACTCTCCATGCTACCCTATCCTGTGCAAAAAAATGGTTCAAATGGCTCTGAGCACTATGGGACTTAACATCTGTGGTCATCAGTCCCCTAGAACTTAGAACTACTTAAACCTAACTAACCTGAGGACATCACACACATCCATGCCCGAGGCAGCATTCGAACCTGCGACCGTAGCGGTCACGCGGTTCCAGACCGAAGCGCCTAGAACTGCACGGCCACACCAGTCACCTATCCTGTGCAAGTTTCTTCATCTCCCAGTACTTACTGCAACCTACATCCTTCTGAATCAGCTTAGTGTACTCATTTCTTGGTCTCCTTCTACGATTTTTACCCTCCACGCTGCCCTCCAATGCTAAATTTTTGATCCCTTGATGCCTCAGAACATGTCCTACCAACCGGTCCCTTCTTCTTGTCAAGTTGTGCCCCATACTCCTCTTCTTCCCAATTCTATTCAATACTTCCTCATTAGTTACGTGATCTACCCATCTAATCTTCAGGATTGTTCTATAGCACCACTTTTCGAAAGCTTCTATTCTCATCTTGTCCAAACTACTTGTCGTACATGCTTCACGTTAATAAATGGCTACACTCCATACAAATGCCGGCCGCGGTGGTCTAGCGGTTCTAGGAGCGCAGTCCGGAACCGCGCGACTGCTACGGTCGCAGGTTCGAATCCTGCCTCGGGCATGGATGTGTGTGATGTCCTTAGGTTAGTTAGGTTTAAGTAGTTCTAAGTTCTAGGGGACTGATGACCACAGCTGTTAAGTCCCATAGTGCTCAGAGCCATTTGAACCATTTGAACCAATCCATACAAATACTTTCAGAAACGACTTCCTGACACTTAAACCTATACTCGATGTTATCAAATTTCTCTTCTTCAGAAACGCTTTCCTTGCCATTGCCAGTCTACATTTTATATCCTCTCTATTTCGACCATCATGAGTTATTTTGCTCCCCAAATAGCAAAAACTCCTTTACTACTTGAAGTGTCTCATTTCCTAATCTAGTTCCCGCAGCATCACCCGATTTAATTCGACTACAGTCCATTATCCTCGTTTTGCTTTTGTTGATGATCATCTTATATCCTCCTTTCAAGACACTGTCCATTCCGTTCAGCTGCTCTTCCACGTCCTTTGCTGTCTCTGACAGAATTACAATGACTTCGGCGAACCTCAAAGTTTTTATTTCTTCTCCATGGATTTTCATACCTACTCCGAATTTTTCTTTTGTTTCCTTTACTGCTTGCTCAATATACAGATTGAATAACATCAGGGAGGGGCTACAACCCTATCTCACTCCCTTCCCAACCACTGCTTCCTTTTCGTGCCCCTCGACTCTTATAACTGCCATCTGGTTTCTGTACAAATTGTAAATAGCCTTTTGCTCCCTGTATTTTACCTCTGCCACCTTCGGAATTTGAAAGAGAGTATTCCAGTCAACATTGTCAAAAGCTTTCTCTAAATCTACGAGTCCTAGAAACGTAGGTTAGCCTTTCCTTAATCTTTCTTCTAAGGTAAGTCGTAAGGTCAGTATTGCCTCACATGTTCCAATATTTCTACGGAATCCAAACTGATCTTCCCCGAGGGCGGCTACTACCAGTTTTTCCATTCGTCTGTAAGGAATTCGTGTTACTATTATGCAGCTGTGATTTATTAAACTGATAGCTCCGTAATTATCACATCTGTCAACACCTGCTTTCTTTGGGATTGGAATTATTATATTCTTCTTGAAGTCTGAGGGTATTTCGCCTGTCTCATACATCTTGCACACCAGATGGTAGAGTTTTGTTAGGACTGGGTCTCCCAAGGCCGTCAGTAGTTCTAATGGAATGTTGTCTACTCCCGGGGCCTTGTTTTGACTTAGGTCTTTCAGTACTCTGTCAATCTCTTCACGCAGTATCGTATCTCCCATTTCATCTTCATCTACATTCTCTTCCATTTCCATAATATTGTCCTCAAGCACATTACCCTTGTATAGACCCTCTATATACTCCTTCCACCTTCGTGCTTTCTCTCCATTGCTTAGAACTGGGTTTCCATCTGAGCTCTTGATATTCATACAAGTGGTTCTCTTTTCTTCAAAGGTCTCTTTAATTTTCCTGTAGGCAGTATCTATCTTACCCCTAGTGAGATAAGCCTCTACATCCTTACATTTGTCCTCTAGCCATCCCTGCTTAGCCATTTTGCACTTCCTGTCGATCTCATTTTTTAGACGTTTGTATTCCTTTTTGCCTGCTTCATTTACTTCATTTTTATATTTTCTCCTTTCATCAATTAAATTCAATATTTATTCTGTTACTGAAGGATTTCTACTAGCCCTCGTCTTTTTACCTACTTGATCCGCTGCTGCCTTCACTACTTCATCCCTCAAAACTACCCATTCTTCTTCTACTGTATTTCTTTCCCCCATTCTTGTCAATTGTTCCCTTATGCTCTCCCTGAAACTCTGTACAACACCTGGTTTAGTCAGTTTATGCAGGTCCCATCTCCTTAAATTCCCACCTTTTTGCAGTTACTTCAGTTTTAATCTACAGTTCATAACCAATGGATTGTGGTCAGAGTTCACATCTGCCCCTGGAAATGTCTTACAATTTAAAACCTGGTTCTTAAATCTCTGTCTTAACCATTATATAATCTATCTGATACCTTCTAGTATCTCCAGGCTTCTTCCATGTATACAACCTTCTTTTATGATTCTTGAACCAAGTGTTAGCTATGACTAAGTTATGCTCTGTGCAAAATTTTACCAGACGGCTTCCTCTTTCATTTCTTACCCCCAATCCATGTTCAGTTACTATGTTTCCTTCTCTCCCTTGCCCTACTCTCGAATTCCAGTCACCCATTACTATTAAATTTTCGTCTCCCTTCACTGTCTGAATAATTTCTCTTATCTCATCATACATTTCACCAATTTCTTCATCATCTGCAGAGCTAGTTGGCATATAAACTTGTACTACTGTAGTAGGCGTGGGCTTCGTGTCTATCTTGGCCACAATAATGTCATTCTTACTAAGCAAAAATATTTTCCCTTCCATTTGTAACATTCCTTGCAACACTCGTGGTCATTAATGATATCGCAGCCTTACGATCACTGCCGCCCTCTTCTGAGCTAACTGATTCAAGGCTCTTTCTTGCTATCGTAGCTAGGAAGTCCAAGACGTTATCCTCACGAGTTGGTTCTCTACCTACACTGCTCAAAAATTTAGAGGGACATTTTAAACACTTGGATTATTACTTCAGGAACGTTTGGAGTGAAACTGACTTTTCTTCTGGAAAAGGAAACCTTATTTAATGGAAATGTACTGGGTGATGTTGAAAGGGTGCAGTACCGCCCGACATTGAAAATATGTACGACATTCTTCATTATTCTTGTCAGAACAACATATTTTTTGTAATAACTCAATTTCACTTAATACACCGAATCCAGGTACCAGTGTAGGAAAGAATGACAATTTATTTATTTAATTGATCACATGTGCACTCCCACAAAATAAATCCCTACATCCAAATTGGTGAGATCTGCGGAATGAATGAATGTATGGTCGTATGCTAACCGCAGACGGTGAAGGTGCGATATATGCTCATCTTTGAGACGGTCCTTTGGTCACCTTTGGTGGAACCAAAGAGATGAGATTTACCTGAGCTTTGAGCGCCTGAAATGTGGCTGACCAATACGCTAGCAAGGTGCTCCCCCACCTTGATGGAGGTGCGAGCTGACCTGAAGAACGGCCATGTTTTCGGCATTCTGGTGCTGGATCTTGTGTTGGTAAGACCTGTCTTAGGTGTGCTCCGTAAAGACAAAAGAGTGGAGAGAATGGTATGCATGTGGAATACTTAAGAGTAGTTTGGAATAATAATTTCTCTATTTCAACACCTTTTGTGGGGAGAATTAAATGTCAGGCAGGTAATATTAATGGGACCGTAGTAATATTCGGAAGTGACCAACGGTCACAATGAAACCACGTGTAGCAATAAGTTGAAATGCTTCCGAGTGCTAAAGTTAAGCTGAATTACTGGCGTGTGTGCTATAAGTTGGAAATATTTAAGAAATGACGTGTGCAGGACTTGAAATTAGAGGCGAGTACTTCCACGTGGTGAGTACTGTGTGAGTCTCAATCTGTGTATGAGACAAAGGATAAAGAGAAGTACTCGTCCGTGGTATCAGTTGAGGACTCGCGTATGTGACGAATATGTTCTTTATATTACTTTGCGTGTTATATTTCCGTGTGACGCTGGATTCAAATTCTGATACTCTGAGAGTGAAGCAAGGTGAATCAGCCATCTATCCAGCAACGCCACTTGGCTTGCATTGCACAGGAAAACGTGCATATATCCTCCAGAGTTCGTAGTAGGAAAGAAAAGTTACGAAGTGGGGCAGTGTCGTGTGAAACTGGGATTAATACTGATTGAAGTGGGAAAGCTGAAAGTGATGTGACTCTAACGTTGTGACTATTCTTTGTGTTGTATTGTATGTTGCCAGTGTGATGTATTTCGTGTAATATAAGTATATGTGGTTTGCATGGGAGAGTAGCAAGATAGGTTCAGAGGCAGTGGTTTTGCATGTTCCTTTTTGTACCGCTCGGTCTGGAGAAGTTTACGTGATGATGGGTGTGAGAGTCGAAGTGTGAGATACAGCAAAAGATCCACCATCCTATCCAGAAAGTGTACTGTAACGTTAAATAATTACGAGACCATAAGATAGAGAATCACCAATGTAAAGCCATGCACACTGGGCGGAGTTTCTCATGTGTAAATGTTGTATAAAATGTAATGTTGTGTTTAATCTTTGAATCATAATATAGTTTATCGGAATAAAAAGGATAGTGAAAAGAATAAGATTGGTGGCCTTGTTCTTCGAGTAGTGTGTAGTCATGATACCCAGAATTTATAACGTGTGCGCCATTCATTTTCAGTGCAATGCCCACGTGTTGATCAAAGAAAGAAAATGTGGTATTGCCAGAGCGCAGTGAACAGTCAGAGTTGTGTATATTACTAATGGTCAGATGTGCGTTATCCGTTTCTGTTGCGTAATGTTCAAGCATGAGAATAATTTGTAGCTTAATTGTGAGTACTAGAGCTCATAATCAGTCATTGAGAAATATGAATAAATCCACTCGCTTGGCAGACCACTCATCTTGCAGGCCTGACTGCTTGATGCCACAGTATGAGCAAGGCATGTGGTTTCTCTCATAATTTCGACCCTACCAGGATTGTGCTGTTGGGGTTTGCTGTTAAGATTTTTTGATGGGCTTTGTCAAGATTTTTACGTATATTGTGATAGCACTAAGAAGTCAAATTTTTTGTTTGCAATTTCTTTCTGGATTGGTGAAGATCTTTTATTTTTTTATGCAATTGATTGCCACGTCGTCGAAGGCTGGAAGATCGTTGTATAATTTTTTTTGCCTAATGTTCGTAGTAACTAGGTCGCAGTCGAAAAGTGTAGGCACCATGGAGAAGAGTGATTCTGGGGTGAACCTAGCAGTGGAGCAGGAAGTAGGTGTCGACCTTAGGTTAATGAGCGAGAACGGCAAACACTCGGAAGGGGCTGAATTCGTCAGTGGACCGTGGCTAGCTGATCCTTTAGGCGACGGGCTTTGTCCACAATCGGGGGCTTTTCCCCATGTCGCGAGCGAGCCGGAACTAGGTCAGGTATGCAGTGAAAGTGTAGCTACCCTTAGCGAAGCTACAGTTACTCAGGTGAATGAGGTGAGCGCACCGAAAGTAGCAAATGACAATGTGCTACTGCAGTTTTTACAGAGAATGGATAAAGCTAATAAGGAGAGATATAGGGAGACTAAGGAAAGATTGGAAGCGATGGATAAGGGAAATAAAGAGGCAATGAGGAAGCTACTCTCAGTTATCGATGAGCGACTGTCCGCTGTTAATAATCGGTTAGATGAGAGGGAGAAGAATCTGGGTGCGTTGAAGCCAGTATGTGACGCCCTGAAAGAAAAATCCAATAATTTGGAGGTACGAATAACTGCAATAGAGAGTGATTTTACAGACGCTAGGGACGTGTTGCCGAATGAGGGAATAAAGAGGTAGTGGAGGACTTAATTGCAGATAAACAAGGGGCGTTAGACAGTGTGGAAGCTCAAGTCACCCGGCATACAGTGGCGCTAAATGAACACAGGGATGAAGTTGCGGAGGTAGTGGTCAGAATGAATACGATTAGTGCAGATGTAGAAAAGATCAGTATAAGAGGTGAGACAGGATCTGACAGTACGCAGCGAGAGGTTTATGCCGACCAAGAGGAGATACAATCACTACTAGAGCTTAAAGGGGCGCAATTAGAAATAAATAGGAAACATAGGGCAGAACTAGCACAGTTACAATTAGCGTGCAGTAGCGAAGGTGACACACCACCAGGTAGATTGCAGAGGGAGAGTGAGATAAATTAAAAAAAAAAGAAAATAGGCAGAAAGAGGAAGACGAACTCAGAGAGTTAGAAGAACGGTTGTGTCGGATAAAACAGGTGGCAAACCCAACTGGGTATAGTCCAAGGTCGGAAAACATAATTGCGGAAGACACTTGTTTTCCGGATCCTGATCACTACCAACATCCATGCCTGCGGCTGTCTCAATGTCAAGATTCATTACCTTCACCGTGGGGACCGCTCCTCAAAATGAAGTTTGTGTGTAAACATATGAGGGACGAGGGTAGAGCGAAAATACAGGAAGTTATTAAAGACTGCAGTAGCTACAAGATATTTTGTGACAAGTTTTTAAATGAATTCTGGTCGAAAAGGAAGCAGGACCAGGTTAAGCAAAGCATATTGATGATGCCAAATTGTAACGAAGGTGGTATAAGAGATCCAGTGGCGTGCTATCAGGAAATGCTGAGACGAAATAGGTATTTGGATGTGCCATACGAACCTGGGGAGCTCATTAGGATCTGTATAACAAAGTTGCCAGTGAAATTACGCAGAGATATAGCGATAGCAGGCAGAGGCTTAGACGATTCCGCGTCATTTCAGCACTTGTTACAGGAACTGGGTTATGAGAGCAATAGTGTGAGCGGAGGCACGACTTCTAGGTCAGGCAGAGTCGAGGATAGGAACGGCAGAAACTATCAGAACGGCAGGAGAGCATGGAATCCGGGCATTTCATTCTTGTCATAATGGATTGATGGATAGGAGAAACTAATCCAACATATCAGCCCTTAGCATCCTGCCCTAAAACACATGCCGCTGGCACTGAAAATTGTCTATGTATCAGACATACTCTACTGATATGTAGGAATGCAAATACCATACTTCTGATCATAGAATAAAACACCAGTAGTGGCATCTGTTAGGCTGGTCTCTCAGAGCAAAATTTGCAAATTTTTGTTTGGAACACTAAAGTAAAAGGAGTGTTTCTTCAAAAACCAGTTGCTAAAAATGTTATGTAATAATGCCAATGAATCCAGTTTAATTAGTGGGATTTGACTATTGCAGGTACTTAACACATAATGTAAAAAAAGTCAACATTGTGATCTGTATGGCATAGGGTACGTTTACACTGCTGTTACAGGTAACATCAGCAATGTGATCGAAGTTTTTAGATTAGCTGCCATCTGATCCATAGTATGTCATTGTCGTGGTGACAGTTATAATAAAGTGCTGCGTATGGTTCTTCGGAATCTGCTGTTAGGGAAAGAGGCCACTGGCACCAAAGTTCCTAACACTTGTGCTGTCCCTTTCTCCCAGCTTGTATATTCTCTGCACACATTTAATTTTCATGTAAGCAGAGATTCCTAACCAGCAAATTCTTTGCTGTGTATAGTGGACCATTCAGAGTAAGGCGGATTGTCCATGAAAATGCTGTACTGATTGAGACGATCAAAGGAAAACAATCATGTGGGCTTCATCACATTTCTAACATCAAATTATGGAAAAGTTAAAGATAGGTCGAAAGTAGGCAAGTTATAGTAGATAGTCAGTGTATTTATTTCTGGTGTGTAACGATGTGCAGGGTCAAATCGAACATAAGAATTTTCAGGCGGGATGTCAGGAAGTATGACGGAATAGACTGGTCGAATGAGTCATGAACAGGAGTCGACAGAGTGGTGTATGTACGTATTTTTTGTCATATGAATAAGGATCAAGCAGAAACGACGTGATGATTAATGAGTGGATAAAGATGGTAGATAGTGAGAGAAGCGACGTGATAAATAGTAGTGGATAAAGGTGATATTTAAGGAGAAAAGCGACGTGAAGCAGTGTGATTAATAAAGAGAGATTCGACGTGATGAAACAGTGGTAAATGAAGGTGAGTAGAATAGAATAATGTGGAGGTGTCTTAGATGTATGTTACAGAGAGGCCTGTGTATGCTGTAATCGAGATTGATGTGAACGGCGAAGGAAGACCAGGAAATGATGGAGTAACGGATGGACGGAGAGCCGAAATACGAATGACGAGATGAGGACAACTGCACAATGGGAAAGGACATAAAGGGAGTATGAGATCCAGATGGTGAACGTTGTGGAATACTGACGTAAGATGTAATATGAGTGTAAATCTAATTCTTACCATAACATTTGCAATATGGCATAAATAATATTTTTTGTGGTTGTTGAAGTCTGGTATCAGTATAACTAATCAAAACAGTACCAAAAATGTGTACAGTTATTTTGCAGGATGAATAATTTGTGTATTTTTGCTCTTAGATGAAATGTCGCAATTCTAAGTTGATATTTAGTAGGATGAATAATCGGTAAAGTGAATGCGGAGGTAAGCCAATGAAGAGAGGTGCCGGAATGAAAAGACGAAATCGGAGACTGGAATGCTATCTCCGAAACAACTCCATGTGTTATGTGCTTGAGTATAAGGGAGCAAAGGTATGGTATGTTGCCGTGAGTGTGGTGGTGTTAAGGTTATCTGACTTCTAGACCTATTCTGTCGGTGTATTAATGGATAGAATGAGAAGGAAAATGTGACGTCAGTTGAGTGAGAGTCGTAGAGTAGTGTGATCAATGCGCACACTCTAGTAAAGGGGATGCTACCGATCCATAACTAATACATTATTGTGCTCTATTGTTTGATTTGGATGAACCACGATGGCAGGTCAGGATATGACGTCATGTGGAAGATACATACATGTCCTAGAAATGTTGATATATATAATAAAAGGTAAAATATGTAAAGAGATACTAATTTCTGTCTGTCACAAGCACAAAGGTGCATTGTATGTTGTAGATTTAGAGTCATCAATTTCTAAAATGTTTATTGTGTTAGGATGTTAAAGTAGTTTACTATTTTACGTTATGTGGTAGGTAATTGTGGGCTGTATAGATTGTTTCTTTTTTTTTTTTTTTTTTTTTTTTTTTTGTTAGAACACTTCCAAGGGATATTAATTTCAGTCTGTCACAAACACAAAGAAGTGTTGTATATTGTAGTTTTAGAATCAACAGTTTCTAATATGTTCACTGTGATAGGTTGTTCAAGTAGTCTACTGTTTGACATTGTAATTATGAGCAGTATAGATTGTTTCTTATTCCTTTTTTTAACACTTTCATGTTTTGTATGAGGAACGACAGGAACAATCAATAGCACAAGTGTGGGCTGTATACAGAAAAGGGATAAGTGTTGACGTTGTGTGTGTAGAAAACTAGGGTGTATGATTTTATGTTGTTTTTTTAAACAAAGATTCTTTTATTACCAATGTATCTAATAGATCATACATGTAATCAATGAGTATTTAAATACTGTAAGAATATCCTTTTGTCTGTAATGTTGTGAGATGCATGGAAGGGTCTGACTGATTGGGTGTCGTAGCGCTGAGGTGCCCACGCAGAATGCGCCTGTACCTATATAAAAATGCGGGAGGCTGAGCTGACGCTGCCATGGGAGAGGTGACAGAGCCTCAGCGCTTCTTACTACACTGCCGGTCGGCGTACACTCCACGCGCCCGCTACAGCAGGCCAGCGACCTGGGGCGACAAGCACCTACCACTGGCTGCCATTCATAAGTTCCGCCACCCTTACGACTGCAGACAGTATCCCGCGGAGGCAACAGCGGGTGGTTTTTCTGCTCAACAACTCGCGCGGCGGCGGCACGACGGCAGAATGAACGACGCGCGCCAGAGTCCGGCGGGCATTTTTTAACAGCAACTATTAACTAGTACTGGGCTGTGGAGCCATGAAACAAGATGACTGCTCGTATGTCTCAATAAGGTGGAAAGTGAAGGACTGATGTTTCCACTGTCTTTAGCAGACAGGACGATTGTTTTGTTTTGTCTTGACCACTGAACAGTGGGATCCATAAACCTTTGGGAGTGACTTGTTAAGTGTGCTTTGTAAAATGCATGTGGGACGCTTGGTATACTTAAAGAGGACAGTTGTCGTCTGGAGACTAATTATTCTCTGAACGCAAGAAACTAAAGTGGGACATTGACATTTGTATATGTAGTAGGAGACATTTCTTTAATTGGTGCGGGAATAAGTGCTGTTTGTTGGAACTTAAGACTTTTAATTACACCATGAACTGAAAGGACACAACCGCGGGTAATAGTAGTGGTAGGGCCATTTCTGGATCACCAGATTCGTGTGGATGGTACTCTGAGAGTGACTATGACATTTGTGTTTAATGTGAGATACACTATACTGTTCAGTGCGTGTTCAAAATGCCGATTTAAGTGACCTAAAGACTTTCGTCCAGGTAACCATGGCAGAGCTTTGACACCGAGACAGTGTTTCTAGGAAAACTATCAGCAACTTTTTGACCCCAAGAAATTCACAGAATGAAATGATTCCGTGTGACTCGCAAGACAGGGAATAATGTATTTGTATTTGTAACTGTGTGCATTTTTTATATGTTTTATTCCTGAAGGGACAGACAGTGTAATTGTATTTCATTAACCTATGTGTTTAGAATAGCTAGTGTGTTTTTTTTGTTTGTTCACGTAGCATCTTTATTAGAATATTTGGTACAATGATGCTTCAATTATTAGCCAGTGTCATAATACTAACGTAGCGGCTCTTGTTGCATTGATCGGTAAGGTTGTCACAGGGGACAAGTGTTTGCATTACACAACAAATATCGGAGTTAACTAATGCATTTTGATGTCGTGGACAGTAATAATCTAGATGTTGTGTTGACTGAAGCCACTTATTTGCATTATCACAGTGGTGATATTTCACATTAAAGTGTAATGGAGGCTAGTCGAAATGCAAGTTCTTGTCGTCTAAATATATAACAACAGAGAAACGAGCAGTAGAGTAAAATACGAGAGTTACTGGTGGATTCAAGCACTTATTGCTAACTATTTACTGCGTGTATTGATCAAAGTTGATGGACTGACTAGCTCAGCAGCAGGTACTTGTACGGGTGGACAAGGATACGGTTAAACTCACAGTCAAGTAGTGGTGGTAATCGCTTAAGTGATGATAATTAATGAGGTATGACATGATATCTTAGACAGACTATATTACGTAACCAGTATGTAACTTGTGGTATATTTCATTGTTTTTTTTTCTCAGTTTAATTTCTCGGTAGGTTTGACGTACATTTTATAGTAATGATATGGTGCCTGACATTCTACATCTAACTAGTGTCCGCCACTTTTTTCTTTTGTTGATTGCCATGTAAAGGTTATTACAACGCAATTTATAAATGTCAAATTACTTGCTCTGTGTTTGGACGGTGAGCTCTTTAAAATTTTATGAGTACAATTAGTATTTTTTTTATTTGTTATAGAATTAGTGAAGTTTGGATTACTTCTAAAAATAACAGAGATCCTGGTAACTAAGCAAATTTTTATCTCACCATTATGATTTATTTGTGTGATGTAATGTTTTATTTGTCATTTGGATTGTTGTAAATTTGTATATGTACGTTACTCCGAATTGTGGAGAGTACAATAATGCAACAACTGTGTCAATAGTTTGGTAAAGTAACAGCATTTGGTCGTCTATTTGAGGTTACCAGGGGCTAAGGTCTCCTCCTGCTTATTATGATGACTTGCTACATTTGTTCTAATACAGCTTTCTTAAAAAAATGTTCGCAACTACCCTCGCATTGCAAGGATAGTACCGTGCCATTTTTGTCTGTATGGGTAGCCAGTCGTGAAAGGGTACAGTACCGCCCGACATTGAAAATAGGTACGATATTCTTCGTTATTCTTGTCAGAACAACATATTTTTTGTAATAATAACTCAATTTCACTTAATACACCGAAGCCGGATACCAGTGTAGGAAAGAATGACAATTTATTTATTTAATTGATCACATGCGCACTCCCACAAAATAAATCCCTACATCCAAATTGGTGAGATCTGCGAAATGAATGAATGTATGGTCGTCTGCTAACTGCAGATAGTGAAGGTGCGATATATGCTCATCTTTGAGACGGTCGTTTGGCCACCTTTGGTGGAACCAAAGAGATGAAATTTACCTGAGCTTTGAGCGCCTGAAATGTGGCTGACCAATACGCTAGCAAGGTGCTCCCCCACCTTGATGGAGGTGCGAGCTGACCTGAAGAACGGCCATGTTTTCGGCATTCTGGTGCTGGAGAGAATGATATGCATGTGGAATACTTAAGAGTAGTTTGGAATAATAATTTCTCTATTTCAAGACCTTTTGTGGGGAGAATTAAATGTCAGGCAGGTAATATTAATGGGACCGTAGTAATCTTCGGAAGTGACCAACGGTCACAATGAAACCACGTGTAGCAATAAGTTGAAATGCTTCCGAGTGCTAAAGTTAAGCTGAATTACTGGCGTGTGTACTATAAGTTGAAATATTTAAGAAATGGCGTGTGCAGGACTTGAAATTAGAGGCGAGTACTTCCACGTGGTGAGTACTGTGTGAGTCTCAATCTGTGTATGAGACAAAGGATAATGAGAAGTATTCGTCCGTGGTATCAGTTGAGGACTCGCGTGTGTGACGAATATGTTCTTAATATTACTTTGCGTGTTATGTTTCCGTGTGACGCTGGATTCAAACTCTGATACTCTGAGAGTGAAGCAAGGTGAGTCAGCCATCTATCCAGCAACGCCACTTGGCTTGCATTGCACAGGAAGACGTGCATATATCCTCCAGAGTTCGTAGTAGGAAAGAAAAGTTACGAAGTGGGGCAGTGTCGTGTGAAACTGGGATGAATACTGATTGAAGTGGGAAAGCTGAAAGTGATGTGATTCTAACGTTGTGACTAATCTTTGTGTTGTATTGTACACTCCTGGAAATTGAAATAAGAACACCGTGAATTCATTGTCCCAGGAAGGGGAAATTTTATTGACACATTCCTGGGGTCAGATACATCACATGATCACACTGACAGAACCACAGGCACATAGACACGGGCAACAGAGCATGCACAATGTCGGCACTAGTACAGTGTATATCCACCTTTCGCAGCAATGCAGGCTGCTATTCTCCCATGGAGACGATCGTAGAGATGCTGGATGTAGTCCTGTGGAACGGCTTGCCATGCCATTTCCACCTGGCGCCTCAGTTGGACCAGCGTTCGTGCTGGACGTGCAGACCGCGTGAGACGACGCTTCATCCAGTCCCAAACATGCTCAATGGGGGACAGATCCGGAGATCTTGCTGGCCAGGGTAGTTGACTTACACCTTCTAGAGCACGTTGGGTGGCACGGGATACATGCGGACGTGCATTGTCCTGTTGGAACAGCAAGTTCCCTTGCCGGTCTAGGAATGGTAGAACGATGGGTTCGATGACGGTTTGGATGTACCGTGCACTATTCAGTGTCCCCTCGACGATCACCAGTGGTGTACGGCCAGTGTAGGAGATCGCTCCCCACACCATGATGCCGGGTGTTGGCCCTGTGTGCCTCGGTCGTATGCAGTCCTGATTGTGGCGCTCACCTGCACGGCAGCAAACACGCATACGACCATCATTGGCACCAAGGCAGAAGCGACTCTCAGCGCTGAAGACGACACGTCTCCATTCGTCCCTCCATTCACGCCTGTCGCGACACCACTGGAGGCGGGCTGCACGATGTTGGGGCGTGAGCGGAAGACGGCCTAACGGTGTGCGGGCCCGTAGCCCAGCTTCATGGAGACGGTTGCGAATGGTCCTCGCCGATACCCCAGGAGCAACAGTGTCCCCAATTTGCTGGGAAGTGGCGGTGCGGTCCCCTACGGCACTGCGTAGGATCCTACGGTCTTGGCGTGCATCCGTGCGTCGCTGCGGTCCGGTCCCAGGTCGACGGGCACGTGCACCTTCCGCCGACCACTGGTGACAACATCGATGTACTGTGGAGACCTCACGCCCCACGTGTTGAGCAATTCGGCGGTACGTCCACCCGGCCTCCCGCATGTCCACTATACGCCCTCGCTCAAAGTCCGTCAACTGCACATACGGTTCACGTCCACGCTGTCGCGGCATGCTACCAGTGTTAAAGACTGCGATGGAGCTCTGTATGCCACGGCAAACTGGCTGACAGTGACGGCGGCGGTGCACAAATGCTGCGCAGCTAGCGCCATTCGACGGCCAACACCGCGGTTCCTGGTGTGTCCGCTGTGCCGTGCGTGTGATCACTGCTTGTACAGCCCTCTCGCAGTGTCCGGAGCAAGTATGGTGGGTCTGACAGACCGGTGTCAATGTGTTCTTTTTTCCATTTCCAGGAGTGTATGTTGCCAGTGTGACGTATTTCGTGTAATATAAGTATATGTGGTTTGCATGGGAGAGTAGCAAGATAGGTTCAGAGGCAGTGGGTTATGCATGTTCCTTTTTGTACCGCTCGGTCTGGAGAAGTTTACGTGATGATGGGTGTGAGAGTCGAAGTGTGAGATACAGCAAAAGATCCACCATCCTATCCAGAAAGTGTACTGTAACGTTAAATAATTACGAGACCATAAGATAGAGAATCACCAATGTAAAGCCATGCACACTGGACGGAGTTTCTCATGTGTAATTGTTGTATAAAAAGTAATGTTGTGTTTAATCTTTGAATCATAATATAATTTATCGGAACAAAAAGGATAGTGAAAAGAATAAGATTGGTGGCCTTGTTCTTCGAGTAGTGTGTAGTCATGATACCCAGAATTCATAACGTGTGCGCCATTCATATTCAGTGCAATGGCCACGTGTTGATCAAAGCCGTTGGGTAAGAAAGAAAATGTGGTATTGCCAGAGCGTAGTGAACAGTCAGAGTTGTGTAAATTACTAATAGTCAGATGTGTGTTATCCGTTTCCGTTGCGTAATGTTCAAACATGAGAATAATTTGTAGCTTAATTGTGAGTACTACAGCTCATAATCAGTCATAGAGAAATATGAATAATTCTGGAGTGTGACCCCACGGACAAGGTGGGCAAGAAGACTAGTGCTCTCTTGCAGGAAACAGGGATGCCCAATAAGATCATCAGACAACTACGGGAAAAAGCGCCAGTGCCACCTAGACTGTATGGTCTGCCTAAAATACAAAAGGAGGCCGTGCCCCTACGTCCAATTGTCAGTAATATTGGGGCACCTACGTACACAACAGCCAAGTACTTGAAAGGTCTCCTGTCTCCATATGTGGGGAAATGTATTCACCACATCCGCAACTCGGAAGATTTCCTTGCAACGCCTCAAGCAACTGCACATCACAGATTCGGACATCATGGTTAGTTTTGATGTGGTATCGCTGTTCACCAGGGTCCCACTTAAGGACTCACTAGAACTGATTGCAGAGAAATTTGACGGTGCTCTGTTGGACCTGTTCAGTCATACACTGACATCCACGTATTTCCTGTACAGAAACCAATATCACAAGCAAACTGAAGGTGTAGCTATGGGCAGCCCACTGTCCCCTGTGGTTGCCAACATGTTTATGGAGAGTTTTGAGGAGAGGGCATTGGAGACAGCCACATTTAAACTCACATGCTTCTTTAAGTATGTGGATGACACCTTCGTGATCTGGCCACATGGGATGGACAGGCTCAATGAGTTTCTTGAACATCTTAACTCATGCCACCCTAATATCAAGTTCACCATGGAACTGGAGAAGAATGGCCAGCTGCCATTTCTGGATGTACTAGTCCAGAGGAAAGCAGATGGATCAATTGGCCACAGTGTGTACCGAAAACCAACACACACTGATTTATATCTGCAGGCCAGCAGCTGTCACCACCCTGCACAGAAGAATGGGGTTCTGAAGACTTTGGTCCACAGAGAACGTGCCCTGTCAGACCAAGAGAATCTACCTACAGAGATAGAACGTCTCAAAACAGTTTTCTCCAAGAATGGATACACGGACAGACAAATTGATAGGGCACTCCAACCAGCCACTATAGCACAGGTTCCTGAAGAAGACCAAGATTAAACAAAGAAGGTGGCATATCTGCCCTATGCTGGCTCTATTTCTGCCAGAATCAGTAGGATCCCCCGTAAACATAATATCAAGTGTGTTTTCTGTCCATCCAACAAGATCGGGGGACTGCTGGGGAGTGTCAAAGACGACCTGGGGTTACGAAAACTAGGGATTTACAATATACCTTGTCAATGTGGCATGTCCTACATTGGCCAGACGACAAGAACTGTGGAGATCAGGTGCAAAGAACATCAGAGGCACACTAGATTAAGACAGGTGACTAAGTCAGCCACTGCTGAACACTGTCCAGAACTAGATCATGCAATGAAGTATGAGGATTCCAAGAATCTAGCACAAACACCCAGATTTTGGGACAGTGTTATAAGAGAATCGATAGAAATTAAAATGGCTGACGATCTTATGAACCGTGACGCAGGGTACCAGCTAAGCAGAGCCTGGGATCCGGCTCTGGAATTGTTAAAGGAGCAACGAGGCCAGCTGCAACACTACACAAACAGAAGAACCAGAGACATGGAGATGGGAAACGAGCCTCTGACGGACTGCCAGGCGTACCAGACCGAAGATGGAACACCCAGAAGTGGGACTGGTGGGCGCGGACCGCAGAGGGAACACCTAGAACCGCAGCGGACGGAAAACGGAGCAGCAACGCTCCAGCAGGTCGCAGGGAATGGGCGAGGACCACAGAGGAAGCGCCTGCAGCCGTTGGTGGAGGGGGAAGGCCATAGGCATAAATACTGGACCAGGTCCACTCGAGGAGCAATCACAGATCGCACCTGATGAAGGTTACGAGCTTCGTGACCGAAATATCGTGCAAGTACGACGCTGATATCCGGCAGAACACCCGACAACCCAAGATGTCATGAATAAATCCACTCGCTTGGCAGACCACTTATCTTGCAGGCCTGACTGCTTGATGCCACAGTATGAGCAAGGCATGTGGGTGCCTCTCAATGTTATGCCCACTGCAGTTTCAATGGGTCCCCACATTAAGATGCAACAAGACATTGGGAGAGTGCATTCAGCAGCAGTCACCATGGGAAGCGTAAAGCACCACGCACGTTGATGCTACGACCAGAAATTTAACACAGTATCATAAATCAAAGTGGAAACTCCTTCACTTAAGTCCCATAAGGCAAAGAAAGAAAGTGAGCCCTCCACATGCCCGTATTACTACCTCACACCTTCGAGGCATGCTCCTGACAAGTGGGGGAACATTTTCTTGTGGAATTTTTTCCCTTGATTAGCAACAAATAATCCTGGACAAATAGTGAGTGTTGTGACGAATACAGGGATCAGCGACCGCAAGGCAGTTTCTGCTAGGCTGAATACCGTAACACCTACAAGCATCAGAAAGTAACGCAAAGTATATCTATTTAAAAAAGCTGATAATAATGCTCTAATCGCCTTTTTAAGAGACAGTCTTCACTCCTTTCGATCTGATCATGTAAGTGTAGAAAAGTTGTGGAATGTTTTCAAAGAGATAGTATCAACAGCAATTGAGAGATATATACCACATAAATTAATAAGTGATGGTACTGATCCCCCATGGTAGACAAAACGGGTCAGATCGTTGTTGCAGAAGCAACGAAAAAAGCATGCCAAATTCAGAAGAACTCAAAATGCCCAAGGTTGGCAAAGTTTTACAGAAGTTGGAAATATGGCGCGTACTTCAATGCGATACGCTTTTAATAATTTCCACAACGAAATTCTGTCTCGAAGTCTGGCAGAAAACTCAAAGAATTCTGGTCATACATGGAGCACACCAGTGGCAAGACACAATCAATACCTTCACTGCGCGATAACAACGGTGAAGTTACTGATGACAGTGCCACTAAAGCAGAGTTATTAAACACGGTTTTCCGAAACTCCTTCACCAAAGAAGACGAAGTAAATATTCCTGAATTCCAATCAAGAACAACTGCCAAGATGAGAAACATTGAAGTAGATATCCTCGGTGTAACAAAGCAGCTTGAATCACTTAATAAAGGCTAAACCTCCGGTGCAGATTGAATACTAGTCAGGTTCCTCTCAGAGTATGCTGATAAAATAGCTCCATATTTAGCAATTATATACAACCACTCGCTCACATAAAGATACATACCTAAAGACTGGAAAATTGCTCAAGTCACACCAATACCCAAAAAGGGAAGTAGGAGTAATCCGCTGAATTACAGGCCTATAGCACTAACGTCGATTTGCAGTAGGGTTTTAGAACATATACATTATGAAGTAGCTCCAAAAAAAAACGATTTATTGACATTAGTCAGCACGGATTCAGAAAATATCGTTGTTGTGAAACACAACTAGCTCTTTATACTCATGAAGTAATATGTGCTATCAACAGGGGATGTCAAATTGATTCCATATTTTTAGATTTCCAGAAGGCTTTCAACACCGTTCCTCACAAGCGTCTTCTAACCAAACTACGTGCCTACGGAGTATCGCGTCAGTTGTGCGACTGGATTCGTGATTTCCTGTCAGAAAGATCACAATTAGTAGTAATAGACGGAAAGTCATAGAGTAAAACAGAAGTAATATCCGGCTTTCCCCAAGGAAGTGATATGGGCCCTCTGTTGTTCCTGATCTATATTAACGACATAGGAGACAGTTTGAGTAGCCGTCTTAGATTGTTTGCAGATGATGCTGTCATTTACCGGCTGTAAAGTCATTAGATGATCGAAACGACTTGCAAAATGATTTAGATAAGATATCTGTATGGTGCGAAAAGTGGCAATTGACCCTGAATAAAGAAAAGTGCGATGTTATTCACATGAGTAATAAAAGAAATCAGCTGAATTTCTATTACGCGATAAGTCACACAAATCTGAAGGCTGTAAATTCAACTAAATACTTAGGGATTACAATTACAAATAACCTAAATTGAAACGATCACATAGATAATATTGTGGGTAGAGCAGACCAAAGACTGCGATTCATTGGCAGAACACTTAAAAGATGCAACAGGTCTACTAAAGAGACTGTTTAAACCAGGCTTGTCCGCCCTGTTCTGGAGTACTACTGTGCGGTGTGGGATCCGCATCAGGTGCGACTGAAGGAAGACATCGAAAAGTACAAAGAAGGATAGCGCGTTTTGTATTATCGCGAAATAGGGGAGATAGTGTCACAGACATGATACGTGAATTGGAGTGGCATCATTAAAACAAAGGCGTTTTTCGTTGCGACGGGATCTTCTCATGAAATTTCAATTGCCAGTTTTCTCCTCCGATTGCGAAAACATTCTATTGGCACCCACCTACATAGGGAGAAATGATCATCACGATAAAATAAGAGAAATCAGGGCTCGCGCGGAAAAATTTAAGTGCTCGTTTTTCCCGCGTGCCGTTCGAGAGTGGAACGGTAGAGAGACAGCATGAAGGTGGTTCGTTGAACCCTCTGCCAGGCACTTTACTGTGAATAGCAGAGAAATCACGTAGATGCAGATGTAGATGTAGAAGGACATCTGTAAGTTGTTCAAGAGTCTGAGATGCTACAGGACGGGTCAGAAGTTGTCTGTCCAGTGTAACGCATACACGCTCAAGGGGTTGAAGCCAGGACTGAGGGTTTCAGTCGCGAAGTCCTGTAATGTTCCCGTGCTGGCTGCTGCTCAAAGCGCTGTCGCATTGTCTCGTTAAAGAATAAAATGGGGACCCATTACAAATGCAATGGGCATAACAAGATCCAGTACAATGTCGTCGATGTACCTCTGAGCACTAAGTCGACTTCTGAGTATCCAAAGGTCTGACTGGTCATCAACTGTGATGCGACCGCACGCCATGACAGCCGTAGTGAAATCTGTACGTTGCCTGGACCGCTGCTTCATTACAACATTCACCACGGAGACGACATACACTTAGCACCTTGTTAGACGAAAGTGGGACTCGTCCACAAACAAAACACTGACGGAAAAAATGGCAACACCAAAAAATAATTAGTACAGAATAATGGATGAGATGTGTGCAGCTCGCTTTGGTGCCGTTTGTAGGTTGGCATCGTGTAATAGGGATAATGGCGTCTCGTTTTCTTCTTGTGTTACTGGCGCCACTACGTTTCCTAGCGTTGTCCGTCCGCGAGTGGCAGCAGCAGCGTTATCGATATCTAGTACCGTGGTAGTATCTTTGGAAGGACGTGAAGTGTTTTCTGGGACGGGTTGTAAGTAGGCTGTTTAGGTTTTTATGTTGGTAACGCCATGTAGCGCCCTCTATGAAAATCACTGGCTGTGCTGTGTGCAGTCTGTGGCTGGTTTGCATCGTTGTTTGCTATTGTAGTGTTGGGCAGCTGGATGTGAACAGCGCGTAGCGTTGCACAGTTGGAGGTGAGCCGCCAACAGTGGTGGATGTGGGGAGAGAGATGGCGGAGTTTTGAGAGCGGATGATCTGGACATGTGTCCATCAGAGACAGTAAATTTGTAATACTGGTTGTCATGAACTCATATATATATATATATATATATATATATATATATATATATATATATATATATATATATATATTATCACTTTTGAACACTATTGAGGTAAATACATTGTTTGTTCTCTTCAAAATCTTTCATTTGCTAAGTACGCCTATCAGTAGTTAGTGCCTTCCGTAGTTTGAATCTTTTATTTAGCTGGCAGTATTGGCGCTCGCTGTATTGCAATAGTTCGAGTAACGAAGATTTTTGTGAGGTAAGTGATTCATGAAAGGTATAGGTTATTGTTAGTCAGGGCCATTCTTTTGTAGGGATTATTGAAAGTCAGATTGCGTTGCTCTAAAAATATTGTTTGCCAGTTTAGTGATGATAAGAATAAGTAAAGTGAGAAATGTCAGAGTACGTTCAGTTCTGCTCAGCTGTTTGAAAATCAAATAATGTAAGAGGTTTATCAGTACAGTAATTCATAAATTTTTCTAAGGGGACGTTTCAGGGTTTGTTGGCAGTTCGGTTGGGACGGAGCTGCAGTGAGGTGCGGCAGCGCGAGGACATGCGTGGACTGCTGGCGGCTCGCAGGCACTGCCGGATCGAGGGGCTGTAGTTGCGAGGGCCACAACCTCGTTCTCCACTGGACACAGGACGTTTGAGTTGAGTGAACATTAACCCAGTAGTGAAACCTCCACTATTTTGAGATCACACCGTTTGTTCGCGCTTTGCTCCTGGCAGGGTCGCTGAGATGAAGAGCACCGAGTGGAGTGTTTGGAGTTGGCGAAATTAATTACCCGCCCTCCACCTTTCATTATTAATCACTGAATTCCTTATGTTTATTGATGAAGTTCAACCAGCGGTATTTTTCTGCCTAGTGGCCGCTAACGCCCCAGTTACCTGCCCTGGAGGTTAGCGTATTTTCGCGGCAGTGTACCTTTCCTCGCCTTGACCCTGCTGTCCAGTAAGTCGTGTAGTTCGACAGCCTCCTCGATTGTGGTTCGGATATCTCTTTCTTTTGGACTGCTTTGGTCGTAGTGGATCCTTCTGCTTCTGGTTGTTCTAGACAGCGGATTAAGAAGACACAGTGTTGTCCGTCGGTTCCGCCTTGCCTGGGTTATTACATCGTTGTGTTGGTTATCAGATGTTAGGTAGATGTTGCAAGAGTGTTGGCCGGCGTTTAAACTGTCACTAGCTTGAGTTGCCACCCAGTTAAGTGAATACAACTCTTGGCTGCCTGTCTCATTGTTTCCGAAGTTGAGCGACTTTCCCATGTTGATCCTTGGAGCACTGTCTGAAGCCCACTTCCCTCTTGATTTGGTCAGATTGTGATGATTGTCAATAAGGCCTTCTGCCGTGAATACAATTTGTCCTAAGAATTTTTAATTAGATATTGTCTCTTAACATGATTGTTCTTTCTTATAATATTTTAGTAAAAATTTTGCTAACTACGCCTTCAGCTGTCAAATTGTTTTTAAGTAATTACTACAGGGCCTTCAGCCGCCAAATGATTTGAATTTCTTGTCAATAAGACCTTCAGCCATGAATGCAGTTTCTCTTAAGTATTTTTAATTAGATATTATCTCTTAATATGATTGTACTTTTCCTTTTAATAATATTTTAGTAAGAATTTGCTATCTAGGCCTTCAGCCATCATATTGTTTTTTGAATTTCGAGTATAGATTAAAGTGTCAGGAAGTCATTTCTGAAAGTATTTGTATGGAGTGTAGCCATATATGGAAGTGAAACATGGTCGATAAATAGTTTGAACATGAAGAGAATAGAACCTTTCGAAATGTGGTGCTACAGAAGAATGCTGAAGATTAGATGGGTAGATCACATAACTAATGAGGAAGTATTGAATAGGATTGGGGAGAAGAGAAGTTTGTGGCCCAACTTCACCAGAAGAAGGGATCGGTTGGTAGGACATGTTCTGAGGCATCAAGGGATCACAAATTCAGTATTTGAGGGCAGCATGGAGGGTAAAAATCGTAGAGGGAGACCAAGAGATGAATACACTAAACAGATTCAGAAGGATGTAGGTTGCAGTGGGTACTGGTAGATGAAGAAGCTTGCACAGGATAGAGTAGCATGGAGAGCTGCATCAAATCAGTCTTAGGACTGAAGACCACATCAACAACAACAATACTATTGGGGCCTTCAGCCGACAAATACTTTGAATTTCTGGTCAATAAGGCCTTCAGCCGTGAATGCAATTTGTCTAAAGAATTTTTAATTAGATATTGTCTTAACAGTCAAATTTGATAATTGTTCCTTATTGTCAACTTTACAAGCCATTGGTTCCAAATATATTGTACGTGATTTAAAAAAAAATTCCTGAGCAATCAACGGTAACTGAGTAAGGCCCCGTATACACCTTTCCCTGCCATCCCTATGTCCCATGTTTCAATGGAATTTCTGGAATACGTTTCTTTAGGTATCATATTTATGTGGTTAACATTACAAGATCACAGGTTAATGTAAGCGCGAGATACGCCATTGCGAATTTGACATGCTTGTACATTAATAACCGGTGTAACCGCCACAATGTTGAGTGAAAGCAAGGAAACGTGCATGCATTGTGTTGTACAGATGCCCGATGTCAGTTTGTGGGATGGAGTTTCATGCCCGTTGCACGTGAACCGTCAATACATGGACTGTTAGAACTGTTTGTGGATGACGCTGCAGTTTTCGTTCGATGCTGTCCCATATGTGCTCGATTGGAGACAAATCTGGTGATCGAGCAGGCCAAGGCAATATGTCGGCACTCTGTAGAGCATGTTGGATTACAACAGCAGTATCTGGGCGAGCGTTATCCTGTTGGAAAAATAATCCCCGGAGTGCTGTTCATGAATGACAGCACAACAGGTCGACTCACCAGACTGACGAACAAATTTGCAGTTGGCGTGTATCGGATGACGACGAGATTTCTCCTGTTGCCGTATGACATAGCATCCAGACGATAACTCCAGTTATAGGTCCTTTGTGACCGTATATTCTAGTGACCGCCTCTGCCAGCAATCATATGCAGTGGCTCCATTCCTGCCAAGCCTAACTGCAGTATCCCAAAAGGAACATCAAGCTTCTCGTAGCCCTACCATATGACCTCATTAAAACTCAGTACGGTGTTGATAAAGGCGTCTTTGTCGCCTGAAAGGCATTCTTGACTAACATCAACTCACCACGTCTGATCTCAAAGGTATCTAACCCTCACGACTGTAATAGCGTGCCGGCTCATGTGACCGAGCGGTTCTAGGCGCTTCAGTTTGGAACCGCGTGACCGCTACGGTCGCAGGTTCGAATCCTGCCTCGGGCATGGATGTGTGTGATGGCCTTAGGTTAGTTAGGTTTAAGTGGTTCTAAGTCTAGGGGACCGATGACCTCAGATGTTAAGTCCCATAGTGCTCAGAGCCCTTTGAACCATCTTTTTTGTTATAGCGTGTGATTAAAACGAACCTGATTGGCATCGTCATCGTGGCACTACTAGCGTCACTCTTGTGCGACTGGCGTGATATTCTCAACAGGCATCGTCTTTCAGATGTAGAAACACGCCTACCAACTTTCTTTTATTTCGCACAATTCTTTCTTTGTTCTTGCCATTTTTTTCTGTCTGAGTATCTTAATCGCGGACTACATACGTCTCACGCTCGATCAAATTCATGTCCTAATTGTTTTGCGCACGGTATCTTCTCGAAATAATTTACAAAAAAAAGGCGTTCAGAATAGCTTCACAGGAAATCATGTCTCCAACACCAGTTTACACCACTGTCAACCAATTGCTGTCCGGTTTCTGCATTCTTTGACGAACTGAAGACGTGTCGTTTTACGCTACTGGCCATTAAAATTGCTACACCAAGAAGAAATGCAGGTGATAAATAGGTATTCATTGGACAGATATATTATACTAGAACTGACATGTGGTTACATTTTCACGCAATTTGGGTGCATAGATCCTGAGAAATCAGTACCCAGAACAACCACCTCTGGCCGTAATGACGGCCTCGATACGCCTGGGCATTGAGTCATACAGAGCTTAGATGGCGTGTACAGGTACAGCTGCCCATGCAGGTTCAACACGATACCACAGTTCATAAAGAGTAGTGACTGGCGTATTGTGACGAGCCAGTTGCTCGGCCACTATTGACCAGACGTATTCAGCTGGTGAGAGATCTGGAGAATGTGCTGGCCAGGGCAGCAGTCGAACATTTTCTGTATCCAGAAAGGCCCGTACAGGACCTGCAACATGCGGTCGTGCATTATCCTGCTGAAATGTAGGGTTTCGCAGGCATCGAATGAAGGGTAGAACCACGGGTCGTAACACATCTGAAATGTAACGTCCACTGTTCAAAGTGCCGTCAATGCGAACAGGAGGTGACAGAGACGTGTAACCAATGGCACCCCATACCATCACGCCGGGTGGTACGCCAGTACGACGATGACGAATACACGCTTCCAATGTGCGTTCACCTCGATGTCGCCAAACACGGATGCGACCATCATGATGCTGTAAGTGTAAGCAGAACCTGGATTCATCCGAAAAAAAGACGTTTTGCCATTCGTGCACCCAGGTTCGTCGTTGACTACACCATCGCAGGCGCTCCTGTCTGTGATGCAGCGTCAAGGGTAACCGCAGCCACGGTCTCCGAGCTGATAGTCCATGCTGCTGCAAACGTCGTCGAACTGTTCGTGCAGATGGTTGCTGTCTTGCAGACTTCCCCATCTGTTGACCTAGGGATGGAGACGTGGCTGCACGATTCGCTACAGCCATGCGAATAAGATGCCTGTCATCTCGACTGCTAGTGATACGAGGCCGTTGGGATCCAGCACGGCGTTCCGTATTACGCTCCTGAACCCAGCGATTCCATTTTCTGCTAACAGTCATTGGATCTCGACCAACGCGAGCAGCAATGTCACGATACGATAAACCGCAATCGCAATAGGCTACAATCCGACCTTTATCGAAGTCGGAAACGTGATGGTACGCATTTCTCCTCCTTACACGAGGCATCACAACAACGTTTCACCAGGCAACGCCGGTCAACTGCTGTTTGTGTATGAGAAATCGGTTGGAAACTTTCCTCATGTCAGCACGATGTTGGTGTCACCACCGGCGCCAACCTTGTGTGAATGCTCTGAAAAGCTAATCATTTGCATATCAAAGCATCTTCTTCCTGTCGGTTAAATTTCGCGTCTGTGGGACGTCATCCTCGTGGTGTAGCAATTTTAATGGCCGGTAGTGTAAACGGATGCTTAGGTAGGAGGGCACAGGGTCCCTGATATCTCTGCAGTTTTCTTTCGCCAGCCAACGATACGGAGAAGCGCTGTTCCATAATAAACGTCTGTTTGATCGTGTACAGCACATCGCAGGTGACCTCCACCTCAAACAAGAGAAATCACCAACTTTTGTCAGACATTGGACAAACGCAGCGCTGCATCTCGAAAAGGTGCGAGGAACACACCAGGCATGTCCGACTTGGACAGATAGAGAAATCTGCTACAGCTGAACATGGCATCAAAGGAAACCACACCCTTGATTTCGAGAACACCAGGGTGCTGTGCCGAGCCGGGAGCAATTGGGACGGCGTCATTAAAGAATCAATAGTAATACGGGTCCACGAGAATCTTGTGAACAGGGACAAAGGTTATCAACTGAGCGCGACCTGGAATCCAGCATTAGCCGCAATACGCCAGGAACGCACCAAGAACCGTCCAGCTCTCGAGACGCGACCGGAATGCTCTGACGGAGACAGGAACGGCGCACCCGCTTCCTCCTCCACCCCCCCCCCCCCCCGGCGACTACTCTGGACCCAGCCCGCCGCGCCAGGTGGTGGGGGGCATGCCGCAGGTATAAAAGGACCGGAATCCGCAAAGTCTCGGCAAGACAGGAGTTTCAACACTGACGTGCAGGGAAAACAATCAACACGACACGGTATACAAGCGGGAGTACCCCAGGGAAGCATCCTAGGGGCCCTACTGTTTAACCTCTACATAAACGATCTCCCAACCACACACAACACAATGATGGCAATCTACGCGGATGACACAGCCATCCTTGCGCAAGATTGGAAACCATCAAACATTACGTCACGCCTACAGACTGCACTCAGAGTGGCCGAGCCTTGGTGGGAGAAATGGCGTGTTAAGAGTAAACGTCGACAAGTGCGAAGCCGTTCTGTTCACTAAAAGACCGAAGCAACTGCGCAAACACCGCTACTGCAGACCAATAACTCTACATGCGCGCCCAATACGTTTCCGCGAGAAAGTCAAATACCTCTGTGTCTGGCTGGACCGGAAATTACTCTGGGGGGACCACATACAACACGTGACCAACCGAGCAACCGCGAGGCTCAAACAGCTCTACCCTATGCTCAATAGGCGTAGCACACTGAACAGAAGGGTGTCGAGGTCCATGTACATGACACTTATCCGACCCCTGATGACATACGCAGCTCCTGTCTGGGGATACGCTGCGCCTACACGCCTGCGCTGTCTGCAGCCCATACAAAACAAAGTACTCAAAATCATAAGCAATGCTCCATGATACACACGCATCGCGGACCTTCACCGGGAATACCGACTTGAGACTCTCACGGAGGTAATCCACAAACTCGCCACAAGACTATACAGCAACTCCAGACATTCATAGAACCCGTTTATTCCGAATCTGGGGAACTACGACCACAACCGTAGATGGAAACATAAAAGATCGAAAGACATACTTGTAAGGACCTAACATCTATGGCCAAGCACACGCAAACACAACGGTACTGGCGAGCCCCTGTTAATTAGACGCCATTACTGGATATCCAGCTGGAATACACTGCCGAATAACTGGCACCACGCAGGGAAGCCGTACCGTACACTGCATGCAGACAAGCTCCACACATCCCTCACACAGTGAGATGATCTATGGCTGATCTCCCACTACTGTATAACGATCTTGATTGTTCCAGGAAGGTAGCGGTTGCAGCAACTGGGATACATCGCCATCGCTTGCCACGGTAATGATGCATGATACCCATACTAACAAATCCAACCTTGCATGAACTATCGCAGCTAGTAAGCCACTACTGCTCTTACTACCCATCCCACTGTCGCGGAGGTTTTTTTCCCACGGCACGAGCCTTGGCACTTTTTTCCCTCTGCTCTTCAAATCGCTACCCTCATTCGCGTTTCGTCCACTATCTATCACCTGATGGACCGTGTTAATGCATGGTCTCATCCAGACGCACGGACAACATCACAGCCCAGCATCCTGCGATCCACTTACTAGACAACTAACATGTTTACGGAGGTGACAGTAGAACTTTTGGTTTGGTCACCACGTTGATGCGGGCGTGGAGGGGCCCCATCTTTTTTTTTTTTAATAAAGTCTCGGCACTTCGCCAGAAGATGACGAGTATGTCACTCGTCGAAACGTCGCAGTTTGAAGACACCGCCACCCGGCTGGAAGCCTGAGAACTCTTCGCATTTTGTCAGACTGTTTTGAGGATCATTCCATGAACATTCCTTGCGTGGCTTCTGAGGTCACATGAACCTGACTTTAATCCTATTGGTCACGCCGCTGTGTAAGGTTTCCCAGCTTTGGACTCAGTTCTGACCAACCAGAGAGAGTTATGGGTGATGGAGGTGTGGTTATGAATCAAGAGGGCTGCTCTACGGCTTCTTTGTCTCTTGGAATCTGTGCATCGTTAGGTCACAACCGATATCATTAGGATCAGGATCCAACTTGGTAGGACCGAAAATTGTGTTTCTCATGTGTACACATCCGTTGTGTTTCTCTCTTTAGGCGTAGTCAAAATGTCGTCACGTAAAACTTTTTTGATGGTACCATCAGATCGGCGGGATATACTGAGTAACCTTTCTCCAAATAATTCCATTCAACGGTTCTACGTTTTGACCATTTTTCAATACGAAATTCTTCCAGTTTCTCGCATATTACTGTGTGACGTTCAACGTTAGTTGTATGAGCTTTCTACGTAATTTATCTATTTATGAAATACTGAATGTTCTTAAACTTCCTTCTCGTGTAGCGTGGACTTAAGAGGTCGTATTCAACCTTAAGAGATCGTATTTAACTGCTGTGCAGTACTGACTGACTATTGGTTGGCCCTGTTCTGCGCTTGTGAACAGTATCGTGGAACAAAAATTGAACCATAGTGAAATGCTGAAGTTGAAATAATGAAAGCGATTATAATTAAATCTCAAAAGAAACTAGTTGTCTATTCATGGAAAACTGTTGTACTGAAACTCAATACTGAAATACGTTATGAAAATTACGTAATATGATGTGCAATATCTAACTTGAAATACCGAAAAAATAAAATAGTGTTCAATGCGGATGAAAATAATGGTTTAAGATCACCTTCACTGTTCACTGTAAATTAATCTGCTCAATTAGCACAACACCTGAAAATTCTGGCTACGTACCGTTTGCTGACAAAAATGCAACGTGAGATCTGCCATCAAAGAAAAGTAGCTTACCCCTTGCTCACCATGTTGTTTTGTGTCTGATGTACTAACGTTCGCGAAAGCCAAATGAAATCAGCAAATGAAGCAACTAAAGAAAAGTAACCTACTCGCTACTGAAGTTTTCTTTGTTTGTCAAGAACAATCTGTGGCTGCGTGTGGCTTAAGGTGCAATGCACACAATACAAGACACTTAAAACGTCACTAAAAATGATGGAGGAGAGTGTTTTACTTGCAACAAAAGCGTTCTGGAAAAATTAAACTCTGATTATTGTTAAAAAGGAGTGTACAAGATAAGATGACTCTAACAATTACGAAATTCTTTCATTAAAAAATTACTGACATTTAAACCAATTGCGTAATTTGTGACATAATGAAAGCAAAGAGATCAAATTAACACTTATCATGATTATTATTAGTTGTCTAAGAGACAAAGATTCCCTTCAATTAATAGTTCTGACAAACAAACATTTCTTTCTTGTGCGTGCACTGGTTATCTTGAAATATTCCTCCACATATCTACTCTATCCATGCGCTCAAGAAAATATCTTTACGAACGAGTTTTCATCTTCGTAATAAAGTATGTGAGGTAATTTCTCCCAGATTCATAAACATCATATCTCCTCTAAAACTCAACTGCTCGCTAAGTTCCTCTAATAAGAATGCGCTAGCGCTGTACAACTGACTGCCTACCAAGCGCACTACATATTACGTTAAACACAGAGTCAAGAATTTTATCCACTACTAGCGAGCGCTCTTATGCCTGTTTATCCCAGTACAGTGAAGGTGGAATATTTACAACGGCAAAATACGTATGAAAACCTTACAACAGTACGTATCTTTTTACACAACCATGGCGGGATGGGTTGTATGGAGTGACAACCACAAAATTTGAGGCTGTTTGTTCATGCAACAATGATCTGATCGAATTTTAGTGTAATAATTGAAAGGACCTATTTTTGACTGATAATTATGACAGCCGCATCTGTAATGTACCTGCTCGAAAGATTTATGATGTTAGGTGCAGATTTGTGACGTTAGGAGCTTAATTATCGTATTAACGATAAGGAAAGTAAGCGATCTGCTATTTTTGTAGATGTTGCAGCTCGCTGCAGCTTAACATTCCATCAAACCCTCCCCCGTCCCCCTCTTCCCACCCCACAAATACCAAACATATTCACTGTTTTTCTGTTCACCTGCACGTGGTCGTGGAGAAGAACAGAGGTAGATACTGAGAGCTGGGTGGAAGGCAGCCTGTAACATACTGTACAGCTATGGATGCCAAACTTACTTGCCCCACTCTGTAGGAATCTTCCGCATAGTTAAACATAACCACAGAATTAAAAAACGTTGTGAATGCGGCGCCTGATATAAAGGAAACCAAGAAAACATCAACACCTATTCCGCCTCAGTTAGATAAAAGAAAGAAGAAAGATGGATGGCATGTGATTTCTTTTTCCAAGTAAATGATAAATATTTGTGAACAGCCCGTATGCGTGAATGAATTATTCATGTTTCTTGCAAGATTTCTCTGGAGATGATCTTACGTTTGAAAAAACGAAACATTAAATCTATTTTGGAAGTAAGAATTTGCTGGGAATTAAGTTTGTCGGGTTTTAAACGTGTATTATGTTAAGAAAGATTGGCAGCAAAATTAGTATTTATCTGCGGGCACATCGAGGGCACGGCAGTTGAGAAAATGCGCGGTGTTGCGGGTACATGCCGAACGTACCAAGAATTCACCGACGCATTTCTCGGAACGTATTGGTCGCGCGAAATGGAAGACCGAATAAAACAGGAAATCATTTTGTGTCCAGATCTGGAGGCGTCAGGATACAAGAGCCCCACGAAGCACTTTGAGGCTTTAATTAAAAAGAACCAGTTTCTTGATGTGCCACATAGTGACGGTGAAATAATTAAGCCCTGTTTCGCGAAACTGCCAAGCAACTACCAGCAAGCGCTTGTAGGAAAGTACGGATCGAATATCGAAACAGTCAAAAGCCTTCTGCCCGAGTGGGAGCTAATTTTTGAAAAAAGAAGGAGCACATGATCGAAGGAAAGGGCAAAATAACTATTACAATGTCGACTTTCGTGGAACACCGCGCAATAACAACATCCATCAGCGTGATGGAAGATCCGGGAGGCAGGACTATAAGAGACAAAATTGAGGACGGCAGAATTACTGGCAGAGGCAAAACGATACCCGCCAATACGACACGAACTGCAGGCGCAGAGATTCAGATGAACAACGGGATGAGTCAAGCGAAATACGTTGTCCGAACCCGAGTTCCAATCTCCAAAACAGAAACGGAGGGCGAGATTGACGCCAGGACCGTGCGGTTTAGGCTCGCGGAAAATCCGCACAAATACTAGGACAGAGCCGTGTACATATGCTGAAATATGAGGACATATCAGGGTTGCTGCTCAGGGAGCAAGAGACTCCCACCAGAAAGGATCTCTATCCTATGATTACTGTGACAGTAGGGGGCGTACGACTACACGGAATTCTGTATAGTGGCAGTTATATAACTGCGATCTCTGATGCAGCATTTCAAAGAGGCTCGTAGAAGGAAAGCTGGCCCACCTTGGCCATGAAAAAGACGAACATCAAGAGAGCGCTAGCAGAAAAATGCACTGAGGTCAACAAGCAGACGAGGTTAGAGTTTACATGTCAGGGGAACAGGCTAGAGACAAATTTCTTAGTCGTGCCGAATCTATCCATCGACCTGATAGTAGGCATGGACATTCTAAATGAACGCCAAACTTTCCTTGACATAGGGAGGGGAGAGATTGTGCTACGGAAAGACAAGACCTGTGATAGTCGCTACTTTTGGCTTCATTGAAACAGCAAATAGTTTACACTTTCAGCCAAAAGGCGAATACTTGTTTATAAAGAATGATTAATGTATAATAATGCGTCACATAGCGACGGTGGAATTTCCTAAATCATGTAATTCGTCGTCTTTGAGCGGCAATATAAACTGAGAAGAATACGGTTCAATATGCTATCTCTCACTATTTTGTTCGCTGGAGAACTAATAAAGACTTGAGCGCTAAACACTTGTACTGTTTTTCTTAAGTAAGACGGACGCAGATTTGTGGCGGTCTGATCGAATTTTTACTGTTATTGTTGTTGTTGTTGTGGTCTTCAGTCCTGAGACTGGTTTGATGCAGCTCTCCATACCACTCTATCCTGTGCAAGCTTCTTCATCTCCCAGTACCTACTGCAGCCTACATCCTTCTGAATCTGCTTAGTGTATTCATCTCTTGGTCTCCCTCCACGATTTTTACCCTCCACGCTGCCCTCCAGTACAAAATTGGTGATCCCTTGATGCCTCAGACATCAGCATCCTCTTCCTATCCTGCTACTTTTATCTGGCAGGGACAGAGCTGAACAGACCCCCTCTGCATCAGAACCCACCATGCTTAACCCTATAATGACCCCTTCACTGAATGAGAATTCTTGCAGGCTCTTACCTCTTCACATGACGTGGCCCCAGGCCCATATTCCAACCACACCCAGATGATCTAACAATTGGACATTACCCAGAAGCAATATCTACTCAGGGTCTTCAACTGCATTTGGCTCATGTTATCCCCTTACACGCAGGAAGAACACAATGTCTCTCGACAGCTAGTGCCCAATTACCCTCACCATCATACTTTGTGAACTACTCGAGAGGATGGTTAGCTTCCAATTATGTTGGGTACCCATACTTCTGTCTGTGTATCAGTGTGGCTTCCAGGGAGGACGATCTCCAATTGACCTTTTATTCAGGTTGGAAACAGCAATCCGACAGGCTTTTACTAACCACTGGCGTCTTCTCACGGTCTTCTGTGACCTACATAGGGCATACAACACATCTTGGCGCCATCACACTTTACATACTGTCCATGACTGGGGATTTCGCAGCCCCCTTCCAAATTTTATCCTCGATTTTTTATCCAACCGGATCTTCCATGTTGGAGTTGGCACTTCACTCATTACCCCTCGTATTCAGAAGAACAGCATCCCACAGGGTTCTGTGTTGCGTGAGAAACTCTTTGTCATGGCGATCAGTGAGCTTGCATCCTCTGTTACGCCAGCATTGTATGCTGACGGTTTTTGCACTTGGAGTATCTCCCACTTGGTAGCATCTGCTGAAGGCTGGCACCAAGGCGCCATCTGACGTGCCTCTGCATGGGACCTCTCCCATGGCTTCCAGCTTCCTCCTTTAAAAACACGGGTTATGCATTTTTGCTGTAGACCCACAGTACACCTCGATCCAGAACTTTATTTAGGTGACTGGCCTGTAGATTTTGGAGCACAGTCCTGTTTCTTGAGCCTTATTTTTGATAAAAAGCTGATATAGCTGCCACATCTTCGCTATCTGAAAACTACATGCATGCACAAACTTAATGCTTTCTAACTCCTGGCCCACACATCTTGGGTTGCAGGCTATGCAACTCTTCTCCATTTTTACTGTGCTCTGGTTTTGTCCTGACTAGATTCTGGTGGTCAGGTATGTGGCTCAGTGGCTCCTTTCATTCTGAAATTTGACTGTGTTCATCATTGTGGGATGTGTCTGGTTATTGGCGCCTTTCATGCTAGTCCCGTTGACAGTCTCCTCACAGAAGCGAGGATTCCCCATCTACAAATATCATGTAGCGTATCCTGTTTACTTACGCAATCACCATTCGATGATTCTCTGACCATCCCATGTACCATGTCCACTTTGTACACGATCTCCTGATACCCGCTCCTGGGTGGGATATTTGGCTGGAATAGGTCTCTGTCAGGATCTCCATTTCCACCCACCTGAATGTGCCCCATGTATTTCCTCCTGCACTCCGCTTTGGACAGTGCCTAGACCACACATTAGAACTGACCTATTCCAGGGTCCCAATGATTCTGTCACCCATATAGTCTTCTGGGGTCTTGTACGTTCCATCCTTACAGAGTTCCAATATCTTCTACAATGATGGTTCTAACATGATAGATAAGGTAGGATACCACAATGGAATTTTCACTCTGGAACGGAGTGTGCACTGGTATGAAACTTCCTGGCAGATAAAAACTGTGTGTCGGACCGAGACTTGCCTTTCACAGGCAACTGGTAGAGCACTTGCCCACAGTTTTAACCTGCCAGGAAGTTGCAAGGCGGGATACATTTTCATGTCTCTTACTGGCTTAGAACACCATTTACTGCCAGGATTGGGGCAAGGAGAGCTTCTGGCCAGTACCAGGCTCCTCTATTTTGTTACTCAAGGCTCCTTCCACAGTGTTTTAATATGTACCAACTCAATGGGCAGCCCACAGGCTATAGAACGACGCTAGTCTCGTCACCCTTTGGTGTCTGCTATCGATGACCATCTCTCTGCCTTGACTATGCCAGCTGTCCTGTTGTCTTCCTGTTGTTCCCTAGTCAAGTGGGCCTCCAGGGAATGAACTGGCTGACCGTTTGTTTAGAGAGGCAGGTACTTACCCTCATTCCCTTCCATCAATCCAGGTGCAGGTATGTGGATCCACATCAAATCTCTCTTTGCCCAAATGTGGAATGACATCTGGTGCACTACTTGTCTTGGTAATAAACTACACGATCAAAGAGACTACAGCTGTTTGACCCTCTACCTTCCACCCCTATCAGAAGGAGTCCATAGTTTTATGCCATCTACACATTGATCATGTCAGGCTCACTCATTGCATAGCGACCTACCCTCACAATGTAACTGTGGAGTCAGAGTGATGGTATCCCATATATTGGTGGAATGTCGCCTTCTTTTGACCCTTCATACTAAGTATAGCCTTCCAGATTCTTTGTCTTTAACACTGACAGATGTTTCACAGATGGTTCAACTGGTCCTCAGTTTCCTATGTGAAACTGGTTTTCATTTTCAGATATAAGGTTTTGCTTTACTTCTGGGGTAGGTTCAGAGTGGTTGTGGTCTCTCCTCATGTTTTCTTTGTCCGGGACCCATGACCACTTCCCCATGCGAAGACTGCTCTTTTATCCCTGTTTTTAAATTTGTTCTACTGTTTTATGCCTTCTGTTCTGTGTTTTTTAACTTTTTCGTTTTATAGTTTGACAACTCTGACTGGATCTGTCCACTTTTAGCAGACTCTCACTCTTCTGCAGGTAACTTTGGTATCATTGGACTGATGACTTCCCCGTTTGGCCCCATAACCCAACTCAGTCAATCAGTTAACCAATCCAGTACATCGTATTTGTGTAAAGCATAATTAAAAGCCTTATTGATGTTATATATCTTTTTATTATGATCTTCTGTAGCACTATCAAAAACTGTATTTCTTTTATTGAATTGCATTAGAATAATTTCGTATGCACATTTTGTAACATTATGAATTACCTCGAAGGGAACGATCTATTGATACGTAATCAGAATGGTTTCAGAAAACATCGTTCTTGTGCAACGCAGCTAGCTCTTTATCCGCACGAAGTAATGGCCGCTATCGACAGGGGATCTCAAGTTGATTCCATATTTCTAGATTTCCGGAAAGCTTTTGACCCCGTTCCTCACAAGTGACTTCTAATCAAGCTGCGGGCCTATGGGGTATCGTCTCATCGTCTCAGTTGTGCGACTTGTAACACCTCCGTTTTTATCCCGACCTGATCTGATGGTTTTTTTTTTTTTTTTTTTTTTTTTTTGTCATCAGTCTACTGACTGGTTTGATGCGGCCCGCCACGAATTCCTTTCCTGTGCTAACCTCTTCATCTCAGAGTAGCACTTGCAACCTACGTCCTCAATTATTTGCTTGATGTATTCCAATCTCTGTCTTCCTCTACAGTTTTTGCCCTCTACAGCTCCCTCTAGTACCATGGAAGTCATTCCCTCATGTCTTAGCAGATGTCCTATCATCCTGTCCCTTCTCCTTATCAGTGTTTTCCGCATATTCCTTTCCTCTCCGATTCTGCGTAGAACCTCCTCATTCCTTACCTTATCAGTCCACCTAATTTTCAACATTCGTCTATAGCACAACATCTCAAATGCTTCGATTCTCGTCTGTTCCGGTTTTCCCACAGTCCATGTTTCACTACCATACAATGCTGTACTCCAGACGGACATCTTCAGAAATTTCTTCCTCAAATTAAGGCCGGTATTTGATAGTAGTAGACTTCTCTTGGCCAGAAATGCCTTTTTTGCCATAGCGAGTCTGCTTTTGATGTCCTCCTTGCTCCGTCCGTCATTGGTTATTTTACTGCCTAGGTAGCAGAATTCCTTAACTTCATTGACTTCGCGACCATCTATCCTGATGTTAAGTTTCTCGCTGTTCTCATTTCTACTACTTCTCATTACCTTCGTCTTTCTCCGATTTACTCTCAAACCATACTGTGTACTCATTAGACTGTTCATTCCGTTCAGCAGATCATTTAATTCTTCTTCACTTTCACTCAGGATAGCAATGTCATCAGCGAATCGTATCATTGATATCCTTTCACCTTGTATTTTAATTCCACTCCTGAACCTTTCTTTTATTTCCATCATTGCTTCCTCGATGTACAGATTGAAGAGTAGGGGCGAAAGGCTACAGCCTTGCCTTACACCCTTCTTAATATGAGCACTTCGTTCTTGATCGTCCACTCTTATTATTCTCTCTTGGTTGTTGTACATATTGTATATGACCCGCCTCTCCCTATAGCTTATCCCTACTTTTTTCAGAATCTCGAACAGCTTGCACCATTTTATATTCTCGAACGCTTTTTCCAAATCGAGAAATCCTATGAAAGTGTCTTGATTTTTCTTTAGCCCTGCTTCCATTATTAGCCATAACGTCAGAATTGCCTATCTCGTCCCTTTACTTTTCCTAAGCCAAACTGATCGTCACCCAGCGCATTCTCAATTTTCTTTTCCATTCTTCTGTATATTATTCTTGTAAGCAGCTTCGATGCATGAGCTGTTAAGCTGATTGTGCGATAATTCTCGCACTTGTCAGCTCTTGCCATCTTCGGAATTGTGTGGATGATGCTTTTCCGAAAGTCAGATGGTATATCGTCAGACTCATATATTCTACACACCAACGTGAATAGTCGTTTTGTTGCCACTTCCCCCAATGATTTTAGAAATTCTGATGGAATGTTATCTATCCCTTCTGCCTTATTTGGCCGTAAGTCCTCCAAAGATCTTTTAAATTCCGATTCTAATACTGGATCCCCTATCTCTTCTAAATCGACTCCTGTTTCTTCTTCTATCCATCAGACAAATCTTCACCCTCATAGAGGCTTTCAATGTATTCTTTCCACCTATCTGCTCTCTCCTCTGCATTTAACAGTGGAATTCCCGTTGCACTCTTAATATTACCACCGTTGCTTTTAATGTCACCAAAGGTCGTTTTGACTTTCCTGTTTGCTGAGTCTGACCTTCTGACAATCATATCTTTTTCGATGTCTTCACATTTTTCCTGCAGCCATTTCGTCTTAGCTTCCCTGCACTTCCTATTTATTTCATTCCTCAGCGACTTGTATTTCTGTATTCCTGATTTTGCCGGAACATGTTTGTACTTCCTCCTTCCATCAATCAACTGAAGTATTTCTTCTGTTACCCATGGTTTCTACGCAGCTACCTTCTTTGTACCTATGTTTTCCTTCCCAACTTCTGTGATGGCCCTTTTTAGAGATGTCCATTCCTCTTCAACTGTACTGCCTACTGCACTAATCCTTATTGCTGTATCTATAGCGTTAGAGAACTTCAAACGTATCTCGTCATTCCTTAGTACTTCCGTATCCCACTTCTTTGCGTATTGATACTTCCTGACTAATGTCTTGAACTTCAGCCTACTCTTCATCACTACTATATTGTGATCTGAGTATATATCTGCTCCTGGGTACGCCTTACAATCCAGTATCTTATTTCGGAATCTCTGTCTGACCATAATGTAATCTAATTGAAATCTTCCCGTATCTCCCAGCCTTTTCCAAGTATACCTCCTCCTCTTGTGATTCTTGAACAGGCTACTCGCTATTACTAGCTGAAACATGTTACAGAACTCAATTAGTCTTTCTCGTCCTTCATTCCTTGTCCCAAGCCCATATTCCCCTGTAACCTTTTCTTCTACTCCTTCCCCTACAACTGCATTCCAGTCGCCCATGACTATTAGATTTTCGTCCCCCTTTACATACTGCATTGCCCTTTCAATATCCTCATACACTTTCTCTATCAGTTCATCTTCAGCTTCCAACGTCGGCATGTATACCTGAACAATCGTTGTCGGTGTTGGTCTGCTGTCGATTCTGATTAGAACAAAAAAATGGTTCAAATGGCTCTGAGCACTATGGGACTCAACTGCTGTGGTCATCAGTCCCCTAGAACTTAGAACTACTTAAACCTAAGTAACCTAAGGACATCACACACATCCATGCCCGAGACAGGATTCGAACCTGCGACGTTGCAGCAGTGCGGCTCCAGACTGGAGCGCCTAGAACCGCACGGCCACCGCGGCCGGCTGATTAGAACAACCCGGTCACTGAACTGTTCACAGTAACACACCCTCTGCCCTACCTTCCTATTCATAACGAATCCTACACCTGTTATACCATTTTATGCTGCTGTTGATATTACCCGATACTCATCTGACCAGAAATCCTTGTCTTCCATCCACTTCACTTCACTGACCCCTACTATATCTAGATTCAGCCTTTGCATTTCCCTTTTCAGATTTTCTAGTTTCCCTACCACGTTCAAGCTTCTGACATTCCACGCCCCGACTCGTAGAACGTTATCTTTTCGTTGATTATTCAATCTTTTTCTCATGGTAACCTCCACTTTGGCAGTCCCCTCCTGGAGATCCGAATTGGGGGACTATTCCAGAATCTTTTGCCAATGGAGAGATCATCATGATACTTCTTCAATTACAGGCCACATGTCCTGTGGATACACGTTAAGTGTGTTCAATGCAGTGGTTTCCATTGCCTTCTGCATCCTCATGTCGTTGATCATTGCTGATTCTTCCGCCTTTAGGGGCAATTTCCCATCCCTAGGACAAGAGAGTGCCCTGAACCTCTATCCGCTTCTCCGCCCTCTTTGACCAGGCTGTTGACAGAATGAGGCTGACATCTTATGCCGGAAGTCTTCAGCCGCCAATGCTGATTATTTATCAAAATTTGGGCAGTGGCGGGGATTGAACCCGGGACTGAAGACGTTTTGATTATGAATCAAAGACGTTACCCCTAGACCAGGGGTACCACGGGATCGAATAGCAGCCCAATATTTATTATTAACATGACCGTGAACCTAATGGAGCTGGTAATTGGAATTGACAGCTACGGAAGTTGTTACTTTCCAGTTCGTCCTGTTCAATACTATAATACTGAATGTATGGTAATAAGGAACACCAACACAGTTTTACTAATTACGAACTTATATTCTTCTCAAAACACAAAAAGGAGACAGCCACTGCCTTCGTCATACATATCTAATTACGGCTAATCTCAGCACAGGGTTTCTTCATTTGCCATTATAGTCACACGCTAGTCCATCGCTGCCTCCAACACTGCAATCCAAGGTCAGGCCGGCGCGGTAGACGCGAAACTAAATATTGGCACTAGTAACGTCACTGATCACTTTTATAAAGATACTTCATCACTTTCCCGGTACTCATTTATTATTTAGGGGTCTAACCACGGTGATGGTGACACCCTTCTCGGTTAAAGACCCTGTATTCCAACAATGGCCTCCACACACACACACACACACACACACACACACACACACACACACACCATTCCCGCCAACCCCTCTGGCGCATCTAGACACTCGCTCTCGCAACACGTAACAATCGATTGTTCGCCCTGTCGACCTGTGCTGAGTGCGAAGTTATAGTAAGGGCCTATGGACCCTTAACATCCCCGCCCTAGAAGACTTCTTTGGCGCCTCTGGCATAAAAGAATTGCCAAAGAAATTAGATATTATTACATCTGAACAAAACACACAGTGTAAAAAATTATAATTTACCAAACAATCCCTTGACTCTGGCAGTGGGCTGCCTCCATAATAATATTCTACAAAAGATTATCACATCTCACAAACATGGCATTGTCCAAATCACAATTTTCCATCAAGCAGCAATAATTCTCTACAGTCCATATTGAATGTAACACACAACATATAATCAAAATTATTATGTGAACACATGACATATGAGTTATTATATTACAATTGAGTTGTTACAGGTTTTACAGCCTTTCTCAAGTAATTGTCGATATGAAATATGAAGCTCTATTTATAATACATCAGAAAATACAACGCAAATAAACATTCCCCTTTTTCAAATGTCCGATTAACAACTAAATGTTCCAAACATGTCTTACTCAACTACATCATGGAGCTTGAACACCCCATTTCAGACATTCGCCCTAATCGAATTCCACTTCCTCATCTGGGTTATCCCTGTTCATGTCTGAGTAGTACCTTTTTATGTTTTCCACATGCTCCTTACCATGCACCCTCTTTGTCCGTGCATATTCCAACTCCACCGTGTTAGGATGCCCAATTTTTATAATCCTGTATGGTCTCTTATAAACTTGGTTGAATTTGTGCATTTCAGAGTTTATTTTCTTTGATTTTGCATGAACCTTTACTAGTACTAAGTCTCCCACTCGGTAAGTTATCGGTTTCACTAGCTTGTCGTGTCTTTCCTGTCTTTTCCTAGCCTTCTCCTTCATATTTAATTCCACTAGTTCCAATTTCCTTTCCCAGGTCAATGAACTTCCTGGTGGGTACACTAGCAACTCGCGAAAAATACTGTCGGGTTCTTGATTGAATAATACTTCACATGGTGCAAACCCTGTAGAATCATGTGGGAGGTGATTACTGACCTGCTCAAATTCTTCCAAATATTCTTTCCATGAACCATGCTTCCTATGACAGTATGTTCGGCATGAACGGTTCAATTCCTTCATTGTTCGTTCTGCAGGGTTAGAAGCTGGCCTATACCTACAAATGGCAATTTGCTCTATTTTATGTTCATTAAGCATCTCTGTCCACTCCTTTGACGTAAATTGTGACCCATTATCACTGAAGATTCGCTTAGGGATACACCCCTTTTGAAAATAGTCTTTCTCAAACTGGTTAATTATGGCTCTACTAGTGGCTTTCTTCAATGGGTAAAATTTTATATACTTGGGAACCAGATCTTCCACTACTAAGATTTGTGTGTAATTCCCTCGTGAGGCAGGAAGTGGCCCAAAGAGATCCACTGCTACTATGTCCTTAATCGCTGTTGGTACAATTGGGTGCATATATCCTTTGTGTTGTACTGTAGTCGTTTTAGATTTTTGACAAGTGTCACATATACTCAGTATCTTATGTATACGCCTTCCCATGTTGTTGAATGCACAATCTGACTTCATCTTTTCCAGACACTTCTTCGATCCATAATGCGCATTACTATAGTGCATATACCAAATTAATTTCTCTACCACATGCTCAGGCACACAAAGTTTCCAGTTCTCCTCACTCTCCTTGTTTCTTTTATAAAGTACCCCATTGTCAATATAATAAAATGCGTGAATTCTTTCTTCTCCTGCACACCTGTATTTGGTTTTAATTGTCTTCAATTTCTCGTCCTCATTCTGTTCCCTGCGCACATTCTTTAGGAACTTCCTTACTAATTCTTTATACTGTACTCCTTTCATCAGGTTAATTCTAACTCCTCCTCCTTCCAGCCTATCCGCCAACATTCCTCTCGAGTCAGTTGGTAATCTTGACAGGCATCACGTATTATATGGGCTGCTCCTGGCTCATAAATTATCTCGAAGTCATAGTCCTGTAATGCCAGGGCCCATTGCGTTAGTCTGCTATGCCTTAATTTGCTTGTGGTCAGAAATGTAAGGGCCTTATGGTCAGTCACCACTTTCACATGCCTCCCTGCCAAATAATAACGGAATCACTTAAACCCCCATATCATTGCCAATGCCTCCCTTTCAGTAATCGAATATTTCCTCTCCCAAGCATTTAAACTCCTGCTACCAAACGCTATTGTTCTTACTATCTCACCATTTCTGCTCCTCTCCATTTGGTACAAATGTATCCCCAGTCCATAGTCAGAGCTGTCCGCTCCTAAATAAAAGTCTTTGGAAAAATCTAGGTGGTACAATATGTCTGCACTACATAGTGCTTCCTTGATATTCTCAAACTCGGTTTGGCACTCTGCACTCCAATGCCACGTCATTCTTGCCTTGGTCAAGTCCCTCATACTCGGGGCATTAAGTATGGATTGCTTGACAAATTTCCTATAAAACTCACAAACCCCAAACAACGCTCGCAACTGCTTCTTACTATGGGGGGTCGGAAAATTTTAATAGCCTCCATTTTACTAGGATCAGTATAGATACCCTCCTCTGATATTATGTGGCACCAGGAATTTTATCTTTAATTTGCCAAATTCCGACTTGTCCAGGTTTACGGTTACCCCTGCCGTTTAAAAAGCTTCCAAGACTGCATCCAACCTATCCAAATGTTCTTCCCATGATTCACTTGCTATCAAAAGGTCATCCACATAAACGGTGACTTTCTTAAGTAACTTCTCGCCCAGTATCTTATCCATTGCTCTTATGAATTCAGACACTGACACATTAAGCCCAAACGGCAACACTCTAAATTGATAGCACCTCCCTCCATAAGTAAATGCTGTATACTGGAGGGACTCTGTGGCCAATGGTATTTGCCAGTAACCAGCAGTTAAGTCGATACTACTAAGCACCTTTGCTCCTCGGAATTTTTGAATCAGTTCTTCTATAGTCTCAGGTTTGTCCCGCTCCAGCTCGATGATTTTGTTCACTGTTCGTGCATCCAAGACTATCCTCACCTTTCCATCCTTCTTATCAACAACAAATAGGGGGTTGTTATATTGACTGTTGGCCCTTTCTATAACACCAAGGTCCATCATCCTCTGTATCTCCTCATCTACTGCTCTTCTTTTCGCCTGGGGAATGGAATACTGTTTTATATTGAACGCTTTATGGTTCTTCATCTTTAGCTTACACTCCACCCTTTTCATGATACCTGGCCGTTGAGAAAATACCTTACAACGCCTGTATAATACTGTGGCTAATTTCCTCTTAATCTCCTCATCTAGGTGTGTCATTTCCTCAAACTTATCCTCTTCATGTCGATCCTCTCGTGCTAATCCCTCAAAGTACACCAACACTTCTTCTTCTAGTTCCTCTTCCCCATATACTACTGTGGGTTCCTCTTCATAACACAAACTTATCCTTTTAAATTCTTCCTCTTCTTTTATTGCACTACCCTCAGCAAACTTCAACTCCTTCTCTTCTCCCTTTCTTTCTTTGACCTTGATGGTACCTTCATCAAAATTCACTATCGCTTCAACTTCATTCAACCAATCTATTCCTAAAATAATTGATGTGTTCAGTCCAGCCACCACCAAAAATGTTGCTTCGTATTCTTCTCCCTCTATCTCGAAGGTAATCAACACTTGTTCTTTAATAGGTTTACTCCTTGCACCCAACGCATTCACAATTCTCACTCCACTCACTGGTAAACTAGGCAAGCTGTTTGCTTTCAGTACCTGTTCATATAGCCTGTTGGATATTGCACATGCTTCACTTCCTGTGTCAACTAATGCCTCAATATTCAGTCCACATAGCTTGATCCCTATCATGGGTAGTATGGGTTCTTTGGGAATCCTACTTCTTTCCTCCAGTAGATCTGCTCTTAGATCTCCACCATTGTCGTGTCTTAGTAGGTTTATTCTGGTCCTTGTAGCTCTCACTCCTGACCGGACCTCATCTGGAGTGTCATTCAGTTTTCCGGTCTCTCCGCCTCTTCTATATGCACTGTGTCATTCACTCACCTATCCCTTCCTCTCTTATGATCTCTTGGTTCTTCACTCCTTCTCCAATCATTTCTCCATTGGCATTCACCACCATGGTTCCTATATCTATGGCCACCACCTCTTCGTCTATAATTAGACGAATTATTAAAATGATTCCTTTGGTCACTACTTCCCTCTCGGTTTTGATGATTAGCTGGGTTGAGTTCCTGTGATCGAACAGATTCCAACTGTTCCAGTGTTTCCATCAAGGCTTCCCTATCTTTAATTAGGCTTCTGGATACAGTTTCTAGCATTCTCTGGCTCAATCTTCTTTTTATCGCTGATGTCATTATGTCATCACTCAGGGGTTGTTCCAAGGTCTACTCTCTCAACGTTCCTCTCCATGTATTAAGTGACTTGCAGTGTAGTAGGTCCTCAAGTGCTGCACACTGATGACTTTTGGACCAGTACTTCTTCAAGAATTCCCCTTCAAACTGATCATAATTAGTAATCCCTTCCTTCTTCCTGACTCCCCAAATGAAGGCCTCACCTTCCATCCTATCTATTGCAAATTGAATCTTGTCTGCGTCTTTGAAATGTGCTGGAAAAACTCCTTTTAACCATTTCATAAATATCATTGGGTGCAACCCTCCTTTTGGTTTATACTTCTGCCCTGTATTGTTTTGAACGTACCGACTATCAGCGCTCATCAAGGTAACGACTCTACCTTCCCCAACGGTTAAAGTTGCATTGCTAATTCGTTTATCAATTTCTCCTGTCTTGCTCTCCAATTGTTGCACTCCATGTTGTAATTGCCTGACCTCCATTGGGACCCTCTTGTTATCCTCTTCTCGTTGCACGGTTATAGCATTTCTCATATTGACAGCCAGTTGGTTTTGCCTATCTCCTATCCCCTTAACCGCATCATTGCATTGTTTCTGCATCTGCGTCACCTTGGTAATTTGATGATTGCAATTTGTTTCCACTTCGGTGATCCTTTCTTCCAATTCGGCTTTAGTTTCTTGAATATCGTCTTCTATCCATTTTGTTAACTTTCCTTCCACCTTCTCCGCATCTCCCTGGACTTGGTCTATGCTCTTCTGTAGCTTACTCTCTCTCTCTCGTTGATGTCCATCTTCAGTCGTTCTTGTAACTCCTGCATTTCCTTCTTCAGATTATATTCTATCTTCCTTTGAGATGTTTTGATCTCTTGTGCTAGAGTTTCCTTAAATGATTTTTCTAAGCTTTCTTTGGTTTCTTGTAAATCTTCCTTTAATGATTTGAGGAACATTTCTTCCCTTTTCTTAGTTTCTTGTAAACCCTCCCTTAATAATTTGCGGAATATTTCTTCCCTTTCTCTAGTTTCTTCTAATTTCTCTTTTGTTGCCTTGGTTTCCTTTAGCAAGTCAGCTAACATCGACCTTATATTCTGACCCTCTGAAACTGGCTTATAACTCGTCGTTTGTCCCGGTGTCACGGGGTAACTAGTTGAATGTGCTAATGGGCTTTCTAATGACAATCCATAATCACTGATTCCTGAATCATCTCTGTCTTCCTGTCCTATCCCTTTCCATTCAGCTACTGCCTCACAAACCTGCTTATCGTCGGTAGACATGTTTGGTTTATTTTTAATGCACAGACAAGTAATATAAAATAACCTCTTGTAACCCAAAACACACCTAATTCCCGCTAAACTAATCAAACAGTAACTGCAATATCTTCAGTTAATCCCAAAATTGATACAATACATATGAGTACTGAACATAACGACTGTCAAAACCTAATAAATTCAAATATCAATTTTCACATACACAGTTTATGTAAAATGTTTTAAATAAGACAAATCACACCATTCATTAAACCTATAAATGTAAAATCTCCAAAAACAATGAGCATATCTGTATAATCACCGTTTAGACTGCGCAGTATGCATAGATAAACATGCTATATTTCAGAGTATGTTTCGTAAAATTCTCTGAAATTACTGTAATTGGGCACTTGTCCTAAGGCAAAACACAATTTGAAACTGTTTATTTATTGTGAAGATAGTATACTGCAATTTAATTTTATGCTAACCAGTCGTCTTCACTCACCAACTGACGTTACCACGAGTCGCGATGTTTTGACGTTTGAAGTGGGTGTGGCACTTTTGTGACGTGCCGCTGTACTGCCGCCGTGTGAAGTCGCTGAAGATCTGTGGTGAGTCGTCATAGTTCTCAGTCGGCCGCTCCATGGCGCTGCAGGCGGGCATAGTTTGTAGTTCGGCCGCTAGATGCCGGGTTGGCGCTCAGTGTCTCGAAGTTGCGCTGATCGCTGTCCAGTGTAGTGCATCTGCGTCTGACCTACTTCTTGTACAGGTAGTTGGGATGATGTGTGAAATCACCTCGCGGATCGAAGCTCTTTGGCACAGCTGCTGCATGGGTCTGCATGATGTCATTCAACAATTGCGTCGCCACATAAGTTGTCGCCTGCATAACAGATTATGGGTCCACGTGAAGTTGCTCGATTTTCATCATTCAAAAAGCAATTTCGGTCATAACATTACTATTAAACACTTCTGTAAAAGCTTTCGTGACGAATTCTTGGCTCGTTTTGTTGTGGTAATGTTCACATGTGTCTTTCTTTGGTGTTCACTTTTCACAGTTTTTCGCGCGGATTTACGCGTTTGCACATTATAACACAGTTTATCGACACTAGTACTTTTATCTAATATGTCGAAAAAACAGTTTATTCATAATCGTAAGATGCTATTACTTCGTATTGTTCAAGATGCACTGTTTCTTGTCGCGATTTTTAATTTTGCAAAACGTTGTGTAGACATTGTCCACTGTCTAACATTCGTTATGGTTACGCAGTTTTAACTACGGTAATCATTTATAAGGTCCTACACATCGAAACACTGTATTAAAGTTCCAATTTTGCATCTACCTATGCGTATGCAACTTAATGAATTTATTGCCACAAGTTTAAAGTGTACATACTGTCTTCATCTGAAATTGGAAAATATTTTCTCACGTTAAGCAAGATAAAATTACCTATTGTTCTTTACTATTCGTCCGAAGATTGCACTTGTCCTGTCACGGTCGCCAAGGTGTAACACCTCCGTTTTTATCCCGACCTGATCTGATCGAAAAGCAGCCAAATATTTATTATTAACATGACCATGAACCTAATGGGGCTGGTAATCGGAATTGACTGCTGCGGAAGTTGTTACTTTCCAGTTCGTCCTGTTCAATACTATAATACTGAATGTATGGTAATAAGGAACACCAACACAGTTTTACTAATTCAGAACTTATATTCTTCTCGAAACACAAAAAGGAGACAGCCACTGCCTTCGTCATACATATCTAATTACGGCTAATCTCAGCACAGGCTTTCTTCATTTGCCATTATCGTCACACGTTAGTCCATCACTGCATCCAACACTGCAATCCAAGGTCAGGCCAGTGCGGTAGACGCGAAACTAAATATCAGCACTAGTTACACCACTGCTCACTTTTATAAAGATACTTCATCACTTTCCCGGTATTCATTTATTATTTAGGGGTCTAACCACGGCGATGGTGACACCCTTCTCGGTTAAAGACCCTGTATTCCAATAGTGGCCTCCACACACACACACACACACACCATTCCCGCCAACCCCTCTGGCGCATTTAGGCACTCGCTCTCGCAACACGTAACAGTCGATTGTTCGCCCTATCGACCTGTGCCGAGTGCAAAGTTAGAGTAAGGGCCTTCATGATTTCTGGTCAGGAAGGTCGCAGTTCGTAGTAATAGACGGCAAATCATCGAGTAAAATTGAAGTGATATCAGGTGTTCTCCAGGGAAGCGTCCTGGGACCTCTGCAGTTCCTGATCTATATATATGACCTGGGTGACAATCTGAGCAGTTCTCTTAGGTTATTCGCAGATGATGCTGTAACTTGCCGTCTAGTAAGGTCATCCGAAGACCAGTATCAGATGCAAAGCGATTTAGAAAAGATTGCTGTATGGTGTGGGAGGTGGTAGTTGACGCTAAATAACGAAAAGTGAGGTGATCCACACGACTTCCAGAACAAATCCGTTGGGATTCGATTACTCGATAAATAGTACAATTCTCAAGGCTGTCAATTAAACTAAGTACCTGGGTGTTAAAATTATGCATTTCAGTTGGAAAGACCACATAGATAATATTGTGGGGAAGGCGAGCCAATGGTTGCATTTCATTGGCAGGACACTTAGAAGATGCAACAAGTCCACTAAAGAGACAGCTTACACTACACTCGTTCGTCCTCTGTTACAATATTGCTGCATGGTGTGGGATCCTTACCAGGTGGGATTGATGGAGGACATTGAAAGTGTGCAAAAAAAGGGCAGCTCGTTTTGTATCATCACATAATAGAGCAGAGAATGTGGCAGATATGATACACGAGTTGGGATGGAAGTCATTAAAGCAAAGACGTTTTTCGTTGCAGCGAGATCTATTTACGAAATTTCAGTCACCAACTTTCTCTTCCGAATGCGAAAATATTTTGTTGATCCCAACCTACATAGGTAGGAATTATCATCAAAATAAAATAAGAGAAATCAGAGCTCGAACAGAAAGGTTTAGGTGTTCGTTTTTCCCGCGCGCTGTTCGGGAGTGGAATGGTAGAGAGATAGTATGATTGTGGTTTGATGAACCCTCTGGCAAGCACTTAAATGTGAATTGCAGAGTAATCATGTGGACGTAGATGTAGATTGTTTACACTGAGTAACTTGCTGACTAGAATCAACAGCAGGTGATATAAACTCTGCTTTAGCTAACACAAACTCATTTTTTAAATATTGTTTGGTAGCTACCTTGTAACCATTTACAGGATCTTCTATATCTACCAGACTTCCACCTTTAAAATAAATTCCTATAGATACCTTCAAAATGTTACCCAATTTATTTTGAAATTTGCTTAATTACACTCTCTATTTTTTCATATACAAATAATTTTAATTCTGCACATGTCTTACATACATCATTTAGATTGTTGTCAGAGTTTTCAATTAAATTTTTTGTTTTCGAATTTATTTATTTCTAATTTTGGTTGAAAATTTTAGGTTTCTGTTCTAACACTTTTTTGTTTTTTATTACATTATTTTATCATTGATCTTGCAACTACCTTTAGGCAGCACCTTAGTGCCAAAATGTTCCTTTATTAGATTCAAAATATCACTACACTTATAATTATCTGACAACAGTTTTAAAACAAATATACATGAACAGCCATAAATTACTTCACTGAAATTTTGTATTCATCGTCTATTATAGAACAAATCATTTGAGCCAAGAAATTTAACAAGTTGTTTAGGATTATTTCCTCCAAATATTTCAGTCACAAATTTTTTATCTTTATTCTTGTAGTGACAGATCCAATGTGAGCCAGCATGATCTGACGTATCTAAATTCACCATTTCCAATTCATATTATGATGATTAGGTAGTTCATCAATCATTAAAACACTGCAAAATTATTTAATTGGGTCATATATGGATTGTTTTTTGCTGTTTCTTTTATTCCTGCACCAGCTTTTTTCTCAATTTCTTAATTGCGTTTTTCCTCTAGTTAAGCATTACCTTTTTTCAATTACTCTAGTCGTACTAGGTATGCGCCATTCGAAAATTCAGAGGGTGGAAGCAGTAAGGCAGGGAGTGCGGGCCTTACAGTTAGATAAATAATGTTATTCTTAAGATGATGTCAGTCGTCGAGCAGCCGCACGTGCAGCAGCATCCATGGACTTACAGAACGCCGTGTTATTGCATGAGGAGAAGGCATTTGCAACTGACAGTGTGTAAAGCTGTCGATAACATTCAGATTGATACTAAGAATGCTGTAGGTGCAGTAGTATTTTTCATGGCCCTTCAGTGTTTGTGGATGTGTAATGAATTTTAGTTATGAACAGTGATGCCAATCGACATAGTAGTGGTTCGGTTACTGTAGCAAAGCTTAAGACTTTTAACTGTCAAGAAATTATTGTTTATTTGTCATTTCAGATTTGTGACATGTACAACAGAGACATCGGTACATCTTATTATATGTCCACAATGCCTTTGGTTCTTAGGACGAGGAACCATCGCAAAATAAATGTGTAAAATTGTCAAATGTTTCTATTTATTACCTTTACTTGATTTTATTTTATTTTGATTATTCTCAGAATATAATTCCCTTGAATGGTACAATATATTCATATAATTTGATAAATCATAACCAGTAAATCCTGTATTCATGTCATCCATAGTAACCCATTTTTTTAGTTAACAATTCATCAGTCCACCTGTACCTGCATATGTCTTATCACCAACTGCACATGTATATCAATCAAATTTTACTGGTAATGTACGAACAGATTTAAATGTACCAATAGGACTTAATCCAAAAACTCTATCTTGAGCATTGCTGATATATTCTAGAATTATTTCGCTTATATTTATGTTTCTAGTATCACCCTCCTTTATTATTTTAACAGCAGCCTGAGATAGAGCTATCTCTTTTCCCTCTTTAACCTATTCTTCATATTTTGCTAAAAATCTTGTATCACTGATTCATTTAGTTCATAGTCAGGTTGAGGATTATCATATTGTTTAATTTGTGGTACATCTCCAAATTCTTCTTCACAATGATGAGCATAAGGAACAATTTGTTTTTCAGTTTCTCTATTTACTTCAATAGCTTTCAACACAGTATCACCTAACCTTTCAAATCCTTCTTTAACTTTCTGATTGCATCAGTAACAAGTTGCTCTTCTTTTTCATATTTTTTGTATTCTGTTCTTGATTGTTTTTTCCAAAACTTGAATCCTTCTTTCAATTCCTCAATTACTTTCTATTTTCGTTTGCTTTTTTAACAACCTCATGCTCACATTTCGAAAACATTTACAAAGAATAGATAAAATTAATAAAAACTATTTTTATGTCTGCACTTATAAAGATTTGTAAGACAATACATTCTGCTTTTAAATTTATAAAAAAAAACCATCTGTATATGGCCCACATTTAGCTACTTTACTAGCTGCTCAACAATTAGTATAATTCTCATTTTTAATATTCTATTGTACAGTCATACACTTCTACAAATTCATTTATGTGTTCAAGTAAAATATCATCATCATTTTAAATCTCCATCAACAAACTCTTGGTAGATATGATTTAAATTTGAATCTTATCTGAGCTAAATAAAAACAATGTATTCTGTTATGTCTTCCACTAGTGATATAATCTGTAACTACATTTTCATTATTCAGAATGAAATCATCAAAAACTTCAAGTGCATTATCATACCATTGATCTGGTGGTACAATTTCATCATTGTTTTCAATAACTGTAGTAATCTTCTCATTATTTTTATCTTCAAATTGTTTCACAATTTTATAAATTCTTGATGTTTTGGCTGATATAACCTTTTTGAATAAACACACAAGTGATTTCTCTTATCCCATTTCACCCATCCTGGAGCTAGAACATAAGTAGAAAACATTAGAGTAGTTTTTCCACAACTTTGCATCTTTTAAAACACACCTGGAATTGAATTAGATGTGAGTTAACGAGCATTTCACTGCCATTTAAGTATATGGCCGAAGTAGTCAGCCTGCAGAAATTGTAAAACGAATCCCGTCGTCCAGGACCAGATGCCACAAAGTGCACAGATTCAACACGAGACAGGAAAACTCTAACGCGTCTATTGTCTAGTGAGGCATAAGCACTGTAGTGTGGCAGTGAGACATACGAGAACCTACATCATAGACTAACCCAATGGATGGCTATTGTGGCCAAGCACATGTAGCAGTGTTAAATATAGGCGACCTAAGGTCGGCCATAAAGGGAAACATTTATGAAAAGTATTTAATTCTGTAGTAATGCAGGCAATCAAGCCACAGTAATTTTAATCTGCCATCCTCCACAAATTTTCATGGTGATCCCAATAAAACTTGGATATTGATCATACCTATAATAGATCAGGATTTACTGTTAAAGTGAAGTTAACAAGTTTTGTAACAAAGACCTGAATGCTAAAATCTGAACGCCTTGGTCGATCTTAACGATCGACATTTCATACAGAAGCACATCATTAAAATGACAAACATTGTAAATATCAACTCTGTAACTTTATTTGTTTAAACGATACAGTAAATTTAAATTATCAGTATTTTCAGTTAAGTATCAATTCATCATTCCTCCACGCAAAACACATCCATCAATGACAGTATGACACCTTACTGAATCATTAGGTAATTGAATATTTGTTCTAAAGTATAGTGCATAATTGTTACTTTGGTTGTTTATTTACTTATCAGAAAGCACATTGGTGCAAGGCTACTGGCTGTGACTTTCAAAGTTAAGAAGGAAATTGTATTGGCTTTATGTAAAAGAATTTAACCTTTATTATGTAATGAATATTATTGTTACTTTATGTAGAATGTGAAAGTGGTCAAGCTTTGATTATTTAAATGTGTTAAAATGTAAAGTAATGTAGAATAAGCTGTAGCCAATCAGATGGACGGCTTGAGGAAAGGGAACTGCACTAATCAGTTGAGCGAAGATGTTCGGTGCGCAGGGAACACGGTCAGAGACGGGCACAGGACAGTACTGGTCTAGACACCAAACAGAGTTCTGGTCGAGACACCAAAGGGTACTGTTCAGACTGAGACATGAAAGTGGACAGTCGGTCTTTAAGCAGCTAGTAAGTGAAACAACTTAGAAAATGTCGCGTTGTGCGGTATTGCGAGACTTAGACTCTAAGCAGTGAGCAGTCGCGCCTGGTGTGAACTCTGACTTTTCGCATAGTTAACAAGGTGGAGTATCGAACTTTTAAATTCGAGATGAGATTGTGAGTGGTCGAACTGTGTCAAATGGATATGCGTTCGAGTGTAACAATAACTCTAAATACGACCACTTTCACTATTAGTTTGCTTTTGGAATAAACATTATTCTAACCAAATTGGAACTGTGTGCCCTATATTATTTGTGGCTCGTTAATTTAGTTCTCAATATTATTATTACTGTTATTACATGTTATGTTAACTCTGTACTTCGCAAAATTGCCATCAGACAGACAATTTAACCAACGGGTCACAAGTCTCTAATTTAGGACGTTTAATGCGACACATGCATTTCAACCCCTAGACTAGCTTGAGCCTAAACATTTCAATGAAGAGGAACTGCAAGTGAGCCCAAACATCTTTTGGATGTTAGCTCACATAGGTAAAAGCTTACCATGTTTGTTTTCTGATTTCAACTCTAAAATTCTTATTTTCGGTTCCCAGTCTGCTTTCATGTAATTAAATAAAACTTTTAAACACTAACTGAGTCATATATTTCAGTTGAGTGGTAAGTTATCTGTTCTCAAATAAAGATTGACTGTGCTTATGAGAGAAAGTTTAAATAATGTTGCATTAGTTGGCTTTTATACAACATTTCTAACTCCAAATATTACAAAAAAAAAAAAAAAACAATAAATTGCAATGCAATGGAGAAGCAACAGAAAGTCTTGTTGGCCAATATAGTTTGAAGTACTTGAATAAATTTATTCTTTCAACAAAGCCAAATAATCTCATATAAGCAGGTCAAATTTTAAATGGAACTGTTATTGAGAGCAATGTAATATATATAGATTCAAACAACAGTATTAGAAGTGTCCTCGGATTTATTAATCAGATTTTTGAAGCTGATAAAAAAATTGTTGGTGACGATGTTCCTAAATTTATTCTGTTTGAATTCATCAGTATAAATTTTAATCTAGCTAATGGAATGTTTGTGGAGCATACTGATGATTTTCATCGATAAACTGGTCTTATTGCTTCATTCAAGCCTGATGCTGAATTTGGTGGACCAATATTTCATGAACCACATTATCCTGTATACATTCCACTTTTTAATATCATACAGGAACTGGAAATAATTGTAACTGATGAAAATGATTATTTGATTGGCTTCAGTGGTGCTCTTGTAACAGTTATTTTAGAAATGGTTTAATAAATTTTTATCTTTAGTAAACACTGAACAAAATAGAGAGCTATCAGTTTTATTCACTGCCTGTGAATGAGAAATCAAAAAAGAATCTAAATATGCTTAACACGGACACAGAAATTAACATAAATATTGGACACAGATGGCTTCATCCTAATAAAGCTTAGTTGTACATGAGCTTCAGTATTATTGGACCTGAGGGTACAGATTATCCAACTTATGATGAAAAATCTATAATAAAAAATCAGTTGATAATTATGTAACAAAGTTATCTGATTTTGTAACCATAAAGAAAGTAAATAATTTTATGCCTAGATTAGAGCATTGTTTTATTTAATCATCAGTTTGCTTTCATTTCTCAATGATAAAATAAGTATGGCAGGACACGTACTTAATAATGGTAAAGTAAAGAGCAAGAAAAATGAATTGTTTCATCGACTGATATGATTGATGACAAAAAATTGTCCAATACCTTAATACAATTACGCAATAAATATGATGTGACATAGTCTTACTAATGTGATGTCCATGCCAGTAGCATTGTTAGCTGGTAGTTAGTGTATAATACAGTATATACTTCCTTATTTTGAAACAGGTGTTCGTTCTGTTTGTTATGAAAAGTTGTGGTCAACTACAGCACTTCTTTCAGTGTTTGCATCAAGCTGGATTATACATGCTTCTGAAGTTACGAAAACACTATGAATAACTGGATTATGTGATCTTTAGTGCTGTGCCAATGTGTTTCATTCCTATCGATTCACTAATTAAGGGACTGAGAATGATATTGGCCCAAAGCATAGGAACAGAGTTTTGAGGAAAATAGACATTTGCAAAAAAAAATTTATAGACAAACCCTTAGTGTCACAGGTTTGAACTGCTTTTAACCCAGTCTTAACTTCCTCCTAAACTTCCGATGGAAATCATAATATACCCACTATGTTATGGAATATTAATTAATATTTACGCTTATAGATATTATTAATCATAATTTAGAAATTTCCATATGCAGGCTAGTAATAATAGTGTGTTTTCACAGTTATAAAGTATGTAATTTATGTGAAACTGGAATCAGAACATATGAAATTTTAAGTGCACCACACACACTATATATGTCATGTTCACTGAATTATGCTGTCAACCTCAGAAGATAATTGAGCAGCCCAGGGCAACAAAATTATGCTTTGTTGTTTGGGCCCACATGGGAATGAATAACCAAGAAATCGGTGAGACAGCATCTTATGAATGTTCATGTATACAGTGCAGCACTACTTTGTCTTATTTGAGTGATCAGTCTGCTGGTTTGATGAGTCCCACCACGAACTCCTCTCCAGTGCCAACCTCTTCATCTCAGAGTAGTACTTGCAACCTATGTCTCCAATGATTTGCTGGATGTATTCCAATCTCTTCCTATACAGTTTTTGCCCTCTACAGCTCCCTCTGGTATCATGGCAGCTATTCCCTGATGTCTTAACAGATGTCCTATCATTCTGGCCTTTCTCATGTCAGTGTTTTACTCATCTTCCTTTCTTATCAGTCCAACTAATTATCAACATTCATCTGTAGCACCCCCTCTCAAATACCTCGATTCTCATCTGTTCTGATTTTCCCACAGTCCATGTTTCACTGCCATACAGTGCGGTGCTCCAAATGTACATTCTCAGAATTTTTTTCCTGAAATTAAGGCCTATGTTTGATACTAGTAGACTTCTCTTCCTAGGAATGCCCTTTCTGCCAGTGCTGTTCTGCTTTTGATGTCCTCCTTGCTCCATGCGTCATTGGTCCTTAACTTACTCTGCTTCGTGATCTGCAATTCTTATGTTAATTTCGTCGCTGTTCTGATTACTGCTACTTCTCATTACTTTCGTCTTTCTTCGATTTACTCTCAATTCACATCCTGTACTCATTAGGCTTCGCATTCCATTGAAAGGGTCCTGTAATTCTTCACTTTGACTGAGGACAGCAATGTCATCAGCGAATGCTATTGATAGCCTCTCAACTTGAATGTTAATTACACTCTTGGAGTTTTCTTTCACTTCTGTCATTGCTTCGTCGATGTATAGATTCAACAGAAAGGGCGATAGACTACATTACTGTGGCACACCCCTTTTCGTCAGAGCGCTTCATTCTTGTCTTGATCTTTCACTCTTATTGTTCCAACTTGGTTGTTGTACATATTGTATATTACCCGTCTTTCCCAGTAGCTTACCCATATTTTGGTCACAATTTCGAAACTCTTGCACCAAATCCTCAATTTTCTTTTCAGTTCTTCTGCATATTATTCCTGTGATAATTCTTGCACTCGTCAGCTCTTGCAATCTTCAGATCTATGTGAATGATGTTTTCCGAAAGTCAGATGGTACATTGCTAGACTCATATTCTACATACCAACTTGAATAGTCGTTTAGTTGCAACTCCCATCAATGATTTCAGAAATTCCAATGTATCTCATCTCCCTTAACTAGTTTTAAGCCTTTCAATGCTCTTTTAAGTTATGATTCTAATACTGGATCCCTGATGTCTATATCGACTCCTGTTTCTTCTTCTGTCATGCCACCAGACAATTCCCCCCCCCCCCCCCCCCCGCCACCCATAGAGGTCTTCAATGTATTCTTTCCGCTTATCTGCTCTCCCCTCTGCATTTAACAGTGCAATTTCTGTTGCACTCTTAATGTCACCACCCTTGCTTTTAATTTCCAGAAGGTTGTTTTCACTTGTCTGTATGCTGAGTCATTCCTTCCGACAATATTTCAATTTTTCATGCAGTCATTTCGCCTTAGATTCCCTGCGCTTCTATTTATTTCATTTGTAAGTGACTAGCATTTCTGTATTCGTGAATTTCCCTCAACATTTTTGTACTTGCTTCTTTCATCGATCAACTGAAGTACTTATTCTCCCTATTTGTACCTATTTTTTTCTTTCCAATTTCTGTAATTGCCTTTTTAGAGACGTCCATTCCCTCTTCAACTGAGCTGCCTACCGAGGCATTCCTTACTGCAATAGGGTTACATGTGTAGATAAAGATAGTTCACCGCAAAACCATCCGATGTCAGCAGCTTGCATATATGCTACAATCACAGCATCAATGACAGTGTGCTTTGGGCACTTATAGTTCGCACTGACTCCATTTATTTCGTAAAAGCAGGGTTTAGTCTATGAATGGAAAATAAATTATACTCAATACGCAAATTACATTATCGAATGACATGGAAATGTTCATGAATGGTCTCATTAATCTTGATTCCATACGAAACAGTTACGTAATACAGAGTCTAACAAGCCTACCACAATAAAGGTCAGAATTTAATAACGATTGTGGTGTTGCTCACGCTGCTAAATACTGCATTTTCGGGCAACAACAAACTTATTATGTGGCAGGTGTCATTAGAGCACAGTTAATAAAGTCATTTTATGTAGTAATGAAAAAACTAGGCACTCATCTTTTTGTGTTTCCCACGCTGGTCTCGTCGTAAAATCATGGCTCAATCGTTGAAAATCTAGGTGGTTATGATTCCAAGCTTGGATGCAAAGAGGCATAGGTTTTATTCTGCTATATTCAAAAGTTTTGTAGATGCACTTCACAAACCATCCTTGAAGATTACACTTTTGCTGGACAATGGTGATGTAAAAAAATAATCAGCACTCCAAAATTAAGTTACACTTCCTTTTAATTGCTTTTATTGCAATATCACGTAAACACAAAACATCAGTTCACAATAGAAAACATACTTGAAAATATCTCTCTGACAGTCACTGTTGAAGTTCACATTTTATAAGCGGACTACGTTATGCGTCTTTCCAACATGACGTCCAACACTTGACTTTTTCAAGGTCCGACTCTCTAAGAACATAACAACTAACTAATAATCGCTTACGCAATCAAAAATAAGAGTTACAAGTAAGTCAAAGTTCATAGTGACAAAAGAAAGAATTCACATAAGAATAATATCATTGCAATATAAACATATCGATGTATCACAAACGAAACCAAATCTGAATGTTGTCTCGTAAATATGTTAAGTAGTTAACAGAAACACAGTAGAGTATTACCGGTATCGAGAGGTTCAGATGAGGTGCCGTAATGGTTACATAATTCAAGTACCATAACAACACCCCCCCCCCCCATACACACACACACACAAGTCCATACACAAGCTGCATGGGATTGGGTGTCCCAAAAAGCAAGATCATAAGGTAGTAAGTTAATCATTATATAGAATAATCTTTGAAACAGTACATAGAGATTTTTGATCCTTGTGGTATAATATTAATGAAATGAATTGTAATATATTAAAAGTTGCTTTAACCACATCTTTTCAAACTTGCGAAAATTATCAAATTTTACAACAGGCCTCCCTTCATTCTCTTTACAACAGTACGCATAAATATCAAAATGATATCTGTTAATCTGTAACATATTGTATGCAAACAAAAACTCATAAAATTTTTGAATCTTAGTTACAACTATGTACATGACCGCTGAATATGTCTCCTGGCAATATAATAAAGAAAGTATTAAAATTTTTTCAAACAAGAGTCCAATTGTTATTTTCAGTCCATCATTTATATATAACTCACTGTCCATTTCACCACTGTAGTTCCCGTTCTCCTAGTTAACTTTTTCCTCTAATAACAGGTCCATAGGTATTCCCTTTATATAGTTCCTTTTAGCTGGTGGGTTCTTTATCTGAAATTATTGCACAGGCTTTGCTGTTCAGTTCAGTATAAATTCCTACACAAATATTCAGTGTTATATTGTGTCACCAAGAATGATCAAACACTAGTAGAATGACGTAAAAGAAATAATATGAAAGATTATAAAAGTCTAACAATTATGATTCATATTCAATAAAAATTCTATATATTACAACACACATTAAATTTCTCATTTTCTAACATTACTTTTAAAAAAATCTTGTTTGTGACATGTCATTAGCAAGCTTTTTATCACCCATAGCCCTTCAACATTCTGATGTGAAAGTAATTGGAATTTTTACTCTACTATAATATGGTATGGTAGTATATAAATAAATTTGGAAATTAATTTCAAAGTTATTCAACCAGATACAGGTTACTGCATTAACATGCAATTTGTGACATAGGTAAGTATTACCAGACAGCATTTAAGAAAACAATTGCTTGTTGATCTGTATTGAAGAGCATGAGGACATGGTACAATTATAGACACTGCAGCAAGGGAGGAGCGATACCTCAAAATATGTGGATGGGAAAGAGAGATAGAAATATGTACTACTGGAGAGTTCAGCCTAGCCCCCTCTCATCAGCAGCAGAAGAAAAATAGAATAGAATCAGTGACAGGCAGTAGGATAAGAAATAAAAGTGAAGGGTTCAAAAAATATAACTGAGAGCAGAATATTAACAGCCGCCCACCAATATAAAATACAACGCAGACATGGCAGAATGGACGATAGTGATAATCCCCCTACAGTAGCTTAAGAAACCCATCACTGATATATATTGTCTATCCCAATACTCACCCCCCAATACAGATCCAATCTAACTTTAGCATAAAAAAACCTACAATTTGACATGCACAAAGGAAGAAAAGTGCTCAGGGCTACAATGAGTCTTACAAAAACAGAAGAAATATTATCAAAATGACAAATGTAGTGGTTGGATTTTACAACAAGCATCCTCTTAATTTCATCAACATAATATGCAAAATATCAAAAGGTATCACACTAATCCTAAACATGTTATATAAAAAGACAAAATTAAGAAAAATGACAATTGTTAGTATCTGTGTGTTGCCTCCATAGGCAGACAGAATGGTTCACCAATAATACACAAAAGAATGATTTAATTCCACAGTGTGGAAAGTCCTCAATTTCATACATGCTAACTGTCAAGTGGGCAAATAAGCATGCATAGCCTGTTCATAATATTCCAATTTCAGTCTTTTCCAACATATGGGCTCAGAAAGTATAATAACAGCAACAAAATGTTTTCAGCATAAATGACATCAGCACATGAAGAAAATAGTAGTAAGCACAAAACATGAATGTCAAAATGTTCACTAAAATGTCTAATAACTAACATGAGTAAACTACAACTAAAATAGCACATGTACTACCACACAAAGAAAATAAAATGCAGAAGCAACCAATAAATTATTTTCTTACATCTAGCCATATATTCAATGAATAGTATGTATATTACATGTCATCAAAATAGAAATTACATTGAGTAAGCTTCAGTACCATTTATAGTTTCCATATCACATGATAGGAAACAAACTTCATAAACAATATAAAATGTGAAAAATTTTCCTTGTATTCTAGGTTATTGAGATTTACAAATTTCATTCTAGGTATCAGTCTTTAAGGTTTCAATTCAGTTACACTTCTCAAACCAAATAATTTCCTAGATTTTGGATAGATCAATCTGTAAGCATTTGGGTGAGGATTTTCTTTCACCTCAAATGGTCCTATATAAATGTCAAAAAATTTCTTTAATTCTGAAGTCATAAGTTTACATTTTTCTTTCATTTTAACCAAAACCAAATCACCAATATTAAAGTGTGAAAACCTGCCTTTTGCATTGTGTCTTTTCTTTCTGTAATCTGCTTGTTTTTTCATGGTGTCTTTTACAATTTGTTCTCTCTCCTGAGGTGACAAAATTCGACAAACTGGAAAGTCTATGTGTTCAGTAATAAAGCTAGTGGGTCTTTTGTTAAACATAATTTCGAATGGTGAAAAGCCAGTGGATGTATGTTGCAAACTGTTCATTATATCTTCGAAATCATTTACATATTCAATCCAATTTAGATGGTTCTTACTACAATATGTTCTGCACAACCTCCCTATCTCTCTCATGTACCTCCTGCTGGATTACTGGACGGGTGATAAACTGAAATCAAAATATGTTTTATGTTTTCATTTTCAACAAAATCTTCCCATGCTTTTGATGTAAATTGTGAGCCATTGTCTGACAAGATTACTTGGGGAGTACCTACCTTATTGAAGTAATCACTGGTTAATTTAGATGTAATCTGTTTACTTGTGGCTTTCCTTAATAGATACAATTTGATGAAGTTTGAGAATATGTCAACAATCCCAAAGATATAACTGTAACCTCCTTTTGACTTGGGGAGGGGTCCGTAAATGTCGCAAGCTGTCAGTTCTTATAATAATCATCTACCTTTTGCTTAACTCCCAAATAACTTTTTACCAATTCCCAATTTTCATCATGATTTTGGTATCTCCTAATGTCATTACAAATTTTTAAAATTTCACCTTCCTCTTTTATCCCCTTCAAATACATAATTTTGAAATTTTTGTCATCAATGCCTGTTTCATTATCAAAATTTAGCCCAATAGGTGACATAGAAAGTGCATCAGCAATAACATTTTCCTTCCCCCTTAATATATTTAATTTCATAATCAAATTGTTGTAAAAATAATGACCATCTGGTGATTCTACTATGATAAAGCCTACACTCCTGTAAGTAACTTAGTGCTTTGTGGTGAGAGTAAGCAATTACTTTGTGTCCAAGAACATAATTTTTTTAAATTTGTTGAAAGCCCAATGCATAGCCAAAAAATCTTTTTCAGTCACAGTGTAAGTCTTTTCATACTTTTGTAACACTCTACTAGCAAATGCAATGGAATGGTGTTCAATATGATCTCTTACTACTTTTCCCGAAATAAGTGTGCTCCTAATCCTGTATCACTACTGTCAGTCATTAAACAGAAGGGTAAAGACATGTCAGGCCTATATAGAATTCTGCTCTGTGAAAGTTGTTTCTTTATCTTATCAAATGCTTTTTGACAATCAGATGACAAATCCCAGACAGTATTTTTCTTTAATACATCACATAAACAAGAAGCATTCATAGCTTGAGTACTGACATACTTTCTGTAAAATCCAGCAAGACCAAAAAAATATTTAAATTGTTTTTTTATTTTTAGGAACAGGAAAATTCTCTATAGCTTCAATTTTTATTCTCTGTCAGGTTCAATCCCCGTTTTCGAAATAATGTGTCCCAAAAATTTCGATTCACTTACTCCAAATTTACATTTTCCTAATTTTAGGGTCATACCCCCTTCCCTTAATTTTGTACACACCTGTGTTAGCAACTCAAAATGTTCTTCCCATGTTTTTCCAGAATTCAAAATATCATCTACATATACAGTAAGTTTAGGCAGTAGTTCATCCCCCAAAACAAGATCTAATGCTCTAATAAACTCAGCAACAGAAACAGTTAGTCCAACAGTTAGTACAACACAGTAATGATAACTTTTTCCCCCATACAAAAATGCAGTGTATTTTCTAGAATTTATTTCTAAAGAAATTCGGTGAAAGCCTGAAGTTAAGTCTAATCTGCTCATGAATTTCACACATTCAAATTTATGTAACAGTTCATCTATGTTTTCTGGATGATCATTTTCTCTTTTCAAAAATTTGTTAAGGTGCCTAGAATCAAGTACAAGTCTAACACCACCTCCACGTTTGGAAACCACCACCAAAGGATTATTATAATCACTGTCACTTCTTTCGATTATACCCAATGCTTCCATTTTTTGTATTTCACTCTCTACTTCTTTTCTTTTTGCAAAAGAAATACAATAAAGCTTGGGGAAAAAAGGTTCACGATTTTTAAGGTGTAAAGTGCACTGATAATTCCTAGCTCTTCCAGGTTTTTCATTGAAAACATCTTGAAATTCCCACAATAAATTTTCCAACTGTCTCTTTTGATCACTGTCCAGATTAATTGCTTCCTGTACTTTGATTTTAACTAGGTTTTCATAATTTTGACCAGAAAAATTTAGCTCAGGCTGGCTATCACAACAGTACAAATTCTCTTCGTAGTCTATGACTTTCTTGACGTGATTGCAACCTTCTCCACAGTGCATAATAAACAGTTATGTACACACAATAATATTGCTTTTGGGTTCACACACAATTAACTTCATCTCACTCCAGCTAAATGCAGCACTTACCTTTAACACCCAGTCCACGCCAAACAATATGTTCTCTTCTAAACTTGGAATAACAAGACAACCCTGCTGAAATCTTACATCTTCTATTTCAAATGATAAAAATACTTGACTTTTGATGACTTTACTGTGTTTGCCTGTAGCTCCTCTTATCTTTACTCCCATCGCAGGGGCCTCAACAAAATCAACACTGTCTTTAGTTTTATTTCTGAATTTTTCTGAAATAGCTGAAATAGGACTCCCTGTATCAATGAGACATTTACCCTCCCAACTGTTTACTTTACCTTTAATGTATGGGCACCCTAATTCACATTCTTCTACTTTTTCTTTTAATGGTTCATGTAACAGGTCATTTTCAATTTCTCTAAACTTACCCTCATTATTTTCTTGATCAGTTTTAACAGCTTCACACACACACATTGACACTTTCATTATCATCATCTATGGATACAACAGGTTGAGCATACAACAGATATTCATTACATTTTACACTTTACCACCAGTGAGGGTATAACCTTCTACAAATTTTAGCTAAATAGTTCCACAACTCTTCCCTATCTGTTTTGTAATTGCAACTGTTCCATAATATTTTTAAAAAATTTTCACCTTTTCCTTCAGAACTTGTGTGTGTTTAAATACTTCATACTATTAGCTGGCACAACATTACAGTTCTCTGCTACATTAAATTGGTTACACTGACTTGACTTTACCTGTTCTTCAGATGCATGAGTGTCCTCTTCCTCGTTGCTAACCACACTTACCTCATCATAATACTCACAATTATCAACTTCATTATCACATAACTTCACTACCTCACTTGAAATAATCTCAACGAATACTTGATACTCACTCACTGCATTAATCTCACCATTACTTACCTCTGTACAACTCTCAACATCATTAGCTTCCATATTTTCATCAAAATCAAAACTTTCCTCATCATGCATCCTATCCACACTCACATTAAGTTCCATCTCTCTCTCTTTGCATAACTTTTCATTTTCATTAAATAACTTATTCAAATCAGAGCTGTAATATTTGTCAGATACTTCAGAATTACATAGATTTTTATTCTCTACCCAATTATAAAATTCTGCCACAGTTGCAATATACTCATCTGGCTTGTTCGCAGAAGTAGTTACCTTATTGCTTTCAACATGATTATTTTCTCATATTGTATCCCAAAATTTCTGATCAAAATTTAAAGTATTAATTTGGTGTTGAACATAAGTGTCTGTTATTTGTCGAGTGTATTTGTTTTGTCTTTCACTGATTTTATTATAATAATAAGTTATATTTCTCCTTCTTCCTCTATCTGCAAATTCCCAGTTGTTATTGTAGGTTCTATTGTGATTAAATTTTCTCGCCCCAAAACTGCGGACCCTCATTGAGGCGGTCTGGAGTTTTCCTGCTTGCTTTCTCTGTTTAATCTCCAATTTTGTTTCCCCCTGTTTCTCTCATCCCATCTGTTTCTATTTCCAAAATTTCTATCCCTGTCTCTGTCATTACCATTATGATCCCTATTGTTTCCCCTGTGTTGTTCATATCTATTGTCTCTGCATTCTCTCCTCTCTCCATACCTGTTTGAATACCACCCCCCCTCCCCCCGTTGGTTTTCACCATTGTTAAAATTTTGCATATTCCCTCTTTCTAATGCCCTATCCAATTTATCCACATATTTTAAAAATTCTTCAACTGAATCATCAGGCCCATGAACTAAATCCCATTGAAATTTTTCAGGTAGCCTTCTTTTCAACGCATCTATTTGTGTCATTTCATCAAAAGGTTTATCTAAATGTATTAATTTTCTCAATTGATCTTTACAAAATGCTTTCATGGTGCCCACTCTCCCTCTGAAAACAGGTCCATTTAAAAATTCAGATTTAATCCTCCCCTATTCAGATTCTGACCAAAATTTGTTTAAGAGGCTTGTCTCAAAATTTGCAAAGGTTTCCCACTGATCGAAATTTTGGTTAGCCCAGGATAGGGCCTCCCCTTGAAGAAATTTTTTGACAAATTTAATTTTTGAATTATCAGACATTCCTGGCACAAAATTGTTCTTGCAATGGTGCAATAAATCAACTGGATGCAAATTATCGCAAGGAAAACTTTTCACTAACAGGTTCGACCATGCTTGTCCATGACTGTACAAATTCTTGTTAACAACATATTCTTCAACTTGATTTATTTTAGTTTTTAATGTGTCTAATTTATTGGTAAGATTTGATTCTAAACTGTCAACCTTTTTCTCAACACTACTGACTTAATTAACACTGTTTACTTTCAAGTCAATAAATTTTTCATCTAGTGATTCATTTTCATTTTGAAGTTCCTGAATTTCCCTGGCTCTGTTACTATTTTCAGCAATGAATTCATTTTAAAAAACAATTACTTTTTTCTCCACATTGTCTACCCTTCATTCTACCTCCTTTAAGTTACCTTCCAGTGTATTTTTGACCTCAGTTAATTCAGTTTTTAATGCATTTAATTGCTTATTCAAATTCTCCCCTAACCTTTCGTCAATTTCAGCCCTCATTTCAGATCTTAAATTATTTATGTTTTCATTCTGCTTACTCAGAAGCTGCATAATTAATTCTAACTTATCAATTTGTGGATCCCCCTACTATTTCTTCCTGTTCGTTAATTTTATCCGTTATTAACTGTTAACAGAAAATGAACCACTAGAAATGACAATACCGAATTACAAAATTCGTTAGAATTTTTACTTAACTTATAGCTGAAGTCTTCTCCGTCAGAATCCAGTCGTAGTGTTTATTTTAAATCCTTTGTCATCCCATTGTTTTTTGCGTCCATTTTTCGTCCTGTGGTTGTCTCCTTTTGATTGTCAGGTTTTTGTCGATGTTTTTCATAACAGATTCACTGTGTACTTTTTCCTGAAACACATCTACAGTTAATTTTTGAATATTTGGCGCTGCCTATCCCGGCTAGAGCACCCACCTTCTAACAACCCTACCACAACAAAGTTCAGAATTTAATAACGATTGTGGTGTTGCTCACGCTGCTAAATACTGCATTTTCGGGCAACAACAGAGTTATTACGTGGCAGGTGTCATTAGAGCACAGTTAATAAAGTCATTTCATGTAATAATGAAAAAACTAGGCACTCATCTTTTTGTGTTTCCCACGCTGGTCTCGTCATGAAATTATGGCACAATCGTTGAAAATCTAGGTGGTTACGATTCCAAGCTCGGATGCAAAGAGGCATAGGTTTTATTCTGGTATATTCAAAAGCTTTGTAGATGCACTTCACAAACCGTCCTTGAAGATTACACTATTGCTGGACAATGGTGATGTAAAAAAAATAATCAGCACTCTGAAATTAAGTTACACTTCCTTTTAATTGCTTTTATTGCAATATCACGTAAACACAAAACATCACTTCACAATAGAAAACGTACTTGAAAATATCTCTCTCACAGGATATCCTTGGAATGTTCTTTTTATTGGAATATCTAGAGGATGGGACAGAAATCAGAAAATGTTACTGTTTTAACTGTGACTTGATCTCAAAGGCTCTTACTTTATCTCTCATATGTTCATAGGATTAAAAATACGAGTACAGGACAATCAAACATGCTAGGTGCGCCATGAGAACATCTGAATATGTGTTCTTCGATAGCTCTTCTAAGCATGTTCTCTGCAAACCACTGTGTAGAGCAGGGACGCACAGACACGGAAAACTGCACGCGAGTAAAGCGAGGTGTAGCGAGTCCCTGCACAGTGCATCAGTTCAACTCGGCATACTTCGCCTCAACTCGGCTTGCTAGGTGAGGCCGACGCTGTGCGCTGCTGAATGCGCTGCCACACGGCTTAGTCAACATTGGAATACGTAAGCGCAAGACAATTATCGGAATAGTGGAACCATCGGCCCCAAAAAAAGGGAAAACTGCCGAAAGTCAATTTTAACCGGAATGGGAACTCTCCTACTTTTTTGTGCGTTGTGACGATAAAGCCAAATGTCTAATCTACGGTACACTAATTACGTGTGTCAGAAAATCGTCTATTGAAAGGCACTACAGCAAATTGCACTCAGAAAAATATAATGATATAACAGGGGATGCCAGAGAGGAAGAATTACGGAACTTGCAAACTCTTGAAGAAAAGAAGTCTGTATCTACAAACGAGGTTTGTTGCAAGTACTTTAGAATGTATATTTTGGTTATAGGTCATGTGAAACGAAATAACATTTGGTTAGATTCCTTAGTTTTCGTTTTCGCATAAATTATTTCTAACATATCTTTCTTTCTCTACTTTAGGGTGAAGAAGATGAGGGGTGTTGCGAAAGGACTCTCAGCGCTAGTTACAAAGTTGCTCTACGTTTAGCAAGAGCTGGGAGGCCATTTAAGGACGAGCCATTAATAAAAAACATTATGTTGGACGTAGTAGAGACAATGAATCCCACATTAGCTCCCGCGTACAGCAGAATAGCACTTTCCAGAATGACAATACATCGGAGAATCGACGACATTGCTGAGAATTTGCATGAACAACTGACAGCCAAAATCTAAAACTTCGTAGCATACTCCATCACACTTGATGAGTCCACGGATATTAACGACACGGTTCAGTTAGCAATATTTTTTCGTGGCGGGGACGACGACCTACATGTAACGGAAGAGCTCCTGGATATGATTTCGTTGAAGGACACTGTTACAGGGGCGGATATTTTAGCAGCTGTCGAAATGGCAGCTGAAGGAATAGGACTCCCTTGGGAAAAGCTGTTTTCCGTAACCACAGACGGGGCACCAGCAATGTGCGGTAAAGCGAAAAGGTTTATTGGCCCACTACGGAAAAAACTTAACATGCCGAATTTACTTTCCGTACATTGTTTTGCACACCAAGAGGCTCTTTGTGCGAAAGTTATCGGTCTTCAAGATGTGATGAAGGTAGTGGAGCGTATCGTGAACTACATTCGTTCTCATAGACTCACTCATCGTCAATTCAAAGAATTTATGATTTCCTTTGAAGAGGAGTATCCAGATATTCCCTACCACGCTGAGGTGCTCTGGCTGGGCAAAGGGAAAATGATTTCCCGAATTTTTCGACTACGCCACACTGTGGCTCAGTTTTTGGAGAGCAAAGGACGTCCGGAGCCACTTTTTCATGACCCTGAATGGGTAGCTGATTTAGGATTTTTAGCAGACATTAGGGCTCTCCTAAATGATTTAAGTGTGAAACTCCAAAAAGAAAACTATCTCATCAACGATATGATCAGCAAAATAAACGCTTTCCAGTATAAACTGAAGCTCCACAAAAACAACCTTTCAGAGAAAATTACGCAATACTTTCCTGAACTAGGTAAGCGAGATATAAATTGTAGCTTTATTAAAACAGTCTAACTTTTATAACTGCTCTAATCAAAACGGTACTATGTTTTTGTTTGACAGCATCTGTGCAGGAAGGAGCGCGCTTTGAAAAATACGTCGAGGTGCTACAATCCCTTGAAAATGCGTTTAAGGACTGATTACAGGTAATGTGCCGGTATATGACATACAGCTAAATAAAGGAGATTGCGTTACATATGCAAGTGTAACATTATATTAAAATCAATAGTACACATTACATGTTTATTAAAAATCTATCACATTTTAGTACTTCGAAACAACGTCTTACATTACTTTCATTTATTAACATTGTCTTTGTTATTGTTTCAGGAAATTACCTACCTGCAGCCAATTCTCGATGTTTTTGTGAAACCTTTTTCGATGGACATTGAAAGTGCGCCTTCAGATTTACATTTTGAACTAATTTATTTGCAAAGCGATGTTCACCGAAAGGATGTGTTTTACAATACAAAAGGTTTGCTCCAATTCTACAAGAATTTGCCGAAGGAAGAGTTTCCCAAGTTACACAGAGAAGCAGCGAAGATTATTTCTATGTTTCGTTCTACTTGTGTATGTGAAAGGTTTTTTTTCTGTTTTGTCTTGTACAAAAACTAGATTGCGTGCGAGTATTTCTAATTGTAATTTACAAAATTCTCTCAGAATTGCTGTCAGCCAATCTCTTGTTTGGGATCTTAGTAGCATAATTGCAAATAAAATAAAGAGCCAATAGGAAGATGCATTTGTGTTGAATCCAAATTTAAAATTGTTACCATTACAGTTATTATATAAATCTCTTTTGTACCAGTACACCAAACTAAGCTCTTCACCTAGTGTACATTAGTATTTTACCCAAAGCTATGAAACAGGACGAGACAGGCGGCGCGAGCGACACAAGCTAAGGAAGTGGGAGGCAGCGCTGTTGCGCAAAGCCGAGGAGTGGGGGGTCTGCACCGTCGTCAACATAGCGCAGCTGTCTTCTGCACTCTGCACGCGGCCTTGGTGTAGAGCATGGCAGGTTACTCTTACTCTTACTCTTCCCACAATGACTGCTGAATTACTCAGTTACTTAATCATTGCTGATACACAACAATCATGCAAAAATCTACATTTTACAATTGTCTTACTTTTGCAAGTGATACAGTTTGTATATCACAGAATAGTTGCGTAATTTCACAATGAAATTAGATACCTCATTAAAAATTACTTCATTATATATGAATATTCAAACTCATGTATATACACATAGTCTTACCTTAGTGCACAGGCTGTGCTGCTCTATGTATGTGCATTTGTCAGTATAGCTATAATGAACGTAGTAAGTGGATGACAAATCGAATATTTTGATACAGAGAATAACTTATGCATAAATTGTAGTAATACAAGCATAATAACTCTAATGTGTTTTCTTTCACAAATATATTACCTCAAGAATTGGCATATATTAATGATTTAATTATTGTTGCAAACAGTAATTAGCATATTACTCCACAATCTATAACTAATCTATGTCTTAACTGTAATATTAACATGCTGTCCACCTGAAGTGTATAAGGCAATTTTTCTTGATATTATTATGTGATTATTGTACATACACATGGATACTTATCACAGATTAGGTTAAATATTTAAAATCACAACAGCTGAATCTACTATCGTCTAATACAATGCTAATTTATGTAGTATGTAATAATTTTTTAAAATAAACGTAATTAATCACAGAAATATTGAATATGGTTTCGGAAGTCAGCATGAATTTAATTGCCTTGTACCCTATGAATCCTTCATTTTATATTATATCCATATCTACTCCCCACTCAAACAGTGGAACATATATGCTGTGGTTGGAATCTCTCTCTCTCTCTCTCTCTCTCTCTCTCTCTCTCTCTCTCTCTCTCTGTACACACACACACACATTAACAGTAGTAGTAAGTGGGTAAATTCAAAACAATTGGAATGTTTTTAATACATAACCTTTTATACAAATTAATTACATAAAATTATATTATAAATACATTAACATAATATAATAATTAATTTAATTAATTCATAAAAAGATTATGCATTACAAACATACCAAGTGCACTAAACGTACCCACTTACTACTATTTATAAAAATCCAAGCCAGTTTTGAGCGCACTAATTAAAATCCACAAAGAATGAAACAAAATTTTACTCGAAAATTGAGGGGATTTTGAGTCTACTAGCATTAACTGAAAACATTAGAGATGTGTTATTATTCCTAATTAAAATCCATATTGAACGAAAAAAAATGTTAGTTTAAAAATAATGGGAACTTTGAGCACACTAAAATTAATGTAAAAAGTAATTTGAGACACAAAATTATACAAAATTTCATCCAAACCTTTCGGTGCCTTTTGAAAGAAAACCTGGCAGGGTTTATTCTGGTGGCACTCTCTTTATTGCATTACGTCATACAGCTTTTTTTTGTTTTCCTGAATGTCACTGTTGGACTTTGACTTGGATGCTAACTGTTGTCCATCCATCTTCTTCCTTTATGCTGCCTTGGTCAGTACACATTGGCATGTACAGAGAAGGGCTGCTGACAGCTGTGTTTCGTCTTCTTTCAGCTGAGCTCGTGCATTGGACGATATTAGCTGATAACAATAGTATTGACTGACCGAATCAATCCCTTAGCTATTCAGCTGTGCCTCATAGGGCAAGGAAATAACGCTCACAAAACGTGTATATAGTTGGTTATTGAGGAAAGAAGTTGATTCGAGAACAAAAAGACATCTCTGTTAGCGATTTACTGAACCAGGTCCAGCTGCTAAACCCATCCAGAAAACTGCTGTTTGATAATATGGAGCAGCCTTCTGCTCGCGCCAGACAGCGATAGAAGCTTCAGCCAATCGTCAACCACACTAGACACAGGAGCTACGCAACATTTCCTGCCAGCTGGTCTGCAGACTAGATCAATTTTCGTTAATTTCTCAGCCAAATGTTAACCGATTTTCAAATTTCAAAATTCTATCATAATCTTCATAAAAGAGATATCCAGAAAAACAATAATAAATAAAATTGGAAATCATTAGATATTCAGTTTAAAAATTCTCAGTTAATATTCTGTGAGCTGCTTCTTTCGATGTATGAATGTGGCACGTCGTCTCACAATAGTCCTCTGAGCAGTAACAATATTCTATACGTGAGTCATATTAATCATGTAGATAGAATAGTTCGTTACAAAAATAATTGGACCTATACTAACATAGCTCTTCGACTGTGTAACTCGCTTAAAGCGAAGGAATGCATCACATGTCTTCATATCAATGTTTTTGTGGATCGAAATTCCACATTTCTTGAGGTAATATTTCATTCCTTCTATTTTTAATACAAATGTTCTGAAGTTAAATATGATGGTTTAGTGACAAATAAACTGGCCAATTGTTGTTACGATTAGTTTGAAACACAAAAAAAAACTAAATATGGCAGATCAAACTCTACTGAATTTTAGTAATTTGTGATACATAACTCGAAATTTTGCTTGTTACCTAAACTACCAACTTGTACAGTTTGTAACTCATAGAAAAATATTGGAATTTGAGGATTTTTCAGTATAGTTTCTCATTGTTCAAGCTCATAATACAGTTCAATTTAAGAATAGGTACACGCATTTCGATAGCTCTACACTTTCACCTTCTTTTGCAAGTGTATCTTTAATTCAACTCTGGCATTATTGTAGTCAGTCCATCTAAGAAGAGCTCTCCAGCACTGGAACTACAAGTAAAAATTACAGTAAGATCCCCCTCCAAAAAAATTTCTTTGTGGTGCCTACAGAAACAGCCAAGCATATTCAGTGGATAGAACACTTCATCTCTCATAGTCTTTTTTGTATCATTATTAAGTACGTGTTCTTCCACACTTATTTTACTACTGAGATATGAAGTCAAGCACAACAAAGCTGATGATTAAAAAAAAGAAAGCTCTATTCTAGACATAACATTATTTGCTTTCTTTATGGTTGTAAAATCAAATAGCTCTAACACATAATAAACAACTGATTTTGTATTAGAGTTTTCATCATAAGTTCTACAGGGTATTACAAAAAGGTACGGCCAAACGTTCAGGAAACATTCCTCACACACAAATAAAGAAAAGATGTTATGTGGACATGTGTCTGGAAACGCTTAATTTCCATGTTATAGCTCATTTTAGTTTCGTCAGTATGTACTGTACTTCCTCGATTCACCGCCAGTTGGCCCAATTGAGGGAAGGTAATGTTGACTTTGGTGCTTGTGTTGACATGCGACTCATTGCTCTACAGTACTAGCGTCAAGCAAATCAGTACGTAGCATCAACAGGTTAGTGTTAATCACGAACGTGGTTTTGCAGTCAGTGCAATGTTTACAAATGCGGAGTTGGCAGATGCCCTTTTGATGTATGGATTAGCACGGGGCAATAGCCGTGGCGTGGTACGTTTGTATCGAGACAGATTTCCAGAACAAAGGTGTCCCGACAGGAAGACGTTTGAAGCAATTAATGGGCGTCTTAGGGAGCACGGAACATTCCAGCCTATGACTCGCGACTGGGGAAGACCTAGAACGACGAGGACACCTGCAATGGACGAAGCAATTCTTCGTGCAGTTGACGATAACCCCAATGTCAGCGTCAGAGAAGTTGCTGCTGTACAAGCTAACGTTGACCATGTCACTGTATGGAGAGTGCTACGGGAGAACCAGTTGTTTCCGTACCATGTACAGCGTGTGCAGGCACTATCGGTAGCTGATCGGCCCCCATGGGTACACTTCTGCGAATGGTTCATCCAACAATGTGTCAATCCTCATTTCAGTGCAAATGTTCTCTTTACGGATGAGGATTCATTCCAACGTGATCAAATTGTAAATTTTCACAATCAAAATGTGTGGACTGACGAGAATCCGCACGCAATTGTGCAATCACGTCATCAACACAGATTTTCTGTGAACGTTTGGGCAGGTATTGTTGGTGATGTCTTGATTGGGCCCCATGTTCTTCCACCTACGCTCAATGGAGCACGTTATGATGATTTCATACGGGATACTCTGATACCTGTGCTGCTAGAACATGTGCCTTTACAAGTACGGCACAACATGTGGTTCATGCAAGATGGAGCTCCTGCACATTTCAGTCGAAGTGTTCATACGCTTCTCAACAACAGATACGGTGACCGATGGATTGGTAGAGGCGGACCAATTCCGTGGCCTCCACGCTCTCCTGACCTCAACCCTCTTGACTTACATTTATGGGGGCATTTGAAAGCTCTTGTCTACACAACCCCAGTACCAAATGTAGAGACTCTTCATGCTAGTATTGCGGACGGCTGTGATACAATACGCCATTCTCCAGGGCTGCATCAGTGCATCAGGGATTCCATGGGACGGAGGGTGGATGCATGTATCCTCGTTAATGGAGGACATTTTGAGCATTTCCTCCAACAAAGTGTTTGAAGTCACGCTGGTACATTCTGTTGCTGTGTGTTTCCATTCCATGAATAATGTGATTTGAAGAGAAGTAAAAAAATGAGCTCTAACATGTAAAGTAAGCGTTTCCGGACACATGTCCACATAACATATTTTCTTTCTTTGTGTGTGAGGAATGTTTCCTGAAAGTTTGGCTGTACCTTTTTATAACACCCTGTATAACCTGTATCATCAGCTCCAATAATATTAAAGCTCATGTACAACTGAGTTTTATCAGGATGAAGCCATTTGTCTCCTATATTTATGTTAATATTTGTGTCTCTGTTAAGCATATTTAGATTCTTTTTTGATTTCCCATTCTCAGGCAATGAATAGAACTGATGGCTCTCTGTTTTGTTAACTATTGATTAAAGATAAAAATTTGTTAGACCATTTCTAAAATAACTGTTACAGAGGCACCATTGAAGTCAATCAAATCACAATTTTCTTCAGTTACAGTTAGATCTAATTCCTGTATAATATTAAAAAGTGGAATATATACAGCATAATGTGGTTCATGAGCTGTTGGTCCACCAAATTCAGCATTGGACTTGAATGAAGCAATAAGCCTAGTTTCTCAATGAAAATGATCAGTATGCTCCACAAACATTCCATCAGCTATATTAAAATTCATACTGATGAATTCAAACAGAATAAATTTAGGAACATCATTAGTAACAGTTTTTCAATAATTTGATTACTGAATCCAAACACACTTCTAATACTAAAGTTTATATCCATATATAATTATGTCACCCTCAATAATAAATCTATTTAAAATTTCACATGATTTAATGTGATTATTTGGCTTTGTTGAATGAATAAATGTTTCCAAACTACATTGGAAAACAGGAATTTCTATCGTTTATCCATCGTAATACAATTTATTATTTTTGTGCAATATATGGAGTTAGAAATGTATAAAACCCAACTACAGCAAATTATTTAATTTTTCTCACGCAAGTACAGTCAATCTTTTTTGAGAACAGATGACTTACCACTCCACTGAAATAGTGACTCATGTAATGTTAATAAAATTTTATTTAATTATACGAAAAAAGGTTGCAAACCAAAAATAAGAATTCCAGAGTGAAACCAGAAAATATGCATGGAAGGCTTTTACCTAATTCAATTCCATATGCTGTAATAGCTACACAGCTGAGGAAAAACAACATTAATGATTGATATTTATATTCTAGCTTCAGGATGGTTGAACTGGAATAAGAGAACTCACTTAAAGCTTATATCAACCACAACATCAAGAATTTGTAAAAATGTGTAAGAATGTGAAGATAAAAATAATGAGAAGATTACTATGTTTATTAAAAACATTGACGAAATTAGAGAACTAGATCTATATTTTACATTGATGCTGTTGAGGAACAGCAGTCAAAAAACGTATAAACACTTTACAAAACTTTAAAAATACAAAATATTTTCGCCTTTTTAAAATTATTAAAACAAGCTATCGTATATTTCAGATTGTAATTTAAATACTGATATTTGCTGCTTTTTAATTTTAAAAATTTTAAAAAACCCTTTAAATGGCGGTCTTCATTTAACTAAATGTATGTAAAGAGTAGGTGGCGTTTATATCCATATATAATTACATCACTCTCTATAATAATTCTGTTTAACATTTCACCTGCTTAAATGCGTTTTCGAATGAATGTGGAGTGAAGAGTCGAGGAGGAGGACCCAGAAAAGTGGTTTGGGGTTGCGAACTGTAACACACACACATGGAAGCAAGAAGAGACTTCTGTTAGAGATAGAAGGATGGGTAGATCTCTGGATGGGATTTCGAGGCCAGGTTGTGAGAGGCGATTAAATATTTTTTGGAATTGGATGTGGAGCGCTTGTAGGTGTAACAGGTGGGGGAGAGGGGGAGGAGGTAGTAGGTGGATACAGAGAGCGAGGAAAGTTGCATAGTATCATTTTTGGGGGAGTGTTAAAATTAAAGGTGTGGGTGTAAGGGGTATAAATCCAGGTGACGTTGGAATAACAGGATTAGTCCTCAGATTAAGGCTGTTAGTTGTGCAGCGTGTAGTTTTAGTCTATTGTGATATTTTGTTTTCTTTGGACAGCCAGTGGGTGCGGTTTCTATGTTGGTTTAGTTTGGTATAGCGTTTATTGGATAGGGCGGTCATAAATGGTTAGACAGAAACCATGGAGATGGACGTGGAGATGGATCCTGCAAGTAGTTCGTCCAGTAATTATTGCCTGTGTCTTGTAAAAATTGATTCTCAGGAGTCGCTAGTTGCACCAGAGAGTAAATTTATAATCTAATCCTGGTCAGCCTTAGTTTTCGTGCTACTGTTTACAGGTTTGAAATAAAGTTCGACCTGCACTGTTAACCACTCATAGCAGGCCGAGCAAGTCATGCAAGGCGTCAGCAAACAGAAGTCGTAGGCTGCTAGCGTCGCATTAACATGTCAGCTGCTACTCTATGACCAGTGTAGAACTACACTGTAAGGAAGTTCTGGAACTCCTTTATCCTGTGGCGTACTGAAGAGGTGGTTTTGGTTTCCAGCTCCAGTAAGGTTGCCCTCTGCCAAAGACGGCACCATCCCTTAACGTCTCTGGCAATCGCTGCATTGCAGATTCTGGTAGGAACGACACAGAAAATGCTACCATCAGCTCGAGGGCACAGAGGATGGCGAAGGGAAGTCGCTTGTCATTCTGCGAAAGGAAAACATACTTGTAAGTAGTGAGAATGAGAGACACGAACCACAGATACGTTTCCAAGTGAATTAATACGACTCTAAAACTCCCTTGACAACCATCCAACAGAAAGCACGTACCAGAATGAGATTACAAACCCTATTAACTGGGCGAAAAGGGGACTGCACCCCCACACTATCATCGTCATGCACCATGATCTGACCTATAGTCTGCTATGCCAGTGTTGCACTGATGTATTCTCCACCAACGTTCTATTACTCCCTCTAAATCGGTGACCGTCATGCACCCTCTTCTCCCTTTAAACATCTACTTAGTTTCCCTCATTGTACCCTTTACCACCCTTATCAAATTCCCACCTCTCCTGCTACACAATGAGCTCCTAAGCACATCCAACACTATCTGAAAACTCAACTTCAACATTCATATTATCTCGTCTCTAATTTGCAAACTGCTTTATTGAGTCATAACATTTGAACCTATAATGGGACACATTTACAATTTTGAGAGACAATATACAACTTGGAGATTACATACATACATGCAGACATACAAGTTTCTCACAGCAAATGCTGGAAGTGCCCTTCACCAACATCGATGTACAACTATATTCGTTTCACCAAATTCCGCAGCATTCTGCGACGTGTATCCTCACCAGTGTTGTTTATTTCGTGACTAATGGCCTCACGAACTTCTGCAGTTGTCCGTGGTCTGTTTTTGTAAATTCCGCCTTTAAGATATCCCCACACGAAAATATCTCGTGAGTGGGGGAGGGGGGGGGGGGAAGGAGGAGTGTTGGTCAGGTGATCGGGGAGGGGCACAATTTTTTTGAGATCATCGATCACCATAGACACATGTTACAAGTTGCATGGAAGCGCTAGACATGTGTCATGTTGCTCTATATTGTTGTAAAATACCTGTTTTGTTTCGACATCATCTAGCTGCTCCACAAATGTATTGAAGATGCCCTTGTAAACTGTAGAGTCTTCAGTCGTATCAAGGAAAACGGGGCCAACAATTCTGGAAGCTGACACCGTGCACCACACTCCAACCTTTTCATCATGCAGTGCTGTTTCGTGGACGATATGGGGGTTAACACCAGCCCGGCGTCTACTGTTTCGTGTTTTGGTGTAACCTGGAAGATGCAACCATGCCTCATCTGTAAACTAAGTTATGGAGAGGCTGTTGAATTAGAAACCCCTGATACCATCGACAGGAAAGCATTCTTTTCTCATGATCTGTTTCTTGCATTCTTGCATCACGTGCACTCTGTGTGGCCGCAATGCCGATTTCATCGGAGCTCTCTGACATGTGCCATATGAAATGCCTGTCTCCTGGCTCAATCGATGCAACGATTTCCTTGGAGAGAACTTCTCTGCACATTATCAATAGCATCTGCACTAAGTCGTGGTTTGTGTTTACAACTACAACAGTTTAGCTCGTCGGTTGTCAACAGCTTTTTTACAAATGATAAAATTGTTAGCTTTTCTGGAACATCGCGCATGCAGAATTTTCTCTGGAATGTCTGTCATGTCGTAAACAACAAGTTTGTCTTCCAGTATGTTTTCACAATAACAACTCGCTCTCGAAGTGTGTACTCCATGTTACTGCCAGTTAAAGACTGCGATCGAATCGCTAATTTGCTCGTTACTGTCACGCGACCCGAACTGCACACTCGCAGACTCCACAAACCGTGACCAACGAGACTACAAACGAAGTAACACGAGGCGAGAAAGCGCGGCGTTATACCCGACAAAGGACAACATGGGCAGGAACGACAGTCAACTTGGCACCAACGGGCAGTACTTCTGGTTCTCTCAGCGCTACTGAGATCATTAAAACAACTTCCCCGAATTTACGAGCTTTCCGAGGAAGTAGTTCAGATTTATACGAATCACCCTGTATTTCACGACTACATGCCCCCCCCCCCCCCCCCACCATCCGTTCCCAACCAAATTTCCGACCATCTCCCTCTCAGAAAACGAAATATGCCCCGATATTTATCCGTCTATCCGTCGCAACAGCTATTATTCTTGCATACCTATACCACAGTCCGCTGCTCGTGGTCTCGCGGTAGCGTTCTCGTTTCCCGAGGTTCGATTTCCGGCGGGGTCAGAGATTTTTCCTGCCTCGAGATGACTGGGTGTTGTTGTGTCGTCTTCATCATCATCATTCATCCCCATTACGGTCGGAGGAAGGCAATGGCAAACCACCTCCACTAGGACCTTGCCTAGTAAAGCGGTGCGGGTCTCCCGCATCGTCCCCTACGCTCCGTCACTAGGTATGGGATTTCATCATCAAGATCATCTCTACCACCCCATATAACGGACCCGCCTTCTCGCTTCCCTCTCTACCTTTCCCTGTCCCTTCTCCTCTTCATATTACAGTCATACCCACGCTTGATACTCCTCCTTGTCTGCGAACCCTCGTCCACTGCGTCCACTTCAGTACCTACTTTCCTCTCTACAGATACTAGCAAACGAACATTTATGCTTACAGCCATACCCTACAATTTCTTCCTGGTTCAAGTTCTCCAGCTTTTTAGTGACGGTGCAGGTTACTTTTTAACATCTTTATCCGTCAGCAACGTCTTTTAAATATTTTTATTTTTTTATTTTTACGGTTCCGTGCGTCAACCTGTAAACACGGTAGTCCTATAGCCTTGCTTTGTCGTCCGTCTCTCTGTATGTCTGTCTATCTGTCCGACTGTCTAGAACAATTTTTCTCAGGAACAAGTAGAAATATCAAGTTCAAATTTACGTCACGTATTAAAGTCTGCAATCCCTTTGTGGAGTGAAAATTTAAAGCTTCTTAGTCAATGCAATCAAAAGTTAAGGCCATATATATTACGTATTTTGATACTCGAAAACTCCTCCTTCCGAACGTATAGGGATTTCCCGTTGGCCTGTTGACCTAGAACAGCGAAATTTGGTAAGAAGCAAGGTTTTGCAGTACAAGCAATGAAAAAAATCAGAAAATTGTTAATTTGTAATCATCTATCTCGAACAAAAATTTTTGTCGTTTTTTATCCATCTGTCCGTCTGTTGCCGGCCGGGGTGGCCGAGCGGTTCTAGCCGCTACAGCCTGGAACCGCGCGACCGCTACGGTCGCAGGTTCGAATCCAGCCTCGGGCATGGATGTGTGTGATGTCCTTAGGCTAGTTAGGTTTAAGTAGTTCTAAGTTCTAGGGGACTGATGACCTCAGAAGTTAAGTCCCATAGTGCTCAGAGCCATTTCAACCATTTTGTCCGTCTGTTAGGACGCCTCTTTCTCCTGAACAGGTTGGTGTATCATATTCAAATTTATTTCACTGACTAATTGTAAGATCTATCGTTTCTTGGATCCGTAAATGATTTAAGCTTCTAAGTCAATGCAGTCAAAAGATTCGACCATTCATGTCACATGTTTTGATACTGGCAAATTCATTCATCAAAGCCTATAAAGTACTTCTTGTTACTGTTGAATCACGTAATTTAGCAAGAATTTAGATTTCACAGTACAAGTAAAGTAAAAAAAAATCTCAAAATTTTAAAAGTGTAATTATATTACATAAAAATTTTCTTTTCGGAATTATAACATAAATTCCATTCGTCATCCATCAGAAGCATAATACACGAACACTACTGCATGCAAACATAAAATGTAAGTTGTACTTCTGTTTTATAAGTAAATAAATTATAAGTAAATAATTATAAGTAAATAAAACATATTTTATTAAATCTTCTGTATCTACATATATAATATGAAGACCCCTGTTCGCTTCTCTTTGTATGTCCGTGGTAGAATGAGCAACTACTGTTGAGGTTTTGACATGGTCTCAGAATTGCTGAGACTCATGTATGGTATGGCGGACAAGGCGTGCAGCAATCAGCGGTTGTTTTGCTGATGACGCTGTGGTGTACGGTATGGTGTTGAACTTGAGTGACTATAGAAGGATACGAGATGATTTTGACAAAATTTCTGCTTGGTATCATGAATGGCAGTTGGCTCTAAATGAAGAAAAATAAGTTAATGCGGATGAGTAGAAAAAAAAACTGTAATGTTCGGATACAGAATTAGAAGTGTCCTGCTTGAGACTGTTACTTCGCTTAAATATCTGGGCGTAAGGCTGCAGCAGGTACTGGGAGATGAAGGAGCTAGCACAGGATGCAGTAACAAGGAGAGCTGCATCAAACCAGTCTCAGGACTGAAGAGCACAACAACAGCAACAACAACAACAGCGTTGCCAAGCGATATGAAGTCGAATGAGTACTTGAGGATAGTGGAAGGGAAGGTGAATGGTCTACTTCGGTTTATTGGGCTAATTCCAGGAAAGTATCGTTCATTTGTAAGGTAGACTGCATATAGGATGCCAGTGCAACCTATTCTTGAGTACTGCTCGAATGTTTGAGATCCATAACAGGTCGGCTTAAAGGAAGGTGTCCAAGCAATTCAGAGGCGAGTTGCTAGGTTTGTTTGTTACCAATAGCATCGAACAACACGCAAGTGTTACGGAGATGCTTCGGGAACTCAAAAGGGAATGCCTGAAGGGAAGGCAACGTTCTTTTCGAGGGAGACTACTGTGGAAATTTAGAGGGCCAGCATTTTATCTGATTGCAGAACAATTCCGTTGCCTGCAACATACATTGTGCGTGAGGGCCACAAAGATAAGGTGCGGTAAATTAGGGTTTATACGGAGGCATATATCTACTGTTTTTTCCTCTCGTTCTATTTGCGAGTGGAAGAGGAAAGGAATTAACTAGTAGTGGCACAGGATATCCTCCGCCAAGCACCGTAATGCGGATTGTGGGGTATCGATATAGAAGTAAAAAAATGTTTTGCTATTTATTCACGGTATATAGTTTCGATCTTACGCATATTTTAGACTTTTCAGCTATTCGTACCGCTGGCAGACCATTCTCCATCATATGGGGCGAGGAGAATGAAACAATGAATCTTTTTTGTTCTGCAGACCATATTTCCTAAGACACAGTGCGGCACTGAAAAGAACCAGAAAAGACATCTTAAAACCACCAGAAGTTGTTATTTTAACAATTTTTACTGTTTTCTACTAGTTTCGGTCTCAAGCGATCATCATGTTGCCAAATATTATCAACATAACATGAGGGAATGGTTCACTGACATCAAAAGTATAGCGAGAACACAGAAGCTCCTATACCAGCGGTTCTCAGCCTGGAGGTAATAGCTCCTGAGGGCTAAAATGAAATTTTCTGAGGGATAAAAAGTAAAGCATTTGATTCTTTTTCAGCCACGAAACTAAATTACTTTCAAAAGATCATTACTATTATCACAACTTTGTAGGACTCTAATATTGATTATATAAGTCATCAAGAATAACTTTTTTTCAATTAGTCGTACCAATGTGGTGGACGTTACAGGTTCCTCATGTGGTCTACCCACTACACACGTGTGTTGTGCTTTGTCCTGTACATCACTGATGATAAAAGAGAGACATATACGTAACCAAAGATAAATATTTGAAGAAAATGTCTTCTCCAATTTATAGGTAGAAACTGCAGTAATCCAGAAACTGCTTCATAACTCGCTTTGAAACAGATAAATGAATTAATTGACAACATAACAAGCCAGTAACTATAAGTTGTGCACTATAGTGTTGTGCACGGTTTTATTATTATTTTTTTATAAGAGTGGTTAGATACAAAGCATTAGCAGCCTGAAGTCGTCCAAATCTGCCAGTTCAGAAGTAAGGAACACAGCAATGAAGTGATTTACGAACAGTAAGTATGGTGCACACATCTGAACCTGTTTGATTTCAAATGGGGTTGCAGCGTGCAGGTCAAACAAGTGCCGCAGTGGAAAGCGGTAATGGAGTGGAAGCATGCTTTGTAACAAGTGTCTACACTCACTGTGGACGGTTAGTCTTCCTTTTCTGAGAAGGATTTGTACTGCACCACGAATTCCTCACACATGCACACACAAACACACATACACAAACTAAATATAATTCATCTTTTATCATTTTAAAAATAAAAGTGTTCCCAGAAAACTCTTTCATTCTACACTTTAGTTAGGTGCTAAAGTTGGTGGTAAGGTTGGGTGTGGGGAAGGGGGAGGGGGCAGCAGATGGTAGGCCTTGGGGATGGTGGTACTAGCTAATGTTTGATTCCACTAAGAAAGGTTAGGAATCTACATCTACATCCACACTCCGCAAGCCACCTGACGGTGTGTGGCGGAGGGTACCTTGAGTACCTATATCGGTTCTCCCCTCTATTCCAGTCTCTTATTGTTCGTGGAAAGAAAGATTGTCGGTATGCCTCTGTGTGGGCTCTAATCTCTCTGATTTTATCCTCATGGTCTCTTCGCGAGTTATACGCAAGAGGGAGCAATATACTGCTTCACTCCTCGATGAAGGTATGTTCTCGAAACTTCAATAAAAGCCCGTACCGAGCTACTAAGCGTCTCTCTTAAAGAGTCTTCCACTGGAGTTTATCTATCATCTCCGTAACGCTTTCGCGATTACTAAATGATCCTATAACGAAGCGCGCTGCTCTCCGTTGGATCTTCTCTATCTCTTCTATCAACCCTCTCTGGTACGGATCCCACGTTGGTGAGCAGTATTCAAGCAGTGGGCGATCAAGTGTACTGTAACCTACTTCCTTTGTTTCGGATTACATTTCCTTAGGATTCTTCCAATGAATCTCAGTCTGGCATCTGCTTTACCGACGATTAATTTTATATGGCCATTCCATTTTAAATCACTCCTAATGCCTAATCCCAGATAATTTTTGGAATTAACTGTTTCCAATTGCTGACCTGTTATATTGTAGCTAAATGATAAAGGATCTTTCTTTTTTTCTATGTTTTCGCAGCATATTACACTCGTCTGCATTGAGATTCATTTGACATTCCCTGCACCATGCGTCAATTCGCTGCAGATCCTCCTGCATTTCAGTACAATTTTCCATTGTTACAACCTCTCGATATACTACAGCATCATCTGCAAAAAACCTCAGTGAACTTCCGATGTTATCCACAAGATCATTTATATAGATTGTGAATAGCAACGGTCCTACGACACACCCCTGCGGCACACCTGAAATCACTCTTACTTCGGAAGACTTCTCTCCATTGAGAATGACATGCTGCGTTCTGTTATCTAGGAACTCTTCAAACCAATCACACAATTGGTCTGATAGTCCATATGCTCTTACTTTGTTCATTAAACGACTGTGGGGGATTGTACTGAACGCCTTGCGGAAGTCAAGAAACACGGCATCTACCTGGGAACCCGTGTCTATGGCCCTCTGTGTCTCGTGGACGAATAGCGCGAGCTGGGTTTCACACGATCGTCTTTTTCGAAACCCATGCTGATTCCTACGGAGTAGATTTCTAGTCTTCAGAAAAGTCATTATACTCGAACATAATACGTGTTCCAAAATTCTACAACTGATCGACGTTAGAGGTATAGGTCTATAGTTCTGCACATCTGTTCGACGACCCTTCTTGAATACAGGGATGACCTGTGCCCTTTTTCAATCCTTTGGAACGCTACGCTCTTCTAGAGACCTACAGTACACCGCTGCAAGAGGGGGGCAAGTTCCTTCGCGTACTCTGTGTAAAATCAAACTGGTATCCCATCAGGTACAGCGGCCTTTCCTCTTTTGAGCGATTTTAGTTGTTTTTATATCCCTCTGTCATCTATTTCTATATCTACCATTTCGTCATCTGTGCGAGAATCTAGAGAAGGATCTACAGTGCAGTCTTCCTCTGTGAAACAGCTTTGGAAAAAAGACATTTAGTATTTCGGCCTTTAGTCTGTCACAGAGTGTCTGGACATTTTGTTTTGATCCATCTACCGCTTTGACGTAAGACCAAAATTTCTAAGGATTTTCTGCCAAATCAGTACATACAACTTTACTTTCGAATTCGTTGAACGCCTCACGCATAGCCCTCCTCACACTACATTTCGCTTCGTGTAATTTTTGTTTGTATGCACGGCTTTGGCTATGTTTACGTTTGCTGTGAAGTTCCCTTTGCTTCCGCAGCAGTTTTCTAACTCGGTTGTCGTACCACGGTGGCTCTTTTCCATCTCTTACGATCTTGATTTGCATATACTTATCTACTGCATATTGTACGGCGGTCTTGTACTTTGTCCACTAATCCTCAACACTGTATGTAGAGAGAAAACTTTTGTGTTGGGCCGTCAAGTACTCTGAAATATGCCCCAAGCGAAGCATAAAGGCTTACAGCAGGGTTGTCCAACCAAGCAGCTCCATGAGCCATGGTGCCCGTGATATGTTCTCCTGGCACCCTTCATAAAAAAATTTAAACACCGACATTTTCTGTTATTAAAACAAATTTCAGAACAACACATTTTATTACACAAATCTGTACTCGTTACTACTCTGAACAAACATTAGACTTTAGACCGCAGTTTTGGAATAGAAGACAGTCACTTTAGTCTCAACAAAACTATGCAACAAACAACAAGTTCTTTCTTTATATTGTTGTTTCTACCGATAGCATCTTCCTGTACAATGTTTTTGCCACTACCCGGTATAAATTGAGAGCCTGTGAGTTTGTGATAGCTAATTCTTAATAAAGTATGGGTTAAAGACGAAGAACCTACAATTCTAACAGCGATTAGGAGGAGCAATATTGTTTTCTCGAATTAAGAGGAAAACCCATGTATTTATTGTGCTAAGGTTGTGTGTTTGTTCCCAAGAAAAGTAATGTAGAATGTCGCTTTCGTTAAATCACGCGGACTTCAGCGCTCACTTCCCTGTTAATTCTGAATTACAAAAATATAAAGTCAGAGACTTGACATCTAAATTGGCCTCTTACGAAGTCTGTTGTGTTTTAGCGAAAAGAAAAAAAGCCTTTCAGTTATAAGTAGTTAAAGATGCAATGCTCAGTATCACGGAATCTCTGTTAGACAGTCACAAAGATAAATTTGCGCTTGGAACAGGTTTCTAAAAATTTAGAATCTCAGTTATATCAGGACCTGAAAGAGTATATTATTCACTTCTGTCTGATGGAAGCACAGATATTTCCGATATAGGGAAGTCGTTTGTTTTTTAGGATGGTCTTTCATAATTTTATGTTAAGAAGGAGTTTGTAAAAGTGTTGCCACTTCATGAGCGTGAAACATATTTAATACATTCCTGAAAGTTGAGAAGGTAGCAAGTCACCTGCCTAAACTTATTGCTGTATCAACAGATGGGTTGCCCTCAATGACTCGAATGAACAATGGATTTCTTGCTGCTTATGCTAAGGATGATTCCTCGCCAGAATTTCTTGTAACTCGTGTAGAGAAACAACACTCAATGAGCGATAAAATTCTTTCGAGCTTGCAGCAGCAGCGAGCGGTTTAAAATCCACGAGCTTTCGGTCCAGTACTCCTCGACCACTGTCAAGTGTTGACATTCTTTTGTTGCTTTTGTCGTCCTGCATATAGCCGCACTGCCTTCTGTGACGCCACATTTTCATTTATGACCAGCGTCAAGAGAATATCAATCCAGCCTGACAGACTCACATTTAGATGATGCATTAAGAACAGCTCGTAGCAGGCAGACATCAGATGTTTCTGAACTTACAGCGATTATGTAGTACTAAATTTCACGTTAATTATGTAAATTGCAAATCCAAGATATTTTAATTATAATTCTTTGAAATACTATTATAGTACTATACGTTTGTGTTAGTAGCAATTACAGCAGAAATGCTAAAACAGCGACTATGTTGACGGCACCTTAGGCATAAGTTAAATGTGCCAAAACAATAAACACATAAGAAAGGTGGACAGCACTGCTGTACACCGTTGTTCAATTTTTTGACATCACATGAACAACTTATGAGTGCCCATTATATAACGCGAAAGCAGCTCCGAATAACTGTCGGAAAGCCGGTAAACATTGGAAAGCCACAAAATTGTGAAAGCCACAAAATTGTTTACCAGTATTCATTTCAGGCTTCGGAAGGTTCTTGCCATAAGCGATTTAAGGAAATCACGGAGAAGGTAAATTCGGATGGCTGGAGAGGCCTTGAACGATCGCTGTCCTGAAGATCGCTCCAGCCCATAACACACCACCACGTTGATCGGTCCACCGTCGCCGCATACCGTTCACTTCTAAGTGTGAGCCCAAGCCCGCCCGGTTAGCCGGGCGTTCTAACACACTGCTTTCCAGGCAGGAAGGCGTTCCGGTCCCCGGCACGAATCCGCGTAGCGGATTAGTGTATATCGCTCCCTCCTCCGTATATCTCGCGAAGAGACCATGAGGATAAAATCAGAGGGATTAGAGCCCACACGGAGGCACACTGAGAATCTTTCTTTCCACGAACGAGACTGGAATAGAAGGGACAACCGATAGAGGTACTCAAGGTACCCTCGGCCACACACCGTCAGGTGGCTTGCGGAGTATGGATGCAGATGTAGATGATAGCTAAGTGCCACGGCCGGCACCAGAACTATATAAGCAAAGTGGTGAAGAGAAATCCCTTAAAAGACACGAACAGTGCAATTGAAGTACGTGTGTAAAGGAGTGAAAGAACTACAAGTGTGTAGTGGTCGGGCTCATTACCAGGAATTTGACATTTCTTCGGACAGTTCGACCTAGGAGGCAACATGAAGAAACTTAATAATTTTTTCTTATTGATAAATGTCTAGATAATTATTCGACTCTCATACCGAAGATTCATTTGAAAAGTGTTTAACACTAACGGACAAAAGAAGATTTACGCTCTTCGTTTATTAGTTTTTATAATAGTTTCCTTTCGCTGTTCTCATGTCCTGGTGATAAGAAGTATAAACGAAGTGTTCTGTAATTCCAAGTGAAATTGTGCTAAATAATGAAAGCAACTTCTCAGACAATAAGATTTTCGCATTTACGATACCATGGACACCAGCTCCTGTAATTTTGGAAGATTTTTATTGATTTAATTTTGTATGGAGAATTTAGATGGAGGCGATGATCTTCACTAGGGCGCTGCTCGACAATAGAGGTACGTGAATGTGTTCATCTCTTTCCCTTCGTGGCCGCCAGCGCCAATTTCAATATCTAGGTCATATTTGCCGCGACAGTCAGAACCTGCAGTCTTTCTTTTGATTTAATTACGAAGCCCGATTATTTTCTTTCTCAGATGAATAAATGCATTTAAACCACAATTCTTTTTCGCAGGCCAGGGGGAATGATAGTACTTAGAATGTACGTGCCTCTATTCCGATCGTACGTTCGCATGCAGCTGAATGTGTACCGCCGTAACTATTCTCATGAAGCATTTCCCTTACAGTATTAATTCTTATTTTGAACGACTCACACGCGAGTGTACGTGTCTTATTTTGTGTAGTCCGTCGTAAGTATTGCTTAATTTAGTTTAGTTTGGTTATGTCATGTTCCGTAGATCATTTTCGCGATTATTTTATCGATACGATGTGGAGCAAGTCAGGTTACAATATACTACATGTACACACATGAATAGTTCTAACATTAGTATTACTGAAATTTTTAGTTCTACACAGGCAACTACATTTAGAGGTACTTCTTTTTTACCAGTTCAGAACAGAAACTCGTCCATGAAATAAAAGGAGTTGTCCAAAAGAAATGATTTTAAGCTAGATTTAAAACTTGATCTGCTACCTGCCAGACACTTTATGTTATAGGGAAAATGATCAAAGATTTTTGTTGCTGAATTAATGTACTCCTTTTTGAGCAACTGACAGCTTCAATAACGGATAGGAAAGGTCATTTTTTTCTTTAGTGTTGTACGTATGAACATCGCTGTTCTCACGAACTGAGTGGATTATTTATAATGAATTTCATTAGCGAATATATGTAATCTGATGGTGCAGTTAAAATACCTAACTCCTTGAACAGGTACCCACATGACGTCCTTGGTTGAACACCACTAATTATTCTCACTGCTCTCTTTTCTGCAATCAATACTTCATGTCTAAGTGGTGAGTTACCCCAGAAAACTATTCCATGAGACATTATTGAGTGGAAATATGCAACGTACGTTAGGAGGCTGATCTGTTTATTACCAAGACTAGCGATTATACGAAGAGCGAAAGAAGTTGAACTTAATTACTTGAGAAGCCCAGTAATATGCTTCTTCCAGTTGAAGCTGTCATCATTGAGAAGACCCAAATATTTGGAGAAATCTGCCCTCTTAGCTCAGCCCTGTTCATATGCTGCATCAATTGTCGGTATGACTCTGTTTGGTGTACAGAACTGGATACAGTGGGCTTTTTCAAAATTGAGGGAGAGTCAATCTTCTGAGAACCACTTAATAATTCTTTGAAAGACATACTTAACACTATTTTCAACTGCTTTTCCTGCAGTGTCATCAGCAAAAAGTACTAGTTCTGCTTCCTAAATCTTAAGTGAGAGATCTTTCACATGAATAAGGAACAGTAGATGACCCAAAATTGAACTCTGTGTGACTCCCTTTGTGATAACTCCCCATTCATTAGAATTTACCACCCTCCCAACATTATTTGTGTAATTGAGCACAACTTTCTGCTTTCTGTTCGTTAAGTATGATTCAAACTAGCTGTGTGTATAGCCTTCAATTCCATAAAACCTGAGTTTTTCTAAGAGTGTGACATGATCTACACAGTCAAATCCCATGGAAAGATCACAAAAAATACCAACTGGCGATAATTTGATATTTAGAGCTCGTACTATTTTATGGGTAAATGTGTAGATAGCATTCTCAGTCGAGTAAACTTTCCACAATCTGAACTGTGACATGCTGAGTAAATTATTTTCACTCAAATGTGAGACTACTCTTGAATACATAACTTTTTCGAATAATTTAGAAAATGAAGTCAGCAATGCGATTGGTCTATAATTATTTACGTCACTCTTGTCCTCTTTCTTATGAAGAGATTTGACAATTGCGCATTTCAATCTGTGTGGAAAAATTCCCTGTGACAGCGAAGCATTACATATATCGCTAAGGACTCCACTTATTAAATTAGAACAGCACTTCAAAATTCTGTTAGACACTCCATCAACACCACATGAGTTCATGTTTTTCAGAATATTTATAATTCCCTTAATTTCAGTGGTGGATGATGGTGCTATTTCTAAAGGCCTAAAGTCCTGGGGAGTGACATTTTAACATATTTTTTGCTTCTTCAACTTAACCCTTTTACCCTATTTTTGCTGCTACATTCAGAAAGTGATTGTTCAAAATACTTGCAACTTGCGAATTATAACTCAAAAGATCATCATTAAGCTTTATTGCTATGGTATGCTGTGTACTGTGAGGCTGACCAGTCTTCTGATTGATAATATTACATTTAGTTTTAATCTTATTATCCGCATTATTAATTTCTGTCAGAACATTACGTCATCACATTACTTTTAGTATTCAGTGGCTTAGTTTCCACAATGGACCTTGACCTTTGTCGCAACGACGCTTCACACGAAATATTTATTACGCGACATTCATACTAACTCTCATTTCAAAATTATGAGACCAGCTGACTAGGTTTTTAACAACTGAACATGGCGGTTACACGTCACTCTTTACACCTCCTCAAGTGTCACTTAGAACTGACTACTAAAATGGATGGGTTAAGAACCCCTCATCGACCATTGTACGCCATTCTTTTTGACTCCCTACGTACAGTCACTGTTCTATCACTTTGGAACTCCCGAGTGATTACTTCAACTGATTTCGTTGGACTGTTGAGGATTACACTCTGCAATGCTCGATAGTCCCAGTTCGTCAGTACACGAGGTCTGATGAAGTCTGTCTGATCTCGGTTTAGCTGTGGTGGTCCCTTCGTGTTTCCACTTCACAGTCGCATCATCAGCACTCAACATGGGCCTGGTGGATTTGCTGTTCAGGTGACAGCCAGTGAATAGTCCGCCGTCGAAGTCACTGGGCTCTTCCGACAGTCCAATTCTGCTGTTCTTTCTTCCCTACTGACAACGCAGTACTCCCCGCCTCGTTTTATAATGGCGCGTCAGCCTCTCGTGACATCCAATGGTCGATTCCGCTTTACAGAAGGGGGTCCTGATAGTTCAGATAGTGTACTTCTGAGGAACTAATAGTGCTTCTTCGATCGTGTGCTCTCAAAATTTTAACAGTATACTTCTCTACGATCCAAAGCACCTCCCAAGCAGCGTCTGCGACTGAACTTGGACGAAAAACCTCGTAATCGAGCAGTAATGCTTTTTTCCACCTACTGATGTGCAACGTCTTTCATTTCACGTACCATCAGTGCCAGGTAGGGCAGGGAAGACATGGAAATTCCAGCAACGGCATACTCGACACCCGTTGCGATCTGGCGGAGGCAGGTGGGGTGCAACTCGATGCTCTGCAGGTTCGCCATGCCCATACCGGCGACGGCGCTGAACTGCATCAGCATGGTCGCCATCACGATGGCTGCACCCGCGATGTGTTCTGTGCAGGAAGAGAAGTTTTGTGTGTTCAGTTCTGAGAGAGAGATATACGTTCACCTGCCAATAACAGAGCGAGCTAACATATTAACCTCTTCGTCATTCCCTTGGACAGCGATTAAACAGGAACATCACACCCTTACTCTAATACACTGGAAAACACATTATGTACGCCACATGTCTGTGAATTTTGCAAACTTTGTTTCAGCAGTTTCGTTTTTAGCTTTTTGTGTTGCTGTAGTTCGGATGTAGACATGTAAATCCAGCCTGGCACAGACACACATAGGTGTTAAGAAACAGCTGAGAACTATATCCAGGTTGTAATTCACGATATGGGCAACTCTTTTGACCCTTTACTTCTTTTTTTCTACAGTTTCCAGACGTACATTCATAATGTAATGATAACAATTGAAATTTAATATGTGTGGATTTCTTAATCAAATTTGAAATCTAAGATTCCTTTTTTTTATTAAATGTTTGGATTCTTTTCTTGATATAATAATCCCATTTTAACCCAATTTGAAATACTCCAATTTTTTTCTACATTTACATTATATTCTGTCAGTGTTATTAGCAGTCATAGTGTTACACTTTGCAGCAGACTCTTTACTATAATAGTTTAAGTTAAAGCAGATGCACCATTTCACTTCTTCTCCATTTCTACTTCAACTGTTTCTGCTTTTTCTAAGTGTAACTACAGTTATTTAATCCTGTCAATAGCTCGAAACAGTCAGTATAAGGAAATAAAAGGTACCTTAATTATCTTAAAATAAATAGTATGTTCATTGAACTATGGAGTTAATTTATAAGTATTCAACCTACAATTTTTTATTATCTTTGTATCGCAATACATCAAGCAGTTTAACAAATTGTAGCAATAATGACTGGAAGATACTATCTTTAAATGTATATCTGACAAGTATTTGGTATATCATGAATAAATAAACCTATGATCGAATAATATAGGAATAATATAAATTCTGCAGAGATTCTACAGCATTTTCAGTGTTTTAGATTAGGTACAAAAGAGCTAATCATAACATTCATCTCTTGTAAACGTATTATCCAGTTCTTTAATATGTGATCACATTTTTTTGTTTCAGCACACACATTGATAATGTGTCTCTATAAACCTAACAACCTAGCGTGATACAACATATAATGTACATTTGCATCTTAAAACAATAAATTATATTTCTATTAAGAAATATACCCTAAAATAAATTGGGTTCCAATTCTGAGATGTTATCTGATAAAGTTTATTGATTTTGAGTATGCTTCTCAGATAATTGTTATAACAAGTTCAGTGGTGTAGTCCTTATTTTCAAACAGATGCATATTACAAGAAAACTACATCTTCTTATATGTGGGCATTCATCCTTGGTTACTAACAAAATAGTGCTTAACTTGTAAAATAGAGTAACTGTTGTTCCTCTCTTCTATCTGAATTTCATACTGTTTCTTAAATAACCATTTTATGTATAATTATAATAAGCATTGTCAACAGCTTACAGCAGAAATAAATTATAATTATTTGATTTTGTACATTTTCCAAGCAAGAGTTATTGGATTGAATCGATGATTCTGGACTTGACTTTAATTATGAGCTGTGGATGGTCTCAACTTTCAAAACGGATTGTATTTTGTAGCTGTATATAGTGCTTGCACCAAACAGTTACTTTAACCAATGTCATGTTCCTCTGGTAATGTACTCGGAAATCATAGGGCTGATTATGGTAAATCGGGCTGGTAATTCGCCTTTGTCAGTTCGTGTAGATCGCGTTTCATTTACAGAGCTATCTGTGGGCCAACAACAGGCAACAAGCAGAAGTTGTGAGCCACTAAGACTGCCATCTAGCATCAGCAAACGATTTTTTTCCATAATTGATATGGATTTTTTCTCTCATTTTTGTTCTTCCCCATTGTCGAAGTGGCTGAATATTGACACAGAGAGTACTTACACTCGCTTCATGATTTAGGTCAAATTTCAGCAGATTTCTGTTTATTTTACTATTGATCATATTGTCAGCATTTTTGCTATTCTTTTCGAGCTGATTAAATTTATGAATTAACTGTATAGCTGTACATTGTATTAATCAGCATATTTGAGTATTTTTTGTGTTCAGTTAGGACAGTATATCGTTTTCGCACTTGTTGTATTGTATTCCCCATAAAATCTGCTATCCCATTCATGATCGATTCAATTACTTACAATGACTTATTGCTGTAAATAGGAAACTAAGTGCATTACCCCTTGCTCAAAGCAGAATAGTTTCCTACACTACACCATTAGGCCAAGGTGCATAAGCACCACACCAAATTTGCGTTGGGGATGGTATTCTAAACATTCGAGTGTGTAACAGCGTATATTAATCATCATCACATGTTACTGTACTTGGTCATTTATTGCTGAATTTCGTCAGTGTCTAACAGGTGGTTATTATTTATGCCACAGTCTATGAGCAATGGGAAAAGCGACCATTCTTTTATGAAAATATGTCCACTGCTCTTTCGGTTTTACCCATCTCCAGTCTGTTAGTATCACTCCGTCATAGTCTCTACACAAGATGACTGTATGAGGCGCATTCAAGTTCTAAGGCCTCCGATTTTTTTCTCCGGACTGGAAAGAGATAGAAACATGCGCATTGTTTTAAGATGAGGCCGTGTTCATTGTCAATACGTCCCAGGGATGGCAGCACCGTACGGCAGGCGGAATTTTAGTGCCAGCGGCGAGAATGAGAACTGTTTTAAATACTTAAAATGGTGACGTTTTCCTTACTTGAACAGCGTGCAATCATTCGTTTTCTGAATATGCGTGGTGTGAAACCAATTGAAATTCATCGACAGTTGAAGGAGACATGTGGTGATGGAGTTATAGATGTGTCGAAAGTGCATTCGTGGGTGAGACATTTTAATGAAGGCAGAACATCGTGTGACAACAAACCGAAACAATCTCGGGCTCACACAAGCCGGTCTGACGACACGATCGAGAAAGTGGAGAGAATTGTTTTGGGGGATCGCCGAATGACTGTTGAACAGATTGCCTCCAGAGTTGGCATTTCTGTGGGTTCTGTGCACACAATCCTGCATGACGACCTGAAAATGCGAAAAGTGTCATCCAGGTGGGTGCCACGAATGCTGACGGACGACCACACGGCTGCCTGTGTGGCACGTGGCCGAGTAATGTTGACGCGCAACGACAGCACGAATGGGACTTTCTTTTCGTCGGTTGTGACAATGGATGAGACGTGGATGCCATTTTTCAATCCAGAAACAAAGCGCCAGTCAGCTCAATGGAAGCACACAGATTCAACGCCACCAAAAAAATTTCGGGTAACTGCCAGTAATGAAAAAATGATGATGTCTATGTTCTGGGACAGTGAGGGCGTAATCCTTACCCATTGCGTTCCAAAGGGCACTACGGCAACAGGTGCATCCTACGAAAATGTTTTGAAGAACAAATTCCTTCCTGCACTGCAACAAAAACGTCCGGGAAGGGCTGCGCATGTGCTGTTTCACCGAGACAACGCAGCCGCACATCGAGCTAACGTTACGCAACAGTTTCTTCGTGATAGCAACTTTGAAGTGATTCCTCATGCGCCCTACTCACCTGACCTGGCTCCTAGTGACTTTTGGATTTTTCCAACAATGAAAGCCACTCTCCGTGGCCGCACATTCACCAGCCATGCTGCTATTGTCTCAGCGATTTTCCAGTGGTCAAAACAGACTCCTAAAGAAGCCTTCGCCGCTGACATGGAATCATGGCGTCAGCGTTGTGAAAAATGTGTACGTCTGCAGGGCGATTACGTCGAGAAGTAACGCCAGTTTCATCGATTTCGGGTGAGTAGTTAATTAGAAAAAAAACGGAGGCCTTAGAACTTGAATGCACCTCGTATGTTGGCTTTGGTCCATTTCTACTGATTTCATTATTGAGCCAGCTAGTTACCACAGCTCCCTTCTCTGACTGTTGGAAAACTAACTGTGATCCCTTATGATTTTCATCCAATTTTTAGACAAAATAGAGGCTAAATCAACAAAGACGCATGGGTGCAGCTCACCAGTCAGCAAGCAGAAGATGAGGAGACTGGCCAGTGCAGCCAACAGTGCACTCCCTACACTGGGCCAACGGCGACCGAACCTCGCCGCAAAGTAGTTCACCATGAAGTGGGCAGGCAGCTTGGCCGCCCCCTGCGCCACTATCCCCAGGAAAGGGTTCACGCTCAGTCGGCTCACGGCTATCACCAGTGAGTAGATAGCCAGCAGGTGCACTGACCTAGTAACAGCCAGAAATGCGCACATTATTCCGTATCGTTCAAAGAGTCTCAACATGAACGGATTCCTTTAAGTGGGCTTACGACACATTATTTACTGTGCAGTCTGTTTAAAAATTGTCATTAAGCGATGTTTGTACAAAAAATGAACTTAAATATACGATTTTACCATCGCTGTACAAAGAAAATTATGAAGATTCTACACAGATGTTAGATGGACTTAATGGTAGGTCCACATATAGAGTGACAGGTGGATGGTCAGTCTGAAGCTCCTTTCTCAACAAGCCCTCTTGATCTGATGTTCTTAGTAGCTACACTAACGTGGATTGTCAGTTTTATTAATTTAAGGCCATTCCATTTCCTGATATATAAATTACATAAGCTCACAACCGAGTTCATCCTTCGCATCCAGACTATTATCAAGAGGAACTGAAAATTGTGCTGTTGTGAAGCAACTTCAAGCATTCAGTGTGACGTATCCTTTGAACATGGAGATGCTAATAACCATCGGTTCTGGCAGAGTGACATCCAAAGATGGAACCTCTACCTCGACATTGCCCCACTGGAAGAACTGGAAGAACTCGCATACTGAAAGACTGATCAGGTAACCCGTGGTCAGAAAGGGTTGTGTGCAGCTGATAACTGAATGGTTCATGAGCCTTGTAGATATACGCAGTGTTTCACTAAATGAGTTTGCCTCTGTAAGTTACGAAGTAACAGGCGACGGAAATATTTACTGTGGTAGCTCACCATAAGAAACGTTACACTGTCTGCGGAGCTATGAACATAGTTTACTGTGTTATTATCCAAAGACTTACAGCAAAAAGATACAATTTTTTGAATGGAACAATAGTTGTTTCTATCATGCACTTCAATCAGTAACACCAGCTGTGTATACATCAATTTAAATTACACTCCTATCACTTTTAGTTTGGGAGCTACAACCCTTCAAAGTTTCAGGGGCAGATACCACACACGCTGCACATAATGCAATGCACCTTCTACATGTGGTGCCGCCGAGTTCTAACGTCGATGGTGTCACGGGGCGAGAAGCTTCCTCGATGCGCTGTTAGACTGCCGACTGTCGCCGCACACGGCAGTTCGACCCACACAAACAAACGGGACTCAATATACCACAGTTATTGATGTCGGATGAAGATGGCATACATGAACAACGGGTACGTTGACATGTTGCTAACGCTTGTCGAGTGCCGACACGATGCCACTGAAGCAGCCGTAAGATATCCTGGGTGATGAGCTCAGGCAGCCATTACGTTCTCACGTGCCGAACGACGACTTCGGGAAACAGGCAGCTTGGTAATGCGCCGCAGTAAAAGACGAAGAACTGCAAGACTTGAGGAGACGGAGGTGTTTGTTTTAGCTGCAGTACACCACGATCCCCATGTCAGCTTACGAGCCGTTGCTGCAGTCGCTGGTGTCGGTCTCACATCTGTGTGGGGCATTGTACACAGGTCACAGGTTACACCCGTACCGCCTGTCACTGACCCGGGAGCTGCATGGGAACGATTTCCGTGCGAGAGTTACATTCTGTGAATGGGTCATGCGCAATTTCGCACTGGACTCTCTGCAAAGTGTTATGTTCTCTGATGAGTCCACGTTAATAAATTATGGTGCAGTGAATCGCCAGAACGTGCACTATTGGGCCGCAGACAATCCTCGGTTCTAGGCGCTACAGTCTGGAACCGCGCGCCCGCTACGGTCGCAGGTTCGAATCCTGCCTCGGGCATGGATGTGTGTGATGTCCTTAGGTTAGTTAGGTTTAAGTAGTTCTAAGTTCTAGGGGACTGATGACCTCAGCAGTTAAGTCCCATAGTGCTCAGAGCCATTTGAACCATTTGAACAATCCTCGGTGGGTGCGACCTGTGGACGGTCAACGTAGGTGGTCTATTAATGTACGGTGTGGAATCCTTGGGGATGAAATCATCGGTCAACACTATTTCCCAGGTAGGCTGACAGGTGAGTTATATCGCACGTTCATTGTCGACAGTTTGAGTGGTCTCCTTGAACATGTGTGTATGCACGAGGGTCCATATGCGGATGCAGCACGATGGTCACCCAGCCCATTCTGCGCGTGCTGTTGTGGAAGAACTAAACAATAGGTTTGCAGGAAGGTGGTTGGGCCGCCATGGCCCTCATTCATGGCCCGCAAGGTCGCCCGACTTAACACCATTAGAATTCTTTTTGTGGGGATATCTAAAGGATCGTGTTTATGTCACTGAGCCCACATCCCCAGATGATCTAAAACGGCGCATCGAGGACGCATGTTGCTCCATGACACCGGCGATGTTACGTCTCGTCCGCAGATCCTTTAGAAGACGCATTGCATTGTGCGTTCACGAACATGGACGCACATTCGAATATCTCATTTAAATCAACTTCCCACCTCCAGAACATCCATCACCCACCACACAGCCATGTATTATGTACAGCGTGTGGTTTCTGCCCCTGAAACTTTGAAGCGTTGTAGCTCCTAAACTAAAAGTTATAGGAATGAAATTTAAATTGATGTATACACAGCTGGTGTTACTGATTCCAGTGCATGATAGAAACAACTATTGTTCCATTTAAAAAAATTTATCTTTTTGCTGTAACTCTTTGGATAATAACGCAATAAACTATGTGCGTAGCTCTGCAGACAGTGTAACGTGTCTTATGGCGAGCTACCACAATAAATATTTCCGTCTCCTATTACTTCGTAACTTACAGAGGCAAACACATTTAGTTGGACACCCTGTATAACTACGGCCAGATAAGCAGTGAGGAGAGACACTTCGCACCGAGATATCAACATGTCCACGTCAGTCAAACGCATGCGTGCCCTGTGCTACGGATGACGTCAAAGCTAGGAAGACTTGCATGCGTTTCCGTAAAATTTGGAAGTGAACTAGCGAGGACGTACACCGTCTTGGATGGCTTAGATTTCACGGAAGTAACAGTCTGTGTGCCACGAACGATGTTGACAAAACCGTGTGCCATGTGGCGAGATTAATTTTCCACTTTCAAGGTGAGCAATCAACTTTTGTTGATTAGAAGTCAGAACGATAGACCATTTGACTTGGGACTGATGACCATAGATGTTAAGTCCCATAGTGCTCAGAGCCACCGTTTGACTTGGAACTTCCTGTAGAAGTAACCTCTGAACTGTTAATAGTGCTGTTTCCGATAGGAATATTCTTATTATTACTAGTGATGTTATTATATTTTGTGCGTGTGAAGTTTTAAAGAACATACCAATCAGTTAGAACGCAAAACTTTTATTTGTAGTCATAGTGTCTGATCCTGCTGAGTAAATTGCAAGAAGGAACTTGTTTTCTTTCGGTGAGCTCGAAGAGTTGTGTGACCTTGCAGACTGGAAATTATGATCAGTATGCTTTCTGACTGAACGCAAAAACAGTTTTCAGGCTTTCTTAAACGGCGAAGGTAGGTGTAAAGCACCCACAGACAACTTAAGTGCTTAATATAACGAAGTAACGACAGTAAAGTCTATTTATCCACTGCCCCAGCAGTGCTCTGTGGACATTTATGTGCACATATGTAATTTTTTCTAGTTGTTCACTTTCTGCATCTCTGCTTCTAGTAGCAACGGCCATTCAGTTAGTTGGTTTTACCAAACAAATTATTAGATCGTTTGTAGTTGTTATTATTTGGAAGAAAGCAAGCACATGATTGTCTTTAGCACTTGAACTACACTGGCATACTGTCACAATCAAAGTACATCAAAACCAGAGAAAAACAATAAACTATTCAAAATTCAGCAACGTTATTTAAACCATTGATGAGTATGGAACGTATTTCAATTCTGCTAGGAAAGCAGCTATACATTTAAATGACAGACGCGCACCGCAAAAACCCTCACTTCATGGACTTGGCGAATTATTACCACAGGTTTGCACCAACATTTTCGGCAGTAGCACAAATATTCACTCATCCATTAAAAAAACGGGTGAAGTATTATTGGTCACTGGAGTAGTTGCTGACGTTTTTGATAATTGAACAATGAGATAAGACTGAGGAATTATTGAAGCTGTCTGTCAGCTGTTTCCCAGTCAGGTAGAACACATAGTCTCACCTGATAAACTGCTTCTGCCTTGACCGTGGCCGACAAAGGGCCCGATTTCATCTACCAGAGGTTTCTCATAGCTAAAAAGAACATTTGTAGGAGGTAACAGGGGAGTTATACTAACCAGAAAACATACAGATCACTTAAAAATTTAAATAAAATGTTCAAAAACCACACTGAAATCCGAGTTAGCCTGTTAGAAAATAATCATATCAAACCTGGCATGTAAATATCTGGCTCCAGGTCAATAAAGCAAGTGATTAAAACGAGTAAGTCCTTCAGCCCCTGTTTAGATAGAGTGCACTCAGAGTTATGTTAAAATGATAAGTAGCCGAGAGAACTGAGATGTCTGAATCCCAGGCAGGCGCAGTAAAAAATTACCTATAGCGAAATTTTACTTAGCGTTATCATGCCTACCAATTGGGATGCTAACAGTAGCATCATTATGATAACAACAACCGAAATACTTCTGACAATATTACTGATCAAAGCTCACCAACATGTGCTGTACGTTCCATAGCTGCTACGAAGCACAAGAAGCACGTGCGCAGAGATGAAAATGTAGGAAACACCCTTGTTAGTGAGAATAACGACCTGCTCCAATCTACTGCAATGGTGCACAACTTCGAAGTGTCTTTCCATGAGTTTAATAAACACAAGAGATACATATAACAGAGATTTTAGTTACCAATAATATGAGGATGTTCTCCTTCACTAGTTAACAACAGTCTGCAAACGCTGGGGTAACTTCTCGATTCAGCGTCTGTAGAAATCACGTGGTTTTGAGGTGAAGTACCCATTGAGCCATGTCCGGAGCGAATTTTCATTGCTAAATGAAGTTCCTTGAGCGTTTCTGGGTAGAAAGCTGACAGGTGAAAATCTGAGGGTGCAAGATCACGTAAATAACGTGGACATGGAGTGACTTCTCAATCCATCTCCTGTATAGTGTTTTTGTCAGTCTAGCGGAATGCGGACAGGCCTCATCGTGGAGTAACATTGCTTCGCGCAATCTTCCTGGTCATCGTTTTTGGATTGCGTCTGCAGCACATCTCAGCTGTTGACAGTAAATGTGAGCAGTAATGGTTATGCGGTGGGGAAGCAATTCGTAGTACACTACACCATCGCTATTCCACCGGCTGTGTAACCTCACCTTTTGTGGATGCGTGCAGGTCTTCGAAAGGGCCGCTGCTGCTTTGTCTGGTCTCAAACAATCCTTTCTTTTCCCCATGTTAGCATAAAGACAACATTTCTCATCAGTAACGATACAGGGTAGGGAAGGCCGTTGTTGTTCACGAGCCAGTAAATGACGAGCAAGCAGATATCCACATACGGCCCACCCGTTGATTGTTGTGATTTTAGCTTGAAACATTCATTCGTTACCCATACATCCGATTGCAAATGTCGCACAATGGAGGAGATCACAATTCATAGCATTTGCCAGTTCTCGAGTACACCGACGTGGGGTATTGAATGCATTTAAACGATTTTCATCAAACCCCGCATGTCTTCCTAAACGTGGATAATGTGAAAAAGATGAAAAAGATCCTGCTTAAAACGAGAAAACCATTTCATTACCGTACTCTATCCAGTGGTATTGTCCCCACTGACGGAACAAATGGTTCTGGTTGCCTCCGCTGCTGTCACCCTCTATCGAATTCAGGCAGACTTGTAATGCCAGAAATGCATATCCTCCTATTTCCATCTATTGTACTATAAATTTTTTTCCTTATTTTGTTACCTGAAGATATGACGTTTCTCTGTCTTTGTATATTGTAATTGTTTTACTATTTGTATATATATATGCATTTATGTCGATGTATAATTGGTTTGTTTTGTAAATATTATTTGTATTTTTATGCTGGGTCTGCCTAGGGAAAACTATGCTATCGAACGACTACATCGATAGGTCGTGTGGAGAACCAAAGTGTTTAGGATCTTTGGTAGTGTTAACTCTGCCGCGTGGAGCGCGGACAGAGCAAGAGGGAGTCTGGCTGGGGTGGTGCAGTGGAGCAGGTGTGTTGTGTGACGCTCCCGCGAGTTGCCGCGCTTTCGGGGTTTGGCAGCATGTAATTGCGTTCGACTTGCTGTGATAGTTTCTGACACGGTGGCGCGGACGGGAAGCATTAGCTGGCGCACATCAAGAGCCCGTTTCGCCTGGTGACCGTGTCGAGAAGGAGGCGCGCCAACATCCAGCTTCTGCAACAGCGACGGCTGACAATGAGTGACTGTCGCCACCTCCTCGATCGACGGCTTCAAACCTTCAACCAACCAACAAGGAAGACTGGAAGCACGTAAAGTTTTAGAACTGTATGGCAGACCTCAGCTTTTAAAATTGTTCCATTCTCAAAATTACAGCAACTTAGCATGAAGCTTTGTTGCTCATTGTCCCAGTTGCATTACCAAGCAGGGTCCCTTCCCTTTCCGGAATGAACCCGAGTGTCGTTGAAATTCAAACGCCAGCATTAAAGTAATATGATTCCATTTCACTGCTTTAATTTCAAAGTTCAGTTAAAGTATTCATAGCTGGCTACAATATTTAGATTACACAAGCACAAATTAAGAGTGCGAGTTTTGTTACCATATTTTAGCTTACCTGTGACTGCAGCTCAGCTTGGTACATACTAAATTTTACTATTGTTAATTGTTCAGAATCATTTAATTCAAGTTCAAAATTAAATCTCTTATTTCTAAATTGCATAGATTCAAGTAGCTTTTGAAATGATTGTTGAGGTAGCCGAAGACTAACCTCATTTTATTGAAGTTCATAGTGCTTCAAAAACAAAGATCACTATTAATTTCAGTCACTAAATTAACTTTCAATTTCCCGGTTTTATTAATTCTTCTGCTAAATTAAGTCAGAGTGTAGCAAAATTTATTACTTCTGACAAACATTCAGTTTTCACACAACACGTGTCAAACTTCAGTTGCCACACTTTTAGTGCTAATTATATGTGCATTAATCTTTCATTTTCAGTTATTATAGTAGTTGTCCATAGGACTGGCGACCGTAATTTTCCCCAAATCTCAAGTATCTAATTAACGCCAGTTAATTTTTAACGTAACGACCGCACATTTACTTTCTTTATTAACTTTACACTTTTTCAAAATTAATTTTCATCAGTTTCATTTGCATTTTTCCTTTCATTTAGATGTAACCCTTTGCTCCCTCTTTACCGACAGATTAACTTCGGTGACGATTGCTTTTCCCAAATTTCCATTAGGTACACGCGGTTTAAATTTTACTGTCATTAAGGTCGATAAGTGAGCCGGAGGTTACAGACTATGTGGAAAATGTTGCCATTTCTCCACTTGGCACTCCATTTTCTAGCGTGCAGAGCACCACTCACTATCTCCAAATGGCAAAGTCATAATATGTAAACTCAAATAGGAACAGTGAACTGCATCAACGAGACTACCGATACGCAAAAAAAAGAAAAGAAAAATGTGAGCTTATGCACCAGTCTAATAGAACTGCAGCTGATTGAGATGGTAAGCACCAATCTAATAATTTTTGTTAACTTGGGTGCTACACCAAGGTCAGCGGAAAGCAGATCCCGCAGTAGGCCTAACTAAGGTGGCAGTTACGTTCCGAACAGCGAAGCACAGCCTCGTAGCTCAGAGGTTACTGGAGTTACTGGACAATTTTGAGAAAAGTGAGACGCCTCGGATGGTCTATTGTCCCTCTTTTGCAAAGTATATGTGGCACAAATTTCAGAACAACGGTTTGGTCAGTCTTTGTGGATTTTCGCCGTCTTGCGAAATATCAAGAATAATTAATCTGGGGTTCGGAAAAATACTCCTCCCGCCCGAGAGGACAATCCCCTGATTACGCAAGCCTTCGGTGTTCTCTAATTGCCGAGGAAATCGTTTGATGCCATTTATCTATCAATTAATTTCATCAACTTTTGAAATAATAATCGTGTCAACCCAGGAGCTATGTCACTAGATACATAATTTTATGGACAATGTGGATTCTTTGTCAGGAAACTGGACAGGGCTGCTGTCGTTCCTCTTGCACGCCTTTTGGTAGGTTAGGGAAAAATTTTGCCGAACAAGATGAAAGATGACGAAATAAATCTCGGGTGAACAGCCTGGTATGAGTTTGCATAGGACACAATATTTCGGCAATCGACGACGTTGCCATCATCAGGTGCGCTGATGTACTGACCGGCGGTGGGCCGGCGCCAGGTATTCAGGGTGAGTCACCTAACGTTACCGCTGGATATATTTCGTAAATCACTTCAAATACTGACGAACCGATTCCACAGATAGAACGTGAGGAGAAGGGCTAGTGTAATTGTTTAATACAAAGCATACAAAAATGCACGGAAGTATGTTTTTCAACACAAACCTACGTTTCTTTAAATGGAACCCCGTTAGTTTTGTTAGCACATCTGAACATATAAACAAATACGTAATCAGTGCCGTTTGTTGCATTGTAAAATGTTAATTACATCCGGAGATATTGTAACCTAAAGTTGACGGTTGAAACGTCCGACGTTCAGTTGCGTGTTGTAACAAACACTTCATTGCAGGGGCCCAAACAGCTGCAACATACATCGAGTTTCTACAGAATGATCTGCCAACGTTGCTCGAAAATGTCCCACTGGAAACGCGTCGACGTATGTGGTATCAGCATCATGGTGCACCTGCACATTCCGCAATTAACATTAGGCTGACCCTTGACAGGATGTTCGACGGGCGTTTCATAGGACGTGGAGGACGCATAAACTGGCCAGCCCGTTCTCCTGATCTTACACCTCTGGACTTCTTTCTGTGGGATACGTTAAAGGAGAATGTGTACCGTGATGTGCCTACAACCCGAGAGGATATGAAACAACGTATTGTGGAAGCCTGCGGCGACATTACACCAGATGTACTGCGACGTGTACGACATTCATTACGCCAGAGATTGCAACTGTGTGCAGCAAATGATGGCCACCACATTGAACATCTATTGGCCTGACATGTCGGGACACACTCTATTCCACTCCGTAATTGAAAACGGAAACCACGTGTGTACGTGTACCTCACCCCTCATGGTAATGTACATGTGCGTCAGTGAAAAAGACCAATAAAAAGGTGTTAGCATGTGGACGTAATGTGCTGTTCCAGTCTCTTCTGTACCTAAGGTCCATCACCGTTCCCTTTGGATCCCTACGTAATTCGGTGCTCTCCCATACACACGATCGAACAGCGGAGGAGTGGTACACAAGCGTCAACTTTAGGTTACAATATCTCCGGATGTAATTAACTTTTACAATGCAACGAATGGCACTGATTACGTATTTGTTTATATATTAAGATGTGCTAGCAAAACTAACGGGGTTCCATTTAAAAAAAACGTAGGTTTGTGTTAAAAACATACTTCCGTGCATTTTCTTATGGTTTGTATTAACCAATTACACTAGGCCCTCTCCTCACGTTCGGTCTGTGGAATCGATTCGTCAGTATTTGATGTGGTTTACGAAATACATCCAGCGGTAACATTAGGTGACTCACCCTGTATATAGGGCAGTCTCTCTCCCGCTCCTCCGTCAGGCGCCTCCTATGCACACTCATACCAGGCTGTTCATCCGAGATTTATTTCGTCATAAAATACGCCTGGAGAAATTGAAGAATCACAATATCAAAGATGCATAGCGTCGATTGAAGTAGTTGTCAGCAACCGATTATGAAAAGGAGTCTGTTGAGTCATGTGGTGCGAGCTGCCATGTGCTAGGTTGTGAGTCAAGTCAGGAAGTGAATGGGGCGTAACATCTAGTCGTGTATATCTGCAGGGTTCTACATCTACATGCACACTCTCTAAATCACACTTAAGTGCCCGGCAGAGAGTTCAGCGAACCACCTTTACAATAATTCTCTATTATTCCACTCTCGAAGAGCGCGTGGGAGAAACGAACAACTATATCTTTCCGTGTGAGCTCTGATTTACCTTATTTTACTATGATGATCGTTTCTCCCCTGTAGGTTGGCGTCAACGAACTATTTTCGCATTCAGATGAGAAAGTTGGTGATTGAAATTTCTTGAGAAGACCCCGCTGCAAAGAGAAACGTCTTTATTTTAATGATGTCAATCCGAATTACTGTATTACGTCCCTAACATTCTCTCCCATATTTCTCGATAATAAGAAACGTGCTACTCTTCCTTGAACTTTCTCGACATACTCCGTTAATTCCATCTGCAGCAGTACTTCACAACAGGGCCTACAAGCGTAGAGTAGGCAGTCTCTTTAGTGGACCTTTTGCATCTTCTAAGTGTTTTGCAATAAAGCATAGTCTTTGGTTCGTCTTCACCCGACATTTTCCATCTGTTATTTCCAGTTTAAGTTGTTCGTAATTGTAATTCTCAGGTATTTAGTTGAATTTACGGCCTTCAGAGTTGATTAATTTATTGTGGAACCCAAGTTTAACAGATTAATTTTACCACTCGTGTGGATGACCTCATACTTTTCATTATTTAAGGTCAGTCGGTAATTTTCGCACCATACAGATCTAAATCGTTTTGAAATGTGATTTGATCTTCTGATGGCTTTACCAGACGATAAACGACAGCATCATCTGCAAACAACCTAAGAGGGCTGCTCGGAGGACCTATAACACTACCTCGGGGAATGCCAGAAATCACTTCTGTTTTACTCGATGAATTTCCGTCAGTTATTACTAACTTTGACCTCTCGGACAGGAAATCACGAATCCAGGCACATAACTGAGACGATATTCCATAAGCACGCAGTTTCATTACAAGCCGCATGTGAGCTACTGTTTCAAAAGCCTTCTGGAAATCTAGAAATACGGAATCAACTTGAAATCCCTTGCCAATAGCACTCAACACATCGTGTGAGTAAAAGAGCTGCTGGGGTGCTTTTAGGTATGGAGGCACACTACCAAGGTTATAAAATGGATGAAGACATGTGCTCCCTCTCATTCGTTGCTCAGTCTAATCCCATTCCTTTCTCGTCCGTTTATCGTGGCTTATTAGTTCTTTATTAATATGAACACTGGCGTAACATAGTACAGCCATGCTACGAACAGCTTGCTCTAACCTCCATTACCTTGTCTGTCAGACTTGTACAGTTCAGCATTGCTATGAATTCTGTCATACCATGAGACTGTGGTATAGACGTTCGTCAGAGATAATCCACACACACCCGGCGTCGACGCTACGAGTTTCTGTCGCAAAACTGGTAAGCGTTACTGTTTATGCAGCTCCTATCAATGAATCTCAAGAATATCATGGCTACTTAGTTGCCTCTGTAAGTTGATTTCCCTCGAGTGCATTTCAAATACGAACCTGTTCTTTGTTTCCTACAAAAGCATGGTAGGCATCTTTGTCTGCTGTCATCTTTTCTTCCATTTCAAAATGCTACAGGCTGAAGGAATAGAACTTTAATACTTTTTCAGTTCAAATATTTTCCGGTGTGCAACAGGGTTATTTTCATTGACTACGCAGCATAGTGGTTTAGTGGCTCCCAAGTGGAAATACTGCCTCAAATTTAATTTGTGTTGAAGAATATATCTAAGTTAAGTTAAAATTCCCTTAACTGTTTGTTACCCATAACGGTGCTGCCTCTCCGAGTACTACAGCACGTTTTCCATAAACACACACAGTACGATGAGAAGTCCAAAGCTGCCACTGTCATGGCGACAGGAGAATTTTCTCTGGAGGTAAGAAATTACTTACCTGAAAGTCGGCAAAGGAGTGACAGTTAATGAAATACTAATCACACGAGTTATAGTTTGATTTTGAGGTGACTCATCGACCTGTTAAGGCCCATGAAAATTCCAATCGCCTGAGTCGGAAAATATGTATGGTACAATGTGCGAGTATCACTTTTGCAGAATGGCATAATGTGCAAGTTATTGATGTAGATAGCCAAGTATTCGTAACACAATCACAGTACCTTGGGCATGGAGGGTCATACATAAAGATATCAGTCTCGGACCTTGTATTGTGTTACCAGTCACGCGGTGAAATGATAAAAGAGGCACATGATAATGTGTTGACCGGGCACTGAGCCTGTAGAACGACAATGTGGCATAAGCCCAACAGTACTGGTGGTGGACACACAGACAACACGTGTTGCAGTACGTGAACAATAGAAAAAATGCTGAGTAATCACGTCATCATAACTACTGGGGGTACTCTGGTACCTTACATAGGGACAGCACACACTTTGAAGGCACACGAAGTTCTCAACATACGAGATAGTGTACAACTGCCAGATGCCATCACCATTTGAGCAAACCATTGGAGATAAAAACGGAGCATCAGTGCGTAATTTTGTGGAGACCCTACCAACACTGTGGCGCAAGTGGAAAAGGTACATTTGAGGGACCTAAAAGAGGAGGAGTGTTTGGTAGAACGAAATACCAAGTTACCCAAGTACCGTGTAGGACACTGGACGATGTTGACTATCTCTTACATCCCGGACAGGAAAACGAAAAAGAAATTTAGGCCCATTTCAAGGGCCAGCACCAAGGAAGAGTTCCAGCTCCCTACTCGCACCACAATCAAAAAAATGGTTCAAATGGCTCTGAGCACTATGAGACTCAATTCCTGTGGTCATCAGTCCCCTAGAACTTAGAACTACTTAAACCTAACTACCCTAAGGACATCACACACATCCATGCCCGATGCAGGATTCGAACCTGCGACCGTAGCGGTCTTTAACGGCTCGGCCACTCCGGCCGGCTGCGCACCACAATCGTCCACATTGGTCGTATTCGATTCCTTCAGGGCGCGCCACATTCTTTACCACCTGTACAGGTGTCGGTCTCTAACTGGAGGACGGTGAGATGGGAAGAGTAAGAAGGGGAACTGGCGTTACAAGGTGAGCGGGACACTCCCACTTCAGTGTATTCACTAAGATCGAGAAACAGACTGGCGTAAAGGAGGTAGGAGGGTGATAGGTGTTTCCCTTCTTTAGGTAACAATGGCGCCAAAGATGGCCGGAAGGAGTGTCGCGATACAGGTGATGCTACACGTCTGGAGTCACGGATGGATGGACGACCACGGAATCCCGGTAGCAAAATGGCGTCGTGGTAGATCACTAGTGAACATTGAAACAGACGTTGAGCGGCTGCACATTTTCTGTCAGTCACCACGGACCGTGGGAGATGCGTGCCAGCCTGTCTAACGGGTTCTGTTAGGAGTGCTTGTAACACTACAACCTGTTACCTCACGTACATTTCAGCTCCTTGATTTCTCGAGTTCATTACCGTTTTTGTAAATACATGTCTTGATGAATTTTGTTAGTAATTAGTGTTTATGAAAATGTAATGTATTTTAATAGGACAAGTAAGAATTAGAGAAAGCTTTTGACAATGTTGATTGGAATACTCTCTTTCCAATTCTGAAGGTGGCAGGGGTAAAATACAGAGAGCGAAACGATATTTACAATTTGTTCAGAAACCAGATGGCAGTTATAAGAGTCGAGGGGTATGAAAGGGAAGCAGTGGTTGGGAAGGGAGTGAGGCAGGGTTGAAGCCTATCCCCGATGTTATTCAACCTGTATATTGAGCAAGCAATAAAGAAAACAAAAGAAAAGTTCGGAGTAGGTATTAAAATCTATGGAGAAGAAATAAAAACTTTGAGGTTCGTCGATGACATTGTAATTCTGTCAGAGACAGCAAAGGACTTGGAAGAGCAGTTGAACGGAATGGACAGTGTCTTGAAAGGACGATATAAGATGAACATCAACAAAAGCAAAACGAGGTTAAGTCGGGTGATGCTGAGGGAATTAGACTAGGAAATGAGACACTTAAAGTAGTAAAGGAGTTTTGCTATTTGGGGAGCAAAATAACTGATGATGGTCGAAGTAGAGAGGCACTGGCAAGGAAAGCGTTTCTGAAGAAGAGAAATTTGTTAACATCGAGTATAGATTTAAACGTCAGGAAGTCGTTTCTGAAAGTATTTGTATGGAGTGTAGCCATGTATGGAAGTGAAACATGGACAATAAATAGTTTGGACAAGAAGAGAATAGAAGCTTTCGAAATGTGGTGCTACAGAAGAATGCTGAAGATTAGATGGGTAGATCACATAACTAATGAGGAGGTATCGAATAGAATTGGGGAGAAGAGGAGTTTGTGGCACAACTTGACTAGAAGAAGCGATCGGCTGGTAGGACATGTTCTGAGACATCGAGGGATCACCAATTTAGTATTGGAGGGCAGCGTGGAGGGTAAAAATCGTAGACAGAGACCAAGAGATGAATACACTAAGCAGATTCAGAAGGATGTAGGCTGCAGTAGGTACTGGGAGATGAAGAAGCTTGCACAGGATAGAGTAGCATGGAGAGCTGCATCAAACCAATCTCAGGACTGAAGACCACAACAACAACAAGAATTATTCATGTCAAATCATTGTAAATACGTTGGCCATGTCAGGGAAGTTTTTATTGTATAAAGCACACAGAATATCTTTTGTGTAAAATTTTGTTTAAAACTAAAATCGTTGGCGCGAGTGCACGCAGTCGCAGATGTGAAGGGAGAGAAGTAGTTGCGAAACATCTATAGTGCACAACAGATGTATGTGTTGAGGTGCAATTGCCAGAGTGTTTTGCATCGATAATGGTGTTGTAAAATGTGGCAGGGCAAATTATACGTGGGCGAGCAGGTATGTGGGCACAGTATATGGTCACAAAAAGATTTTGGAAGTAATGAGGAACATTGTGTGGGCCTAATTTATTCCAACTGCTCGATACTCAAGAAGAGCCTGTTGCCAATAATGGACCTCATAACAATCACTATTTCGCACCACAAGCAACGCATCGCAGAGTGAGATCCAGCAGTGGTTTGTAGCTGTGTAACAGGCATGCTAGCGTCTTAGTAACTTTTTGGAACATTATACTATGTTCAGTCAAAGAACGAACTTGTGGAGAGAAACTTCATTGACCTGAGTGGCCATTGGCGAAAAGTGACAATTGGCACTAAACAAAGAAAAGTGCGGGGTCATCCACATGGGTACTAAAAGAAATCCGATAAATTTTGGACATACGATAAATCACACAAATCTAAGGGCTGTCAATACGACTAAATACCTAGGAATGACAATTACGAGCAACTTAAATTGGAAAGAGCACATAGATAATATTGTGGGGAAGGCGAAACAAAGACTACGTTTTGTTGGCAGAACACTTAGAAGATGCGACAAAGCCACTAGAGAGACAGCCTACATTACACTTGTCCGTCCTCTGCTGGAATATACCTGCGTGGTATGGGATCCTTACGAGGTAGGATTGGCGGAGGACATGGAAAAAGTGCAAAGAAGGGCAGCCTGTTTCGTGTTATCGTGCAATAGGGGTGAGAGTGTCACTGATATGATATGCCAGTTGGGGTGGCAGTCACTAGTACAAAGGCGGTTTTCTTTGCGGCGAGATCTATTTACGAAATTTCGATCACAAACTTTCTCTTCCGAATGCGAAAATATTGTGTTGACACCTACCTACGTAGGGAGAAATGATCATCATAACAAAATAAGTGAAATCAGAGCTCGAACGGAAAGATTTAGGTGTTCCTTTTCCCACTCGCCATTCGAGAGTGGAATGGTAGAGAAGTAGTATGAAAATGGTTCGATGAACCCTCTGCCAGGCACTTAAGTGTGAATTGCAGAGTAACCATGTAGATTTAGATGTAGATGTAGATGTCATTAACCGTTACCAGGGTTCTTCCTTTCACCATAAAAGGTCATAAGTGAAAGTAACAGTCAGAAGGAGAGAACTTTAATTAAATTTACAGTTTATTTTCAACCGAGTGATTACTGTAATAAAAGACAGACGATAGTTGCTCATACAGTATTGCACAACTACTGCAGACAATCAGTTCAAATTAAAAGTGATTTTAATTGAAATTCAGTTTTTATGATAATAATATGCTGGCTCTCATGTAGTGAAAATAGCTTTAGAATTTTAAATTGTAGGCGATATTATGTGCACATGTCTACATAACTCTGGTAGTGAAAAATAGTTGTTGCGAGCAATGAAAGTTTTTACTGCATTTATTTGAAAAGCAATCAGCTGTATTGATTATTATAGGTGATCATTATGGTAACTAACACCATTGCATTCCAAATTAACGTCTTCGCTGTTCACATCACACGCCTCTTATACATGTAAGCTTGCCCCGCCTCTGCATTCCACCACCACATGTGCAGCACTGAAGTTAGAAGTTGTCATCCTGTGACACAACATAGTTTTGGTCATCTTTGACCCTGAGTAGATTGCAAGGAAATTAGGAAGGTTTCGTGTGTTTCATGACACTATAGTGCTTCTCTTGAAACAGGAAATTGGAGAGACTGCAGACAACGTGTGCCAGCCTTAAGCTCCTAGGTTCTACTAGAACAAAGACGCGACTTAAAGTTATTCTGTGAGTCACCTGGCAATGATGAGGAGTGTTGTGTTCCTGACGAGGTTAAAGCTGGAGAAGATGCCGAGGAAGCCCCTCCTGTCTGTCTTGCTCTTGCCCACGGTCTGGATCACCTGCAGGGCGAACGGGGGCACCGTGGAGCCGTTGGTGGCTGCTATGCGACGCACAACGGCCAGCGCCTCCTGCTCGCGACCCCTGCACGCCAGCCAGCGTGGAGACTCGGGGAACCAACTGCCACAAAAAACACCTGTAAGTACTAATAACAGTAGTAGTTGTAGTAGTAGTAGTGGAACATTTGTCCACTCATCAGTTTTACACCAATATTAGATGTGTCACCTTAGTACATAGAGAAAACACAGTGAAAACTTCATTTATATGTTCTGACATTTAAACCTTTACATTTCGAGCTTAAGAATAATTTATCCATTGTGTAAAATTCCTTTATTATGTTCATAGTCGAAAAAAAGTAAGCTCAATACGGAAACTAATGTTCCGTTATTTGTTCATACCTCATCATTAGACACACACACACACACACACACACACACACACACATATATATATATATATATATATATATATATATATATATATATATATATATATATATATACTCATTCACTGACAATTTTCATTGTACCTACGCACTTCAGTCTTTGTAACTCCGAAAGACTGAGTAGATATCCCTCAGTAACAAAATGCATGTTCACATCATGATGAAGCAGTGATAGGAACAACTGAATAAAAGGAATCGATTCAGTCTATTATTGGAAAACAATGCATTCCGTTTTGAGTGCGAATATTCCATCTTTTGGCCAGTGTTAAACGTTTATTGTTGGCTACAGTCTGGTCGTCACCGTTATTGCCATTCCGATGTTTGACTTTTATTGAGTGCCGTTAAGTAACTATTAGTTCGGCTTTGATGCATATTTACGAAGAGGCGTTTACTTAATAGTGAACATTGTGTTTGGATCACAATTGCGAAATTCTCAATGGCGTAAGGATGGAATAAACCATATTACTGGATAGAAAATGATCCTTGAGGCAAACACAATCGATTTAAAGTATTTGCACAGGATTCATACCCTGAATCTGTATTAATTAAAGCAATTCAAAGAAAATTAAGAAGTATTTCTCGCAAAAACAGGCTTCCAGCAAGTGACAGTATATGTTTCGAAAGCAAGGGATTACATCAATTTAAAAATTTTTATCTTACGTACTTTACGTTCACATCACCTTAGCATTTACCGAAAAAGGGTGATTGGTCATCGGTGCAAACCAGCGGAAACAGAGAGACAAAGTTTCAATAAATGTAAATAAAAAAGTGATTGTTCAATTCATTCAACGTAAATTTACCATGTACTGTCAGTCACTAACCATCCAAAACCAACCAAAAATCCATATTTAATGCCAATCAATAAATACCTTACTTTTCAAAATACTTCGTTTTTAGAAATATACTTGTCATTCAGCTTTCCTTCAAATAAGGTGCCTTATTTTTCTCCAAAGAGATTGGCGAAACTAGTCATGATTCATCTGTAACCGAGAAGACTGAATAAGTATGCAAATGAAACCTCTCAAACTCAGACACTGAGTAAGAACATAAATATGACTGAGGTAACCATCAGAGATTTGTGTCTGTCGGTTGTCTCATATTAAGTGAAACGACTCAAGCATGGAGAGTGAGTGAAAACAATGATGTAGCTGATACGGCCACAGAGACTAGTTTCATTTGGTTGTTTCATTCGATTGAAACAAGCAACTGAACAAGAAAACAATGCATGTACCAAATGAGAATTACCTCTAGCCCTGTACAAAATTATGTACTATTTGATTGAGAATTTAAAGCTCTATCAATGACAACACATAAAATTAAACTAACCCAAAAATTGCTATAAAAATTACTGTCAGAAAAAGTTCACCTCGTTTCTAACCAATAGAAAATACTTTAGAAGGAGAGACAGCAATGGTTGCATTTTTTTTTTTTGTTTTATTAAACGCAAAATCGATTTCGGTCACTTAGTGACCATCTTCAGTGCTGTATTATATAATTTAAATTGGTAGGCACTGGTGTCAACAAGCTTACAGCGATTTTGTGTTTAATAAAACAAAAAAATACGACCAATGCTGTCTCTCCTTCCAAGTATACCCATTATATGGTCGTGGTGCACAGGACACTCCATGGAGTCGCCAATCAAGAAAATACCTTATTACGTTTTCATCAAAAGCTCTTATGCTATCTCCTAGAAAATTTATTTTCGGACGAAAGAAGCTTAAGATTGTCGATTTTCGCACGGAATTGGAAAGATGATAGGATTTTGCTCTGCACACATTTTTCCGCAGTCCCTTGCTTATTGAAGCCAGTCATACTCACATTTAGTTTGGACTGGCTGTTGTAACATTTAGCGCCAAAATTATTCACGTGAATTTTTATAGCACCGGTTTCTTAACACTCAATTTTTTGTTAGTGCATACTTTAGATAAACAATGACAAAAATTTAAGATACGAGAAAACAGCAAGGTGTATGCTTTTGAGTAGTTTATTATTTGTTGCACGAATCATTCAGCTTGCGATGTACTAAGCTATCAAGTAAGTTTATCCGTGTATGCGGTCATTTCGTAAGTTTATATGAGTGATATGAACTATTTACATACTTTACAATCAGAAATTTCGGAAATTATTTGACTTGTTTTTATCATGTTTATGTTTGCTGCTATTTTGTGCACTGTATTAAGTATTTATGGTTATTTTTCAAATTTTTGCATTTACAATCTCATACATATGTGAATAAAATGTGTTTAACAATGTAGCCAAAAATAAAAAAACAATAAAGAAATTAAATAAAATTTAAAAAAATTTAAAAGTGTAAAGCAAAACAATGAAAATAATCAAAAGTACAAAAAAATAAAAACCAAACAAAAAACTCCTGTGGGATATGACCCTGATTTGGTGGGGGTGAGGTTTGTACTCTGAGGATACAGTGGTATATACTGTACATGCTCAATCATACCAGGCAGGTAACTGTAGCGGAACCAGTCTAACGATACCTAACCAAGTAACATGGTTCGGAAGACAAAAAAAAAAACTGTTCTGGCAATGGCTGACGATTTTTCTAGATTTTGGGCAGAGGATCGGGGACTTTGACCTATAAATTATGAGATTCAGGTGTGCCAACAACTTGCAACTAAGAGAAATGACTGCAGAGAACTGGAAAAGAGTATGGTGGTTGAAATTTTATTTTAATATGTAAGCTTATTTCGGCTTTATTTTTTCATCAGTACACGTCCTGACATTTCAGATGGTCAATTGTCAACTCTGAGTAAATCATTATTGCTGTCTGTAGTTGCTGGTAAAATTATTTTCGACAACGTTTTAAAGTGGTTCGATAACTTGCTGTTTCATGTTTATTATAATACGTTTTTTACTATGTGACAAATGTAGGAATTCAAGTTTGACAGCTAGTTGTTTACTCAAAGATATAAAGAAAAAGAGATGATTTCGTTGGGCAAGTAGGATTAACTCGTAAAGAAGATAAGCCTTCTTTTGCATCTCTAACTCTTCCTAGGACATATTCTCCTTTTTGTGATATGATAGGAGCATTTTTTTTCATTTTGGTAGAAAGTACACTACCAGAAATAAATTTATTACTACAGAAAAGACGACGTAAACGTCGATCCGATGACGGCATATGCCGCCTGGGGGACAGTATATGTAATGATAATGGTTTCAACGTCGTCCGCCAACAGACCGCATTGTGGCGTTTCTACCAGTGCGCCATCTGTGTCTACCCTTTAGTAGGGAATGCCCTCAGCCAGAAGGTTCACTGTGGTGCAAAAGTGTGAAGTGGACGGGCAACAATGCCACAGAGACGCATCTGTGCTTCCTTCAAGCTACTGAGCGATTTTGAAAGGGATCAAACTGTGGTCTTCCGAGTGGTGGGATGGTCCTTTCGGAGAATTGCCACACAAGTTGGGTGTGCTGCGTCAGTTGCGCAACGATGCTGGTATCTGTGGTCACGTGAACGTTATTACACCCGTTGATGAGGTTTTGTACATCCACACAGCACAGACGTCCTCCAGGGTCGTCATATTGTAAGGGCAGCAGTGGCAGATGGTACAGCTACCACAGCACAGATGAGAGGGCCTGGGAGCCACAAGTGTGAAGACGAACTGTCGCGAATCGGCTGTTATGGTTCAATTCTTTTATCTTAGCGGCTCGCGCATAGCCGCCCAGACGCGGGAGATTGCTGCGTTGCCAGTTGCACGCGCCAAGAGAAGCAGAGCCATAGTATAGTATAGTTCAGACTTACGTTTAGGGGGGAGCGCACAGTTTATGAAGTAAAGCCACCATGGCCGCATTAACCCTTTCGCTGCTACAGAGACGTGATCCCCGCATTCCACGCTGTGCGCGATTTTGCCATCACTGCACTGCTCGCCTGTGCAGACACACGGTGTTCCGACTGCTTTGACACACTTATCATTCGATTTCACAAAAACTGTTTGGCCCAAAAATTTTATTTTTACACATCTTCTTGACTGATACCTTCCCCTCATAAATGGCTTAATTTTGTTTCGATGTTCAACGCAGTTATTGTGCAGTATTGAATGTAGTAAACCATTGCACGAAATTTTGAAGAGTTTGCGGAGGTAAAAGCCCACAGCGTATACTTTCCGTATGGTTGATTTTATTTGCCACTGGAAATTTCAAAAAATTACATTCAAACGAATAAAATTCATGAAGTAAGATACCTCGATATTGTTTTTAAATAAAGAAAATATTAAGCACCAAACAAGGTTTGAACTCCCAACCTTCTGCTTAGCAGCCAAACACCTTAACCATTATGCTACACGCAAAATACCAACAAACACTCTTGGTATGACTATGAATTACCCACGTTTCGTCAAAGTACATCAGGAAATAAACAATTACCGCTGTTCTTTATTGCGAAAAAGCGGTTAGTGAGAATGAATTTCCTTGCTATCGCCTGAATTAGGAGGCTTATTGCTTGTTTGGTTTAATTAATTAATAGAATATGAAGCAATTGGTATGAAGAATGCTTTTTCCAAACATTCTTTCATAGAAAGTCTGCTATTAAGACATTGCTTTTGTTCAATTACTTTAAATAAAGTTTCTAAAACTGAAGACACTCGTCCATGCTCTGCACTGCACTCGAGCTCTGGCACCGTCGTTCTCTGTTCATTGGATGACTGTGTTTCGTGACGTCAGATGCGCAGAACGAACCTAAATTCGGCCGCCGTCGTAAACGACGCGCACTTTAGCAGTGGGACTGCAGACACACACAACTCCAGCCCGTCTTCCACTCGGCCCCTGGCATCGACGTGCACGGCTCGACTGGTACTGTCAAAGGTTCACTTTGAAGATGGAGTGGTGCGTCGCGGTTTCCAGAGATGAATGTAGATCTTGCCAGCACGCAAGTGATTTGCATTCGTCCAAGACAGACTGGCACCATCCCAGGGCTTATGGTCTGCGCTGCAATAACCTACAACTCACATTCACCTTTGGTGTTTATGCTGGGGATGTTAACCAGCGATCGTTTTTGGAGAATGTTGTTAGACCCATTCTTCTGCCGTTTTTGCAACAGGAAGGCGATGCTTTTCCAAGAGGATAATGCTCGGTCACTTACTGCCAGCGAAACTCCATGCGCTCTGCAAGGCATGCGGCAACTTCTCTGGCCAGCACTATCTCTGGACTTACTTCTGATGGGCACGTGTGGCGTAAGAGAAGAAAAGAAGTGACTCGTCAGCCGACAACTCTTACAGAAGTGCGTGAACAGGTCGAGCAGGCGTGGCATAACGTATCCCAGGACAGTATTCACCATCTGTACGATCGACTGGATGCCGAGTCAGCGCGTGCATTGCCGCCTGCGGAAGCTGCACCACATACTAATATCGGTGCTTCAGCATAGGCCGGTACCTGGTACATCAGAACCGTTTTGCTGCTGATCTGTAAATGTAATAGTTTCATGGTCTGCATATGCACTGTTGCAACAATGAATCTTGGGTGACTTGGAAATCTCTAAAAGGATGTACTATTTTGTTCCAGCAGTGTACATTGTAGAGTGAAGTAGGTATTTATTATTAATTTAAGTTATACGAGGGTATTTCGGAATGTAAAGATACACCGTACGCCAGAGGAACAGAAGAGTTTTGGCGAGCAAATTGGCAACACTGGTGTTAACCTTGAACCGTTAGCTTTCTCCTCGCGGTCGTTCGGCAGTTGAACGTTGCTTCTGGTTGGAGTAGGTCGTGTTTAAAATGGCTGGCGTTACTTCTTGACGTAATCGCCCTGCAGACGTACACATTTTTCACAACGCTGACGCCATGATTCCATGGCAGCGGCGAAGGCTTCTTTAGGAGTCTGTTTTGACCACTGGAAAATTGCTGAGGCAATAGCAGCACGGCTGGTGAATGTGCAGCCACGGACAGTGTCTTTCATTGTTGGAAAAAGCCAAAAGTCACTAGGAGCCAGGTCAGGTGAGTAGGGAGCATGAGGAATCACTTCAAAGTTGTTATCATGAAGAAACTGTTGCGTAACATTAGCTCGATGTGCGGGTGCGTTGTCTTGGTGAAACAGCACACGCGCAGCCCTTCCCAGACGTTTTTGTTGCAGTGCAGGAAGGAATTTGTTCTTCAAAAAAATTTCGTAGGATGCACCTGTTACTGTAGTGCCCTTTGGAACGCAATGGGTAAGGATTACGCCCTCGCTGTAACTGAACATGGACACCATCATTTTTTCAGCACTGGCGGTTACCCGAAATTTTTTTGGTGGCGGTGAATCTGTGTGCTTCCATTGAGGTGACTGGCGATTTGTTTCTGGATTGAAAAATGGCATCCACGTCTCATCCATTGTCGCAACCGACGAAAAGAAAGTCCCATTCATGCTGTCATTGTGCGTCAACATTGCTTGGCAACACGCCACACAGGCAGCCGTGTGGTCGTCCGTCAGCATTTGTGGCAACCACCTGGATGACTCTTTTCGCATTTTCAGGTCGTCATGCAGGATTGTGTGCACAGAACCCACAGAAATGCCAACTCTGGAGGCGATCTGTTCAACAGTCATTCGGCGATCCCCCAAAACAATTCTCTCCACTTTCTCGATCGTGTCGTCAGACCGGCTTGTGCGAGCCTGAGGTTGTTTCGGTTTGTTGTCACATGATGTTCTGCCTTCATTAAACTGTCGCACCCACGAACACACTTTCGACACATCCATAACTCCATCACCACATATCTCCTTCAACTGTCGATGAATTTCAATTGGTTTCACACCACGCAAATTCAGAAAACGAATTATTGCATGCTGTTCAAGTAAGGAAAATGTCGCCATTTTAAGTACACTCCTGGAAATTGAAATAAGAACACAGTGAATTCATTGTCCCAGGAAGGGGAAACTTTATTGACACATTCCTGGGGTCAGATACATCACATGATCACACTGACAGAACCACAGGCACATAGACACAGGCAACAGAGCATGCACAATGTCGGCACTAGTACAGTGTATATCCACCTTTCGCAGCAATGCAGGCTGCTATTGTCCCATGGAGACGGTCGTAGAGATGCTGGATGTAGTCCTGTGGAACGGCTTGCCATGCCATTTCCACCTGGCGCCTCAGTTGGACCAGCGTTCGTGCTGGACGTGCAGACCGCGTGAGACGACGCTTCATCCAGTCCCAAACATGCTCAATGGGGGACAGATCCGGAGATCTTGCTGGCCAGGGTAGTTGACTTACACCTTCTAGAGCACGTTGGGTGGCACGGGATACATGCGGACGTGCATTGTCCTGTTGGAACAGCAAGTTCCCTTGCCGGTCTAGGAATGGTAGAACGATGGGTTCGATGACGGTTTGGATGTACCGTGCACTATTCAGTGTCCCCTCGACGATCACCAGTGGTGTACGGCCAGTGTAGGGGATCGCTCCCCACACCATGATGCCGGGTGTTGGCCCTGTGTGCCTCGGTCGTATGCAGTCCTGATTGTGGCGCTCACCTGCACGGCGCCAAACACGCATACGACCATCATTGGCACCAAGGCAGAAGCGACTCTCATCGCTGAAGACGACACGTCTCCATTCGTCCCTCCATTCACGCCTGTCGCGACACCACTGGAGGCGGGCTGCACGATGTTGGGGCGTGAGCGGAAGACGGCTTAACGGTGTGCGGGACCGTAGCCCAGCTTCATGGAGACGGTTGCGAATGGTCCTCGCCGATACCCCAGGAGCAACAGTGTCCCTAATTTGCTGGGAAGTGGCGGTGCGGTCCCCTACGGCACTGCGCAGGGTCCTACGCTCTTGGCGTGCATCCGTGCGTCGCTGCGGTCCGGTCCCAGGTCGACGGGCACGTGCACCTTCCGCCGACCATTGGCGACAACATCGATGTACTGTGGAGACCTCACGCCCCACGTGTTGAGCAATTCGGCGGTCCGTCCACCCGGCCTCCCGCATGCCCACTATACGCCCTCGCTCAAAGTCTGTCAACTGCACATACGGTTCACGTCCACACTGTCGCGGCATGGTACCAGTGTTAAAGACTGCGATGGAGCTCCGTATGCCATGGCAAACTGGCTGACACTGACGGCGGCGGTGCACAAATGCTGCGCAGCTAGCGCCATTCGACGGCCAACACCGCGGTTCCTGGTGTGTCCGCTGTGCCGTGCGTGTGATCATTGCTTGTACAGCCCTCTCGCAGTGTCCGGAGCAAGTATGGTGGGTCTGGCACCGGTGTCAATGTGTTCTTTTTTCCATTTCCAGGAGTGTAGTTTAAGATAGATATTTCGTCTGTCATACGGACAGAAGAGTGACAGAGCCGATGGAGAAAAGGCCATCAAAGACAGCAGAAGAGAGCTGACTAAACTTGAGAAATCAGAATCTACACCTGTCAGGGCCAATATAAACAACAGCACTTAATATAGCGCCGCGTGCCATTACTGCTGGAAACCTTATCGGTAAACGTCCCGTTTGGAACTGGCCTGTGGAACAAACACTTATTCGTAGGGCCACACACTGGGGTCAGACACCCGCTCGTTTGGACACAGCCTACCGAGGTGGCTGGAATCTGATGGCTCGCTGAACCAGTAAGCAACGCCACATCCGCAACCCGCCAGGACGGAGTAAGTTGTTCTCGATGGTGAGTATTCATCGGAGGAGAGGGTATCATCTGGAGTGCCCCAGGGAAGTGTGGTGGGTTCGCTGTTGTTTTCTATCTACATAAATGATCTTTTGGATAGGTGGATAGCAATGTGCGGCTGTTTGCTGATGATGCTGTGGTGTACAGGAAGGAGTCGTCGTTGAGTGAAACCCAGCTCGCGCTATTCGTCCACGAGACTCAGACGGCCATAGACACGGGTTCCCGGGTAGATGCCATGTTTCTTGACTTCCGCAAGGCGTTCGATACAGTTCCCCAAAGTCGTTTAATGAACAAAGTAAGAGCATATGGACTATCAGACCAATTGTGTGATTGGATTAAAGAGTTCCTAGATAACAGAACGCAGCATGTCATTCTCAATGGAGAGAAGTCTTCCGAAGTAAGAGTGATTTCAGGTGTGCCGCAGGGGAGTGTCGTAGGACCGTTGCATTCACAATATACATCAGTGACCATGTGGATGACATCGGAAGTCCACTGAGGCATTTTGCGGATGATGCTGTGGTATATCGAGAGGTTGTAACAATGGAAAATTGTACTGAAATGCAGGAGGGTCTGCAGCGTATTGACGCATGGTGCAGAGAATGGCAATTGAATCTCAATGTAGACAAGTGTAATGTGCTGCGAATACATAGAAAGAAAGATCCCATGTCATTTAGCTACAATATAGCAGGTCAGCAACTGGAGGCAGTTAATTCCGTAAATTATCTGGGAGTACGCATTAGGAGTGATTTAAAATGGAAAGATCATATGAAGTTGATCGTCGGTAAAGCAGATGCCAGACTGAGATTCATTGGAAGAATCCTAAGGAAATGCAATCCGAAAACAAAAGAAGTAGGTTACAGTACGCTTGTTCGCCCACTGCTTGAATACTGCTCAGCAGTGTGGGATCCATACTAGATAGGGTTGATAGAAGACGTAGAGAAGATCCAACGGAGAGCAGCGCGCTTCGTTACAGGATCATTTAGTAATCACGAAAGCTTTACGGAGATGATAGATAAACTCCAGTGGAAGACTCAGTAGGAAAGACGCTCAGTAGCTCGGTACGGGCTTTTGTTGAATTTTCGAGAACATACCTTCTCCGAGGAGTCAAGTAGTATATTGCTCCCTCCTAAGTGTATCTCGAGAAGAGACCATGAGGATAAAAACAAAGAGATCAGAGCCCACACAGAGGCTTACCGGCAATTTTTCTTTCCACGAACAATACGAGACTGGAATAGAAGGGAGAGCCGATAGAGGTACTCAAAGTACTCACCGCCACACACCGTCAGGTGGCTTGCGAAGTATGGATGTAGATGTAGATGTCGATGTAGATGTAGATGAGTGACTGTAGGAGGATACAAGAAGACTTGGACAGGATTTGTGATTGGTGTAAAGAATGGCAGGTAACTCTAAATATAGATAAATGTAAATTAATGCAGATGAATAGGAAAAAGAATCCCGTGATTTTTGAATAATCCATTAGTAGTGTAGCGCTTGACACAGTCACGTCGATTAAATATTTGGGCGTAACATTGCAGAGCGATATGAAGCGGGACAAGCACGTAATGGTAGTTGTGGGGAAGGCGGATAGTCGTCTTCGGTTCATTGGTAGAATTGTGGGAAGATGTGGTTCATCTGTAAAGGAGACCGCTTATAAAACACTAATACGACCTATTCTTGAGTACTGCTCGAGCGTTTGGGATCCCTATCAGGTCGGATTGAGGGACGACATAGAAGCAATTCAAAGGCGGGCTGCTAGATTTGTTACTGGTAGGTTTGATCATCGCGCGAGTGTTACGGAAATGCTTCAGGAACTCGGGTGGGAGTCTCTAGAGGAAAGGAGGCGTTCTGTTCGTGAACCGCTGCTGAGGAAATTTAGAGAACCAGCACTTGAGGCTGACAGCAGTACAATTTTACTGCCGCCAAGTTACATTTCGCGGAAAGACCACAAAGATAAGATAAGAGAGATTAGGGCTCGTACAGAGGCATATAGGCAGTCATTTTTCCCTCGTTCTGTTTGGGAGTGGAACAGGGAGAGAAGATGCTAGTTGTGGTACGAGGTACCCTCCGCCACGCATCGTATGGAGGATTGCGGAGTATGTATGTAGATGTAGATGTAGGTGCAGAATACTCTTTCAGGGCAGTTTTGGCCCATCAAACAAAACTTCGCAATTGTTGCCTAGGCACCTCACGTCTACATCAGACATACGGTATTTGAAATCATATAGACTAAGTAGTGTGACGTGTTTTCGGTCACACTGCTATCTATAATGTAAATATTTCTTTTAAAATATAATTAAATGGTTTTTACTCATTACAAACTGTGAAATATTTACAAAATGTTAATATTTTGTGTTTCATATTGAAAGAACAGGGGCCGGAGTGACACCTTCAACGAAGATCAGCGACTGCTGGAAGATTCCATTTTCCACCATTATTAACGTAATTGTAAAAATGAAAATATGAAAAAGATGTATAATTAAACTACTACAACGTTGGGTTGACATTTTTATTTCGTCCTAATATCTTATTTGTCGTATGACCCAACATGGATCACGACAGCAATACGTTGTGTGTGACTGAGTTGATAATACTGCAAATATGAAAACAAATATTTTATCTTGGAAATGTGAAGAAGTGAAATGGTGTGAAAAACTTATTTTTCCAAATTTCCTGTTTTGGTCTTGTACAAAAGTAAAACGCAAAAAGTGAAATAACGGTGTTTTAAGTTACTTAGTGAGATACATAAAGTATGATACATAAAACCAAAGACCATAAGGTAAGGCTTGTCGTCTACTTATTAAGGAAATATCTGAAACATAAAATGCTTGACAAAGATTAAAATATTCTAAATTTTGTTTAAAGAAATGAAAGGTCACGTATCTGTGCTGACTGAATCAGAGATTACAAATTATCAATTTAAATTGAACAACGTCTCTGGGATTGATTATAAAACACATCACTGGTCGACGCTGTAGTACCGAAAAGAAACCATTATTCTGAGGCTTTTTCTTACATCGCCGTTGTTCTTGTGGTCTTCAGCCCTGAGACTGGTTTGATACAACTCTCCATGCTACCCTATGCTGTGCAAGATTCTTCATCTCCCAGTACCTACTGCAGCCTATATCCTTCTGAATCTGCTTAGTGTATTCATCTCTTGGTCTCCCTCTACGATTTTTACCCTCCACGCTGCCCTCCAATACTAAATTGGTGATCCCTCGATGTCTCAGAACATGTCCTACCAACCGATCCCTTCTTCTAGTCAAGTTGTGCCACAAGCTCCTTTTCTCCCCAATTCTATTCAATACCTCCTCATTAGTTATGTGATCCACCCATCTAATCTTCATCATTCTTCTTGTCTAAACTACTTATCGTCCACGTTTCACTTCCATAGATGGCTACACTCCATACAAATACTTTCAGAAACGACTTCCTCACACTTACATCTATACTCGATGTTAACAAATTTTTCTTCTTCAGAAACGTTTTCCTTGCCATTGTCAGTCTACATTTTATATCCTCTCTACTTCGACAATCATCAGTTATTTTGCTCCCCGAATAGCAAAACTCCTTTACTACTTTAAGTACCTCATTTCCTAATCTAATTCCCTCAGCATCACCCGACTTAATTCGACTAAATTCCATTATCCTCGTTTTGCTTTAGTTGATGTTCATCTTGTACCCTCCTTTCAAGACACTGTCATTCCGTTCAACTGCTCTTCCAAGTCCTTTGCTGTCTCTGACAGAATTACAATATAATCGGCGAACCTCAAAGTTTTTATTTATTTTCTATGGATTTTAATACCTACTCCGAACTTTTCTTTTGTTTCCTTTACTGCTTGCTCAATATACAGATTGAATAACATCGGGGATAGCCTACAACCCTGTCTCACTCCCTTCCCAACCACTGCTTCCCTTTCATACCCCTCGAGTCTGCCATCTGCTTTCTGTACAAATTGTAAATAGCCTTTCGCTCCCTGTATTTATCCCTTCCACCTTCAGAATTTGAAAGAGAGTATTCCAATCAACATTGTCAAAAGCTTTCTCTAAGTCTACAAATGCTAGAAACGTAGGTGTGCCTTTCCTTAATCTATTTTCTAAGATAAGTCGTAGGGTCAGTATTGCCCCACGTGTTCCAACATTTCTACGGAATCCAAACTGATCTTCCCCGAGGTCGGCTTCTATCAGTTTTTCCATTCGTCTGTAAAGAATTTGCGTTAGTATTTTGCAGCTGTGACTTATGATACATCGCCGTACATATTGCGAAACTGTTTGAATTCGAATAACAAATATTTTCGGCAAGCAACCGCTAACAAAGAGATATTATACACACTCTATATACGGCTATGTAACCAAATGTATCTGCAAGAGACATGATGTTTACAACTAACCAGCATACAGTCACGTAAAACGAAGCGTATCCTGTTAATAATCAAGTAACCTATCCCAGGAAAGAAATTGGTCCAGATGGCATTCATAACCCAGCTCATTCATGTATGATTAGAATATTTTACAAACATCAAGAATGCTGTCCTCAAACATTACAGTTTCCTTGCGCACTGGAATGTGGCCAAGGTCCTGATGTTCAGGAAAGCAGGAAAATACAACTCTCTCCCACAAAATTACTCACTCATCATCCAGCTGAGCCCTTCCAGCAGTGTTGTTGAGTAAATAATTCAGGAGCGCCTCACATGGCAGTGCATCAACAACGAAGTGCTGAGCCCAGCGGAATTCCAATTCCAGAATCACCACGCCACAACACAATTTCTCCGTGTAGTAGTACGCATAACACACGACAACGACAAAAGAAGGACTAGAAGCATTGTTTTCCTAGACCGCCGAATGTATTTGGCAAACAGCTTCATATGCAAATTGAACGGCGCTAGAATTCCGCTCGCTTTCATAGGTGTCATGCACTCATGTCTCGCTGACAGAAGTTTCCAGAGATTCGAGGTAAACAGCCAATACTGCATGGTAAACAGGCGGGAGCACCTCGACGAAGTATACTGGAATCCCACGTGTTAAGCCTCCACGACCACGTGATGGTAGCCATACACACCGATGACGTAACTATCCTGGCACAGTACTAGACATTACCAAACATCATCTCAGCCTACAGACAGCATTGAAAACTCTCAGGCTTTGGTTGGAGAAATGATGAGTTTAGTAAGTGGAAGTTAATTATATTCACAAGCAGATCGTTCCCCCTCCCCCCCCCCTCCAATCCTCCCCTCTGCACAAGCACAGACAGTGTAGATAAATTACGTTAGACACATATAGGGTGTCCAGAAAAGGGCTCCCTGATTTCAAAATTAAATATCTCGAAAACAAGGATCGATAGAGGAATGCAGTAAACGGTGTGTTTATTGTGAAAGCTGTAAGAAGTTTATACAGCAGTTTGAAATAATAGTTACAAAAGCTGCTAACAGATGGCGCTGTACGCTGTACAGCTCATATCAGCATACATAAGTGAAATAATCGTACGAAAACAATCTTTGCAAACAATCACATCACAATGTTTTCAAAATGTTCACCATTGGCACTACAGAGGTGGCGCAAACGAAGAATGAAATTCGCCATCACATTTCGTAGTGTCTCAACCGAAATGGATTCACATGCCACAGAGATCGCCGATTCAAGCTCATCCAGCGTGGCGGGATGCTTCGGGCAGACCATGTCTTTCATTGTGCCCCACAAAAAAAAGTCACAGGAAGTCAAATCCGGCGAATATGGAGGCCAATCCATACCTGCACCAGTAAATTTGGGATATTCCAAAGCAAGGACTCGATTCCCGAAGTATTCCTCAAGAAAGCGAAACACTTGTTCGGTCCGATGTGGTCGAGCTCCATCTCGCATAAACCATTCAGTACCTGGTCGATCCTCTAACGCTTGCTGTGTGGCGACAAATTGTTCCAAAATTGCAACGTAACGTGCACCAGTGACCGTTTCTCGAATGAAAAAAGGGCCAATAATGCATCTGCTGCATACTGCAGCCCACACAGTAACTTTAGGAGAATACAGGGGTTTCGCTTCACACCAATATGGCTTTTCGGAACCACAAAATCGCCAGTTCTGCTTATTCACGTGTCCATTCAGGTGGAAGTGTGCTTCATCTGTAAACCAGATGCAGTCAACATCAAATCCTTGTGAGCATCTCATTAGCAAAGGCAACCCTTTGTTGCACAGCTCGTACGGGTATGGCCTGGTGCGTTTGAATTTTGAATGGAAACATGTGTAGGCTCTTTCTCAGTATTTTCTGCGTGCTGGAACGCTTCAAACCAGTCTCAGATGCAATTCTACGGACGGATGACATTGGAATTTGCTGAATAATTCCAGAAACTGTGGCGATATTTTCAGGCGTAACTGCGGTTTGCTTGCGGCCAACATGCCCCACTAGATCATCAGCTACGCTGCCTGTTCGTTGAAATTTTGCGAAGAGCGTACGGATGGTTTTCGCATCGGGTCCTTTTGGAACATTAAATCGTGCTTGAAAACGTCGCCTTGTTGCCGTAGGACGCTCTTCTAACCTGTGGTACTCTAGCACCAGAAAAACGCGTTGTTCAATGGAGTACATGGTTTTAATCTCTTCCTTCGGTACGCTAGCCTCCTTTCACGTTTCAATAGTGGAACTGATCGCTCTGGGCTTCGGATCACTATTTATACTATTCATTACGTATGGCGATTACAGCACCATCTGTTAGCAGCTTTTGTAACTATTATTTCAAACTGTTGTACAAACTTCTTACAGCTTTCACAATAAACATACCGTTTACTGCATTCCTCTATCGATCTTTGTTTTCGAAATATTTAATTTTGAAATCAGGGAGTCCTTTTCTGGACATCCCGTATTTCTCTGTAAGAATTAGCTGCTTCGGCGTCTAGTCTAGTTACACTGCGGGAGCGGGAGACTGAAACCAGAGCTTAAGTCAGTCTTTTCTAATTCTACACAATGCTCAACAGCCAAAGTACATTGAATAGGGGTGTGGCTAGTACAGGGTTATTACAAATGATTGAAGCGATTTCACAGCTTTACAATAACTTTATTATTTGAGATATTTTCACAATGCTTTGCACACACATACAAAAATTCAAAAAGTTTTTTTAGGCATTCACAAATGTTCGATATGTGCCCCTTTAGTGATTCGGCAGACATCAAGCCGATAATCAAGTTCCTCCCACACTCGGTGAAGCATGTCCCCATCAATGAGTTCGAAAGCATCGTTGATGCGAGCTCGCAGTTCTGGCACGTTTCTTGGTAGAGGAGGTTTAAACACTGAATCTTTCACATAACCCCACAGAAAGAAATCGCATGGGGTTAAGTCGGGAGAGCGTGGAGGCCATGACACGAACTGCTGATCATGATCTCCACCATGACCGATCCATCGGTTTTCCAATCTCCTGTTTAAGAAATGCCGAACATCATGATGGAAGTGCGGTGGAGCACCATCCTGTTGAAAGATGAAGTCGGCGCTGTCGGTCTCCAGTTGTGGCATGAGCCAATTTTCCAGCATGTCCACATACATGTGTCCTGTAACGTTGTTTTTGCAGAAGAAAAAGGGGCCGTAAACTTTAAACACGTTAACTTTTGGTGAATTGCGAATTTGCTGCACGAATGCGTGAGGATTCTCTACCGCCCAGATTCTCACATTGTGTCTGTTCACTTCACCATTAAGAAAAAATGTTGCTTCATCACTGAAAACAAGTTTCGCACTGAACACATCCTCTTCCATGAGCTGTTGCAACCGCTCCGAAAATTCAAAGCGTTTGACTTTGTCATCGGGTGTCAGGGCTTGTAGCAATTGTAAACGGTAAGGCTTCTGCTTTAGCCTTTTCCGTAAGATTTTCCAAACCGTCGGCTGTGGTACGTTTAGCTCCATGCTTGCTTTATTCGTCGACTTCTGCGGGCTACGCGTGAAACTTGCCCGCACGCGTTCAACCGTTTCTTCGCTCACTGCAGGCCGACCCGTTGATTTCCCCTTACAGAGGCATCCAGAAGCTTTAAACTGCGCATACCATCGCCGAATGGAGTTACCAGTTGGTGGATCTTTGTTGAACTTGGTCCTGAAGTGTCGTTGCACTGTTATGACTGACTGATGTGAGTGCATTTCAAGCACGACATACGCTTTCTCGGCCCCTGTCGCCATTTTGTCTCACTGCGCTCTCGAGCGCTCTGGCGGCAGAAAGCTGAAGTGCGGCTTCAGCCGAACAAAGCTTTATGAGTTTTTCTACGTATCTGTAGTGTGTCGTGACCATATGTCAATGAATGGAGCTACAGTGAATTTATGAAATCGCTTCAATCATTTGTAATAGCCCTGTACTTGTATATAACTCTCATTACATGGCTGATGACGTACGCAACAGCAGCCTGGGAATACCCAACACCAACAGATCTTCGACCCCTGCACATTATTAATTGTGAACAATATCCCACGACACAACCGCAACAATGGACCACTCGATTGTACAGTGATACGAGACGCTCGAACGCTCCACGTATCTCGCTACGTTCTTTCTACACACTTCGCTCGTGAAAATAATCTCCTGGCGAGCTTCGGCTCGGCTCGTTGACAAGACAAGCTGACTAAACACAACCTGTATATATTCGTCGTCCGTTGCTCATTTAGGTCAAAAACATAAAATTTTAATATTCATTGTATCTTTACGCATCCTCATGTATCGTTTATTTTGCGTGCATTACCTGAAGAAGAAGAACAGCGCAAAACAACTGAGGGCGGCAAACGAGAGGGAATAGTTCCAATTGGGCAGCGCCCAAGACACCAGACCAGCAAGCATCACTCCAGCGGCCATGCTGCAGGATGCGTAGCAGTTGATTGCAGTGCGGTGCTTGATGTCAGTCAGCTCCAAGCCTGAAACACGAGAAAACGTCATCATATGCTTTCAGTCTTCGGTATCAAATAACACAGACTTCACTTCAAAGATGTTCCTGTGACGTTTCGATAATTTACTTGCGGCCGGCCGGTGTGGCCGTGCGGTTAAAGGCGCTTCAGTCTGGAACCGCGTGACCGCTACGGTCGCAGGTTCGAATCCTGCCTCGGGCATGGATGTGTGTGATGTCCTTAGGTTAGTTCTAGGGGACTGATGACCACAGAAGTTAAGTCCCATAGTGCTCAGAGCCATTTGAACCATTTTGAATTTACTTGCGAGAGAGACACCATAGCAGTATGTATGGTTCCACAACAACAAATTTTTTATGAAAGCCCTCAACTGCAAACGAGAAGAAATTGCTCAGCCAGGGACACTTGTTCTTTGGCGATTGTAGTGAGAATGTTATTCACATTGAAACTGTTATTTCGTATGCGGCCTGTTGCCGTCAGTTTTCAGGAGTTTTGGTTTATTTCTTGACACGTAACATCAGTCACATCTGCGATGTATTTGTAAGTCAGCTGGCTTATAAATATCACATATACACTCCTGGAAATTGAAATAAGAACACCGTGAATTCATTGTCCCAGGAAGGGGAAACTTTATTGACACATTCCTGGGGTAAGATACATCACATGATCACACTGACAGAACCACAGGCACATAGACACAGTTATGTGAGCCTGTGAGTAAATGAGAGTGTGTATGTGGGACATTCGTCAAACTTCAATATTGCATTATACAGGGTGTTACGAAAAGGTACGGCCAAACTTTCAGGAAACATTCCTCACACACAAAGAAAGAAAATATTTTATGTGGACATGTGTCCGGAAACGCTTACTTTCAATGTTAGAGCTCATTTTATTACTTACCTTCAAATCACATTAATCATGGAATGGAAACACACAGCAACAGAACGTACCAGCGTGACTTCAAACACTTTGTTACAGGAAATGTTCAAAATGTTCTCCGTTAGCGAGGATACATGCATCCACCCTCCGTCGCATGGAATCCCTGATGCTCTGAAGCAGCCCTGGAGAATGGCGTATTGTATCACAGCCGTCCACAATACGAGCACGAAGAGTCTCTACATTTGGTACCGGGGTTGCGTAGACAAGAGCTTTCAAATGCCCCCATAAATGAAAGTCAAGAGGGTTGAGGTCAGGAGAGCGTGGAGACCATGGAATTGGTCCGCCTCTACCAATCCATCGGTCACCGAATCTGTTGTTGAGAAGCGTACGAACACTTCGACTGAAATGTGCAGGAGCTCCATTGGGCATGAAGCACATGTTGTGTCGTACTTGTAAAGGCACATGTTCTAGCAGCACAGGTAGAGTATCCCGTATGAAATCATGATGACGTGCTCCATTGAGCGTAGGTGGAGGAACATGGGGCCCAATCAAGACATCACCAACAATGCCTGCCCAATCGTTCACAGAAAATCTCTTTTGGTGACGTGATTGCACAATTGCGTGCGGATTCTCGTCAGCCGACAAATGTTGATTGTGAAAATTTACAATTTGATCACGTTGGAATGAAACTAAAATGAGCTTTAACATGGAAAGTAAGCGTTTCCGGACACATGTCCACATAACATGTTTTCTTTATTTGTGTGTGAGGAATGTTTCCTGAAAGTTTGGCCGTACCTTTCTGTAACACCCTGTATACTGTCTTCAGTAACGTGCAAGAGTTACACAAGCCTGTTGTGAGAAAATGATCCTGGGGATTAATCCCCTTTGCTGACGACGTTCATGTCTAGGTGTGATTGCTATTGCTGCAGAGCAGCCAGAAAGTGAGCTGGAGTAAAATCTTTATCTAAAGAATATTTACAGAATTATAGTCTTTTCGTTTTCGTTTATTAAACATTACTATAATATTTGTATGTCAGATTGACGCAAATGCGTCTGTTTATAACGATTGGTGCAGACCAGTTATGGCCCAAGTATGATCACCAGCGGGTATTCTGATTGGCAGTCAATATGGTCAGCCAGTCAGAGTTGAGACGGTTACCGCTGGTTACCTGATAGTTACACTGGGAGCGAGGCTGGAAGATGGACGTGGACGGTCATGTTACTAGTGCCAGTATAAATAATGTGTAAGATGAAGAATTACTTAGTGTTTGAGTTATTGGTGAACTAAGTCGACAGCAGTTGTTGTTGAGGATTGCTTGGCGAAATTTCAGTGGTTTTGACTAAATCTGTTGGACAGATATTCGCGTGTGAAATATTGGTCTTCATAGAATCTGCGTGGCGTGTTTCAGTATTCAACTACCGAGCATTTTTGTCGAGCAGTTTTTTTCTTAGAAATCCACAAGAAGGACCGAATGTAATAACTCTTATTAGTGGTGAAATTAATGACTGTGGAAACGTTGTTTAATTTGGGACGGGTTTGGACAGATTTCTGGCTGCTGTGTGAGTGGAATGTGTGTATGAATCGTGAACTGGAAGGAAATAGCCAGTAGTTTAAATGTGGACTGAATAGTACCTTTTCTTTGGTTATCAAGGACAAAATAAACATTATTGTATGGAAATTTCGGACATTATTTTCCAGAAGCCAATTCATTTTCTTACTGCCCGATAAAATTGGATGATAGTATTTCTATTGAACTTTCTTTCGTAATTGTAGATATTAGGTGGTGTTTTTTATCAACGCTACTTTTACATCATCTTGTTAGTATCTATGTTGCCGACTGAAGGGACACTGAGCAGACGCCGTTCTGACGTAGGTGAATTTTAATTTGCAGTCTGAACAGTAACAACGACGAATAGACACGAGAAATTAAACCGCGACCCGCCGCAGCCACGACATTCGTAACATGGATGTGTTTCAAAGTTTGTATACTTTTAGTAGTGCATTAGGACAACGTAATGTGTAAATAGTAAGGCGTACTACTTAGACAATTCCGAGAAAACTGCAAGAGACGCCTTGCGCGTCAGTTATGTCCCGGTGGGCTGCCATCCTGAACATGATATGACGGCGGTCATGTGGTTTGCGTTCAAGCTCCGTCATCGGTTAATCAGTGGAACGAACCCCGCTCATGGTTTTCTTAATTTGTATTTTTTAAACAGTAGTCATATTATTTCATACATATTGCAAGGAAATGTGACGAAAAGACAAGTATATTTGCATGAACTTTTACTGAATTTCTAATGTTATTTTGGTATTTTCTAATTTATATTGGCACAAAAACTATTATAATTGTGTAGAATTAAACGACCAAACGCATAATGCTATCTTGAAAATGTATGCGTTTCGTGATTTCCGAAATCCCATATACCTGCAGTCGGGTAAGGTACCGAAGCTGCTTCGCACGCTGGACGCTTCGATCTGAAGACACAGGTTTCAAGGACGAGGGACAGGCTTGGAAAGCCCAAGTCAGATGTCGACAAATACAGAACTTTATCCAGTAATATAATGAGTTACAATAAGCCAGAATATGGGGGTAATGTACGATTAATTGTCCGACGTGCTCCATACAGAATTTGCAGAATATATTTTTAACATAGACACGGAAAACGGTATCTGGCACATATAATTAATGCAACTTTCACGCATGCACAAGAAATCTTCTGGCGTCGATATTTTAAAAAGACTCTTTCTTCCGACAATTTGGATGCAAACCATGGGTAACGCAATATTTTCGTAAATATCGGTGCCGAAAACTGTCGATGTATGACTGGATGTATTTAACAGCATATTCATGAAAATCAATTTGTCGTTCGTTGTTAGTAAAAAATGAACAGGTCTGAAAACCCTCGATAAAGTTTTTAATTTGCCTGTAGAAATAAAAGCCCCAGAATATTTGTTGTAATAACAAAAGTTAGCAAACAGCGAAAAATCAATGGAAATTCAAGAAACGTTCATGCAAATGCACGTGTCTTTTCATCATATTACCTTTCAAATGTAATATGTACGAAATAATATGACTAGTGTTGAAAAAAAATATACCGGTAACTTAAAAAAAATGAAGAGTGGGGCTCTGTCCAACGATCCACCGATTACGGAGCCTGAAAGCTAACCAGACAACCACCGTCATCTAATTTTCAGGACGGGTTAATGAAGCGTGAAACTTCTCTTGCGATTTTCTCCAAATTGCCTAGGTAGTATGCCATAGTACGAGGGTCACTCCCAAAGAAATGCACACTATTTTTTTTTAAATACGGTTTTCATTCTGGATGTGTGAAAGTTTTACAGTGTGTAGATACATCCTTCCCACTTGTTTTCAAACTTAGTTCAACCTGTTCCCGTGAGTGGCGCCATCACAGCATGTCTTCAAGGTGGCTGCTACACTTGACGTTCGTCAGAAGCAACGTGCTGTCACAGAATTCCTGTGCTGTGAAAACGAGACAGTGGGAAACATCCACAAGAGGTTGAAAAAGGTGTATGGAGATGCTGCTGTCGATCGCAGTACAGTTAGTCGTTGGGCAAGCAGGTTACGTGATGAAAGCGGGCACGGCAATATTGAGGATTGTCCTCGCAGCGGCAGGCCTCGTACTGCACATACTCCAGACAATGTGCAGAGAGTTAACGAATTGGTGACTGTTGACAGACGCATCACAGTGAACGAATTGTCACGTTACGTTGGGATAGGGGAAGGAGGTGTTTGCAGAACACTGAAAGTGTTGGCGTTAAAAAAAGGTTTGTGCCATGTGGGCTCCCAGGATGTTGACAGTGGCTCACATAGAAACAAGAAAAGCGGTATGCAGCGAACTTTTGGAACAGTACGAGAATGGTAGAGATGAATTTCTCGGAAGAATTGTGACAGGTGATGAAACATGGCTCCATTATTTTAAACCAGAGACGAAGACGCAATCAATGGAGTGGCATCATGCAAATTCACCCAAGAAAAAAAATTCAAAACCACACCTTCTGCTGGAAAAGTTATGGCTACGGTGCTCTTCGATTCCGAAGGACCCTTGCTTGTGGAGATCATGCCAAGTGGAACCACCATAAATCCTGATGCATATGTGATGACACTGAAGAAACTTCAAGCTCGACTGAGTCGTGTTCGACCACATCAGCAAAAGCAGGATGTTTTGCTGTTGTGTTGAGTGGTACTTAAGTAAATAAATTAGTGAAATCAAAGTGAACTAGAAATTAGAATATAAATGGAAAACTTGGTTTAGTTTAGAGAGTTACATACTGGCATTCAGCGGGCAGAACAGCAGAACAGAAGAGACAATGACCGTGAAGTCGGCGAGTTCCACATAAGCGGGCGCTGTCGATTCAGCCGTCAGGGCATCGCCCGACCGGCTCACGTGTTTCTCAGTTGTCGCATGTGAGCAAAGGCCCTCGCCTACATTCCAAGAGCCAATGACCGACGTTAAGAAGATTCTTCGAGAAGCTTTTCAACGTGACGGAAGAGGCAATGACCGGCTCACGTGTTTCTCAGTCGTCACATGCGATCAGAGGCCCCGACAAAGACGGAGACGGGAACGGAGACGAAGACGAGAGACGAAGGAAGAAAAGAAGAGTAGCAGTAGTGTTCAGTCAGTTTCGGTGCTGAAGACTGTCATGCAAGAAGAGACTGCATCACGCACAGACGCACCAAGTCCGCCGCTGTAATGGAATAGCAAGCAGCAGCCGCGGCGCCAGAAGACAGAAGTTAAAAGGTATTTGAAGTCTGATTTTTACGTACCCGGGTGACTCGTGAGGACGGGAAGGAGACGGCCTCACATCAGTAGTCACCTGTGAGCTGGGATGAAGAGCTGACAGCCGAAGACTGGCAAGCGGGAGTCCGTGGTTCGAGTCCGCCACACTGGCCTTCTCCCGCCGCACTGCTCCGCTGGCCGACGCAGAACACACGCGGCCGCTTAGAGAAGAGAAACACTGGGACGCCACATCCGAGGTATCACCATCCGATACACGACTTCGCTCGCAATAATTAAACGGGCCACCTCGCACTGCGCGCCTCCAGTGAACTGGGCGAGACGGCGACACGAGATACACACCGCTACGCGTAATCAGACGCCGCCGCCGCCGCCGCTGCCGCTGCCGCAGCAGAAGACTTCTCAAACGACACAGCTGCCGCTCTCAGAGCCAGGACATCGAGTAAGCAAACATTTGTACAAATCTTCAATAAAAGTTATCTTATGTAAAAATGCTGTTTCATTCTACCTCATACCCGAGCCAAGGAAGAACCCACCCTGGCCGCATGTTGTTAAGAGAGAAAAGTTAATTTATCTAATATTTTCACCCTGACAGAATGCTTTAGATTGCTCATCCTGACAATTGACAGCATCAAAAGAGAAAACCCAGTTACACTGAGTAACAGAAGTGTCACATTTAGTAACACAAGTGTTACATTTAGTGTCATAAGCCGTTTTAGTTGTTACATTTGGTGTCAGAGAAAAAACCCTTGGCTCAATATGAGGTGTGAATGACAGTCACTAAAGGTCCACGGTTAGTATTGTTTAATGTGTGAAAGGATAGAAGTTTGCATAGCAGTCCTAATATTTTCTTTATTTAGAAGTGTATTTTCTCTCATGATTTTAAGAGTTTTGTCGAAAGTATTTAAACATCTTTTGAATTCAGTGTAGTAAGATTGTGTAACTAACAGTTTGTAAAATGATGACACGGAATCGTACAAAGTCAGAGTCAGCACCACAAGCGGTTTCTACTGAGGAAGCTATTCAGAGCTTAGTTAATCAAATAGCACAGCTTAAAAATGATAATAATGCGTTATTTAAGCAGTTGTGTGAGGTTAGGCAAACCAGTTCAATCCCTCCCACCCTAGATTCCTCAGCAGCAGCCTTAGTAACTCCTCTTTCAGGTAAACCTGGCGAGGACATAACAGCCTTTTTTGATGATTTAGTAGCAGCTGCAAAGTTAGGATCATGGTCAGATGAACAGCTCTTACAAATGACAAAGTTAAGATTGACAGGAGAGGCTAAAGCACACGTCTTATACCATGAAGAATTACGGAATGCTCCAACATTTGAGGAATTGAAGAAAGGATTACTTGAACGTTTTCAAAAACAGAACAGCTGTAGATTTTATAGGGAAAAATTACACACTATCACTCAGAGGCAAAACGAGTCGTTAGAAAGCTTTGTAGATAGGATTAGAAAAGTTAATATTAACACCTATCAGTTGACAACTAGTGATGAAGCAAATAGTGTTATTTTACAAGAGGCAGAAGATAAAGCTCTGGATACATTTTTACGTGGGTTACCTCCTGAAACGTCCCGTCGTGTCAGGGCAGAGTTTCCTAAAAATTTAGCAGAAGCTGTATCTGTGGCGACAGCTTTTGAAGAAATTGACATTGCCACCAGATACAAGGAGAAGCGAAATATATTTTCAGCAGGAGTACGATGTTTTAGGTGCGATCGACACGGACATATAGCAAAAAACTGCAGACAACCTCAATGCACTAATTGTCAAAGAATAGGTCACACATTCAAGGAATGCAGGTCTAAGAAAGTTTTTGGAAATAGAAATCAGTTAAACTCAAACGGGAATGTCGGAGCCGCCGCCAGGCGTTCCCAATAAAATTTCATGCCATTACGGCGAATGTGAAGGCGGAATGCTGGTTATCTGCTACCATACAGGATAAAGAGGCAAGGATACTGGTGGATACAGGCGCAAACGTATCAATAGTAAGTAATGAATGTATTGGAGAAAAGAAATATGACCCTCCAAGGTATAGATTGAATGGAGTAGGAGGAGGTACAGTTAAGTCATTAGGATGTACATCATTGACTTTCTATATTCACGGTGTACAATTTCAAGAAGATGTAGAAGTGGTAACAAAGGTAACTGACGGGTACGACGCGATCCTAGGGTTGGATTTCCTGAATAAACATCACGCTAAAATCGACCTCAGACAGCAAACTGTAGAACTTAGCGGAATAGTGTTTCGGCTAGGTGACGCCGCTGCAAAGGGCCCTCTGCCGCAAGATTTCCCTAACCGGAAGGCGAAATCAACTATACTGCGTGCAACGTCCTTGAAGGTTGATTTGCGGGATCAGATACCATCTGGCTCAGGAAAACTTCTCTGGATGACCGTTGACCACGAAGTACCTACAGATACAGTGTGTCTAATAGAGCCTTTAGAGGAAAATGAGGAATTAGATGTATCACATTGTTTTGTACGTAGGAGTGTTGTACGGGTTCAAGACGTTGAGGGAGAAAGAAAAGTACCGGTACATATTGACAATTTCTGAGTGGAGGACAAAGAGTTGCATAAGGGAATATTAGTGGCTACAGTCAGTACTTTTGAAGAAGAAGATTTCATTTGGTCAGATATTACTGATGGTCAGAAACCAGACGCCTATAAAACCGCATTGCGCCAGAAGATTGAGCATTTGAAAGGAAAGGATAGAGACACGATAGAAGCAGTTTTAGTTGAGTTCCAAGATTTATTTAATGCAGAAGGTCCACTGCCAGCAACAGATATCACACAGCATAGGATCCCAATAGGAAATAGCCCCCCAGTTTATAGGAAGCCTTATAGAGTTCCGCATCACTTACAGCCAGTACTGGATGAATTTTTGGAACAGCATCTAAAAGATGGAATTATAGAATATTCTGATTCGCCTTATAATTCAAATATCGTAATTATTCCAAAGAAGTCTGCCGACGGTACGAAACGATATAGATTTTGTTGTGACTACAGACACCTTAACAAACAAACTATCTCAGATGTTTATCCTCTTCCAAACATTACAGATATCATTGACAGTTTAGGTAACAGTAAATACTTTTCAACAATCGATCTACGTAGCGGATATCATCAATTGGAAGTTGCACCTGAAGATAGGCATAAAACAGCATTTTCTACCCCTGGAGGCCACTGGCAATTTAAAAGAATGCCTTTCGGTGTGAAAAATGCACCAGCAACTTTTCAAAGACTACTCGATGGAGTATTGCGAGGACTCAGAACTCAGCAATGTTGTGTATATCTAGACGATATTATTGTATTCTCCAGAGACATTAATGAACATGCTGTGCGTCTGCGTAATGTTTTTCAGAGACTTAAAAAAGCTAAATTAACATTAAATATGGAGAAATGTAGTTTTGCATTGACAGAGGTTACATACCTAGGGCATGTCATTAGTGAAAAAGGAATTAAAACAGATCCTCGATTAATTTCGGCAGTTAAGGACTTCCCAACACCACAACGCGTTAAGGAGGTACAAAGTTTCATTGGTCTCGCATCGTATTACAGAAAATATGTTCAAAATTTTGCTGAAATTGACCGACCCTTAACCCAATTGTTGAAAAAGAGTGCAAAATTTCATTGGTCTGAAGATTGTGAATCAGCATTTCATACCCTTAAAGATAAGTTAACACACTGTCCTGTATTAGCCTACCCAGATTATAATAAAGAATTTATTTTATCCTGTGACGCAAGTGGTCATTCAGTAGGAGTTGTTTTGAGTCAGAATATTAATGGCGCGGAACACCCCATAGCCTATGCTTCGAGACAACTAACAACGGCAGAAAGAAATTATTCCACAACGGAGAAAGAATTGTTAAGTGTTATTTATGGTATCAAATACTTTAAATGCTACTTGTATGCTAGGAAATTCAAGGTTATTACAGACCACGCAGCTTTAAAATGGTTGCTTGGATTAAAGGATCCATCTAGTCGTCTTACCTGTTGGGCCCTATGTCTTTCCGAAATGGATTTCGAAGTTATCCATAAACCAGGCAAAAAACACACAAATGCAGATTGCCTAAGTCGGAAAATAGCACTTTTGGAAGCAACAGGCCGAGATACTGAGGACTGGAGAAAGGCACAAGATGAGGATACAGAATGTAAAAAATACGCAACTCAAAAACAATTTTGCTTTGAAGATGGTGTATTATGCCATAAAACAAAACTTGGACCGCGAATTGTTGTTCCCCAACACCTTAGACAAGAAATAATGGCAGAGGCCCACGATCATATCCTTGCAGGACACGGTGGACAGCGGACAACCGAAAGACGAGTAGCAGAGCGATTTTGGTGGCAAACCAGAAAGCAGGATGTTGCGCAGTACGTTCGTAATTGAATTGCGTGCGCACAACGAGCTGAACTTTCTCGTTCAAAAATACCCTTACAGAGGCTCCCCAAGGCTTCATGTCCATTTCAAATCTGTGGACTGGATCTCTACGGGCCATTTCATAAAACACCTGCTGGTAATAAGTATGTTCTTACAATTATCGATCACTTTTCACGCTATCTAGCTATGGTGAGTCTCCCAGATCAGCAAGCAAATACAGTTGCCCAAGCTTTAGTTAACAACTGGATACTTAAATTTGGCGTACCTGAAGCTATTATCACAGATCAGGGATCTAATTTTATGTCTGAATTAATGAAACAGCTATGCCACTTATTAAAAATACGCAAATTACGTACGACTCCGTTACACCCTCAGTGCAACGGGCGCACAGAACGAGTTCATCGGACAATTGGCAAGATGCTTAGTTATTATATTAACGAACAACATTCTAATTGGGATACGTATTTACCAATAATCGTGTCGGTATACAACGCCAAAACGCATGAAGCAACTGGCATGTCACCTTATGAAGTGGTCTATGGGAAAAAAATGCCGTCCCCTTTTGATGTAATCAGGCAGAAAAACGGAAAAGTCGGAGAAACAGTAAGAGATTTCAGTCGAATGATGAAGGATGTATGGAAAAAGGTTCAAAAATCTAATACAAAGGCTTTAGAACGACAGGAAAGATTAGGTAATACCCAAGCTAAATATACAAATTACAAAATCGGTCAGTGGGTTATGCTTTCAACTCCTTACATAGCGAAAGGAAAAACGAAGAAATTTGTAACAAACTACAGAGGTTCTTATCAAATTATTGAGATCACATCACCAGTCAACGTTAAATTGCAACTGCCCACCCGAACTACCATTGTCCATGCAAGTCGTTTAAAACCTTTTAAGGGCGCTCCAGATGTAATTCCTTCAACAATAGTGTCTGCTTTTCCGAAGGGTGGAGGAAGGTCTCGAAAAGGAAAAAGAGTGGCCACGCCAGCACAACATACTGACACGGCACCATACAATCTTCGACCAAGAGTGCGAATGTCCTAGTTGAATCTTAGTAGACTGTAGTATACAAATGTAAATAATTAATAAATGATAATGGTTTATTTTTTAAGAAAAAAAAGCTGAACGTAGAAACATGTAGATCTTGTAGTTAACAATGTATTTCCTTTTTTCTTTACTTTTGTTTTTACTAGGTTGGTAGGTTCATAACCATGTTGTTTGCTTTTTTCAGAAAACGCCATGCAAGCATTTCCTACATAAAACCTATCCTACCTCAATTACTCCCTTGACAGTTCCCTTCGGAAGTCATTAGATATGTTCATAAACTCGCAGCAAGGCAAAATTGATGCCAATGTTATGATGCAACATGTCTTACAATTAAGAGGTGAACAAAACTAAAATTATAATGCTAGAAACGGGTATATCTGCAACCTTTGTGTTGGTGTTTCTGCTTTGTACAGTTTCCTTTTATTTAAGACGAAAAAATAAGCCAAATAATAATATACCACTTCATCAAATCCCTGTTAACTGGATACCACACTCTTAACTGGTGTACTTCAGCAGTTACTTTTGAGCATTAATGTATTAATTTTGTTTATTGTACTTCATTCTTTATTAAACAGTCTCTTGTTAACACAAACAATACTGTAGAATAGATATTCTTGCATTAGTATAGGGTAGATTAAACAGCTGTTGCTCTGTAATTTTCTAAGTGCAAAATCTATTTTTTGTTTATTCATTCTCATTGAGATTTGTTACACTTATTACAACCATTTATGTAAGAACTATGTGATTCCTGACCGTACAGTGCTTTTGTAAAGTGATTAAGTATTTTCCACATACTTAATGTGAAGCGTGTGTAATCTTCTAAGTCGAGAGTTTTCAGTGCTTGTGCTTTTTCCGTGTGAAGAGTGGAGGAATGTTGAGTGGTAAATTCGAGGGCGAATTTCTCCGAAGGGTGGAGGAATGTTGAGTGGTACTTAAGTAAATAAATTATTGAAATCAAAGTGAACTAGAAATTAGAATATAAATGGAAAACTTGGTTTAGTTTAGAGAGTTACATACTGGCATTCAGCAGGCAGAACAGCAGAACAGAAGAGACAATGACCGTGAAGTCAGCAAGTTCCACACAAGCAGGCGCTGTCGATTCAGCCGTCAGGGCATCGCCCGACCGGCTCACGTGTTTCTCAGTTGTCACATGTGAGCAAAGGCCCTCGCCTACATTCCAAGAGTCAATGACCGACGTTAAGAAGATTCTTCGAGAAGCTTTTCAACGTGACGGAAGAGGCAATGACCGGCTCACGTGTTTCTCAGTCGTCACATGTGATCAGAGGCCCCCACCTACATTCCAAGAGCCAATGACCCAGGTCAAGAAGATTCTTCGAGAAGCTTTTCAACGTGACAGAAGAGGCAATGGCCGTGAAGTCGTTCACCTCCAGTGAACTGAAGTGAATAAATACGCGAGACGCGGTGGGCCCAACAGATGAAGACAGATGAAGACGGGGACTAAGACGAAGACGGAGACGGGAACGGAGACGAAGACGAGAGACGAAGGAAGAAAAGAAGAGTAGCAGTAGTGTTCAGTCAGTTTCGCTGCTGAAGACTGTCATGCAAGAAGAGACTGCATCATGCACAGACGCACCAAGTCTGCCGCTGTAATGGAATAGCAAGCAGCAGCCGCGGCGCCAGAAGACAGAAGTTAAAAGGTATTGGAAGTCTGGTTTTTACATACCCGGGTGACTCGTGAGGACGGGAAGGAGACGGCCTCACATCAGTAGTCACCTGTGAGCTGGGATGAAGAGCTGACAGCCGAAGACTGGCAAGCGGGAGTCCGTGGTTCGAGTCCGCCACACTGGCCTTCTCCCGCCGCACCGCTCTGCTGGCCGACGCAGAACACACGCGGCCGCTTAGAGAAGAGAAACACTGGGACGCCACATCCGAGGTATTACCATCCGATACACGACTTCGCTCGCAATAATTAAACGGGCCACCTCGCGCTGCGCGCCTCCAGTCAACTGGGCGAGACGGCGACACGAGATACACACCGCTACGCATAATCAGACGCCGCCGCCGCCGCCGCCGCTGCCGAACGTCCAAATATATCACTCATTTGCTCACGACTGTAATGAGGTGTCGCCCTCCTTCCATCGTTAAAAGCAATTTCGATTGTCAGCCACATTTCGTAAGCAACAAACCGTGTCCTAGAACCCACCAAAAGTAAAATGGCAAGGCGACTACTTTCTTCAATTCAAACGTTTCAATATATGCGCTACTTGGGAATTACCACAATAACAACAACCAATAACGAAAATAAAACCAGTTCGCTATCAAGCTGTGATATCCTACTATAAGATTCAGAAAACTCGCTTCTTTATTTTACCAAATGGTTTCCCCAAAATCGAAGGAGAAATACTGTATGGCGGAAAACACGAGCATATCCCAAACAACTGTTTTTAACTTTTTGAGAGATAAGTAAACGTTTTGCTTAGCAGCTATCTACAGAGACGGATCTAGCTTTGCTTCATCTGGATAAAACAATTTTTTGAAGCACAGGGAATGACTTCAAAATAATGAAAACAGCAGCACTCCACCCGTCGTCTCCGTCACGCATCTCTTTGGTGCGCCATTTCTGGTTACAAACGGACGCGGCACGAACCACAAAGCGACGCCTCTGCGCGAATTGTCTCAGTTGTTAACACGGAGGTGGTGCGAAACAGTGCCACATCCCTGCCACGCATTTCTGTGTGAATTGGGCCTTACAGTTCAGTTCCTACGACTCTTCAACGCATTACCCACGGGGAAAGCTCAGGAAAAGAATATATCAACGCAGTATGAAATACTTTTCTAAATGAAATTTTCAAAAAGCTCTCCACTAGCAAGGATACACGTATCAACCCGCCGTCGCACTGAATTGCTGACCTGTTGATGTGTTCCTCAAGGACTGTGTATTGTTTCACACCCTCTCACATTACGTGCATGGAAACTGTACGTATCGTATCAGGACTCCGTACACAAGAGGTTTCAGATGTCCCCACAAATAAAAGTCTATAGTGTTTGGGTACGGAGAGCGTGGAAGACAAGGAACTAGACCTGCTCCCCCTATCCATATGTCACGTAATCTGTTATTTAGAACATTAACAGTGAAATGAGAAGGAACTCAATCGTGCATGAAGCACATGGTTTGTCGCTCTCGTAGAGGCATATGTTCTAGCAGAACAGATAGTGTGTTCTCTAAAAAAGCACAGGAAGTTGCTCCGTTGAGCCCGGGTGGAAGTACATGAGGCGCTACACAACAATCACCATCAACATCGGCCCAATTGTTCACCTTAAATCGTACCCGATAACGTAACTGCACAGTTGCGGAAGGATTTTCGACAACCTATACGTGCTGATTGCGAGACTTTACAATCCCATCTCACTGAAACGAAGCCTCATCCGTGAACAATGCATTAGCACTAAGGTGAGCGTTGACACACTGTTGAACGAACAACTTGCAGAAGTGTACCTGCGGAGGCAAATCAGCTGCTGATGCTGCCTGCGTACGCTTTGCGTGGTACAGACACTGCACACTCTCCTGCAGCACTCGCCACTCCGTCACGTCGTCAGCATTACTTGTTGCAGCTATTGTCTTACGCTGACGCTAGTTTGTCATCGACTGCAGGAAGAAATTCTTCCTCCAGTTGAGGTGTCCTCGTCCTTCTGGGTCTCCCCCAGTCGCGAATAGTGGGCGTAAACGTGCCATGCTCCCTAATGCTGCATCCTACATCAGCGTCAGAAGCGACCGACAGCAAGTGACCTCTGGTTAACGCTCGAGTGGTCGCGTGGTTGGCAATAGTCATCCACTGCTCTTCGAATTGCCACCGTTCATTGTTTTGGCAACAATGAGAACCAGCCGCCAGGAGACGTTGAGACACATTGTAGCCACACGCGTCAGTTGAAATTTGCCCTTCGGTAAGAGCAGTTGCACTTTGTTTTGCCTAAATGACATATGTCATCCATGCGACCTTTCGTGTAAGTATTTTTGACTGATATATTCCTTCAGTGTTTCTCTTACTTAACAGTTTTTAGCGCATATTACATCATATTAAATATGCTAATCGCATTTCTTTCTATTTTTTAGTTACTTTCTTGTTTTATTTCAGTAAAAGATAATGTTCCAATTATGGATAAAGTAGCTGGAGCGCGGCGGCGCGGTGCTTTCCGTCCCTTTACGCCGGACCTCCACCTACCTGTGATCATCAGTAGGAAAGCCGAGCGAAACCTACTGCACTTCGACGTGAACCAGGCTGCAATTAAAGTCACTAATCTACATTTCGGGAGAAAGTTTTCACACGAAATGAAAGGTTGGAAATTTTGTCCTCAATCAATACATTCTGAAACTTAGGTGAACAAGTGTCACTGCCAAGCCCGTGCTAGTCTTAACACAGTCACTCACAATCCCTTTCACTCGCGTTAGCAAGTTTATGGTGTTGCATTTCCCCAAAAACGCAATAGGTACAAAAATACTGATTGTTTTTCATTGAGAATGCTCGCGAAATATTAAGTCTGTCGGTACCAAATGCAGTCACAGTTTTTAGCTACCGACCTGCTCAATACGCCACGTGGAACGTATGTCTTTTCTCGTCACAAAATTCACTTAAATATTCCGAAATTTCTACACGCCCATCGGAATAATTATGCCATCACATTACCACACTTTTGATGCATGAAACACTGCTAGATCTGGCAACTTATCAATTCCATCGGAACTACTACTACACACGTCCAAACTGTTTCATGGCTAGGCTCCCACTCTTCTCTAGAATACTCTCAGTCTTCTCTACCGGCAGAGAAAGGCGCGCGAAGAATACTGCTTTGGTCAGTTTACTCAACAGCCAATAGCAAAACAACATTCTCCCGCGTCAGTCCGCGCTTTTCATCAATAACCAATCGCAAAATAGTAAATCTAATGACTGCAGTTTTTACCGACGTAATTATCTAATACGCTGAAGTTTCCTTATGTATAAATTTATTTACTATTGTTATTTATACCAGAATTAACTTTCCCTTTACCATAAACTTACTTTACGAATCTACTCTACAAAAATCCCCCTTGTCCATATCCATACTTCTTCGAAATTTTCCCACACTAAAACCTACTACATAACTCGTTAAACAATTATCTTCATATTAACCTTAAACCACACTCACGCGTCATTCATACTGCTAAAACACATTTATAACATTTTACATACACAAAAAACATAATAACATTTTATGAAAATACTAGAACAGTTTATGAAAAACATTCTATTACTTTAGTGCACTCTAGTAGGCACAATCGAAACTAAATTCACAGACCCCTACCCAGTGTTGTCCCCTATCGGCTGACACATAAACTACGTGCTCGTCCAGTCTCGCGCCACCATCTGTCACAATCCAGCTCTGAGACACATCTCCCACTTAACCGCCTCCATGGCAGGATCGTTATACGGCGCTACGCCTCAGGAGGAATGTGATTGAAACGAAGCTGCTCTAGATTGCGAGAGTGACAACAGTGACTATGATAGCTATTATGTAGCAGCAGAGAATCATAGCTCTGAGACAGAGCAGGAGGCAACTGACTTTGAAGAGAGTGGTAAGGATTGTACTTTAGAGGAATTTGTAGGTGTTGATGGAAGCACTAAGTGGAGCAAAAAAGTGCCCCGGAGAAATGTGAAAATTCGATCATGTAATATAATAAGGCGCTTAGCGGGACCAACAGTCAGAACTAAAAACGCTAAAACAGAAATGATGACGGAATAATCAGTATCATTTCAAAATATACAAATCTGTATATTCAGAAAACTAAGAATAAGTTCTCCAGAGACAGGGATGCTCGTCTCACAGGTGAAATTAAAATTTGTGCCCTGATTGGAATTATTTTTCTTATTGATTCTCGCCGTTGTAGCAGAACAAGTACTAAAAAAATGTGGGATAACTCCAAAAGACGTGGAATAGAAGCTTGCGATTTATCAATGAGCGAGCGTAGATTTCGTTTTCTGGTGCGGTGCCTCCGCTTTGATGAGTACAGCACGAGAGAAGACAGAAGAAAATCAGAGAAGCTAGCGCCAGTTCGTCACCTTACGGAACAATTTATAAAGAATTTTCAGCGTTATTTCACATCAGGCGTATACCTCACGGTTGATGAACAACTGCTTCCTTTTAGGGAGAAGTGTTCCTTCCGGCAGTTTATTCCAAGCAAACCTGCCAAATATAGAAGAAAGGTATTCGCACTTGTAGATTGTAGAATGATGTACACGATGAATTTAGAAGTTTACTGTGGAACGCAGGAACTAGGGCCTTATTTAGTCAGCAATGCTGGAAAAGATGTTGTCTTTCACCTTGGCAGACCAATTTATTGCCCTAATAGGAATATTACCTGTGATAGTTGGTATTCCGCTGGTGGAAGCGTTCCTTGAAAAAAGTATTACTTATGTTGGGACCCTGAAAAAAATAAAATGGAGCTGCCAAAAGAGATCCTACCAAATAAAAAGAAGCAACTGAATACTTCTGTTTTTGGTTTTCAAAATAATTAGACCCTTGTTTCGTACACCCAAAGAAAAAATAAATCCAAGATTCTGGTATCTTCAATCCACGATAATGATTCAATTGATGTATCTACTGGAGATAAAAGAAAACCCGAAATAGTCACCTTTTAGAATAAGTCAAAAGTTGGTGTTGGTGTAGTGAATCAGCTTTGTGCAAACATTCGGTGGTGAGGGACGCAAGGAGATGAGCTGCCGTTTAGTTTCTTCCATCTTGTGAACTTGTCCCCAAACGCACAGTGTATATACTCACAAGGGAACCTCCCCATCGCACCCCCCTCAGATTTAGTTATAAATTGACGCAGTGGATAGGCCTTGAAAAACTGAACACAGATCAATCGAGAAAACAGGAAGAAGTTGTGTGAAACTATGAAAAAATGAAGAAAATATACAAACTGAATAGTTCATGTGCAACATATGCAACTTCAAGGACAATGTGGGTTGAGGAGCGCCATGGTCCCGTGGTTAGAGTGAGCATATACAGAACGAGAGGTCCTTGTTTCGAGTCCTCCCTCGAGTGAAAATTTTACTTTCATTATTTTCGCAAAGTTACGATCTGTCCGTTCATTCATTGACGTCTCTGTTCACTGTAATAAGTTTAATGTCTGTGTTTTGCGACCGCACCGCAAAACCGTCCGATTAGTAGACGAAAGGACGTGCCTCTGCAATGGAAACCGAAAAAATTTGATCGCAAGGTCAAAGGTCAACCGATTCCTCCACAGTGAAACACGTCTGATATATTCTATATGACACTGATGACGGCATGTGCGTCACATGACAGGAATATGTTGTCGACCCACCAAACTTGCACACTTGGCGAATGGGTAAAAAGATTCTTCTACCTTGCCCGATTTAGGTTTTCTTGTGGGTATGATAATCACTCCAAAAAAGAGGTGAAAACATAAGAGTTTGTCACATAAACTGCAACAAATGAATGCAACAGTTTCACAGTCGCACAGTTTTCCCTGTGCTCTGTCAAAACATACGTTTTTTACGTTTTCAAATGTTTCCGTGTGTACACCGTCAAATCCTGCATATGTCCAAGCAAATCTAAACATGTCCTGGAATTTTGGAGAGCGAAGTTGATTATGTGTGAGTGCCTGAACTTTAATAATTGTCTGAAAATAAAAAATCAAACTTTTCATTCGAGAGAAGATTTGAACCAAAGACCTCTCGTTCCGCAGCTGCTCACGCTAACCACGGGACCACGGCGCTCGTCAGCTGACACTCTCCTAGATGTTGCTTACCTTGCGCATGGACTACTCAGTTTGTATATTTTGCTTATTTTTTTCATAGTTCCACACAACTTCTTCCTGTTTTCTCGATTGATCTGTGTTCAGTTTTTCAAGGCCTATCCCTGTGCCAACTTATAACTAAATCTGAGGGGGGTGCGATGGGGAGGTTCCCTTATCAGTGAATAATGGCTAAAAAGCAGTCAAACGAGATGATTTTATAGAATCATTTTCCTGGGAGCTGATTTCACCCCAAATACAACGACACGTCGAAAATCCTCATGTGCCAGTCGAAATTATGAAAAGAGGTGCTCTTTTACTCAAGACAGAAGTACCAAAATTCAGTCAAAATGAACACCGGCCTGCAGGTGCAAGGGGAAGATGCCAGATCTGTGGACGAGCGAAAAATAAAACTACGAGAAGAGTGTGCTCGAAGTGCCTAAATTGGGTATGCCCAGATCATTGTTCCGACACGTGTAACGACTGTTTTGAATGATTTTATTTTCGTTTATTGACTTTCTTAAATGGAACTGATATACGGTCAAAATTACATTTGTAAAGTAGGTTTACGAAGTTTGTGTATTTCATGTTTTGTATTTGTACTTATTTTCATAGGAACTAAGATTCATAATTAACAATAAACCATTTTAACGTATATTTCGTTTTTTTAACCCATACCATGGTAATAATACATATTAATAGAAATAATAATACATTATATAACCGTATAAAATGGAGAAACTCAGTGGGTGACTATTGTCATCCACGCGGCCTATTGTGTAACTTTCTTAGGAGCGACCACTGGAGGGTTAAGTGACACTCCAGCAAAAAGCTGGAGCATCGGGCGATACGCTTGGGCGTCCTGCGTGCGAGCGACGATCTCCCGCTGCAAGATGGCTACTACAGTCGACCAACTGTTTCTATAAAACGGCGCCGCTAAATCGTAGAATACTGTAGCCCGAGGGTAAGGCAGCAAAATTATCTTTACTTAGGATGATAAGGCGATTAAGGAGGGCTGTGCATTAAATTTACGAAGGGAGAAACCTTCATGGAGAGATACGTAATTTATATAATCAACTACGAAGATCACAAGACAAATTCTTCGAGAATACGTGGATGAGCAGAGAGACATTCAACAATTTCATGAATGACTTAAAGACGAACGTTTCTTACATGACCTAAATCTTTCAACAGCCGATAAAAGCGGAAGAACGATTAAATAGTTAATACAGGAAAATCAGTCCTATCTAGAGGAGGCGTACGTGGTGCAACAGTAGCGTTGTGAATGAGTGATACTTACTGTCCTGGGTTCGGCGCTGGTTGCTTACTACATTTTAACTGACTTGGTTGCAATCCTGTCATCAATTCTGTGTACTAAGTTTCTTCTATACTGTCAACACTGCGTCTTGCCAAATCAGTGTCAAAGCATAGCGTTTCAATTAACCCAAATAGTCTGCATAAGTAAAGGATAGATCATCTTTTAAAAGAGTCTAATGTTTTGTGAAATTATTTGTCTAAAAGTAATTAGTAAGACATACTTGAGAAATATTTGATGCACCGCATTTTCTGCGCGTGATATCGAGTATCTTTCAAAGACATGTCAAATATTTCTCTGCTCTGTTCTATTTCTTTTAGACAAACCCTTCGACAAAATATTTGACCGATCTGTTTCACTTTTTTTATTTTAAAGTTTTATTCAGAAAGCATGGTCTTGTTGCTACGTTATTTGCATTCCTAGCATCTTCTGTTCTTTAAATTCCCAAAATTAGTACTTGGAAGCCTTTTTGACAGTTACATATTACACCAATTTATCTTTTTATGCACAGGACAGCTAGGACTTGAAGAAATGAACTTTTTGACCCTTCATTTACATAGCTAGATGCAGCAGCTGTTTGTGAAATATTTCAAGCTTTCCTTAATATAATTAAGTTTTCCTTAATTACCCTGATAGCTTTTAAGCAATTAAGTATTTACTGGGTGATCAAAAAGTCAGTATAAATTTAAAAACTTAATAAACCACGGAATAATGTAGATAGAGAGGTAAAAATTGCTTGGAATGACATGGGGTTTTATTAGAACAAAAAAAAAAACACCCCATATTGCTAGACGCGTGAAAGATCTCTTGCGCGCCGCGTCGTTTGGTGATGATCGTATGCTCAGCCGCCACTTTCATCATGCTTGGCCTCCCAGGTCCCCAGACCTCAGTTCGTGCGATTATTGGCTTTGGGGTTACCTGAAGTCGCAAGTGTATCGTGATCGACCGACGTCTCTAGGGATGCTGAAAGACAACATCCGACGCCAATGCCTCACCATAACTCCGGACATGCTGTTCACAACATTATTCAAATGGCTCTGAGCACTATGGGACTCAACTGGTGAGGTCATAAGTCCCCTAGAACTTAGAACTACTTAAACCTAACTAACCTAAGGACATCACACACATCCATGCCCGAAGCAGGATTCGAACCTGCGACCGCAGCGGTCGCGCGGTTCGAGACTGTAGCCCCTAGAACCGCTCGGCCACTCCGGCCGGCACACAACATTATTCCTCGACTACAGCTATTGTTGAGGAATGATGGTGGACATATTGAGCATTTCCTGTAAAGAACTTCATCTTTGCTTTGTCTTACTTTGTTATGCTAATTATTGCTATTCTGATCAGATGAAGCGCCATCTCTCGGACATTTTTTGAACGTTGAATGGGCTGTACAGACGTAAGTCTGATGTTGCAACAGACTGGATGTAATTAGTTTCCTCGTTTCTTTATTCTGGTCGGACAATATTCTCCTACCCAACGTACAGAACTCTTGGAGAAGACCAGTCTTTCAACAATGCCTATCACGCAGCCTGTAGCGACAGACAACTGGCGACACAATTCATTTGTTACTACCTCGCGGTCGTCACGGATGATTTGGCCGACGTGCTGGATGTAGTGCGAAAACAGTGCAGCCACAGGGCTGTACGCCAGGGCAAAAGCTGCAGTCGCGTTTGTGCGATGACGTCCCGTAGGCTCGCTGGCCGAGGTGTCCTTAGCGAAGGGTTGAATCATTCGGGGGAGCGTCAGCAGTGTCAGAGTCGTCAAGACCATCGTCCTATTGCTCATCGCACTACGAACTGTCTACCCGTGTCGATTCTGAGCAGCAATGTGTCTGCAATGTTTTCCTCGGCCACCATCTGCATCTCGTGGTCTTGCGGTAGCGTTCTCATTTCCTGGGCACGGGGTCCCGGGTTCGATTCCCGGTGGGGTCAGGTATTTTCTCTGCCTCGTGATGACTGGGTGTTGTGTGTTCTTCATCATCATTTCATCACCATTGACTAGCAACTCGCCGAAGTGGGGTCAACTAAAAAGGACTTGCAATACGGCGGCCGAACTTCCCCATATGGGGCCTCCCGGCCAACAATGTCATACGATCATTTCATTTCATTTCCTCGGCCACCAATAAGAAAACCGCTTAACTTCAAAGCTGTGAGTCGGGGTTCTGACCTCCGTCGCCGAGTAGTTAAATGAAGGGGTTAAATGTGGGTTTGAAGGTGTGCGACCACTTCCCCATCGTGTGACACTAAATATTTTACGCCGCAAATTTAGGTAAAGGAAAGAACACTAGTTTTTGTGTTGGCTTTATGCAAAGAGAAACGCATACCCGAGATAGCAGAGTGTAAGGGGTTCGTGATCCCACGAACATAGATGCTAGTATCCGACACCCAGTCGATAGTAGACAGGAGTCGATTATCGAGCACCGCAGGAGGCAGTGAGACTAGTGTCGAGTGAGGAGTGGTACTGGAGAGACGGGCAAGAATGGCGGTCGAGTGAGCAGTAAATGGTAAATTCACCAGAGTGTGACAAATGAGCGCGTCCCCCTGATTGTCGTGGGGTGGACCCTCATCGATACTGACTCGCGAGTGATATGAAACCAAAAGCGACAAGTGCCGAATTACATGTTTCGCGTCAGGCAGCAACAACCATGGACTGCAGTGGGCATTGTTGTGAATGTTAACCATCATCATTGCGTGTGACAAAGTACTTGAAATCAGCAACCAATAAAAGATATAACCGTAATTAGACATGTAAAGGCGAAGGTAGCAACTGCCTCAGAATTTGTGTGTTATTAGAAAATACATATCAGTTTGTACATCACAACCTTGTTGTTGTTGTTGTGGTCTTCAGTCCTGAGACTGGTTTGATGCAGCTCTCCATGCTACTCTATCCTGTGCAACTTCATCTACCAGTACGTACTGCAACCTAACTCCTTCTGAATCTGCTTGGTGTATTCATCTCTTGGTCTCCCTCTACGATTTTTACCTTCCACGCTGCCCTCCAGTACTAAATTTGTGATCCCTTGATGCCTCGGAACATGTCCTACCAACCGATCCCTTCTTCTAGTCAAGTTGTGCCACAAGCTTCTATTCCCCCCAATCGTATTCAACACCTCCTCATTAGTTAAGTGATCTACCCACCTAACCTTCAACATTCTTCTGTAGCACCACATTTCTAAAGCTTCTATTCTCTTCTTGTCTAAACTATTTATCGTCCATGTTTCACTTCCATACATGGCTACACTCCATACAAATACTTTCAGAAACGACTTCCTAACACTTAAATCAATACTCGATGTTAACAAATTTCTCTTCTTCAGAAACGCTTTCCTTCCCATTGCCAATCTACATTTTATATCCTCTCTACTTCGACCATCATCAGTTATTTTGCTTACCAAATAGCAAAATTCATTTACTACTTTAAGTGTCTCATTTCCTAATCTAATTCCCTCAGCATCGCCCGATTTAATTCGACTACATTCCATTATCCTCGTTTTGCTTTTGTTGACGTTCATCTTATATCCTTCTTTCAAGACACTGTCCATTCCGTTCAACTGCTCTTCCAAGTCCTTTGCTGTCTCTGACAGAATTACAATGTCATCGGTGAATCTCAAAGTTTTTATTTCTTCTCCGTGGATTTTAATACCTACTCCGAATTTTTCTTTTGTTTCCTTCACTGCTTGCTCAATATACAGATTGAATAACATTGGGGATAGGCTACAACCCTGTCTCACTCCCTTCCCAACCACTGCTTCCCTTTCATGCCCCTCGACTCTTATAACTGCCATTTGGTTTCTATACAAATTGTAAATAGCCTTTCGCTCCCTATATTTTACCCCTGCCACCTTCAGAATTTGAAAGAGAGTATTCCAGTCAACATTGTCAAAAGCTTTCTCTAAGTCTACAAATGCTAGAAACGTAGGTTTGCCTTTCCTTAATCTAGCTTCTAAGATAAGCCGTAGGGTCAGTATTGCCTCACATGTTCCAATACTTTTACGGAATCCAAACTGATCTTCCCCAAGGTCGGCTTCTACTAGTTTTTGCATTCGTCTGTAAAGAATTCGCGTTAGTATTTTGCAGCCGTGACTAATTAAACTGATAGTTCGGTAATTTTCACATCTGTCAACACCTGCTTTCTATGGGATTGGAATTATTATATTCTTCTTGAAGTCTGAGGGTATTTCGCCTGTCTCATACATCTTGCTCACCAGATGGTAGAGTTTTGTCAGGACTGGCCCTCCCAAGGCCGTCAGTAGTTCTAATGTAATGTTGTCTACTCCCAGGGCCTTGTTTCGACTCAGGTCTTTCAGTGCTCTGTCAAACTCTTCACGCAGTATCATATTTCCCATTTCATCTTCATCTACATCCTCTTCCATTTCCATAATATTGTCCTCAAGTACATCGCCCTTGTATAGACCCTCTATATACTCCTTCTACCTTTCAGCTTTCCCTTCTTTGCTTAGAACTGTGTTTCCATCTGAGCTCTTGATACTCATACAAGTGGTTCTCTTTTCTCCAAGGGTCTCTTTAATTTTTCTGTAGGCAGTATCTATCTTACCCCTCGTGAGATAAGCCTGTTTATCCTTACATTTATCCTCTAGCCATCCCTGCTTAGCCATTTTGCACTTCCTGTCGATCTCATTTTTCAGACGTTTGTATTCCTTTTTGCCTGCTTCATTTACTGCATTTTTGTATTTTCTCCTTTCATCAATTAAATTCAATATTTCTTCTGTTACCCAAGGATTTCTACTAGCCCTCGTCTTTTTACCTACTTGATCCTCTTCTGCCTTCACTACTTCATGCCTCAAAGCTACCCATTCTTCTTCTACTGTATTTCTTCCCCCCATTCTGACCATTTGTTCCCTTATGCTCTCCCTGAAACTTTGTACAACCTCTGGTTTAGTCAGTTTACCCAGGTCCCATCTCCATGCTCCGATCTGTAGAACGCCAGTTTTCTTTCTCCTGATAACGATGTCCTTTTGAGTAGTCCCCACCCGGAGATCCGAATGGGGGACCATTTTACCTCTGGAATATTTTACCCAAGAGGACGCGATCATCATTAACCATACAGTAAAGCTGCATGCCCTCGGGAAAAATTACGGCTGTAATTTCCCCTTGCTTTCAACCGTTCACAGTACCAGCACAGTAAGAACGGTTTGGTTAGTGTTACAAGACCAGATCAGTCAATCATCCAGACTGTTGCCCCTGCAACTACTGAAAAGGCTGCTGCCCCTCTTCAGGAACCACGTGTTTGTCTGTCCTCTCAACTGACCCCTACGGTACGGCTATCTGTATTGCTGAGGCACACAAGCCTCCCCACCAATGGCAAGGTCCATGGTTCATGGGGGGAAGATCACAACCTTTATGGTCTTTAATAATAGAAAAACTTTCAATCATTAACTATTCCTTCTCAGAACAGCCGCACTCGATTGAAAGCCACAGTGAAAAACCGATAGCCTTTCATCCATTAAGCACATGGTCATATAAATTAACTGGGGGGCGGGGGGGGGGGGGGGTGTTTCACCTTGGCTCCCTTACCAAGGACAGTTGCAATCTTCGGATCCAAACAATGATTTATTAACGACCATTTCTGGTTTCAGTGGAAAGATATTGGCATTAATCGGACGATTTTAGTGCAAGACTAATCCGGTATTGTCGTTACCGTGACTAAAATTAGAGTGTTTCAACTAGGAACAGTGTAATATAACGTATTTATGGTGAAACTAGAATTCGCGGGAACGAAACACATTATTTGGACAATACAGTGCAAAGGTGACCGAGATACAGTAAACAATTTGTTTTTTATGAGTTTAAGTGACAATAGCAGTGTTAATAAACAACATATTGAAGTATGGACACGAAAACCTGCGTGAATTACTGTAAAATTCATACTCTATAAAGGCGCCTTTGCGCATAATCGCGAGTGAAACAGCCAAAATTCCGTTACGAAAGTGTCAGGAACATGTTCTCGGGTGACTTTGTATCCGAAATTATCTTTTAAATGGTGTAAATCGCTTAATTTGATGTGGACCTTTAAACTGTTACCTCATTTCTGAGTGTTGACTGTGGCGTAATTGTTGGATGACGTCACCCACATTCTGTGAGCGGGTAGCCAAAGCATATGAAGCACTGAAGAAGGTCCACATGCCACGACAGCAAGGATTTCGATAGTTGAGGTGTACCACACTGACCGGTGACTACAGCGGAGCCAAGTGGCTGAAGTAGAAACAACCACGGCGCTGAGTACGACATCTAGTGGCGAACCCACGAAGTATACGACGCCTGCGCCACCTACTCGCCGATCAACGGAATACGTGAAAGCAGCCCCATCCCGTCGCCAAGCGCGGAACTACGAGACTGCGTCAGCGCGATTCGACGCGAGTTTCGCTTTGCACACGGCACCACACCAGCTACAGCAACGCTACGCCTGACAGCCGCCTCGCCGGAGGAGCCAGCGCCAACATGACTAGCAGCGCGACTTCAAACGTCGAAACATAGCGACTTCGACGAGCGTCGAGGGGTGAGTGAGGACGATTTGCTGGCGCGAGATTAATTAATACTGCACTATCCTCAGAGCGCGGAAAGAACTTAAAACTAAATTAGTCAGTTGCAGAAAATATAAAAATAATTTTTTTTAACATTTCTTTGCGAATTTGCTCTGAAGCGTGGTATGCTAATATGCGTGTGTTTTCATACTGTACAGCAAAGAATAGTGTCTCATTTGCATTATTTATTGTAAACTACATGTTTAAGTTGTGTGTAGTTACTTCGCAATTTTGTGTATAAACGCAGTCATTGATGTTTGATCCGGGTAGGTTTTTTGTAATTTATGGTGTTCAATGCAGAGGTCTATTTTGCCAGCCTGGCTTAATCTAAGACAGTAAGGATTATTTAGTTATCAGTTAATTAGTGAGTGTTTGGGTTACTAGGAGGTTATTTTATTTTCTTGTCTGAGCATAGTGAATAGTTTAGAATGAATCCTGAACTGAAAGAAAAGGTTGGGGAGAAAGTAGTTAGAAAAATGGAGATAGGGCAGGAGGACAAGGATGAGTTGGGAATTGGTAATAGTGAAATGTCAATGGACAGTCCATTGGGTCATTGAACTGGTTACCCCGAGACACCAGTAAAACCAATTAAAAAGGAACTGAGTCTAGAGGATGGAGAATCACAGTCAATAATATTCAAGATGCTCCAAGTAATCAACAAGCACATGGAAGAGATGTCTAAAGGAAATGATGAAATCAAGAAATCAGGAAATAAAAGAAAGAAATCAATAAAAGTATGCAGAGATGTCCCAAGAAAACTTAAGGAAAGGACTGCAGGAATTCCAGGAACAGATGCGAATAACTCTTAAGGAGAGAGATGACAAGCTGCAGGTGAAGGTAGATCGACTCCAAGAAGAGATGAGCGATATGAAGGCAGAGATAAGTGGAAAAGCTGAGGGAGACGTCCAGGGCATCAAAACTGAACTGGAAGGGAGAATACAAAAATTTGAAACACACCAACACCAGCAGATTAAAGATGTGGTACAAATACAACAGCAGTGCTAAGTTAATATTGGTAAATTGGGAAATGGGCAAGTGAAATTGGAGGATGCTGTGGAACATATAATCACAAATGAGATCAAACAGTTGCAGGAGGGCGTCCAACAGCTAGAAACTAAATTGGAAGAGATTGATAGGAAGATAAATAGTGCCACCTTAACAGTAGGGGAGGGCAAGGTCGTTACATTAGTGAACGCTGATAATTGGTACACCCAGACCCACATTCGCAATAGACAGAATGGAGGGTGAAGCTTTCACCTGGGGCGTCAGAAAGAGAGAAGAAGTTACCAGTTACAGTCAATTTGAGGAAGAGTTTTTAAAGAAGTACTGGTCCAAAAGTCACCAGTGTGCAACACTTGAAGATTTACTGCATCGCAAGTCCCTTAATATATGCAGAGGTACCTTGAGAGAATTTGCTGAGCATCTATGGGAATTGAATGAAACATAGAGCAACCATTGAATGACGACATAATGATATCAGCAATTAAAAGGATGTTAAGTCGCAGGATGCAAGAAAACTTATCCGGAAAGCTGATTAAAGATAAAGATACTTTAATGGAAGTATTGGAACAATTAGAAACTATTCGTGCACAGGAAAACAACCAGATGGGTGATCAGAACCAAGATGGAAACAATTACCATCGAAGTCATTTTAATGGCCCGCCAAATTACAGAGGTAGAGGTGGGGGTAATAGATATAGGAACCGTGGCAATGCTCGATAGTTTTACCACAATAATGGGAGAGATGATGATGACAGGAGTTATGAGAGGGGAGAAGATAGACAAAGGGATCATGATGTACGAATTGAAGAAATAAGAGAACCAGTGAACTAAACAAGGTGTGGGGAGCCAGCAACTCTTTTGCTGGTATACCAAGTGGCGACTGGTACACTCCCAGCTGGGTGAGACTTTATTTCTTATTTCAGCTTTCACTCCTCTACTATCTTTCTCTATCCTTAGGTTAAGAAGTTAGTGTGAAGTAGTTAAAATACGTAGTGGTCATCCAAATGATACAGTCAGGAACCATGTAGCAAATTCATGCTTGACTTAAAATATGGATAAGTAGTTACTGTTGCTGTAGAGAGTGAGGTGTCAAAGAATCAATAAGTTAAAAATCAGTTTAGTGTCAGTACATTACAAAATTAATAGTGCCAGAAGTAATAAAATGAGAACCAGATGAGAAAGCCAATGTTAATAAAATTTGGTGGGAAGCTAATTGGTCAAATAAGAGTTTGTGTAATTTTATGGAGTTGTTTTATGAGGCATGGAAAGGTCAAGCAATTGTAAGAGAACTGAAGTAATGTATCAGCTTGTAAATAGGAAGGCATATAAAGAAACAAATACATGATGAGATACTTGCTCGAATAAATGATGTGAAATATGATATACGGAGAGGCCAAGGAGCCTGGAGTAGTATTTTTATGTAGTTATTGCAGCGAATATGGGGGGTTGATATAGGTTGAAGGTATGTATCTATACATTTGCAGTTGAAGTTGCTGTTAAGTTGAGGGAGTTCTGGGTAATGAACTGTATTGAGTATGAGATGTTTGAAGTATGTCATTTAGCACATGAGCAACATCTGTTTGCAAGTTATTTGTAGGTATACATGTTGATCTGAAGTATGCTGATAAAACAGAAAGGGTAACTCATGAGTAATCCAATTAGCTATCAGAGTCAAGTCAATTATAGTTATACATGGCCAAGCTTTAGAAGCAGAATTCTGGCACTGTGTAATGAATAATAAATATCCATATAGCAGATTTGGATTAATGTCAATATAACATGAAATATTGTACCTCTCATCTGAGCATTAGTGATAACAATTCACACATGACAGTATAAATGTTTGGAAAAATGAAATGATTAGTAATTTAAAATTTTTCATTGGGTGACCACATTAGTTCTAGCTATGTAAATAGTTATGCAAGACATATTTAGTGCCATAATGGAGAATTTAAGATTTCTGAATCAATCTGTAGAGGCATGACGAATTGTAAAATAAGTGCTATATTTAGTTCTCATAATCAATTTCACTTGCGTTAAAGACTCAAATGAGTAAGTTGTGAATTTCTTCCTTAACTTTCATGTGTGTTGACTAAGTGAGTGATAAGTTAGTGTGATAGTAGTATGGATGGCAGGAACCCCACTGAAAGGATGGCATACCAAAGGGGTAGCTGGCATTCAACTAGTTTGTCTTCTTGTCTTTGCTGTTGCAAGCTATAACAGATGAACCAGTAACAAATATGTAGTTAACGGTCCATACAAACCTTTCAAAGTGAAGATTATTGTTAATTGAATGTAAGACAAAGTTTGTAAAAATATTTGCCATGCTGTGTTAATTAAGATAGGCTACAAAGAAGGTTTTTAGGGCGAGGATGTAAGGGATCCGTGATCCCACGAATATAGATGCTAGTATCCGACAGTCAGATCGATAGTACACAGAGGAGTCGATTGTTGAGCACTGCAGGAGGCAGTGAGACTAGTTTCGAGTGAGGAGTGGTACTGGAGAGATGGGCAAGAATGGCGGTCGAGTGAGCAGTAAATGGTAAATTCACCAGTGTATGAAAAATGAGCGCGTCCCCCTGACCATTGTGGGGTGGACCCTCATTGATACCGATTCGCGAGTAGTATGAAACCAAAAACGACAAATGCCGAAATACGTGTTTTGTGTCAACCGCGTCAGCCAGAAACAACCATGGATTGCAGTGAGGATTGTTGTGAATGTTAACCATCATCATTGCCTGTGACGAAGTACTTGAAATCAGCAACCAATAAAAGATATCACTGTAATTAGACATATAAAGGCGAAGGTAGCAACTGCCTCAGAATTTGTGTGTTAGTAGAAAATAGATATCAGTTTGTACATTGCAACCCTTATGGTCTTTAATAATAGACAAACATTCAATCATTAACTATTCCGTCTCAGAACAGCCGCACGTGGTTGAAATACTCCTGAAGCCACAGCAGAAAAACCGATAGCCTTTCATCCATTAAGCACATGGTCATAAATTATAATAATTAACTGTTTGGCGGCTTTGGTAAATCACACAAAACCCAATTAAGGACATAACAGGGGGGTGTTTCAAGAGCGATCGACGAATGTAAAGTGCCTTGCAACGTTTAATCGCAAGAACCCACCATGCACAGTGGACACCCTCAGTCGAAGAGTGTGACACTTCGATGACATCACAACATTTAGTGTTATTCAGTAATAGACTTTGATTTCACAGATTTGCAAATGAGTTACTGTCATACTTATTGCCTTTATTTTTGCAGCTGCTAGGTTTGCAGTGCACTGTAAAGTTAGTATTTTTGGTACAAAAAGTGTATTCTTTTACTCAGTGATCTCGTGGAAAGTAACTCTATAGACGTTAACACAGGTTTAGGTGATTTTTGAGTATTTTATCTGCTGTGGGGCCCCAGGAACATCTGGTTTTTGCAACAGACGTACCTAATATGGAGATGCTACTTAAACGTATTATGGAAACCTCTAAAACAATTCAACACCATTTGTTGCTGTTTGAGTAGATGTGACAGAACATTATCTGATGAGTATATATGTGTGTAGAAAAAGATGAAGTATATCGTCAAAAAAAATTTTGGGATTCAGACTTGAGAACTTTGTAAGAGGTTCTTTCATATAGCATTTTCGAATATCTTCGGCGGAAAAAAATGCAACACTATCAAGGACAAGGTCATTTTATTCACAAGTGAGGTGACAGGTAGTTCACCATTGTTGGACTGTGTGCCAATATGGTAACAAATTCAGACCAAATGAAACACACATAACACAATAAAGGGTGTACATACAGTTGCGTCAGTACACAGTTTACACCCTCTGGTGGCAATGCAACCGTGTATTCTCCCATGCAAACGATCATTAAGGTGTTGAATAGCGTCCAGCGACAGACTGCATCTAGCATTTTGCGGCTTTTGTTGCAGTTTGGCAATAGTTCTAGCTGTCCCTGGAGAACGAATAAGTTCCAGTATGGCCCTTACATGCTCAGCTGGCGACAGATCTGGTAACCTTGCTGGCCAGAGAAGCTGTTTTACACCACTAGAAGCACGTTGCGCGACAGCAGCCATATGTGGCCGTGCATTGTCCTGCTGGAAAACCGTGTCACCCTTCTGTCGAGGAAATGGCAGTAGCACATGAATGGTAGCCTGTCTAGTGTAACGGACAATGGTTACTTTACCCTGCAGAAACAACAAGTGTGACCGTGAGCTTTACTAGTGTCTGCCACACCACGAAGTCTGGAACAGGACATGTGTGTTGTGGAGAATGCACTCAGAAATAGGCAGCTAACCAGGTCTATGCCATACTCCATCACCCACACAGTCAGTACCTATTCTCATCGTTAAAGACGACAGAGTCCCAATTTATTTTATTTAATATATTTAATGGTATGTCTAGGGCCCCCGTCGGGCAGACCATTCCCGGGGTGCCGGTCTTTCAATCTGACGCCACTTCGCCGACCTGCAATCGATGAGAATGATAGGATGATGATGAGGACAGCACAACACCCAGCCCCTGGGCGGAGAAAATTCCCGGCCCAGCCGGGAATCGAACCCGGGCCCAGAGGATTGACAATCCGTCACACTGACCCTTCAGCTACCCGGGGCGGAGAGAGTGCCAATCATCTCTCCAGTCATCTCTCCCGGGACACAAGAGTAGCCATGCTTGGAGTGTCATGGTGTCAGTGGTAGCATGGCTAAAGGCAACTGTGACCTTAATCCAGCTGCAAGCAGACGGTTGCCACTGAGCCCTCAGGAGACACCATTGCAACATGTGTCTGGATTTCGGCCCTCGATGATGTTCGGTTGTGCACTGCAGCTCCCTCCTGCCGGAGGTTCGAATCCTCCCTCGGGCATGAGTGTGTGTGTTGTTCTTACCATAAGTTAGTTTGAAGTAGTGTGTAAGTCTAGGGACCGATGACCTCAGCAGTTTGGTCCCTTAGGAATTCACACACATTTGAACATTTTTGCACCACAGCTCGCATAATGCGTCTATTTTGTCATGTGACTGTCCTGTGCAGATGTACAAAACCCGGTCTACAGATGGGGGAATGTTGCCCAGACCACTGTTGAAAACATCCACACACCATCGGCACATTGTACCCAACGTGTGCAGGAGTCCATGTACTCGTCCATCCAGCTTCCCACATCCTCAAAATGAGACACTGTTCAATTGGCTGAAGCCGTTCAAAAGGAGTACGTACTCGTTGGTGGAGTGTGGTTATGCCGTATGAAGAAGGTTGCGAACACTACTCAGCTGTAAACTGAACACAGTTCCTGCCTGCAGAGCCAAAACTCAGCACTATCTGATTGTCGAATACCGTGACAAATGACTCACTAATACTACACCCCATTAGTACGCACAAATTATACCATAGTCGCGCTGAACGTAGACCTTGAGAGTGTTGCATTTTTTTGCTCAGGCATTTGAAGTTCTTACAGAGCTTCTCCCAGTTTCTGGAATGAGTACAATGCCCCAATTTTTATAAAGGTTTCCCGGTACTGCTCAGATTGCTGCGAAAGTTACTCAGCTTTTTCTAACACTCACCAACAGACAAGACCGATTCCACCATGGGCCCATTTGCGGCTGACACGAGGGATGCTGCCAGGATGAAGAGGGGCAGCACGTGTGGAGCGAGGACGACCAGCAGTCTGCTGAGCACGTGGGCTGACAGGCACAGCAGCTGCTGGGGGCGTCGGCCGTACCTGTCGGCAGCAAGAGTCAGCTCAACCCGTGTGTCGAGGTCCTGGGCAGTCCAGCTAGCAGATACACTCCCACGATTATGCGCTGCCACTTATTAAACGAAATACTCCATTTATTTGTTGATGGGCTTTGTAGTTGGGACAGAAAATAGCAGAAAATGGAGTAGCCGAGACCTTAGACTATTTATGAGTGACTGTCAACACTTTCGGCTCTAATCCCATATGCCAAAGGGGCGCGTGTGTGTCGTCCGTGTGGACGGCGCCCGTATCCCGTAAGGGCGCAGCTTTTCAAATGGTTAAAATGGCTCTGAGCACTATGGGGCTTAACATCTGAGATCATCAGTCCCCTACACTTAGAACTACTTAAACCTAACTGACCTAAGGACATCACACACATCCATGCCCGAGGCAGGATTCGAACCTGCGACCGTAGCAGTCGCGCGGATCCGGACTGAGTGCCTAGAACCGCGAGACCACCGCGGCCGGCGATCTCTAATGGGTGGGGTACAAAATGACATATGTATGTGAGTCTCTTTACGTTTACAACCAAAACATCAGGTCACCTACGCTGTCGAAGAGGATAGGTATCAGAGTTGAATGTGTTAAACCTAGTTACGAAATGCCATCCATGAGGCAAAACATGTTTGTGAAGAACGAAGAAGAGCTGAAATGATTCAGGGGATGAGGCATGTGACCCTTTTCATAAACAAGATACTGTTGATGATAAAATAACGCGAATATATCTTCTTTGTCAGTCTATTCGATTTACTCACTATCCGTCCTCGACAATACGGTCAGCAGCTCACGGGCTTGCGCTTCGCGATGCTGTCTCTCGATCACGGGCCCTGTGTCGATTCCTGGCCAGGTCGGGGATTTCCTCCACTGGGGACTGGGTGCGCGTGAGTTGCCCTCATAATTACTTCATCATCAGTGATGTGCGAGTCGCGGAAGTTGAGTGAAAAAAAAAAAAAGTACATGAACTCTGGCGGGCCAAATTCCCAGGATGAGACCTCCGTCCAACAGTGCTACACGCACATTTCATTTCATTTCAAAGAAACACACGGAACACACAATGGAGTCAACATCTGCAGTTGCGCTGATGGGATGGCCCAAAGCACTATGACCACCTGTTTAATAGTATGATTATCACTCTTTGGAACGCATACATCAGCAATTCTGCATGGCTTGAATTTGTCCGATAGTATACCAAATATTCTCCACCGAGCTCGTGCTAATTTTGTGGCCAAGGTATCAAAATGAGTTCACAATCGTGCTCCTCAAACCACTGTAGCTTGATTCTGGCCTTGTAACACGGGACAGTTAGCGTGGTGGAAGATGTCGCCGCCGTCAGGGAAGACATTAAAGATGAAGGAATACAGGTCTTCCACAGCAATAAACACACAATCCACATCTGCAGTGGTACCTTCAACAGAGCCATAGGACGGACGAAAACCCAGTTCAATGTCCGCTGTAACATAATACTGCCTCCACCGACCTGCGTCCATCGGACAGTAAGTTGGGGATATTTTTGGAGTAACTTGGGAACCCAACAAGGTCGTCTGCTGGAGGTTCAACAACTTGCGGTAAACGGTGTGCTCAGAAACAAGTGTGCCTGCACCACCATTATGATCTGTCTTCAGATCTGTGACAGATCGCTGCCCATTCTGCGTAATTGGCAAACTTCCGACCTTCGTGTTCCGCAATGAGGAATGGACGTTCAATCCCTTCTCGCCTGCTCGTGGTTTCGCAGTCGTTCATCCATTTTCCGTAGATACGACAGTAGCAAGCGAACAGCAGACCAGCTTCACCGAGATGTTCGTTCCCAGGCGCAGCGTCATAACGGTTTGTACTTTGTGAGCGACGTATCTCAGTGGATTCTCCAATTTGCGTCCTAATATCGTGGCCGACCTCCTTTAGCCCGGCGTAGTAGTGCAACTCGACACAGTATGGACTCTACAAGTCGTTCGAAGTCCCCTTCAGAGATACTGAGCTATGCTGCCTCTATAGCTGTCCATAATTACGGAATTGTGTTGCTGGTGCAGGATCTTGTACTCACACTGACCTCTCTATTATGTTCCATAAATGTTCGAAGGGATTCATGTCGTAAGATCTTGGTGGACAAATCACTCACTCGAATTGTGTGGAATGCTCTTCAAGCCAATCGCAGGCAACTGTTTCCCAGCGACTGACGTATTGTCATCCATAAAAACTCTATCGTTGTTTCCGAACATGAAGTACACGAATGGCTGCAAATAGTCTCCAAGTAGACGAACATAACCGTATCCAGTCAGTGATCGGTTCAGTTGGACCAGAGGTCCCAAGCCCATTCTATATAAACACAGCCTATAACGTTATGGAGCCACTACCATTTGCACAGTGCGTTGTTGACAAATTGGGTCTATGGGTCGCAGGGTCCGGGCACACTCGACCACTACGATCAGCTCTTACTACCCCAAATCAGGACTCATCTGACCGAGCCAGGGGTTTCCAGTCGTCTAGGGTTCAACCAATATGGTCACCTGCCCAGGAGAGGCGCTGGCGGCGATGTTGTGATGCTAGCAAGGGCTCTCACATTGCTAGTCTGCTGCCTTAGGCCGTCCTACGTGAGCGACAGAAGCACGCGACAGTGAGCGACAGCTTAAGGCGACAAAACACAACAGCAGGTACAGTTACGGAAGTTCCTACGTGAGCAACATCTGTGTCGCTGCCTGTCTCCCGCTGCAACTGGCGACGTTTGAATTCAAACGTGTTTGAATCTTGTCACTGCAGCACGCGCAACACAGAGCGATAGGCACGTGTCTTCTTGGCAAAGTAGTCGAGCGGACGCGACGGCAGCTATGGATTACTTATCATCCGATTTTAAGAAAACTATTCGGCGAAAAAATCTGATTCTTCCGCAACCTATAGCTTGATATCCTTAAATGATAAAGGTCAGAATCTATTTTCGTTATTCGTCATAGTCACTGTTCTGCACGTAATTTTTAAGAATTTGCAGAGGTAAGAATCACATTGTGTAGACTTTCCGTATAGTTCATTTAAGGCCATACATTATCACATATGAAATGTAACCAATAAATCTCAATTGTGTTTAAAGTTGAGACCGCAATGATACCTCTTTTCATTCTTGAGATATTGGTTGTTATATCCCTGGTTTCCTACGCTTTGGGAATCTAATGGTTGTAAAAATCGTCGTATCTCATAAAAGGTCCAAGATATCGAAACGACAAATTCTGGAAATGGCAGCACGCAGAAAGGACTATTTTATCATATGATTAACACTCAATACGTTTTTGTAAACGCGTGAGCAGAGCTAAAACAAGACTCCCTATAACTTACACCATGAGGTTTTGTCCAAATTTTCATAGTCAAACAAAGGGAGTGAAGCAGGTAAACGGGGTATCAAAGTGACCAGCATGAGGTCTAGTTCGGCATGAAAATATTTAACTGCTTGAATATAATCAGGGTAATGAACGAAGACTTAATTAATAAGCTGAGGAAAAATTGAAATCTTTCACGAAAAGCTGCTATAAATGAAGTGTCAAAAATGACATCTGTTCAAGACCTAGCTATTTTGCACATAAAAAGACACATTGGGGCGGTATTAAAATGTCAAAAAGACTTCCTTCGAATCAAGTACGTTAGGAAGGCAAACGAGGAGTCAGTAAGATCATGCTTTCTGAATAAAACTTGAAATTCAAAAGTGGAAGTAATCAGTCAAATATTTTATGAAATGATTTATGTAAAAGAAATAAGTAGGCCTAGGTCAGAGAAACGTTCTACGTGCCTTTGAATGATGCTCGAAATCATGAACAGAAGACGAGGTGCTCCAAACGTTTCTCTAATATTTTTTATTTCATACTTTTAGACAAATCATTACACAAAACGTTTGACTTTCTTTTCAAAAACTTTGTAAGCTTTACTTTTACAAACTATTTAGTGTAATTGAAACGCTTGGCCTTAACACTGACTGCTGATGAATTACGTTCGCAACATCAAATATCTTTAAAATTTCATGGTTCATTGCAATTTATTAGGAATTAAAAGTGTGTGATAAACTGGTGTAGGTGTGAAGATAAGTTCTTTGGCAAGACCTTAAAAATATTCTTAGCGATGCAGTGTAAACAGTATACATAAAGCATAGTATACAAAATCGTAACTGAATCAGTAAAAATATAAAAACGTCCAGGTATCGAACCCAGAACCTTTTCTTCACATGTGATTATGAACTGTCTACGCTACCCCTACAGCTAGCTGTTGTTAACTGGTGTCAATCTGTGTACTTATGTTGGAATTTAGTGTAGTTAATCATGTAATAGCCATTCGTCCGCATTTATTGGCTGTTAAAAGGTCTTGATCATGTAAAAAAAACATTCGTATTTAATTTATTGATGAGATAGTCGAATGCTGCTCTGTTCATTCACGTGTATTGGAACAATTTGTCTGGTGATCTTCGTAGTTGACGATACTTACGAAATTCTCCATGGAGATTCCTCCCTTTGTGTATTTCATGCACAGCATTCCTTTCCGCTTTATTTTCTTGAGTAGACCTAATTCCGTAGCCTTACTCTCCAGCTACAGCATTCTACAGGTTAAGGACGCCGTTTTACAGAAACAGCTGGTTGGCTCTAAGCAGCCATCTTGTAGCGCGACATGGTCGCTCGCACGCAGGACACCCAAGGTTGTCGCCCGATGTTACTGCTTGTCGCTAGAGTGTCGCGTATCCAGAAGTCGCTCGCTTCTGTCCCTCATGTAGGACACAGCCTTAGCCGATTATTGCCTGATTTCACCGCACTGTCTCAACGGATACTTTCGTCGTGCGCCCCACATTGATTTCTGTGGTTATTTCACGCAGTGTTGCTTGTCTTTTAGCACTGGCAACTCTACACAAACACCGCTTCTCTCGGTCATTAAGTGAAGGACGTTTGGCCACTGCGTTGTTCTTGTTGAGAGATAATGTCAGAAATTAGGTATTCTCGGCGCACTCATGGCACTGTGCATCTTGGAATATTGTATTCCCTAACGATTTCATTAATGGAGTGACCCAAGCGTCTGTCTCCAACTTCCATTCCTGTTTTAAAGTCTATTAATTCCCGCCGTGAGGCCATAATCACGTCGGACAACTTTTCACACAATCACTTGAGAACAAATGACAGCTCCACCAAAGTACTGCCCTTTTAAACCTTGCATACGCGATGCTACTGTCATCTGTGCGTGTCAAGTCAGTGTATATACAAGGGGCTCCAAAACGTAGGTTACACATTATTAACGCAGATCAAGTAGCTTTCATTGAATGCTACACTACACTCCGAAGCGAGTCAGATAAATGACAGTATTCTTCAACATTGTCACTAAATCTCTGCAAACAACAAGCGGAACAGAATGAGATTTTCACTCTGCAGTGGAGTGTGCGCTGATATGAAACTTCCTGGCAGATTAAAACTGTGTGCCCGACCGAGACTCGAACTCGGGACCTTTGCCTTTCGTGGGCAAGTGCTCTACCAATTAAGCTACCGAAGCACGACTCACACCCGGTACTCACACCTTTACTTCTGCAAGTACCTCGTCTCCTACCTTCCAAACTTGGCGAGGTACTGGCAGAAGTAAAGCTGTGAGTACCGGGCGTCAGTCATGCTTCGGTAGCTCAGATGATAGAGCACTTGTCCGCGAAAGGCAAAGGTCCCGAGTTGGAGTCTCGGTCGGGCACATAATTTTAATCTGCCAGGAAGTTACATTTCTAGATGTCGCTTCATATACGAGGGTGAGTGAAATGACAACCTTAAATTTGTAATAACAAATCGAAAATTTCACGCAGTTATCCTGTAAGTTGGTAAGCGTGCTACAAACAGCGTGCAGATTGGCCTGTAGGTGGCAGCATAGTGCAGATGCACACATACCGTCACAGTATCAGTATAAAGATGGCCGCCCCCACTTGCGACTTGCACCAGGGAAGAACAGCGTTCTGTTATTCGGTTTCTGCGTAGTGAAGATGTGAAACCTATTGAAATTCATCGACGAATGAAGGTTCGGTACAGTAATGCATGTTTGTCACAGCAGCAATTCTACAAATGGAGTAGGAAGTTCGCAAATGTTGTGACTTCAGTGGAAGATGCTCCTCGTCCAGGTCAGGCACAAAGAGTTGTGACTCCACAGGACATTGCAGCAGTGGAAGCCATAGTGAAGGAAAACCGCCGAGTGACACTGATTGACGCAATGGGGGGAAAGAAGTTCCGTTCTGATGAAGAGGTACGCCACGCGGTGCATGAGTGGTTGTGCAGACTACCAAAATAATATTTTCTAAAGGAATTTATGCATTTTGTAAGCGCTGGAGGACTTGCAGTGAGCGTGGGGGAGATTATGTTGAAAAGTGATACAACTTTGTACCACTTCTGCACAATAAATAATATTTAAAAAAATATTAAGGTTTTCATTTGAGTCGCCATCGTAATTTGCACGCTGTGATGCACCTGTTATCTGTACCGGAGTTCAGTCTGGCATTAGCTGCCGCAGCGGTCGCACGCTCCTCAAGTTTGCTCCGTGAACGTTCAGTGTTTACGCCAGTGTTTTCGTGTTTTGTGCTCGTTTATTGACGTTTTGCACGTGAATTAAGCGTTATCAATTGAGCATTTGGTCTTCTTTCGTGTCATCTTTCTACGAAGTGCCGTTGGGATTTCGGCGTTGTCCGAGATTTCTTCGCTGCAGAACACCATGGCAAACTCCGTGAGAAAAAACACCGTGATTTTCACCTTCGACAAGTACACCCGTCGAGTACAGCCCTCTGCACTTGAAATACACGACTGGATTACCGAGGTAATTGGCCTTCATTCTGAATCTGTTCATACCATGCAGCTGGACTCTGATGAATACTGCATTTTTGTAAAGTTTAACGATTCCGCGAGTGTAGACCGCTTTCTGGCAAAATTTGGTTATGAAACGGAATTTATACACCGTGATGGTACTAAAAGTACTGTCAAACTCCGGAATTCCGAGTCTGTAATTAGGAATGTTAGGGTTTTGAATATTCCCATAGAAGTAGACAATTCGAAAATTAAAGATGTCCTTTCAAAGTATGGGGTTGTCAGGCAAATAGTCAACGAAAGGTGGGCTTCGCATTTCAAGCTGCAGTGCTTTAACGGCATTCGCTCCGTGGAAATGGAAGTGAAAGCAAACATTCCCTCCCACATCTTTGTTGACGGGCACAAGGCGCATGTTATGTACTCAGGACAAACCCCTACATGTCATGTATGTAACGAGTCTGGTCACCTCCGTCAGGACTGCCCACGCCGTGTATTTGTGCTAACGAATAACCTTACGCAACGCCGGAAATTGACACTCAACGATTTGTTGCCAACCAGTAATACAACAGAGCCAGCGGCGGTCGTGGATCCTATTACTACCTCTGAAAATGTTGCACTTAATGTTAATGACTTTCCGTCTTTAAAACCTGCATTAACTGCTGAAATTCCGTCCCGTGACAGCGAGATTCCCACAAAAAAGCGTCCTCTAGAGGACACTGAAATAAATGTTGATGAGGACTCTTCCTGTGAAACACCCGTTGCCAGGAGGCCGAAGCCCAGTCCTGAAGATCTGTTGGAAGTGGAAAAAGGAGATGGAATGAAGGTCGATGTGGCTCCCACTTCCGCACAAGGACTTACACCGCCACGAACGGATAGTAACGCAGCGGGTAGTGATTTTTCACGGAAATGTGACCCTGAGCCTGAGGTCACGGCTGAAAAAACCGCATCAAGTGCACAACCCATACAGTGCGAACCGTACGAGGAAGTACCAGGTAAAGAACCTGCTGACTCCGAAGCGCAACGCCGCGCCGAAGGAGGAAATACACAAGCATCACCGCCTCGCCAGCAAAACAACACAACAGACACCACGCCGGAACCAAACATTGACGACTCGCAAGCCACGGCCGTTGCCCCATTTAGCCACCGCCGGCGGCTGCGACAGACACCGGGCCTTGCTGTCACGCGTCATCAAGCGAAAGTCACACCAGAGAAGAAAGACATCAAGAAAAAGAATATCAAATATGAAGTCATCAGGTCCAACACTGACGAGGAGAAAGAGAATGGCCACAGTGACTTATAGCAATGCATTGTCAGGATTTCAGGATACTTTTCTTCTCAAGCTATTTGTTTAAAAGCAGTGCAAATTTTCTAGGCAGTTAGTACATGTAATGGGCACACAGCTTGTAAAGATCGTGCCTTGTAGGGAAGCACGTTTGCTGCTATAATCATACCGAACCTCATCCCAAATAGCTTCTTCCGGTATGTCTGTGCTGCAAGCTTATAGCATTACTACTATTAACATTAATAAAATACAGTCACCCTTGAAATTGGCAGCACTAAAGGAATTCTTGTACCAGTCCGGAACAGATATCGCGTTGCTACAAGAAGTTGCGATAACGGAATTTCGGATCCCAGGCTTTTTTGAAATTGTTAATGTTTCTTCGGAAGCCAATATCGGTACAGCCATTCTTATAAGGGAAGGCATTCCGGTGACTGAAATCGAACGACTAGAATCAGGAAGAGCCATAGGCATAAAACTTTTCGATGTGACAGTGATTAACCTTTACGCCCCATCAGGAACTTCCCACAAATTGGATCGTGCGAAGTTTTTTCAAGATGAACTGATTTATTTATTGAGGAAAAATCCGTGTTCTCTTATACTAGGTGGAGATTTTAACTGTGTTTTAAACCAGAAAGATCAACAACCCAACTTCAACTACTCGCCACAGTTAAAAAAATTAGTAAGTGATCTACACCTTAAGGATGTGTGGGAACTTCAGCACCCGACGTCAGTCGGGTTCACGTATATAACCAGCCACTCCCGCAGCAGACTAGATAGAATTTACGTGTCACCAAATTTGCAAAATTATTTATTAAACGTTGAGACTATTCCAGTGTATTTTAGCGATCACAGTACACTTTTAACTTGCTTTAATCTAAGTGTACAACCAACCCGTCGATTCAGAGGCCAATGGAACTTAAATATCTCTGTTTTAACTGACGAAGAACTGGAACAGGAAATAAGGTTTGCGTGGACTATGTGCCTCCGCACAGTAGACAAGCACCCAACAGTCATAGACTGGTGGACAAGGAGGGCTAAACCAAGGCTGCGGAAAGTTGTCATGCAGTATAGTGCAGCCAGGCACAGGGAGTTGAGGAATACAATGGAGTTTTATTATAAAGTTTTAAGAGACTTATATCAACAGGCCCATGATGACGTAATTCGTCTAAATGATATCAAAAAAATAAAAGCCAAGTTATTAAGCATTAAACGGCAACAGATGGAGGGACTCAAAATTAAATCGAAAGCCACATCAGTCGTAGCAGATGAAACAGCTTCTCTGTATCACTTGGTGCGGCATGCTAAAAACAGACGTCAAACTTTAATTGATGAAGTCCAGACGCATACTGGTACGAGGCTCACATGCCAGAAACAAATACTGGACGCAGTCCACAGGTACTATGAAACCTTATATGCCCCTACCACAGTGGAAGATGCAGCTCTCGAGGACTTTCTCACTATTTTAGGTCCACAATTGTCGGGAACAGACAACGCTGACATCCTGTCACCTATTACTAAAGATGAAGCGCATGAGGCAGTGCGTAACTCACCTCTCAACAAATCTCCGGGACTTGATGGCCTCCCTGTGGAGTTTTATGCCCGCTACTGGTCTATAATTGGGGACAAGATCACTTCCATGGCAAATGAGGTCCTGAACGGAAAACCGGTCCCTGCAGAGTTTAAGGAAAGTAAAATAGTACTGATTCCTAAGAGTAAAGGCAAAACCAACTTAAACAATTTTCGGCCTCTTTCGCTACTAAATTCTGATTACAAAATAATTTCGCGTATTATCAACAAAAGACTCTCTGCCTTTTCCAACAAAATATTGAGTCATCACCAATCTTGCTCTCCGACCAGAACGATATTCGAAAGTCTATCTGCATACAGAGACATCATTGCAATTACCTCAGTGACAAGTATAAAATGTGCTTTAATCTTCATAGATTTCAACAAAGCTTTTGACCGCGTTAGTCATAGATACCTCTTTGCGACGCTGTCAAGAATGGCTTTCCACCCCCAGATTGTGAACATGCTACGGAATATTGCAACAGGTGTAAATGCGAAAATAGCAATCAATGGCCAAACATCTAAACCCATACAGATAAGGCGAGGGATTCCACAGGGCAGTCCCTTATCAATGTTTTTATTTTCAGTATCTTTAGAGCCCTTCCTCCGCACTGTCCACGAAAGATTAACAGGCATAACATTGAGTGGTGAGAAAACTGTCATACGAGCTTATGCTGATGACGTGGGCGTTGTAATAAGGAATAAGGAGGAGACAGTTACACTGGAAAGAGAAATCCAAAGATATTGTCTAGCGTCGGGAGCGGCAGTAAATGAAAACAAAAGTCAAATATTGAATCTACGGGGCCTAGATCACCTTCGACTGGCATGGGCAAAACAAGACAACAAACATAAAACTTTGGGAATCACCTTAATGGCATGTCCGATGCGGATGGCTGCTTTTAACTGGACGGAAACTAGGAGGAAAGTTCATGGTGCTGTAATGGAGAACATCCATCGAACTATGGACCTGGTGCAAAAAGTCAGATTCATCAACTCCTGCGTTTTGTCTAAAGCGTATTTCACTGCGCAGGTATTTCCAATCCCTAAACTAGTAGCGAAAGGGATCATGTCCACTGTTACCAATTATTTATGGAGAGGAGACATATTCAGGGTTGGTGCGACTACGGTTATACTGGATGTCAGAAACGGGGGCCTCGGTTTGGTGCATATTGGCAATAAAGCGTCTGCTCTGTTCCTCAAACGGACTTTCCATATACTCAGAGAACTTCCACAATGTATAACCGCAAAGCTCTTTGAGGCTGTGACACCCCATAGCCTGCAAGCACCGATTGATGTGCGAAGGATTAATGCCCGTCTGCAGTATGTGAGGAACTTTTTCCTCGAAGCAAGTTATCTTAGTGACGAAATCAGAAGCAACACACGTATCACAGCGCGCGACATCATACTTGAAAGGAAGTTAAATGAGGGTAGAAACAAAATTGAAACGAAATTCCCAAATTGTGACTGGAAAGCTGTATGGCGGAACATCAACTATGCCGGGCTATCTACAGACGCTATTTCCGCATGGTACAAAACAGTTAATAATGTCATCAGCACCAACGAGAGACTATATGGGATCGGTTTAAACCAGACACACCTTTGTGGAAAATGCAATCTGGTGGATACACTCAGCCACAGATTCACCTGTGGTGGCAATGTGCATAACTGGAATTGGATCAGGCAACAAATCGCCTTTCTCACCAGATCCTCTACGCAATATATAACGCCGTCGCTCCTCCTGAGACCGGACATGACATACTTTCCGAAATTAAAAACCAACGCCATTAGCTGGTTACTGGGAAAATATGTTAGTTATGTCATCCACACACTTGGGTCGGACAACGAGATAGAATTCCGCGTTTACATGAAGTGTGAATATGCAAAAATCAGCACGTATCGCAACCACAAGAAGCACTATGGCAACATGCTGAAGATCATTTTTGAAAGAATGGGTGTTGGTTAAATATGTGAAACCACTACAACACCTTGAACGAGAACGAACAGAAGAAAAATAAAAGTCACTTGGTTCCTTATTATTATTTACTTTAACCTTGCTTCCGGAACTTTTTTTTTTTTTTTTGTATGTGTTTAATTGGATTGTATTTAAACTGGTTCATAGTCAAGAAAACTGGTATTAAATATGCTATTATTTTTTATTCAATGGACATTTTACGAATTAAACAGTGAATTCAACTTTATAGACAAACCCACTGATTGGGTGACAATAATTTGCACCTAGAATAATCACAGTTATCTTGAGCAAAGTTTATACTGTAACCACTTTTAAAGTTTGTTTTACCATTATTACTGTATTAGACATATTTAGCATATAAATAGTTTAAAACTGGTTCTTTTTTTTAATGTTGCAAAGGTTTAATCATTAATTGTACTGTTGAATACTTGAAATGTATATTTTAGTAAAATAAAAAAAAAAAAAAAAAAAAAAAAAAAGGGGTAGCGTCTTTGATTCATAATCAAAACGTCTTCGGTCCTGGGTTCGATCCCCACCACTGCCTAAATTTTGATAAATAATCGGCATTGGCAGCCGAAGACTTCCGGCCTCATTCTGCCAATGGCCTTGTCAAAGAGGACGGAGGAGCGGATAGAGGTTAAAGGCACTCTCTTGTCCTAGGGGTGGGAAATTGCCCCTAAAGGTGGAAGAATCAGCAATGATCAACGACATGAGGATGCAGAAGGCAATGGAAACCACTGCATTAAAGAGACGTAACGTGTATCCACAGGACATGTGGTCTGTAATTGAAGAAGTGTCATGATGATCTCTCCATTGGCAAAAGATTCCGGAATAGTCCCCCATTCGGATCTCCGGGAGGGGACTGCCAAGCGGGAGGTTACCATGAGAAAAAGATTGAATAATCAACGAAAGGATAACGTTCTGCGAGTCGAGGCGTGGAATGTCAGAAACTTGAACGTAGTAGGGAAACTAGAAAATCTGAAAAGGGAAATGCAAAGGCTCAATCTAGATATAGTAGGGGTCAGTGAAGTGAAGTGGAAGGAAGACAAGGATTTCTGGTCAGATGAGTATCGGGTAATATCAACAGCAGCAGAAAATGGTATAACAGGTGTAGGATTCGTTATGAATAGGAAGGTAGGGCAGAGGGTGTGTTACTGTGAACAGTTCAGTGACCGTGTTGTTCTAATCAGAATTGACAGCAGACCAACACCAACAACGATAGTTCAGGTATACATGCCGACGTCGCAAGCTGAAGATGAACAGATAGAGAAATTGTATGAGGATATTGAAAGGGTAATGCAGTATGTTAAGGGGGACGAAAATATTAGTCATGGGCGACTGGAATGCAGTTGTAGGGGAGGGGGTAGAAGAAAAGGTTACAGGAGAATATGGGCTTGGGACAAGGAATGAAAGAGGAGAAAGGTTAATTGAGTTCTGTTACAAGATTCAGCTAGTAATAGCGAATACCCTGTTCAAGAATCACAAGAGGAGGAGGTATACTTGGAAAAGGCCGGGAGATACGGGAAGATTTCAATTAGATTACGTCATGGTCAGACAGATTCCGAAATCAGATACTGGATTGTAAGGCGTACCCAGGAGCAGATATAGACCCAGATCACAATACAGTAGTGATGAAGAGTAGGCTGAAGTTCAAGACATTAGTCAGGAAGAATCAATACGCAATGAAGTGGGATACGGAAATACTAAGGAATGACGAGATACGTTTGAAGTTCTCTAACGCTATAGATACAGCAATAAGGAATTGCGCAGTAGGCAGTACAGTTTAAGAGGAATGGACATCTCTAAAAGGGGCCATCACAGAAGTTGGGAAGGAAAACATAGGTACAAAGAAGGTAGCTGCGAAGAAACCATGGGTAACAGAAGAAATACTTCAGTTGATTGATGAAAGGAGCAAGTACAAACATGTTCCCGGAAAATCGGGAATACAGAAATACTAGTCGCTGAGGAATGAAATAAATAGGAAGTGCAGGAAGCTAAGACGAAATGGCTGCAGGAAAAATGTGAAGACAGCGAAAAAGATATGATTGTCGGAAGGACAGACTCAGAATACAGGAAAGTCAAAACAACCTTTGGTGACATTAAAAGCAACGGTGTTAACATTAAGAGTGCAACGGGAATTCCACTGTTAAATGCAGAGGAGAGAGCAGACAGGTGGAAAGAATACATTGAAAGCCTCTATGAGGGTGAAGATTTGTCTGATGTGATAGAAGAAGAAACAGGAGTCGATTTAGAAGAGGTAGGGGATCCAGTATTAGAATCGGAATTTAAGAGAGCTTTGGAGGACTTACGGTCAAATAAGGTAGAAGGGATAGATAACATTCCATCAGAATTTCTAAAATCATTGGGGGAAGTGGCAACAAAACGACTGTTCACGTTGGTGTGTAGAATATATGAGTCTGGCGATATACCATCTGACTTTCGGAAAAGCATCATCCACACAATTCCGAAGACGGCAAGAGCTGTCAAGTGCGAGAATTATCGCACAAACAGCTTAACAGCTCATGCATCGAAGCTGCTTACAAGAACAATATACAGAAGAATGGAAAAGAAAATTGAGAATGCGCTGGGTGACGATCAGTTTGGCTTTAGGAAAAGTAAAGGGACGAGAGAGGCAATTCTGACGTTACAGATAATAATGGAAGCAAGGCTAAAGAAAAATCAAGACACTTTCATAGGAATTGTCGACCTGGAAAAAGCGTTCGACAATATAAAATGGTGCAAGCTGTTCGGGATTCTGAAAAAAGTAGGGGTAAGCTATAGAGAGAGACGGGTCATATACAATATGTACAACAACCAAGAGGGAATAATAAGAGTGGACGATCAAGAACGAAGTGCTCGTATTAAGAAGGGTGTAAGACAAGGCTGTAGCCTTTCGCCCTTACTCTTCAATCTGTAAATCGAGGAAGCAATGATGGAAATAAAAGAAAGGTTCAGGAGTGGAATTAAAATACAAGGTGAAAGGATATCAATGATACGATTCGCTGATGATATTGCTATCCTGAGTGAAGGTGAAGAAGAATTAAATGATCTGCTGAACGGAATGAACAGTCTAATGAGTACACAGTATGGTTTGAGAGAAAATCGGAGAAAGACGAAGGTAATGAGAAGTAGTAGAAATGAGAACAGCGAGAAACTTAACATCAGGATTGATGGTCACGAAGTCAATGAAGTTAAGGAATTCTGCTACCTAGGCAGTAAAATAACCAATGACAGACGGAGCAAGGAGGACATCAAAAGCAGACTCGCTATGGCAAAAAAGGCATTTCTGGCCAAGAGAAGTCTACTAATATCAAATATCGGCCTCAATTTGAGGAAGAAATTTCTGAGGATGTACGTCTGGAGTACAGCATTGTATGGTAGTGAAACATGGACTGTGGGAAAACCGGAACAGAAGAGAATCGAAGCATTTGAGATGTGGTGCTATGGACGAATGCTGAAAATTAGGTGGACTGATAAGGTAAGGAATGAGGAGGTTCTACGCAGAATCGGAGAGGAAAGGAATATGTGGAAAACACTGATAAGGAGAAGGGACAGGATGATAGGACATCTGCTAAGACATGAGGGAATGACTTCCATGGTACTAGAGGGAGCTGTAGAGGGCAAAAACTGTAGAGGAAGACAGAGATTGGAATACGTCAAGCAAATAATTGAGGACGTAGGTTGCAAGTGCTACTCTGAGAGGAAGAGGTTAGCACAGGAAAGGAATTCGTGGCGGGCCGCATCAAACCAGTCAGTAGACTGATGACCAAAAAAAAAACTCTCTTCTGACTGTGTGTCACTCTTGTTGCGCATTAGTCTTAGCGTGAGGCGACATGTGTATCTCTTCTTCTGAAGTCCCCATGTGCTCTCCTTACAGCTTCAAGTGTCGCCACAGGGCGGCATTCAGTGTCGTGGTGGGTGGTGGTCGTAACTGTTGGCTCATCACTGTAGGTACAGCCCGTGATGGGTTATCTCTCTACTTCTCGTTCTTCTTTATCTTTTGTCATTAACCAATAGCGTTACACTGAGGTGACAAAAGTATTGGGATAGCGGTATGCACATGTAGAGATGGCAGTAGAATGGCGTACACAACGTATGAAAGGTCAGTACGTCGCCGGAGCTGTGATGTGTACTCGGGTGATCCGTGTGAAAAGGCTTCCGAACGGATTATGGCCGTACAACGGAAATTAACAGACTTTGACCGCGGAATGGTGGTGCTACCGAGATGTATGAGACATGGCACTTCGGAAATCGCTAGAGCATTCAATATTACGAGATCCGCAGTGCCAAAAGTGTACCGAGGGCACCAAATTTCAGGCACTACCTCTCACCGAGGAGAAAGCAGTGGCCGACGGCTTTCACCTAACGACCGAGCCGTGTTTGCGTAGAGTTGTCAGTGCTAAAAGGAGAGCAACACTGCGTCAGATAACCACAGAAATCAATGTCGGATGTACGACGAACGTATCCCTAAGGACAGGCCGGCGAAATTTGATGTTAATGGGCTTTGGCAGCAGACGACCGAGGTGAGTCTTTGCTAACAGGGCGACATCTGTGCAGTGCCTCTCCTGGGGTCGTGACAATATCAGTTAGACCCCAGACGACTGCAGAAAACAGTGGCCTGGTCATATGAGTCCCGGTTTCAGACGGTAAGAGCTGACGCCAGGGTTTGAGTGGGGCGCGGACCCCATGAAGCCATGGACGCAAGTTTCAACAAGCTACTGGTGCCTCCATAACGGTGTGGGCTGGAATGAAGTGTATCCTCTGGTCCAGTTAAACTTTGACTGGAAATTTTTATGTACGGCTACTTGGACACCACCTGCAACCATTCATGGACTTCATGTTCCCAAACAAAGATGGAATTTTTATGGACGACAATGAGCCATGTCAGCGGGCCACAATTGTTCGAGATTGCTTTTCAGAACATTCTGGGCAATTCGAGCGAATGATATGGCCAGCCAGGTCGCCCGACACGAATCCCATTGAACATTTAAGGGGTTTAATCGAGAGGTCACTGCGTGCAGAAAATCCTTGCACCAGCAACGCTTTGACAATTTTGGGCGGGCTGTGGAGGCAGCACAGCTGAGAATTTTTGTAGGGGGCTTTTAGCGACTTGTTGAGTCCTTGCCATGTCGAGATGCCCCACTACGTCTGTCAAAAGAAGGTCTGAGTCGATCTATCTTAGGGGGGATCCCATAACTTTTATCACCTAAGTGTGCAATATCTATTGGCATTAAACTCGTCACTCGCATTAGCTACAAGCCACAGAATGCTGTGGTGTGGACAGATATATCTGTAGAACCCAGTGAGAGCGAGCATACCATGGACGGACATATGCGTCACACCCACTTGCGCACATGCTGATAACATCCTTTGGCCATAGAACTGAGCTATAGAGTGATATACAGTTCAACGTGAACCCTCGAACCACAGTGGAACTACGCATATTTCGTATATGCAAATCACTTCCAACTGTGAAAAGTATCAGATAAATATTGTGGGATTGACTAGGTGCCAAACCCATGACCTTTGGATCAGTAGTATAGCTCTCAACCACTGAGCCACCAAACCACATAAGTGGATATTAATACCGTATTAATACTGTTAAATTAACATTAGGTGAGAATATCATGGATTGTGTAGTAACAGTATAAATTTCAAGGTTAAATATTGTCACCTGAAGTGAAATGAATGTCGAATATGCTAGTAATTGCAATGTTTTAAGTCTCTGGAACCTCCTCATCAGGCTATCGACCAGCGCTGCCCCCGACACCCACTGGTCGTGACTATCCAGATCTCCATTCCGACCTCCATCAAGATGGATGGTCGGTCGTCTTTGTCTGGACCCCAGGTCACGTTGGGATCCCAGTGAACGAATATGCTGACCTGTTTTCCAAGTTAGCCACCAGAACAACGACTTTGGAGTTTAAAGGTTCAGAACTTGGCCTGCAGTCGACTCCCCACCATCAGCTGAGCACCGATTGGTGTGCCCTGCTTTCTCCGAACAAACTGCAAGAAATAAGCCACCGTTCCATGTGGCACTCTTCCCTTCGTGCTTCTCACAGAGAATATGCCATTCTCTGCCAGCTTCACATTGGCCCCACTTGGCTGACCCACAGCCACAGCCTACAACATGAGGATTCACCCCACTGTCGGTGTGGTGCCAATCTGATGGGTGTCCACATCCTTCTGGAACGCTCTAAACTGGCCACTGTACCGTCAAACCCTAAACCTGCAGATACGCTGCCTCTGGTGCTAGTGGATGACGTCAGAGTGGCTGGTCTGGTTTCACATTTTACCCACAAAGTTGGTTTCTACTCCTCTCTGTGAGGGAGGGCACAATGGCATCGTCAGTCACTTGAGGGTTGGAGGGGTACCCCCTCTCCTGCTCCAACCCAGGGGATGGTCGGTGATCCAGCCTGGCTTTTGCCCTTCCCACCTCTCAAGTCCTTATTCTTTTACTCATATATCGTTGGTTTACTGTCTCATCGGTGCTATTGTCTTCCCTGACGTTTTATAAACTTGCCTGTTTTGCTAGTTTTTATTGTGATAATGGAGGGAGAGGAAATGCCAGTCGCATGCAGAGGGTGCACCTCAGACATGACATGTTTTGGATGCCTCCAGCTATTTTCTGAGTGGAGAAACACACCCCCATTCTCCCGCTTACCCGTCCCTCACTTCTGCTTGCTTCTACTAGTATCTTTTGGTTTTATTGATCCTCAGTTACAACACGTTCATCAGGGTTTGCCTTCTGTGTCCTTCCACTCTGAGGACACTTCCCCACTTGGCACATATGGGATGGACCGACTGATAACCATGTAGTTTGGTCTCTTAAACCCCACCAATCCTACAGACAATGGGCATCAGAGTAATAAGTAAAAATAGTAACTCGGTTTACTATAAAAATCTCTTTCAGGAATTAAAGTTTATACTAATATCATGGAGCACATTTAATAACCTTTTATCCACATTAAGAAAACATCAGTTGGTAGTCCCATAAAGTTCTGGTTATGATTATAGAGCATGATCAAACTTGACGTTAAATATAGGAGGAAAAAACAAATGGAAAACTCAGAATAACATTTTCTTCCTGGGAATAAAAATGTGCTGTAAACTGCTCAAGGAAAATAAGAGGACAAATAAGACCAATAAATTTGTGAAATACATCTTACATCGTTACGATATATATTACATTTTCCTATACAACTGAACACTAATTGGCAGAAATGTGTCATAAATTAATAGTAAAAAATGATTCGAGAACACACTTTCACAATGTAATACATCGTACTGCAGTATCTTAATCTTAAGTCAATTACGTGTAACATTAATCTACTTTTAGCTCCTTGGACTCAATATTTACTATAGAAAAGTATGAAGGATAGGTGGGTGCGTATGTCTGTGTGTACAAAAGTCGTAAAATTCTTAACCAACTAAACCCTTAAGTACCTTTGGCTTCTATGTACGAATAAGATTAGCTTTCGGTTTCCTCTTTTTGCTAAGATAAATATCTAGTACCACTTTAAAAAGAATCCATGGAGCATAAACAAGTAACTAACTTCACCACAGAGCCTAGAGAAAAAGATACAGTGCGAAAGTACAGTGTAATGCACGTCACATATAGGAATACATCGATAATAATAATAATGCACTCTTATTATAGTGACTGAAACGGTAGTGATATGTGAAATGTACTACATATCTGTCGCTATGGAAAAACCTATCATAAATTCTAAAAATAATTTAAATTCTTATACAGGGTGTTACAAAAAGGTACGGCCAAATTTTCAGGAAACGTTCCTCACACACAAAGAAATGAAAAATGTTATGTGGACATGTGTCCAGAAACGCTTACTTTCCATGTTAGAGCTCATTTTATTACTTCTCTTCAAATCACATTAATCATGGAATGGAAACACACAGCAACAGAACGTACCAGGGTGACTTCAAACACTTTGTTACAGGAAATGTTCAAAATGTCCCCCGTTAGCGAGGATACATGCATCCACCCTCCGTCGCATGGAATCCCTGATGCGCTGATGCAGCCCTGGAGAATGGCGTATTGTATCACAGCCGTCCACAATACGAACACGAAGAGTCTCTACATTTGGTACCGGGGTTGCGTAGACAAGAGCTTTCAAATGCCCCCATAAATGAAAGTCAAGAGGGTTGAGGTCAGTAGTGCGTGGAGCCCATGGAATTGGTCCGTCTCTACCAATCCATCGGTCACCGAATCTGTTGTTGAGAAGCGTACGAACACTTCGACTGAAATGTGCAGGAGCTCCATCGTACATGAACCACATGTTGTGTCGTACTTGAAAAGGCACATGTTCTAGCAGCACAGGTAGAGTATCCCGTATGAAATCATGATAACGTGCTCCATTCTGCGTAGGTGGAAGAACATGGGGCCCTATCGAGACATCACCAACAATGCCTGCCCAAACGTTCACAGAAAATCTGTGTTGATGACGCGATTGCACAATTGCGTGCGGATTCTCGTCAGCCCACACACGATGATTGTGAAAATTTACAATTTGATCACGTTGGAATGAAGCCTCATCCGTAAAGAGAACATTTGCACTGAAATGAGGATTGACACATTGTTGGATGAACCATTCGCAGAAGTGTACCCGTGGAGGCCAATCAGCAGCTGATAGTGCCTGCACACGCTATACGTGGTACGGAAACAACTGGTTCTCCCGTAGCACTCTCCATACAGTGACGTGGTCAACGTTACCTTGTACAGCAGCAACTTCTCTGACGCTGACATTATGGTTATCGTCAACTGCACGAAGAATTGCCTCGTCCATTGCAGGTGTCCTCGTTGTTGTAGGTCTTCCCCAGCCGCGAGTCATAGGCTGGAATGTTCCGTGCTCCCTAAGACGCCGATTAATTGCTTCGAACGTCTTCCTGTCGGGACACCTTCGTTCTGGAAATCTGTCTCGATACAAACGTACCGCGCCATGGCTATTGCCCCGTGCTAATCCATACATCAAATGAGCATCTGCCAACTCCTCATTTGTAAACATTGCACTGACTGCAGAACCACGCTCGTGATGAACACTAACCTGTTGATGCTATGTACTGATGTGCTTGATGCTAGTACTGTAGAGCAATGAGTCGCATGTCAACACCAGCACCGAAGTCATTACCTTCCTTCAATTGGGCCAACTGGCGCTGAATCGAGGAAGTACAGTACGTACTGACGAAACTAAAATGAGCTCTAACATGGAAATTGAGCGTTTCCGGACACATGTCAACATAAACATCTTTTCTTTAGTTTGTGTGTGAGGAATGTTTCCTGAAAGTTTGGCCGTACCTTTTTGTAACACTCTGTGTACTGAAAATAATAAGTGTGTCTTTTCATGGTGGATGAAACCGGTAATAAAAAAAATAGCTACGCACATGTCGCCAATGTAGCCAAACAGTAACCCCAGGGCCACTCCAATAATCTGTGAGTAGAAGAAGACGTCATTGACGGCCTGCCGGTTGTCGCAGACCCAGTTCATCTGTGACGTCACCGTCAGGGAGAACCACGTGTCGTCATACTCCCAACCGTGCTGGCACTTCACAGGTTCCCTGCTGCCGCCGAAGTCAGTCACATCACTCCGGTTGTACATCAGGCACTTGCTGAACGAGGCTCCTTCCCTGTAACAAGCAGGACATAACTTAGGGCGTAAAAGAGGAGCCCACAGCTTACTCATGTGACGCGAAAACAGTGATGATGAGGCGCCATACTCCGAGGAAGGTAGGGAAAGATGCAGGAGACCAGCGCTGATGACTATGTAAGGCGCTAAAGGAGGTGGTTTGCCATTGCCTTCCTCCAACAGTAATGTGGATGAATGATAATGATGAAGACGACACAGCAACACCCAGTCATCTCGAGGCAGGGAAAATCCCTGACCCCGCCGGGCATCGAACCCGGGAGCCCGTGCGCGAGAAGCGAGAACGCTACCGCAAGACCACGAGCTGCGGACCGAAAAGAGTGGAAAAATAAATATACGAAATAATTACATCCAGACAAGAAGAGAGATTCTTGATATTACTGAAGAACTTTTCGTCGTGTCATATTAACATGCTATTGTTTTGCGACCTACAGTTGTCTGTTTACGCTGTGAAATGCACAAAATGTTTTGAACACCAGTACATGCAAAAATGTAAATTTGGACAGAGATAGGCTCTAGCTTGGGTCCAGCCACTAGCAACTGAACATATTTCCTAAGTACACAAAGTCTCAATATCAATAGTGATTTTTTTTTTTCAGTCCTCGTACACGACGTTTCTAAGGGAGCTTAAGAACACGCTTGTAGTAAATGGTCATTCCCCTGTGGTTGAGTTGATGGAGCAGGTTCAAATTCTTCGCAGCGCAAGCAATCGGAATTCGAATCATAATCGCGGACTAACGCGCCACGAGAAATAGTGCCTTTGCAGTGGGTGCAGCATCATTTCTTCTGCACGAATGTAGGTATCTGGCGGACGACATGAAATTTCTGACTCGGTATGCGGACAGATGTCTGAGAAAAGTTATAACAGGAATTACTGGAGCATCAAATGTATTTTATGTACGGACCTAGAAGGGAGATGTTACGTCACGAAGCATCGTTCCAATATACAAGATGGTCCATTGATAGCGACCGGGCCAAATATCTCACGAACTAAGCACCAAAAGAAAAAACTACAAAGAACGAAACTCGTCTAGCTTTAAGGGGGAAACCAGATGGCGCTATGGTTGGCCCGCTAGACGGCGCTGCAATAGATCAAACGGATATCAACTGCGTTTTTTAAAATAGGAACCCCCATTTTTTATTACATATTCGTGCAGTACGTAAAGAAATATGAGTAAACACTCCACTTTTTTCCCTTTGTAATAGTCACAAACGTACAAGTACGTGGTATCACGTAACATTTCACCAGTGCAGACGGTATTTGCTTCGTGATACATTATCCGTGTTAAAATGGACCATTTACCAATTGCGGAAATGGTCGATATCGTGTTGATGTATGGCTATTGTGATCAAAATGCCCAACGGGCATGTGCTATGTATGCTGCTCGATATCCTAGACTACATCATCCAAGTGTCCGCACCGTTCGGCGGATAGTTACGTTATTTAAGGAAACAGGAAGTGTTCAGCCACATGTGAAACGTCAACCACGACCTGCAACAAATGATGATTCCCAAGTAAGTGTTTTAGCTGCTGTCGCGGATAATCCGCACGTCAGCAACAGACAAATTGCGCGAGAATCGGGAATCTCAAAAACGTCGGTGTTGAGAATGCTACATCAACATCGACTGCACCCGTACCATGTTTCTATGCACCGGGAATTGCATGGCGATAACTTGGACCGTCGTGTAGAGTTCTGCCACTGGGCACAAGAGAAATTACGGGACGATGACAGATTCTTTGCACGCGTTCTACGTATTTAGCGACGCAGCGTCACTCATCAACAGCGATAACGTAAACCGGCATAATATGCACTATTGGGCAACGGAAAATCCACGATGGCTGCGACAAGTGGAACATCAGCGACCATGGCGGGTTAATGTATGGTGCGGCATTATGGGAGGATAATTGGTCCCCATTTTATGGATGACAATCTAAATGGTGCAATGTATGCTGATTTCCTACGTAATGTTCTACCGATGTTGCTACAAGAGGTTGCACTGCATGACAGAATGGCGATGTTCTTCCAACATGATGAATGTCCGGCACATAGCTCGCGTGCGGTGAAGCGGAATTGAATAGTATACTTCATGACAGGTGGACTGGTCGTCGAAGCACCATACCGTGGCCCGCACGTTGACAGGATATGACGTTGCCGGATTTCTTTCTATGGGGAAAGTTGAAGGATATTTACCATCGTGATCCACCGATAACGCCTGGCAACATGCGTCAGCGCATTGTCAATGCATGTGTCAACATTACGGAAGGTGAACTACTCGCTGTTGAGAGGAATGTCGTTACATGTATTGCCAAAAGCATTGAGGTTGACGGACATAATTTTGAGCATTTATTGCATTAATGTGGTATTTACAAGTAATCGCGCTGTAACAGCATGTGTTCTCAGAAATGACAAGTTCACAAAGGTACATGTATCACATTGGAACAACCGAAATAAAATGTTCAAACGTACTTGCGTTCTGTATTTTAATCTAAAAAACCTACCTGTTATCAACTGTTCGTCTAAAATTGTGAGCGATACGTTTGTGACTCTTACAGCGCCATCTATCACAAATCGAAAAAAGTGGTCCAAGTAAAACATTCATATTTTTTTACGTACCACAGGAATATGTAATAAAAATGGGGGTTCCTATTTAAAAATACGCAGTTGACATCCGTTTGACCTATGGCAGCGCCATCTAGCGGGTCAACCATAGCGCCATCTGGTTTCCCCCTTCAAGCTAGACAAGTTTCATTCTTTGTAGTTTTTTCGTTTGACGCTTATTTCGTGAGATATTTGGCCCGGTCACGATCAGTGGACCACCCTCTATATCAGACGGTGGAGGTGAAACTTCCTGGCAGATTAAAACTGTGTGCCCGACCGAGACTCGAACTCGGGACCTTTGCCTTTCGCGGGCAAGTGCTCTACCAACTGAGCTACGGAAGCACGACTCACAGCTGTACTTCTGGCAGTATCTCGTCTCCTACCTTCCAAACTTTACAGAAGCTAAACCTCATTCTGGAGACGGTGGAGGTGCTCATCAGGCAACAAGTGTTAAATGATCAAACGTTTATTCCGTTCGGAAATGGTGTAAATGATCAACATCAGTATGGGATTCGACACCCATGGACCCAAAGACACACTTGTATTCATTGTGTCGTGGAAGTAAACTGCCTCCTAAAGGTACATTGGGGAACGTCTTGTCATGCCTGAAATTCAAGGTGGGTCATTCATAAAAGTTGCCGGCTAGAGACTGTCGTGAAGTGTACGTCTTCCTATCACGCTCGAGACGTGATCTGTAGGCGGCAAGCCGGCCGCTGTGGCCGAGCGGTTCTAGGCGCTTCAGTTCGGAACCGCGCTGCAGCTACGGTCGCAGGTTCGAATCCTGCTGCGGGCATAGATGTGTGTGATATCCTTAGGTTGGTTAGGTTTAAGTGGTTCTAAGTCTACGGGACTGATGACCTCAGATGTTAAGTCCCTTAGTGCTCAGAGCCATTTGATCCCACTGGGATACAATAAAATGATTAACAGCTCGAGCATACAGGATAAGTCTTCCGTCGTTCTTACGGTAATTACTTGATGTATCGGATTGCAATATTCGCTATCTGTTTCTCAATTATATCATAAATTGTGGTGTATATCGTTCCCCAGCAGTACTGACTACAAACCCCACACGTTGTTCTAACCACTTCTTTTTGAGCAGTGAATACTTTTTGCCTGAGTGTTGATTTACCCCAAAATAGTATTCCGTATGACATCATAGAGTGAAGGTATGCAAAGAATATTAGCTAGCCAATTTTTATATCCTCTAACTTAGCAATTATTCTGATAGCACAAGTTGATGAACCTAGTCGCTTTAGGAGATACAAAATATGAATTTTCTAATTAAGATCCTTGTCTAGATGTACACCCAAAAACTTAGTATGCTCTACCCTGGCTACTCACTTCTGCTGATGTGTTATATTTATTGAAGGAACTGCATTCCTTGCAGTAGAAAATCGGGTGTACTGTGTTTCTTCGAAGTTCAGAGCAAGCCCATTCGCAGAAAACCAATCAATAACTTTTCCAAAGATGTTATTTGTATCATTTTCTATTGGATATTTTTTCCTAGTAATGATGCTTGTATCATCAGTAAACAATTTCTGTTTAGTCTCTCTGTTCAGATCAAGAACAGAAGGCGACCCATGATCGAGCCCTGTGGAAGACCTGAAGTAATTTCACCCCAGTTAGATGAAAGGGGAAGCTTCCTTAAATTATTTAAACCAAATAAAGAAACTTTTTGCCTCCTGTTCTGTAGGTATGACTTAAACTACTCATATGCTGTTCCATTTATACCATAGAATTGTAATTTCTGTACTGGACAGTGAAATTGTATATTGCTGTCTCAGTGGAACAGCATTTTTGAAATGCAAAATGTGATTTACTAAGTATCCCATTACTGCTGAAGTTGCTAACCACTCTTGAGTACATTACTTTCTCAACAATTTTTTAAAATGCTGTGAACAAGGATAATGGCTGGTAATTATTGACGTGAGGTGTCCCATTTTTTGTAGAGAGGCTAGACTATGGCATATGTTAGCCCGTTTGGGAAAATACCAAGCCTTTTTTGAAAACTGTTTGGTGTTACATCTATTAATTTTATTTGGGGCAACAGTGTTCAAAAAGGGATATAAATTTTATAAATTTATCAAGAGATATGTTGTATATATCATTGGCAATTGGTTCATTATACACATCTCCCCAATTAACATTTCTTAAACTTTCTCTGAAGTGTGCTATAGATACCGGATTGACCAGCCTTACACTTTTACTTAGTTTCTGAACTGTATACCCTGCTAATTTTTGTAAGTTAATCAGTTGTGCATCATGGTCCGATAATACGTTTATCACAGGGAGAGCATGTGTTAGTTTTACATCCTCTTGCTGCACAAATACATTATCAATTAGAGTGCTACTGTCTTGAGCTATACATGTAGAGAAATTGATCACTGATTCTAAGCTATCCGTCATTAATAACACTTGTAGTTCACTTTTACTATCACAACTGCTGAGAAAGTTTAGACTGAAATTATCACAGATTAATAACTTCTTCTTTTTGTCTGACAGACAGCGTAATAGGGAGTCAAACTACTTTATGGATAGCTGCCATTCTCCTAATGGTGACCTGTATGCTGTTGCTAATAACAATAGTACATTATCTAGCTGTAGTTTACATGCACAAACTTCAAAGTGCTAATCGACTCAAAATTTGCTTACTTCTACAGTTTTGTACTTATCCCCTTGTTTTGTGTAAATGGCAACTCCTCCTTTATCTATGCTCGATCTGCAAGTGTAAGATGCTAAATTACACCCATTTATACTGACACTTTCCATCCCCACAGTTACATGGTGTTCAGACAGACAAAGAATATCAACCTCATTCTTATTTTTAAGATCATCTAAACTCACTAACAGCTCATCTATTTTATTTTTTATTCCCCTGATATTTTTATGAAGTAAATTGACACTACCCTTAGCTTTATCCCTATTTACTGTTAATGACGCTTCTTTTATTCTATTTTTCTTGATTATTGTCTGTCTGGACATTGGCATCAACCTAGAAAACCTGTCTGCCTGTTCCCATTAACCACAGGGATCATCTCTTGTGTGACTGTGCACCCCCCCCCCCCTCCCTTACAGTTTCTGCTAACAGAGAA